>NC_137738.1:42170149-43555735 GCF_963264785.1 Psittacula echo
CTGTATGGCACTCATCGGGATTATGACATGGCCTTGGCTTTTGCCAGCAGGTGCCCGGTTCCTTGCAATGCTGCTGACTTCTGCAGCAGGCACGGGAGAGCTGAGGGTGGCTGCAGATCCTGCTGGGATCAAGCTGTGTAACAGCAATGTCAAACTGCTGAACCTAATTGAAGAAGACGACGCATTGATTAAGAAACAGTGCAGGCAGTGTTGCATTTTTTAGGGGCTCTTAAGCGCTTAGTCCTTCGGGAACCAGCTGTGGAGCTGTGGTCTGGATGCAGGTCCTGTCATACTGCAGATATTGAAGAGGGATAGGTTTACTCCTTGCTAATATCTGTTTACCCCTGGTAAAAAGTTCCAGCAGATTTTTGTTTCTTGTTTATTTTGTTACAAATGTCTTTTGGGAAAGCAAATTTATTCATGCATCTGTGCTCTGGCTTTGTTTGACATGTTGACTGGCAGTTTTCATTTTGCTTAAGTTGCCCTCACCCACTGTACTGTTTGACATAAATGGATAAATACAGGAGAAGTGTGTTTTGAGAAAAGAGAGGAGAAATTGTGGTTTCAGTGAGGTGAAATGGCAAAGCTTGTCTGAAGTGAAGGGAAGCTCTTACTGCTGTGCCAGTTCTGCTGGAAAGATGCAATAGTGTTTGGTATCAAGAAGCCTCATGTGCAAATTTGAGCTATCAGACTACAGACTTTCTGGCAATAGGGGTTTCTTTATTTTCCTGAAGCAGGCTGGTGTCTGGTATCTGCAACCGGTTGCTGTGACAGTACGATGTCCTCTTTCTGATTTAAAAAGATACTACTTGCCACCCTATGGACCCAATGCTCACAACATGTCTCGCCATTGGACTGGACAGTCACCCTAAGTGCTCAAGGGAAGCTTCTGTTTCCATGAACATTAATTTCTTTGCAGTGGCCAGGACTGCCAGGTAGCAGGTCACAGGGAATGCCATTGCAATAGTGCGTTTGAGGATTTCTCACAGCTGTGCTTCACCTTGGTTGAAAAGAAGGTCAACTCTTTGTCAAAGGACACAACTGTATTTCACACCAGGCAGCTGAGTAACCATAGCAGAGTAACATGTGGTGACCAGAGTTAAAGTCCAGACAGAGGAATATAGTGATGAGCTTTCCATCTTGCAGAAGAAACCTTGCTGGTTTTCCTTTTCACCACAGGCTGACCAGTGGTCACAACAGTTCTCTGCTTCTCAGGCAAAAGTATTTGACAAAATCTTATGTCCTTACTGTGTGACTGATACAGAAGCAGGATTATTTCCCTTTCATGTAATCCTTAAGTGTGTCACTACGTGACGCAGAGCTACCCCATTACTCACTTTGTGAACCTTGCAAAATTTTGGATTTTTGGTGTGTGATTCATTCATCATGCCTCTAAGTCTATTCTAGCCCAGGCAGAGGGTATGTGAGAGGCTGGAAAATGGAAAACCAGAGCTCTTATTGTCAAGGCCTAAAATGTAGGGTCAAAAGGTGCTGCCAGTGGTGAAAAACTGTATTTGTGTCTTTATGACAGTATGTTGATCCGTCAGTGCCGGAGCATGCCGGAGACCCGTGTGACAGCCTTCACAAAGCTGTACATCAAATTACTGGCACACACGAGTGCCTTTGGAAAAATGGCTTTTGAAAAACTCATGTTCCTCTGGTGACACGTTCAAATTCCGTGAATAGATCACTGTAGATAAAAAGTAGATAAAGAAAATAGCGTGGAGTAGTGTGAAATTGGAAAAAAATACTGTATAGTATGGTCAGGGTGGTGGTTTACAGTGCATTAGATAGACAAAGACCTCTCCTTGATCTCTTCCTCTCCCGTTCACCATTACAGTATTATGGCATGGTAAGAAGCTATGACAACCCAGTCATTTCTAATTTGTTTCAAAAGAATACAACTGTACTTGTCAGGAAAAACAAGTCAGTTGAGCAGAATTTTGTCAAAAGCAAATGTTATTGTCTGGGGAAAAAGATTTGGCTTTGGGTCAGGCTCTATAATCTTATGGGGAGATAGAAAGCAGTGTTCATTATGAGGAGAGAAAAGGAAGTGTTCATTTTATATTTTTTTCCCCCTTCAACCCAAAAGGATGGTGAGGAGCATGAATAACTGTGTATGTCCCAGGGCAGCCAACCCAAGGGGATCTCATTCGCTCCTGCTCAGCAAATACAAAAAGCCATGGCAGAAGAACAGCGTATGAACATCACACCAGTGAAGTCAATGAGAACAGACAATGCCAGAAGGACCTGAGGTCGTTCTGGCCAGCTTGGTGTTTACTTGCTTCCGGCTCCTGTTTTAAATGATGTTACTGAGAACATGGATTTGCAGTGTGTTCCAAATCCAAGGGAGACAAGCAGTAAAAAAATTGCATATAGGCAGTGCAACGGGAGAAGTTTGGTGACTTAAGTACTGAAATTGTCTCACCACAAAACCAAAGCTAGCCTTGCTAGCCTGAGTGTAAAGAGTTTTCCCAGTGGACCCTGAGAGAGGTATCAGGGCCATCAGAGGTAGCCAGATACAGTGCTTTGGCAGTATCAGTTTCTATCTATCATGAGTTACAAAAACTGTTCCTTGACCATGACAGCCTGGAAAGCAGATAGGTGAGAGTGGACACTCGTTTCTTACAATGTGTAAAATGTGTCTGCGTAAAGCTTGGAGCCTCTATTTGTTCTCCTGCCATGAGACTTCGGGAGGTTTGGAGACCCTGGTTTGCATATGTCCTTCTGTGAATCCCAGTGTGGTTCTGCTCCTGATGTAAATACAGTGAGTATAGAATTTATCATTATTCTCACATCAAATACTGCAGGTCAGTGTCTCTGAATTGGTCTGTTTTCTTGCATATCCTGTAGTAACAGCCAGACTATCCCAGTGATCCTGTCTGATGGAGGAGCATTAATTTGCACTTCCTGAGGACACAGACCACCAAACAACAGGAATGTCAGTAACCGAGGACTTTTTATCAGAACAGAACAGAAACAGGTAACTGTTTCAGATAACTATGGGCTAAGCTAGTTATACAAATGGTCTGTTACTGCACTGTATAGACTTTTCCTTGTAATTTAGACTTGTTGAAAACTTGAGCTGTCACAAACAACAACCGGTCTTCAGGCTTTACATGATAGCATTTGATAAAGACTATGTATCAATGAAGGGCTGCTAAACTGCAGAATCGTAAGAATTTCTCTCTCTCATATTCTCTTGACTTTTCTCTACCATTTGCTAATCCATCACTACTCTTTACATCCTAGTCCTTTCTGTTGCTGTAAATGATCCCTGCATAAAAATATCAGAAGAGGCAAATATAATGTTTTCCTTCATTTGGTCAATAATTTTTTAATGTGATTGTTTTCTCACATGGGTGGCTCTGTAGCACCAAATTTATGCTGGTGAACTGTGCATACATATAACATCCTGAGCTCATTCATGGTGGTAGGACCCAGAGACCTAAGCAGGCCTTTCGTATCTAGGTCACCAGTGTGCAAGTAAGTCACAAATAAGTAGGTCTGTAAGGAGCGGAAATAGGTTATCCAATTGTAGCATGGGGTGAGGGGTGCCGGTCCATTTCTTGGGTACATTTCCAGAGTACAATAGCATCACAACTGACATTGATTTTGACTGGTGTCCCCCCTGGCGATCTCTGTGGATATGCCATGAAATAAATGGACAAGGAAACAAAACTACACTGTCACATGGGAGAGGGCACACCCAGGTCTTGGTGCAGGCATATTGGAAGAGCAGCACGTAGCCTGGTTGGTGAAGCTTTTGCTTTTCCATCCATTCTGTGCGTGATTAATGGACAGAAAAAGGACTTCATTTTCCAGGGCTTTATTCTGACACATTTCATCAGCACTATCACTTGCAAATACATATACGACAAATAGTTTCATCCTATTATGTCAGAACAAATGGCAGCCTGCAGGCCTGATATTCTGCTCCATTATGCCACTTTTACACTGATGCAGTTGTACTGAG
Organism: Psittacula echo; assembly: GCF_963264785.1. NCBI lineage: Eukaryota > Metazoa > Chordata > Aves > Psittaciformes > Psittacidae > Psittacula > Psittacula echo. Next base: position 42,174,126 of record NC_137738.1, read on the forward strand.
CACTTACGAGCTCGGCCAGACTAAAACCAGCACTACTCTGCATGAAGATGCAGGGTCTTTATCTTCCAGAGGATACTTTATGTTCCAAGCACCTGGAAGTGCTTGGAATAATAGTAGTGCTCCTAAGCACAGACTTGATGAAAAGTAGAGCCAGATACTGCACTTTGAAGCTAGGACATTTCTACAACAAGGAACGGGAAGACATAGTCATGGTATTTGTGCAGTAGTTATGTTACAGCAAGTCCTGGTTTGGCTCTGTCAGGTTTCCATGCTTTGTGCTGGGAGGCGCAGGTTACAGAAGGAACTGATGGCTTGTTCCCAGAGCTGTACAGGGCTGACGGCAATTCAGAGCAGTGTTGCCCCTCAGCTCTGGCTCTGTTTACCTCTCAGCCCTGGGTAAAAGCATTTCACAAACTGTTTGGAAGAAGGTATGTCTGTAGTATCCATCCAGTGGTTTCTTTGTAAAGAAACAGCTGCTCAGAGGGGGAGAGGAAGCAAGAGAATGCAAAGCAGATGCTATGTGGTGCTTTGTAAGAGGAAAGACTTTTGCAAACTGATATTTATTTTTTTTTTTTATTATTATTAGGGTCCTTAGAAGTACCTGAGGATGATGAATGACTGGATTTGTTAAGTTGGTCCAGAGTTTGTCCTAGTTTCCTAAGTCTCTCCAGGCTAGCCAGTAAGCCAGTGAGCTTGAAGATGAGGAAACGGTCATACTGTTTCCCACCCGCCATATGTAGTTTCTTTGCTCATCTTCCAGTGTACTAGCTCCACATCCAGGCTGATTTAGATATAAAATCAAATTGAAACAGGGAGGAGAGGAATGAAGACATACATTAATCCAAATAAATCAGACAAATTGTGTATGTTACCTTTGCCTCTCTCTGGGAATAGAGTCTGTGTTTATATCCTAGCTTTTAACTGAATTCTCTTTAAGTAGAAATGCATGTGAGCTCTAAGCCTTTCAACAGCTGCAATGAGCCCCAGCTCACTCATAAAGTCTTCTGTGACAGTTTGACAATAGGAATAAGTGAGCAACACATGCAGAAGGGGGGAATGGCAGATGCCCTGTTAAGCAAAGACAAAATATATGACTGCAGTGATCTCAGCTGAAAAAAAAAATAACCTGAAAAGAAACGAGAGTGCTTTCAGTTTTTTTTCATAGGAATTTCATCAATACCCACCCCTGTAGTATCTGACTACTTCATTCAATAGCCTTTCCCTTGCTCTTTCTGCTTTGTCCTAGCCGCATCTCAGGCGCACTACTATTATCTGCAGTTTCCCAGATGCAGCATAACATGTGATCCAAGAACATCCTTCCTCTCTACTTCCCATCTCCGTACATAACAGTGCTTTGAAGAATTCATTTCAGTTATTATTCAGTGCTTCCAAAACCTCTGCTTTTTCTTTTGCTAGGAGCTGAAGACTGCTGGTATGTGTAATCCAGTATGGTTCCCTTCTATTTATGAATTATCTGTTGGATTTGTTCTATGTAGTTCTTGTATGGTAGGGAAAAAATAAAGAACTCACCCCAGTGTAACAAGAGAGTAACCAAGCATGGCTGCTTGGAAATGGCTTGATTTTTATCGGGGAGATAAGCATTCTCAGAAACTTTAGTTAAGCAGCAGCATGCGTCAATCCCTTTAAGACTTTTCCTTAGGAATAAATATTATATTCTATAACATATGCATATGAAGGACAAATTTGAGGACAAATAGTTGCTATATAGCTCCAGATAGAAAATTCCAGAGCACTTAAATGGATGATGATCCCAATTCACTGTAAGGTAGGTAAGCCACAAGAATCTCACTACATTTTTACCCTTCATCAGCTGTACTCTCCCTGAATCAGGGAGGCATGGGCTGCAGCTATACTAGTAATTTAATGCCCAGGACCGCTCTCTGGACTGAAGCCAACTGTGTTCCTATTCTTAAATTCTCCTGCCCTCCAAAACAGGATGGCTGCACCCAAACTGCTTATGGGGAGTGGCACTTGGCCTACCAAAAAGACAGTGGGCCAATCTATGGTGTCACAACCTAAAAAGGTGGTGTTAGCTGTAAATTAGATTATTCTGGTACTTAAGCACCTAAATTCACTGTCACTAACTGTAAGAAGGGCATTGTGTTGACACATTTGCAGGAAAACTCTAAGTGTGACTCTGAGTCACATTTCACTTATATTCACATTTCTATATAGCCTTTTTGCAGTGCTCTTGCTCTAAGCAGAACTTCCTATTAGTCATTCAATTCAAACTAATTATCATGACAAAAGCAGTTTTCCAAGTGCTTGCAGAGAAAGCAATGGCTTTTCATGGACTATTTGCTGTCCTAACATTTCAGGAGAGGGAACAAAACATGGAAAAGAGGAAGAAGGAACAGATTGTAAAGAAACAAAACTAGGGAAATATTTTGATTGCAGAGAAAGTTGGCTAGTCAAAGAGTCCTTATCTGCATATAATACTGTTTATTTTCTGATCAGTCTGGGGTATTGGGTATTATTTATTGGACATTGGATAGTGGATATTGGATAGCAAGACAATTGTGAAGAAAGTTTTCTAGCAGGTGGGACTGGTTTTATTGCTCATTAAGCTGTTGCAGAATAACCATAAAGAGGGCATTAAGTCAGTACCTTCAGCAAAGCTCTGAAAGGCAGAGTTGCACCCTCACATGTGCATATTTCACACACACCCCGCCCTTTTTCATTAAAGGCATTTGTGCATGTGATTTCCTTGTTCTGAGGAAAGAGTATATATTAAGCACACAGTGAGCCAAGGGAAGGGCAGTAATATTGCAAGCTGGTAAAGGGGAACCTCAGTAGGCAAGGGAGACTTTGAACTTCAACAGCCATTTCAAGTCAGAACTATGGGAGATTAAAAAAAATACGTGGGATGCTCCTTATGCAGTTTTACAAGGTGAGAGAATAAGCAGGGTATGCAATGCACACACAATCAGGCCTACATAGTTCTCTACCACCATGCAATAATTCACTGGAAATCCACAGATTTATTTTTTCTTTTTTAGTTGCTGGTACCCTCATAGGGTTTAAGAGTAACAAGAATTGACCAAGAATAATGATGTCACTGAACTAACCTGTGCATACAAGGACAACAGAAAAAAAAAAATCCTAGCTAAGTAAATATAATTTATTATTAGGTTTTCATTAAAGACTTTTTTTCTACATCCTTCTGGTGGGCTATACAGTATATTGCTTGGGGAAAGAAAGGAACTGATTCAAACCCCCTGAGGTCAGTAATGCTAGGTATTAGTTTCTCTTCACACCATTTCCGAGTTAACTCCATCTCTGTCCAAGTATATATTGGCATGATTTTTTTATACCACTTAAAGGGGTAAAGACAGTCATATGCTGGAATGCATCAAAAAGAGTGTGTCCAGCAGGTTGAGGAAGGTGATTCTGCCCCTCTACTCTGCTTTCATGAGATCCCACTTGGAGTACTGTGTTCAGCTTTGGGGCCCCCAACACAAGAGAGATGTGGAGCAAGTTCAGAGAAAGGCCACATTGATGCTCAGAGGGCTGGAGCACCTCTCGTATGAAGACAGGCTGAAAGACCTGGGCTTGTTCAGCCTGGAGAAGAGAAGGCTCCAGGGAGACCTTAGGGCAACTTCCAGTACCTAAAGAGGGCCTGCAAGAAATCTGGAGGGGGACTTTTTACAAGGGCATGTAGGGATGGGACAAGGGGCAATGGCTTTAAACCAAAAGAGGGGAGATTTAGGTAAGACATTAGGAAAGAATTCTTCACTATGAGGATGATGAGACACTGGCACAGCTTGCCTGGAGAAGTTGTGGCTGCGTCATCCCTGGAAGTGTTCAAGGCCAGTTTGGATGGAGCTTTGAGCAACCTGGTCTAGTGGAAGGTGTTGCTGCCCATGGTCCTGGGGTTAGAACTAGGTGATCTTTAAGGTCTCTGCCATCTCAAACCATTCTATAATTCTATGAAATTATACATTTGGGAAGGACCTTTCCTGTTATTGATGTGGCACAATCAGAAATCTGCTGTGTGATCACAAATTGCACACAAATCTTTATTTGTCTTTATTTGTAGGAGCTTAGGTAACACTTTGCAACAGTGTCCTCTCGAGGCTTGGAAAAATCCTGATCACCTAGTCTCAGTAACTGTATTTGTAAAGAAAGGTTGGTTGTATTCATCTGGTAGCTGCAACAGTATCATGACAACCAGTTACTCAGTGTTTGCAAAAGGATCTGATAACGAAATATGCTCAAGACTGCTTGTGTCCTGGGTATAAAGCATTAGGTTGTCTTAATACAGCATTAAAAGGCTGCCCATCTCCAGGGGCTGTTTCCCCTAGATGTAATGCATACCTGTAAAAAGAATGTGCAGAAAGCACACTTAGACTCCCTGTTTTTCATAACTGCCTCAAAAGCCTGTGGTCCACCAGTGAGAAAAAGCAAAGGCTCTCATCAGGCAGAAATAGGTAGGGATGTCATATATTTGTTTCCTCAATGTCTCTCACCCTTTGTGTTTTATCTCCAGAAATATCCAAAGGCTGTAGCTGGGGTCTTCTGAAGACAAAGCTAACAAGTCTTTGCTGTTCTCAGTTCAGGGACTGTACCCCTGAGGAGGCTGGCACTGACATGCTTGGTGTTTCAGTCATTGCTTCAAGCTGTCCCGTGTCAAACCAAACTTTGCTCATGTGTGGAAAATGTGTTCAAACCAGTTAGCTCCCCCTGAAACCATTCAGAGCCACACAGAGGGAAAGTTCTTGAAAAAAAAACTCCAACAAAATGCAACTAAATATATCTGAATATTGATATATCTCTTTCTATATGTATCTGTATATATAGATCTTGGTATTTATATATCTTACTATTTATATATTTATATGTGCATGTAATTACTAACAATCCTCTTGAGAACTGAACAGAAGGAAAGTCTAACTTTCATAATGAAGTGAGCAACATAGAGTCATGTGACAGATAGCTTATTTTCATTATGTGAGTCTGAGAGAGCAGGGCAAAAAAAAAGAGTAAAAACCCCAAGGGGCCTAAACTGCTCCCGGGTTTTGAACTCAAGCCAACATATAATAGTTAAGGCTGGTGCTTTTCAAGAGCTTCTAAAGCACATACAAGATGGAAAATGAGACACGCAGTGAAATCTTGACAGTGTTTTTTTCAACAAATGCAGTTACTAGCTGCAGTGATGAGGCTGTGGTCAACAGCAAGGAAGATTTTGTTGGAATTCTCCAAGGGAATGAATCTGAAGCAGCTGGAAGAGAGAAATTTTCTGTCCTAGCGGGTTATATTCTGAGACTCTGCTGTACTCTCGCTATAAACTTGTGTCATATTTTCCTGTATTTATTCCCACTTCCCAAAACTGTATGAAGAGCTTCTTCTTGTGTCCCCATTGCCTCTTCATCCCTGTATCACTAACAGCTCCCTCAGGTCAATTCTTCCCTACCTCCATCTCCTTCACAGGTCTTCCACCTTTACTTATCCCAGCAGCTGAGCAGAAAGCAGTGTGCTTTGTGGCTTTTCCAGAAGCCATGCAGAAATTGCTGTTTTGGCGGCCATCTACATTAGTGCTAACTGGCCAACTGTTTCTTCTAAATCCCTTTAGAACAAACCAAACGTTGATGACTGTCTTTCTATCACCAGCAGCATTAATGTGGCCACATCTCTATCTCCTTCACAGATTTACATTAAATGTAGGCAGCTTTGAGATCTCTTTCACTACATTTGCTTGAAATTGATTAAAGTTCGAAAGGTATTGCATATAGCAGCATCGATGATGAGGAAAACTGATGGACAGGCAATAGACAGCAGTTCACATAAGTCTAGTTTCCTTAGTAACCAGACTGAAAGCAAATTAGGAATGTTTTTAAAACAAAACAAAACAAGTCCTTCAAACCCCCCACATCTTCTTGTTTTACTTTGTGGTCAACAGATCTGGGATTTATGCTGTTGTTGCAATGGGTTCTTTGTTACTGTGTACTTCATAATATAATAGTACCAAAGAGGGTTAGTGCCAGGAGATAAGAAGTAAGTCTGTTGTCACATCAACTTCAATGCAGTCTAAGGGATATGATGCTGTGCTCTAATTAATACTGACTTCAAACACCTCAATCTCAAATTAACATGCTCAACTGACTTGTGGGTAAGATAGAGATGAGGAATGTGTGCTGTTCAGCCCTGGCCTGTGAGAACCATGAACAGGACGCAGTCCTTCTGGTTTTTTATTTGGCATCCAGACTCATAAGTAAAATACACCCCATGTAGACTTGTCCTTACTTTGTCTTCTGTCTCTGAAAGCCCTGTATGCTTGGCTTCAGCCCTCCCTCTCTCTGGCCAGACACTGTACTTATCTAATGTCCCTCTGGGTGTGCTTGGTGCTGCCCAAGCCCCGGGTGGAGCACAGCAGCAGTGACCTGCCTTCTCACCAGCAAGCCCTCAAAGTGACCTGAAAGGCTCACTCAGCCTTGGAGTAGCTCTGCTGGAATGTCAAAGACCTAGTAGCAGTGCTCATTTCTACCATGTAAAGACAAGCAAGCTGCACCTTCATGCCAATGTTGATCTTTTCTCTCTTCTCACAAAGGGAATTCTTTCAAATTCTTCTCTCTGAGGAGGGATATATCTGCTGTCTACAAATATGAGGAGGGAAACACCCGAAAAGAAATTTTATCCAGAATACATGACTTAGTCAAGAAGAAAGAAATATGAACTGATAATGAATGCCTGTAACCTGGCTATTCAAATGTTTCTAATTGACAGAGGAATGAGGTAATGAATGATTAGAACAGCAAAAGAGACAAAACCCTGGTAATTTAAGCCCAGTCAACATAAAGGGAAAACAAAAGGCAGTTACCTACCAAAGGTTTGTGTCTGTCAACATAGCAGTACCCTCTTTCCTAAACTCTTGGGGGGTGCTCTCATACCAACACGTCCTCCTGACTCAGACGCTGAAGCTGCAATTAAGCAGCAAGTGTGGGCGGTGAGTCATTCCATGCAAAACTATTCCCTTTGTGTGGAGACTGATGTGAGTAAAGGACCACAATGTCACCTAATGGAAGTCATCAGTGCCATAAACTCCATAAACTGCCATCTCTGCCATGGTCACAGGGCCTTTATTTGTGATACTAAGTATGATCCACTACTGCTGCTCAGGATGTACTCTAATTACAGCATTGGCTGCAGCTTTCAGCTTGCCCCTAGTTTCCTACTAAATACTCCTCTTTGAACCCACCATCAGTCTTCATCTCCTGCCAGCTCCTTCCTTTAGGAAGTTCTTGTGCTGGCAAGGACTCCATCAAACTTTCCATCAGAATTATCCACATGCCCCCATCTTCCTTTGAAAATCAAAAAGGAAATAGGTACTCAGATTTCATGGTGACGAAAACCCCTATAAAACCCCTAAGAAGGAAGGGAAACAATCTGTCTTATACCAGCACTCAAAAGGCCTAAAATGACATCTACAGCATGAAACTAAGATGGAGGACCAGGAAAACTGGGTCTCTGCTTTGATTCTGGATTGTCTGCCTGGTGTAAGTCAATGAAAGTCAGATCTGTGGGTCACACACAGCTAGACCCTTGTTGTCTTGCTCCACAATTATCTGCAAAGCAACAGCAGAGACTAGCACAACCCTTTTAAAGGGTCTGTTCCTCATCAGGATTTGATCATGAAAAATCTGCCTGCTGCAGAAGCTTTTGGTCTGAGATTCAGTGGTACAGGCTTATTATGTAAAGGGATACCAGTTTGCCTCTCAGACATGTAACGCTGTGCCTTTCCTCTGCTCAAGCACTCCTCTGGAGCAACTGCTGGCAAATAGAAGTAATAAGTCACTGCTGGGCAACTTTGAGTCCAAATGCTACAGCACATAGGAAAGAGCAATAGCATAATTTTCTTGTTCCAGGAAGAAGTTCAGTCATCTATATCAGGTTAAACTAGGACATGCGGCATGTCTAGAAGTCCTCTAATGTGTTCAGTCTTACATCTCTTGGCCTGTGTCTGTATCTGGCCAGGGTGTTTTGAGTTTTCTTTTTTTGACTTGTCTAAGTAGCCACTAGCTTTTGAGATGCATACAGCCTTCTACTTCACATGTACAAGTGGTCAGAGTGTGCACAACACTTTTCCTACTATTTGCATTTCATGTGCTAATAAGGATCACAGACAGTTAGTTCTTGCATGAGAGGCCTCCAAAGAAACTCTGTGTGTGTGCACCAAGGCTTAAGTTGGCATTCTAGGGCTGGACTCCAGATGACATCTTGGCCCAGGACAACATGTAGGCACATGCTTCAGTCTGTTTAAACCTGTAACCTAATTAGAACACACCCTTTTTTTTTTTTTGAGCCAGCAGTGAATCGATGTAAAAACCAAGTCACAACTGCCTGGCTCTGCCATGGCTCTGAATGCTGGGACAGACAGGAAGGTGGGATGAAAACCATGCAAACGAGTGATAATATTACATGTTTTACTGTGCCTCGAAGTTCATGCCAAAAGTCTGGGCCAGATAGTGTTGATTGTACAAAGAAGTGAGACCTTGTTCTAGTCAGTTTACAAAGCCATGCCTATATGAAGAAAAATATTTTTAAGGAAGCATTGACTATGCATTTTCAACTAATACGTTAAACATGCTTTGGCACCTATTGAGGACTCAAAGGAAAACTGATCTGCAATCATTAGTCATATGACATTTCTTATATGCTTTCTTTACAGATAATAAATACAGCTCTGAAATTGCAAGGAAGAAAGTACAAATGCAAAAGTTTCTTTAAGCAGCATGCTTGTTTTAGAAAGTTAATGTATAAAAAAAATATCAGCTTACTGTATAGTAAATCTGCTCCCTCATTCTATTCGGAGCCATGTCTGCTGCTACCAAGGGAGAAAGGGGAGATTACCCTTTTATTTTTCCTAGCAGCAAGGGGCTATTAATAAGCAGAATTCACAGGAGAACAGGACTTATGTACTACCCACTGTAACAACACTTAAATGAAGTAATGGAGAGCATAGTCCCTCATAGGAGCTGTTTTGTAGGTTGGCATGTGTTAATACAATAATGCAAGTGGAGAGTCTGTAAACACCCTGCTGTGGAAGATAAGATATGTTGTGACTCTGGTATCTTTTCTACCAGTGATGGTATCAGTGTTAGCAGAAGCATTGGTCTCTTTTTGGTTAGGAAAGGGGTTGTGTCAGCAGTCCTGGCGGTTCTGCCACTTCTGACTTGTGATAAAAGCTTGAGAAAGACTTTGATATGGAGTCCCACCAGTCATCACCCCATCAATTTTTTGAGAATGTAAGTATGTGCTAAACCCCAAAGTTTTGGTACCTCAAAGTGAAATTGATATCTCTAAGTGAAATTATTGTCTTGAAGGAGCTGAGGGGCCAGGCTTTGCCTTGCACAGAAGGGGCTTTGTGGAAACTGTGAGCTTTTGGAAACTGTGAAATTAGGCACAACTTTTTGTTTTCCAGAGGCTGCCGTTTCCTTGTCTTCCCCCTCTGTTAGTGTCTAACAGGCCAAACAACCTTCATCAGAGGATGCGCTCATGTTAACAGTCATCTTTGGAAAGAAAATGTTTCTTTTGGGGCCTAAGGTCAATCTGGTTTAACTCAGTATAAAACCACATTGGCTTTACAGACTTCACACAAGGGTAATTTGATGTACCAGAAAAATGCAAGCATCCCAGACTGGCCTCAGAGCACCTGTTTGTTGAAGACTTTGGCCAGGGCATTTTCCATGCAGGCGATGATGGGTGTTAGAGGAGATGAGGACCTGACAGGGTAGGTGAGTCTCTTCCACTCAAAGGATTCTGACTCCAGGGGATCGTGCAGGAGGGTCTCTGAGAGGCTCCATGCATGCTTCACTGTGCACCACTCCCTGACTGTTCTGGCTGGTGTGATGGCTAAAGGACAGAGAAAACATTTTTTGTTCTTGTATAGTTTGCGTGAGATAACAGCCAGGGGCTCTGAAGTAATATAAGAGTGGTGATAAGCTAAACCATGCACACATCAGGGTGAGCACATGGGAGGAGGGGCTGTGCTTGCAGGAACTGCAAGAGACTTTAGGTGAAGATCAGCAGAAATTAGCCCATGTATTGATTATTTTAAAGACCACAATGCCATTGCTTTTATTTGCACTGTCAATGCAAAGAAGTGGCTTTGTCTTGTGGTGGTATAGTCCCGGATACCTACTCACATGGAAAATATTAACAGAGAATAATGCCACGGCCAAGAGCCTTGTCTGAAGTCAGTCTTGCATAGGCACATGAACAAGAGAGGTTTAGGGAGCTTGGATCTTTGCTGCTCATTTTCTCTTTGAGCCCATCAGGTCCCTCATTCAATTTTAAGCTTTCTCTGCCATTTTTGAAGTGGTAAATCTGCAGAACAGCTCCCTATTTTTACATCTTTTTTAAGAGAGATACCTTCAGTTCTTTAAGTGTAACATCTTGAATTAAACTGTACATCAGCGATTTGAACATTCCATAACTTCTTATTTAGTAATTAATAAAAAATGCTTGGTGAATGGGGCAATCTAAACATTTTTAAACTCAAATTGTCCCGTCTCGACATCTTATAGCTTAGAAGACTGCAGATATTACTCAGCAGGCCTCTCAGCTCCACAGCTATGGCAGCTCTGGCCCCTTTCCACACCTGAACCAGGACTGGTGAGTCTTCTGGGGTTTGGATGCGCTTTAAACTGCTTTGCCTTCCTGCTGAAAGATTCTGGCTGGTAAAGCCCAGTCCCACTGATGCCAGTGAGGCCAGTGCAGGTTTCAGCATAGGTCTTCCAGATTATGATCATGGCTCTAATAGAACTTTTATCTAAGTTTTATGCCCTTGTCTGTTTTCCTCTGTGTATGCTTATGCTTGTATCAAATATTTAATTTTACCTTTGTGGATTTTTCCATAATATATTTTTGAAATAACATTTTTCCTTTCAATGCCTAAGATCAAAATATTGACATATTATGTGTATATTTTTACCTATATAGTATACAGAGAGTGAAAACTAAGTTTTCATAATTTATTTTTGATGGGGAAAAATGCATAAAGGAGGAAAGTTTTACATTAACAAATTGGAAATTACAAAGGAATTTATACAACATCCCATCCACAGACATCTATGTTTTGAAGTTGCTCCATTTCTTAGGAATTTTTATGGTGCTCTGTCAGCTTTGGACATCTCTCTTTTAAGATTTAAAAATATTTTGAGTCTGAATGTATGTTTGGGAAAATAATTTTGAAATTACAATTCTGCAGGATTGGTAAACTTATTTATCCTTTGTAGTCATTTTATTAGTGTGGTTAACTAATTTTGCTAATGTGCCAGTACAGTCAGTAATTCCAATACAAATTTTTAAAGTACCTTTGTTAATACAGATGCATAAAGGCCAGCCAGTAGAGGGCACAGAAGCTAAAACACTGTTTTGGTTATGTTATGTTTGGTTACTGGACATAGGCATCTTTTCCTAAGTGTGTTTGTGTATGTGTGCATGTGTGTGCATGCAAAGAGTAGAAAAGAAACATTTTCATATTCTTTAATTTACCGTTGCTAAGTTACTCAGTGAAAATGTGTTCTGTCTTAATTACACTCTAAAGAGACTGTTTCATTAACTACGTTGAAAGAAAGTGTATTTACAGAAGATATATAGCATTGCCCATCTGATGATTTACATCATGTATACAATTTTCCAATAGCAGAGCTAGAAGCTGCCTGTATGCTTCCATACTGTACTGACAAGAAGAGCAGGGGCAATAGAAAGGATCCCAAATATTTAAGGAGTCCCAGGATCCTGAGTGGCAGAATTCCATGATTTTATGAGTTGTCATTTAGGGAATAGCCAGCTCCACAGTCTTTACCCCTTGTGGATGTGAGGCCCACAGGGGAACAGGCAGAGGTAGATGACTACCGCAGCTGGATGGAACATGAATGGCTGCCGGAGAGCAGAGAACAAAAGTAAAGCAGATGCCCAGCAACCAGACATGCAGAGAGGTCAGGAGGGGACAGATAAAGGATTTTGCTACTTAAAACGGGGAGAGAGAGACACTTGGAGGACAAGAAGGAACACCAGCCACTGAGAGAAAATCCACACAAGCACTGACTCAGTCAGACACGCTGCTCCACAGCAAACCAAAGGGAGGAGGATTAAAGAGGTGGTTAAGAGTGAAGAAACATCTAACACCCTTGTGGGGGGAAAACAAGGAACACAGGGAACAAAGTGGAGACTGAATAATCTTACAAAAATAGCACTTTATTTGTACCTTGAGAACCTGGTGTGCACCAGAAACAGCCACAGATGGCGTTCACTAAAGCCTGCTTAGCCAGCACACCGTCGGGTGAATGAAGGCCCATCGGAAGTCCTTCAATAATCTTATATGAGAATTAAGCTCCAAATCTGAAACTTTGGGTCCACATGAGGAACCAGACTGCCTTAAAAGACCAGAGTGTTTCTACCCATTTGGATTTTGATTAATCTCTATCTTTTTTTGTTGCTAAATTCCCATTTACCTCAGTAGATGTTTTGCTTGAGTGACTCATTAGGTAAGGACTGAGCCTCACTGCAAAACATTGCAATATGTGTCTGCATGGGGCATGATGTTTTCAAGAATTTTATTGGTGGTCTTCAGAGTAAATTTACATTTGATGGTGATGCTAGCTTTAAACATTTGTGACAGAGGATGAAAGTTTCTGGTATGACTCTTTCTTGCGTCTTTTGATAGGCAACTGGTTCAGCATTTTTGCAAGAATAAAGATTTTCCTTCCTGGAATACAGTACAAACTGAATTTACTACTAATTTGAGTTCACTATAAACATAATCTATTACAACAGAACAAAGGTATACGGCTACCAACACCACAGATATTAGTATTATAAATGATATTCAGTTTGTTTTTAAATCCCTGGCTCCAAAGGTCATTTGAGTATGAGATAATTTCAAGCTCCCATTTTTTTAAAAAAGTAAGAAGTTAGCTCTCAGGCCCATGAAAGAAAAAAATTGGAAACTCAACCCTGGCCTGATCCTGAAAGTTCAAGAGCTAGGTGTTGAAGAACAAATAGTTTTTAAGGGCTTCCATATGGCTTTTCAGATTACTTTTTCATATGCCATATTAGCAGTACTGCCACTGATCATTTCCAATAGCTATCCATGAGTCTGTTCTGCTCCATCTCCTGCTCAGCACACAGAGCTGACACCATATATATCAGCTGTAAACCTGTCCCTAGAGTCTTTATTGAGGGGTGTTGCATGTAGGCAGAAGAGCATAGGCATTCCCAAGGAGGAGAAGGTGATCTGGAAGAGGGCAAACACCCCAATCCCAAATTAAATGTCCTAATTATGTAACAGATACCCTTGTCCACACAGACATTGGTTAAACCATAACATGGTGCAGATGGCTCCTCTGCCTCTGCATAACCTTCAGCCAGACTCTTTCCATCCTGCACTGGAAAGTCTGCTGCTCTTTTTCTGAGTGATAAATACAATGAAAGAGACTGATTTTTGACTGATAACTAGCCTGATACTTGCCTAGTAAAAAACAGTTGTGCCCTAATAGTTCTGCAGTGTTCTTCTGCTTCCTTCCATCAGTAATGATGACCAGGTATATTCCTAGGTATGTAGAGATGTACTTTAGAGTACATCTTGCTTAAAAATTCTCTGTAAGATCAGGAGAAACCATACCAGTGGGAAATGCTACTCAGCCTTAAAACTGTTTAGTGCTTTATATTTTAAAAGTTCATAGTCACTGTACAGGTTGCTTTATTGAAATGACATAAACACAATTGGCTAAGCTAGTTTGTAGGGCAGGAGTGCTATCAGTATCCCTCACTGACAATACACTTAGGCATCCTACTTTGCACAGGTAGTTTTATCTGACTGTAGGCACTGGCCAGAAGAGTCTCTTCTCTCCTGACAGACTATGATTCTGATGACTCTGTCTTTCACTAGATTACAGAAATGAAATTTCAGGCATGAAGCCAGCAGAAAACTCCAACTAACACAGTATATTGTCTAAGAAGCCAAGCCTACCATGAACATACGTCCATCCTCTGCTTCTCACTTCAGCCTCCTGTAGAGATTCACTTCAATTCAGTTTTGCTACTCATGCAATGGATCTCCCTGCAGATAGGGTATAACCTGCCGGGGGGGGGGAGGCAAAACCTTAAGGGCTGGCTTTGGCATCAGAGCTGATAAATGTGACTTTCAGGAGGGAAGGTCGGTAAACAAAGCCAAATCAAAGGAAACAAAAAATGTCAGGGAAAGAAACCCAAACCAGCTGACTACCTCGAAATAAAGCCCTCCTTCCCCAAGCTTGCAACTGCCCTGGGGAGAGAATGACAGGGCTACCAACATAGCAACGCTCAATTATGTAATATGGAAGTGAACTGTGCTTGCACAGTGCAATAATAGTAATAAATGCGTCAGAACTGAACCCAGCAGACAATTGCAGGTGGTGTGCCCGCTCCTCTGTCCTCTTAGGACTTGGCTGGACAGAGGCAGTGACCTCCCCTAGCTTTCCTCAACATCTGCAAGAATTGCAACTGTGTTGCCAGAGCCGTTCTTTGCAATTTGCCCTGCTGTGGAACCCCTCTTAGAGGAGCTCTCTCAAAAAGAGAAACCTCTTCCACTGAAAACCTGTGTGGGGAAAAACCCGAGAGGTCTGAGGTTTAATTTCTCCTGCTGCTGTTTTAACCGGGTAGACAACTCTCAGTAAGTTTGTAAATAAACGAAGACTAAAACGCAGAAGGGCTCGCTGAGGCAAACGGAGGAGGATGGGGCGGCAACGCCTGCATCCCGCACCTTTTGCTGGCCCTTGCAGGGACCCGGCGGGTACAGGTGAACACCCCCAACCCTACCAGAACAGTACCAGACGCATCCGCCAGCCCGGCATTCTCTCTGCCTGCCGAGCCGTACATGCAGGAACTCCGCGGTACCCGCGCGGAGCGGTGGGGCGGAGTCAGGCTGTGCCTGTCCTCCGTCGCCCTCGATAGAAGAGAGAGAGAGAGGGAGCGGCTGACAGAGGGGATGGGCGGAGAGCAAAGTAGAGGCAGAAACTTGTCGGCTGGGAGCTGGGCGCGTCGCGAAGGCAAAGTCTTCGGGGCGGAGGCGCTCCGCACCCGCGGACAGGTAAGGCGGGGGCCGGCCGGATGGCGGGTTGGCAGCCCCCGGCAGGACCCATCATCTGTCTGTCTGCCTGTGGTGAAGCCTGTCCTCCGCTGTTCACTTCTGTGGCCGGGAGCGGGCGGCTCCGCGGCCGCGGGATGGGGCTCGGGGCTGAGCTCGTGCTCCGCGGGGAGCGGCCGCTCCGGCCTCCGAAGCTGCCGAACAAAGAGCCGCGGGCGCGCACGGGTTCGGGTTCGAGTCCGGCGGCGAGCCTCTGCCCTGAGCACTGGAGGAGGCGCCGCGGGGGGCTGCCGGCCCCGAGTAACGGTGGCAGCCGCCGGAGCCCTATCCCCGCGCGCTCTCACCACCCCAGCTGCTGCGGCCGGAGCCCATCAGCAGGACGCGGGACACCTGGGCTCCGCCAGCGTCCCTGCAGCGGGTCTGGCGCTGCTCTATGCCTGTAGCCGGCGCGGGGATGCGAGGCTTCTAGGGAGCCCCTCTCTATCAGAGGTGTTCGTTGCAACACCGGGCTCAGCGGTTTGAGAAAACACAGATCAAAATTTCAGCAACACGAAAAAGATTCGCTGTCACAGAGCTCTGTTTACAGGTGATGGGGGGGGGGGGGGAGGGAGGATGGGTTTTCAAAGTAAGAAGTGAAAAGTGAAATAGTGCAGTGACTACTGATAATTTCAAAGGTCAGGCTCGTGGAAGTAGTTTTAAGGCTCGTGAAGATGAGTTTTGGATAATTTTTGCATTGAGTTTTAATAACGTGGAGTAAATTTTGCCTTTCTATATATCTGCAGAGGTCTTGTCATTTCCCAAGAGAGCTGCGTGTGTGAATCCAAGGGCACCACGCTGGGCTCCCTATGCATCCAGAACTCCCACTGAAATTAATTTAGTGTTTTGTTTTAAGTTAGCAGTGGGATTGATGGTCATTTTCTTTAATCAGCTTTCAGTAAAGCTATACAAGAAAATCCCACTGGAACCGTTGGGATCTCTTTGTATATGCAAAAAACGTGAAAGGAAACCAGTACTTTGTCTGACCTTTTTTTATCTAATTTTACTTACAATTATGTGCTTTTATGTTTTTGGCATGAGTAAAACTTACAAGCTTGCAAATATTTTGCTATGGATTTGGGTTTACTTCTGTGCCTGGTCCCTATGGGAGGCATTGGCTGGTCCCAGAGAGGCTGTTCTCTGTAGTGGGGAAAATGCAGACATTTTGCTCTGAATGCTTTTGCACTAGGATAAGCTGCTGTGGTCCCATTGCGTCCTTTCTCTGCCTTATACCAGTTCATCTGACCCTGTGGAAAGCCATCTCTGGGAGCCAGTGTAGCAAAAACTTAACCCAAACCAAGAGGGTTTTTTTTCTGTTGTTTTTTTTGAGCTTTGGCTTCCCAGAGGAGTGTCTGAGAGAGCTGCCAAGCCCCAGTGCCATGGAGAAGGAGCCCAGTGATGGGTGGAAGGGGAGGACCACTCTTATTGCTGCACCATCAGCAATGGTCAGATGAGTGTAGCAGGGCTGAAACTACAGTGTTGGGGGTATGATTGTACTTTGGGTGGTTCAGACTGACATAACCTGGTGTCACCCTGGCAGCCTCTGCGTACCTCTGCCTCTTTCTCTGTTCATGCCAGCACAAACGCCTGTGCTGCCCTGCGGTGAACTGGATCTGGGCACTGAGCGAAAACCAGATTTAATTTTAACCTGGATCAGTTCCATTATTTGGTTCACTGGGGGTAAGAGAAGAGGAAAGAGGGTGTGGAAAAGATAGGGCTGCTTTTTTTAAGGTGGCAAAGCTTGATCTTGCTGCCAAAACTGCTTGTGGAGCTCAGTGTGACTGTAGGTGCTCCCAGCTGCCTTTACCCCCACCCTGCTTCCCCTAGAAGCCTCTCCAGTGATTCTGTGCGTAGCCTTGGGAGGCTTCCCTCCCTAGGTAAAAATAAGCCTTTGCAAATTAATTCATTAATCATAATGGAGTAGTTTGTAACAGAAAAATTAAGCAAGTGCCCGAGTGTTTGCATAATTGTTGCTTTGGACAACAGTAAACACACACAACGTGCAGGGTTTTATGAAAAGCATCTGAGTCCAGCTGTTGCTGTTTTTTGCTGTTCTTCGCAGTGTGTCTGTCTAGCACTTTGTGTGCAGGGTGAGCTCAAAGTTTTACAGGCTGTCATGACACCTGTAGTAATAAGTAATTATCACATGGGCTTGTGATAGGAATAGGTGCTGATCCTCCAGGTGAAATAAGCTGCATGTGTTTCTCAATCCTGGAGCTGGTTGAAAAGTAGAAACTGGTTCCCAGTGTAAGGCAGCAAAGTTCTTGCTGCAGGAGCAGATGGGGAATCTGTCCTTTCCCTTCCTGGTTACAACCATCCCAACATAACTCTTGTGCCTGCTGTAGTGGGTCAGAGTCAGCTGAGTCAGATCAGGTGTCTGATAGGGCTGAAAATTAATGCTCACAATTGAAAAAACCCTCAGTATACTGACTGAACTGCTTCTGTTACAACACTGGTAATAGCGTGGCCCGAAGAGAGGATGCGGAAGTCCATGGCCAGAAATGGAGGGTGCTGTGAGACCTCCCCATCTTTTTATAGTGGCAATGTAGTTTTAGATTATATTGACAGTGCAGTTGCTCCTTCCAATTCCCCTTATTGCAGTCCCTTTGAAAAGCTGCAAAAGGTGCTCATGTCCTGGGGAGAACTCACTGTCTCACATTAAACCCTTACTATGAGTATTCTGACTATCTGTAAGTAATAAGTGTTGCTGTAAGTGCAAATGATAATTAGTTCTTATGGCTGGTTATCTACAGGAGAGAGGTAAGCTCTATGTTTGCATGCAGAGCTTGATGATATTGATCTATGGCATTTGGGCACTCTTCCCCTTGGGTCATGGTTCAGCTTGTTGTGAGGCTGACCATGAGTTGGTTGAAGGACTGGTTTTTGTTTTTAATAGCATATGTACTTCTAAAACCTTCATTTGTCAGTGAGATCTGAGTTCTTTCACGCTCAGCTGATGGTGTTACCACCAAGCACTGCTGAAGACCTCTGGGAATCACCTTCAGTGAGATGCCTGCAGAGGGTGTCATGGGTCCTTGCCCACTGATGCACTGGAAATCTCACAGATGCACTGGAACAAATTCAATTCAGACCTTGTGTTTGATAGGCACATTAATAAGGATCCTTCATGCTGCTGTGGAACAAGCTTACAGATTGGCTGGGTTGCCGTACCATTTGGAGCCAAATGTAAGATTCTAATGGTGCCAAAGTAAAGTGCATTGCTTCTGAAAATGGAATAATAATAATATGATGATGATAATAATGGAAGAGAAAAGTTACAACTGTTTCTGTGTATGCTCTCAAATTCTCAGCGGGGTTATTTTTTCTCTCCCCTTTGTAAATTGCAGCGACACAAAGTAATGCACTGGAAAAGTTTGGACAAATGCTACCAATGAGATTATATAATACAATAGCAGAGGAATTTATTATGAAGCCTGTTCATGATTCAAAGACGAAAGATTTTCCCTAGTGGATTGTGGATACTTTATAGCTTCCTCTCCCCTCTCAAAAGTGTATGTGTCGTATTGTGTAATCACAGATGTATATGCTTACTCCTCTTCAGCAAATGGCTTGTGAGGCCTTTAATAGCAGTTACAAAGCTTGTAGTTCATTGCTGGCAATAGCATAGCTGAAAATAGGTTTTGCTGTTGGTGGTTATTAAAATGTGAACACTTCTCTGGGCTTTATTTCTTGTGGACTACGATTAAATATAGGAATGTCTAGATTTAGAAGTGCTCCTATTGTCTATAATGCTGAGATACAATTTGCTAGGTGACCTTGCTGCCTCCTTTCTCTCTTTAGAATTGTCTGTTTCTTTATTTTAAAATAAATTATTTGAAAAAGAGTAATAAGAGTAAAAAAGAGCTTGTGTGTGGTTTTGTTTTGTCACATTTGCCACTGAATCAAATGTGTTGTGATATGCAGTTTGCAAAGCAAATAAGTGATATTGAGAAGCCTTTAAAGTTTTGAGATCATGGGGAAGATCACAGCAAAGGAAGCAAGTTTGCTTTGCTTTAGGTGCAATTCTTATCACTCATCTTTAATTTTTCATTCCTTTCATGGTTTGTCTAGTTTTTTTTTTTTTCTTTCTTCTTTAGTATAGGGTTTCTTATTTCTAGGATGTATGTGCTTATATCCCAAACACCAGGGAAGCATATTTCTCTGCAAACAAAAATAGTATCATTCCAAGGGGTGAAGGGTGAGAATTAAACCCTCACCAGGTGCTCACCTGCTGAGTAAACAGTGTCTTCTCTGTTGTGGATGCTTGGTACCTTGCTGTTGGGACTGGATCAGCCTGTGCTTTGGGTCCAGTGTCATGGGACAGTGCTTTGGCTCCTCTTTGCTCACCTGTGGGCTCCTTTTCCCTGCGCGATGCTGTGGCTGTGTCAGAGAGCCATGGGGTTATGCAGTTGCCCACTGCTCATGTGTCTGTAGTCTGTCAAACTAGATGAAGGAGCACGGCTGCCACATGCCAGCATGCCAATGAGTTGGAGAGAGTCTTGATTTTTGAGGGTACCAGAATGGCCTTTGGCTGCCTTGTCACCTGGTTGTGCTGTGTCCTTTGCTAATGTGGTTTCCTACTTGCTGGCCTGCATCTTAATGGAGTTCTTCAACCACACTAAATAGTTGTAATAACTTTTGCCTGTCTAGACAGGGCCTTACTGTGTCTGATTAGATCCCAGCCTTGTGGCGTGCATCGCTGCCTGTTTCTTATAAATGCGATGAAGGAGAAAAAAAGTGCATGTTAATAGTGCTTAGTCTGTTTTCTTGCTTTACAGTGTTAGTATAAAATGTCTGTAGATGTTTACTTTTTTGCCTGCAGGACAACAGTTTTAGTCAAATGTCTCTAGGACGCAATTTAGAAGTGAACTCCTTATCTCCAGTTAGGAAGGAAAAGACAAATATTCTCACTGAGGATATTCATTGGGGCTCCTCTGATGTCAGTTGCAGAAGTTTGTTGCTCACTCAAGTCAGCAACTTTTTCTCATTTCTCTGAATCATTAATAAAAACTAAAAGCAGGAAAACTTCTCCATGCTTATTTTTCTTCGTTGCTGCTTTTTGGAAATGAAAGAAATTGAATTTAACTTTATCACTGTCGATATTTAAGCCTTGTAGAGAGAAGGCTGTATAGAATAGATTTCTACTGTATTTTTAATTTAGGGTTTTGTTTTGTTTCAATTATTGTCGGGTTTTAGAGAAACCGGTCTTTAAAAAATACAGAGTTTGAGATAAATTTAGTATGGCAATAGGGTCTATCTTGTCTTTTTCTTCCATGCCCTCCCAGAAAAGAAAGATTTGGATTTTAAAGTCTCTTCATTAAAAAAGATGAAACATCTTGGGAGAGAAACAGACTTCTAATTTTGATTCAAAAAATAAATCAGACAGTGCACACAACGTGCATGCTTTTCAGTAGCTTTTGTAAGTGTTTTAAACTCTGTATCACAGTAATGACTACTTCTGTTTTCCTTATACGGTTAGGATGGATTTAAAGAAGAAAGGAAACATGTCAAAAAAGTTAGCAGACTCTTCTGGTGTCCCACAGGAGTGGGAAGTAAAATTGCATTTTTTGGAGCTGGGGGGAAGCAGACGCAGCTTGGCTTGTGTGCAGTGCCTGCCCAGAGGAAATTCCTACTTTATAACGAGAGAGTGGCCAAGGACTAGAGCATATTATGCTAATTAAATCATTTAGATTGCATCATCGTCATTTGAAAGGCTCTGTGCATCTTCTCCGAGTATAAAAGTGAGAGTTATAGACCTGTTCTGCAGGGATGCTGTGAAGAGTTTGGATACTTAAATGCCAAAATGCTGCTTCAGTTGATGCTGTAAAGTTTAAATTGCTGATTTGTTTTGATATTAGTTACTTGAAAATGTTCTTAGAAGCTATTACCTCTTCAGAGGTAGGAGGCATATTTATGTGTATATGAAGAATTAGTTTCCCTTATGAAGCACCATAATATTAATAAAATAGCTTTTAAAATGAAACACTAAATGCAGCCCTATAAAAATAGGACATTCACCTCGCATTCTAGTTAAAAAAACCAGTCTAATGCACAAAGGCTGAGTCCTGGATCTGGAGCTGATGTTGTTGTAGCCATGCTCCTACCAGGGAGTGTTCCTTTAGGCCAGTTGATGCAAATTTTATCTTGACTGCCCATAAACGCAACCTTCCCATAGATACAAAGAGATTGCACTTTAACGTGGTAGTGGTACCAATAATTAGTGTATAATTGTCATGATTTCTAATAGTGCGAGATATTTGTCAGTGTTAACCCCCTTTAATTAACTTGTGTGTTCATTGTAACTACAACAGCAGAAAGAAGAGAAACTTGAACCATTAAGATTACCATTGTTTAGACTACAAAGCTTGTTAAGTAATTATAAACTTTCAAGCTTTACCAACTGACTGCAAGGCATCTTGTTTGAAAAAAGAAACTGTTAAAATTATTTACTTTTTTTTCTGTGGTTTTAAACAACAAGAATGTTGTATTTGAACTAAATCTATTTATTATATATTCCCCTTTATCAGATCTCGAGGGGGAAAATATTTGCCAGAAGATGTTCAAGTTTTCAAATAAGTAATACATTGCTTAGTTTCAGGTGTTTCAGTCTAAACTAATTAAGTTGAAATCATCAATGAATACATGCCTGTGTTGGGTTGACTTGCTCTGAATGTGAGCCTTCTAAAATCATTCTGATTGTGATTAGTTTGATCCTCACACTTCTTTCAGCCAAATTGTGTGTTGACTGATGTTCAGCTCCATCCCACTGCTCACCAGGAGGAATAACTAGATTCAGTTTGAAAGGATTCTGCTTCCATGAGCTTTCATTTCTTGTTGCCAAACAAATGTATGATCTGACTATAAGCCCCTTTAGTTGTCTTTCATATTCAGCTGTTGGTGGAAGAATAGGGTATGTGGGAGATACCTGCCCGTGCTTTTTATTCTCCATGTTATCTTCAACTCAGCATCAGCTTTTGAGGAAGGTGTTAAAAAAAAAAAGGGAAGGAAATTCCCAGTCTGCTGTATACATGCAAGCAAGAGGGCATATTGTCTCTTGAAGTCCAGTGAGTTTTTCTAACACTTTGATGCTCAAAAATTACGGCAGTTAGTTATTTCTGTAGGAGGAATACATTTGTTCATTTAATTGCATCACGCTTTTTGCATGCAAGCTTTGAAGTTCCAGTTGTGGTAGTACTGGTGCTAAATCCAGAAACCAATGGTGGAAGAGATCTCTTGTTTGAGATTAATTTTCACTGACAAAATAAATCAGTGTTGCCTGACCACAGTGATATCAGTGTTGCCTGACCACAGTGATTTCAGTGTAGCTATTTATCCACATAACTGTGGTCCCCATTTGGCATACTGTACCTATAAAATTCTTTGCATGTGGAAAAATGTTAAATGATGCTAAGTGCTTTTATGTTCTTTCATTATCACAAAACACAAATACCACCTGAAAAGCTGTTATGAATAATTATAAGTGTTTTTCTTTTCTTTTTTTAATAGTGCAGTTACTCATGCCGACTTTTCTTTTTCTTTAACTCCTTTGTCTGGGTTTTTGTGACCTCATGTTCATGGTCTTGCTATGAATCTTCCCCTCTCCCTTGGTATATTTTATTTGGTGAGAGTGTCTGTTTATATAATGCCAATAAACATATCGAACATTTGATAAAGGAAGATGCTGCTAGCAGGCAGCATAATCTAAAAATATCCCTCAAGGATAATATAGATTGCAATTGGCAATAGAGATTGAACAAGGGTTTAGCATGTCATATCATGGCTGTGATTTTTATTTTTTGTAATTACTCTGTAGGCTTCTGGTTTTCTCTGCATCTGTGACTTACTTGTCTCAAGCCAGGTCAAGGCCAACACAACATTAGTAAGATTATTAAGGTTTGTCTTCTGACTGGCAAAGTGATAAAACTATTATTTTAAAATTTGAAATTGAGTTGACATTTCAGGGACATAAAATGATGTGAACTTTGATTCTTGGCAATCATGATGTAGGCTACTGATGTATGTTGACACTCCCTTCTTGTTGAGCAGATTTGTTGTAGTTGGCATATTATTGCTAATAGCTCTCAAATTCCTAACAGTAGTCCTGTCCTACCTTTGCTCTCATTATTAACAACCCGTTCCTAGGCTGGCAGCAGGCAGGGAAATTGTAGGGTAGTGGGCAGTGAACTGTTATATCAGCCTTTTGAAAGCGTGCAATAGATAGCAGCAAGGCCTAATTAACAGCTCCAATTGCGCCGTTGGGAAGTATCTGCACATACAGAGGAGCCTTGCAGTCTGCTCAGGGTTGCCTTGATTATTTTACTGGGTAGTGTGGATGCTTGAACCCCAGTAAAAATACTGTGTATCTGATTACTTCTCCAGAAACAACCCCTTAATAGCCATCACAAATACTTAAATGCAGTGTGTCTTCCTAAAGACCAGGTCAGCTGAAGTTTAAATTCAGTTAATGAAATCTATGTTCTATTTTTTTTCTTCCTTTTTTTCCTGTCTGGTCCAAACAGAAGTAGGAAAAAGGAGAGTTGTGCTGCTTTTTCCATTACTGAGAGAAAATTCGCCAGAGCACCTATCTGAACTGAAGTCAGTCCATGTTGGTTGCTTTTAAACTCTGACTCATGGACTTCCTTTCATCAGCAGTAAAGGCTTTACCTTTTTACCTACCCTCTGTTATTATGAACAAACTACTTTTTTTGTTGTTGTTGTCTGAGTTACTGACGTGAACCTAAAACTGTAAGGAAATGACAGAAGGAGTATAGAACAAAATAGGAAATTTGGGACCAGTGTTCATGAACTGCTTTATTTGCTTAGGTGTAGTGCAGGTGTCACTTACTTGAAGAGTGTTTGTTTCCTAAATGAATGAGTAGTGAAAGATGGGTGTTAGTATTTTCTGCCATTCTAAGGTGATGAGGTCTTTTTCGTTTTGTGAGGTAGTAGAAGGCCCTGGAAGAAAGTTATGAGGTGCATGTATTGTTGTTTAATCTTCCTGTTGAGGTATGCAACAACATTATCATCAGTACTGCCTAATGAAGGAAAAGAAAGAGTTGAGTGTTACAGTAGCATATTTGATGCTTAACAATTAATTATAGCATTTCCTAAGCGTTGTGCTTTTTCATAACACTACCAAGCCTGGGTCTTTGAGAAATGTTTTCCTTTACCTTTTTTCTCTGTTGGGAGATACCTTCTAGACAATCCTCTTTCTCCCCTCTATTTCTTTTGGATCCTGACAGCTGCTACATTTGGTCATGGAAAAGACATTTCCCATAGTGGAGAACTACATTAGAAAAACAAACCACTGAACAGTTGCGGTTCTCTTGTTTGACAGTTTATGGAGCAAAGGCTGGCTATGCACCATTTAGCGTTCTCCAAGACAAAGTGCCCACACAGTGCTGCCAATTTCATTAGAGAGCTACACCAGCTACTTTTAAAGTTTGGTCCTGTTTACATAGGAATTTCAGTTTTACTACCATACCCATCAAAAGGTTATTGTCTGCACACAGAGAGTCAACTGTTTTTAGCAAATCTGCCTATAAATCTAAGTAACCAGTAATTAAATGGAAGTCTGAATACCAGGCAAGGAATAAAACTGAGGGTCTCCCTGTGGATTACAAGGTTATGCTTACCATGGGCTGGTTTTAAGCACCAATCAGCCAAAAAATAAATTGTAATTCATCATGAGGACCTACCTTTCCAAGAAACTGAAAGTTAAATTTCAGCAAAAGGTGAGAGATGACTCAAGGAACAAAATGGTCACCATGAAGTGATGATTTTTTTTTTTTTTTTTCCTATCATGGAAAGGTAGCTGGAATTGGTGCTGCTTTTCCAGTTCATGGAACACACATGGGAATAAAAGCTGGGTGCTTGGGGATGGTGTCTGGAAAACTATATCCAAAAGCTTTGCTGTTTTCTCTGTTACAGCCTAGGCCTCATACCGGTCATCCATATCTATCTGCTTTTTCCCTTCCCTCCCCTTTCCATGGCCCAAGATCCACAAAAGGACCTCAGCAGGTTGAGAAGCAGGGTACAGAGTTCACATACTATACACATGAATTATATGTCCACAGTGTATCAGGCTTTGCCAGAATCTGTCTATAGCCAAGGCATAATGTATAGCAACACTTTTTTAATGAGGAACATGCATCTGTTACACGTTTAGCAGAGGATATTTCTGGAGCAGTGTTAAGAAAATATGCTTTGGTTTTACAGTCGCATATCCCTCTGTCTGTCTGTAGAGATGTCATTTTTGAGTCAAAGACCAGACACAAGGGCTTTCAAAGGCTGTAAGTCTTAAAGCCAGATAGAAGCCTTGCAGCTCTACCCACTGTAGACACAGTGTAAGTCTCATTGTCTGCTCTTCTACTTCCCACACCCACCCACTAAACAGGCATGCTGTTCTGAGGGTTGAGGAAGTATTTCCGAAGAAACACTTGAATAAAAATGCTGTTTTGTTTTGGAAGTCTCACACAAATATGTAAATTCCTAATTTTCAATAGAAAAGCTGTTGTGAAACAGCGTAATTCAAAGCTAAAATCAAGTGTATGCTTTAGTTAGACTCTTATTTCCAACATCTTTCATCACCTTCAAAGTGAAATCTTGGTCGAAACATGGACACTTGAGTCAAAAACTGGCTTGAAATGTTTTTTGTTAGATTGATAGGTAATGTTTATTAATGGCCCCAGGATTGAAGTGAAGGCTTAAGGACAAAGCTGTGAGTGTGACAGCAGCTCCCTTGGTGTGTTCCGGACAAGGCAGCTGGGAATGAACTCTGCTCATGTTTTGAGCCAGCACGAAGCATTATGAACACAGCCAGCATGTGCCGAGCCCATGGTAATGGCGCAGAGCTAAAGGTGATGTCCCTGCGGCTCTGCAGAGTTTATTAGTTTGGCCAAGAGCCATACTAAGTGTTCAAAAGGCTTTTGGTTATCTCTGAGTGTGGGCAGGGATTTCTTGTGTCTGTTCAGTACAAGTTTGAACCTGTCGGCATTATAACCTATAGACATATTCTGTGTTTCTGCATCTTTGATGAAAGGAAACTGGCATCGTTTAGTATCTTGCCTCTCTTTGACTGCCTTTGAGTTTGTTAATTTATTTTTTTCCTTTTTTTTTTCTTAACCATGCAAAACTTGCCTCACTGTGTAGAAATATTAAAAGAGGAATAAGCAGTTGATTCCTGATCTGGTGGCTGTCTAAGTTCAGAACACCTAAAGATCTTTTCTGGACAGTGTTTCACCTCCTTCATCAAGCCTTCTTGTTTGAGTCCTGTACCTTTAGACTCGGCAGTCTTCAGTGTAAAGCTTCTTGAAAGCAGTGTTTTCATGTGAGAAGATAGGAGAGAAGTTTTTGAGTCGATGTAATCACACCCTTCCTCATATGCAACTGAGGGCTCCTTTGTTTCCTCTGCTACTTTGGTCTGCCTTGGAGAGAGCCTTTGGGGAAAGATACAGTGGTATAAGGATTTTTTCTGGTGCACATGTCCAGCCATTTTGTGCTTCAGGCTCTGTCTGCTTCAGCTGTGCTTGGATGGCATGTTGCAGGTTCCTCTGGGAACAATTGCCAGATGACCTGAAGAGGAAGAGATGCCGAGGAGACCTCGTAGCTGTATAGTAGAAAGTTGCATTGAGGGAATGGTGGCTTAGTACAAGTTAGAGACGGAGGTCTAATCCTCATCAACAGCACTAGCCAAAGATATTTTGTTGAAGCTGAGAATCAGGTGATGCAGACTTTGCATCTGGTCAGGTTTTCATGGCTCTGTCAGCTAGACAGCTGCAGAGAAGGCCTCTAACAGGCTGATGGCTCTCAAAGTTTTCCCATGAGGCATCCTACTTGGATGACTTGCACGAAGCAGTCTTCTGCACGGTGTCAGGAAGAAAGCATTTGACTTACAGTTACATAGGTCCTTGGTTCATCAGTGTATCTCTGGTTAGGCAGCAGACAGCATAGTGCTGTGCATGGTGAACAGGAGGGAAGGTGTGTTCTTCCTTTCCCAAACAAGTGTTGAGGTTGAATCCCCCTTCTACTCTTGTTCACGGTTTGTGTACAACATTTATATTTGGGAATTGCAGTGATGGCCTGGTTTCTTCCCATGCTTTGGGTGTGACTTTGCATGATGGGGCCAGGGAACAGTGCAGCGCTGTGTCACATGTGGGGTGTGCTGCCAAATCTGGCAAGTGCCCTTTGTGTAACACCTCATGCCCTTCAGTGCTGCTTGGGTGGCTGCCAGCCCAGGCCCGTGTCTAGCCCTTAGGCATCAGGGCTGGGTGCCCTTGCCTGGTGCTGCAGGTCACCCTCAGGTATTGAGAAGTTCCCTGGCCAGCTCCCTCCTCCTGTGGCTCCCCCTGCTCATGTGTGGTAGCACCTTTCGGGTCTCGTACCCCTCACCCGCAGCCGGCATAAGGGCGATTGAGCTCAAGGTGTTGTCTGTTTGCCTTTTTATCTAGGAGCAAAACAGATCAAAGTGTGTTTGGGATGCTGTTTCAGTATATATCAGAATACCTTGCATTATTTTGCTCTACTAGATATTTTAATGCTCTTACACTTTGGCCTGTGTTAGGATAAAAATAAGTATAGGGCTATCAGACTTTCCCCGCAGGACAAAAATTCCATTTTCCAACCATCTCTGATTATTTCCATTCTGCTGTCTGGAAAGGATCTGGAGACAATTTGGGAAGCCAATTTATAATTGACTTGGGAAAAAATTATGTACCCTCCTGAGCCTCCTTAGTTGTGCAGCCAGTGGCATGTGATCAATAAGAAATCTCATGCTGAATGATTTCAATGCTCATGGAAGGACCTTGAGACCATGAACCTCATCCTGGGTCCTGCTTACCTCTATGAGCAATATTTGTAGCTGTGGTGGACTGGACTGCCTGTTTGTTGTAGAGCTTTTTGTGGCGGGCGAAGTGGTGAAGGACCATTAAAAACATGAAAAGGGCATCTGTGCTCTGCAAAATGCCTTGTTGTCTGCTTACTTCCCGTGGGACCTTGGGTGACCTTGCAGCTTCTGGGCCCAGCAGTGGTATCTCCAGGTGCCAGTGGGGCATGCTGCTAGCTCCTGCAGTTCTGAGAGTGCCTATGAGTAGCATATGTAGCTCCGACAACAAAGGGAGGAGTGCACCTTGGGCCACAAGCCACTGCTGCTCCCAGAGCTTTCTGTCTGATCCCTGCTCTACAGATGGATCCAGACTTTTCTTCAGCTTCTCTTACATACCAGGGCTGCATACATCATCCTGCATACCTCTTTAATCCTATTAGGGCTGTGTTTAACTGGGGTTAGGATTTGTCACTAATGAGTGTGTTGAGGTTAGTAATTTTCAATTACAGTTTTCTAACTCTCAATTAAAAAGGTGGTTTACTTTTTATATGGAGAATTTAAAAACTCCAATTTTTCACGTAGGCTGGCTGCAAATTGTAAAATCAGGACTCATGGGTGCACAGAATTAACATTCTTAAAAAATATTGTAAAAAGTGTTCTTCATGGTTAACATTTAGATTTTATTTTAAGACTTTATGTGCATTATGCGATGCTGGCAAATTGAAAAAATATTGGATCCTTATATGGAGAACCAACAATTTCCCACATCCCTGCTTTTACAGTGCTGAACGCATTTCATTTTGTGTGATTTTCCCCAGTTGCCAGCTGACTACATCATACAGTTTTTTTGGCTTGTTCTTTCTGTCTTATGACCATCAGCAGATATTTTGAGTAGCATATTATAAAGCCACAGATCCTTTTTGCTGCCTTGGTTTTCTCCTGTTACCACTGGTAATGGAAAAGTTTTCATTAATTTTGTGGCGTCACTAAGCGTTTCAGATGAGGCTTCGAGAGAGCCTTTGTGCATGACCCCAGCGCTCAGCACTGGTTGCCCTCCACGCTGGCAAAGGAGGAATGCGTCTGACCGTCTCCAGTGCGTTCTTCAAAAGTAGCGCAGGCTTGCTCTGGAGGGGGATGAGGAAAAAGATTGGTACTTGTAAACAGTTCAAGATGCTCTGCAAATCCTTCAGGAAGATCTAAGTGTTGAAGAGACAGAGCTGAATTTGAGGCATACTGATGAAACTGAGAATAACTGGAGGAAAGAGGAGATGGGAACAGGCATGGGGGTGATAGTAGTGGTTGTAGACTTAGTGTTTTCTGGAAATATAGACTGACCACCAGAAACTGAGTTATAGAAATTGGGTAGGGGATAACACTGCTGGTCTCTTGCAATTTTTGTAGGGCTACATAGAATCGCAGAATGGTTTGGGTTGGAAGGGATATTAAAGATCATCCAGTTCCAACCCCCCTGCCATGGACAGGAACACCTTCCACTAGACCAGGTTGCTCAAAGCCTTGTCCAACCTGGCCTTGAAAACTTGCAGGGATGGGGCAGCCACAGCTTCTCTGAGCAGCCTGTTGCTCAGCTGACATCTGGATTATTGGCTTCTGGACTGGGCACTGCAGCAGTAGGAAGGAATATGATGTATATGAACTATCAGGCAGTTGCCAGCAATCTATAAAGATTTATGGTGTTTAGGACCTTGCCTGTATTTTGAAGACAGTTTGTAAGATAGTAACAAGTGATCACGTACTGAAGGCTGATTCAAGTGGAGTAAACTAAGATGTGAACATGGGGTTAGCTTAGCTTAATGGTGATGGGGAGATGGCTAACATACTAATTGGCATACCTGGAAGCTATAACCCTTGTGCAGAAGAGGCTGTTACTAAAGACGCTGTGAGGGATTATGAATGGTGACGATTGGAAGTAGTAAGCTTAGTAGCAAGTTTAATCTGAATAAAAGGAAGAGCATCTTCACAGTTAGATCTGCGAAGTAGTAGGGCATTTCTTTGGAGAAAGGATAGGAGTCCTGTCCCTAGAGACATTTAAATTTAGGCTCTGCAGGACCTCAAGATTGTGCATTGCTAGGAAGCAACCCTTCACTGGCAGGATGAGGATTGGTTGCAGTATTTGGCCATCAGCGATGTTGCTATGATGAAATGTTACTTGGAATGATACACATGGGTTTAATACCATAAAACATTTGTTTTTTTGTTGATATAATGCTTGGGGTGAAAATATCTGTGATGAATTGTCACTGTCAAATCTCTGAGTCAGCGTTTTTATTAGAGAACATGTCCTGCAATATCTCCACATGCAGTTATCTGTGTGGAGAGGGTGTCACCCAAGGCTAATACTGATAGATCATTCACTACATTTTCTGTTGTAAATGGCAGTGTGTATCGAGGACAAGTGTAAAGGGTGTCTTTTATTACTGCTTTCAAATTCGCCTTTAGTCAATTACTTTTGTCCTTTTGCACTTTATGAATGCTGAATCCCAGTCATACAGGAGAGGAGATATTAATTGCTGAATTCAAACTGGGACAATTCTTAATCTGTTGCTACTTCTTACTTGTATAAAACTGGTATAGAAATGAAGACATTTGGCCTGCCACCTATAAAGAGTAACAAATATGGCTGAATCATCACAAAAATTGTTATGGTTATTTAAAATACTTATCTTTTACTACTTATTCCTCCATCACAAGGTCATAATAAAAGATTTTTCTGGTTTCTGAGCTGTGCTCAACCAATAAGCCTATTTAAACATTTTGTTTCTTTTAAACCAATTTACTTTGGTTTGGAACAGTTCTTTGTTTCCTCTGATCTACATGTTGACATTGTTCTTATTTCTTGCAGTGTTTCATGTTTCACTGGGACTTCTGTCTTATAGGGAAGACAGTGTCCCACATAAAATGTTTGGTAAATACTTCAAGCAACTTTGTGGAGCTAACTGGTTTTGTATCTCAGGATGAGAACTTGACATTAACTTCTTGTTTGCTTGTATTCTCTATATCCTCTTAAGACAGAAGGTTCTTACTGTGCACTCATCATCCTCAGCCAAAGAAAGACCTTTCTTATGGAGAACTTTTATGTTTTGCTGATGGTTTTTTCTTTCATCTCAATAGATCTCTTTGTAGAATTGCTGTAGTTAGGTTGTTAGTAGAAGCTGAGTTTGTAGCACATAATATACCACATTGCACTTAATATTATGGTATGAAGTAATATTAATAATATATGCATCATTGTTTTGAGTAAAGGTTTTTCCATTCAGTATTGGCATTTTATTATAAGTATATATATTGTTATACTTATTGAATATGTTAATGATATACACGTATTTATAATACTTTTTATATAAAATGTTGCAGAGAAAAGATAGGAATGATTAAATGGTTCCCTCAAAAGTTCATGGGAAGTTTATGGGGAGAGCTGTGTCAGTAAAGGCACAGTAAAAATTCTTTCTGCTGTATATTATCCTGGTTCCTGCCATGCTTTCTGGACTGATTTTGGCGTAGGAGCCATAATCTCTGAAGCTTTAAGTGCTAAATCCTGAAAAGCTCTAAGTTTGTGGTTTTGCCATGTGAGCTCTTTGTTATCACATGGGTAACAGACATCCTCTTTTGCATTCCCTGCATAAAAAGTGAGTCAACTAGAAGCATATTTTTCCTAAACCACATCAGAGTTAGCCTCTGAATTAAGACTATGTAATAGGTCCTTTAAGAGTAAATTTTTACAAAATGGTTAGGTTTTTTTTTTGTTAGTTCAGATATAATTTGACAGCTCTGGTTTCATCCCTATTAAATTTACTGTTGTATTTCATCTGAATGAATCGGAGTGTGGTTAATTTGTATGCATCTTAATATACCACTAAAAACTTCCGTATGGAATTTAGGTTAGATAAGATTCCAGGAAATGAGAACAAGCTTTATATTTGAATGACTGCAAACATGGTTAAAAGGGTTATTCTGTAAGAATTAAATAATGTTTAAAGTTCATTCTCCTGATTATTTTTTTTTTTCCTTTTAGAGAACATGGCAAACACTGTAATTTGAGTCCTAAAATCCAGATGCTTTGCTGCCTTGTAGTAATTCAAGGGCTGTGCTACTTGACATAGTAAGGCAATAGGTGCTATGCAGAAAAGTCAACAAACGTCTGACTTCTGGAGAAGTTTTTTTTAGTGGATGGGGATTTTGTGTCATAGCTGATTTGGAATAGGAAGTGATGCCTTTGACATTGCTCTAAGTCACTGCCCTGAAGGCAGGGCACCAATTCCCTGGAGTTTTTGCTGTGGAAAAGCCATTTAGTCGATCATTCTTCAGTAAGTGAATGTTGACGCACTCTGCCTGCCCATATGGTAACACTGCTCTTTCTGATGCATGCTTTTAAATTTTTTATTATAATAATGGTTTTAGCTGAATGAAGCTATTGGTTGTTCTAGTGAGCCCAGTATATACCCAGTGCTAAATAGATGACTGTTTCCACTGATTTAGATGGTAGCAGACTTGTGCCTGGGATTATGCCCATGTTAACTGGCTTCTCTGGTTTAAAGCTCATGTGACAGAAGAATGTGACAGTTTAGCAGTCCCTTGTGGCTTTATGCTTCTTTTGCAACAAGAAACACATTTCACCTTGAGGTGTTGTTCTTGGTTGTTGATTTGGTTTGTTTTTACTTTGTGCATGCAAAGTATTCTATTAAGTAGTAAGTATTGTAATTACGGTAGTAATTCTTTGCTTTCTGTTCCCCAGAAACATTAAACATGTTAATCTCCTGAAGCTGTTAATCTATTCCGTCAACCTTTCCTGATGCATCCTTTCTTTTCTTGGTTGTAGATGTATTTTTTGATATTTGTTGTTAAGGCTTCATGGAGTTTTATGATTCTTTGAAACCACCAAGGTGCTGGCTTGCTTTTCTTTAAAGTCCATTTTGCAAATGGTTGGAATGGGGTCTGATACAAACCTCATTGTTTTTTCAGGTTTTTAGTGGATTTATATTGTACTCTATGTTTACCTTTTCTGAAATGCAAAACCATCGAGGAGGCAAATTTCTAAATCGTGAAACATTCCCTTAATGCTTCATAAATGGCAGTCAAGACAGGCTGTGAAGAGTGTGTGGCATGATCACGTCAATTTTGTTTTGTTTTGGGGGGGTTTGATAAATTCATTAACACTTCCTCAAGTCAAATTCTGCAAGTTGCATCCCAGAAATTAGTTTAAACTTTTCAAGTAACAGAAGAATCCCTTCAAAATTAACTTGCCAATCAAGGTATATTAGACTGAGTATTTTAGTAATTAGAATTGATTAAATGTTGAAATCACCCTAGGAATAAAGGGTCAATCATAGGATACAAACATTTCAAGATGTTTCTGGAAAGTAAGTAAAGTAGCCCAGGAGCAGTAGCAGTATGGGATGGGTCACAGGTTGTGGCCATTCTTTCAAGCTCTGTGAACCAGACAGTGCTGACACGTTACAGAACTGACAAGTTACAGAAGCTGAGATGCAGAAAGTTAAATACAAACTAGTCATGGTGCTGTCAGCAAACATAAATGATGTAATACTACCATCATTAGCCCAGTGCAGGATAATTGGCTGGTAAATGCACATTGGTTATCTTCTTAATTTTTAACCCTCTCGGTTCTAGAGTTTGTGTGTGTCAGGGCACTGTCACAGGGAGAGGCTGAAGACCTGCCTGGTGCAGAAGCTGGTCCTTTGGGTAAGACAAAAAAAATGTTCTAAAGGAAAAGTGAAGGAGTTTTGACAAGGTGTTTGTTGTTGGTTAATAGACGAAGTCGCTGTAGTTGGTCAGCCCTGGTTGCTGAGTTTCTTAATAGACTTGACATTGCAGCATGTTGTGCTCTGCCTGAAGAGCAGTAATCTGACTTTCATGGGACCTGCAATAAGCAAAGCTGTGAAAGATTAATATAACTCATGTGCTGATTGCACTTTTCATCCCTGTTATTTGAAATATTTAATGTGTTCTTTTTCTCCTTTTCAGGCCGTGGTCGCCCTTCGGCTCTTAGTATTTGATGTAGTTGAAGCCTATCTTTACGCTAGCAATAAAACAGTTCTGAGCACATCGTATTACTAGGAAGGCTGGCAATCTGAAGCCATTATCTCATCTTTCTTTGTATAGACATGCCTGTGGATAAAATAATCAAATCAAATTTTTCCAGGTAATCTCATAAAGGTTCAAGAAAACTATGAACTTTTTTTTCCTACTGTCCCCACTCACATTTTACATGTAGATGTTCAGTGTGTGTGGAAACTTCCCCTCTGTGCCCCTCATACAAGTTACTGACTTCGAGAGTGTAACTTCTGCAGAGCTGTTCATGATAAAAATGAATTTTTTCCTGTAAAAAAAAAAAAACAAAAAAACAACAACAACAAAAAAAAGGAAACAAAAAAAAACCAACATCAATGCTTTTGGGGTTTTTTTCCCTTTTGCCAATTTTAGCAAGTCTTCTATCCCCTGATAATCCCATCATTTTTGAGTGGTTTTCGAAAGACCCCCCAGGGAATTTTTCTCAGTCTCCTCTCTCACACCTTTTTGGCCACTGATACTTCGTTCCTAAAAAAAAAACCAAAACAAAAAAAAAAAGTTTGCTGGTGTGCCAGGTGGTTCATTGGGCAATCTGTGAGACCATTAAGATAACTCTCAATGGTGTTGACACCCTTGTGTTAACAAGAGTGAAACAAGGAGGGCTGAGGCTTGGGTCTAACTTAAAACCAAAGTGGATTTCATCACCACTTGGCTTTTGCAAATGCTGTAACTTGCTTTGTGGGGAAGGGATCATATGAAGTAGTTTTTCTCTGCTATTACAGCCTGGTGTGGAGCTCATTAAAATCAGTAGAAGTCTCTCCATCAATCTCTTAGCAAGCGATGCCTGCAATCTTCTTGTAATGCACAGCTAGGTGAATGCCTCATATTTTTCTACTGCTGTTGCATAGATATTATTGGACAATCAGAGCTCACATAAAAATGCTGTACAGTAATAGCAACAGGCCTGTGCCTCCACCCTGAGTCAGCCCGAGGGAGATGCAGAAGTAACCAGTGGTTGTTGGGCTGCTGGGCTTCACCCAGCCTTCAGCCCCCTCCTTGCTCTTCTCCTGGCTGCTCTCCTTGTGTGCCAGTTGCGCTGCCAGCAGCAAGTTTGTTAGTCAGGGATTGGAATGCATGGGATGATCAGGGAATGGTAAAGTATAAAGGGAATTCAGGAACTGAACAGGGCAGGGACCTCTCAGATTAATGTGCTACTGCAATATATGTACCAACTGTAGACGCAGTCTGTGTTTAAAAGGGATTAAATGGTTAAGTTCAAAATTCTTTGTATGCTGAGCATGGTCTAGATGGTTTGTAGCTGTGAGCGTGCACAAGGTTTACTTACAAAATTGATTTATATGTTCATTTATGTTCTTCAATATTGAGAACAGGCAAGGAATTAGCAGTGTTGCATGAGCTGCACTAGCACATTTTTCACCTTATATGGAGAATTGCCTGCCACTTATCAGGCAGGGTCAGATTTGCTGTTATTGTCGCATTCCTTAAAGTTGGAAGCAATCATGTTTCTCTGACTGGAGTCAACTCGTAAGCTTATGGTTTTGCAGTTTGAATACTGTTATTTTCATCCAGGAATTGTTGGGATGGGCAGTGCTGCTTTAGAAAAAAATAGCAGAGTGCAAATTTTCACTGCTGTGTTACAGAATTCATTCCTCAGTTCGGGTGGAGAAACTTAGATGCTTGCAAGGGAAAATATGTTTCTGTTTGGAGTTGTATGGAGTTCATCCTGGCTGCCTCACTTGGTCCTGTAGAATGCAACAGGAAGGAAGGTCTTGGAGAGCGAAGAGCAAGACCTGCAGATTGTGTACCCATGGTATTTAAGGGGGGAGACCTCACTGCTTTGTGTTGTCTTTATTTCTGCTGGTGTTTGAAGCAGCCTTTTCATGGGCTTGTTTAGACAGTGACTGACAGCTGTTGGCTGTGAAGTCATCGACCTTATGTAGAAATATCTACGTCACAAATTCATCATCTGAGCGTGAGGTTAAATAAGTGGGAAATATGTAAGTGGAGATGAATCGCTTGTTTAGTCACTGATAACTCAGATTAGAGAAGCCAGAGAAAAGACAAAGAAATGCTTGAAAAATTAAGAGGATGATGATTATGAAATGTCTTATCATGATAGTGTAAAAGTACAGCATAGAAGTGCCAGTGAAGGCTATGTTCACTGAAACACTTGAGTTTGGAAAGTAGAAGATCAGCATCAGGTCTGACTTAGTTAAGTCTTTAAAATTAAAAATTAAATACTTTCTGTTTGAAATATTCCTGGGATTGTGGCATTCAGTAAATCTCACCTACTGCTGCTTCTTTCTTTATGGAATGTAGACAATTATAAATTTTTAGAGTGTGTGCTCCACCACTGTTGTGATTTGAGTTTGCATTGTGTTTGGAGAGATTTTTCTATGGTACTACTTGAAAATGGTAGTGATTAGTTGCAATGATTAGAAAATCTGACCTGAAATTACTGTTCCTGATTTCACTTTCATGCAGATCCACAAGAGTTAACTGGAAAATGATACTCAGGTTTTTCTTGCTCCATAAAGGCAATGTTGGCTGTATTTTTTTGAATAATAAGATGTAAGGAAAAATTCATGAGCCTAGGAACATTTGAAGCCAACAGAAACAAAAGGGTAGTTTATATGGCTAAATACTTTGAAAAACCAACATTTGAAACATTTAGCCAAGTGGTTGCATTGAAGTATCCATGCAATTTCGAAGGAGGAGGGTGAAGATACGGATTTTTATTTTCTGTTTGCTTTTTTGTGGTTTTCCCATTCTTCCCCTTTTACGGCTCACCAGAAATGGGCCAGACTTCTTATCATGTATGGAAATAAAAGATCTTAAACTATATGTACTTATTTTTAGGACTCCACCCTTGGGCTTTGGATTTTGAGAACAGCTATTTCAGTAAATTTACATCTATATGGGGAAACTCACAAATTGAATACTGTGCAAATCCACATTTTAAAAAAAGCAATTGCTATTATAGAAGGTAAATGATATCATAACAAAGCCGAGTAAGAGAAGATTGCTTTTTTGTTTGCTACTAAGGGAATGATCAATGCTTCCTGCTGGCTTTTGCACCCTGCAATTGGAGATTCTGGTGTGCAAATGGTTTAAATAATGCTAGGTTTTGTGACTGGTTGGCGCTGTATAATACTGGGACTGGGGTGACTTAAATATACAGTGTGGGCCAGTCCCAAAGTCCTTTCTCAGGCAGAACACCCACTGAAATCACATTGAAGTGTCGTCAGTGAAAGCCTTGCCAAAGAAATCACTGTGGATTTGACCCTGAAGTTATTACTACTAAATTTCGTATGTAAGCCTTTCATTATTGTGTTTTTTAAGAATGGAGTACTCGAGTGAATCCTGGAATTCATTATAACTTTAAGTTTTTAGCATGGTATTGGCCTCTTAAACTACATTTCCATTCTTTTTTCCTTTTTTTTTTTTTTTTTTTTTTTCTTCAAAAGAGGTAGAAAAAATACTCTGTGGCTCAGATCCGTTTCATCTCAGGCACACAATCTACTGAAGTGCCTAAATTAGGAGCTTGGTCTTCTACCCTCTCCATGTGCACATTGGAGAGAGTCATATCTGGAGGGAATTTTGTTTGGTGTCATCTTCTGGCTGTGACTCACCTACCCCATTAGCGCTAGGGGTGGTGTAGGGTGCACTGATATGGGAACCTGGAGGGATGTGGTTGTCAGCAAAGGACCTGCTGTGATTTGTGCTATAAGCAGTGCGTAATTTGTTTCAAAATCCGTTTTGGGAGTCAGTGGGTTGGTTTTTTAATTAATTATTTCTTTATTTTTACTTTTCCGCATGAGTGATGGGGATTGGCACTTGAGCTGTGTCCTTCAGTATAGAAAATTGCCTGTTGCAGCAGGAGCCTTGTGTGGTCTGCAGTCTCTCTTGCTCTCTCATACACTTTGTGTCTCTGGCTTTGGTGCCTTCCTGCAGCCTGCAGGTTTCATGTTGAATCTCGTATTTTGTGAGTTGTGATGTGGATGGGCAGATTATATGATCCACAGACCCTTCGGACCAGATGTCTGCAGTGCCGGGCTGCTTGTGGCAGGACTGGCTGAACCAGGTGCTGTTTTCCTGTCCTCAGATCCTAAGAGAGGGATTTTCAGCACAGATTCAGGTTAGATATAAGGAAGAAATTCTTTACTGTGAGAGTGGCAAGGCACTGTAACAGGCTGCTCAAGGAAGCTGTGAATGCTTCATCCCTGTCAGTGTTCAAGGCTAGGTTGAATGGAGCTTTGAGCAACCTGGTCTAGTGGAAGGTGTCCCTGCATGAGGCAGGGGGGTTGAAACTAGGGGATCTTAAGGTCCTTTCCAACACAAACCATCCTATGATTCTCTATTTCATACTTCATCTTGCTAAAACTGCAATGATTCTGCCTTTCCATGTTTAAAATATTGAAGCAGCAACAGAAAGGGTGGGTCATTAATGTTTTAAAACTGTTTTAATATGCCTTTACATGTCCAATGCATCATACAATATTATGCATAAAATATGGTAGATAGAGGTGGTAGGAGCACCTTTAAGCATTCCTTCCGTACTCCAACATCATAATTTAACCCATGTTTAGTTCTTGCCAGCCTTCAGTCATTCATATAAATTCATATAAAATAATTTCTATAATGTTTTTTTCTGCTTCAGGCTGAAACCTCTTGGAAAGGTTTTCAACAGAAGAACTTCAACTGTTATTAAAAGAATGCATTACAGAAAATTAGAGAGGTTTGTCAACTTTATTTAGCCAGCCATTCCTTCAAAGAGTTGTTATACCTTCAGGGAGCTGGGGGGGTGAGTCAAGATGCTTTTTACAGCCCCATAGAAATTAACTCAGATTTACCAGCCTGCCAAAGTTGGTGAAAATTGTTATCTGCATGTGCTCGTAAGAGTAGGTTAGAGGATTGCTGATACAATCTCTGAATGCTCCCACTTTATAAAACGTGCTTCAACCCCACCAGCATCTGTCTGTGCCTGGGGTGATGAGTATGATAGGTTGTACTGAGGTACTAGCTGGGTAGCTCCATGGTTCCCATTGCCTTTGCTTTGTCAGAGGAAAAGGTATCTGGGTGTTTAATAGTCTTACAAATTCAGTAAATCTTTATGCCAAGGCATTTTTGAGACAATAATTGAAAAGCAGTTGAAATCACTACTGTTTTACTAGTTATTCATGCAGTTAATTTCTCATGGAGCTGGGAGTAGAATTATACTCTGTTCCATAAACTGCTCTCAGGAGTGCCTAGGATGAGAGGTGCGATGCCCAAAGTTAGGGAACAAGGTTTGACAAATAACTTTGTTTTCCACCTTTCTTTCTTCCAAATTGCAGGGAGGCTCTAGTACTGCTGGGTTTTAGGGTTTTACTGATAATCTTTGTTATTTTAAAGTCACAACTGTTGGAGTTATGACTTCCATAGAAGGGATGGATCTATCTATTTTATTTAAAAATAGCTAAGCATGACAGTACTACTGGAATGTTTTATGAAGATTGAAATAAAACAACAAAATTAAGAATCTGATGTGTGTTATCTTTAAGCTATTGAAGAAATTGGGATGATATTGGCAGATGACTTGAGGCTGATGGCAGGACTATGGTCAGGTCTGAGTCATTCTGTAGGGTGGGAATGAAGTTGCTGCTGATTTGTCAGCATTGCTCTGGGTCTAAAGACTTCATGGACTTTAGGTTCCCTCCTCCCACATTCTTCTTGTTCTTTCATGTTTATAATGGCATTGATAACTCTTGCTTCCCCCTATCTTAAGCGCTTTGAAAATACTCAGCTTGCTCAGAAAGCACAAAATACTCCTCTTAGTGAGAAGTACTTTAGATTTTGCTTTCTCCATTGTGATCCCTGAAAGGCACCAGGAGGTTTTCTGGAAGGGAAATTTATATTTGGGCATGTGAGGTGAAAAGAGATAGAGAAGCTCTTGCCAGCCTCTCGTGTTGACCAAGTTAGTGGACTAAGAAATAGCCCCGGGTAGCAGCAAATAGGTGATTGCTTGCTGACTATAAACGACTAGGTTGTTTTCACAATCTCTCAGCTAATTTGTTGTATTAACCATGATGAAGAATGGTGTTTTGTCCCTCTTCTAATTTGTATTCATTTTTCAAACCCAAAGGTGAATGTTACCATGGATGTCCTAGCAACCTGCAACAGTCATGATAGACCATTTAGTATTTTCAGCCTATTCAGGCTATTTGATATTCTGAAAGGACCGTTCCTTTGCACTAAGAATGCCTGTCTCAAAGCATGCTCCCACCAACAAAAATGCCACTAATTAAAAGTTGTATAAGTGGAAATGTTATCATCAGCATCAACTTTATGCTTTTAATTTGGAAAAAAACATAAGGGTTGTAGAGTGAAATAAAACAATTAAGCAGTTCAAGACCATGTGTTATAAAATCTTAGATAAGACTTAATCAGTATGGAGAATTATAGGTTTGTCTGTTTGGCAGCTGGAGTTAATGGTGAGTAACTTCCCAGGGAGTTTGGGTGCTGAGGTAAGAAGGAAAACTCTAGTGTTTTCCTTAAATATTTATCCTGATTGCTGATTTTTCACAAACTTACTTAAGCAAAAAGATGAAATTTCAGCCTATATTTCAGGTTAATATTTTGAAGTCAGTTTTCCCCAGCATTTCTGTTGCTTTCAACCAATTATGAATGTTCTGATGAAAACACAGAATTAAAACATGGGGCTGTTTTCTTATGCATAACATAGGGTACTTAAAAATTATATGCCGGATGAATGTGCTGGAAAAGGGAAAATGCATACAAAAAAGTACTTTGAAAAGTGTAAGATAATGCAGTATATTCTGAATCACTTTTGCAGCATGTTACCTGTAAAATGTAGATATCTAAGTGTTAAATTTGGTACCTACCACCAAGTGTGAGCAATGACCTGTTGATAATGCCTCTACCTTTATGGGAATCTGAGGCTTGCCTTTCTACACGCAACTTTTTTTGGCGTTTTTAGTTAGCTTCGTGAAGACTTGCACAGGCATAATATCTAACTTATTTTCTACTAAAGGTTTTAATTTCTTTTGAAATTTTGCCTAGGAAATTAAGAGCTTCCCACCCTCAGATCCTTAGCAGCACTGCCTTCTGTGGGTTTTTCCTGGGGTATTCAGCCTGAGTTCTGACAGAGAATAATGCCACTGTTGCTTTAAGCCCACAGCATTGCTTTATATAGATATGGCCTGGTTTATAGTGTTGCTTTAAATACACAATAAGAGAGTTCCTCTCCATTTCAGAAAACGTTTATGACTGATCTCTGCCTGGCTAGGAATGTTTATTTTCTTAAGTTGCTTCACTGTAAAAATGTTTTGTAATTGAGAATCCCAAGCTGGTGATGGGGCCTCACTTTCACTCTCTGCAGATCTGATCTGTTCACGACTAGAAAGCTGTGGTTTTGTGATGGACCTCACATAGATGAGGCTCAGTTCTGGTATTTCTCTGTCCTTTTTCCACTGATTGCTCTCTTTGTAAGTCTGCATCATTGAACTGATCTATGGGTATCGGCAAGACCATCAGAAGCCTCAGTAAGATTTGATTATTGGTCCCAGTACTTTGCAATAACATAGGCTTATTTTTTCTTTTGCCATAACTTGATGATGAAATAACCTTGAAATAAACAATTTTAGAAAAAAAAAAACAAACCAAACCCTTTCTACAAGCAGGCACAATAGCAACAGAGAAGGGGTTCACACTGGATTGATTCTGGATGTTCTTAGAATGGCATGCTGATGTAGGATCAGCTTTTTCCCTTGCCTTCTGCTGATGCCACTTATTGATTATTCCTTAAGTTGACAGGGGCCAATAGAAAAATCCTTTCTAACCATGTACCAGGAGTCTGCAGGCCTGTGGTGTGACCTGCATAGTGACTGGTGCTTTGAAAGTGAATAAATGCCAAGTACAGAAAGAAGCATATACAGGAGAAGAGATGATCTGAAGCATGTAATTTGGGATGTGGAGGAGAAACCTCTGCTTCTCCCTCCCTACCCTGCCTAGCCTGGCTGTCCAGTCTGCCCCGTGTCTGCCTTCCTAATGTCCCTTTCTAGTGACCTGGAAAACGACTGGGCTGCTTGGATACATAGAATCGAGTCACCAGCTTAACGTACCACCTTGCAGGAGACCTTCCTGGATAGAAGGAGATGGAGCAGGAGGGTTATTTGTTTGGAATCACCTGGGGATTGGTGGTTTTGTCTATTGACCTGTGAGAAGGAGATGGCCTCCTCCTTGGTTACAGGGCAGTAAGCAAGGAGAAGGTCATGCCGTTGGGATGCCTTCTTTTAATGTGTAGGGACCAGGAGGGGATTTTCATGGAACTGGAGAAAAGTTAGCCAGTCCTTCTTGCTGTTCAGAGCAT
This sequence comes from Psittacula echo, assembly GCF_963264785.1. Lineage (NCBI taxonomy): Eukaryota > Metazoa > Chordata > Aves > Psittaciformes > Psittacidae > Psittacula > Psittacula echo. Next base: position 42,216,507 of record NC_137738.1, read on the forward strand.
CCCCTCACAGAATTGTTACCCTAAGGGCAGATGAAGCATGAGATTTGCCAAAGTAAGGGCAGTGTGAGTTGTGGTGCACAGATACGGTCAGGGAAGACTCACTCATTTGTCAGGGGTAAAAGATTCATGATCAGGCTGTAGGCCAGCCTGCATCTGGAGAAATTTTGATGAGAGCTTAAAAAAAGAATGAGGAAGCCTATAAATAAGGTTTTCTTTTTGACTGTCTTCCTAGGTGGCAGACTGAAACCACTTGCTGCATGAGAGTATACCTGGTTTCAGTTGTGGTATGTACTTAATGCTGTGTACATTCGTGTTAAGTATCAGTGTCATCCTTCATTGCTTGCCCAAGCCAGCTAATTCATGACTGCAGTTCTTTGGCAGGGCTTTGCAAGCACATATTGACCTTCCAGCCTGGGTTTTTTTATTTCGTAAAAACACAGTAATTAAAAAAAATTAAATAGGGGGCTATGAAACCCAAGGCAACAAAACATGAGGCTTCCTAAAGAGTTAAGTGAAATAAAAAATACCTCAGAAGTTTAACACTGAAAGTCTTTTTTTGTGTTGTTGTGTTGTGGGTTTTTGCTCTTTCTGAAGTTGATTAAAGGGGAAAGGAGCTTAATGCAGAACTAATTAATGCACATTTCTCTGGGGTGGAGTGATCTCTGTTCAGTCACACCTTCCCCAAAGTAACTCAATCGATGATCATCTTTCTACTTAAACGGCTGAGTAGAGAGTTAGAAGCTTTAAATAATGATTGTTTGTTGTGTGTAAAATCCAAGATCTTCCTTTTCTCATAGGATCAGTCAAAGGTTAGGAAAAAGGTCAGCACTTGTTCATGTGCTGCCTCTGAAATGTAGATCGTCAATAAAAATAATAAAATACTTTCAGATTCTTGCAGAAATATGTTCTAAAAATAGCAAGAAAGGTGTGAAAAGAAATGCTTCAGATCATCCCAGACACACATACCTGCTTGGCTCGGTTCAGCATCTGGCATATCAGTTAGGGTAGATCCTGAAACTCTGCTTGGGAATGCAAAGTACCCTGAAACAAGCAGCAAGGCACAGAGAAGTGGAGTTTTCCTTGTGCAAACAGCTTCTGCCTTCTGGGCAGAGCTTCACGCTGTGGCACAGCCCTGCCTTTGTGGTCAGGCCAAATGGATGCACTCAGTAAATGGTCCTGACCTGAGGTTTTACTGCCTGTGAACTGAGCTGATGCTCAGTGTGTCACTGGGCAGCCTGGATGACCAACCAGAGTTTTACTGCTGCTTCTACCAAATATATACTGGATGTGTATGTCCAGTACATCGGCACAATTAAAACAGTTCAGTGGGGCTGAAAAAGTTGTGGGATTTTTATTTTCTGTAAGCAGGAGCAGCTTTCCACGGTATTACATCTGATCTGCAGACTGTTCCCAAACTTCTCCAGGGGAAAGGGAAGGTGCTGAAATCCAAGAAAACCCAAGAATACCACATACAGCAAAGTGATGGACTGTTGCAGAGAGCTACAACAGCTGCCAAAGGCTGTTCACTAGTTGTTGGTTGTACACAGGTGGCACAGAAGAAGTTAGAATCTCACTCCTTTCTGATGATTGAGAGGTGAAGGTCTGAATGTGCATAACTATCCTGGAGAGCTCATTGCAGTGCACTTGGTAGGAGAGCACTGTGCTGTCATTAAGTTTGGCTATGAGCAGCTCACCCTCCAGGGGAACCACATGAGCAAGTGTCACCTATCTGCTTCCTTCTTGCCAGACCTGTTGAGATTTGGTAGCATCTCATTACCTCCCTTTTGACAAGATGTACTACAGCTGAAAGGAATGGAAGTGTTTGTTAGGCTGTGATCCTGAATTGCTCAGCACCTGGTCATTGTACATTGGCTTTAACCAGAGGCTATGGTTTGTACTGAAGATGTTTGGGAACCCAGCAGAAAAACCTCCAACAGTTGGTGTTTGCTCCCTGCTTGTGCAGGTGACACCTACCATGAGTTTGCACAGCCCTTCCCAGATAGAAATTGAAGGACTGCATCTGTGACACTGAATGTTGCTATTGAGTGTATATTGTAATTCACTGTTAGTTTACAATAGAGTGAGAAGGACTCATGGTATCTTTGTACTAATGTCTTGTCTTCACTGTTGTACCAGCTAGCCATTTACTGGTGCTTATTTTGATGTAGCCCCCTATTCAGCAGGAAAATCAAAGTGTAAGTACAAGATTCATGACAAACTGAAGTTACAGTACCATAGCACTTACTGTCTAATCTACTTTGTTAAGATATTCACAGCTATGCCTCGCTGTCTGTCTTTAACTAAATGGCAGATCCTATGGTGTTGTATTTTGCCATGTTTAGTGCATGGGATTTTGTCTTTTATATAGTATACAGGGGACAAGAATTTCAGTCTGGGATGTGTGAGGTTTGTGTGACTGTTAATTTAGATAGCAGTTGTCTTTAAAGTGCTACATCATCTTTTATGCCCTTCTCCCTTTCTTTTTTGATGCATGAAATATATATATATTTTTTTTTTTTTTTTAAATTCAGATTGATTTCTTCAGCAGTGCTTTGCTTTTGGTAGAAATTCAATGAGAATCCTTGGTGTTAAAACACTTGTTTTAAGGAAAAGCGAAAGAGGGGTGCTGTAAGATCAGATTATTCAGGACTGTGCAGATAGGGGGAAATGGGTATCACAGAGCTGGCAGAACATTGCTGGGAAGTTTGCGTTCACCATGGCACGCTTGATGGACAGTTTGCAGAGGAGCATTGTGACCTTCCTTAGAGGTAGCTTGCTGGGAGTGCTGGAAGCACTTCAGAAAATCTGGCTCTCTTCCCTGGCCAGGAAGTTTTCTTCAAACAGAGCAGGTTATCATCCTTAGTAAGTCTGTAAGACCTGACCGGTAGGAAGCTCTTGTATTACTTTGCCATAAATTGGTTCTTTTATATCAGAAGTAGTACACTATGTGTGCTTGCTGTAAACACTGTGCTCTCATTTCTGCCTGTTCTTGCCCAGACTGAAATGTTTTAGCTGTACATTTGCAAATCTGAAATGACTGAGTGTTAGTACCTTGAGGTCACCATGACTGTAACTACCTAACAGCCAGCTGCATTTCTCCTATAGTTATAGTCGCAAAAATGCAGGGGTGTCAGGTTTGCTCATGAGGGCAGAGTTTAACTCTACATTGATGAAATTACATGTGTATGCTGACACGGGTCTTGCATTTAGCATTGTATTAGGACTCGCTTCATGTCTATCAAAGCATCAATAAAGAAGCTGTTTTTGTGAGGAGCTGGAAATACAATTCTGGCAGGGAAGGAAAACGCCTGAGCAGCTCTCTGCAGAGAGCTGGAACATTGGGAATAAAAAGGGCACTTCTCAGGGATTCTTCAGTGATTTTGCAGTCATGTGGGTGGGAACAAACCACTGTCCAAGTCTTTTGAGTCTTAGTTGCTGGTGTTTGGGAGCTGGGTTCCATGGTGAAGGAAGCGCTGTCTCTTTGAGGATTGGAACCATGCTGTGCCATTCTGTAGAAAAAGTAAATATGACAAAAGGTCCACGTCAGGCATGGTAGCAGTGCTGTGAACTTTGCAAACAGAAGGGATCTGTGACACATGGGTCACAGTGGTGTTTTCTGAATGCCAGCACCGTGGCACTTGCAGCCCTGCAGTACCTGTCTCTGTCTCTTACAGTGATGATGAGGAGGGTTTTGGTGGTCTGTGCTCTGAATGTTCTGTATAGATAGATGCATACCCTTCCCTGCTGGCAAAGTGAGTCTCTGTTTTTGTATTTGGAACTTTATAAGTGGTTTTACGGCAACAACTGAAAAAAAAAAATAAATTACTTACACCTCATTACTCATGTTTCCTCTTGGGTGTAGCTTGCAGCCCGATACTGCTTTTTTTAGTTTGCCGGTGCATTGTTAGTTTGTCCCTTTTGTAAGCTTGTATTATTTGCTGTTTTGTCTGCATTTTATTTTAATGGGACAACCTTTGTTTTCGATGAAGTCAGTTTGGGATTTTGCTCTAATTCCACTGAGTAATCTTATCAAAAGAAAACTTCTAAGACTGTGTTGCCCTATTTGTATGCTTTAGATGGAGGAGTAACCCCTAATTTCTATTTGACGTATTCATATGTAACATTTTAGGTTTGCTGTATGTTGACTCCATCACCAGGCTTATCAGTAAGATGTGCCTTTTGAAGCACGAGTACGATAAAATCCTTGCTTTGGTTTTAATTCTGTGTTATGTCAGCTTAACTGTTGTAGAAATAAGGATATTTTTATGACAAGGTGCTGTGTGCCATGAAGAAGCTGCTGAAAAATCAGCTGTGCCAATTTAAACCTCACAGAAAATATTGTTGTACAGTCTGACACTTTGCAGCATGGGAATGACAGACTTTGTAGAGCACGAAGTTCTCCTTGCCAGCTTTTGGGAGCTCAGTTAGACACCATCTTCAGTGTATTTGCATTGAACAGGAAGAGTGGCTATGTCTTCTGTCTCACCATTTTAAGGTGATGTGGGCAAAAAAAGCAGCTGGTTCATCCATATGAGTTTGCTCAAAAGCAGTGACCAGCTTCTCAGAGGCTGGCTCAGCTGATGCAAGAAAACTTCCATGGGAGATCTTTTTAGCTGAGGTGCAGCTATACTGTAGAGGTCCTGGCTGGGCTTTTGGTAGTCTGTCCAGGCCTGGAATGTAAGAAACTTTAAAGAAGAAAATATGGGAATGGACCTGAAGGTTCTCTTGCATGATTCACAGTCATGTGCAGGCACCATCCATGGTCAGTGCCACCACTGTAGGAAAGGGACTGTGATGGAGCTGGCCTATTTCAAACCACCTTTCCTGGGTGATATGTTTCCCAAATAGAAACCTGAGAAACAGATATAAACCAGCTTAATGAAAGCTTCTCTTGAAGCACGTGTTTGTAATGTGTTGCATTATCAGTTTTCCAGCTTTCCTTTGTGTACAGAAAGCTTTTGGCTGCTGCTTGTGAGCTGTCTGCACAGAACGTGTAAATTGAGATATGAATTGAGCAGAGGTATCTAGGCACTTTTTTTCACATGTGAGTTGTTGCCTTTGCATGGGAGAGGTTAATGATTTACTTGGCAGTGGTTCAGAATGAAACTTACTTCTAATGTATCTAGGGATATACCTGTTAACAAAACAGTTTTTGTTTTTCAGATTGCCAGTGCTACCAAAACAGAGACTTGCAGCAAAAAGTTCTTCAGTTTGTGGAGCGGCAAGGACAGCGTTAAGAATACATCCCACCCTCCATCTGTGCTTCCACCCCAGGATGCATAGGGAAACAAGGCTTGCAGAGACCAAATAGCGTGCAAGGTTTGTTTGTTTTTATTTCCTCTGTTTGTTTATTTCTGAATGTATAATTTGGATTATGAAACATTATAGGCCAAGGTCCAGGTACAGCCAGCTTAAAATTTGCCGTAGTCCCTGGGTCTTACCATTTTGTTTTGGCAGGTTGCCTTTGAAGTTTTAGAGTCAACCAATAGTGAACACCAGCTCTTGGGGAAATGTAGGCTATCTGAATTGTTTCTTTCAAGGCATTCATCCAACTTTTAATGCCTCTGACTTCAAAATAGGTTGTATATACAAAACTTCAGGCTGACAAGCATCCAAATCTGTAAATAGCATAGATGGAGTTTTCTGTACTTAAGGAGGGAGAGGGAGGGCTTTAGGCTTTTTCCTGCCCACCTATTAAGAGTCCTATGATGTGGGTAGGTGTCTGTCTGTCAAAGGAGGGGGAAGAGATCAGCAGTTTCTGGTGTAGACTGTATAGTTCCAGAATTAGACAGAAAATTACCAGCAAAGAGATGCCCTACTCCTGATGTCTCACTGTCCCCAGAGGATACAGCAGTGATAAAGTTTTGTTCTGGTGATCATCAGATGTTTTTCTGCTGTAGTCACAACTCTTACGCATGGCACACGAGAGAGAGACGCTTTGGTTGAGGGCTTGAAAGACCTGGTGCAACTGAGCTTATGGGAGGGCAGGTTTCCTCCACCCCCTTTAGTTTTGTCATGTGAAATAAAGGGGTTGGTTTAGAGATTCAAAAAGAGTTAACCATGATGCTTTAGAAAAGGGTGATGAGAGTGTTTATTCAACTTTTCATTATTTTTAATTGCTTCTGCATTGTTTGCCATCATTATACTATCTGCTACACCATGTGTGCTACTAGTTAAGACAAAATTCATATGTGTTTGGGCTTTGTAGCAGGAATCCACTGTGCAACCCTGACAAAGCCACCTTTTAAGAAGTTTAGGCCTATGGGCAGTTTTGCACATCACAAAGTCCTAGGGAGTGGGGTTGGACCTCAGCAGATCCAGTTCATCCTCATTCCCTAGGAGTTTAAGCACATCCGCTGGTGAGGGCTGCAGTTTCAGAGGGATTTGGTCTCATCCCTTGCTAGGACAAGATTGCTGTTCTTGCCTGACAAAAATGCTTTGGGGCAAGATGATGCTGAATAAACAAGGGAACTCTCCAAGCGGCAGTTTTTTTCTGACTGATGAGCACTAGGCAGGTGACTGTTAGAGCTGATTGTTATGTAATGTTCAAACAGTTAAAAAAATATGTATTTAGTTTATTTTGTAACCCACTCATCTCTCTCAAAATCAGTATATAATGGAGCATTGCTAGTTTTGTAATGACTTCGAAGTTTTGCCACTTGATTAGGACGCCAGTGCCACAGAAGCAAATATGCACAAGCTCTGTATTTGCTGCTGTTTGGTTAGCAGAGTATTTAGCCCATTCTTTTCTAAAACAGGTTATTTTTAATACTAGCTTATACATTCAGGATATATTATAAAATGAAAATGGATTTTCAGGAGTCATCAGTGTTATGTTGAACATGACTACAACAGTCTAGAAGCTCTTCTGAATTTTTGAGTTTTCCCTCCTCAAAAAGGTAAAGTAATACAAACAACCCACCCCAAAATAAGCAACTGCTAACTGATTTTGGTTAAAGGACAGCTGTGATGCTGTGCCACTGTGATTGATACAACCAGACTTAACTGTTCCAGTATGTTGTGCCATGCTTTATTGCCTCAGGTTAAAAGTGTCACTGAGATATTAGGTGGTGCAGCACTCATAAAAGTCGTAATTTGTCACGTTAGTCAATCTGATGGGGACTTGGGTTTTGGTTTTTTTTGATCTGTATTGGTGAAAGGAAGTATTGGACCTGATTCTAAAATATAATGAGACTAATGTCTGTTGGGGCATTATGTCCCACAACCATCAGAGCATGCTGGTGGTTTTTACCATGTTTCAGTGCTCTGGGATAGATACGCAGTGTGTTGCCTTGCAAGTTCTTCAGCTTTTCAGCAGCCGGTGCGTTTTGTTTCATTTTGGTTGTGATCACATGCAGCTTTCCAAAAAGCAGTGAAAACTGAGTGTGAGTTTGTCAGTGGAAGCAGGTGAGTTTGAGAACCATGTGAAGACATGGAAGAGATAATTATGGTATGCAGATTCCTAGTGATAAACATACCAAGAGCATCCTAAAATTATAAAGCAGTACAGTGCATTAAAGGATTAATTTGCATTTTGGCTAAGGCGTAGCTGTGTTTTTGGACTATCCTTTTAACTCTGCTCTTTTAATTACCTGCTGACCGGTTCCTGGGGTGGACGCAGCAGGAACTGGGCCTGCAGCAGTTCTCTGACGTAGTGGTTTCTAGCAGACAGAACAATGGGATTCCTAAGGTTGCTTTGAAACCTGGGGTCTCCTGCTATAGACCAGCAGACTGACTTGAACAGGAATCTAATTAAAAAGTCCAAGATATTGACTAAAGCTCACAAGTGCCATCTGTTCAGTTTTACAACCTGAAATTACTCTGTGAATCACAGAAACAAGTTTGGTTGTTCCCATGTTTATGTTGCAGCTGAATTTTGTTACAGCAGATGACCTGTACAGGCAGAGGTGTGCAGACTGTGTTAGTGTTAATAACCGCTTGAACTTCCTCAGGTATTCCAACAAAGTATGTGCTGGAGATAGAGGTGCTTTGAAACTTATTCTCATGAGGAAGGCATTAATATCCTGCTGACCCTGTGCTAATTTACCAGCCTAGAGTGTGCTTGGAAAGGGACAATGTGCACTGGGCAATAAGGACGTGCCTGTCAAGGTATGTTTCCTTGGGCTGTGCAGAAGCAAGCTCTTTCTTGCTGCTGGAGTTCCCACAGGACAAAGGCACATGGGCCATTCACTTTGCAGGGTGATGGGCTCTGGTTCTGAGGGCTCCTGGTTTGTGCAGCTGAAGAACCTGCTTGCTGCCCATTGCACATAGGCTTCGAAGTATTGCTCTGCCTCTGCACACCACTCGGAGGACACAAGCATGGACACCCATATTACACATTAACTCTAAAGTTGCTCTGGGGAATGACTTGTTGTGCATGTGTGAGGTGTAGAAAGCCTGAGTTAGGAAAAGAGCTGGTTAGCCTGAGATACAAACATGCTGAAGGTAGTAAGAGAGAAGTACTTACTGGTATGTGTTCACATGGGATCTTCAGTGGTGGTATAGCCTGAGGAAGATGGACACCTAATTTTTCAGAAAAGCCTCTTCTGAAGCATTGCTGATGCATAATTAAGTAGGTCACTGTGTGCTTACTCTAATAGCTGTTTAATTATGGCCAAGACATTGCTGGCATATGCAGTAGGACTGTGAATTCAGATGTTTGATTAAGATATGATCATAACTCCATCTGTAGACTCGTGTAACAAATTGTTCTTAGGTTAAAGTAATTAAAAAGAAGGCTTGGTTCTTTATCTCCTTTCCAAGTGAAAGTCTTACTCATGTGGTTGATTGGATGAGAAAATGCCATAAGTTTGTAGACTCAGGCCCAGGGTGTGTGTGTAGAAACACACTGTGTGTGTGTAGAAATGCATTTGTGATAGAATGATCGGGAAGCCAATCAAACATGAGGAGAATACTCACGAGTGCCTTCACATAAACCATGGAACAAAGCAGCCTTAAAAACTCTCTCAGGAACATATAAGGTTAGTACAGTGTACATTCAAACTTCATGTGAAACAAGATAGAGATATGGCAGAAGGAAGTTTTGTAGCTCTTTGGACAAGCCCCTGTGGCTGATGTTCAGGGACAGTGTACAGGAGGAGAAGTGTGAGGAAGCAGAAGAAAATACCGGTTTGCTGAGGGAAATCTTGTAGCCTGCTGTTAAAGCTCTGTATTCAGGAAACAATTTCTTACTGACAGGCAAAGGTGGATAAACTCAGTACAGCTGAGTAACTGATTTCCTAAAAAGTCAATCTGGTGTATGCATTTTTTGCAGTGTAATTTTAGAAGGAATATATAAGATCCTAAGTATTTGAAGTTGAGATAATATTTCTATCTCCAAAGCTGGCTAACTGTAGTTACTGTCTACCCTTATTTTCTATTTATACATTAATCTCCCCGTTACCTTGGTGTTCTCTGCACAGCTTCATCCTCCACTGCCTAACAACTCTACTATACAGGTAGCAAGGATCATCAGCCTTAGTAAAGATGACACCAAAAAGTTAGGCAAACACCTGACAAAGTTTAATGATGCTGCTCTCCCTGTTATATATTTTTGACACTTCCATAAGCTGGGACTGGTGGGAAGATGCTGGGGTGAAAGGAGCAAAGTGGAACCTTTCCCTTATGGAGATGTTGGGGTGTGTTACGGGAAGGCGAATGCAACTTCCTGGAGAAGTGCAGGGAGCTGACCTGCGGCCCCACTATGATAACTACCTGTGTGCCTGCTATTGCTCTGTGGTCAGCAAGATGTATCTCATCCATCAGGCTGGAGAGCTTATCCTCCTTTGCTGTAACACGAGGTGGCAGGGTTTCGGTATGTTTAGGTAGCGTAGCTGATATGCCTTAATCATCACCCCAGGTTTTTCCCGGTTGATATATCCAGGCCTTGAGCAGAAACAGTGGTACTCTGTGTGTGAACACAGGAGTAGAAGGAGTATTTGTGTTTATATTTCTCCAAGAGGCATTTTAGTGGAGCTCATTGTCAGTCGAGGTAGATCATTGTTCTCCCACCTGAGCCTTACCACTGTCATGAACCGGCTCTGGAAATCACTGCTGGAGGTTCCAACAGCTGCTGCTTTTTTGTCTGCTCAGAGTTGTATTGCTTCTGGTAAGGATGAGCTCTCATTTCTGCTCCCCCTTTACAGTGGCCTGTGAAACCTTACAGTGTGATCTACTGATATATTATCTTCTATTCTGATATATCAGAAAAGTCTGCCTTTGGTTGTATTTTTCTTCTTAAAGTTATGTACATCACATGTTCCCTACAGTCTTGTGTACAGAACTAATCTCTTAAAATGTATGTTACACTTTCATATTGGAGAATGATATATTCCAAAACCAATGACTGTCTAATAAACGATAATGTCAAATAGGATAGTAAAAAGATACTGGAAATAGAAGATCCAGAAAAGAAAATAATGGGTATTGAGTATCCCCACTTAAAAAGAGAGTCAGTGTTTCTTGTTCACATGCTCATGCCTTGCACAACCTTTGATGTCTTATAAAAGCATTGTGGACAGTATTAAAAAGAAATTTGTGGGTATGTTTTCTCTCTAAAAGACAACATTTAAGAAAATGTTGCCTCTTTATATTTGCTGTTACAAGCGAACTTAGTGCCTGGTCCATGTGACATGCTTTTATGTGACCTGAAATTTTATTACTGTTCTGTCTAGCTTCTTGTTGGGATTCAGAATATAAAGATTGATGTGCAAAATTAAAAAGCAAACAAACGAATTAGGTATGCTAAATTTGGGAGTTTTATAAGCACTTCCCTGTAGCAACACTGATCTGGTGGAAGCTGCAGAACTTAGTTTTCAGGTAGCTGGGCTGGTAAATGTAGCTACAGCTCCTCAGCTCATTCATTAGGGTCTTGCAAGAAAGCTCTGCTTTTCATATGCTGATACAGTGCCGTTTATGTCGCCCAGAAGTGGTAGTTTGTGCATGAGTAACAGCTGCTGTTGGAGTCCAGTATCTTATGAAATACATTTGGCCTTTAGGTATATTTCTCCCTTTGGGCCTACTGAGCCAATTGTTTTCCAGAAATGTCCTTTCTTTGAAGTTTGTGCAGTACATTTGAAGAGGTGACAATGTAATTGCAGAACTCCCTTTCATTTGGGACCCGAGTGGAATTTGAATGGAAACCAAATGGTGCCACCCACTTTCCTGCATTGCTGATAAGGTGATAAGGGATCTTGCACACTGATTGCTGAGAACTTCCCTCTAGCCTTAAAAAAACAAAGCAAAAGAAACCCCCAGTTTTAGGAAGTGCAATGGTCTGGATTGAGTCACTGTAAAACTGAGGTTTAATGTTGTGGATCTCTTCCTGCACTATTAAAATGCAACTGATGTAAGAGCTGCTGTGTTGGGTTTCGCTGGGCATGAAACGGTGGAAGGGGCCAGGCATGTTCCAAATCTGCATTACAGGGACCGATAAATCAACTACCTAAGCATTGAACCGTCAGCTTGTCACATCAGAGGGAGGGGCAGAAGTTGCCTGGAAGATCGAAGGCATCAGAAGTGGTGATTATTTGTTGATTTAGTTTTAGGTTGCAAAGCTTTTTCTTTACTCTTTTCTGCTTGATGAGTTGGCACAATGGATGAAATTCTGTAGCTATTCAAGTTAGTGGGAAGTTTGCCATCAGCTTTACTGCGACAGTGGTGTTTTTAAGATGGTTTGTGTGTTTATACAGCATGTGTGTATTTTATGATTCCTTGGTTTTCAGTTATCTGAAGAAAATTATACTTTACAGTGGGAAGTTTCACCAAGTTACAGCCAACTTTGTACTGGTTTTCTCAAAACTTCATTCTTTTTCTACAGGAAAGGGCATTTTGACTGGCAGACTGACTTCCACTTAAGAAAAAAAAAAAAACAGTATCTTTTGACTTTGAAGTTATACAGTAGTAAAACTAGTCCTATATTTCTTTGCTGCTTAACTGACATGCTTTAGGTATTTCACCAGCTATGTGTACATAATGGTAAAATTGCACATGAAATGTTTTGAGGAAAGGACTTCTGTTTCAGAAAAATAACCAAATGAGTGTCATGGAATTACATGGATGTTCTCCTCATTGCTATCTTGAAAAAGCCCTACTTAGGCCTTCTAGTGTGTAAGAAAAAATGGCAAGAAATAATTAACATTTAAAGTGTGTGCTAGTGTAATCTAGGTGCGTAGACCTCTGTGTATGCAAATTCATATAGAATACTTCCGCTTTTTTTTCTATAAAATAATAATATAAAGATTTCTCATATTGATTCTTAGCCTAGGACACTAATGTCAGATGCATTTGTTTGTTTAAATGTATTGTATATATATCTGCATATGTGCCTTTCATTTATTTTAATTTCTATTAAAAGGCTGTATGAAGGGTGAGTGGGAATAGAATATCGAGCAATAATGAGATAGTAGGCTGAGATATATCTTCATTTTCTGGCTATTTTTAACTGGTAAAATTTACTTAGATGAAAAGCAGTTCTCTTTACTGTGCATTTGGTTAAACCTTCATGAACTATGTCCTAGCGTTTCTTAATAAAATCCATGTTAAAATGTTGTGTTCATCTGGCTTCCAGGACATGTCTTCTGTTGCATGCTGGCAAACCCAACTGAGAAGCAGTCATCTCTTTATGACTCTTGGTATCTTGCTGTAACCTGAATTAAGTGTTCTCGAGGGCAGGGACTGATTTTTTTTTTTATTTTTTTTTTTTTTTTACTCTGTCTACTACTTAATGCAGTGGGGAGCTTGTGGCAAGTGAATGAATGCTTTTGAACATCAGAGCAGAGTAATATGTGCTAACATGGTGCTATCTGAATGGATGCGGGGGTAGTTCACAGAATCGCAGGATGGTTTGCGTTGGAAGGGAAAGGACATCTTATCCAAGCCCCCTGCAATGAGCGGAAACGTCTTCGACTAGATAGGTTGCTCAGAACCCTGTCTGAACTGACCTTGAATGTTTCAAGGGGTGGGGCATCTACCACATTTCTGGGCAACCTGTTCCAGTGTTTTCCCGCCCTTGTTGTAAGAAATTCCTTCATTGTATCTAGTCTGAATTTAGCATTCTTTAGTTTAAAACCATTATCCTTTGTCTGTTGCTACAGGCCCTACTAAAAAGTCTATTTCCATCTTACTTATAAGCCCCCTTTCATGAGGGAGACAGATGAGAAGATGAGAAAGCTCTGGCATGAGGCTTACTGCAACTTTTTTCCATGTGGCCTTCTTTTCCCCAGACATTACTTGAGCATTCACCACACATTAATCTTCACCTTTCTTGTTTTCACAGCTGCTACAGGTCCTCCCATTTGTCTATAGCCACTGTAGGTGAACCATGGCAGTCCTGAAAAGTTAATACCCAATAAAGCATATTTCCAGGTGGCAAATAACTAACTATGCCATAACTTGTTGCCTTGTTCATCCTTTTATCCTCTCAGGACCCAGAAACCATGCTGGGAGAGGGAAGCCTTTTTGGTGCTTGTTCATTCCTTGCGTCAGCAGCATCTGGGTTGTTTCAGGAGCTCAGCAGATTGCTGCACTAGAGCTTAGGAAATGATTGTAAGATGTCTGTGTTGGTTTATTTCCTGTGTGTCATTTCCTGTGATATTTCTACAGAATAGCCCTCCTTCTGTTACACAGATATACATCACCTGTGCTATAACGCTGCCATAGAAAATGGAGCAGTATGTTATGTACGCATGCAATAAGACTGCAGTGTTGTCTACTAATGTCATTAATAATACTTAATCTAGTGGTGGGTTTCTGGAAAATCAAAAGTGAATTCCTGTGGGAGTAACAAAATAACAAATTTATGAATATTTATGTTCTCATTTTGTGTTAAGTCTAAATGTATTTCTGTCTTCTGAAATGCTTTTGGAACTAGTTGAATTTTTAGCTGATGTGCATATCCTCTAGCTTTAACAGGCTCAAATTTCTTTACTGTGGTCTTTGTTCTCCCCAGAATATTTTTCATTTCTTCTTAAAATAATGTGAATTTAGATCAAAGTATTAGCAAATAGCACAGGATTGGCTGTATACCCAGAATCTCAACATCAGTATTTATCCAGACTATATATAGCTGATTGATTAAAGTGGTTTCAGGTTTTGTGCAAGTCAAGAAGCTATTTATGTGTGTTGGAATAAAAGCCATAGTGTTGAACAAAGTTTTGATTATTCACAGAAGTCGGGAATGAAAAGATATTTGATTTCCAAAGCTTTTGTAGAATCAATAAAGGAAGATTTATAGTAAAATCCAGGGATGAAGGATAGTTTCATAAGTTCTTTGGACTTCATGGGGAAAAACACAGAGTGAAATTGACTTTTGATAATTTTTTAAAATTGATGTATTGCAAGGCCGGAAGTGGTCACTGTTATCATCCAGTTTGATTTCCTGAGTAACACAGGTTACATGACTGATTTTTGTTTTTTATTTTTTCCTTTTAAAGAAACATTGGTTCACATATTTTTGTTTTTAAAAAAAGATAATAGGCCTCAATCTGTGGTAGACTGCTTCATGATTACTGTATTTTTGTAGTTCCCCCCAAACCATGTTTTGCCTCTGCTGCTGCTGGTCACTGATGGAGACTGGTTCTCCTAAGTGGACCTGTGAGCCTGACCCACCACATCCCCTTTCAGATTCCAGCAGAATGTGATGCAATAAGCAATATATTGTGCTTTACCAGCTGCTGCTTTTCTGCATTTGTTTTGACCAACAGTGTACAACATGAAATCCTTTCTTGCTGCATTAAGAGTCCAGCCTGTAAGAAAAGATGCAACAATAGGGCTTGGGGTAGCTGAGCCCTGTCCATCCCTTGGCTATCATTCTGCTGAGAGAAGCCCTCTTGTCTATGCATCTGTCTTCCCCCTTCCACTCCCCTGCCCTCAAATGGGGATAATTTTACCTCTTCAACATAGCACTTCTAGATTTGAAAATGAAAAGCCTGGCTCATTATGATAATATTCCTTGTATATGGTTTGAACATGCTTTGCCAGGCAGTAGCAGGTGGCATTCAGCAGTAAACAACCTGATTTTTTTTAGCTAGTTATGATAGTGGAAAACTGTAGTAATTTCCCTAAACAAAGTCTTGGCATCACTGAACACTGTGGGGATTATGCCTTCAACGAGATCTGGGTCGGCATTCATCCACTGTTTTTTTTTTCCTTTCTCCCCCTGCCCTTTGTAAATTGAGGAAGATTTGCCCTACTGGGACAGAGATGGCAATCTCTGATTGTTTTGCTGAGTGTTGCTCCTGCAGCAAACACATTTATTGACAGTCCTAGTCAGGACCACATCGTTAGTTAAAATGTTTTAAAATTTTAAACCCCAGGTTTTATAACTGACAGGATTTGGAAATCTGTGTAACTACAGAGTCACTGTAGCTACAGTCTTCTGTCTAGACTGTGGAAAGAAAAGAGCAAGTGTTAGAGTGAAGTGGTAGCTTAGTTTTTGGCTAAAAAGTAACAAAATAATCTGAATGTCATACAGAAAACTGACTTTGTCATGAAGATCAGTTTTCATTAGAGAGAGAAAAAAAAAAGCAGAACTGTGCTGTCAGCTAGTGGATGTTTCTTTCCAAACACTTCTGCAAGGACTGTATGGAAAATTTATACTGTGATTTTTCCCCAAATGCAGTCTAAATCTGAACAGGCTATTTTAAAGCGAATACAGTATTACAAAGTTTCAAAGACATTACTTGTAAGCTGCGCGTTATTTATTTGGAAGTGATTGCCTTTGCCCATTTCTGTGAAAAATGGATCCAACCTGCTGACACTTGCAACAATCATTTTTTGTTTCTTGTTGGCACAGTAAGTTGCTAGAGGCTTTTAGCACCATTGTAAGGGATAATACGTCATTTCCCTGCCGTGTTGCCTCTTTTAGTCATTTGTCTATATGTGTACCCTTTCTAAAGTACCTTGATCTTAGATGTCCTTATACTTAGAAAGCTTTCCCTGACATCTATACAAAGGTTTCCCTACTGAAAATCAAACTATTTTATTTCTCTTCTATTCTTGATGAGGCTGGCCAACAGCTGATCCCAAATCAAGAGATAACAGCCTTTTATATACTGGAAGAATATTATGCATTCCATATTTTGTTCTTTTCTAAACAGGCTTGTCCTTGCTTTTTCATTTCTTCAAATTGCCTGTGTCTTTCTTTTATATAACTGAACAAAGTAGTTCTCTAAAAGTTCTAACACTATTGGTAAAATAATTATCATTTTTGATCATTTTAAAGAAATCAATATTTTCTTTTTCTTTAAAATATTGCTGACTCATTTTGTGAGTCAAATTCTTCAAATTGCCTGTGTCTTTCTTTTATATAACTGAACAAAGTAGTTCTCTAAAAGTTCTAACACTATTGGTAAAATAATTATCATTTTTGATCATTTTAAAGAAATCAATATTTTCTTTTTCTTTAAAATATTGCTGACTCATTTTGTGCCTGTATCTTTTTAGTCGTAGTGTCATTCCTACTCCATGCATACCTGGAAAAAAAAAAAAAGGGTACTAAAAGAAAAAATAAAACAAATAAAAATAAAAAACAAATAAAAAGCAACACAAAAATGATGATTTGCATGAGGAAAGGAAATGTAAATTAACTTCCATTTATTTAAGGAAATTATTTGAGCTACTCTCCGAGCTTGTCCCTTTTTTCCCCTACCTGTTGTCATCATGATGCTTCATTCTGTGACTAACTTACAGGGTGTGCTTTTCAGCCAAATGTTAAAACGTGGACTTCATTTTGGTTCTCAGTTGCACCAATGCGAAAGATACAGGGTGGAGCTGTTGTTTCTGATCGAGAACGTGTCACATGCTCAGAGAAGTTTATTGCTGAAATTCAGCAAATACACAGTTGGGATATTGCTAGCGAGAGAAAGGAAGATGGTAGATGGATATAATTACAAAATGTTATGATGCATTTATCTGTTTAATTGGGTGATGGGGCTTGTGTTTCTATACTTGGCTTCTACAGATCAGATCTCCTTCCTTGCACTTTTGAGAGGGCTCTTGGACTTTGTGCTGGTGTCGAGTTCCTGCATGAAAATGCTTTCAGGCATTTTTGGTAAGATAATAGAGCATTTGGAGACTGGTTGCGCAGTATCGGGTCTGTCAAGGAGCAGCGTGGTCTGGGGTGGGGTTGCTGTTTAGCAGCCGCAACCAGTGCTGGGGTCTGCCTGGGTCACCAGATAGCAGCCAGGAGCTGTTAGAGCTGCTGCAGGAAAGGGGATCCCTCCCGAGGTTTCCCTTTTGTGACCTGGCACCCACTGGAGAGCCTATTGGAGGGGCTAAGCTGTTTGGAAGATAACCTTCCCTTGAAGGTGGGATGCCAAAACACATGAAGAATTGTCTGGGCTGAGCCATTCTTAATGCCCTTACAAAAGGGCCTGATGGTGGCCTTCTCTCAGGTTCAAGTCTTTGAAGCAGTTGGGAAAGGTCCTATGCAAGGGGCGCAAGCAGCACCTTCCTCTGCTCTCCTGTATGCCACAGTTGCGTGATGGTTCAGTTCTGGGGGCCCTCTGCTCTTCTCGGCTGGTAGTTAGGACACATTTGTGCTTGTCCTTTCTGTTTTCAGGGCAACAAAACCCCAGCAACTCAGGTGTCATGGTGCATTTAGCCTGTGAGACAGCTATCTACCAATAACTTTATATTACAGGGGAAAGCTGATCTTGGTTTATTGTCTGATTTTAGAGCTTCAGAGCTGTCTCTGCATAATATATAGCTCATATTTACTGCTTCGTTTTGTTTCTTTAGTAAACTGTTAGAATGGAAGAAAAAAATTATTCAAACATTACTCAAAGCTAGTTTTGATGCCCTTGCACAGACAGAATAAATAAATACAACAGAAGCTGACGCTCCTGCTAGTCAGGGTGGGCAGAGGAACTTGAAATCCAAGGATGTGAGTGGGAGAAAGCCCACATAAGCCCACAGGATGACAGCGTGGCCATCTGGCTGTCTCGCAGGCATAGGCACAGACATCCTTAGTTCTTTTCCTATGAGAGATTTGTAGCAGGCAGCTGTAGTAGAACACGTTACCCATATCCTAAAGGCCAGGTTGCAACAGACAAGTGATGTGGTGAGATAAGAGCGTGAGGAGAGCTAGGCAGTTGTAACGGCCAGGGCGGTGTGGCAGAGGAGTTCCCCTCTGCCAGGAGTTCAGCCTCACTTGCTACTGATGTTCCCAGGCAGCCAGCTTCAGACCAGTGTTCGCAGTAAAAAGCTGCTCTGGGTGAACTAAGGGGGCATGACCTGACCTGCCACATCACCTCATGTGGATAACTGGGTGCGTTTTGGGTCCTCATTCTTGGGCTGTGTTCAGAATGGGAGGTAGGGAGTAGAGGAGTAGGTGGGGTGTGCGTCAAAGAAGGGGGACTTCTGCAAGGGTGGGAGTGGGGATAGAGAATTGTTCAGCAGATGAAGTTTGTGGTGCTGATGTGAGAGTAAGGGAAGATGGGAAGAGGAGGTGACGAAAAATAGCTTGAAGAAGAATCTGGGAAGCACGGGACAGAAAATCAGTACACGGTGCAATTTGTGGTTTATAATTACTTGGTGAGCAAAAAGCCAACTATGAGATGAGAGGCAAATCTTGCCAGTAATTTGGCCAGCTCGACGGCACCCCCTTGTTGCTCAGGTTGTAACATACCTGAATTGCTACACTGGACTACATCCATGAGGATTCTTCTACCTAGAAATCGTTTGACTTTTCAATTAGGTTTTTTGTTAGAGAGGTAGCTTTCATCTAGTAATGCCCCTATGCACAGATGTTTTATTATCTTCTTGAAAAAGGGAGCAGGAGAGTTATTTCAGGGCAGAGAGGATACCCTTATCTGGTGCTCTCCTTTTTCAATTACTGCAAGATGTACAACTTGTCACAAAAGAGGAAAGGCTTATTTCCAGGAAAAGTAGCAGTTGAAAGTGTTGATGAGTACGTTACTGGGGGAAAAAAAAACCAAACCAACAAAAAACCCATACTCAACAAAACTGAAACCACCTCATGGAGTAGGTTGTATCTTGTGTTTTCATAGCAAGAGAGGAGGCATGCATATGTTCTTGCTGCAAGATTATTCAGAAGAGAACAGCTAGTACAAGCACTCAGCTTTCTCTGGCACTTATTTAAAAGGGGATGAATTAGTCTCCGAAATGCCTGGGTCATTCCACTAACTGTAGCAGGAATTTGGATTATTGGTTAATTTACGGAGCCATCTTGGATCAGAGGAGATTAATCCCACTCCCCTCTGCTCACTGCTGGAGGTGCCCAGTGCCGAAGAGCCATGCAGTGGGTGTCCAGGCAGCACTTTGGCAAGGTTTGGCCTGTGTGGCAGAGCCATGTGCTGTACCCAAACAGGAGCAAATACTGGCTCTTGTGCACTGTTCCGTTGCTGCACAGATGGAGTCAAAATGGCATTTCAGGCTGACTTCTCCTCGGTTGTTTATAGCTTGTAGTGGTTTCAGGAAACACTGCAGTATTAGCGTTGCTGGGATTCTTGGATGGTGCCATTTCTGTCACTTGGGGAGCCATTGTTCTGATGTGTAAAGGGTTGCAGAGCATTTGTTTGAGACAGGGATGGTACACAAGCACACAAACATTTGTGCTAGGAGGTACTGCTTTGGGTTTTGGTTTTTTTTGTTTGTTTTGAAACTGCTGTAATTTTTTTATGGCATAAAAATGTCATAAAAAAAGCAAAAGCTTTGTGATTTATCACTCTGTACTTCTTACAGGGCTTAACAAGTACAGTATTATCAAAGCCTTTAGTTAACACAGTTTTTTGTTTTTTTTTGTTTGTTTTTTTTTTTAATGTAAGATATGTTGGAAAACACCACCTTGGAAATTTCCAAACGTGTTGTTTTTACAGACCACAGCAGCTTGTTCACATATTAATAGCAAACGTAAACCTGCACAAAGTGGTGAGAACCCAGTGATAAGAAGCTGATCCGGGAGGTTCATACATTTGCAGTAGATTCAGAAGAAGAAACCTCTCCCTTTTCCAGATGCAGAAAACTCATCCAGGATTGCTACACTCTGCTTTCTTACAAAGTTGTCCTTGGTAGTAATATCAGCATTCACAGTGAGAGCAGAAACCTTCCACCAGCATTCCTGTGAAGCTGTGATTCATGCTTCTGTTGAGGTGCCTCTTGATAGGCTGCATGAACAATGGTAGAGATATTTATGATGAATTATAATATGAATGTGAACACAGTGTGAATTACAATATGAATTATCTTTGATTTGCAGAATGTCATGTCTACTGACCTAATGCTGCTCATAGAGATGGGGTTACCTGCAGTATTTACAAAGAAATGGTCTTTTCCAGTTATGTGGTTGGCCTTGTTAGACCTGCTTGTTAATCACAGAATCTTAACAGCCCCTCCCAGATAGATTAAGTAATATTCTTTTCAATTTGCCACTGGAGAAGCTAAATGTAAGGTGCAAATCACTGGTATTTGAAACCAGGAGCTCCTTCCTGTGTAGGTGGTCTTTTGAGCAAGTCTTTGTTTTTTGTGTGTGTTTTTTAACTCTGGTTTCTCAAATCATGGCTCATTAAAGTGAAATTAATCTAAACCCAGAATTTAGGTAGTTGTAGACACTGTAGTGCCTGATGTTTTCTCACTCGCTTGTACAGAAGTAGTTGTGTTGGAAGGCAGCCTCCGTTGCCTGTTGCGGCTGTGTACTTGGGCATGCAGGAGCTGGTTGCTTCTTCTGAATGATTTTGAAACTTTTGACAAGGACATCACGAGTCTGAATAGACGCTGTTGCTTTATAATTTTCTTCTGTGAAATACTGATCAAAGCAATCTCTTTAACTGCTGTAGGACAATATCTGCCTCTCTTTACTTACCTCATAAGATCCAAGATGATTAAATGATGTGGTTATGGTGCTCCAAGGCACAATATTTGATTGGTATATAGTAGCTCTTGTTTTTCATATGGACTAGTTTATTTCCAGGGCAGCTCCCAGGACAGTTTTGTGCGACTTTGAGGGAAGCCAGGGTAGGCTGCTGGGTCACCTGCAGGGTGACAAAGTGCTGAGGGGTTAGTGGAGTGCAGAGGAGCAGTCCTGGCGACAGCTTTTGCTTTCCTTTCTGAAAGCCAGCTCTTGGGTTTGGATGTTTGTATAAAAATGGACGTGGTCGTATCTGTTGTTCAGCTGGTGGCCGGGCTCTGCTCTGCCAGTGGCTTGCTTGTGCAGGCGCCTGTGCCCAGGGTTGGACTGGGCTGGCTCCTGTGCACTGGGAACTGTGCTTCTGTTACTGCGAGGCTGCTCAGAGTTAAACTGTGGGGGAGCAGAGAGGAGATGGGGAAAGATATGAGACATATTTTTTTAGAGACATCTAAATTTTGATGGAACTTGGAATTGAACATTTGTATGCACTTAATTAAGCTGGGGAGAGTACAGTTTTATTCTTACTGGCAATGATGCTGTCACGGACTCACACGTAGCCAGAAGTGAACGCATAAGAGCCAGAGTGTGACTGTGTGGTCCCTGCGGGTGTGGGCAGCAGGCAAGGTCTTTGTGAATTGCAGGGCTCAGTGCCACCAAGGTCTTGCGGTGCAGCTGACCATCTGCTTGTGCTCTGCTGAGTCCGAGGGCCAGACTGTCATATGCTGCTCTCTTCTCTTACTCCATCTCCTCTAGCTACTCCTCAGTCCTTCCTCTCTTTCTCAGGTATGTTGGCAGAGGTTTTTGTTTTGGTGAGTGCTTTTGTTTGCAGGCAAGAAGCAAGGTACTGTTGCCCTGTCTGCCTACCTACCAAACAGCTTCAGGCAGCGTGTTCTTCTACTCCCACTTATGGTGCAGAACTCTGAGTCAAGTTGAACTATCTGTCTTTAATACACTTTGATTAGAAAATGCCAGCGCCTTCACTGCTCAGCAGGAAGCTAGGCTAGGTGGGCTGCATCCCACACTGGCTATGGAAAATGGCAATTTCCACCCCCCTAGTACTGAACAGCTGTTTTCTGTCATGTATAAATCACAAATCTATCTCCTGCTCCACACCATACAAAACAATGCTGTTTTGTTTTGATGTTTTATTCTCCCTTGGTCAAATGTTTGTGTTTAAGACTTGATTAATTAAAGCACTTTGGGAAAATTAACTGACCGCCTTTTTCAATGGCAGACCAAAACATGAGGTGGTTTCAGTGGAACCAGTGTTTGTGTTGCTCACAAATGAAGGCTCAGATAATACTCTGCACATTATAATTGTTTTCTTTTAGTGCTTTTGGGTGCATCAAATGCCTTAATATGCAGCAGGCATCATCAAAAGCTAGCCTGACAAGCAGCCAGAAACACTGCTTTCAGCAATGTTTGTTCTTTCTTAGTGAGTTTTTAGATCAGTTGAATAATTTCAGCAGCAATTTTCCAGCAGATTGCGGATCACCGTTAGACACCTGTTGTATGTATTTAAGAACCTTCTTTCTTCTGCTTCTCACCTGGCAGCTGGAAACATGTTTTGCCTCTGGTTAACTCTGCAGTCTGACTGTTTGACATCTGACACTGGCAATGTTACCTCCATTACCATCACCATTCATTAAATTTCAATAACGCTAGCTGTTCTCTTATAGCATTTTGTGGTAATGTTGCCCATCACTCCAAATCATCTTAGATGCTTCCCTCTTGAGGGCATCAGAGGGAGGGGAACCAAATCCCCTCTAAGGCAGGGAGCATGAGACATAAGCTGTTTTCGTCCTTGCAAAGACTTCACAAAGAAGCTGTGTAGCCTTGTGCTTGCATACTCCCCTTCAGACTGCCCGGGCTTTCCTCAGTCCACCAGGACAGCCCCCAGGCTCCTGGGTGATCAGAGGAGGTTGTGTTACCTCTGGGGGGAAATTGGTCATGTGCTTCATTTTAAATAAGAAAACAGGGATTGTAATGGGGCAAATCAGTCTGGAAACTGCCCTGGCTATAGATGTGGTCCTAGGTCTCTGTTGCCTGCAAAATGTATGTTGTCCTTTTCTCTCCCTTTTTTCTTGTCAAAGTGATAGACTGCATTTTTGTCCCACCATTTTATTTCAGTCTGTGGAACCATTGAGTTCTCTAGCTTTTTTTCACAGTTAAGAATTCAGCAGAACAGAGGTTTTGATGTCACTGGTCATGACAGTACTGAACAAAGCTGTGCATTTACCTGACAAACATCTGCAGAGGTTTCTGGGCTTGGTCCATGTTGCAGGCTAGGTAGCTGTGTCATCATGGGTTGCGTATAAATATCCTCAGGACAGAGGTTTGATTAGGGGTCCTGCAGAGACCTGCTGCCTTGGCCTCCTGCCAGTACTGGGGCAGTGGCCAACAGCACTGGTGGGTCCCAAGTGAATCATCTGTGCCCTCAGTTGCTGGGGTCATGGGGTTTTGCTCCTGGGATGAACCCTGAGAAAGGGCAGATCACCTGGGGCTGGCCAGTCAGACCCTTCAAAACTTGGGGGGTGGTCAGGGCTGTAAAACCTAGTTAATAAGCACTCTGTTTTACTGGTGGAACAATGCATGAGACCTTTAAGAATCTACTTTATGTGCCATCCCAATTGTACTACAAGTCAGCACCACCTTTTTGGGTTTTATTTTCTTGCCTTTCATCTTCAGATTATTCCTGCAAACAGAGAGGAAATAATTCTGACAATCATTTATCGAAGGTAGCTAATAAAACAATGGAAGGATGTAGGCTGAGGCATAAAATGGGATATTGTGACAGATGTAGATGATTATTAACCAGCTGATGTTTCCGCAAGAGCTTCTAATCATAAACACAGCATGGAGTGAATCTGGGTGTATTAATAGCAAAGGTTTTATGGAAAAACCTAAGTGTGGGCCTTTTCTTTAACATCCCATTTCCTGCTTTAATTGATAGAGTGTGAAGCTTTCATACAAATAATTTGGAAAAGATTATTTTGCTTTTCTGACACTAAGTACATGGTAGAGGCCAGGAACAACATGCTGCAGAAGGGTTTCTTGAAAAGGACTCCCACAGTGATGCTTTTTTAGAGATGTGACTAGTGACAAATGCTAAACTTGGTGATATAATACTGCCAAGTGGCTGTGGTAGAAGAGTATCTATTTGTGTCTATGCAACCTATGTTTTCATGTGACTTTGCAAGAGAGGGGAGAGTATTATCACAGAGAGATCATTATGCTGCAGAACTTGTGGGGTACACTTCCAATTTTTCTCTGGCTTCCTATCAAATGTCCTCCTATTTAGTTTTAGTCCTGTATTGTCCTGCGCTATGGTTTGGGAAATGAAATGCTAGGTTTGTACTGTAATCACTTGGTTAGAGT
This sequence comes from Psittacula echo, assembly GCF_963264785.1. Classification (NCBI taxonomy): domain Eukaryota; kingdom Metazoa; phylum Chordata; class Aves; order Psittaciformes; family Psittacidae; genus Psittacula; species Psittacula echo. Next base: position 42,240,751 of record NC_137738.1, read on the forward strand.
TGAAATACTTTAAATGTGCACCTTTCTTTCTGAGGCTCTGCTGTAGCTTTAGCCCATCACTCTCATTTTCTGAATTTCTGAGGGGGATAGGGAATGAAAAGGTTAAACAGAAATTACCTAAATAAAGCAATGAAAGCTCTTTCTAATGTCTTATATCACAGCTCTGCAAATATGGAGTCCTAATACCATTTGCAAACATAAACTGTTTGTTTGCCTTATAGCAGCTGGTATTTCTGATGTGTAGAGTGGTTGCTTGCAGTGCATATAAAATGAGGTAGAAAGTGTTGAGGAAGGAAAATATTATACTGCTATTAAAAAGACTATATATGAGTGCTAATGCATGTGTTGTTTTAATAATTTGTATTCTGCCAGTATTGGCCAATGTAGTTCAGGCATTTTGTGACAGGAACGGCCCTATCTTAAAATTTGGAAGTAAGGGACAATAGCATAAGTTAATCAAAAGTTATGGACAGGAACCAGTTTCTCCACTGGTCACACCCAGCACCCCAGAAATGTGATATTAAAGTATAAAACCAAAGGGGACCAGAAGTACTGAACTTGCAGTGGTTCCTCTCGCTGCAGCATGTGCTTTCTGCAGGAATGCTAAAGGGTCCACAGCAAAGCATAGCACTTATGGCACATGGCCTCTTTTTCTTTCTCTTTTTTATGTTCTGATTTTTTTCCACCTCAAAGCTGTTGCTCTGCTAAAGAAATCTGCTTAAATTAAGCAGTCTGTGCCAAGTGAAATCATTCAATTATTGGTGGTTTTTGGTCTTGCCTTTGAATAAACAGAGCCTTCCTGACGACAGGGCAGTTCCTCAGGAATTCCTTTATGGTGAATTAGGCAGGGCAGTGATGAATAACTGGGGGCAAAGGACACTGAGCAGCGGACCAAATTGATTACCTAAGTCCTTAGATAACTTCTTGGGGGTGATTTTGGATGGGCCTGGTGTCCTCTAAGGCATAGGTGGAGCCTTATCTCACCCTAGGGGCCTGATCTTGTGAGTGTTTTCTAATGTCTTATCTATAACTTTAGACTGCTAGAGCTGTGTAATGAATTTAGGGTTTGCAAGAAAGACCAGGACCTGGCATCTTTGCACAGTCATGCTCATGAACCCCTGGTACATGTGGGATGGTGGTGGCAGGATGTTGCTGTGGTGTACTCGGTAGTCCTGTGGCCATCTGCTTCTTCACCCTCTGCTCCCCAGCTGTCTGTTTACCATAGTGGCCTTCCCTCTTGGCACATTGCAGATGTGGGCTTTGCCACTGGGACATTCCCCATTGAGGGGTCCAGGAGCTGCAGAGTCCAGCATGCCCGCACCCCAGCACAGAGTGTGCACCTGCCAGGGGAACACAGCAACTTGATTTCACCATCCTGCCGAGCTTTTAGAGGTTAGAGCATCTGTCAGGAAGCCTAGAAAGCCCTTTACCAATATTACCAAGCACATGATCTGCCCTATCTTGTTATAGGACAGAACTGGATTCCTATAAGAGTTGTGGCATGAACTGTTTTTAAGCGCACTTGGCTTCATAGCAGCCTAATGTGCTCCCTACTGTCTTGACGGACTTGTCATTCCCAGCAGTCATTGCTTTTTTTAACTAATTCTGGACACTGAGGCTATCATTGTAACAGCAGAGCAGTTACAGTGACAGGAGTGTGTAGTCTGTAGGAGTGTGGAGCATGATCCTCCCCTGTGTATCCTGTATAAAACTAACCCACTGTCTGATCACTATCTTGAAAGGCTGAGGTAGAATCAAAGGTTGTTTATTACGTGTATTTTTTTTCTTCCACTGCCCTTTCATCTCTTCTGAATGGTCTTCTCAAGCTCCATTAAAAATATGACCCACGGTTATCCATCTGGTTAGGTTTGAAGAGGCCCTGGATTTAATATTGAGTGCTGCTCCCTGATGAACTTGCTGGGGACATGACTGAAGATGAGTGAGGAAATGGGATATGGGGCTCCGAATGGGAGCAGGAGGGAGTGATGATTTTAGTTGTTTGTGTTTGCGCTGCCAATTCACTATACTGATAAGAAGCTACTTCAGCACTGTCTGGTATTTTCAGAGTTAGGTTGGTGACAAGATATGCTGCTTGTCATGGAAACACTACAGACTTATTGTGAAATAAACTTTGAAATGGATTTGGGAGCATCCCCACTGTTGTTTTCCAAAGAGCATGGACTTGGATGGGTAAGTCTTGATTCCTTTTACTACAGCAGAGCAGCACTAGAAGGGGCAGCAGTCAGACTGGGGATGTTTCCAGGCAATGCTGTAGCAACCCCTCGGCACCTATCCTGGATTTCTTGCCTTTTCTTTAAAAGAATTAAATTCAAAATGGTGCGAAGCTTCGAGGGTAAAACTTGAGCTCACAGGATTTAATCAAATCTGCTAGTGCCTGTGTAGCACAGAAATTCAGTGCCTGCTGGGGAATCATTTTGATCTGTGATATTTAATTCTTTTTTTTAATGTTTTATTTTAAATGGAGTGTTCCAGGAGGAAATAGGGGGAGCAGCAGATTGATGATACACAGGACAGCAGTTAAAGTTAACTCTTCCTAAACTCACTGGTGGCAGACTGGCATGCACTGTTTGGATTTACTTCCAGTTTCCATCCTCTTGCAAACAATTGCCACTTCCAATGGCAGGTCTCAAGGTACCAGCAAATTCCTGGAAGAGTAGCTTTTTCCTTGGAGGAAAGAGGAAGGTGAAACGTTGCAAAAGCTATATTTCATTATCTTGGATATACAGAACGGAAGTGAGTTCTGACACTGGCCTCTTCCTGCTTCAAGGATTAAGTTTTCATGCTCTGTAGAAATATTTCCTGGGGCCGTATGATTCCCACCAGTAAGAATTTAACTAGCTGTATCTTCGTTGGAACCAAACAAGGAACTACCCTTCTTTAGATGGCACATATATATCTTGGGATCTGTGCTTCTTGTTCATTTAAATTGAGCAGAAATGGTAGATGATGTGTGGAGAGGCAGGAAAATGGGAACGGCTGGGTAGGAAACAGTTCATAGATTGTCCAGGTCCAATCCATAGATTATTTTCTTGTCATGACCTTATGCAGAAAGTCATTCTCACATAGATTCACAGGTTGCGTGGTACAGAGGTCACACATGGAAGAGTTTGTCACTCACTAAATTTTGTGTTCAGTTTCTTTGCTTCTTAATGTTGTTTGGTGGAGAAGTCGTGGAAGGAGCATGGGAAGCTTGGCTGGGCTCTGGCCAAGGAATTGCAGCTGGTCTCCTAATTACAGAAAGAGAAAATGATATACAGGCCTGTGGGGATCTGTCAGACACATATTTATTGGACAGGATGGAGAAGGACTTAAAGCTATCGCCTTCTCTTAGTCACCCCCTCCCCTTACAGTGCACGTGCACTGAGTTTCATGACACTTTGCAGCCATGCAAAATTCATCATCTGAAGTATCTTTGTCATCTCCCTTCTCCCTGGTTCCTGCCCAGTTTGCAGGTCCCCCAAGTTCCAACTAATGGCTGCATAATGGAAGAAATAACATGAAAAAAATATCCTTATCAAAATAAGGGATTCTGCAGTTTAGGACTGCTAAGTGATAACCCGACCACCTTTGCTGTGTGTTATGCCTCCTCAGACATCAGTGAGGAAAAGCACATCAAGATTGACACTGATGAAAACAAGAGAACCCACATGTGCTGGCTGCTGCAGCACCAACTAGTTGGAATAGTTACAAAGAATTTTAAAAAGCTTTGTCAAAAGTGGCATGTGTCGTTATATACTGGTTTCTGCAAAGCTTGGGTCCTCAGATTTTTGGGACATTGACTGGGGACAATGGGGAAGAGGGATCAGGTCATATTTGGAGTCTCTGTGCTCTTCTCTTAGAAGACTTGCATGTAATTTGCCTCATGCTTTTTCGTTATGGGAAGGGATGAAAAATGGGTTGGACATGATGATCTTACAGGGAAAGTGGACAAAACCCTGCTTGTCATTTATTTGTGCAGTTCCAGGCTTTAGATAGTGTTCCTTGGACTCCTTGATGCCTTTGCCCTCCCTGCACAGTCCAGCACTCTCATGGAGAATATAGGCAGAAAGATGCACAGCAAGGGTACAGTTCTGTACCGTTTGTCTAATATTCTTGCGCCTCCAAGGACACAGTTTGTCCAAGCTAATCTGAAGAAAATTCTTAACTGAGTGTGAAATCCTAGCTCTGCAGTAAGCGACCTCATGCTAATTTTGGTCCGGCTGGGAGTTCACCTTCAGGAATGTGGAAGAAAATTCATCAAAATAGTGCTTTTTACAAGGAATAAGCATCAGTTAAGCCTTAAGCTGTAGTTCAAGGTACAGGACCTCAGTAGGATAAAGGTACGTTAAAAGTTAAACTTATGCTTAAAATGATTTTCTATAGTTTTTCACAAATGGAAACCTGAGTGCTCCGGTTGTGTACTCTGGCTGCAGTATTCTGGAGTGTATGCACCACCCTAACATATGTTTTTCAAAGCCGGGGGAACTATAGCATAGTATGTCGTTCTTCATTTCATGACACTGTTGATGCAAACCAGGACAGGAAGCTGGCTGGGATCATGATATATCATTTATATTTCTTTTCTCTGTGTGTGTGTATGTGTGTGTGCGTGTATCTTTTCCTTGCTCTCTTGAAGGGAAAAAAGCATTAAAGCTAAAAAGAAAGAAAAACCTTTGAAATCCAAGTGGAGAAATGCTTCCTTTTTGACAGAAACTGCACTTTTTTTTTTTTTGTCTTACTTGCAATGTAATTCTTAAAGACAAAAAAAAAAAAAAAAAAATTAAAAGCAGTGTTAAAAATTGTTTTATGGCTACTGTTTCCTTTTTGACCTTGCTGCTTGACTGTGATTACAGGAGAAGCTGATCAGGAGATCTCAAGAGTTGCAGCTTCCTGGGATTGTCTGTCAGAGGAATGAAGAGCAAAAGAATAACTTTCCGTCATGGAGTATGTGCCAGTATATTTTCAAGTGTCCTTAAAAGACTTTTCTTTGGACATAATAAAGTGGATTCAAGGACCCAAGAGTTCAGACCAACAAACAGATACCAGTCCTTAAGCTTTTTTTTTTTTTTTAATGAAAGTCAGCAGTTGATCTCAGTAACATTTCCTGTGTAAAATAGTGGCCTGCCTTTTTGGGTACTGGTTTGCTGTTTGGGTTGTTTACATTAGGAAGCAGAATGACCTGAAGAATGAAGCATTTCTCTGAGGAAGCATTGTTCCTTTATGGTGAATATATAAAGCTCCCTCTTCAGCAGGCAGCTGGAATCCAGCAGCAGGAGGCAGTAGGATTGATCTTCTCCTTTTCTTTAACATCCAAGTCCTCTTTTCAACTATCACTTTATTGAGACAGCACTGTCTTGATTTATCTCAGGGCCAGGACAAAAGTGTTTCCCTTGATGACCTTGAATTTCTTCAGCTTCCTCCATCTGCTGGTTTGATGTTTCAGGCTAGATGTGCTCATCTTCCCAGCAAATGCAGAGCCTAGCTGCTGCCTGGCCTTGCTTACAGCCTCTATTTGCCATCCTTGTGATTCACATGCTTTGCTCCAAATGGATGAAGTTTCTCGGACAGTGGTGGGATCACTGTCATGTAAATCTGGTATACATGCTTCACTGTAAGTGCAATTGGTGCCTAGGGTATTGTTTTTTGTTGCTGAGGTGTCTCATCTGCAGTTCAGTAATTAGCTGCATAATAAAAATGTTTGTTTACATCTAGAAAGTGACTCATGCCCAATTAAATTGCAAGTAGCACTGCCATGAATCCATCACTTCCCTGGCTGTATGAATGGGCATAAAGAGGCTGTACCCTACCTGTGGGGGATTGTGTGACCTTTCCCCCTCTTTTCAAAATTCTGTTTGTTCTGTTCTGGAAAAATGACAAGAAGAAGCATTAGTTGTCTTTTCAGGTGGCATAAGGTGCCTCAAAGCTAAGTGCTATTGCATCTAGCTGCCATCTGAGGGAAAGAGTCTTGGAAAAGGAGGGTTTTGGAGTTGCCTCCTCATGTGGTTTCCATGCAAAGAGGCCCCCAACTGAGCACAGCTATTGTATGTGCATGAAGCAGTAAATGGCATTTCGTCTGATTCTTATTATGCAATCATATTACCTTCATGTGTGGCCTGGGGAGGGAAGTGGGAAGGGAGGGCAGAATGAACCAACCCACTTACCTCCCTGGTGGTAAACCAGAGCTTTAAATGTGAACTGATTTGGGGAAGGAGAAAACCAGACCAGTGTCTGGCATCCCTGACTGTAGGCTTTTGCTGTGTTCGTATCCTGTATGTATGGAAACCAGCCTTCATCAACACAGGAGGGTTTGGAGCGACTTGTGCTGCTATGCCAAGGGTCACCTATGTATGGTATTAGTGAGTGTGTTACATTTATTTTGTACTGGGTACTAGGTATCTTCATAGAGCTGGGTTGCTTCTCCTTGGTTATTTAGCGTGACAAGCTTAGTTTTGCAGCTGAGAAGCTGTCATCATACTTATACCAAATTATGCTGAACCACATTATGCCGAATCATTCTTGTTTAAACATGTGTATGATTGTACCTAATTTTAGCAAATTCTTAATTTGGCACGTTCATGTGTACTTTTGCACGTGATGCTTTCATGGCTTGTTAATCTGTAGTTGTGGCAAGTTCTATATTTTTGAAATCTGAGGTGTCTTTAAAATGGATAAACAGTATATTTATTTTAGTTTGTTGAGCAGAACATCTTAACTGTGGCAGCTAAAAGATGAGACTAAAGAAAGTTTATCAAAATACACAGTCATTCAACTGAACTAAAAAAAGTTAGTTCAAAGGACCCATGGAAATGTGTCTCTGGTGTCCTCCTTCTCAGCTGTTTCCATGCCACCCAGGCAGGCTACTGCTGGTGGAGGGAGAAGCTAGAAATCAGCAGACCCCTCATGTTTCTGTACCCCTTTTTATTGGCACTGGAGATGTCTTGGCCTCCAGTGCCTTATGAGAAAAGCAAATGATGGTAAGTATGGAAGCAAGTAAATGATGCCTGGAAGCCATGTGATGTTGGCCAAGGAGGAATTTATTGTGGAAGGAGGAAGTAGGACTGCAATGAGTATTTGAGGACAGCATTGGGGAAAAAGATTAAAATTTGCCAGGAAGAAGATGCTTTTTAAGCCAAGTTAAAAGAAGGCACACTAAGATATGTGGTCTGAACAGTGATCTTTGGGTTTTGTTGTTTCTTTTTTGTATGTTTTTTCAATCTAATCTTGGCAAAATCAATTGTCTTAGGTGCTTTAGACTCCCCCTGCCACTCTGCAGATGTTTTGTGAAAACTTTGTGAACACTGAGCAGTCTGTGAACTTAGTCCAGGTCTTGACAACGGTTTTATGGGCTGATTAATGACCTGTGTTACTGTAGGTGCAGGTTTCCTCTTCTGTCTGCTGGTGGTGTAACTAAAACTTCCACAGATGTGGCGTTTGGAAAAAAAAAAAAAACCAAATCAAACAATAAACAACCCACCCCAAACCCTAGGGATGCACTCTTTTAAAGCACAGCTTCCGATGAGAAATCAAAATGGAGAACTTCCCTCCCAAAGGATGAAGAATGAAGAATATGTATGTCATATACTCTGTAGAGTTATGACTTGTGGCTCGTAAGAACTTTAGTGCGTAAAACAGGGAAAAGAAGAGTAGATGCCACCCATTGAACCAGCAGAGGAAGGAGAGCTGCGCTAGTTAGTTGAACTCTTGGTTAGGCAAACAGGATTCATTGTGGTGGATTAAAATTATCAGATCTGAATTTTAACTTTAGTTTAAGTAGGACCGCAGACCACGTGTCTTTGGGGAGCCCCATCTGGTTTCAGGCATTTTTAGTGGGAAAATGAAACAATTATGACACTTTCGTCATCTGTTGTGGGTTCTTTTCAGGCGAGGGGGGAGTTGCCACAGTTTCGATTTGTTCAGTTCATGAAGTTCCTGCTGGATTAATATTCTGTAAGTTAAATGCTTCATCCCTGCTGGTGTTCAAGGCCAGGTTGCACAGAGCCTTGGGTGGCATGGTTTAGTGTGAGGTGTCCCTACCCAAGGCAGGGGGGTTGGAACTAGATGATCTTAAGGTCCTTTCTAACCTTAAGTATTCTATGATTCTATGAAACGTTTTGTTTTTGTTTTCCCATTTGTCAGCTTTACTCTGTGTTTTCTTAAAGGTCAAAGACAGCTTGAAAGCTCAGTGCTCCAGCATCATTTCCCATAGCCTTCCCTGTCTTCAGAAAAATCTGTCGTGACCATTTTTTTAGAAGGAATTAGATTTTTTTTTTTTTCCCTGCTGTTCCCAAATTGACTTACGTAAGTCACTTAAACCTTCCATGTGCTCTTGAAATGCAGTTCTCAGTTCCCCTGTATTCCAGGATCCTTGCAGGTTCAGCCTTCAGCTAACGATACAGAGGAAGAAGAGAAACAGATGAAAATATAGTAAATAAACGAAACACAGTGAATCAGCCTGTTTGTCCTTTTCTCTGTCATTTCTTTGCTTCAGAATAATCGCAGTGTTTTCGTTAGAGTTATTCCTGATGTAAAAATGATGGTCAGGCCTTGTTAGTAGTGGTCTTTGGCATGCAGGTGGACTTGTAGGTGGACTTGTAGGTGTTACTAACTGAATTGCTTTAAAATACTACAAAAGTGTTCTATTTTAAAGAAAAAACTAATATCAATTAAAAAAAAATAAATTTTACACATGGCCTCGTGATTTAGAGTCATCCAAATGATGAAACTGTGAGGTGCACTTGATTTTGCTGAGGATAGGTTCTGGTTTTTGTGTGTTCTACCCCCCATTTCTGCTGTCAACCTGGAGCCTGCAGGGTAAAGTTACTGTTTCATCTGTCACCTCATTTGGATCCTGAATGGCTACATCACCTCATAGAGTACAAAGTAACAATAGAAAACATAAAAAATAATACTGAGCAAGACTTATAAGTGAAAGTGAAAGGAACTGGTGTTTCTAGTCCCCAGGGAGGAGAGGGGAAATAGCAGTACAATGGGTGAGCAGTGTAAGCCAAGCACAGGAAGACGGTTGCTGTTTATGGACTTCCTAAGTGTACCTACATGAAGCTCAATGTAGTATGAGGAATGCAATAATACAGAAAGAAACAAGAAATCAATATTTCTAAATATAAATTTGTTTATAGCAGAAGAACTGCAGAATGCTTTTCTCCAGGGAAATTGTATTTCCTGGTTAGTAAATGGTACTTGGGGTCACCAGAAATTCAGTTTCCCAGATTAACATGATAATGATGGTTTTCTTAGACCATGTTGTACAGTTGCCAGAAATGCCATCCTCTGAGTCTGTACTGTGAACTCAGCTATTTAACCCAGCTTCTCTTATTTTGAAAAAACTACTCTCCTTGCCGAACATACTTGAGACAAGCTCGATTATAACTGTTTCTTATTTTCTAAAACAATAAGAACAAATGACAGAAAGACCAGATCTGCTGTTTCTACTTTGTTCTTGAACAAAAAGTCATTTAAACATGGAACATCTCTCAAGAACCTTCTGTCTTTTGCATTCATTTGTGCTGTACAAAGCAGGAGAAAAGTGCTGCATATTGTGGTGGGTCAAATTTGATGCCCAGCCTGCACTTGCAGAATAAGAAACAGTCTTCTCTAGAGACTACTTTGAAGGGAGCTGAGTGTTCTTCAGAGGAGTGAAGTTTGATTTGTAATCCTGTCTTTGAGAAATGCACATGCATCCTTTTTTTTTTTTTTTTAAATTATTTATAACTTCTTATATTTAAGAGTCAAGGAGAGAAAAACATTTTACTTGTTATTGCCAAATAATGTGCTACATGTAAATAGAACAACTGCTTGCTTTCAGTGTCTATAAAGACCAGGTGTCCATTATAGAAACCTGTAGAAAACAGGCATGAAAAAGGGTACCAAATGTCAGTGAATCAGTGAACCTCATTTACTAGCTTCAGGTATAAATACCTGAAGGAAGGGTGCAAAAAGAATGGAGCCAGGCTCTTTTGAGTGATGCCCAGTGACTGGACCAGAGGTAATGGACAAAAAACTGAAGTACAGGAGGTGCCTGTGAGGCATGGTCCTTGGTTAGTTGACCATTCTTGTTTTCTAGTAATGGAATTGCTCATAGCTTAAATAATTTATTTCTGCATACCTTGACAGAGTAACATGAAACAAGCTCAAAAATGATAGCAGGCTCTACAAGGGTCACTGCTGAGTTTTCACTTCAGTTTGTGTTGAGGTGTTAACTGGGTTGCTGTAGCAGCGACAAGTGAGGTAACTGTAATTAATCTGGTTTATTAAAAGCAATGTACTGTTGCCACACTATTGGTATAGTTTCACTCAGTTCTTCAGATGCTGGTGGATCTGACAGGTGTCTCCCCTGGAGGACTTGCTGCCAGTAAGGGGCATTGAGCACTGACAGTTTATCTTAACCTTGTAAATACAGACCACCGTACTGGAAGTGAGGTGCTTTGCATTGTGTTTCTGTGTGTGTTCATTTATCCATTTCGTAGTTATCAGACTTAGCAGTTTGTTGAAAAATCGTTAGTCACCAGAACATGTTGCAGGTTTTTACATGGACTTTGTATTTTCCAAAGCTTCACATTTCAAGAAAAGTGTTTTACTAAACATGTGATTTTTGAAAAGTTTCAAGCACCTCTACTAAACGTAGTAATTTGTACAAATTAAGATATTACACTGGAACCAGTTTTAAAGTGTAGAGCTGAAATGCAAACTGGACTGTGGATTTCATTTATTCCAGACACAGTTAAGTGAAGCTTTTTGATCCAGACATTCCTACATTCTGAGTATAGTTCAAGATCTACATTGAGAAATGAATCTTACATTTGAAGTTTGACCAATTTGTGTATGTCACTGGGGGATATTTAATACCTGGAAGGTAATGACTGCCTAATATTTGTGATGAATAGACAGCAGTTAAAGATTTCCTGGGGATGGCCCTGAGATCATCTTGCATTTCACGTAAATACAGCCTACAGGAAGATGTTACAGACTGTCCCATACATTGCAAAACCAATGACAGCATTGATAAACTTGGTATATAACAAGGGTGTTGGGTGAGCGAAGTGTTTCTTTTCTGTATTTAGCACAGTTAAATGGGATGATAGTTTGCTTTATGTAAAGGTAACATTTTCTTGATTTTATTTATTTAATGTTTTAAAAAAATTATCTCAAATTTGCAGAAAAGTAAAGATGTAATAATCTGAATTTAAGCTGAGACAAGGGATCTATTTTAGTATGTTGGCTCAGTGTACCTTGCCAGCCCACCATAAAGTCAAGAATATTTTTAAGGGCCATACTGAAATGAAAAACAAATCTGTGTGACTTCATTTTCTGGGTACTTTCACTGGTTTTGGCTTGATCCATAGCCCCCAGAAGTCAATGGGAGCCTTTCTATTATCTGTGGTTGGCTTGGATTGGGCTCTATCTTAATAATGCCATTAGTTCAGCAATAATATTTCAGGAAGCTGAAAGACAGCTTGATAAGGTGGGAGAGAGCAGGCAGGGCTTAGACATCACTGCTTCATGGTAGAATGTTCATGCAGGCAGCGCTGTTTAGAAAGTGCAGAGCATTTTGGAAAAACAGATCTGCTTCTGCAAATTACTTAGGGATACTGAAGTCAAAGAGCATCCAAACATTGCTTTGTGAGTTGCCTTTACTGCAAATAGAGTTAATGTTTCATTATATATGGAAAAATGCTATAGAATTCCCCTCTAGGCCTCATGGAAAAAGTGAACTAGCACAAACGTTAATCTTAACCCCCTTCTCAGATGCCAGGAAGGAGGAAAGAGTCCTTGAGGCTGCCATACCCTAACAAGATATCCTGTTGAGGTCAAGAACGTTTTTTGGTTTTTTTTTTTTTCTTCCTGATCTGAGCCTTCTACCTCAGGCAAGGAGAAAGGAACTCAAATTAGTTGAGAGTAAATGGGAAACATAAAATGCTGATGCCTCACATGAAACTGGGATATGTGGGGAGAAAGGCCTCTGTGACTGGGATATGGATGGAAGCAGGATGACCATGCCTGGGTAGATCTGCTCTGGGGGCTGCAGGCAGTGCTCAGCTGGGACCAGAGTATGCAGAATTTCACAATGATCCAGACATTATGGGCTTCTGCGTATTGGGGTATTAAGGATTACATTCTTAAGTGGCTTATCTTTGAAGGCAGTAAGCATGGGCAAAGAGGACCTTAGAAACCTCTGGTCCCTGATTCCTTTTTGTCCTGGAGCTGAGAATTAAGCTTGGCTTTGCTGCCCTCCACATGGCTCAGACTGGAAGCGGGAAAGGATGCCCTGTACACAGCAAGGGGAAGAGGAAATCTCTGGCCACATGACTTTGTGCAGATGGTCTTAGGCTTCTCACATAATCCTATGCTTTTTTTTTTTCTTGGGAGGGACCCCACCTCTCCTTTGCCTGAGTGTAGGCTTGTGTAGGAGGCTCAGTGGGGGAATCTTACTGATTTAATTATTCCTTACACGTAGTTTGCCTGTGATGGGACAACTGAGCCCGTAATAATCAATCTTGCATGCTCTCAAATAGGAAAATGCTACGTATGATCTAAGCTGCATGCTGAAATGTGGTTATTTGAAGTGAATTTTATGGCTGAATAGGCATCGTGTTGTCTCTTTGCTTTTTTGGGCTTTTGGTTATTTATTCACAATGTCATGCCGGGAAAATATTTTATGTCTTTCCATTTAGCTCACTGCCTCAGTCTTCTGCTTCTGGAAATGCTTATATGCAGATGAAATAATATAGATTTTTCTGTGTAAACTGGTGGCTTACTTTTTGTTCATGTTAATTGAAAGGCTTATCTCTGTAGCATCTTTTTTAAAGAATGGGAAAGGAATTTCCTGAACTCCTATTATATGCATTAAGGTAAATTATTTTTGCTATTTTTTTATGCACGTTGCTGTTGCTTAGGAACAGAAGTAATAAGATTAATTTTGAAGTCTTCTCCTTCCATTTGTACTTCCATCAAACTATTAATTCCTTTTAGCTGTTGTGTTCCATATCGTAATTTACTAAATATTTAAATGTCTTCCCTTATAGCCTTTGAATGCATTTGTAAATCTTTCTTCTCACACATGGTCTGTGCTTTGGTAATAGAGGTCTATTGCAGGCATTTGTAATTACTAACATTCCTTACAAAGTTTACATGAGGAACTTTGTTCAGGTGCTACAATTTGAAGGGATTTCAGATTTAGAAGTGTTTTGATGCTGTGAAGAAAATAAGATAGTCTCTTGATTGTAAGACTGTTGCATTTTTTTCTGTTGTTCAGAAAGGTTAGGTTTACATGGGGTAATTACTGCTGCAGAGCATGTTTGATTACTGTTAAGATAAATGACTGAGAAATAATCCATCATAAGTAAAACTGCTGTTGTTCTGCTTCTTTACTAGTAGTGTTCCCCTTTATTTCTAGGGATATTAGAAGTGTGAATATTGTTGAATGATCTGGCTATTCAAATATGAGTGTCATTTGTCTGTAACCTATCATGCTGCTACATTAATTTGTTTATACCTGTCATCTGTCTTACGGCAGATGAGAAGAAAAACCAATAAATAGCTATTTTGCCTCCCCTTCTCATAACTTTCCATATGTTAACATGCTTACTTTTGTTCACTTAGTGTTCAGGCTTGAAACAGCATGTTTCAGATTTCTCTTTAATATAATTTGTTTACTTCATTTGGTAGGGGCAGTGCTTATCAGCAACATACATCCTCTTTGTTTAAACTGAGTTTTCCTAAAAAATGTTGAGATGATATACTGTGGTGTGTATCCTTGCAGAAGCTGGTGTCCTCCATCTTTTAATATACAGTGGGGATAATAGAAGCCTCTTGCCTGCTTAACTCATGTGATTAAAATGGGACACATTGTGATGTTCTCCTCAATTAGCATGATCGGCTCCCTGGGAGCCCTGGCTGTGGTGGTTCGCATTTTCCTCTCTAACAAGTAGAAAGAGTCTTTTGAGAATTGCTGAATAATTCAGACCATTAGGAACCTGTCAACTTAAACAATGCCCCCTCTGACCAGAAAAATGATTGTGAACAGTTGGACACCCTGGCAGATGTTGAACTTGTTCTCATTGTTCACTTTGCTTTGGACAAATAGCTTTGCAGCCACTCTACAGGATTTGTGCATTGCTCCTTTCAGGCAGTGTGTGTGGGTGTAATCAGTACATGATAGCCAGACTTCTTCTAGGTTTTATACCACAGTACTTCTTTTAGTTAATTTAATGGTATTGTGATAAGCTGCTTATATTGCCATATATCACTTTTTAGTAGGTTGGCCAGCCAGCTATAATGAGAAATCACAATCAAAGCTTAAAAAAAAAAAAAAAAAAAAAGGGAGCAAACAAACACCATCCCCCCCCATTTGACTTCTTTAATATTCCTTCTGTTGTGTTAATTCCTTATTTTGCATTTTGTGCTTATCTACAAACAGAAGGATTAGAGGTATTGTCAAACAGAATTTGCTGTACACTCATATAACCGTAGGATCTGAAATTTCAGGGGAAACATTCATGTCTTGAAACTTCCTATAAAATCATATGCATATGCAGGACTACTTTAGTTAAAACTCATTATGCAACAAGATCTATTTTATATGCCCTTTGGGGCATGCTATTGAAGCAAATACTGATTTAACACAATTTTCTTAGAAACTTTGCCATAATTATCCTTCTGTAATGTTTATTTATGTCTGCAGATTTTTTAACTTAATTGATGAACAAGTGATCAGTATTATAATGAAAATTTATTTAATACATTTAGTTAGAAAACAACCCCTTAAAGATTCCTGCCCCCGGCAACTGTTTGCACTTCTGTCTTGAATGGGTGGTAGCAAATAGTCAAGCTTCCACAAGCGATTAGCTGGTCTGTTGGATCAGTTAATGGAACAAGCTATGGTAGTAATGCAATGTGAAATAACATCTGTGCTTTATAAATATTTATGTTGTAAGATCTCCTAGTGTATTCTTGTGACAAACGACTCCATCTTCAAATATTTTTACATGTCTAATAGGCGTAAGGTTTTTTTAATGGCATGTATGAAGTCTTCAGTTCTCATTTTTTTAACCTAATGCATTGTAGACCTTTCCACTCCTATTTTTGTGGTATTTCAGTTGTTCATTAGATTTTTGTTCCTGCAAAGTTAACAGTATTAAGTTGAGAGCATTTATACATCTACCCGCTGTTGTAAAAGAACTTCTGATTATAACTTGGAAGATACAGTCACCTAGTTAACTAAAATTTGTTTCAGTCCATTAAGTATTGAAAAAGTGTACCGCTGAAATGGGGTGTTTGTCAAAACAAATGCCTCAGTTCTGCTCTAGTGATACAGAAAGTAGCAAATACTTTTCAGAAGGGGTTCCCATCTTGATCTTGTGATTCAGTATTTCTTGCTCACTTTATTTTTCTTAGTTCTGAAGAAAAAAAGACTGTTAAAAAGTGTGAGCCTCTGAGGCTGTGCAGGACAAGCCTCTCTGTAGTGGTAGCTGCCACCACTTGTGAGCTGCCATCACCTGGGTCTCAGAGATTAACTCTTATGCGGGCCTCGTTGATCTTGGACATTGCAATAGCAACCCTCCATTTTTTTTTTTGCTGAGCATGGCATTATATGGTATGGGATGTCCCTTTGGTCCTTTGGGGTCAACTGTCCTGGCTGTGTCCCCTCCCATCCTCTTGCTCACGCCAGCCTGCTTGCTTGTAGGGCAAAGTGAGAAATGGAGAAAATCTTGATGTTGTGCTAGCACTCTTCAGCAATAGCAAAAATTCTGGTGTGCTGTCAACACTGTTTTGGTCACAAATCCAGAACACAGCATCATAGGGGTGCCATGAAGAAAATTAACTTCATCTCAGCAAGACCCAGAGCAAGAGTATTGATTGATCATTGCAGGTCAAGCTTCCCTCTTCTATTGTGCTTAGTCATCTAAATTGAGGAGATAGGTTTGCTGTGTAATTCACCTATCTCTCCTGATTTCCTATTTTTCTGTAATGCTTCTGCCACTTGCCCTGCCATCACATGAGCATGCTTTCTTTCTTCAGTTAATCATACTGAAATTAATAAGACACTAACCAGAAGCACTTTGATTCTCCAACTATTCTCTGTAACTCACTTGAAAATAGATCATAACTGCAAATAGTAAGCCCATGCCTACAGCAGTGCTAAAGAACCACACAGCACAAAAATAAAGTTCATCTTGCTTTAAACATCCGGTATGGCTTATTACATGCCTTAAATGTCAGTGGGTTCTCCCTGTTTCAGATGTTGGGAAAACCGGTTTGAGAGGAGCATTGAGGTACATGTGGAGAGTGCCTGGACAGCAGCCCCTTTCCTCTGCTGAGCTGGGCAAGAACACACTGGCTCCACAGAAAGGTGGAAATGGGGAGCATCCCTTTGATCTCTTGCATTACAGCATTTCACAGGGAGAACTGCGGCCTCTGACAGGAAGGTGGTAGCCATTTAGGGCATTGTAAGTCTCTGTGATAGCTGAAGATATAAAATTGTGCTCATCTGCATAATTTTTCATTGCTTAACATCTATTCTAACCTACAGCCAGAGCTGTTAGACTTGTGTCGATGCTGTCATTCAGTAAGTGAAATGACCTGCTGGGGTCTGTGAACTTTAGTGAGAAGCTCACATAAGCTTCTGTTTACTCATTTCCCACACTCCTCTTAATCAGAGTTAAGTAACTGTCGTAACAGTAGCAGTGCATGAGCACTGGTTTGCAGAAAGGTGAGAAGTTCTCAGAAATGGAATTGACATCTTCTAGAGGAATTTCATGTGGTATAAGGTTTCCCTTCACCACTGGCTGAATGAGAGACTGCTGTATTCTTTTTTTGCAGTTCTCTTTCAAGGCTAAAGATACCAAGGATGGACCTTGAGTACAGCTCAATGAGAATATTTCTCTAGCAGATGTTGCATGATTCAGATGTTTCAGTAATGAAATCATCAAGGCTTTGAATCTCATCTCTGGTTATTATTTTGTTGACAATAACATGTAATTATTTTTTAGCAGCTTAGCTACACTTAGCACAGCTTCCCAGCTTTCTTCAGAGCTCCATTAGAGGTTTTTGATTTGAGAAACCCACTTTCTACTTCAAACTTCTTCAATTCCTACCCAAACTCTGTTTTTGAGAACATAAGTACATGTTTTGGATTTCATAGGAAGTCTTCTTACACCTCTGCCAGTCTATGGTTAAGCCATAATCGGCAAGATACTAAAATTTCTCCATCCATGCCCATCCAGTGCCCATTTGTTGAGTATTGGCAGAGGGACCTTATGGACCAAGGATTTTCACACAGCTCAACTGTATCAATGTCAGGTGAGCCAGGCAGGAGAGGGCAAAAGGCGAAGTGGTGAACTGGCCTTTCAGAAGCAGACTTGAGTGTATCTAAGAAAAGGTATTTTATAGGGGTGGCATATGTTTATACAAGTGGGCTGACTTTAGGGAAGGAGATGTATTGCCTTAGCATGAATGCTGTGATTATGTGCATTTTCTGAGTTTTCCTTAATGAATTTCTATTGCTTAGAAAACAGAACAGTGGTGACAATGGGATGTCTTAGTACTTTCAAAGTAAAATATAAGTGGTTTTGTAGTGTAAAAGTAGTGTAGAACATAGGTTAAAATAGCTGTCTTTATTTTTGATAATTCATTCATCTCCATCTATAAAAATAAGTTCTTGGCTTTAAAACATTCTGTAGAACATATGTTTAACATACAACCTTCATAACACCTTTTTAATCTAGAGTGTTTATATAACCAACCTGCTATCGAAGGCACAACTTTTAATTCCATTACAGACTTCACTGTGCAAACTACAGTTTGTTTTTACTGCAAAACAGAGATGTTAAGAGCCATTAAGCTAGCAGTGACATGCATTAACACAAGCTATGGAGCTTCCTGTTTCTGTATTGAAATACCCTTTAATTTCCTGTGTGACCTAGAAGCTTTCTATAAAATGAGGATAATGGCACCCTTCTCTTTCCCTGCCATGTTGTGAGGATACATTTGTGGAAGATTGTGAAGCACATAAATACTTCGCATAGTAAGAAGAGATTAATGTCATGTGTTCAGCATGGAGCTTGCCTACTCCTTGTTGATTTTCAGAGGATATTTCATTATTAGATTGTCCCAACAGATGATGGCAAGGCAATGGGTAGAAAAAGGGTACAAAGTGGATGTGGAGACTTAGTTTTGGTGGTGTAATAAACAAGGACCATCCTGCTGCAACCAACAAGCTAGACTCTACCAAAGCCTGTCCCCCAAGGAGCTTCTCAGGGATTAAGGCAGGAGGAGGCCCTGTGGTCAGGGCGAGGGCACTTGCAGCAGGCCCGAGTTGGGGGATGTTAAAGCCCCATTAAGTCAAGCCAGAAGAGTATGCCTTCAACATGTAATGCCAGTGTGCTAAAAGGTATGTTAGAGGTGGAAGCAAAAATAAAAAAAACCTGGGGGTATCAACTAGAGTCTTGAGACCAAACTTAATGACTGTTGGTTGCCTTGTCACGAAATGTGGGAATGGCTGATAAGTGGGAGACATAGTAAATACACAGGTAGGTTAGAAATAATGTAGTAAATAGCTGAATGACCTCTAGGATTAGAGCAATAAAACGTAGTGAACTTGAAGGAGAAAGTACAGGGTTGATTGCTTTGCACTAGTAGCAAAAATGCCTGTTGACATTTGGGAGTTACCCTCTGAAAATGAAAGCGGAAGGGAATCGACAGCTTTATTACCCGTTGCTGGAAGATTGTGAAGTACTAATGTGATTCAGCTGGGTCCTAGGTTATGTCAGTGCTGGACAGGCATCTTTGGGAATAGTATTTATACTTCTGAACATTCACCTTTAAGCAAGATAAACTCAACAAAATAGGTAATGATGAAAGGCTTCTGGGCTGGCTGGAGGCTAATCTTATCTAAGGAGTCATGTGAACATGGTTTGTTTAATCAAGTAAGAGGTGGATTAATGGAGGAAATACAGTACTCTTGTGTGAGAAGGGGGATGGGACCAGAGACCAACTATTGCTCCTGAGAGAGACCTCGTGGTTTGACTCGTTAGCTGTCATTGCTTCCACGTTAGTCCCAGGCCTTGGATCTGGCCTGCTAGTGAAATATTTGGACCACAGCAATGCTAAGTGAAGAGAATATAGCTGTACCGGGAACAGGAAAAAGAAAACAGTCTGCTTTTCACAGAGAGCAAAGTTGTTACCAGAACAAGCAGATGTGAAGCCCTCAGATGGGTATTAAATTGTAGAATTAGGAATATGGGCATAAGTCATGTACTGCTTTTTTAAGAGGTGAAATAGGATTTTATTCCAAATTACTCCAAAGCTGCTGGGTTCTGGAGTTCCCTCTGTAATGAGACAGGATAGCAGACACAGTGAAACAGAGGTCCACCTTTAGGTGGCAATTCCTGTGTTGCTATGCAAATTGTTATTTCACTTTTGTGGACATAAATATTGATTTGGGGCTTTTGTGGGCTACCAGTGATTTCTGTTATAGTGTTCATGTGTTTATTTTCAATTGAATACGTCATCTGCAGCATAACTTGGCTGTATTTCCATGCTTGGCACTTGAATGTGACCCTGCGATTTTATTAGAATATTTGAATAAATGCCTTGTTTTTGGGCTGAGTTTGCTCACCGACTGTTGCTGCAATCAATGAAGTGTTCAGCTTTTCTGATAATAAAGCAATTGTTCGTGTGCCTAACTAAAGATTTTACAGCCTCTGTGTATTGAAACTTGGGGATGTCATTTGCATCCAAAGAGACCTGTTTTATCTGAGGTCAATTATTAAAAACCAAGTAATTGTCTCCATAGGTTAGTACAAAAAATCTAACAAAAGCAGTGAGGAAGAGAGTGCCTGAGTTTGCGGTTGTATACGTGATGCTGTTGTGCATTTGTTAGACGCCACTGAGAGCCACTCTTAAGAGCTGGTTTTCATGACTACAGCATTCCCGCTGTGGTTTGGCAAGTTGTGTTTTTGCCAGGGCGTCTCACGCGGATGTTAGGAATACCTACTCCCTCCTAGCAAGTTAAAAAAAAGGATAAAACGAAAAACCTCAGAAAACCAAAAAAAAAAAAAAACAAAAACAAAAACAAAAAGAGGAGACCCTGGAGCTATCTTCAGGCAAGCAAACCCCTGTCCATTCAGCAGCCCTCTGAGGCAGCTTTCCTGTGGAAGCAGCCTGGAGGCTGAGGAATGCGGGGTCAGACAAGAGCCCAGTCACAGCGTATTCCCCGGCGGCTGCCCGGCATCGTGGCAGGCTGGCCCGCATAATCGTTTCAGGCGGCCCGTGGAAAACCACCCTCTGGTTAAGCCTGCATCATGCTGTTCCACCAATGGAAAAAATTGAACGGGAGGAGGGTGTGTAGCCTGCAGACAAAAATACATCCAGCCTCGCGCAGGATCTGTTTTTAGTTCCTAACGGCTGAGCATTTTGAAGTGTTAGGCACAGTTTCCTGGCGTGCCCAAGGCAGGGAGAGTCCCTCTGCCTGCGTGTCCGTGTCCTCATGGCAGAGCTGGGGCAGCTGGGAGGTTGAAGCCAGTGCCCTGGAGAAGGTAAGTGGAAGCGGGAAGGGGGACTGGAGCCAGCGAGGGAGATGCTGGGGGAGAGCATTCAGTTGCCTGCTTGCCTGCTGCTGGACAGACCTGGAAAACTGCAGGAAAAGTAGGGGAAGACTTGGAAAGCCTCTGAAAGCAAAGGGCAGAGCAGGCTATGGCAGCACGAAGTCTTGTAGCCTCCGCGCTGCCCCTGCTATCGCTGGCTGTACCCGTGATGAATGGTTTTCCTTCAGAAAACAGTTCTTGGTGGTCATCTGTCAAACTCAATTGCCTGAATTGCTAAATAAACCACCACTAGGATCATTTTCCAGCTCTGCTATGGCAGGGCTGGATTTTTTTAAAGGCAAATTATGAGAAAGTATGTTTGAGAGTGCTACAGTTTCTGCAACATTAAAGTGACTCTCCTAATACAGGGTGATTAATAATCACTCTGAATCTTTTTTTATTATGCTGTCTATTCTCATGAACACTCAAAGTAACCTGCAGTAAACAGACAGTGTATCCAAGCAAGGGTTATATGTTTGTGAAAATTTAGAGGACAAGTTTCAGTCAGCGCTACTACTACCACTGAACTGGGATGGTAAGGAAAACTGGAGCTCCTGCATCTGACAGAGGTAGGTCCTGCACAGGTTTTGATCTTTCTACATAGATTTTTAATATTATGTAGATTTTTAGTATGTAACTGTACAAAAATTGTGAAAATGCAATCTTCTGTGGCACAGGAAAAGTAAAAAAGAGGGAAATGCCCCGGAAATGGAGAAGTGCTTTCCACTACCACCTCCCCCCCTTTTTTTTTAAGCATGGGGTGATTAATTGCTTGTGCAATGCAACCAAAGTTTGCTACTTTGTTTATGCTTGTTGCTGATGTGGTCACAGAGTTAATTCTGTACACTGGTGACTTACTTCTGGAAATGGTGCATTTCTTTCCCTTTTGGGTGGATGATTCGATAACACTATACAATGTATGGCAAATTATTGGTTAGAGGCAATGGATGGATTGTATTTTTTTTCATGATCACCTTCAGCAGGAAAGGGATATCCACATGTCATGGAAGAGAGGACCGAATAGGGCAGTCTGTGGCTGTGAAGCTGCAAAGCAAGTGTTTCAGTGGGGAAGCCTAATCCTCAGAGTACTTTTTTATTCTTCTGATGTGTGAGTAACGTGCTGGTACTACAGGGATACAGAAAAGGAAGCCCAGAGCTGTGTGACTGCTGTAGGGCTCTTGGCATGCAAAAATCAAGATCTGCTTTTAATTTTCTGAAGGACTGTGTTCTCAGGTTTACCTCTGGTGTCTAACTCCCAGATCCTCTGTCCTTTTCAGGAAGTCCCGGGGCCGAAGGTGGGAAAGCATTTACTTTGGAACTGACACTCTCAAGTGTTTATGAATGTGTAAACTGAGAAGTAGAAAAGACTATGCCAAATGCAGCATGGGTTCCCCTCCCACTTGTGGAGTGGGCTATGTAAAAGGTGGCTGGCAGGGAGTCCCACAGCCATCCCAGGCCCTATCCCACAGCTTGAAGCACACTGTCTTGCAGTTGCTACTAGAAATTTTTCTCTGGTGCCAAGGGTTCAGAGTTGGTCCAATAGACTTGGGTGGGTTTACACCAGAAAGGATCTTTTGGGTCAGAATGGGCTAACGTTCCTGCCTGGAATTGCTCTGCTGTCTTCGCTTCTGCTCTACCTGGGATTGCTTGTCTACAGGGATGCTCAGGGTATGGTGTTGTTAGCTGTGTCCTAGTCCAGAAATAACCTTTCTGTTACCCTCTTCAAAGCTGATATTTTGTCATCTACAGTTTTGGGTGAATACAGGTCAGAGAATATCCCCATAGCTGCCTGCTGACTATGATTGTATTTGATGACATGAGTTGATTGCTACTGAAACAGACAAGAAGAGGGCAGATGTTCCTGGTGGGGATTGAGAATCCCAGTTTGACAACCTCCAGTTGTTACCATGAATAAGGAGATCTGAGGCAGAGATCTCTTCAGGGTTATATCTAGGCTCAGGCAGGAAGTCTGCAGATCTGAGCTTGGTCTCTGAAATGTTGTTACTCACTGGCCCAGGGCAGGCAGTGAGGCTGGAGCTGAAGATCCCTTGCTTGGAGCATTCTTGACTCTTCTCAGGCTCGCCATCCTCTCTGCCCCAGGCCTTGAAATCCTTTGAAAGCACCATATTAATCTACATGGGGACCTGCCAGTATGCTTACAACCAGAGTAGGTGGAGAAGAAAAGACCTTTCAAATCACTGGGTTCATTTCCCCTTCAAGGGTGGGAAATAGACCCTTTGACATATCAACTCTTTAACTACTGCAGCTACTGCATTAAGCCAAGATGTTAGCTGGCATTCCTGGTTGTTGGGGTTTTTTTGTTTCTTTTTTTTTTTTTTCCTTAAGCTAAATGGCTTTTATTTAAATGGATGTGCACTTTAGCCATTGTGTATAATTTCAATAACATTTACAGATGGTGAAATTTGTTTTTCCTGCCAAAGAATAAGTCCCTAGAGATTTAGATTGTATCAGCACTGGTGTAATATGACAAGGATCTCTAGGCTTGACTCAATATTCCATATTGCCCTAACTTGAAAACTGTAGAACATAATTTAATTAAGCTGCCAATGTTTTGGACCCAGAAGAATAGGCTGGGTAAAAGAAGGAGAATCATGTCCCAGGTAAGGAATGTGTAATTCTGATGCAGTATATATGTGATAGTGTAGATCTGTTTGGATTAATGTATTTAAAGAAAAGAAACCAGAAAAGGAGAGTGTTCCTTTCTTGCTTAAACTGTGAAATTAGAAGTCTATATGCCATGTAGGTATGATTCACAGCATGAAAGAAGTTTCTGGAGTCATAATGACTACTGACGTTTAATAAGAAAACTATTTGTTTTAATTTGATCTGTGAGCTACCAAGCAGTTCCTGATGCAGGAGACTGTAGCTTTAAAAAGACTAATGAGTGAGTGAGGAATTCTGGCTTCAAATTGGATTTTTAAGACAAAATAGTCCTATATTTTTTTAAAGAAAGGCATATTTGTGGTGTTTTGGTTATTCATTCTTTGAATACAGTGGTATATAATACAAAATATCCTGCCAAGAATACCATGGTATAATTATTATGGTATATTTTTGTAATAGGAATGTGATTGAGATTGCAGGAATAAGAAATCTGCTTCTGATTTGTGGAAGCATGTGACCGAAGTGCGTAGTTCTAAAAAAATACAGTAAATTGTTTCCAGTAAGAAATTCTACATTTAATCTAGCCACAATGTTGTGCTAACCTGCCTCCCTCATTAATTTCACATATCCATCCATACGTGCAGGAAGGGGAGGACAGGTTCGCATTCTAGCATTCTGTATTACTTTTGTTTTAAAAACTCAAGTAGATTAAAACTTAATTAAACTTCAAACTTGTAATTCCATATCCCTGTAAGAATTCACAAAGCACATTGATTGCATGCAAAGCTTATGAACATGTTAGTATATGAAAGTTAGTTATATACAATTTCTAAGACTTTACAGAAGCCATTTAAAATGGACAGTGTTTTAACAACTAGGTGAAAGAGAATGTAAAATGGAAGAAAAAAATAGGAATTGCTTGGTCAATTAAAAATACCCAAGCCAAACCAAAAACAGAAAAGGCTTTTCCTGATGTAAGAAACCAGTAATGTAGTTGCTGTACATGACAGCATGCAACATTTCTAACTGGATCTGCCATTGAAAGAAAACAAGTTGGTCATTTCATATAAATGAGGGGGCTTTCTGTTTCCTTTTTTATTGCTCTGAAATACTTTCAGATTCTCCATTATCCCAGTTCCACTGATCCTGATGATAGCCTCCTGCTCTGCACTTGTCAACCATGCACTCAGAGCAGCCACCTGTGTACAGACGCTGGTGCAGCCTTCCCTCAATGCCTCCCCTCTCCACCATGTGCAGCCTGGAGATGGCCATCTTAGTCCGACTCTGCAGTTGGGTGTCCTTACCTGCCCATGTGGAAATAGGGTTTTCAAATACAGCAGAAAGCATACAAGACTCTCTCCTCTTGCTTCATTACTAGAGAGCAGTTGATGGGATATCCTCTGCCCTTTGCATGTAAAGGCTCTTTGTACAAGTATTTATATCACCACCAAATGAGTTGGTAGTTCTGCCTTACTTCGGCAGATATTTATACCAATATGGATGGCTGAGAGGGACTGTGTCCAGAGGCAGGTGCCTTCTTTAAAGGTACTGCACTGGTGCAGGTAACAATCCTCCTGTTGATGAAGTTCTGAAGATGTGGTGACGCATGGTGGCTGCGTAAGCTACAAGTATGAATAAAAATACTTGGTTAACTTATTTCTTTCTTGACTAATTTTCTCAAGGAAATTCCTTCTTAAAAAGTTTAAACTGTATCCTCGTGTGTCACTGTAAAGAACTGAAAGGATGTAAGCTTTTACTTTTTAGGAGTGAGACAGGTAGCTCTAGCTCCTACCTATTTTTTTAGCTCTTGATCTAGCGCTTCTTTTAAAAGCCTTTTTGTTGTTAAAGACAGGAGGGTTTAAATTTAAGCTCTTCTGGTGTGCATGAAGAGTTCCTGTTCCTGGTATTGCTGAAGACTCACGAGTTCCTGCATTTCTTAATGAGTCCTCACTCAGTGGTGCTAATTTTCTGGCATGATGTTATCCTCATTTAGACCTGCTGTTTTTCTTTTCTTTTCTTTTCTTTTCTTTTCTTTTCTTTTCTTTTCTTTTCTTTTCTTTTCTTTTCTTTTCTTTTCTTTTCTTTTCTTTTCTTTTCTTTCCTTTCCTTTCCTTTCCTTTCCTTTCCTTTCCTTTCCTTTCCTTTCCTTTCCTTTCCTTTCCTTTCCTTTCCTTTCCTTTCCTTTCCTTTCCTTTCCTTTTCTTTTTTTTTTTTTTTGCCATTGTTTTTCCTGCTTTTGCACTGATGCCATGTTTTGTGAAGGAAGGATCAACTTCCCTGTACTTCATCAGTAGATTTTTTTGGAAAGCTTCAGCAGGTATTGAATGGTTTGTAGATCACTTCTTATACAGCTGCCAGTGAAGATTCATTGTCACCAGCCATCCAGAGGAATAAAAGCATCAAAATACATCAGAGAGATAGCTTTGGTGCATGTGTTTGTGTGCCTCATGAGGGTAACTTCTTGATCCAGGCTAAAGCCTAACTTTGCTCGGGCTGAAATTAGTTGAGCTGTTACAAGATCCCTGGATGGTGAAATTGTCAGTGCCAGTCAGGGAAACCTGCTGAACCTCCCTAGGAAGATGCTACTGCAGTCTCTTGCCTTTTTGTAACTGGTATATAACTACTGCCCAATGCTGACTGTGGTTGTGGAGCATTCAGTCTACTTATGGCTCTGTGCTCGCCCCGTATCAGTCTGGAGCTTGCTGTTTTCTGACCTCTAGTTTTAGAGTCTCAGCCTGGCTAGTGTGACTGCACAGGAAGTGGATGGCTGGCAGTAGCAAAATCATTTTTGTCTGTATTCCTACTGTAGCAGATGAGACCAACACAGGAGCCTATCTCCCTTGACTCAGATCTCCCACTAATTCATAATGTAATAATCCCTTGTTGTATCTTATAAGCAAACCTAGTACTGGGATGTTATTGTTATGGTTTGGTTTTGCTTGCAGTATGGTTAGCAAGTCAAGGTTTCTAAACCTGTATTCTGAGAGATTAAGACTGAGGAGGAAAGCACCCATGCAATTGTAGAGCACTACTTGTACATGCACTCACCTTCATCTTAAGAAAGGCATTTTCCCCTCTAGCATTTAGAGAGCAGTCTAGGTGCGGGGGTAGTAATCATAGAATAGTTAGTCTTGGAAAGGACCTGATCAGGCGCTTCTCCAGAACTGCTCGTGTGTTTGTATTTTGGAGCCCAAAAAGTCTAGGGGAACTTAATGTGGAGAAGCCCAAAGGTGGGGAAATACGTTTTTAGCTCTGGGGTTATGATTTGCGCTAATTATTGGGTGTGGTGGGGAAACATACTAATCACCCTAGATTAGTATGTTTGCATAGCTGGGTTTTTTGAATGTGTTAAGGGGAACCAGGGTGAAGATTAAAAACTTCTTTTTTAGGGAATGTGGTATAATTGAAAGCAAATAAACTCTTAATAGTCATCTTCAGGCACAGTGAGCTGCTTTCTAAATGTGCTGATTATAACTGCAGAAAATATTCATAGAAACTGGTTTTACTCACAAGAAGTATTCATCCCTCTGCATAAGAAGAGAGAAAAGCATGTTTTCTTCTGCCGTGGTAGGTTGCTGTGAGAAATACAGGGGAAGCTGAACTCTGTTCCCTGCATCATAACTTCCATTGCTTCCACAGTTCAAATAGTGTAAAATGTGTGACTGGAGCGAGCGCGGCCAGAGCTTGTCCACATTTACCTGCCAGCCCCAGTGTCCCTCTGCCCTTGGGCACCAGCTGATTCACTCTGCTCTCTCCCCCTACCCCATTCCCTTTGTAATCAGCAGAAAGAAAATTCCTCCACACAAGTGTGAGGCAAGAGAAAGGCATCACAGCTGATTTTCAGGTTAATGGTCTTTGTGCAGCCTCGCAGATGCCCCGATTGGTTATTGCAGTGTGCGTGAATGTTTAGCCTACTGTAGCTTTCTGGACAGCCAGGATGCTGAGAGAAATCCCTTGAGGCTATTTCTATGGGATTTATCAACTGTTCTGTTGCACTGCTGACTGATTCCTTCGCAGACTGAGGCACTGTTTTGTAGACATTGTACCCCGAGATGAATTTATTCGTTCACCCATTGTGTGACCTATGTATTGGATCAGACATATACAATAGACCCTGGTAGCAGCAGTTCGAGCCTTGATGAATTGGATGTCTATCTTCTGAGGTTCATGACAGCAGCTTGCTCGCTACCAACTCTCTTAAAAGGATTACCTAACCATTGCACAATCGCTATGGAGACCAGATGGTCTTTTTGCCTGTTTCTTTAGACAAATTGGGTTCAGTGTTCCCTTATGAATAGATATAAACCCTTCAAAGCCCCCTTGTTGAATGTACTTTCTGCTCCCAGATGAAGAATTCTGAATGTAAACTCATTGCTCATTTGTGGTCTGTGCCTCCTGGATCAAGGAAGGCAGTTTTGCTGGGAGTTCACAATTTGTTCAGCAGCTTGGAGTGTAGGAAGTTTGTGTGTTGTCTTCTGTTTACCTTCAGTCTTTTGTTTAATCCATGTTGCATATGACATTTTTAAAACTATTTACATAAACGGGTGCACTTAACAGTGTAGGCAAATCAAATCCATGAGGCAACGGTGTCTGAAAGAGGAATGTTCCAAATTGTTAGAGTAAGAAATTAGAAAGATAATTTTTTCCCTAGGCTTTTTGAGACTGTTTTTAGCTCTAGTTTGCAATCTTTACCTTTATTTTTGGTAAGGTTAGCAAAATACCTAGGTTACAAGTGAATTCTTTTAAATATCTTCAAGGTTCTTATACAGTAAATAGCCACAAAACAAGTCAAAAAAAGCAAAACTCTGCATATTCAAATCAAGCGGGTATTCAATTGAAAATTATGCACAGCAGCCACTGAATTTGTGCAGAGAAGAAATTTTTTTTTTGGGGTAGTATATTAAGAATGGTTTCTAGCAAAAAATGTGTATTCCAAAACTGAGCCTGAGATTTTCTACATTGTCTTTTCTACTGAGTGTTTCAATCCCTAAACTGCTGGTGTGTTCTGTGAGATTCAGCTTCTGTCTTTTTGATTTGAGTTCTGGCTTTTGTGTGCCAACTGAAGAGAAAATATGTTCAGATGGTCAGGAAGAATTTAGGTCTTGTTCCTTTATGTGTGTGAAGTGCTTGGCGCTGCGTTTTTTTTGTTTTACTGGCAGATTAAGTTAAAAACCAGAACAAACCTGAAGAGGGTGGTTGCTGGGTAGTTGGTGGAGTGAATTGCACAGTGGTCTTTCATGGCAGGGGTCATAGTTGGAATCCAGGCTTGGGGAAGGATATAAACAGGTGCTGTGGGACATTGCTCTGACCAGTTTAGTCCACATTGTAAAGATCACTGCACAGTCCTGCCATCTGTAATTGGTCTTCCAAAAAGAAAATTGGAGGGGGCTCAAAGTTTGCCTTAACTTGTTATTGAGAGGGGACAAGGACAGAATTAGAAAATGAAACACCCAAACAGTGACTTAATTGTATTAATTCAATGTCAGTTATTAAAGTATGTGTATAAAAATATATGTCTAAAGTCCGGGAATCCCTGGAACAGACCTCTCTTCTCCATTTTTAACTTCAGTCTGTGGGGGTTTTTTTTGCAATTGTTTTGCTTATAGCTGGAGTAAAGTGTAAGTTCTATTTGACTGAGAGACCTTCTTTGTCTTTTTGGTGTTTTCTAGGAAGGCTGCGTGCAACCCAATCCTGGTTTTGGCAAGTGTAATGGCTGGCCACAAAGACAATGCCGAACATGTTAACTGCTAACTGTGCCCGTGTTTAAGAGTGATTCTACAGGTTTGCTCTTCATTTTATACTATGCTTTTCATCTAAAAGTGCTAAGGGATAGACGTAGGAATTTTAAAATATGTACAGACTCTAGAAGATAAGATTATGCTTTTGCAGTGGCTTATTTTGACAACATTTTAATGAGGCTATAGTATATTCTCCTAAGAGTGATAGTCTGAGATCTGACATGCAAAGAAGCATAGTGCCAATGGAAAACCACTTCAATGTTGTTTCTGTAAATTACAAAACAATGGAGATTCACGTCTAATAACAAAAAGAGCAGATAAATCTTTTTTACTTTGGGGTACACTTTATGTAGGTCCAAAATCTTCAGTCATCTCACTGGGGCAATTTGACTGCTCCAGTGTGTGCTATTCACTGTGAATTCAGTAAAAAGCTGAAAAGCATTTTACTAACTGAACTACCAAACTGTGCCATGCTGAACGAACATAATGCTGTTTTGTAATGGAAGATGAGGCTATTCAATAACCAAGGTTTTTTTTATTTGGGTCTTCTTTTTCCTTTATCCTGGATTGACTCCACTTAAGCACAAAGTTGAGGTTTGCTGAGCAGTTCACTGAGGCAACACTTGGTTGCAAAGAAACCAGCCAAGCTGAAACTGCAGTGGGCTTGTCTCCTGACAGAAGGGATTTCTTTGAAAGTACCGTTCACTTTATGTCTAAGTTATGATTATCTTGCTGTCTCCCTTTCATTATGCCATTGTTCTGGGGAGCCAGAGATTTTGTAAGTTACAAGAAAAGGACATTGCCAAGGGTGTGGGTGGAGAAAGGTGTTGACATGATTTCAATGGAGTTAGATTCCAGCTTTATAACAGAGGGGCAGTGAACCACACAGAGAATAGGCTTTCCTAGCCTGCCCTTAAAAGAAGTTCAGTTATGAATTTAATGTTGTAAATGGCTATTTAATGGCTTTTTTAAAAAAAACCAATTGTTTCATATTATTTTTAAAGAGGCACTTTCCTGTGTAGATGGTAAAAATGGTCTGTTACTTTTTGCTGTCTAATAGCCATTGTTTCTAATGAAACTCTACTTAATTTAGTGGAAAATGGGGAATTCAGAAAGCCAATACAGTCTGCAGGGATCAAAAAATCATGCTGCTGCTACAGCCGGTGCCAAGCAGAAGCCTTGTTCTCTGAAAATTCGCAGCATTCATGCTAAAGATGAAAAGTCTTGCTCTATGCACGGATGGGGACATACCAATAGTGGCTCAAACTACAAATCAAGGTCCCTTGCCAGAAGCTGCCTTTCGCACTTCAAGAGTAGTCAGCCTTATTCATCTAGACTCGGTGACACTGTGGTGAAGGTCTCTAAAAGCAATGCCCATGCCAAACACAGGACAAATACCTCAGGGGACTACTGCCAAGGAAGTAGCGCAGTGTTTTTGCCAGAGAACGGTTTCCACTATATTGGCCTTCAAGCTGGAAGTAATCACACTGCCTCTCGAGAATGCAATGGGCACATTTTAAATTGCTACGGAAAGAATGAGAGTCTTGCATCAACCTCCCCATCAGAGGACAGGAGAAGTCCGAAAGTTCTCATAAAAACATTGGGGAAGCTGGATGGTTGCTTGAGGGTCGAGTTCCACAATAGCAGCAACAGCAAGGTACCAACTGAGGAGTCCAGTGGACCAGTCCAGTTGCTGAGGTATTCACCTGCGTTGGAATCTAAGCCAAATAACCTGCTCGATGTTAGGAGGAACTCCAGCACAGACTGTTCTTCAAGCCATCGTCTGTCACCTACCGACTCAAGGCTTCGATCTAGTAAAGGAAGCTCCCTCAGTTCTGAGTCTTCATGGTATGACTCTCTCTGGGGAAATGCTGGGGATATCAATGAGCTGGATGGTCCGTACTTGACCAGGAGCACTCCAGATACAAGCTTTCATGCCAGTTTCCCAGCAAGCGACAAGAAGAAGTCCTTCAACCAAAGTTCATCTCTTTCCTCACTCCGAGATCTCTATAAGGATACAAATTTGGAAAGCACTCCTTCACCTGGGATCAGGCTGTCTGACGAGTACATTGACACTCATGGAAGCCTAAGCAACCGTGTCTCATTTGCCTCAGACATTGATGTTCCCTCCCGGGTAGAGCAGGGAAGTCCTGCCCATTACTCCTCCTACACACTCCCATGCAGGAAGTCCAAGCCCCTCAGTGAGGATGCATCCAAGAAGGATACATTAAAAAACCGAATGCGACGCATCAGTGACTGGACGGGAAGCCTCTCGAGGAAGAAAAGGAAGCTGCAGGTATGTAGGAAACCCCAGCTTAAGTGCCTGAAAGTTGATTTGTAGATTCCTCTTACAAATGTAGCGATTGCATCATGTTTGTCTTTCTCACAGGATAATTACTTGCTAATCTGATTTAGTAATTTGTGGAATTCTGAGAAACATTTCATCCCTGGAGCTATCTGAAATTACAATAGCAAAAAAAGATAAATTTTGTATGTGCAAATTTTCCCTTCCTATTTTGTCAGTTTCTTAGTTAACTCCAGTCTCTGCAGCCTAATCTGTCAGTGAATTAGCTTTTGAAATAATTTTTGAAATCATTGCATCACTTAAAAGGTAACTTAGAGTTTTTAAGCCTTCTCTTTTTTTCACCTGTGCCATGAATCAGCTTATGTTTCTGAAGAGTGTGGAAACAGCAGTAGAAGGAGGATGTTATAAATATCTTTGAAGGTATTCTCTATTCATATTATTGGCTTTACCATTCACTTTGGTTTCATTGCCCATCCATCTCTAGCAAGGCAAGCAACTGTTGAGTATGCACCAGGGCTGCTGGTTCTGCCTCCACCTCCACTAAGGCATTAGATGGTGCTTAGTTCACCAGATGGGAAAGCTTGAGTTGCCATCTGGCTCGCTGGGAGATGGTGGTGTGAAGAAGGAGATGGGAGGAGGGCAAGATGGAGGGAAAGGATGTTTCCTTAGAAGAATTTAAGGCTAATCCCATTAACAGGAATTTAGGATGCCTGTGGTTAGTAATGAAGTTCTCATCTCTAGCTGTAGGTCCCAGAATCTGCTCTTTAAATGCCAGACTGTGCCTGGACTTCTGCCTCGGAGTTCACAAGCTGAAATGGAGGGCACAGACTGGTTTTGGTTTTGGTTTGGATCTTTTTTTATTTTTTTTTTTTTTAATCTTCCCTAGTGTTTCTTATACAGGAAGAGTCACTCTGCTTCCCTAAAGGAAGGATCTGTTCCTCTTCAGAAACATTGGAGTGCTGACCACTTCAGAAGTGAACAGAGTGAAGGCAACACCTTCTTCTGTAACTTAGGCAGCAGCTATGTAGTAGATCATAACACGTTTTATGTGGCATGTAAAGCAAATACTGTCTCCCGTGCTTGAAATTCAGACAGGTATCGTGCTTAGCAGGCACCTGTCATTGCGATGTAAACCACTGACAGACCCTTAGGCTTAGAAGTATGGTCGGCATAAGGTTTGACAGCATAAATCCTATGTACAGGCTACAGAACCTGGGAAAATGAGAACGAAAGCTGTTTATTTGGATCACTTCTTTTGTGAGTTGGTGCTCATGTACTTTATCAGATGCTGTCTCTTCACCTTTTTACTTTGCTGTGAAAGAGAAGGCGAGGCAGAAAAACTGGAATCAGTGAAAAGCCTCAGCACCTAGAGCTGGGATTCTTCACTGGTTTCAACATCTGTAGTTGTTCTGGATTTTTCAGCCAGGCTTTACGTATGATCTCTGCATCCAAGACCTTTGCCATGTATTACTTAGTTATGACATTTTCAGAATGGTATTTGTGGTGCACGATTCATAGCTGTTTTGAATTCACTGTGCAGTGAGCTGACTTCAGACGCAGCAAGGAAATCTGGCTGGTGAAATTGCATCAAGCTTGAATCTGATTCTGGAAGAAGGAAATAAGCCCTAGCTCAAAAATGGTGATTTCTTAGAAAAAGGCATAGGATATAGTAATTGATTTTTATCAGACAAATACCCAGTGACAGGAAGGATAAGAGGGATGCTGAGTGCTTTATGATTTTTGCCTTCCTTGTGAGGCTTGGTCAGTTCCTTTCTGCCTTGCATACTTTGAGTAACCTGCCATCTCTTCTGGGGGTTGCTGTGTTGTAGTTTGGTAATGATTAAACTCTCACTGGGTCCTTTGGCTTAAAAATGCAGAAGTACCGTGTGTGGTTATGATGTGTCAGAGGGTTAAATCCCTGTTTGTAAGGCTGTTAATCACAGTGATTGTAGCCTTCGTGCTTTGCTCTGAACAATGTGTCCCTTCCTCAGCACATTACTAATAACTGTGAGTCACTTGGGCTGAAGGTAGGTGAAAGCTGGAATATTTCCCTATAAGTAGGCCTAAACACCGGTGCTGACTGGGTGGATAGGTCCCTCCAGCTGACCCAGTGGAAACAAGTTGGCCAAGACTAATGCTTCGCGGGGCACAGGACCAGGAGGCGCAGTCTTGGGATATTGAGGCCAGTGCCCTGCTGCTAGAATAGCAGTGGAGCTTAATCTCCTTTGTGAGCAAATTGCAATTTAAAATCAAGTGGGCTTTTCACCATCTTGAATTCTGTTCCCAGACCCTCTTACTCCAATACTTGCTAATTTGTAGAGTAAATGTAGTCCTGGCCAGTTTGTTCTGATGCCAACATTGTCTGCTACATTAATTATTCTTCCGTATTATTTAATCTGTTATGATTTGGTTAAAGGGAGAAATGGTATATTTTCTCAGGCCACATTTGAGGGGTTATGCAGACTCTTTTTCGTCTCCTGTCTGAAGATAGGAAGTCTGTTTCCTTTTTAATTCTGGCACCCTTCCTCTGCACCTGTTTTAAATCATCCATAAACAGATTTGGATATGGGATATTTCAGAGGAGCCCGTGGCTGTACCCTGTCTAGTGACTTGGATGTTTCCTTATGTCTGACTTGATCTGATACTTGATCTGATATATCCTGGAATTTAATTTGCGTTTCTAATAATGATCTCATGTTAAGACTTGCAGCCATTCTGTGCCATGACCCAGCTTTCGTGGCATGAGAGTGTCCTAATGTGTTCCCTGGCACTCCACTGCACAGCATGTCCTCACTTGGTTTAATCGTTGCCGAAATGGCATTGGGTAGATGATGTATCAGGATACATTCTGTGTGAGCAGCAAGGTATATATGATGCATGTGCAACCTGTGGAGAGAATTTAGGCAGGCTTGTTGCACAGTCAGCCACTGCTAAGGTGGTGGTCTTAAGTCAGTGTGTAGCTGTGTAACATGGAGAAATTGCTATCTATAATGAAAATCCAGCCACCAGATACTGCTGCTGCAGATAGATTAAATAGTAAATAGGCTTTTTATGAGAATAATTTCTGAAATCTCCTGACTTCATAAGCCAGAGCCCTGAAGTGTGGTGTAAAGAGAATTTAAAGTTAAAGTACTTTGAGACAACCTCTTTCTTTGGCTTGAAAATTAGTATTAGATTCTACTTTGAGCTTGGGCCCTAATGAATTTAGCAGGCTGCATTGTTTCCTGTATTGTTCTTCACAGCTTATTATTGCATACATCACTTTGTCTAATTGATATCTTAGCCTTTTTTTTTTTTTTTGAGCCTCTTTCTTTTGCATAGTCTACAACTATTCCAGGGTGTATCTCAGACACTGAGAGGTCTGCTTGGATGCAGCTGAGCAGAAACAGTGGTAGTTTTCTATCACTAGTAGATGCAACAGAGGGTAAACCAGTGGTGGATCACCTGGCAGGGAAACCACCACCAGCAATAATTTGGGTCAAAGTCAGACCTTTTCAGTGGTGAACAGATACTGCTACAGTGACACCCTCACTGAGGACCAGCAGAGGCTGCATGACTTTGCCGATTCTGTTCTTTTAAAAAAAACCCAAAATACAAGTGAAGTTGTCATGGTGAAGTGTACGTATTAATTTTGGTTCCTGTGTTTACTCTGCTCTGGTACTTCCTCATTTCTACCCTTTCTGCGTGCGTGGAAAAAAAATAGGATGTGGTTAGTGGTTGTTCATGGACAGGTTGTATCCCACCCTTTTCATTAATGCTTGTTGTTTCAGTAGTGACCCTTCACAGCAGACACCATCTCGTGTTGTTTTTCTCACTAGTGCTTTGGGACTGAAAGAAACACATATTTTTCATAAACTGTATGTTAGCCTTCTAGAGGACACTGTCAGTTCCTGGAGAATAATCCAACAATTAAAATAGAGCATTTTGGCACACGTGTACAGTGACAATAATTAAAAAGAGGGTGAAGAAAGCTTCCAGTTTCCCACTGAACTGTAGATGGCTGGTGCGGTTGTATGATCCATGTTGTACAGTCGCTCTGTGGGCATAAACACGTTGCACGTGTGATTATTCCATTCCCCTTATTTCTTTCACTTTACCACATAGAAAGCAGAACTGCTGATGTTTAGAGTAACTCCTTAGGCAGATGTTTCGCGAGTTCTCTCAGAGAACTCTGATTAACAGTCTGCAATAAGATTTGAGGAGGGTGCTCCATTACCAGAAGAATTGAATTGATGTCACCAGACACAGTGATCTGAAAAACCAGACTTGATCTTCAGTGTACTGTAAGAGGATGTGGGTTTCTGTTCAAGTTGGCTTTTGTGAGGCCATGACCAGCAGTGTCCTGCTCTTTGAGAAGTGGCTTGTCTGGTGACACTTGGGAGAGTGTGTGATCCCACTGTTGCTCTTGGCTCCATTCTGGAGGTCCTGATGCTATCAAAACATGGCACAGCTTTTCCACTGAAGTCTTGAAGAGCACTGGGTAGGAAGCAAAGGAACAAAAAAAGTAGTTGCTTTCAAAGCGGCTGATGAGAGCTCACAGGAGACCAAGGTTTATTTACTTCATTCATGTACAGAAGTCTATGAGCAAATAAATGCTTTTAGAGAGGCAGTCTAAACTTGAAAGCATAATAGCTTTATTATTACTGAGGCTAATAGCTTTGGTTTTTGAATTGTTCATAGCAGTCACTTCCCTCACACTTTTACTGCAAAAGCCATCAGGTTCTTTTGTGTTCTTAAATCGTAGTTGCTTTTAAAAAAGCATCAGCAATGCTTCAGTTGAGACCTCACTTGGAGTATTGTGTACAGTCCTGGTGTCCTCAACATACAAAGGACATGGAACTGTTGGAACAAGGCCAGAGGAGGGCCACGAGGATGATCAGGGGACTGGAGCACCTTCCGTATGGAGATAGGCTGAGAAAGTTGGGGCTGTTCAACCTGGAAGAAGAACCATGGAGAAGAGAAGGCCGTGTGGAGACCTCATAGCAGCCTTCCAGTATCTGAAGGGGGCCTACAAGGATGCTGGGGAGGGACTATTCTTCAGGGACTGTAGTGACAGGACAAGGGGTAATGGGTTCAAACTTAAACAGGGGAAGTTTAGATTGGATCTAAGGAAGAAATTCTTTACTGTTAGGGTGGTGAGGCACTGCAATGGGTTGCCCAGGGAGGTTGTGAACGCTCCATCCCTGGGGGTGTTCAAGTCCAGGTTGGATGAGGCCTTGGGTGACATGGTTTAGTGTGGGGTGTCCCTGCCCATGGCAGGGGGGTTGGAACTAGATGATCTTAAGGTTCTTTCCAACCCTAACTATTCTATGATTCAGTTGGAAAGATGATAAATGGCTTTGTATGATGGATGATGTGATTCTCAATAGTGACGTTAGACCAAGGGATCTAACCAAGGATGAAAATGCCTGTCCATTACTGGACCCTGGGAGAGTTGGGACCATTCAGCACATTACTGGGAAAGACTTAAGAAAGAAAAGGCCTAATCTGCCAACAACGTCCCATGTTAACAAGCAATTGCAAGAAATGGGCCTAGGTTAGCATCTATACCATCAGGTCTGAGTATTTCAAATAACATTAGCCAGCCCTTTCAACACAGGGGATGAAGTTGCACAATGTAATTCGGAGAAAGGCCTGGCAGTGCTTGATGAGGTAGTCAAGCTTCTGGGGGGTTTCCAAGAAGCAAGAAAATGCACACCTCTGTGGTCTGGAGACCGGATTTGTGCCAGTCAGCAAGCATGTCTTTTTTTTTTTTAATCACAAGTTAGATTTTTGTCAATTGGTCAATACTGACTGCTTAAAATAGTCTCAACTTTCGACCCTTTTTGTGTTGGCTAAGCAAAGTTTATATGGCAAATAGAAAGTGAAGGTAAAATCAGCCTAGCTCTGCTGAAGCTAAATATAGGTGTCACTAAAGTATTGAAAACCCTGCAATAATAAAGAAACTTGTTGTGACACTTTTCCTGCTTATATTCAAACAGGCGTGTAAGTAGTGGTTGTTGGGTTTCAGCTGGATGATGTGGTTGTCTCCTGCAGTCCCTCAGGTTTCAGCCAGAGGAAGCCCCAGTAGTTAGTAGTGAATTTGGATATTACTCGCATGTGTCTGACTTACCAAAGCTCACAGACTTAGTGGTTAAGGTTTAACAGGGTCCTTTTGAAAAAACTGTAAGTGGTGGCACTGACAGTGTCAATGACTGCTGAGGCAAAGCCTATGATGTAATGATGAAAAGAGGTGGCCCTTGATGAAGGATCTGGCTGTGCCTAAACTTGAAGCAAATTTAAATACCGAATATGTGTGTCTTTTCATCGTAGCTGTGGCGACTGATCGCTGACAAATTCCTTTTTCCTTTGCGCAGGAGCCAAAGTGTAAAGATGGGAGTGAATACTTTGACAGCAGAATGGACAACTTCACTACAGACATGTTGGCACCGTCACAGCTCTCTGCTTCGCTGTGGTCACCCGGCTCCAGCCATGTCCTATCCCAGAGAAGCGAGTCCACCAACGCAGTCAGCAGTGATGCTCTGAGGCAGAACATTTATGAAAACTTCATGCGGGAGCTGGAGATGAGCAGGACGAACCTGGAGAACACTGAGACTTCTTCAGAAACAGAGGACTCCAGTGGCGAGTCCCTTAGCTCCTTGGAACAGCTGGATTTGTTGTATGAGAAAGAGCAAGGAGTGGTGCGCAAGGCAGGGTGGCTGTTCTTCAAGCCCCTGGTGACCCTGCAGAAGGAGAAGAAGCTGGAGCTGGTCACACGGCGGAAGTGGAAGCAGTACTGGGTCACACTCAAAGGTAAACCATCATGTTGCTCGTTAGGCTTGGCAGTGGCAGTTGTTTCCATTGTGTTTTGGCAACTTTTCATGCATGCTGGTTCCTGTGAGCAGATTAAGTGGGATCAGAAGTTCATGCCTAACTTTACATGGTCTACACATATGCTTAAAGTGGAGCATATGCCTAAACAGCCC
This sequence comes from Psittacula echo, assembly GCF_963264785.1. Lineage (NCBI taxonomy): Eukaryota > Metazoa > Chordata > Aves > Psittaciformes > Psittacidae > Psittacula > Psittacula echo. Next base: position 42,278,984 of record NC_137738.1, read on the forward strand.
GCTTAATCAAGGTGGTGCTCATGTCTTTGGGATTGTATGTGCAGCCTTGTGGTTCATACCATAGCAAGAGTGTTGTTTTGTTTGACTTCCAAGTTCCTGTACTCACACGGAACTGGGGGTTTACAAGATCCTTTTGGATGTTTGGAGGTCCAAGACCAAATTAAACCAAAACTGAGAAAAATACAGAAGCCACTCCATTGTCTCAGGAGGAGTCAGAATTTAAGGATCAGGACAAGTCCTGGGTGCCCAGTTCCCAGTCACAGGCACACAATTCCCTGGGCTTTGCTATGAGGTTTACTTAAACTTAGGTTAAGTTGATGTGAAAATTTTCAGTTCATGTGCACTACTTCATGTGGCAACATAGTGAAGAGGTGAACTGCCCATGCTAGAGCATTTACACTGAAAAGTGTGCAATTCAGGGCAGAGAAGGCTGAAGCAGGAGGAGGGGAAACCCTGAGGTGCCTGAGGCTTAGCTGCCATGGGCAGCATGAATGCCAGGCTTGCCATTCTCCCTCCTTTCCCTGATGACCTTTCACTTTGCCTGCTCCTCACAGTGCCAATCCCTTCTGGCTTTCAGCTTGCCCATTTTCCCATTTTCCATGGCTGCTCCTGCTGTGAAACAGCCCTTTAGGAGCTGAATCTGCTTGAAAGGGGCTGCTGCTAATGGGGCTGTGGTGCGATTGCTGCTCTCACAGTGCACATGCATGGCTCAGAGTAATTGAGCGGGTAGGTGTGCCGCAAGAAGTGCATGGGTGTCAGGCAGTGCGAGACGAAAAATAACATCTATTGTGGGGAGGAAGAGGAATTTAATGAGTGAGTTCATAGTCTTATTTTTATTTTTTGAATTGCATCCAAAGGATTTGCCTTTCAGTAAATATAATGCTAAGTTAATGAGTAAGGAAATGATCAAACTTAATAATTTCCTAGCATATCTGGGACTGGAAGAGAGAAAATAACAGCTTTCCCACAGGTTGCCCTTTTCAAAATCCTGCATGGGTGTAGACCTGAAGGAAAATGAACAGCAAACAGCAAGTGTTGGGCATGTTACCGTTGATAGCGCTGATTTAAAAGAAGCACACATGCAGGAATGTAGCAGTTCTGCCTAATAATTCAGAGACCTGTTATCAAGGGATCAAAATGTAGGCAGTCTTAACAGTTTAAATCACTTATCTTGATCACCAGATAGCATGATTCAGGCTTGCAAGCAGTCTATACAAAAGGGAAACACAATATCTGAGTTCTACCCTCTTATTGTGTGTGTTTGTGTTTTGGAGTATGAATATGAGTTTGATTTGCCTCTTCTAAAATTCAAGTTATTTCTAAACCTATCAACACTCTAAACTGAAGTACATTGTATACTAGTAGTTCATGAATTTCTGGGATAATGAAGCTCTGGAAAGGTATTTAGTACTTCATGTGCAGTTCTTTGCTATAAAATTGGCCCACTGGTGACCTTGAACAAGTGGCATCCCTTCTTCTTCCTGAATTTTCCCAGCTATAAAAAGGAATAATGAAATTCTTTGTAATAAACTTTTATTAACTTCTAACATTATAAGAAGGATTAAGGACAATGCTTTTTACTTCGGGTGCGTGATATAGCTGCGTTCATGGTGCAGAATCTCTTCCGCTTTGTTAGCTGTTTTAAATATACATTCCTCATTTCCTTGATCTTGTACCTTTATTGTCCTGTGGAGACTTCTGATGCCAAAATAAACTTGCCTGTCTGGATATCAAGGCGTAGTTCTGTTTTCATAATATGCTATATCAAGATCAAGGCACTTGCTTTGGTTCTCCTTATACAGAATTTTGAATAAATCTGTATTTAATTTGTTCTTGAAGTTTAAATAGCCAAGGTATTTAAAAATATGGCTAAAAATAGCCACGTATGCAAATGGAGAACAGCATGTTTCTTTGCACTCTGTTGAGATGTGTTTAATTATAAATATGCAGAAGGCTTATAACCATCTGGTTACCTGCCAGACTTCAAAGTATACATGTCCTGAGGCCCCTCGCTCTACTTTCAGGGCCACCAAGACCTGAGCTGGAATAGTAACCCTTTAACAAGAGGAACCCTCTTTTCCATCTGTCCTGTCTAATTAGTTTATTTTAACCAGGGAAATTGCATTCCCATTGCCCTCCCCCTTTGGTTCAAGTTCTGATTAGAATACTTGGATGCTAATCAGTCCCAGTGGGTCTGTCAGAGTTTATGAAACTAGCTGCTTCCTGGGATCACTTGGCTTGACCTAAACATATACCTGGGGTGCCATACACCTGAACACACATGCATGCCCTTCAGAATTTTTTATTAATGTACATATAAACTGTCAGGACAAAAGTGACATACCATTAGTTACGTTTTTGATAACACATAGGGGAACATATGGAAGTTTAAAATAAAACTTAATTTTCTTTCCTAAAATGCAGAAGTTGAAGTGGTTGTACAGTCCTGTTGCTGCTGCTGAGTTCAAGAGGGGACTTGGTTTTGTTGGTGTAGTTTGCCCTGTTGTGTTAAAATGATGACAGGTGCCATGCCTGATATGCAGAATATAACAAACCATATCTTTCTTTTCCAACAGCAGAGATCTCCAAGTGTTTTTGTGTCATAAAGATCGAGTGAGGGCTGCTAAGCGGAAAGGATGGGACCAACTGTATAGGATTTGTTCTTATCCTAAATATTCTGCCAGACACTCTAGACAGTAATAGCAAAAGGTGCACTTAAATAGTATGGAAGCATTTCTATTCGTTGGATTCCTTCCTTTGACAACTGTTCAATTATCAGATGATTTGGTCAGTAAGCTCTGATACATACTTCCTTTTTTCTTGTAACCGTACATTAGCACTGGAGAATGTGATTGCCTGAATGCAGTGGAGGAGCAGGTATAAAGTACTTCCATTGAGGATCAGTGGGATCTGTCTCTGCCAAATATAGTAGCAGAGACCTTCTGGCCCTCTGGAGAGTTGTCCTGGCCGTTTCTGATGCTTGTTCTGTGATGGACCTCACTTTTTGTACGCTTGAAATCTGGGCTGTATGAGGACAAGTGTATTCCATCTCATAACTTGTTACAGCAGATGTGTTCCATAAACTCTAGCATGCCCAGCTTTCCCCTTTATCAGTCAGAAGAATCAAAAAATCCCCTTGATATTGGTTCTGATGTCAGATTTTACCCTTGAGGAAGTTCCCCTCAAATTTATGTGACTTTGGATGATGTATTTGGGATTTTTAGTGCAGCATTAAGTGCAAATGTTAGAGAATTGCTAAAATAAAGTTTGAACTCTGGTTTTACCTAAGTCTTTTGCAAGCATTCACAGAGGAAACATTTCTGCTTTACAAGTTTTGCTATATCCCCTTGATACACTGCTAGGTGCATGTGCATGTGAACACACATTGTGTCACACAGAGAAACAGCGAATGACTGAAAATCAGCATGTCAACCCAGAAATCTCAGTTTTGGTGCTGCCCTGTGTTGTGGTGCCTTTTTGATTTAAAAAAAAAAAACAGCAAAAAGCAGGCTAGAGAGATGACAATGCTGTAGCTCTAGCAAACTCAATCCTTGTATTGGCTGAATTTTAAGTCCTCTACTGAATATGTATCGGTCTTGCAGAAGTAATATATACATGAATTACTAGGCCCTAAGGGACCACTGTGATCCTTTAGTCTGACTTGCTATGTAACACAGCCATAGGTCATCTTTAAATTAATTCCTGAATGAATGTGAGCTTATCTTTTGGGGAAGGCTTGCCTTGCTGGAGAGTCCATCATCAGCCTCAGATTTTTCTAACTGCTTAGATTATCCTCAGTTTTCAAAATGTATTTACAGTATCTGGTCTTAGTTCTTCCAGTTTAAACCTTCAGCCACAGTATGGTATTAATTTATCTTCCAAATTAAAAAGAAGAAAAAGGCACCAAACCCTCCATTATTAAGCTGCCATTTCCCAGGAATGAAAGTGAGGGTTATTTACTTGTTTTTCTGGATGCATAACTAGCCTTAGAAATCCTTGAGAAATCTAATTTAGAACTAGAATATTTTAGTAACACAGTTCAGTCGGTGATTCCTTGAACAGGCAAATTGATGCGTCTCAGGGGACAGTGGATTTTAACATGAGGCAGGAATGGAAGGCTAGTTGGGATGGAGGAGACAAGGCCTTCTTGAGCCAGCTTCGCTTCTAAAGGCAACATGGCGATGTAGTCATATTGTTTGGGACTGGGAACAGGTCTCCTCTGCTGTTCTCCAGAAGTAATTCCTGTTGTTACACTCAGGATTGTCATCATCAAGTTTTGTACCTTGGATATTACACTATTTGCAAAACTGAATATCCTGAAACTCAGCCCCTTTAAACTGTTTTAAATTGATCAGAATTGTCTTAGTCTCCAGTTTGCAGGTAGGTGGAAGGAAATCCAGTTTAAATATGAGAAGTTTATTCACTATAGAATCATACAATCATAGAATAGTTAGGGTTGGAAAGGACCTTGAGATCATCTAGTTCCAACCCCCCTGCCATGGGCAGGGACACCCAACACTAAACCATGCCACCCAAGGCCTCATCCAACCTGGCCTTGAATACCGCTAAGGATGGAGCATTCACAACCTCCCTGGGCAACCCATTGCAGTGCCTCACCACCCTCACAGTAAAGAATTTCTTCCTTAGATCCAATCTAAACTTCCCCTGTTTAAGTTTGAACCCATTACCCCTTGTCCTGTCACTACAGTCCCTGATGAATAGTCCATCCCCAGCATCCTTGTAGGCCCCCTTCAGATACTGGAAGGCTGCTATGAGGTCTCCACGCAGCCTTCTCTTCTCCAGGCTGAACAGCCCCAACTTTCTCAGCTTGTCTCCATACAGAAGGTGCTCCAGTCCCCTGATCATCCTCGTGGCCCTCCTCTGGACTTGCTCCAACAGTTCCATGTCCTTTGTATGTTGAGGACGCCAGAACTGCACACAATACTCCAAGTGAGGTCTCACGAGAACAGAGTAGAGGGGCAGGATCACCTCCTTCGACCTGCTGGTCACGCTCCTTTTGATGCAGCCCAGGATACAGTTGGCTTTCTGGGCTGCGAGCTCACACTGAAGCCGGCTCATGTTCATTTTTTCATCGACCAACACCCCCAAGTCCTTCTCTGCAGGGCTGCTCTGAATCTCTTCTCTGCCCAACCTGTAGCTGTGCCTGGGATTGCTCCGACCCAGGTGTAGGACCTTGCACTTGGCATGGTTAAACTTCATAAGGTTGGCATCAGCCCACCTCACAAGCGTGTCGAGGTCCCTCTGGATGGCATCCCTTCCCTCCAGCGTATCAACCGAACCACACAGCTTGGTGTCATTGGCAGACTTGCTGAGGGTGCACTCAATCCCACTGTCCATGTCACCAACAAAGATGTTGAACAAGATCGGTCCCAACACTGATCCCTTAGGGACACCACTCGTTACCGGTCTCCAGCCGGACATAGAGCCATTGACCACAACTCTTTGCGTGCAGCCATCCAGCCAGTTCTTTATCCACCGAGTGGTCCACCCATCAAATTGATGTCTCTCCAATTTAGAGACAAGGATGTCATGTGGGACAGTGTCAAAGGCTTTGCACAAGTCCAGATAGATGACGTCAACTGCTCTACCCCTGTCCATCAGTTTCGTAGCCCCATCATAGAAGGCCACCAAATTGGTCAGGCAGGATTTCCCCTTAGTGAAGCCATGCTGGCTGTCACCAACCACCTCCTTGTTTTTCATGTGCCTTAGCATGTCTTCCAGGAGAATCTGCTCCAAGAGTTTGCCAGGCACAGAGGTGAGACTGACTGGTCTGTAATTCCCCGGGTCATCCATTTTCCCCTTCTTGAAAATGGGGGTTATATTTCCCTTTTTCCAGTCATGGGGGACTTCACCTGACTGCCATGATTTTTCAAATATGATGGACAGTGGCTTAGCAACTTCATTCGCCAGCTCCTTCAGGACCCACAGATGGAGTCCATCAGGTCCCATGGACTTGTGTACGTTTAGGTTTTTAAGATGGTCTCTAACCAGATCCTCTCCTACAGTGGACCTAGGGTCCTCATTCTCACAGTCCCTGCATCCGTCTTCCAAGACTTGGGTGGTGCGGTCAGAGACTTTGCCAGTGAAGACCGAGGCAAAGAAGTCATTAAGAACCTCAGCCTTCTCCAAATCCAGGGTAGCCAGTTCTCCTGATGTCATGTTGTATAAAGAGAAGAGTTTCTGCAAATCTTTTCAACAAATACAAAGATTTCTTAGGTGGCTCTTTTGAGAAAGTTGGTTTAATTTAATAGAGAAAAGCCGATTTAACTATGCAGGCATGAGTCTTTTCTACAGGCTTTAAAATTTTAATAGGCTGAGTTTATTCACAGAATCACAGAACGGTTTGGGTTAGAAGATACCTTTAAAGATGCAGAGTCCAATCCCCTGTCATGGATATCGACATTTTTCACTAAATCAGGTTACTCAAGCCCCATCCAATCTGACCTTTGACACTTCCATTCTGAGTTATCCTGTTTTATATTTTAAATCCAGGAATGTTTGTTACGTCCCTACTAGATGCCTGTTCCAACTTTTCATTGGCAAATTCATCATTGTCTTTGGCTTTTTTCGAGTTTAGATGATTTTCATTTGTTCTTTTTTAGAAGAGGGACTGATCAGAACTTATGTTCCCAGTTGTTGAAGGATGTCTTAATTCACAAAAGCATTAAAGTGAGAGAACTCAAATGGGAGATCCAGAACTTACCTTCTCCTTGTGTTTTTTTTTTTGTTCTTCTGAACTGCAAAGGTTGCACTCTGCTGTTTTATGAGACCTATGGAAGAAACTCGATGGAGCAGAGCAGTTTGCCTCGATATGCCCTGTTTGCAGAAGACAGTATAGTCCAGTCTGTTCCAGAACATCCCAAGAAAGAAAACGTATTCTGTCTCAGCAATTCTTTTGGAGATGTCTACCTATTTCAGGTAACAGTATGCATACGGAACTTTGTAGTTGTTTCCATTTTAGAATGTATTTATGAGTATGACTTCAGATATATGGTATTACACCAGTTGGCTCAGTCAATTATGGTTCAGATAGAAAAAGAGCAAAGATCACAAATCTGCAAAACCCTTTCAGTACACGATTGTTACAAGCTTCTAAAAAATCGGCTTTTCTATCAATTTCTTTTGCATCTGTTAGCATTCCACCCTTAGAGAATGGTGAACTCAACCCTGAATCTGCAGGCCTTGAAGAGAGTTTGCTTGAGCAAGATGTTCAAAAGTGAAAGCTAAAAATAATGTAAAGATCTTGGCTGGTTATCTGCACCACTGGAATTGTTAATAAAGAACGGTATTATGTAGAACTACCTGCATAGAAACATGTTGATTCATAGTCAACGCTTGTAAATAACTCCAGAAATAGCTTGTGCATAGATACCTGGGTGTCCTCTCTCCACTAACTTAGCATTTTTTAAGGAAGGAAACACTTTTCCTCAGACCTTACATGTAAAATCTTACATGTTGCAATGTTGCTGGCAGAAGAGGAGGTTTATCTTTGCAATCTGGTGGGGTTTACCTTAATTAATTGGATTTACATCTTTCCCACAGCTCATGAGGCACTGTTGTGCTCCTGGAGCTCTCAGACCTTGCAGGTCTAAGAAGCAGAAGGTGAAGGTTGGAAGCAAGTTATGATGGAGTGGAGGAAAAGCTCAAGCTTCCTTTGTTTGCACAGTTTTAAAGATAAAACCTTATTTCACTTGTTTGAAGATAAACTCCTAAGATCACAGAGAACCTGTCAAGCACCTCATGTCCTAGAGCTGCTGATTTTTATTATCTTTTTTTTCCCCTCTTGTCTGGTCATAATGTTGTGCTGTTGATTTGTTTCACAGGCAACAAGCCAGACAGATCTAGAAAACTGGGTGACTGCCATACATTCAGCCTGTGCTTCCCTCTTTGCGAAGAAGCTTGGGAAAGAGGACACTGTTAGGCTGCTGAAAAATCAAACCAAGAGTCTATTCCAGAAGATTGACATGGATGGCAAGATGAAAAAAATGGCAGAGTTGCAGCTCTCAATTGTTAGCGATCCAAAAAACAGGAAGGCCATAGAGAATCAGGTACTGGAAACAATATTTTTACACGAGTGTATTTACCATTATTTTGGGCTCTGACTGATGCTAACAGTTTATTTAGAGTAAGCTGAAGAGTATTAATGCTGCTCTTTAATATCTGCTAATTAGATGCTCTGTCCTTGAACAACTGCCATTGTTTTCCAGCTCAGTCCCTGGAAGAAGTTGGCTGTATTTTCCCAGAATAAAAATCCATCACTAGGGCTGCAGGTTTATGCCTGTTAATCTTCTGCCTATGAAAGAATATTGAATGAGGGCAGACCAGAGGGACAGAGTGTGAGATGGATCATGCGCAAATAGCCACTAGTTAGCAAATGGTAAATTTATAATGAGCCTTTCCTCTGGTCTTGATCCCTTTGATCTTTATAAAATCTTACCTTACTGCTGTTGAAGGTTTCTTGGCAAAGTCACTTCAGAGAAAAGTCAATAGGTAGCTGGGTTTCCTAATCTTCTGATTTGACATCTCAGAGATTGACTTTTGCAAAGAAAAAAAAATCTTGATGCAATTAGTAACCAAGAATTCTTGATATACTTAGTAAGCTAACAGTTCTGAAAAAACATTATTCCTGAGGGAAAAGTTTGCATGCATGTAGTTCAGTTGTTTAGTAACTGTGGTTATTTAGTTGTCTTTTTCCCACTTTGAATAGCAAGACGAATATGAATTCTGGATTTGGTTTTGTGTAAATTTGGTGGTGTTTTCAATCATGTGGCAGCTATCATTCCACCATGCCGATGTATATTGTATTGCCAACACTGTAGTTTACAAGCTTGCCCTACATCCTGTGGTGGAAAACTTCACTGGTGATATATTTTGGGAAGTCAGCGGAAATGGCGTGTTTGACTTCAGAAGGACCGTAGTGGCTTTCTTATGTAGAAAGATGAGGCACAGTCTTAATTTATTTCCACTGGGAAATTATCTTGGAAACTGTGATTTCTATATCCTTTCTCCTTTTCCTTCCTCTTCCTCAGAAAAGCAACCACACAACCTCAAATTTCTATTTTCTTTCACATCTGTATTAATTTAAAACCAATACTTCTCTGTTGAAGACTTAGTAATTCACAGGGCTTTACAAGCAAGCAAAACCTTCTTTTGTTTCACAGTTACCATCACCCAAAAGGCAGTTGCAGTATGGAAACCTGGACTTCTAAAATTGCTATACCTATTTCAATGTACATACATGTTTCTTCTTGGTGTTCAGCAGATGAGCTGGAGAAGCTCATCTGATACAGTCTTTTAAATTTGGTGGATTTGCAGGCTATCAATTGATAAACCTAGTGCTAAACAGAAATGCAACCAAAAAGTTATGAGGAAAATTTGGGTTTTCTAAAGTAATGATTGTATTGAACTGCTTGAAAAATGTCTTCAGCCTTGTGGCCTGAAGACAGGGAGTCTTGTCTGTCTGGTCTGGTAATAATAATAGACTTAATAACTGTTTAAGAGAAAATGGTAACCTTTCACACAGCTGTTGGTATTTTGGGGCAGTTTAGAACAGATAAGTGAAGCATCTGCAAGAGCATTGCACATAGAGCAGCCAGTGCCAGTAGTAGTGCCAGTGCCACTGGCAGCATGGCTGGAAATCCCAAGTTGGCACGTACTACCTACAAGCACATGTGTTTTTGTTTCTATATGCAATAAATATGTTGTGGGTGTTGGTATTCCCCCAGGGTGTAACTTCTCCCCTAAACTGAAGAGAATTAGGATGAAAGTTTGAAAATCCCCTGGCACCAAGATGAATTTCAAAGCCTGTCTTTAAGAAAAAATTACTTTTCCTCACTGTTCAACCTGCTAGAGAAATCACTGTGTTTTCTGTGAATATGGAGCCCTGTCTAACTGCTACTGAAATTAATGAAATGGATTATTAGCACTTATTTGGAGCTCTTTTAACAAAATATTGCACATTAAGTCAGAAGTGGGGCTGTCTGTGCCTGTAGAACTGGTTTTAACGGGATGGAAAATCTACCTCACAGTGAGGGCACTGCAGCTCTGGGTGTACTTTATGTACCTGGTACATAAATCTATTTCATTTTCTCACTTTAGAACAATATTATGAACAATAGTTGCTTGAAAGCATTATGGGGTTTTCTTTTCAAATTTAAATATGTTGGTATAATCATGTTTTCCAAGCTATTCAGAGGTTTCTGATGTGATTCATATTTTCTTTGTACATGATACTCAACTTATCAGATGGGTTATGAACACAGGTATTTACTTGCAGGCGCTGAAATGATAAGGCATTAATGAGAAGAACAGGTGCATGCTTGGAGGTATTTTTAATGGAAGTTTTCATGTGTCCTCCAACTAAAAGTTACTGTAAAAAAGAAAGGGGTGGAGGGTGTAGGTAAAGTGGTGGTCTGTTTACTCTGGGCAGTCATTAAATCTGTTAGTACCTTTCTTCCCTTCCCTTCCCTTTAGCGGTCTTTGGCTTTTTACACAGAGCGTAACTTCATTAAATTTTTTTCATTTAAAATGTACTAGACCCTTTCTCTTTTCCCTCTCACATTTATAGGAAGAAGACAGGTATAGTTTTGGGAATTTTATTCTTCGGGCTTCCCAAATCCCAAATTACACATCTTAATTTTCTATAAAGCATCTGATGAAAACTCACAATAACACTCTCAAAAAGAATCTTTTCAGAGAACTTTGCTAACACTTGCCAGTTTTGCCTCATATAAATTCAACTTGAATCACGATACACAGTTACTTTTCTATCTTCCATACCATCCTACACTAAAAAAAAAATTCATCTAAACTGGTTAGAACAGATCTTCAGGTTGGGTGGTCTTTGAACTGGCTAGAGCAAGGCTCCACTTTCTGAGAGGTTCAGTACTCTTTTCAGGCATCACTCTTCAGTGTAGGATGGTCCCTCCTTGCATCATTCACAAAGTCCTTCTATTTAGTAGTAGTGGACTGTCTCTAAGGAATGAAATGAGTAGGCAGATAAAAGGTTAGAGAAGGTCATCCTCATCCTTCTGACCATTCTAATTACTGTTTTGCAGATGGATGAATTTCAGTCTTTGTATTGCAAGGATTTAGTATAAAATAATGAAAAATTAATAAACTATTCCTGAACATGGAGTTGCACATCATGATCTCATGCAATGAAGCTGGTGGGGGAAATGTGCAGAAAGGGCTCGTCTTCTGGTGGTTTTTTTTTTTTTGGGGGGGGGGGCAGCTGAATAATAAGATTCATTGACTTTCTTAATTGCATCCCTAGCTGTAGATATGCATGTGGTACTGCCAGTTTCGATCAGATTATTAACAAGAATGTAAATTGGGTACATGTGGGCGCAGTTTTGTGCTGTCCGTGGTATTGGGAATAAGATTTCTGCTGTTTTGGTTAGAAATAATGAAAATGCTGTTCTCCCACAACAAGCAGAAAAATAGCATTTATTATGAAAAAAACCCTATTGTTATTTCAGGAAATTTTCTTAATCGTTTTTTAAGTCACTAGGAAGAATTAAGATTAAAGGGTATTTCTAATTACGCATCATTGTTATTGAGCTCTATTGTGTTCCCTTTTTATTTCTTTGAGCTGAAAGTTATGACGGTATCTCTGTCGTGTCCTTTAAAGTAATGGAATTTCTGGGAGAGTAATGTTTTTGCTTCTTTGAGTGTTCTGTAGGAAGTAATGACAATAAAAATCTTTTTCTTGTCCCCAGAAACCAAGTGACTCATTTATCCAGATGGGTACAGTATGAATTGTGTCTGAGAACCAGGGACTGGAATGCAGTTTGGTGTTGTTTGTAATGTGGTTGAAAAGCTGTTCATATAAAACAGCAGCAGAAGTTTCTTTTAAATCCATAGAGTTCCCTACATCAGCTTGCAGAGATACTTTCCATCTGGGAAGAAGATGTTGCATAGGGGAAAATTCTGAATTTTTTACTGCTATAGATAGTGAATTGTGTCAGCCAGGAGTTCGTGTTTCTATATGGTATACAAAGTGTTACTAAATCCAGTCAATTTTTTTTAAGCACTGAGAGAAGGCCCTCCTTCCTGTGCATCTTCTTCTGTGTGGCCTTAAATAAGTGCCAAGTGGAAAACTGATATTTTGTTATTAGCTGAGCTGTCCAGGAAGTTTCTTGCATCCTTCCTCCAGGTTCTTGAAGTATTGCTGCTTCCAGTTGGTATGGTGTCATTTCTGGCACTGCTTTTCACAGTTCGCAATACTGGTTTGGCTTTTATTACACTGAACTGCTCTTGCTTTTTACAAAACAGTTATTTGAAAGTGAGACGGTCCTTCCCCAGCCCCTTAAAAGATGCTATTTGCACTGTAGTGTAAGATGGGCAAGGAGCCAGAGGCCATTTGAGAGCCACACTGTTGGGTCTGCAAACCGTAAGCATGTTCAAGTGAAGGTGACACTAGAAATGTCACCTACAGAGAGAACTGTATAACATGTAAGAGCTATGGATCTCCATATCGCCTGCTGGAAACCACAGATCTGTATTGTCTGGTCTGAATGTATTTACTCCTTTGCTGTTCCCAAGCTCCCACTTCAGAGTTCACCTATAGAAAACCTAGCAGGGTTATTGAATCAGCAGACACCTACTTTCAAGCGTCTTCCTTTATGCCATCTGTTCATGAGATTTAAAATGTAATTAATTTACAATTGTTTCTTGATGTCAGAATAGATTTTTCATTAACCTGGAGAACAATCGGCTATTTATGTTCTGAAAATGATCATTACAATGAAAGTACTGCTGAAAGTATTATGCTGATGTTCCTTTGTATGGTAACTCAGCTCATTCCTGAAACTGTTTCTGATGGAAAAGCTTGTCCCCTCACTTAGCACTCCCCATGTAATTACTGTCTTGCTCCTGCATGAAGCTTTCTTGCATGAGTTCTCCTGGGGGCCCAGGCTAAATAATCAATGACCCTAATTCTTAAGGTTTCCTACATTTTACTCCTTTTTGTCTCTCATCCACAGCCTCCTTTTCATCTCTAACTTACAGGGCTCCTATTAAGCTGAAGACATTTATTTGGGTGTCCCCTCCTTGCTTTTCTCCCAGGCTTTCCCAGGCTGCCACTAAACCCAGAAATTCTTCGCTAGCATGTGCCTGTACTGAGAATGACATCCTCCCTTTCCTCTAGGAAAAGCCTTTAATGCTTTTACTAGAAATTCACATGGAGGTTTTGAAACAGTGACTGAGAGAGGATGGTTTGGATGCCCTGGGTACTGTAGCTGGTAGTACAGGCAACAGCTGAGCAGGTCATGTGGGGAGCATTTCATGTGTGTTTGGTTGTTTTGGTGTGCCTCACATTTGGGATGTCTATCTTATATGTTTGCAGACTTGCTTCACGCTGCTATTAGCCTTTGTCACTCATTCTTGCTCTCATGGCTGCCTGGTGCCTCCACTTTTTCCTGTTTGCTTTCGAGAAGATTTCAAAAGGGCTGTTTTGTCTGTGCATGATTAAGTTAAGTCCTTGAGCATCTTTTGGGCAGTCCTCCCACGTGGGGTCGAGATTTGCCTCACACAATAGCAGAATAAGGGTAGCAGTGGCTACTCTGCAGACTGTAAATTAACTTCATGGACCAGGTCATACTGTGCTTTGAAGTTGTTGCTTTTTTATTTGTGTGCTTCCCCCATTTACTCTTCAAGAATATAAATCTTTAGGAAGAATTATCATAGTTTAAAAGGCTTAGACAAATAGCAGCTGGTATTGCTTCGTGGTCTCCAATTGGTTCCAGACATCCCTGGTTTTGATAAGACTACAAGACAATCCCAGAAATTCCCTGCCTACAGCTTTTGCTAATGCCATTAAATGTAACATTGTGATTACTGATGCTTTTGGAGCTGATTAGCTAGCATCCTGCGTGACTGATAAACATGGTAATTTAATTATTTCTTCAGAGTGTCCTTGTGTTATACCCCACTCCCTCTTCTTTAGATTATTTTTGTTTTAAAATACAACTCAGTACAATGTTTTATGGAGATTTTGAAGAAGGCCACAGAAACAGATGGATGCCTGTGTTCAGCTTGTGCTCAACAGGGACAGGATGCTCTACTCCAGCAGCATCCAGAACAAGCCTTGCTCTGTTCCTGAGCTATTAAAAGTTGGCTTGGCTCTGTACCTATGAAGGTGTCATCCCAAAGGGAAAGACTTCACCTGAGCTTGTAGCTTTTGGCTTTGTGAGAAGCTGACAACCATGTTTTCATTCTAGTTGGGTGTTGACACAGAGAAAGAGCTCATCACAAAACCTCCTATTGGAGTTGTACCATCTGTAAAGTACTGGCAAGCAGAAACTTGTACTCTATGAGGACTGTCTGAGAGCACAAAGGAAGCAAACTAAAGGGCAATGATCAAATAAACTCAAGAAAAAAATCGTTATCCTTTCAAAGATGCATGTTTTGAATGTTTGTGGTGAGAGACTAGATGTGGCATCTTCATAATGTGGATATGTCTGTTCTTTTTCTCTGGACTTTTGGGAATTGCTCTCATAATATTTTGTAAATTCTGTCTTCTGCTTTTAATATTGATTCCCTGAAAAACTTTTTTTTAGTGTACTGTAAATCAGAATTTTGCATTTGCAAACGTACAAAATAGTATCTTGTCTTCCATTTCTTCATCCTACCTGCTTAATAAGATTACCTCTTACTTCCAAAAGTATAGCCATAACTGATACCACAGTTTGTGAGCACACGTGTAAGAAAGCCAGACTAGGTAAGGTTTCTATCAGTTGTAGTACAAGTCTCAGCACTGTTTGTTAACAGGGCCAGTTTTGCCCTTTTATTGCTCACTTCTTCATGGTTGAAAGAAGCAAGATACTTGTTTAGCTCTTGGAATATTTGGCAGCATTATAAGGAAACTGAACTGATTTTGCTTCTAGATGAGTCTGCAGGTCATAGTTCACCTGAGATTTTTATTATGTGTGTCAGCTTGTTTTCTAAGTCACAAAGGTGTTTGCCCAGCCTTGGCTAATCTCAAAGCAGGGTGATAATGTCCTGTGTGGACAGGGTCAGGCAGGGTGTGCCAGGGAAAGGTATGAAGTCAGTGCACCTTACAGAAAATATTATGAACTTTCTCTACAGCCTCAAACCACTGGTTGAACAAACAAAATGCAGTGATTGGAGCTGACATTGAAAGGTCAGCATTGTTAGAGGATTTTCACTATCTTTAGTACATGAACTTGGTGTACATTAACCTAATGAATGTGCCTTTTCTGCCTTCCCATATGTGAATGTACCTACTCCATTAAACGCAACTGCCTTTTTATTTGAACTATTTATTGTTATTAATGGATATTGTACACCACAGGGCAAATTTTAGCTGCAACTACCAATCTGTAAGTTGTGGAAATGAAAAGGAAAATTTTACTTTGTGCAGTGCATAAGCATATGTGCTTGTGTAGATGATTGTGTATGTACACAGATACTGAAGATGTCATCCAAGCCTTGATTCAGAACTTTATCTCTCTAGTAAATATTTGAGTCTCTTTCCTTTTCCTGTTTTTACATTGAAACTGGATTAAGCTGTCTGTTACATCTGTACCTATGTTAGCTATGTTTAAAAGTTGCATGAAGAGTACACGTACGTTCTTGCTTTTGGTCCAGTGGTTTGTGTTGGGTATATATATAGCTCATTTTTGGAGTTTGCCTGAACATAAGCATGTTTTAACCTATTAGTCAGGCAAAGAACCACACATGCTAGTGCTGGCAGTATTGTCTCCTGTTCACAGATAGCAAGGCCATAGGATGGTAGTAAATTATGAGTGAGGCCTATCAGTGTTACTTCACTTTGCCCAGTGTATTGGTGTAGCTATGCTGCTTTGCTTTCAGCCAGCCAGCTATACAATATGAGCTCGTAAAAATGAAGGAAACAAAATTAATTTCCAAAAAGGAGAGAGAGAGAGAGAGAAGTGGAGAAACAACAACAAAAAAAGCCTTCATGAACCACAGGGTTGTGTTTTTATGTAACTGCTTTTGTGACTATCAAACTACCCGAAGTTCATGGTATGTTCATCTTGTCAGTATGCATTTAAGACCACCAGCTTTGTTTTATTTCAAGCCATCTTTTGGGTTGATGTAACACAATATGACTGAATGTGTCTTGGCAGGGAATAACTAATCTAATCCATACACTACCAGATGAAAGTAATTTACTATGGGTTTGGGGAAGAGCTTGAATTTTCAGTGAAGCCCACAAAGACATTTTTCCCCTTTTAATTGTCCCTTTTTATACCTAAACAGATCCAGCAGTGGGAACAGAACTTGGAAAAATTTAACATGGACCTTTTCCGAATGCGATGTTACCTAGCCAGTTTGCAAGGTGGGGAGCTCCCAAACCCAAAGAGCCTTTTGGCTGCTGCCAGTCGTCCTTCAAAATTGGCACTGGGACGGCTCGGCATTTTCTCTGTCTCATCCTTCCATGCATTGGTAAGTCTAAATACTCTTGTCATGGGGGCATTGCACAAAGCCTTTGTTAGTATTGTACTTAGATGTGGAACTGTGCTGGGATAATACATGGTTGCAGCCTCGTGCATTGCTTAGACAATCCTGTTCCCTTCTCATCCTTTCTGCCTATCCCTTGACTGCAAATAAGTTGTCTTCCCGAGACAGACTTTGAAACCATGAGTATATGGCTATGACCTTTTTTGGCCCCTGAGGACTCCAAAATTGGGTATTTCTGACCTGTGCCTAAAAAAAAAAAAAAAAAGAGACAAACCAAAATATTCTGCAGATGTAGATGAATCATTGTGTTGAAGTGGTGTCACTGTGATTTCACCTGCACTGAGTGAAGAGTTTACAGTCTATAGGAACTAAGCCACTTAAAGTGGCTAACACTGAAATTTCCGAAAGTTCAGCTAATCTTGAGCTGGCTTTTTTTGGAGGTCCCAGATGGCTCCATTTTTCAGAAACAGTCTGAATACCCTCCTGGAGAGAAAGTATTTTTAGAAGACTAAAAGTAGAGACAATCCAAAATTATAAATCACTTTTTAAGAACTGTGGGCTGTGTTTACAAAGAAGAATGAGGGAGATCCTCAGCTACTGAGAGTTGTCGCCCTGCTGGCTTCAAGGGAAGTATAGCAACAGCAGGTTCACCTCTGCTGTTTAGTCTTGGCAGGGTTGTGAGGCTGATCTTGGCAGAGAGGGATGGACCACATTTGCTGCATGAGAAGTCAGGACTACCACTGTCTTGGAATGTGTTTCTATCTGCCACTGGTTTTATCTGTGTGGTTTGTGTCATTGCTTGTTAATAACTTCATGCCATCACACATTTATCTCTGGCAATTTTGAGAGTCTTTCTTCTCTAATAATTTCATATTTGAATGATGGATTCTCATTCTTCTTCAGAGCCTTTTCGTTAACTTCTTTTATTGTAGAATGCAATATTTTCTCAGTTCCTCCCTTCTTATGACCTTCTAATTTCACCTTATGACAAAAAAATTACACTATCATGCTGTTAGAATACCAAAGTAAGCATCACTGCTGAAAGTTTAAAAACTTTGTCCTTGCACTTTGCCATGTTACATTGGGATGAACTGAAGTAACTCTCATTTGATGTCTCATGCTGAAATAACTGCCAGTATTTTGCTTTTATGAAAGTGATATAGAAAGGCTTGTCTCTGTGTTTAAATAGATCTGCTCCAGGGATGAAGCTGCTCTCAGGAAACGTACCCTATCTCTGTCACAAAGGGTCCGAAATAAGAAGGGTTTATTTTCTTCTCTAAAAGGACTGGACACATTGGCAAGAAAAGGAAAAGAGAAGCGACCTTCTATAACTCAGGTAGATCTTGTTTGCTGTGGATAGCATAGAATTGTGTTTTTTTTTCTGCTGGAGCTCATCCCGCAAAGTGCTGTTGCTGCATGGGGTAGGAGATGTCTGTCCCTCAAACCTGTGTTTGCAGTTTCAGTAGACATGGCAGACTTGCAATGGAAGCATCCAGTTGAGAAGAATGTGTATCTAATTTTGTGTTTCTTTGTGATAAATAAGATTATAGTGAATGAGGGGTTTGGCCCAGTGGGTTAGTTTATTAGCAGCAGCACAAGACCATCAGGTTTGAATTTGTAAGAAAACCTGTCTTCTGGCACATTGCAAACTGTTTGGAAGCAGGGATTCTTTGGAGATAGCCTGTATGCGCTGTCCTTAACACAGTGTGTGCTGGCTTAGGGCTGAGACTCTGAAGTACTATTGCAATGTAATATAGAGTAACACAAGTGAGTCTTCAAGGAAGAAAGCAAAGATACGGCTGCAAAGACATCAATCTTTGGGGTGGCCTCTCAACACATGTTGCTTGGAGAAACATTTTAGCCAACAAGAGTAGACTGCTGTCATGCAGGAGGCCAGCTGTAAGTGCAGACAGCTGACAAAAAAAGCCATGCCATTTCATGCCAGATGAAGGCTTGGTGCGGGTTTGATGTGCTAGATCAGGCTGGCCATAGGGAGAGGGGCTGGGCTCATGTCCCCCAACTGAAGGGCTGCATTGCTAATGACATGACAGCCCCTCACATGGGTTCTTTCTCCCTGTGCAATTAATGCCCCATGCATGCATATAGTGTAAACCCTGCACTTCAGGAGTCTGCATTTTCTCAGTAAAACCACAGTTAAATGTGGAACAAAAGTTTGCTGCCTTCTTCATTGGGGAAAAAAAAAAAAAAAGGTAAATTACAACAGAGGCAATCCTTTGGTGGGGATATAGTGGTGCACCCACACTCAGAACATTACTGCTTTCACCAGCCCCTGCTATGTCTGCTGTTTATCCTGCAAAGCAGTATCATGTGCATTGTTCATTAGGTGACTATGTTCCTATTGTTCCCTGGCCCTTGTATTTTGATTTTATTAGTCAAGAAATCTATGATCAGCACTTAAAAATTGGCTGTTTCTGTATGTCTGGTAATCCGCTTGTGGAATATTTAAACAAGCCTATCTGTGCACATACTGCAGTAGTCCCAGAGCTGAATGCAACAGATTTAATGTTGTGAAATAACATGTCAGGATTTTCTGGTCTAGTGGTTTCTATTTTTAATAGGTAAATATTTAGCTATGTGTTACACTGGGATTAAGCTTCTTTGGGTGATTGTTGCACATTTTAGCATATCGATCAAGATGTGTTTACATGATGAAACTGAATGAGAGAAGAACTCAAGCCAGTCTTATGAAAGAAGGAATCGAAGGTGAAATTTTGTCCAGGCCATCCATTTCACATCATTTCCCCTATGTTTCCCAGTAGATGAGGCTGGTCTGCAAGTCCTGCACCTTTATTTCTCTGCTAAGAGCCCTGAGGGAAGGAATGTTATGCCCCTTAGCTCTGTTCCTAGCAAAGCTGATACTTCTCACTGTCTTAACTGGGTAATACATCTTCCCATATGCTTTATAGTCCATGAAGGGGATTCTCCAGAGCTTGGGGATAGGGAATCTTATATCCATGGCAAGGAGAGGAGGCTCCTGCTGCCCTCCCAGCACTTTTCCAAGCATGGAGGAGGGAGGCGTGGCACAGGTGAAGGTGTCCTTGGCATGTACTCACTCTCCTTATTCCAAACCTTGCAACCAGCTGGCCCAAAAGCATGTTCATTTTTAATCCATGAGCTGAGTTCCTGCCTTTTTCTATTTTTTTTTTTTTTTTTTTAATCCAACATCCTACAGTAAAATTAAGGAAATGTAAATGCTGAGCTTTGCATATGAGTAACTCTGGGCTATGACTCATAAAAGTAAGGAATTTTTGAGGGCATTTCTTGAAAACTGACCCATAAACCTAAGAAGGTAGCTGAAAAGAGAGTCACATCCTTGCTCAGACTTGT
Source organism: Psittacula echo (assembly GCF_963264785.1). Lineage (NCBI taxonomy): Eukaryota > Metazoa > Chordata > Aves > Psittaciformes > Psittacidae > Psittacula > Psittacula echo. The sequence goes on from NC_137738.1 coordinate 42,298,802, forward strand.
GTGTTTGCGTGTAACTGTATAGCAAAATCAGAATAGGCCTGAGGCTGCCTTTCTTCTTGTCTCTTTCAGCCCACTGGGAAACTGGGTTAAGCAGAGAAGTGGAGCTCGCTTCTCCACTCACTGTGATGTGATGTCTGTGTCAAACAATAGGTTAAAAATCTCTTGCTTTCTTGGATTTAATTAAATTTCCTTTGACAGGAGCTGGTATGTTTTAGTCTGCTGTACCCTGGCTTCAAACTTAGTTGGTATATTCTTGAGCAGTATTGTGTCAGAAGTTTTTAATTTTATCTTAAGTTTAATTTTATGGTATTAATAAAAAGAGGTTCAGAGATTCTGTGCTGGGAGACTTTTGTAAACATTAATGAGTCTTTTGCAAATCAGTTAATAAAACTGCACTGTAGCAGATGGGGGATGTCTAGGCTCACATTATCCTCAGTTTCTTAAATGCTTATCTGCTTTCATGTATCTAAATGCTAAACTGTTTTGAGGAATCATAAACAATATAATACTTTATATCTTTGGATGAGACAAGGAAGAGGAAGTTCAGAAGTGGTGCTCTTTATTTGCATTGCCAGAAACTGGATTTCGTATGAAATTTTAAGAGAAAGAGTTTGTTGTTGTCTTGGATTATCCAAAAGGCTTTTGCTAGTACCAAAAAAGAAGAAAAGAAAAAAAGCTCATATATAAGCTTGGTATTGTCCTGATACGTTGACTGAGAAGGGTAATGTTTTTACCTGCACATCTCAACATTATGTATAAATTGTATAGGTCTATCCAGGTGTTTATACAACCCTTATCATCAAAATATATCTGATTGTATCCATAGCTATTTATTGGATCTTTCAAAATGCCACAAATAAGCCTAAAACCTCTGGGAGATACAAGCAGTTAAGCTTTCAAAACAGATGGGGAACGTAAGTCTCAATTTCTGCTTTCAGCACTTTCAAAGCAGATGTGGTAGTCAGCTATTTTTGTTACTTCATAGTGCAGGTTTTGGGTCAAGTATGCCTTTAAAGCTAAGCTGAAAGTTTCCATCAATAGTGTCAAGCTAAATGCTTGGTTAAAAGAGATGGAAAACTATAGGGTAAGAAGTTTTAGAAAAAAAGCAACAATTATTTGATATAGTTCCTTTATATCATTATGGGATTTGTAGCTGTACCTAACAGGATCCCAAAGAGTGAAACTGTTACTTCCAGCATAGTACGTGATTTGAAGGTAAATGACTTCAGTCTTATTGCTGAACAGTAGATAGGAAAAAACTAAGGACATTATGCTTTTATACATATTTAAATGTGACTGTGCATGGAGCCTGAACGAGAACACTCGCTTAAATTTTGTTTATAGAGGAAGATTTGGATTTCTTTAATACTCCTTCCAGTCAGAATAAAATGATAAAAAAACCTCAAAAATATCTCCAGAGTTTAGCAGGTTGATAGATATTTATTAATTTTGTTTTCATTTTTATTTTTTTAAAGAATTAACACAGGAAACCTATTTATTCATCTGTAATATTTTTAATAGATTTTTGATTCAGCTGGAGGACATGGATTTGCTGGTGTCCAGGATTCGGCCAACTCTGCTGAGGTAATATATGCCTGTCCTCATTCTGCACCATCTTGGTTTTAAATTCCTGAATGTAAATCACGAAGTGTCTGGTCAGACTGGTTCAGAAACCCCACAGAAGTTCATAAAACGCAGTTAGCATTAGATGTGCCATCTAATTATAACTGTGCTAATGAAGCTACTTTAACCTAAGTTTCTGAACATGCATGGTAGTCTTTTTTAAAATAAGAATAGTTTAAAAGAATTCCTAGAATCTTCTTCACAGCACTAATCCTTACAAAGTGTACACTGTCTGAGAGAGATTTGGAACTGAGCTTATTTAAAAGCATCCTTCACAGTATGGTGAAACCCAAGGTGTATTTTTCCCAATTGCATGCTTCAACAGAACCTGTGTATTTTGGGTATGAAGTCTAATTAAAGTCTGTGGAGAGTACCAGCAGAGAAGCGTGAGTTATTGTATGGCTGGAGACTGCCCAAGCAAAGGAAGAGGAAATGATGTCCCCTCAACAGCATTACCCAAGTAAATAGCTGTGGCTGATGTTCTCCAGTGCTCAGAGGAGGAGAGCTGCTGCTCATCCCTGCCTGGTGTGAGTCACAATCCCTCTCAGCTCCCACATCCTCCCTGGGGATAACATCACTGTCACCCAGTCTGGAAGCAAAGCAGGAAGCTCCAAAATCCGTAACTACATTTAGGACCACTGACTGTTGTCTGTGTACTGTGAGGCTTACATAGACAGAGTCCTTCTCCCTTGGTAGGCTTGTGCAGGCTCCAAGTGACAAATTCAAACTAAGTCTTAGGCACAGGATTTCTGAACTTTGTTTCCTGTATGCTATAGCTGGATTTCTTTAATGGCAACATGTGCCAGACTCGAAGGGGTATTCGTCTTCCCATCTACCCCTTGTCTCTTTCCCTCCTTTGTTCCCTGAACCAGATATTCCTCCAATACAGTTTAAGACTTGAAAGAAGACTTTAAAAAATGATCCCACCGTATTGTTCCCTCTCAGCTGAGTTTGTGTGCCAGGTATTTGACAAAAAGTCAAAACCTGCATTTAAAATGAAATATTACTCTTGAAAATTATTAACTGTAATGAAGAGCTGTAATGAATCGCATGAGGGAGGTTTGAACAAAGTTCATAATTTCTTATACATGTTTAGGTTGGTTTTCTTGTATCATTATGTGCTACATGGTTTATTTTCTCATCAAGTGTATTCATTTAATGGCTAGGTAAGAAAGAAATATATAATTACATGGAAGTTATACCACTGAGAGGCATCTCCCACTGACAGCAGCTAATCCTATAATGCTGTTATGTATCCTCAAAGGATCTTCATGTTTTGTCTGCTCTTTGAAGAAGTATATTGAAACACCTGAATTCCTTCAGTTACTTGACCACTTGCTCATTTTTTTTCCTGGGGCAGGAAAGCATTTAAATGAAATCACTCCTCTCCTTTCAAAATAGATTATAATTATGAGGGATTTCTGGGTGAAATGATCTCCTGCAGAGAACACTTACAAATTCCTCCAGAATGTACCACTGGGTGTGGTGTGAGATGGCATCCATTTCCCACCCTAGAGACAGCAAACTCAATTCATTCCTGCCCAATCTTGTTAAAACATGGACAGCTTTGGTCCCTTCTAAAACTGAGAATAGGCAAACTCTCTTGGGTGCATGCCCGGAAGGTTTCTCCTGAAGGGCTGTGAGGCCAGTCCCTCAGTTCAGCACCAACCCTCTCAGGGCTGGGAGGTCGATGGTGCTGCCTTGTGCAGTGGAGTCTGCTGTGGGTCTCTCGTCCTCTGACCTAGCAAGAATATTTGCTCTTCCTGAATCCTTCTGAGGAGACACAGAAAGGTACCAGGGAGAGGCAGAATTTAGTCCTTTCCCTTTGGTGCCATGTCAGGGAATGGATGAAGTCTGACTTCTTGAGCCAGCTCTGGATAAAAGCATCTTCTCCAAATTCAGGCAGGGGCTCGTAGCCCCACTCCCCAAGCAGGGGGGGACAGTGTCACTTCAGATTTTGGGCCGGGCTTTTACAAAATTTGGCAGGGTTGTGTTTCAAAACTGAAAACCCATGTCAATTTAGGTGCTGAAGCAGATCTCTGGAGCTCAACCTTATTTCCAGAAAAACTGTTATTATTATTTCAGCCTTATTTCTGAACTTTTTTTTTTTTTCTTTTTAATGGCAATTAAATATAGCATGGGCATTTGTAAGATCCTGACATTTGATGATTCATATGACAACTCAGAAGCGATTCATCATAACTCTGAAAACCGTTACCTTGGCATCAACCTGGTTTCACTGACTGATTTCAAAAGAAAAACAAACCAGCATCAAAACATTTATAAAATGTTACCTGAGGAGTGCAGAGAGTGACAAATAGTGAAGTCTGCCACGGAGGCTGTATTTTCCCTGAAAAAGATGATAAAACCAGAGGCAAATAGTGGGAGGAAATTATGAAGTAACCTATTGGTCCTGCAGCTGCCCTGTGGCACAACATGTGACAGTCTGCAAATCCTGGCGCCTATTTCTGGAAAACTGGATGGGTTGTTATAACTTTATGTGGCAACGAATGAATGAACTATTGTAGAATTAGTCGCTGCAGGCATAACAGGAAAAAAACCAAAAACCTCTCTTCATGTCAGATTTTCTGAGATGGAAAATGTGGGTGAAGCAACAGTACCTTGACTGCAGCTAAGGAACATAGTCATGTTTAATAACAGAGGCGAGTTTATCTCAAGGCATATGCTTGAGCACCAATGTACGTGGCAAGGAAAGGGAAGTTTCTCACACTGGCTGCAGAACTTTATGTCCTGTCTTAAAAGCTTCTGAAACAAAAGGTGGCCTTAAAAACCTCTTTCTCATCACCTTAATCCTCAGTGTTTTGGTGTTTGGTTTTGGGTTTTTTTCTACGTCTGGCAATAGTATTTCAGTTGCACAGATTTGAAGAGCTGCTGTTGCAGTGCAATAAACCACTGTGGCAGTTGCAAACCTCTGAGCTGCTGGCAGCATCAGCCTTGCTGAGGCAACTTAGCTTTGATTTTCCCTAGAGGAAGCCACTGGAGAATTTAGTCTGACTTGTTCTTGCTAAACTCTCACAGCCTGGCTGCCTTGCCCTTTCTCCTTTCTGTTATTTACATCGTGGAAGGAGGTTAGCATTTATTCCCAGTACTTGATTTAGTGCTGAGAGGACCACGCTTCTGTGGGAATTACCTTCTTCAACAAAACCAGTGTGTTATGCTTTATGAGCAGTCTGGAACCACAGTTGCCAAGGTGAAACTTAACCTGGTGTAGATTTAATCGCTCCATTAATTGCAGTAGCATAACAGGATTCCTGTTACGTATAGTAGTTGCTGAATTTTAGTAGGATTTCATGGACTTGTGTTAACGGAAATTTCATTTTCAACTAACTAAAAGGAGCACTTGAGCAAGAGATAGATGATACGTGAATGCCATTAGTTCATTAGTATTATTCCATCAAAACTAGCATTACTTTAGCATCAGATTATTAGTGTGCCCTACTCTGGATTGGCTGCAACCTGAATTTCTGCATTGTTTGGTAATTATCTGGATAGGACTGCTTACTACATCATTTTCATAGCCGTAGTTGTTATTTGAAAAACAAAATGATACTGATCTCTGTTGCTACTGGTAGATTGCTGTCAATAACTTTGCTGCCTGTAGCAAAGGAAGCAGTCCCAGTGTAGTGATTTTACTACAGCTTTTAAATGCAGTGCACCAGGGGCTTGTGTCCCTGCAGAGCCAGGAGAAAGAATTGGATAATCAAGGGGCTTTATGTAGGCACAGCCCCCCTACTTTTGCCGTATCAAAACAAATATTCACACAAACATACAAAGAAAAAGCATTAGGGAGGTAGGTGCTACTGAGAACAGCTCAGGACAGCTGAAGATATGTCTTGGATGGCAGTTCTGCCTCTTAATGGAGTTATTGTCCCTTTCCATTGCCTATAAGGGGAATTGAGGGACCCTATCTCCCTAAATTTAAATGCCTTGATATGGGTATTTAAGTGATGTGCAGAATACGCAGACACAAATATAAAGATGAAGCTTCGAATTCTGAACAGCTTTCAGTGTTTTAATTCTCCTTGTGTGGTGGCTTCCTTTGAAACCTGTAGTCTGAAGTGTGGTACAGGAGGAAGCGTGAAAACGAAGAGTGAGAAAGCGACAGGGAATTTATTCAGGGTGGATGCTGTTATTTGACCAAGTGGAGTGTCTTTGGAATGAGGATGACTATGAAGTTGAATGGTAAACAAGCAAATATCCTGTGCTACCTGTGAAATAATTTGTTCTTAAACTCTAAATAGGATAAGAACACTTTGTTCCTGCTTTAGTCCTTTATTATGTTATGGCAAGCCTTGCTCCACAGTGCTCTCTGCTGGAAGTTTACTATGTTATCATTTTCTGTCAGCTTTTTTTTTTACATTTGTTAATTAGGTGAAATTGTAGTAGTTGGTTCTCCCTAAGAATTTGTTCCCACTGTGATATAACGTCAGGTAGCTACATATTTTCATGTTTAGTCAAATCAACAGTTCATAAAGGCACAAAAGCCTGTAATGGGAATGCAGAGCGAAACCTGTTCTTAAGAGAATCAAGTCCTTGATAGTGAATGAGAGCAGGTAATAGAACTTTATCCCTGTCTTGCCATGGGGAAACACACAGTACCATCAAAATGCATATCCACGGCAAACTGCCAATGTCAGTGTACTTTTGGTTTGTTTGGGGTTTTTTTGCAACATCCACATATGTCTTCCTTGTTCTCAGCAGCAAGTCGATGACTTTTTGAATGTCTACTGCTCAGTGCCAGAGAGCATCCAGAAGGAGAGTGCTTGGGAAACACAGACATATGTTCATTTCTGTGATGGCCAAGGAGTGGCACTGACCCTCAAGCCAGAGCACAGGGTGGAAGATGTTTTGTCTTTGGCATGCAAGGTACTTGTTTTTTTGGTGTATGATTGCCCTTTGTTAATAGCTGTGGACTTGAGAAAGAATGTAATATATCAGAGGATGCCTAAATAGTGAGAGCATAATACCAGCATCTCTCTCTCACTGTATTTAGGGACATTCTCCTGTTTCCTTTAGTTGTGTCATTTATGTGTTATAGCCAAAGTAGCAGGGCTACAGAAAGGTTTTCAAGAAGCATTGCTTGAGACAGCGCACAGTGAGTACTTAAAGAGCAGTGATGGTTTGCCAGGTAGTCAGCACATGTCCACTCTATGTTGTCATTGCAGTGAACCCAATTGTTCTGTGCAAATTAATCACAGAGGAGTAATGGGGACTGGTTTAGTTAATGCTAGAAGATTAGACATTTAAGACTGCTGTGACAAAGGCTATCATGCATGTTTGCTCCTTAAAGAACCCTTTTAAGCTTTTAATTAAATGCCAGCTCTACTTGTGAATGTCAAGGAGTACATTCCCTTCTGAAGGCAAGTGCCAGAAATTTGAGAGGGATTGCTGTAGATCTTGGGACAGAAAACTGAGTCACAGGTTGAAGGTAGAGTAGAAATACTAATTTTAACTACAGGCAAAAGACCAGCACCTCTAAAACATACCAGTGTGCCCCGGCACCTTTGTCACCTCACGTGTCAGTGCTTGAATTTAGCTCTAATGAATCATGCAAAAAAGCTTTTTGGAAAAACTAACTTCTTACACCCACGTTCAGTTTTCTGACAACTGGTAAATACAGTTTATTTACTTCACGAGTAAAGGAGAAAACAGGAAAAAAGGAGTCATGCTCTGTACAAAATCCAGCTGTAGCTTTTGGCATCAGTTAGTGTGAACTTTCAGGTGAGCTCATTCAACTGGCTTGAAGTTAATGACTTTTGGGTCTTCTAATGGAGGAAAGGACCCAATTTAATGGCTCTTTGCAGCTGGTAATGTTGTAAACAAACAAAAAATTATACAAGTTTTTAAAAATCCAGGGTGAACTATATTTTTTTAAATCAAAACCAGCACGCTGGTTTAGCCAAGTGGCAATGCATCTCCCTGGCATCACTGAGAAGAAATTATCTTCTCGTTGCTTTTGCTGGTGGAAACTGAATCCTGGAGAAACAGTTTAATGCCTGGCTTTACTGTTTAAACATTCACTAAAGCAGTTGTCTGAGATGTTATTTGACCACGAGATGGCATAGTAGAGCTGAAACATTTAGAAATAGTTACGGTGCTTCGCAAGACCCCTGAAAGAGGAAATAAAATTTATAAACTTAAAGGAAATTCCTTACCTCTCTTACTCCATCATTCCAAAACAGTTGTAACTCTAAAGCTGACTTTTAATTTTCATTGTCTGTATCGCATTTAAAAAAAAAATAGTTTTGAATTATTTGATGTTTTCTTAAATGTTTTTCTGTTTTATTTGTTCTTCTATTCTTTGTGTAAAGCTTTTCATAAGCATTCTCTAATGCTGAATACTTTCTGCTCATCTGTCCTGGTTCTTTTCCTTCTTACATTTTCATTCTGCTCTGGTGAGTGTAAGGAATCTTTCTTCTTAACAGAACATGTTTGGGTGTTATGTGTGGAAGGATAAAGTTCAAAGGGGTTGTTGGGCTTTTTTTTCCCGTCTTCATTCATACTTTATTGGATTTATACTTTTCTCATTTCTCTTTTCCATCCAAGGCTTTTGGATAGCACATATAGGAAAAAAGTGCACATTTGAATACAGTTGTTAAGGATACAGAACATAATGCAACTCGTAAACTGTTGCACATAATAAAACGTTAAGGTAATTACTAGTTACTCAGTAGATTTAGATTTTGTAAGCTGCAGAGATGTGTTAAAGAGGTTAAATAACCCTCAGGGATGCAGTCATTCTTCGTCTTTTAGAAATATTGCTTCCTCCTGCTTTAGAAATGTTGCTCTATTAATATGTAAAAATGAAATGTTTTTGTGCAGTGGTCTCACCAGCATCCTGATTCTCAGAGACTTCAATCAGGGGCTCGGAGCTTTCAGGCTAATATCCTTTGGGAATATTCCTATTTCCCTTTGACTTCCTGTTAAGACAGGATTTTTGCTTGACCTCACGTGGTGGAAAAAAATAGGTGAAACTCTCTGATCATAGATTAAAACCAGCAATAAAAATAAAATCCAATAAAGGCAAACCCTTAGGGAACCTGCTTTCCATCCCATCCCCTCTCCTAACAGCCCATACATGCATATACATTTTCTACACCAGAAGAAAAAGTTGCTGAGAAAAACTGAGTCATTAAATAAAGTCACAGAAAAAGGTGATTGTGAGTGCAAGTTGAAAAGGAGAGAAAATAGTTCTGGTATCTTTGGAAACATCAGCAGTGCTCACTTAATCTAATAGCCAAGATACAGTGTTTACGAAAGGATTTGGGAGGATCATAAGGGAAAATGGAAATTGCACTTGAACCTTATCTTCTAAACAATGTAGCTAGTTTTGTTTATAACACAAAAGTAGTTAGAAAATGACTTGTTGAGGATTGCTTTTGCATGATTTCTAGGGGGAGGGTTGTGTGTGTGTGTCACTTTTTTGTCTTCTGGGACTCTGGAAATCCAAATCCCATTCTCTTTATTCCTTAGATGAAACAGCTGGAGCCAAGACATTATGGCCTACAACTCAGAAGACTGGTTGATGAAAATACTGAGTATTGTGCTCCTGAACCATATGAATACATAGTAGACCAGGAAAGTGTGACTCCTTTTAGATAAAGCTTCATGATGTCTGAAACTACAGTTGAATTATCACCTAGGAATGTGTGAGATTTATGTCTAAATGAAAGTTTTAAAGCTGTTCCTGGATTGCATTCTACCATCTTCATTCGCACACTCCATGCCTATGAAGACATAAGTGGGGTTTCTGGTGGAAAAGCAAAGTGTTAGTCTCTACTGCAGGCTGGGTTTACTGTCTTTAACTATGAATTTAGTCCCACTGATACCGGTGATGCTTGCACAGTAATGCAACTTCTGTATGTAAAACCAGCGAAGTCTGGCTCTTTGTTGATAAAAAGAATATTATGCTTATTTCTCGTGCTATACATTTGGGTTTTGATGCTTGCACTTTCATAATTTGATGACTGCTGTTGTTTTTTCCCAACAGGTGTATGATGAAATAGAAATTTGTCCATTGAATGTCTATCACATTCATCTTACAAAGACTGAAAGCATAAGTGATTTTGGTAAGCTCTCAGGAATTTTTCTTTTTATTCTCCTCATTACTTTCTTTCTTTAGGACTTTTCTGTATCGGAGAGCAGGTAGAGCCATCCTTGATAGCTCAAAGTCTGAGTCTGCAGAGGACTTGAGGCATTACAACAAAGACAAACTGGTTGTTTTACACTGGCAAGCAAATTTTTTTATGTTTGAGAAGGGTCCACTTCTGCGCTTGCAAAATGACTGAAGCGTGGAATTATCACAAGGCAAATGTCCTTTACCGGAATTAATAAAATTGTTCAAGGTCTGCCTTTTTTTGGTAGTGGGATCCTCTGTTGGCACTCTATCAACAGTGTGTCTTTTGGTACAAATTCTGACAAGCTTTTTATCCGTGGGAGAAAGTTATACCTAGGAATAATAATGTCCCTTGCAAAGATACTTCTGTAAGGCAGCTTTGTGCTGTTCTTTAGCTGCAAGTCTGTTGGTATAAATTATTCCTTTCTGTGCTGTCTCACTCATGGTGTATATGGATTTTCTGCTTTACAGTTTGGGTTTCCAGGTTTTGGATCTCTTTAAGACACCTCTATGTGTGATGGACACACTACAGAACTCTTACTGTAACAATGGGCTGTGTTATTGAAATGTCATATGGGGCTGAGGTAGAAATTATTTTTTTTTCAATATAATTTGCTACAGCACAGCTTGAGTTTTCCTGGAAGTTGAAAAGTTCTGTTAACTTTTACTTAACCTCGCAATGACTGAGAAACAATGTGATCATTTCTTTGCTCTGTGGGTGTGTTCTCACAAGAAGTATTCTCCCTTTTGTTGTGTAGAGTCTACTACATACACGAAAAAAAGGGAAATGTTCCCAAGGGAGTTTATTTTATTTAAACCTCTTTTGCTTTAGGCTTTGCTGTCACAGCACAAGTTGACGAAAATCAGCATCTCGCCCATATATTTGTAAGTGATGTTCTCCCTGATGGACTGGCATACAAGGAAGGTATTGTACCATATTTATGTTTAAAACTGTACTTCATTATCTTTTTAAAGCCCCAAAACATGAAGGAGCTTTAGTACTGCTGTCTGAAATGGTTCTTGTCTTTTATTATTCATGGGTTTCTTTCCTGAAGTCCATGGAAAGTATGTGATATTAGGAAAGATAATGTACAAAGAGTAACTGAATTATCCTTTGAATATAGTGGGGAGAGTTCTTGTTCACCCTTGGAAACAAAATCTTTGTTCAGCCATCTGACCAAATGCTTTTGCTCAAAGGAGTTCATCTCACACTGAGGAACCTCATGGGCTTGGTCAGTCTCCAAGACCCATCATTTCCACTTTTGCTGGCAACAAAAAGTAGCCTCCCTTCCCAGAACAGTTTTCTGCATATGTTTCTGTGAATGCCTTCTTTACTACACTGCTCAAAAACTGTGCTTCCCTTCATTGGCACAGCAGGATCACATGAGTTCTGCTCTCCAAAAAGCAGAGAGAGAAACCCGGAAAAAAGACAACAGTGAGTTCCATTTGCTATCTGAGGGTTAGAATAGAATCATAGAATCATAGAATAGTTAGGGTTCAAAAGGACCTTAAGATCATCTAGTTCCAACCCCCCTGCCATGGGCAGGGACACCCCACACTAAACCATGTCACCCAAGGCCTCATCCAGCCTGGCCTTGAACACCACCAAGGATGGAGCATTCACAACGACCACTTGGCTATAGCTGACCTTGAAAGGCAGTGATTCCCACTGTTTATATAAAAGCTGACAAAGACTCCATCCTCTGTTGTTCTAGTTTTGCATGAGTTATTAGACCTGTGTGACTACTGCCTTGTTCTTCTCACATAACAAACTAGGTGTTATGGTTCTATACACTGGTGGTATCCGATTCATGAGAGATGCCTCTATGCTAACTTCTTGAAAGTTGTGCTGCCCTTCCATTCACAAATTCTGTAGCATCTTTTGAAAGACACAACTCAATTGCTTTACTGTGTGTAACACCTATCAAAGTAAGCATGAAGTCAGTGGGTATATTTATAGCACAAATAAAGCTCCTATGGATTCTAATGGATTTCTTGCAGGATTAGGCTATTTGAATTAAAACCATAAAAATAGAAGGTGGATCAGTGTAAGCTTTGTTTTGTGACCCTTTACAATTGTATTCCCTATTTCTTTTTTTTCTCTTTCTCCTTCTTTCCTTTCATATGCTCCCAGGGCTCCGAGTAGGCAATGAGATCCTGAGCGTAAATGGAGAGGCAGTGTCTGATCTTGACCTCAAGCAGATGGAGTTACTGTTTTCAGAGAGAAGCGTAATGCTCACTCTGAGAATGAACCAGTATGGGACTCAGCAACCCTTATGTGCGTCCTGGTCTGAGGGTGACATTTCCAGAGACCCAAAGACTTTGTTGCCCCCTCCAAACCAGTCACAGCTCCTAGAAGAGTTTCTAGATAACTTCAAAAAGAACACAGCAAATGGTAAGAGGTTGACAGTAATTCCATTAATTTCACCTTACTTCCAATACTACTGTTTTTCAAAGCTCAGGTATGTTTAAAATCCTGTGCTTGCCTTAGTGAGAAACCCAAGTACAAGTTGTTTAAGTTCCATTTATGCTCTGCATCTGTTGTTATATTAGTTTCTAGAAAGTAGAAATGGAAGCGAATATGAATTTCTGCATGGAAATGATATTCTTTTAATCTGTTTAGTTGCACATCCAGTATTATCAAGTGTTCTCTTAACTGTTCTGTGTCATTTTGGGTAACTCTAGTACATCTATTTCCTAGGCACTAGTTGTAGAAATGATGCAATGACTTTTTGAGGCAGAAGTATTGTTCTATGTTTACCATGCTTTACATATGGTAAAGTACCACATGCATTCAGAGTACCTTAAATGCAAAAATCATCTTTGCCTCAGAAAGGAGTCATTTAGCTCTGCTCCCACCCAATGATATTGCGTTCCCATTGGACACAGCTACTCGCTGCGGAGAAGAAAGTCTGTGAAAACAACTTTCACAGGGATTGTTTTGCTACTACCTGCTTATATTTCTTACTTAATGTAATATCACTGTATTAAGCATTGCATGGAGGTCATATTCTTAAAGTGCTGTTTCAGAGTGAGATCTTGATGAGTTTCCATATGAGGAGCACCAGGCAGGGAAGGTGCCAAAAGCCTACGTGATAAGGACTATTCCTGGATGGCACACAGCCCTCCCTAGCCTCCAAGAAGGTTCTAGTGCTCGCTGCTGGATTGCCTTTTCAGGTGGAAATAGATGGTGGCACATAGAGGGGTACTGCTGTGCCGGGTCGAAAAGAGTTGTGGTCACCCTTTCCTTCCTTTAGCTGCTCTTACTTTATATAAGAATCTCATCTTGTGATAACAGAATACTTGCAGACGCCTGTCTGAAGTAGAAAGTATGTGGGGATATATTGCTCTCCTTCCTTCCCACGTCTTGATTATTTTTCAAATAAGATAGAAGCAAATTTAACTCTAGTTTCTTGAGTGTAAAAGGTGCAGTTTCCTTGCTGCACCTCTGGGGGATGCTAGTAAAATTCTGCAGGAAGGCTAGTCAATGTGCACGGCTGTGTGAGGAGAGCAGCAAGAGGTGCAAAAAGGGATCCTGATTTTTGTATATAATTACGGTGGCAAGTGTTTTCTGATTGGAATTTTTTTCGTAATTAAAAATGGGAGAAGAAAAAGAATCACATAGGAGAAGTTGTTAGAATGGATTTAATTATAAAGCAATTTTATTAGGTCATCTTTTGAAATTAAAAGAAATCTGAATACAAGATTTGTGATATGGTAAGTAGCATCTCTCTCAGGGGCCTTGTTTCAATTTAAAACGCCATTAAATTGACTAGTGGCACATAAAAGTTAGTGTCATAAACCAAAAATTATGATAGAGCTAATTAATTACATAATTATACCAGGGCTATCATTCAGCTTGTTGGCTTGCTATCATAGGCCAGCATTACCTGGAGTATTCCATATAATGAATGTATGTGTCCATTCACTAGATTCTTCATTCCTCCGGGATAAATTTGCAACCTGTGCAAATATTCCATTATAATAGGAAATTACTGGAGTATGTATTATACTCTAAGCACTAGTGGATAAAGGGACATAGTGTATTTGCTTTTCTGCTTAAAAGCAACTAAGGAAAATTTATTTTATTTTGAAAGTGAACAAATAGTTCTAAATTAAGCTTCGTGAGAAGGACTTTCATGTTTATTGAATTCAGTGCTTAGTGTCTGATCACCTGATCGAGTTCAAATAGAAACAGAAGAAAATGGCATTACTTTGAATTAATAGATAATCATAAAGGGTTTAACTGTTCTGTGTCCTGTTGATCAGGATTTTAATAACATTTTAGATAAGAAGAGGGAGTGTTTAATGATCCAAGCAGGGATTTGGAGAACAGAGCCTCCTAAATTCATATCCAGTGTTTAATACTGTTCTATCTCCTTTGGTAGAGTTGAGTGAGTCACTCGTAAGACCATAGTTTTCAGAAATAATTTGTGACATTTGCTTGTCCATGTTGAGCCTGTTCTTCCAAGGCAGTGCCTTTGAAAGTCGGTTAATGCCAGTGGAGGGGAACATCTTTCAAAAATCAAGCACAATTTGGCTCAAGGTACATACCTGGAGTTAAAACCATAAATGATTCTGCTGTCACCTGCCTGCTTTTAAAAATTAACTGCCTATATGTATCTTTCTAGTGTATTATGAGGGTTAATGAGCTGAAATTAACAAAGTGTTTGGAAAATGGAAATTTTCGGCACTGAGTCACATGGTAATACCCTGCCTGGTGCTTGGTGGCAACCACCAGGCAAAAGCAAAACAGAATTTACTTTAAATCACTGGCTTCATATAACTTGGATGGTAATAGTTTCTCCACATTTGTTTATGGTTTTGTAACTGCTTAGCATAACTGTGATGAATGCCTTTTTCTATGTATTATGCTATGTTAAGGATACCAATTATATTTCATGGCAACTCTGGCAGCCTTTACTGCATAGAAGGGAAGTGATTGACTTTCTCCAAAGCCACTAGTTCTGCCAGTCCTAAAAGTAATTCCCAGGGAATTTTCCGTGAGAGTGATTCATTTTCTCCAAGAGGTTGCTATACCCTTGTTAGCTGTATTTTGGACCTGCTGTGGTCATATCATTTGATCTCCCACATGGCAATGCTATGTGGTGACTGTTTAGCCACTTGGCTGGCAATAAGCTTATCCTGGAAAAGAAATGAGATCAAGTACTTTTAAAAAATGCACTTGTAAATGTGGAAAACCAAATAACAGAGCAACTAAATTTGCTTCAAGCTGCAGTGCTAAGGAAATTAAACAAATATTTGTGTAGAAATAAAAAATGAGGGAATTGGACTGGAATTCTTACAACTGGGGAAGAAAAAAAAAGCCTCATTTTTTCCTCCCAGTGGATATTTGAGGAATAAACAACAGAGAAGGCACAAGATTGAAAACTGTATATTTAGGGCAACCCCAAGTGGGTTAATGGTATATCTATAGAGTGCTGAGGTAGGAGGTAGAAGCGTTAGTAGGTGTGACAACCCATTGCCGTATGTGAGTTGCTGTCTGAGTTGTACTTAATTTTTTTTCCCCCAGGAAGTGGAGTTTTGCCACAAAAGCTGTCATTTCTGGTTAGCTGAGACTGTTGAAATCAACCCTAACTTGTAAATAGGTCTCTATATTAAGAGGAAAAAAATAAAAAGGAGGAGGGAGAGAAAAAAGTGGTGAATGGCAGTTTAGATATGCTTTAATGAGTTAACACACTTTCATCTTGGTGGGTTAAATAGCTAAATGGGGGAAAAAAAGATGGTCATAGTGTTCCTTTGCTCCCTGTTGTAGTCCTCAGCTTTTGGGAAAGGCACTTAGCTTCTGTATGGGGTCTCGGTTCCTGTCTGGCCCCTATTTCTAGAGGTGTGGTACCAGGAGCATGAAGAAGTCTTGGGTGCTGCCTACAAAGTTAAGGCTTGCTCCTCCTCTTCCTCCTCCCCTGCACTGCCTTAGCCTTTTCTTCCAGCCCCACAGCACTCACCCCACCCCTGTGCTGGCAGTGGCACTTGCTGGAGCCTTTGAAGAAGCCAATTGAGGAGAAAACTTTCTTTCCCCCTCCCCTGCAAACTCGGTGAGTTGAACCAGTGGGTGCAGAGATCTGACAAGAGCCAGAGCCAGGTAAGGAGGATAAGAATGAGGGTGAGCAGGCAGGTGCCAGGGAAGAGCTGGTTGCAAGGAGAGTTACTGTCAGAGAGGACAAGCTCTCTTTCAGTTGACCTTCCCACAGAATACCTCTTCAGCCATTTTCATAGAAACTTTGAATGGTTTAGGTTGGAAGGAACCTTAAACATAATGTAGTTCCAGGCCACCTGCCACAAGCAGGGAAACTCTCCACTAGGCCAGGTTCCTCAAAGCGCCATCCAACCTTGCCTTGAACATCTTCAGGAAATGTCCCGATTTTGGAGCACGGGTTTTGCCCTCTGCTTTCCCAACTTTTGCACTGATTCCTGAAAAAGAGCATAGACTGCAACAAGCTGTTTTGAGTCACTCCTGATGAACTTATTTCACATTGTATAAAGCATGGCTGGAGTCAGAGAGTCAGTCTTCATGGTGTTTGACAAGTAGCTGGGATGTGTGTTGGAGATTAGCAATGACATTTCAATTCTTATTCTGCTGAACACTGAGATGCTTTTGCAAAATGCAGTTGCTTCAGGAGGAGGACCAGGAGGATCCCCCCTCACGTGGGAAGTGGCTCTTCTGTTGAAGACATGAGCCATTTCTGATTTTTATCTTAGTAAGCACTCACAGAAGCAAAGCACATCAGTCAGCCACAAGCTTAATTTTGACACAACTAAATTATTATAAAGACCACGTTTTTAAAATTAATTGGTTTGGATTAAATTCCAAGGTGCTTTCTGTTTCAAATAAGCTTCACTAGATGGTTTAGATGCCTCTGTAAAGTGTAATTGCAACTCAAAGCTTCTCCAGAAAACTTTGCTCCAACCAGGTTCATCAGATACCACCAAGTTGAGAGAGGAAAAGAAGGGAGACAGAGGTTGACTCTGCAGCCAGCTGGCTGTATGCATGTTTCTGCACACACCTCCCAAGGCAGCAGTCCCTGTATCCTCCTCCAGCCCCAATCCAGCCTGAATATCAGAAAGACCTGTGTGTCCCTCTTAAGAATAGAGACTGGTCAGGAGGATGTGAAACTAAGGTGATCTATAGTCTCCAGCAGCTGGGAGCTGTGCCTGGAGCACTGGCTCAGACCACTCTGCTTGTTGCTGTTTGCCTGTAGTTTTTAAAGCATTTTGTACTTGTCTTTTAATATAAAGTTTTTAATATAAAGTTTAGTTTTTAAAACTAAAACTTAACGGAGAAACATTTCTAAAATAACTTCTACATTTAGCTGTTCCCAAATCAAGTCCTGTTTGTTCACCTAGCTGCTGTTTCAACATTTAAATTCTCTTGATTGTGCTGTAGGTCATGGCCTTCTTTCCACTCCATGTGTGAAGAATCAAAGAATTTTTTTATTCTTTCACAGGAAACTTTCTAGCTCAGAAGAGGTGAATATTGCTTCTTAGCTTCCCAAGTTCTAAGGGCACCCACAGTCCTGATCTGTGTTAGTTGTGAAGGTCTGCATACATCTCTCACTCTTGCCTAGTAAGTCTCATCCGGTGGTTTTGTGTGGTGTGGGGCAACACACTAGAAACGCATTGCTTCTTTTTAACATAGACATGTAGTTGCCTATGCAACATGGCTGCTTATCTGCCTGAAGATAGATGACTGCTGGGTTTTCTTGGTTTTAATCACTACCTAATTTACTTCAGCAGGAAGCCACATAAATGTGATTGAACATGCAGTGGCTGTTCATCAAAGCAAGTTCAGAAGTGAGGTGTGTGTTTACAGTAGTCTTGGACAATTGTGGGAGGTTGGCTCCCACTCCAGCCATTTGTGTGCCGTTAATGCAAGTGTCTGTCCTGTGCTCATGTGAATCACTGGGAAAAGACTAGGTCTGGCCTGTGACAATACCCAGAACCTTAGCAGCATAAAGGTTAATTCAAAGAAAGTATTTGCCTCTTCAGTATATGCAAGCCTTCAGAAGCTGGATGTACAGGAGCACTGGTTGCCTGCTGCATGTTTTGCAATGCAGAGTGTTTCCCAAGAGTTTTGGTTTAACGAGCTCTTGCTGGCACTTGACAAACTGTCCTGTTGGCTTCCTGCTAGATGTGTATGCTGCAAATTAGAAGATTGTTTAGGCTATAAAATGGGACAGCCTTAAATGCTGTTCGTTGTGCTTTTCTACTGAAAGAGCATTCTGTTCTGCTTTGCTAAGTGATGCTATGATTTAGTCCCTGTAAAATCAGTGGGCCTAATTGTTCTTTCCTGGTATAAACTCCATTAAACCCTGTGGAGCTACATCTTCAGGCTCGGTGACAATATGTAGGCATAAATCATGACATTGCCTGTCCTACTGAATTCTGTGGCATGACAATATGGACAGCAAGAAGATTTATTATGATGATAAAGTTAGAGACATCTAGATATAGACCAGTGTCTTAGGCATGACTTAAAGCACATCAAACAGCAGATATTCTGTGTTTCACAGAGGTAAGATAGTTGAGTAATTATAAAACCTGTTTAAGCTAGCCACAAATTCTTGCTAAACTATTAAGTAACTTGTTTGTTTGTTTGTTTGTTTCCTTTTTTTGTTCTGTTTTCACTACTTTTGTGCCTCTAAATCTGAGATGAAGGAGAAAATGTACCAGTAAGGTGATACACTTGGTACCTGGACAGGGCCAGCTCCATTTGCTTTCCAACTCTCCTCAGTGCAAATGACCTCTGAGAATGGCCAAAGCCATTCTATGTGAGCAATCCTACAGTAGCAGCAAAAACCAGGGGAAGAACCACTGGCAGCACCTCTGCATGTCCAGTAGCCCCAGCCTAGAATCCTAATAACAACAGTGGGCTGCAGCCTTCGCTGAGACTTGTAGAGGATGGTGGCCACCCAACATGGGCTCTGCTGTATCTTCCTCCTCTGTATCCCAGACACATAGCCCCAGTTGTTGAACTGGAGTAGAAGGGTGATACATAGCTACAGCTAACACTGGCTTCCAGTGAGACTGTATAAAGAAGGCATTTGTTATGCACTTAGGAAACAAATGTATTTAAGTAACAATTTGAGAAGCAAGTGTGAAGTGTTAAGCATAAAACTGAAAAGCCTGAACAGTTGTCTGACTGGCAGAACTTGGACAAAGGAAGTTTAGAAAGCTAAATAACCTTATAAAAAACATACCATTGACATGCAGAGGGATAATCAGGCATTGCTACAGAATTGCAGGCAGCTATTCCCTATTGTGTTGCTAATTTTTATCTCCTATTGATTACTGAATTAGCAAATGAGTCAAATTACTTTGCTTCATCATGAACAGTTAAATTAACAAAGGAACTCCCAAGGGATCTAAAGGACTCTGCTCCAGCTTCAAAATGGATAATTCTGCGGATATTAAAAAAAATACAAACCCAAGAAAACCCAAAAAAACCAGAGCATAAAGCAACCTACACTTGCAGAAGGCAAGTGTAGAAGGCACACTTGCAGAAGTAGGTGGCTGACTGGAGCTAAGCCACTGTTCAGTATGTGGCACAACATGTCTTAAGCAAGCTGTACGATACAAGAATATTTGCACTAACATACTGGCTTTTTCTAAACAAGAAAATGTGGTGTGTTTAAAGCAAAGCATCACTTGCCTCACTGAAGGATGAGAAAAAAGGAGAGTCTTGTCCTGCCTGAGCATTTCAGACCCTGGCCAGAAGTATGAGTTTCTCTTTATCTAGGCAGTATCAGATCTACAAAAAGAAGCAGCCTGGTTGCACTGTCCTTTGGGAAGCATGTAGAGCACCTTCCAGTGTTTCATAGTTTGCTCTTGAAGGCAAAACATATGCATGAGAGGGGCGATGAAGGGAACTTTTTTCTCTGGCCTGTGATTGCATGTCTTGTTTGGTAACAATTTGTCTTGTCAGTGACAGGCATCTAGTAATTCTGTGCTTAAGAACCCTATTTGAAGACTGGTATTATGACAGCTGTATGCTAATTTTCTTCCCAGATTTAACATCTTGAATGAATTTCTGAATGAAGTTTCTAGCTACACCAGAGTCAGTTGTTACAGCCTTTATGCTAAGCTGAGAACATACCTTCTAGCCAGTCCCAAAACAGATTGCAAAATGCCTTGCACAGCAACAAATGATAAAAGACAAAATACTTTGCAGAGATTAAAAGATTTCGGAATTATTAAAATCCAGTGCATTTTTTGTGAATTTCTTTAACATGTTTAGTTTTAGTTGTCTAGAAACTGAAGTTACATCTACTAGGAGACTCAAGTCATATTAATTTAGCAATAAGAATATGTGCTAGTTGGTATCTGAAGTTAGGTCAGAGGCTTTCAGAAGAACTTGAAAATTTTCTAGGCAAAAAGAGAAAGGGGTTTTGAATTGGTAACAAATTTATTGTTTCACTATCTTTTTATCTGTTGGCTAAAGCAGCATGAAAGCTGTAAACCACTGTACAGTTAATAACCACAGTTACCACCCACAAATTGATTTTAATTTACTCCAGCATCGCAGTGTGAATGCCTAAGTAATAACACATGCCTGTTAGTACCAGCTGTGGGGTAACAACTGAATTGGCACTGTGCAATAGTTAAAAACTTAAATAAATTCCAGTTAAAATTACTGAATTTAGCTAACACTCCCATAAGTCTAGAAAACTTAATTGAAGATTAATAGGCACCTGCACTTAGGGTCCATGGTACCTTAGTTGTTTGCCCAGATTCATAGAGAACCCCAGTGAAGATGAAAGGTAAATCAAATTGCTTTGGCTTTCAGATTGATGTTTCAATTGGTGTTTCTCATAAGTGGCTGCAACCTACCTGCCTTCTCTTAGATCTGTTTCCTTAGTGCAGAAGGTACCTGGAGACAGCTTTTAGTTTAGAAATCAAATGTGGCTGTAAAAACTCCTTGTGCTAAGCTCAGTGCTTAGCAGCCAGTTTTCATATATGGAGACTTGTACTGGTAGGGCAGAAGAGTGCAAAAAACCCCCACAAAACCAAGCCCCAAAATCATTTGTTTGTTTGCTGCTGTGACATGCAGAGGAAATAGATCAACAGCTTGAGGTAAAGTAGAACCTTTCAGTGTACTTTTTCTAGGTGGAAAGTAGCTCTTCAGGCATCACTTCAGCTGGACCATTCTTCTGTTACAAGCTCTGAATTTTTTTCAGCTGACTTTTCATTAATTTTGTAGTCATTCTTCTCTGGCCAAAGATGGTTTAGAGGAAGAAATCTGCTTTTATATGAAGGTCTTACAGAACTTTATGCCTCCAAATGCCTCCTGACATGGACCTTCATGATGGAAACTCTGGAGCAAGTCCAGTGTCCTCTTGTATCATAGCTTTACTGAACCTACCTAGCTTTATCCCCACACATCATCTTCTAGACCCTCCTCACTTTTACCAGCAATTTCTCCAGTGCAAATGGCTGTTGTGGAACAGTTAATGAAGCCTGCATGGGTGTTTGAATTCTCCTTCCAAAACTCTCTTGCTTTTCTCCTGATCACAGTTAATGTGCTCTCTGCAACCTGGATAGAAATTTAAAGGGCTGCAGAGATTGCATGGGCTCTGTACTGAATGCCAGTTGCAGGCTGTTCCCTGCTGATCTCAGGGGATAACATGAGCCAAAGAACTGAAAGGTCTGATCCTCAAATAATAAGACACACAAGTTATGAATAACTGAACTAGTGAACCCAGCACCCTTCATATCACTCTGTTGAAACTTGGATGCCTTCTTTAACAGAGATTGTGAGAATGTCTCTTGAAAGCCATTCAGTAAATTCCTTTGGATCAACTGTTACTTTTTGAAAGATCTTTCTTGAAGTCAGAAAGGAAAAGCAAACAGAAGGAAATGCTTACATACCTATTTTTAAACTTCACTACAAAATGCTGTTGAAAACCTGAAATATATTTGATTGTATCAAACCAAAAGAAATAAGCACATGTGTGCTACCTGCCAGGTTGAACCGTTTAAGTTATAGGTATTAGATCCCAAAGGAGTACATTTAGAGTTCACCACACTGATACTGCTCCAGGCAATGCTGGAATGCTTCACCCACCACTCCCTGTTTTTCAGTAAGTTTGAAGGCATTAAGACCACCAAGGCTTTGTACCTTTCTGAGAGCTGGCTCAGACTTCAGTATGATTTGCACCAGGGATTTTGGAAATGCTTGTTATCTTCTCTTGGAAGCTTACTTTTCTCTTGGTAGTGACATTGGCTAGAAGAATATGGGAACTGCAAGCTTGTCATAATTAACTGATCAGTCTGGAGAATTAACACAACAATAAAAAATGCACCATTCCATATACCTGGCTTAACTTTATTACCCAAATGTAAGATCTCATTTCCATCCAAACCATGCAGCTGTGTTATGGAAAAGCTCTGTAATGGGGAGAGGGAGAATATTCTACTTGCTGAAGATGGGCTGTGTGGTGTTTTATTGTCAGTTTCTAGAGCACTTGGGAATTAGTGAAAATATTGAATGCATTCTTTCCTAGTGGATAGACTGGACCTCCTATAATTCCTTTTAATTACAGATCCTAATTTTTTTTAAAGCTAAAATTCCTATTAGTATTCTCAGAAATAAGTTGATGCCCACTTTTTTTACAACATCTATCTGAAATCACTGGATAATACTAGTGTTTAAAAATGCTATCAGTTGCTCTGATTTGAGATCAGAGTATCGGTACTTTAAAGCCTAGACAAAGCTTGAAGCTCTGCGTGTGTGTTTTAAGTACTGCAGATAAAAAACTGCATGAGCAAGGACATGAAATGAGAGCCCCATTTCCCTCTCAAGTGCCAAAGAACTACAAATAAGAAAAAGATCAGTTTGTAGCAGAGTAACCACTGGAGTTCATTATTAAATGAACATCTGAGCTGGAATCAGCAAGTGACTGGGGTGTAGGGCAGCTCTTGGGGTTTCTTCATCAATGTGCATTTGTGATATAAGCATCCTTTTACCCATAAACACTCTTTGCCAGTATCTTTACACACCAGTACTAATGAAACAAACTATTTCTTGCACTCTACTGAACAAACAGAGCCTTTCAGTGATCTGTCCATGCAGCTGTATTTAGGCATCAGTGTAACACTCGTGCTACATTGGTGACAGAGAAACCTAGGATGGGAAAGAATTTCCAGACTCAGTGAATCCAGTCCTCTGGTAGTCGAAGCTTTCAGCAACCCTATTGACACATTTATCATATTCAATTTTCAAATAGGATAGAGTGTTTTTATTGTTTGCTCCCAGGTAAGTTGTTTATGTGATGGTTGAAAGCCAGTCTTGTAACTGAAAACATATATATTGAACACATGTATATTGAAGAGAGAGGCATATTCCTGGCCGATGTTATAACTGAACAATATCTGCTGGCCTTGACCATTGCTTAAGTAGCTCTATCTCACAACTACATGTTGTTAACCCCTTCTTCACACTTCCATGCTTCTTTTCTTTCATGTTTCCAACTGAGGAGCCACAGCTTATAGAAGGATTTGCTCTTACTGGTCCCTGAAACTTTGTTCTATGTAATTTCATTATGGGACTGTGACCCCATCTTCAAGGTCATCTTGCACCTCCTTTATGCATCTCCAGTCATGCTCTTAATTAATGCTGTGTATTAACTTTGAATAATTAAAGTATTTAATAAGAGTAATTCCTGTTGTGCTTTCTTTAATGAAACAAATAATGAAAACACCAAGTAAAATTGGTCTCCAAATCCATGCTAGACAAAATCTATCATTAGCTTCTCCTGGGCTTAGAAGTACATTCGGGCTGATCTACTGTTATATTATCTGCTAGCAGTTCTGCCTTAATTCCTATTCTTTTCATTTAGCTAATAATTTCCCTTGGGATATTATAAAGATTTATTTATTTATTTACTTACTTACTTACTTTATTTTTAACTAAGTTTCCAGAAGGTTAAATTTACCAAAAGCAGATGTCATGTTAGTTTGACACAGTCTGTTTACCCATACCATATGTATATAACTTTCCATTTATCTCCACATTGTAAATTTATCTTTCCTAAAATTGATTGTGAAAGCCTTAGGTTACTACATAGGTCACAGATCTCATTAGATTTCCCCAGCATTCTTGTTTCTTCTTTAAACATAGCTATTGCTTGTTGTTCACCAGCTGCATCATCCACTTTTCCCCATCATCAGTAAAGTAATTTATTAAAATCAGTGCTCTTTGAGTTTCAATTTCATATGCCAGGTTTACAGTGTTGAGAGCTGAAGAAAGTTTAATCCTCTAATGAGTTGCATGAGTTCAAATCCGATTACACCCACCTCAGATATATAATTTTCTAGTCATTAATTGCTACCCTGCCTCACTCTTCTCTGTTGAGGACAGACAAATTTCAGCCTGAGTCAGTCACATCCTATGGGACTAGCTTTACCATGGACTTTAGGCTCTGAATCTATTTGTTGGAGGGAATGTTTGGTGATATGGTTAAGTGGATCGGTGGAGTCAGGGATACCAGGAAAGACTTACAGCTGCTAGCTGTTAATCAAGCATCTTACCTTCACAGGAACAGACCCAAGTTTGGTTTCCTCACCTGAATCTGACAGAACAGGTGATTTCACCTCAGTCTCCTACATCATGGATGAACATCTTTTGGTGTCAATCTACTTCTTTTTGCTCTCTGTTAAGGATAATGTAAAGGGTATGGTTTAATTCTGATGCAAAGCAAACTGTCTTTGAAATCTCAGAAACATTGCAGAATGGAAACCTGATTTTCCATATTGGCATAGTCACTATATTTTTACTGAGGTCAGGACTGCCTGTCAAGGCGCCTCTTTACTTGCTGAGGGTAGTTATTAAGTGATGCACTGAACTGCTGCTCCTGCTAGGCCTGAAAATGATGCCCTACAGTGGTCTTAGTTTGTCTTGGAATGAGAGACTGAGTACATTTAATTTTGCTGTGTTATCTGCTCATGTAGAGCTAGAAGGAATGTTGTGTTCAATTATCATTGTCAGTAGAGTGGCAGGTGGAAACACACCCTCTTGCTGTAGTTTGAAAAGGGGGTGGTTACACCACCTGCGTAGTGCTTGATGTGTGATAACACTTGACATGCTTGTGATGGTTATTTGGCATTTTTTTTTAAATTGGTGGGAAAAAAAATTATAAACCAGAACAAGTTCTGAAGCATTATAGGGAAAAAGAAATCATAAAAGAAATAGGATCCTCTGTTCATATTTTCTTCTCATGGTAATTTTACCTTTGCAGTGAGTGGCTAAAGTGGCAAGAGCAGTGCTGACTAGAAAGTAATTAAGGCTTCTTCATTAATTAAACAGAAAAAAAAAACAGATAAGTGACATTTCCATTTGTTGATGGCTTCTTTATGGTAAATGAATTGCCGGATGGTCGATGTTGATGTTTTCTGGTTGATTTCCTTTGGTATCTTGGCTGGGATTGTAGCACAGATTATTATTATCTCACACATCTGCTAGAGGATGTGTTTCCACTGTACCTCACTGCTCACAAACATGTGAATAACTTTCATATTGACCACTTGTATGTGTATCACCACAGTGATGTGGGAAGACATTGCTGTAGGCGTACAGAGCTCCAGAATATGCTGTATGTGTTTTTCTCACCAACTGTCCCATCTGTGTGCTCTATGCCTGCTTTTAACTGAATGTTGAGTAGTGAGGAGCATGACTTAGGAAGTATGCTTTCTTTCAGTTTTAAGTGCTTACATTGTAATTTCTCTTGAATGACTGTGAGTCACGTATCTGCCTGCGAGCAAGACACAACATTGTAGGAGTAATGGCATTCTTCTTTGGTGATGCTATTCTATTGGTAGCTGAAGGTGCTAAGCAGGTTCTTAGTACTTGGTTGTTCATTGCTAGAAACCAAGCAAAAAGTTTGTTATGCATTTCATATGGTGTAGTTAAGCTTTTCACATAATGGCATTTTCCACCTGTACTTTTCTGAGAATTTTAGTTTTTATCTGAGGTTGTGACTCTTCTTGTTTGCTGACTGTATTGGGTTTGCGTGGCAAGGTTTTGGTAGTGGGGGGTCTACGGGGGTGGTTTTTGTGAGAAGCTGCTAGAAGCTTACCCTGTGTCTGATAGAGCCAATGCCAGCCAGCTCCAAGTTTTGTTTAACTCAGTATTATCAGTCCCTTTTTTCTTCCAGACAGGTTTATCACAAGTATGTTAATAGAATAAATCCGATGTACTA
This sequence comes from Psittacula echo, assembly GCF_963264785.1. NCBI lineage: Eukaryota > Metazoa > Chordata > Aves > Psittaciformes > Psittacidae > Psittacula > Psittacula echo. Next base: position 42,324,776 of record NC_137738.1, read on the forward strand.
CTGTAATGGAGCTGTATAGTCAGACTGAGTCATGGTATACTCACCACTGGTAAAAGAGCTGGAAAGCCCTTTAAGCAATGTTGCCAGCAGAGCAGTCCATGTTCTCTTTAACTAGTCAGTAATGTAATTATAGTGAGGTAAGCGACATTAGAGATAGCTTTTTAAAAATAATAATATTAGTTAAAAAAATTGTCGGGAAGTGCTGATTTGACCTCACATTTGGATGATTTTTAGGAATGTATATCTCTTTGCATTCTTTCCTATGCTCGTGGCCAGCAATGATCCAGAATATTATATACTGGAATGATTTCATATTCACACAGCTGTGAATTAATTCTGTTCATAGTATCTACAGTTTTATTACTAGTTTTCCCTGAAGGGATAGTGGTTACCTGCCTGTAACGTAACAGTTTACACTACTACTTTTGAACATCTTTGTTAGTAAGAATCCCATTGTAGAGCTAAATCTAAATTTGAATGTTCAAAGAAAATACATTTTGTATGGTTTGGCTTGATGCTCCCTTTCCGTATAGTACTAGAAGCAGAGAGAATTCCAATATTAAACTTGCTGCTGTGTTGATGTCCTTAGGCTTTGCACTTGAAGTTACCCATTCTCCAAGGTAATACTCATTTTCTTTGCCCCTTGATTTGGTTGGGGTTTTTTTTTGTTGTTGGTGGTTTTTTTTGTTTTTGTTTTTTTTGTTTGTTTGTTTGTTTTTGTTTTTTTTTTTTTTGTTTTTATTTTGGTTTTGGGTTTTTTTTTTAATTGTTTGTTTTTAGCTATGCAGATGATATTGGTGCTTCTGTGCTCTTTGGGAATAATTTGGTGGTTTATAGGAGCAGATCCAAAGGAAGTCTGCTTCCACAGTAAGAGAAGGAAAGGGAGACAGGATATGGATGCTAAACTGATCGGCGAGCCATACGTCCTTCCTTCCTTCCCTCCTCCTGTTAGTTTGTCATGCAACGTGCAGTAGGATGTCCTTTTTCACCTTGGATCCTTTCCATGTAACTTTTTTTAGGTTTTACTATTTAAAATGACATTTACTCTTGCTTACCCTAACTACCGTCAGCAACGCATTCTGCCAATAGCAAGTGCTATAAAAATGGTCGAGGCTATATAGACCTGCTGCTGACAGTCCTATAGGCTACAAAGGAGAAACAAAGATTGGGGTGAAGAGAGGAAAAGATATATCATCTGGACAAAGTGATATAATGTTCTGTTTACCTACTTGGGGAGTGTTATCCTGATTTTTTCTGTTCTTCTTGTCTGCTGATACTTTTATTTTCCTCTTCCTACTCTTAGACTTTCTCTTCATTGCTTGTGTAGGTTAGTTTTACTTCCTGTTTTGTAAAGGACAAATGTATTGAATGCTCACTTTGTAAAATCAGAGAAAAGACATAGGGGTTTTTTTCTCATTAGATAGCTACCTGAGGTTAAACTCTAGATCCTTTATGCCACTGCAGAATCTATCTCAGTTGCATGTTGCTTGGAGGTATAGGAGAGAAAAGTGATAAAACCCAGAAGGCAAGTACAAAGAGTGCAACCAAGAAAAAAATGGGAAATAATATCCTTGGCATTGGCTCACCCCCCCAGAAAATGTTATTTAAAAGTCAGTTCAAATTTTAGAAGTTAGCTTACCTTTTGTATACCCAGGAGTAGACAGAGGTGAAAGTCAATAGGCATTCCTGGCTTTACCCGTATATCAAAGAGAGACTCAAAATTACTTTAAAAGTAGAGGGCAGGAGAAAATTTTTCAGGCTTAGTGGAGGAAGAAGGGTAAAAGCATAATAAAATGAATAGACAAGTCACACTCTTTGTTAAGTTCTTAAAGAAGATGGGTGGTTGTTTGATGGACTTGTGTAAAATGTTTTTCCTGCAAAGGTGGTAACTTGGGGTATTTCATGTTATGTAGGCTCTGAAATATCAGGAGGCACACCTGTCTCCAGGAGGAAAAGGTAAAAAAGCTTGAGAGAAAAGCAGTGGGACCTTGGTTCTGCAAGGATGGGGAAATGACAGAATAGTCACATCTTTGGTATCTGGGTGGAAAGTGTCAACCTTTATGCTACGCTTGGCATAGGCACCTTAATAACGTATGGAAAAATGAAATATCAAGATGACATCGTGCTTAGGTATTTGCATCTTTCTGGTTTTCCTGTAGAGTCTGTCTGACATGTTTAGTCTTCCCAGGAAGACTCCTCATAGGCCCAAGGTGCTCTTTTGGCCATAAAATTCCTGGTTTACTCCTGCTTCAGTCCATATTTGTCAATTCTTGCTAAGAGGAGCTGGTCCTGCTTTGCAGGGACAACAGCAGCACCCAGGCAGAGAGATACTCTTGTCCTTCACAATTCATTATTGCTAACTCTCATGATTTTACTGCAAAATGAGTGATATTTAATTACCACCTCAGTTGCTGGAGTCAGTGATTAAATGAGAATCTTGCCTTTCACTTAAAAATAAATCTCCAGCATTTGTAGGTGTTGAGAAAGAGATTGAAAATGTGGTAATGTGGTGTGAATTATACTCTAGAGGCTTAAATGCTAGAAAACAAAGCAGCAAATTAAAACAAGGCTTCATTTCATTACTATTTTATCATTTGAGGCTACTCAGATTGGTAATACTGCAGCTCAAAAATCACTTCTTCACTTTTAGGAGTTTTAATTAGAATTTCCATTGAAATGTCTCGGCAGATTTTAAGCAGCCGATTGAGGAACTGTAAAGAAAAAACCCATCATTTTTATATGAATGTTCAGTATTGTTGAATAGATCTTGAGTTTACACATAAATGTTATTAAAAGCTACAGTCTGTCAATAAGTAGAGCAGGGCAGCGCCTCCTCTGGTTTTTACAATGTGCCAGCTACTATGTGCATGGACTCCAAACTTAGAAAACTTGGTGAACTATTAGTAGCAAGAAGAGATGTTGTCTGTATTATGAACTGTGGTGCCTATCCCAAGGCAAAATTCTCTTTTCTTAAATCTTTAAGGGATTGAGGACTAAGTCATGATGAACAATAGTGTGCTCATCCGAGAACAACTACTGAGTGCATTTAATTATCCTCACTGGTTGTCTCAGCACAGTGTGCTTATTACAGTTAATGCTGCCTTTCAAAGCACACTGCTAGAAAGAGTGTTAGGTTTATTTTGGTAGATCAAATTTGTACATTGCTTCAGACAGTCTTAGGTGCCCAGCTGCTGTTTTGAAACAGAGTTTCCAGGCATAGTTGCTCCTTGCTTTGACCTTTCGTGGTTTTTTTCTGGCAGGCGGAGAGGATCACAGATTTTGTATTCCTTCTCTACTATTATTTTGGCTAGTACCAAAAGTATTTGCAGATAAAAGCAAATAATTTTCCTGTCCCTGTCCTATAACCCTCTAATTTCTTTATTTTTTTTCTTCTGAATGCAGATTTTAGTAATGTGCCTGATGTCACATCCAGCTTGAAAAGGAGCAGTACTGATGGCATTCTGGACCAAGTACCGCACAGGGAGAAGACTGATCCACCTTTCAGGGTAAGAAGCTTGATGTAATGGTTGTTATGAACAAAAAGACAGTGTTGTAGTGTTAATGCTCTGCATTTGGTGAGAAAGAATTCAATGTATGGCACTAATTTTGAAAAAAAAAAAAAAAAAAAAAGAAAAAACCAACAGAAACAAACAAACAAAAAACCCACCACCAAAAAGCCCCAATTTTTGTATTACCTTTATTTAGTGTTTTATTATCTTGAGGTCACCTGACAGGTCATCATCTTTGGCACAGCTGCTGGATCTCCGAAAGCAGTGTGATGAGTGCAAATGGCAAATAGGTTGAGACTTGTCAAATTCATCTTTCTTTGTTGCTTGAAGCCAGTTCTCAGAGATCAGTAAAGCTGCTACAGCCTTCAAATTGATTCAGTTTGGTTCATGTTTTCTTTTTGCTGGTACTTCTATGGCTGTTGTTAAGACTGCTGTGACCATAGCAACACTTGCTTAATATCAGTGGTTTTAGACTGGACTGCAGACTTGGAGAGGCACAGTGTTTAAGAGCCCACTCTCTAATTTGGAGTGCCTTTGTGTGTCTGCAGTTACTGTTTGACTTTGGTTGAAGTAATGGATGCTCAGACCTTTTCTCAGTCAGGACCTTGGAAGGTGAGGCAGGGACTCCCAGAATCAGTGTCCACCTTCAAATGTGTTGGTCTTCAAAGAGCAATTTTGCTCTGAGTCAGTCAAATTGCAACTTATGTCCAACTCAAGTGCATATTGTTTAGAACCCCCTAACTGCTACCGTGGGAGTGTTTTCATGTTGGTGGCTGTAATTTTACTAGGCATTGCAATCCTGACAACAGAAACATTTTTGTTACTTCTGTTGAGTTGGTTATATCTCCAAGCAAATTTATGATAACACTTGCATTACACTTTTGCATAATATAAATGAAGTTATAAAGTTCTTATGGTTCTGCAATATATTACTGTCTTGTACTAGGCTGTATGAAAAATTGGTAGAGATAAGGCAGAACATAAAAACTCAGGGAACAAGAATAGGGATGATATTTTGTTCCCCTAGCCATACCTAGAGAAGCTGATCCTCTCTTACTTTTGGAATTATTTTGTAACCTGTCTTAGTCTATATAGGTGACTTTATGCAGTTTCCCTGGCGATTGTGAGTCTTCAGCCCATCTCCTGCTGCACAGGGGATTCCCACAGAGATAATCTATATCCTGTGAAACATATTGCTTACACTACTAAAAGTCTGCAACCAGACAAGAATCAACTGGATTTTCCTCCCCCCTAGGACACATAGTTCCTTTGGAAGGGGAAATGTAGATTTCTGTACTGTCCTGTTTCAGGGCTTCTGCAGTGTTTTAGGGGCAAGGATCTTTGCAGAAGCACAGAAGAGGTGATCCCAAGGCTTAGGATGACTCTGTAGCTGACTGCACCAGCAGGCTAGTGCTTGGTCAGGTTCCCCCAGGTGCCTCGGGGTGCCCTGCTTGCCCTGGCTATATGCACACCTGCTCATGCGCTGTGTGGATATACATGGCTGAGCTCCTGTGCTGATGAAGGGGAGGAGGTTTTGGAGCATCAGCTTTACTTTAGCAGAAAAACAAAGCCAGTACTGATCATCTGTGTCAGATACACCAGATGACAGAAAAGGAGAGTTCAAGAGGATTTAAATATACGAAGAACAATTCATGTACGCTGAATGCACTAAATATGCTCCAATGCTCTAAATGATGTGCTGCAATTAAAGATGAAAAAAAAGGAGAGGGGGAAACACAGATCCACTCCTTGCCCTCTCTGCAGCCTCAAATCTGTCATGTCTAGCAGTATTAATGGTTTGTACACAATTTGCTGAAGTAATGGGCTATGCCATGTGGCAGTTCACCTCTTGGGTTGGCATGCAGGTCTGCTAGTGCCCTTTTAGAAAATTATCTGAAGCTGTCCTAGTTTTGTAGGTGCAAGGGCGGAAAACGGCTTGGCAGAGGCAGTCTGACTTGAACTGCAGCTGTAAACGAGCCTGTGACAGCTCTACAATTTCTGCAAATGGTCTGTAATTGATTGCTGTCTTTCTGTTGGAAGGTGCCTATTACTGTCAGAGCTTTTTATCTGAGCTTTTTGATTTCTCGAATAGATGTGGAATTAAAAACACCCAGACCTTACAGTAAATGTAGGTAATGTGCATATAGTAGGTGCTTTTGTGATTGGGTATAAAAAGAATTAAAACAATTTCTGTCTTTATAGCTGTGATTTGAGACTGCTCGCCGGATGAACAACAGCTATTGCTAATAAAAGCTACTTTGAGGAAATTGTGCAGCCTCCAAAAGCGCAGCATCTGGATTTGGGTTTATTTTTTCTTTTCTCCTTTGCCTTCTGTTTCCTGCATGTGCTAACTTGACCCACGCCTGTGGGAGAGCAGGAGTGCAGACACCTCAGCATTAGGCAATGCTGCAGAAGTATGGGTGAGAGATCTGTAGGCTCTGCTCTGTAGAGGAGACATTGGTGGCGCTAAGAGGTTCTGAGCACAGCCTGGAACAGGCAGCTTGAGATATTTCAGGGGAGAGACAGCTAGAGATGCTCACTTCCCAGTTGACAGACACTGTAGATACAGTTGTTTGGCTCTGAGGGAGCAGACTCCTTTGAAGTTGGGTTGATTTTTGTCCCATAACATGTAAGTAAATAACAGAAGTCTTAAAGCTTTGGATTTAATGGTTGCATGTCTGATTTCTAGATTTTGTGTTTCTCATTTGGAGCATTTTTGTTTGTTTTTCATTATTATCTTTTTCATCTCATACCAACCTAAGCTTAAGCATCATCTTAACTGAAAGTACAGTGAGGCATTTCAGAAGTTCCTTGTAATCTCACAAAAATGAGTCTTTTGTTGCACGTGTACTACATTCAAATATGGGTTCATTCAGTCATTCATTTTTTGTAGCCCAAGAAATGAATCAGTTTAGAATAGTTGTGTGTTTGTGTTTCACGTGAGAACTAACAAATTAATTAGAAGGGTAATAGAGGATTGTTTCATTCCAGAAAAGGAAGCCATTCCTTAAGTTATAAAATAATATTAAAAATATATGGACATCAAGAGCCATCCATTTCAGATGCTCATTATTTTTGTCAGCTCTGTAGTTCTGGGATGCCCATTTTTAATGGGTAGAATAAAGGTATAATACCTTTAACTTTATTTTCTGTTTTATTTAACAAGGTTAGATGTTATACTGCTAACACGTTTTGCTGCAGTACATTTTCAAACTGTGTTAAAATACTGTTTGCTGTGGCATATCGTCCTTGCAATTGTTGGTTCTGGAGTATGTAGGCGTGCTTTGACAGAAGAATAGAGGACCTCAGAAAATGTGGGAATTGAGTATGCCTGTCAGTGCAATTAGTTTTAGTTGTGTTTATTCATTTTGAGAACTAATTATCTGTGTTTCTGGTTCTCAGTTAAATCCTGGTGTGTTGACAGTTGCCAAGAATCACATTCTCTGTACATCCAAGTAGCAGGAAGCTGAATAAATAAAAAATGCAACTTTTCCTTTAGCTACTCATGATTTCTAATTGCAAACTGTATTGGTTAGAAATACTTTCTCTAACCCCCAGTTTCTTTAAAGATGAAGTTTAATAGTCTGTTACTAATTTATCTTTAATTTGTATTTTCAGTATATTAAAAATATCCTTTTATGAAAGACAAACATAGCTAAAAGGTGAAATTTTACCATATAAGTAGCTCTTATTCTATGGTCTCTTGTAAGAGTGCTGCAACTTGACTTCCAGTTGCTCTGAATCTTTTGAATATCATTGGAGATAAGTATTTCCAAAATCATGTTAAATTTGAACAGACAGAAAGAAGGAACTTCATAAAAATGCATGTGTGAGGGGGAAGGTATTTTACAGTCTTAAGAAAAAGCCTTAGAATAAAGTCTGTGCAAATATTTCACATAACTTCATTATATTCTCAGCTGTATCTTAGAGTTCTTTATGAAACCTAAGAAACCCAGTAAAAATAGCTAATGTGATGCTTTGTAATCATGGTAAAAATAGTAAATGAATGCAGAATGATTTTATGCTGGCATCTTCAAAAATTAACATTGCGGATGCAGAAACGGAAGCTACTCTTCTCAGTGATGAGACATTTTGGATGTTAACAAGAATTTGCTCTCTAAAGAATGGCCAACTGGTTTGATTTTGTAATGTTTTTGAAGTAGTGCTGTATTTCTTTCAAAGAATGAAGCAAAATTGATTCTGGCAATAAGTTGGGCATACAGACTTACACAAATTGCCTTTGCTTTACTGTTAACTCTTAAAATAGTCAGTCTACTCTCAGAATGGGTTATTGATCATTCATTAGTATGTGTATATATGGCCAAGTCTATCCCAGCACTACTTAATAAAAAATAAGGAGAAAATACTACACATGGCAGAGGGAGAAAACTTTTTTCTTGGGAATACCATTCTTAGTGTGAAGAACAGAAAGCATGATGAAATATTTCTGAACGCCTTCTGTTAGCATGGACTATCTGTTAGATTAGCTCAGCTCACTGTTTCTCCATTCCTATGTTCACTTTCCATCTATCTGGTGAGGGAATGATGGATTCGTGACAAGTCTGGTCAGCAGACCGAATGGCATCTTTGGCAAATGAAAATCTTCATCTCCTGCAGGATGCAACATTTTCATCAAATACTTTCAGCTTTTTATAGGGCTGAGGTGCAGATGAGTATTATGGCCCTACTTGAAATGTTTATATTTATAGATATAGGGGGGAAAAAATAAAGTAGAAAAACCTATGTACTTGGGCATTTCAGAAGTCTGCTTTTGGATGCTCAAGTTTCCTATTCAATGTCAAATCATCCTTCCAGTGCTGTTGAAGTTTGTGTATTCTGTTTATTGTGATGCCAGTTGTGGACAGTCCTCCATTTGCCAGACAGGAGTTTTTGCAAGTGCAGTGAGAAGCAGATGTTTTCATGAACTCTGTGTGTCTGGGACCATGTTGAGGAATCTGGTTTCTGCATACAGTCCTGCTTCCTGTGCTCAAGGAGCCAATGTGCAGATGTGCCTAAGCTGTATAACTGTCAAAGTTCTTCTCCAACCCTTCCAATCTAAAATGTATGTGCAATTGAGCTGCTGATTTGCATGTCAGATGCTGCCCAAGTAGTGTGAATGCTGAGGCTGAGACTGGGTCAGAAAGCATCTTCCCACTTCTGAATCATCCAACTATCACCACAAGTTTCCCAAGATAGTGCTTTCAACAGATGAAAAATGTGTCATGATTTCAAAAAGGGAAATCCTTGTGTTACCTATTAGCTGACTTCATATGGCTATTTCCGTAATGAAAATAAACAAGTATTGTAAAGAGTTTGCTACATTTTTTGTTTTGGCCTCTTGTATATACAGCATAGCCATGTACCCAAGGGATGGCTTTCATAAATTGAAGAAATTTTTTGTCTTCAAACTGTCTCAAATGGATTTTGAAACCTCTTCATTAGAAGTAGTGCTAAAGCCATCAAGTTCTCATTCAGACAGAGTAATTTAAAGGTAAAAATCCTGAGATATAACATGCATTCAGGTCTGGGTTTAAACCTGAATTAAAGAATGTCTGTCCTGTTGCTAGTGGCTGAATTCTCAATTGTTAAACTAAAAAAATGTGATTTGATTTTTGGGGAGAGGAAGTGAGCATCTATGACAGTTGCTATGGAATAATAGAGGCAAAAGCAGTTAGTAATCATTATTCATGTAGTCCAATCTCAGTAGAAAATTAACACAATTGTTCAATGTTTATGGTTTATTTGAATGGTATTTTATTTTCCAGAAGAAAGCAAGTGGATGCTGGGAATGATGTATTCTTCTGATTTGTTACCTAGAAAACATTGTACAAGCATGTGATTTGTAGCATATGTGCTGTAGGATAGTTCAGTATGCCATTACTCAAAACATACCCAATGACCTTCTCTTGGCACTGTCACTAAATGCTATATATATGGTCATGGTGGTTAAATTACTTATTTTGATCTGGTGATGACACTCACTTACTTCCAGAGATGAGATAAGGATCATCAGTCTGAGTGTGTGTATTTAAGAATTGGATGATTGTCTTTCAGTGGGTAAATGTTGAGAGATGTGGGTTTTTTCCCATCAAAGTCCAACAGTTTCCTAGTAAAACTTTCCAGTGAGAAAGTTAAAGATTTACCAAAATATACTGAATCAGAAAGAAGATTTGTAATGATATGGTGCATAAAACATAAAAACTGACAAGTACAAATAGTATTTTGATTACATTTAAGATGGTGTGGCAGTGTATGTATGTGTGTCAACATGGTCTGGTAGGTTTTAGAGCCGTATTTCTCTCCATTTGGTATAAGTGGCATCCTTTCTTGCTAGTCAGTTAGTGACCTTTATACCCAAAACATCCCAAAGGAAATGTTAACACTGAAATAAAACTAGAGGAAATCTAAACCAACCAACCAAAACCAAAAAAGCCCCCCCCCAAAAACAAACAAACAAACAAACAAAAACTCCAAAAAAAACCAAACCAAAACAAAAATGTGTGTGGAGTAATTTTAAGCAAAGACTGTAAAATGTCCCTCATCAAGTAAACATCAATTGTTGAGTTACATTGAAAGAAAGCCAAGCAGAAATGACCAGAAGCTCAACAGAGGTCCCTCTGGGAAAAGTAAAATAAGAGGACGAAAAAACTACTGGGATGCCCATAAGGCTCCAAACCTATTTCTTGCATGGAGGCAATCTCGGTTAAATGATGTTCATGGCGATAACTTCTCATTAGCTCTATTTTGCATTGCCCAGGCAGTTTGCACTTGCACAGCATGTCATTAATTGCAGGAGAGCTGCCTGCCTGAAGGTTTACTCAGCATCCATAGGACATTAAGGATCTTTCCTTTATTTTAATTGTGAGAACTTCTTTTTAGCAGTTGATGAGATCCAGAAGCTTGGGGAGTAGTCTGCAATTAACATCCTTTTTTTTTCCTGTTCTTTGTAGGAAGAGGTTTAGCAATGTAGTACTCTCAAAATTATGTATACTTCTCTGCAATACAAGTGTCATTTCCTTCCAGATATGAGATGCATTTAGGGAGTGTAAGAGGTAACATGGGAATGTAGCATGTTCCTCAGCAGTGGTTTTCCTTGATTCCATTGTGCCTGAAGGAGACAGTTCTGCATCAAAAGCTAAGGAGAAGCCTATGGGGAGCTCTGCTAATTATTGTGTTTCCCTTGCAGCCAGCCCAGCCTATAGTGATCCCAACCAGAGTTGCTGGTTCCAGAAGTATGAAGCCATGGCTGGGCCCCTGCTGTCATCATGTCCCATTTGAGAAGAGTATCAGTGATATGAGTGAAATTGTAGCCTGTTAGAAGTCTGTAAGAATTTTTCTAATTAATTTAGGCTTCAGTATTTCATTCCATCCCTCAGAGAAGACACCAAAATTGATGGATTACAGGTTACAGAATGCTTGCCATTGACCCCAGACCTGGATTTCACTTTGTTGTTTTGATCCCGTCGTTCTTTAGATGCATCAGACCCACAGAATAGATTGTCTCAAATTCAAATGCAACAGTTGACTGTTTGGCTAACATAGTAAGGAGCCCTGAAACCATAAAGCTCAAAGCATGAAAGGTGCTATATTTACAGTAAAATCTGTAACAAGATGTTAGGTCAAGATAGGGTCAAGGATGGAGACCTGTATGCATAGTTACTGGTAAGGAGGCACAAGAATTGCAATTAAGAAGAGCAAAGGAAGACTACAGTTCTTGCATGCAGAGGTGTGAACTTGTGTTGCTCTGTTTTGTGCTATTACATTGAGTCACTGGCATTTGGGGGTGATATTTGTTGTCTTTCCTCTGGCTGAAGGAAACCTCCTTTCAAAAATACTGTGGCAGTTGTGGTGCAAAGTGTGCAGATGGTTTTGATCAGGAGAAGAAATTGTGATGTGTGGATACTTGCAAATGAAAGAAGACAGTGGGAGAATCACTTACAATGCAGCTTTTCTTTGTAGTCTTCTGGGAAAAATCCACAAGGCTTGCCTGCAGGTGAAAAGAGAGGCATATGACAGCAGTTCTGGTTCATTGCGACAGGATGCAGTTAGCAGTGTCTCTGGGGATGCTTGTGACTTCACCGATGAGGGACAGGAATTCGCCTGGGAGTCCACCACACTGGGCCTCCTAAAGGCAGCCCTCGTCACCTGCAGTGCAGGATATGATGGCAGCATTTCACTTTGCAATGAAAGGCAGTTATCTAATCACACTTCCGACAGACCCCAGGGAACTGGGTAACCTCTTTGCCCATTGTAGATTATTTGGTGGTGTTAAGACTGTGATACTATTCAGTTACTGTGCTGACTATCATGTATGTGTTTTCCCCTTGTGGTGCAGAACATTAGAGCACACTTTTAGTGCATGTCAAGGTATGTCATGTGCCCAACAGTTACCCATAAGACACAAAGTCTCTTAAGGTTTCACAAAGTTGCAATACAGAATTTCAGACAAATACTGAATCATGGGTGCTATTACATGCTTCAGTGAGGCTTTGATCTGTATTTTGTGCTATCAGGAATATGTAAGACCGCAGGTAGACCTGCAATTCCAAAACTTAATAAAATCTGCTACCTGCAGCTGATTCTGCAAAATCAGAGATAGTAAGAGGTCAGCTTAGTCAGATGCACAGGAAAGTTCCATCAGATTTTCATGTTTTGTTACCTGTTGTCCATAGCACTATGTGCCTGTCTATACTTAATTTACATAGACCTTTACTCACACGGTGATTATTTCCTTCTGAGGCAGCCAAATCCTTCTGTAGTGCCTAAATGCCAACAAAAGTAGGGGAGAGTGATGTGGAGTTTGGAGGGTCTGTATTTGTATTTTACAGGGAGATTATTTTGTCTTTTAGCATTTGAAACACAATATGCCTGCTACTAACAATGAGATTAAGTGTTGCCCTCTCTGACTCCAAAGAAGGCACAGTGCAAAAATATACTGTGAAAGATGAATGCAAAGATAATGTCTCAGTGGTTGCCATAGTTTCTAATTCAGCACTTGAGGGAAGTTTTTACATTCAGCCCAAAACACTTTGGGTGAGAATGTTACAAACAGTATTTAAGATGCTTGGAATTAAAAATTAAACGGTAATTCATTTTAAACATTTGGAATGTTAACTATTTTTTCAGCACTGGAATTTAAGTGGATGTCTTCATTGTGGCAAATTATGCTTTGCAAATACATCTTGAAGGCATTTAAAAGCCATGTTATTAGTATAATAAGTGCAATAGAAAAATATTCAGAAAAATCATCCCCCCACATTTGTAAAAAGTAACAAGCGGAGTCCCTGTAGATCACTGCAGAGATCTGGAGACCAGCTGAATTAAGCCTGAGCTTATAACACTTAGAGACCACTAATGTCACAGGGCTTCTCTTAGTCCAAGATACCTATGTACATATTGTATATTTATGTAAGTGTGTGTATACATATATGTACATACATACACACACATATTCATATCTAAAAAATACAAAATGTATATACAAATTATGCTTCTGCTTCTCTGGTGGTCCAGACTGAACTTACCAAGTAGCCCACAAGTGCTCAGAATTGTCCCGAAGGCAAGCTGCTATTTCCTTTCATTCAAAGTACATACAGACAGAGCAAAATTAGCCTTTTACCTTCATGCATTAAAGGCAAAAGCAGGATGGGAAATGAACTCGATGACGGTAAGTGCACCTAGACATATCAGGACAATAGAGGGAAGCCTGTATTACAAAGGATGTTACTGTTATGTTAACTATCAAGCCTGGTGCCTCTAAAATGGGAAGATGAAAACCAGATGTCTGTAAAGGGAATGTGCGTTACTCAAAGCACACAGGAACAAACAACAAGGCTATGTAATTTTTCCAGCCATCTTAAAAGTATTTCAAGGTGATTGATTATTTTGCATGTAAATTTTACGTAGGAGACATATTCTTGAAAAGGGCTTGAGTGTGTGTTTGTGTGCTTCTAGAGGAGAACAAAATGCTTTCATTAACTTGGCTTATTTTAGCTTCTTTTTAACTTTTTTGATTTATCCAAGTCCCTCAATACAAGCTGGAAGGATTACTAAAACGTAGTCGGGTTTTATTCTAATGAATACATACTTTAAAAAAAGCTGTTAATTGGTAACATCTTTTAGCTGGCATATGGCTAGCTAATAACACAGGTTTAATTAACAAATCTGGGAAGAATAACTCCTAATATGGAATTGAAAAGGCCTGTCATTGTTTTTCATCAAGATTGACTATATTGCTTGGACCTGAAATTTAGCAGCCTGTTATTTTTTCCCAGATCCCAGTGGATGAGCTGCGTTTTAAGACATAATCTGTTATGAGCTTGAAATTGCCACAACTCATGCTGATAGGAAACGAAGAAACAGTACTTTTCCAGACAGTATAGTTATATTCTTAGTAAATGTGGATCTGGTGACCTGACCTGTGTTATTTTTAAAATGCCATATGTGGTGCTGTAAACCTTTAATTTCCACAGAGTAGTGATTTTTTTTTTTTTTTTTTTCTTCTCATCAGAATTGCTCTGTGTATCCCTAGGGTCTGGGGACTACTGCAAAGGTAACCACTAATGGTGGATAAAAAAGCCCTTGTGCATGCTACACAGTAGTCCATATAACTGGATTTTTAAACCAAGCTGTGTGACCATTGAAAAATGAAATGTTAGGGAGCAGGTAAAACTTCTCTCAATCCTTTGAGGCCATTTCCTCAGTTTTCTGTTACATAGTCCTCTCACCCATTGAATCTGTTTCCAAAAAGGAAGAAAGGGCAGAGTACATCAGCTAAGCAAGAGGTTCCTACTACACCATTATCAGCAGAGTGTTGTTTCAGGGCTTGCATCATTGTTCCTCTGATAAGCAGCTGCTCAGCAACTGAGCTCTGCAGTTTGGCAAATGCTGAGCTGTCAAGTTGCACTAATGATTTGGAAAGAGATGGATGTAAGTTTAATTGCAGTAATTAAAGGAGAAGGCTGCACCATTCCCTTGCTTGTATGAAGGTGAATATCCTTGAAACCTCTGAAGCAGCACCCTCATAACTGAGGATATAGATACCCAGGCTGGATGTATCATTTGGGTTCTAGAAAAGAGTTTTCTGGAGAGCAATAGGCTGTCACAAGGGCAGTGTGGAATGAAGCCTTATAGCTCAGTTTCATTGCATACTATCAGTGCTGTGATATAGGGAACATGGGAGTTTTATTATGCCACTGGTATATATGTATAGTTGTCTTTTCAATGAATTGCTTGTCAGTCTTGTAACTCTTAAGCTCAATGGCGTCATGTCCTATTATATTTTGTTTAAAGTTACATTGGTTTTAGAATAATCTGTCTGTAGACGTGATTGGTTTTGTGTGAATATGTATCAGCATGCAGACTTTGCCTTTCAAGCCGGAATTTATTAGTGAGCACAAGTTAGATTTCTCTTTATTGGTGTAATTATGACTAAAAAGTTCAAACAAAGGACAAGCACAATTATGTAAAGAAGTCATCCAAAGAGCTGCCTATTTGTTTTTCATTTTATCATTGTAAGAATATTTGTATGCCACACCTTTTAGCAGCATATACCCTTGAGAGAGCATCAGTACCATTGATAATTCATGCTGACCTTCAGGGCGGTCAACACCCTCTAGATATTTTTAGGTATTTGGCTAACTTTCTCAAAGCACCTGATGTTTTGTTTATGCAGTAAATTTAACAGGCAGGTACCTTTATGGGGAGCTAAAACCCATCTTCCCTTGCCATGACTGCACTTTGTCCTGCATTCACTACACCAAGCTATTTATGAAAACCCCATTCTCATCTGGCACATTTTCCCTGCATTTGTAGTAATAAAGGGAGGCATTGCAGGTCTGTTTGTGCTCTCTCGTATGCTGCTTAGCTCTGTTACACTGCTATGTCATCAGCGTCTCTGATTTTCGTTAATCGGCACAAAAGAGAAACTTGAGCAGCTGAGCTCAGAGAGAAGAAGGTGTGTTTGTGGGGGATCGCAACATCTGTGGCTTCCTTCTGAGGGGCCTTTTCCTCTGGCAAAGTTTGTATTCGCAAGCCACAATGCCCGCCTTCAGGAGGAGTAAAGCCAGAGCTAAGAGTTTGGCGCTGGCTCGCAAAACCCAGCAGCAGGCAGCAGCAGCGTACGGCTCCCTGCACAGGATGTTTTCTATGGTGAGTTCTGCAGCGGCACGGGTTAAGCTGTGGGGTGCTGCTTAATTAGGCTAAGGTAGGTGACGGGGCTGCAGGAGCATTCCAGGCTGTCTGAGCTTTATAAGTAGTGACTGTCCCAGCATTAATAATCGAATAATGGAGTCAGGTGAGGTATAGTGTTGGGTGATTTTATACCAGCACTCTGCATGAGAAAAGGCTTGGGCTTTTTGAAGTTTGGGGGAGGGAAGGGTGGGTTGGTTGCCTGCACTGTTTGCTGCTGGGCTCAAGCAAATAGTTATTTCTCGCTTCTGTCAGAGGAAGGACTAAGTCATGATCCAGATTTTGATGAGAAGTGGGATGGTTGTAACAAGATTCTTCAGGGAAATTTGGAAAGAACTGCAGCAAGAATGTTTTAACTATTTTTCTGGATTTTCACAAATAATGTAGGATAGTGGAAACAGGGATAAAAAAAAAAAAAAAAGAGCTACCATCAAGGTACTGCTGTGGGAATATAAGAAGGCTGTAAATATGTTACCCAGGTGGTAGAAAAATACATTAAAAGTTGACAACATCAGGATAAGGACATGCAGAATGAAAGAATTACAGTATTTTCACAAGATCAGGGTTTGGGAAAACTTGCAATGTGTGCTTTAATATTACCTGACAAGAGTCTCCTTTTTGTGACCTGGGCTGTCAAGGCTACTTGCTTTTCATTTTACTGATGTTCTCAGCTTTACATTTTGTATGGTCAGGATTTAGCATTCCAGGATGGAAGTGACTTCTGTTTTGCCTTTGACTTTGTTATGCACTGGGTCAGGTGACTTTGGAGACTGATTTTAGAGAAGCTCAGCACAGCATCTATGAAAGTGGGAGCTGCTGGTCCTTGGGACCTGGGCCCAGATCCCTGCTGTCTGACTTGGTTTATAACAACCATTTCAGTCAAGTACCCAAATCACCAGCAGTCCTTCCTTTACACCCAAGGAGAAGGATGGGCATCTCTCTCTGTATGGCAGGTGAGAGGGAAGATTTGCCACTACGCAACTCGTGTTAATAGCTCAGGCACCATGTTAGGTGGGTTGCATCTTAGCTGTTTTACATAGACTGCGTTCAAGCCTTCTTTCAGACCTTGGTCTGTGCTGTCAGGAAAGAGTTACTAGGTCATCAACTCCTCTTCTTACTGCACTTGTGATTTCTAACTGAGGTTGGTGACACCTACTTGAGTTATGGAACAGGTTGACTTTGCTGATGTCAATCTCCCTGAAATTAGGACATTCTGACTCAAAGACTAAAGTTGGTAGTTAATTCCTCCCCTGTTGTCTGGTCTGGTAGTGTTGGTAGGGCAGCTTTTCATAATGTGGTGTAAAGGGCTTGTTTCTTTCTCCTTAAAGCATAATTGTAAGTATCCTTGACTTATTGCTAGAAAGGATCTGAGTGGACACTTGAAAAAAAATACCTTTTCTTTATCAGTGTTTTACACATTTTAATTAGAAGACATACAAGATACATAGCAAAACAAAACAGACCCCTAAGATTTCAGAAGTGTCAGTCAGGAACAGTTTCATGTTCTTGGAAGCTGGGATAAAAAAGAGAAGTGCCAAAAGGTAAGTGGTGACTGAGGCTACTACTTTGTTTTAGCTTCTGTTGCCCAAAGCCGAGTGGCAGTTTTGCCCAGATACATATAGTGGAATCCCACAAGGCATTTTTCAGTAAAACTCTACTGACATTCTTAAGTGTTAATAAACAATTAAAGGGAGTGCACATACTGCATTGGTGCGTAATATAAGGCAGTGATCTTTAAGGAAGCTAAGCCCTGGAGCTCTCTAGCCGTTCACATTGCTTGGTTACAAAGTACTTCCCTGTCTGAGGATGATAGAGATGTCTGTAGGGTGATGGACCTACAAAAAGGAAAAAAAGGTCTGTTACGACTGCCTTTGTTCTAGAGAGAAGCATCTTCTAACACAAAGGAAAAGTGATGGACATCTCCAAAATCTATCTCTTTCCGCAGACTGAGGTTGTTAAGAGGTCTCAAGCCAGCTGTTCAGTTCTCAAAGTCCCATGTAATTGTATTTCTTCTGTTGAATGGTGCATTCAGTCTTCCTGGAAATACATACATCAAGCTGAGCTGAACTGTTAGCTGTTTGTTTTTGGAGGGTACAAGACTAATCTGTTTCTGCAGGATGTTTTCTGAGCATGCTTCCTCTTTGGATAAGGAATTCAAAAGATTGGTATTCACCTTGTAGATGTGGGCAATGTCCTGTGCAAGGCTACAGAAATCTGGAAACTTGTCAAAAGGCATGGCTTTAAGCCCCCCTCCTCCCTCTCAAGGAGTCTTTCTTGAGCTGTAGTTTTCTAAGCCTACTCAAAATACTCTTTTTCATCACTTTTTCAAACGAACCCTGACTGAGTGATGGAGTGTATGAGGTGTATAAATGAGGATGAAATAAACAGCAATGAGCAGAGACACCATAACGCTAATTGACCTTGTGCAGCATTTATGCTCAATCAGTATCATTCAGTAGAAAGTCACAGGATAGCCATGAAATTGTTCTACTAATGCTTAACCACTGGTGATTAATGTCTTCTGCTCTCTCACCAATTAATTTTATGGAGTTTTTAAATTCTGATGGGAATAGCACAGCCTCAAATTATGATATGCTTGTCTTCAAGAAGCAAAGAAAATCTGCAAGAAGTTCTTTGTAAGCGTATCCTTTTGCTCAATTTAAAGGAATAATCTTTTAACATTTCATATTAGGAGTATCACTGAAAATGGGATGTGCTTCATCGCCATCTGACAAGCTGAGCATCACTGTTATAGCTGACTGCTATGGGTCAAGCTGACAACTATGTGCACTGGAACTTTCCCTTCTAAGGTTACTGTGAGCAATCCACATTAACAGGGAATACTCCCTGCAAAAGGACATGGGTACAAGTCCAAACATCCAGGGATGAAAAAAACTCCATTCTCAAGGCTGCTTCTACACATCTTTCTGTTCTCTTAGAGGCCAGGAGAGAGGCAGGAGGCTGCTTCCCCTAACTGCTAGGTCTGTAGAAGGATTTATACAGCTTTGTGGGAAATCTGTGAAAACGGTCAATGAAACTGTTCAGTGCTGCTTAACTTCATCCTTGCTAGAATTGCAAGTATTGTTTTTTTCTATAAACCCTGCATAAGCTCCAGGTGTCTTTCCCCACTCTATCACTATTAGTCTAAATTTTTGCATTTTCAACCTTCTCTGTCTGCTGTTCAGTGCCAAAGGTAAGCTGAAGATGCTTGCAGTCTCCTGTGCATGTTGCTGACAGTGGCATATGTAAGCTCAAGTGACAGATCTTGGAGAAAGTTTGTAGCTTCCACTGTATGCTCTCCTCAGCTTTTTCTCTGCACCCAGTTAATTTTTTTTAATTAATTAATTTAATTAATTTTATTAATTAATTTAATTAATTAATAAGCAGCCTTGCTCATAGTCAGTCATCTGCAATTTTCTTTTTGTCAGTTTAAATTATTTCATTCTGATAAGCTGCACACTATAAAGGTTGTCATAAATAAATTTCTTTTTGCCATTTACTAAGTAGAGACAGTCTTGTTGCAAACAAAAGAAGAAGCTATATTCTTGAGGAGTTTACCAGATGTACGAGAGAGTCACATCTGCCTGTGTTAGCTAATGCAGTGTCATTGTCAGAGCAAATTCAGGGTTAATTCAAGATTACAGTGGGTGTCTGTAGTATCAACTTGGGACTCCTTGGCTTAAGGACACTAGAGCACTGAACTATGCTTTGGCATCTAGAATGCCCAGGTAGCTTTGGTAGCTTTGAAATCGCAGCTACAATCAGTAACTGTAGAGGCTGAGCCTTTTCTGCCTATACATAAAAGTTATAAAGGAGGCGTTCACAGGGGTTGTCACTAGAACCTTTCTAAAAAAGATATGTTTTAAACAGCAAAAATAATAGAGTGCAGGACATTCTTCAGTGTGGGAGGCAGAGAGTAGCATCCAGAGCAGTGTGGAAAAAAGTAGAGATCCCAACCTGGGTGGTAAGGGTATTTTGGGAAGAAATGTAAGCAAGAGTATCTTATATTAGTCTCCACTTATTTGTTATTATAAAATTTTTTATGCTGAAATAGTACTTATGTTGAAGGCTATCATCTATTTCCATATGCTTTCCTATCCAGTGCCTCTTGATGGCAGATGCAGCTCTGGCCCTAAAATGGAAGGGGATAGAGAACATAACATGTTCTCCAATGTTTGCCTGCCCAATGTGCAAAGGTAGTTGGGGAAGAATAGAGGACTTCTAAGTCTTCCTTATAAAATTGTACCTCATGATGATGTTTATGACTCGCTTTCAATAGGCTGTCTCATATCCTTTAGTGTCCTTGACCAGGTATCCAGTAGCTGCCCACACACCTTGTGCTGTAGAAAGCAAAAAAATCCGAGTGATTCTGATACAAATACAAATCTCTCTGACATCAGAAACAAAGAAAACAAAGCTCAAGTACATTGGCATTCAGCTATTTAAAAGTTGCTTTAAAATACACACACATTTCCTAAAGTAAGATGTGATTTATTTGTAAAGCACTGATTAGTTTTAGTGTTAGAGTGTGACTGTGATTTCTAAATATATTCCATCAGTGTGCAGCTGTAATTCCAACAAGCATTCAGTTTACATTGTGTTTTGTTGGGTCCTAATAAATGTTGTAAATACAAAATGTATCATATGTGTGTGAGTGATGTACTTATGTTTTGTCACATGAATGTTTGTGATTTAATATTGTTAGTGCATTTAACCTCCACCTTACAGAAGTCTTTGTATAGCTCAGCTTAGTTTTAGAATAACTTTTACATTTGCTTATTTGATGGCCTAGTATGTTGGTGAATCTAGCTATACAGACAATCAGTGGTGAATCAGGAGACCCCCAAAGAACCACTTGAAAGAGCATGGGAATAAATTAGTGCAGATTAAGACAGTTCTGAAATGCATTTGTCTCAATTTCTTAACTGACACAAGACTTCCACTTGAATGAAATAAGGCAGCATTCATGTAGTCCTCATGCATTTGATCAAGGAGGTATGTATAAGAATATAGAAGATATTAGATGCACAGCCTTCTTAGAGACAGTACTGAAGAATTGCTTTGTGTAGTACAAAAAGACGGATACCAACAGCTCTTATGGTAGAATTGAGTAATGGTAGGAATACTCTAGCTTTCAGGAAAACATCATGTAAGAAAGAGAACAGTGGAATAGTTTTAAAATTAAGCATTAATGATTATTGCCTGCAAAAGTAGCTCTTGGATGTTAGTGAGTGGTGGTCATGCAAGAGTGAGCTACACAACCATTTCTTAATGTCAAAAAAATCTTTCTTTTCTATCTTTTCCTTATCAGATTAATTGTTGTTCCATCTCAAATTCCTACCTTGCTTGAAAATTTCTGGTGTTTTGGGTGTGGGGTTTTTTTTTTGTTTTGATTTTGTTTGCTTGTGTGGGTTTTTTTTTGTTTCAGGCTTTTTTCTTAAATGTTTATCATTCTTCCAGAGAATCTCAATGGTTTTTTTTCCATTTTCCATTCTTGAAAGCAAAAAATCTTGATATGTATTTGTCTACTTGGAGAGAAAGTGTCTAAACTTGACAACCCAGGACACTGGAATCTGAACCTTCAGCTCCATGCCTCATTGTCTGAAAAAAACACCTCACAATATAGGCAGCAGGTGACAAATAAAACAGTTATTATGGATGCTTAAAAGATCTTTCTCTATTAATTCTTTCTGTTTTATGAAGTCAGTGTTGCAAAATAAGAGAGATAGAAAACAGTGTGATGCTTGTGTCGTAAGAAGCAAAGTACATGATATACCTTAGTGCTCTCTCAAATTTTGCATCCCATAAGCTTGTATCTGAAGACGGAAAATAATCTGTGCTGGAAAATCACTAGAAAATTTTCATTTCATTTTACTATTGTGATCTGGATCTGCTATATATTCAAGCTGTTTAGAGCTGTCAGGATACATATTTAGCAAAAATCAGTGGCGTGCTCTGGCCCCTGAATTTGGAACATGAACAAAATTTGAGGAATTAAAAAATAATTGTAGTACAGCTTGTAGTCTAAAACATTGGCGCTTGTCCCTATCCTCTCATTTAACAGAGCGCAGAACAGATCAGTGCATTGTGCCGAAACTTCCAAGAAGTCCAAACAAGCAGTATGGAAGGACAGAAGGACAACCAGGACCCACCACCACGGCCACTGGCTCGCCACCTTTCTGATGCAGATAGATTGAGGAAAGTCATCCAAGAACTTATGGACACTGAGAAATCTTATGTTAAGGTAAAAAGTAAAATAAAATCTGGCTACCTACAGCCTTGTTTTTGAGGCTGACCATGATTTACGATGGTCTTAACATTTTCATGCTTACCCATTATATAACCAGCCCTCTACAAGGGTCATAATCTATAAAGTCTGCTTATCCTGTTGTTTTCAACAGCCTTGCTCCTGTAATAAAGGCTGTAGGATTTGATCTAGTACCTTTAAGTCTAGTCAATTTGTATTGATATTGGAGAGTGGCAGTTTGTGGGAAGTAGATACCTGCAATATGTTAACATAGGGGTTTTCCAGGGGATGTTTCCCTAATTTTCAAGATTAAAATAAATCTGGTAGAAGAACAGAATATTCTCCTACAAAATGGAAAAAAAGTTTAATTGTGGAAAATGGTGCAAATTTTTTTTAATCAGCACAACTAAAAGGCACGACTCCAGTTGGTTGTAGCATCACATGTATGTTATTTCAGCCCTGATAAGTCCATGATTTGTTAGATATATATCTCTTCTTTCTGTAAACCCCAAATTCATGTGACTGGATGCCAAAACCCAAAAACATTGAATTCACTGACCATCAGAAAGGAGGAATCATTTACTTTACCGGAAGTCAAAACACATGCTTACAGATAACAGTACTTACTGCAATAATGTATATGGAAAAAGAGAAAACACTTCTAGGCTTTTATTGTTAGTACCTCCATCAGTGCACTAATGCAGCCATATGCTGAAAAGGTCGAGGAAGTATTACAGAACATGAACCCCCACATATGTCCAGCTGGTGTTTATTATAGGGGAATTGCTTGAAGAAAGACATGACCCTGGAGGTCACTAACATATGGGAAATTTTGCACCACGCAAAATCCTGGCACATACTCGTTGCACATACTTATTGTGGCATTCTCAGGGAGATGCTCGTTACTCCTCCATAAGAATTTCTGCTGTTTCCCTTCTCAGCGCCAGAGAGCCCTTTGGTGGGTGCTAGCTTTGGTGTCGTGCTTTGATGTGGGATAGTAAGTCTTCAGAAGTGGCACCAATTCTTTGAAGAAATGACTGAAAAAGCCCTTGATCACATCCTCCCTGAAAACATAACTGAATACTTTAATAACTAATAGGATTTTAAAATGTTAGGTGTCCTGAATAGTACTGCTGAAGATTAAATGAGTGGCTATCTATGTGGTTTATCTAACATACCTGATTAAGACATTTGGTGCTGTCCGTATACATGGACTCTTTAGAAAGCTATCATCTGTAACATTTCTCCTCATGCTATTCTGAATATAATTCGTTATAATCAAGCTGTAAAGCCTTAAGGATGAAACAAAAGCATTACTCAAATCAATTTGTGTCCAATTTAGCAATCACTTTAGGGCTAATGACATGCAGGTATTGTTTATTATAGAAAAGGAGCATCTCTAGTTTGCTCCCCAAAATTACCCCTATCCCACAGCTGTCACATAAAGAACAATTTCAAATGGTTACATAAAAGTGAACAAGTTCTCTCTTTTGCAGGACTTGAGCTGCCTCTTTGAGCTATACTTGGAGCCTCTTCAGAATGAAACCTTCCTTACCCAGGATGAGGTGAGGGAAAAACTGAAAGATGTGCTTTTCTTTTTTTTATGGGTTAAGAGTTTGCCACTTGGTTTTTTTGTTGCTGAGAGCATGACAGGAAAAGCAAACAACAAAGAGTACAATAGGAATTACATCAGTCAGTGCCTTTCTGTCTGGTGCTTCAGTCACTCTAAAGGGTAATTGTTCTTCTGACTTAACTGCTGAGCAATCCTTGCTTTTTTTTGTAAGGATTTTTTAATAAAAATACAGTTTGAAAAGCATTAATGAAGACCTTACTGGCCTTTGCAACCTCTTTGTGTGCACATCTCCTTATGGGACTGTTTTTCTCAAGACCAGTGTTAGGTGCATGAAGTGCTGTCCCTCATAGCCTGATGTTCTTCACAGATGGAGTCCTTGTTTGGCAGTCTGCCGGAAATGCTGAATTTCCAGAAGGTGTTTCTGGAGACCCTTGAAGAAGGAATATCTTCATCCTCAGACTTTAATGCACTGGAAACACCATCCCAGTTCCGGGTAAATATTTTGTCATTTAATACTTCGTGGTATGCCTGCAAATGTTCGTGAAATCTGGCTTTAAGGGCTCTTAATTTTCGTATGGTTGCTTTTATGTTTAAAGCTTTACTTAGGATTACAGACATCTATTCAGCTGTGAGAGTGCATTTTGTCATGGTTTTATCTTCCTCTTTGCCATGGCAGAAGATGAAACGTAGAAGATGCAGAGTAGACTTTGAGTATGTTACAAACTAGCAATGCTTATGATGCAGAACTCCTTTGTAGAAAGGTTATGTTGCTGTGCTGAATTCTGCCCTGCCAGGTGCTCCTCGCAGCTGTGCCCAGTTCACCCACTACTGTCTGGGAGCTTTTACTGTTAAACGCTGCATGAGTTCCTCATGTGTGGCTCGGGACTGGATAAGACTGTTGGCAGGTCTCCTGGAGACTTGCCGCCTTTTGTGGAACAAACATTGATTTAAAGAGGGAGAGGGCTGCTCTCCTTCTCTCCCTCCTCCTCCCTCACTACTCCTCTTTCTTATCTTTGCTTTGTGAAGCAGTTTTCTAAAAACATCTCCCTTGTGACTTAGTCCCTCCCACATCTTCCCAACCTCTACTTCATCCCAGAACATCAGAGATGCCCTGTGATTACCATCTCATGAAAGAAGGAAAACAGCTGGAAAGCAATCCTCTGTGTTTGTTTTACACTGTCCCCTCTGGCTTTGGCACTTTTATGCCTTGCTTCCTATTGCTCATGCTTTTTGCCAGCACAATATATCCTGTTATGTGTCTGTTAATTTTTGTTCCTGTGCTGCCCGAAAGATACAGTAAGACAAAGTGTCTGCAGTGGTGTTACCTGTATGGGCAGAAAGGAGAAAATTGCAGGCTTTGACTAAATAGGCTGAACTCTACATTCAGAGAAATACAGAAACGTCATGGAGTTACTGCTAGTAGTGTATTCATGTAAAGTATATATACATATAAAAAATATAGCATATATATATATAGAAAGAGCAGATAATCACACCACTGAGACTGTGTGCTATGTGCCTGAATATTTATTTAGGATTCTAGTAATGAATTAATATTTTGATTGTGTTTTCAGAAATTGCTTTTTTCCCTTGGAGGCTCCTTTCTGTATTATGCTGACCACTTTAAACTGTACAGCGGCTTCTGTGCAAACCACATCAAAGTTCAGAAAGTTCTTGAGAGAGGTAATTTATTTTCTTAATTATTGTAATTAATTTGCATGAATTTAAACTGCTGAGAACTACTGTAACATCTCATTGACTTGTAGACAATATTGGTGAAAAGTAAGGACTAATAGATGACTTTCCATTGAAATAGCTAAGATCTGCGGTTCTGCAGAACTGAAGGGATAAGATCCTCTTTGTAACATCCAAGCAGTAGCTTGAATAGCTACAGAAACATCTTCCACAAGTTTGTCCTGCTTGCAGATCCAACTCATGCTCCAAAAAGCAGCAACAAATGGTAGAATAAGTTACTTCCTCTGCCATCCACTGCAGTGTGGTGGAAAAATTACATTGAAGAATAATCTCACCTTGATATAATTGCTGTCTTAGCCCTCATATATGTTATTTAATGCAGGAAATGATTATGAAATGAATAGTGTAAACTAGTTTATAAGCCATCTATTAAAAATGGTGAGGCTTTTGGTGCTGGTTACAAGTTGCAATTCTGTGTTTTCAAATGATTGTAATGTCTACTGTGCTTTTGCCAAGAAAGGTTGGACCAGATGGTCTTTGAGGTTCCATCCAACCTGGTGTTCTGTGATTCTGACTTCCATGTTCAACTGACCAACTCTTTTATTTACTTCTAGCTAAAACAGATAGTGCCTTTAAGGCCTTTCTGGATGCCCGAAATCCCACAAAGCAACACTCTTCTACACTGGAGTCGTATCTCATAAAGCCTGTTCAGAGAGTGCTGAAATATCCTCTGCTTTTAAAAGAGCTGGTGTCTCTGACAGACAACGAGAGTGAGGAGCACTATCATTTGACAGGTAACTTCCTCTTTTCTTCTACAGGAATGAATATGAGTTAAAGTTTTCTTTCTAGCCCATTCTAAAGATGCAGTAGCCATTCTGTTATATAGCACAGACTTGTCAAAACCTAGAGGAAATTCTCTCTCTCTCCTTAAAAATAAGAAGTAGCTTTTTCATGCTTATAGCAAAAAAGTCCTGCTTGGTATGTCCAGGTCTCTTTGAGAAGTAGATATGACTAGGATTTGCCATGGCAAATAGGACTGGTGTCTTTCCCCTCACTTCCTCCACAGGAGCACGTCAGCTCAGTGTTGCTTTTTTTCCCACTTGGAAACACTGAGCAAAGCTCCATCTTGTGGTTGTTACTTAGTTCTTGAACTCAAAGTTGAAGAGTGCCACAGAAGGAAATTTTAGTTGTTTGAGGTTTGGCTGTGACTCTTGCGTGCATAGAGGAGATCTGTGTCAAAGCTTTGCAGTCTTCCCGTGTAGAATGACGTGTTCGTCTAACGTATATTAGAATTGATTGCTTTTCTAGGCTCAGATGCTTGGGACTTGACCCTGGCAAATTACAGTTCAGGTCTGTCGGCACCTGGTAGATGAAAGTCTAGAGATCTATTTTATGGTTGATTGTCATTTTAACAAAATACATTCAAGCAAAATACATTGTCAGCAAAAAGTCACAAGGCTGTTACTGACTTTAAGGGCAATTTCTAATACTGTTCCCTTGCCCTTACAACCAAGCTGGGGGTAACTTATTTGCAGGTCAATTAAGAGCTGGCAGGACTAGAGAAATCTTGTCCAATTCCTTTCTAAATTAACACAGAAGTCTAATGAATTCTAGCATCATTCTTGCTTCAAAACCAAAAATTAAACAAAACCTGGCCACCAGCATTTATTTTATATATACCGTCTATAAGGAACTTGTACAATCTAGCACTGTATTTCCTTTTCCATTCTGTGGTGAGCCAAATGGCCCTAATATATACAAGAAGCAAAACTTAAGTGTGGTTACTATCATGTTGCTATAAGTATCTGCTATAAACATCTGAGGCTTATCACTGGAATACTACTGAAATCTTTCCAGGCACTTCTGACACCACATGAGCATTTTTCACTTACTCAGATCAGGAAGCATTTCTTTCACTGTTGCCAAGAGAAAATACTGTCCACCAAACCTTGGGGACACTGGGTCATTTTGCCTGCCCCAAGTGGAATTCAATAAAAAAATGTCACGTTTAGAAAATACAGTTGAATTACATAGCTGTCTATGAAATTTTTAAACCTTGTAGAAGCACTGAAGGCAATGGAAAAAGTAGCAAGTCACATCAATGAGATGCAGAAGATATATGAAGATTATGGCACTGTATTTGACCAACTGGTTGCAGATCAAAGTGGAACAGAGAAGGAGGTAAGAGAAGGAACAGCACTTTTTATTCATCTCACTTGCCGTTGGGTCTTTATCTCTCCCTGAAGTTGATTTTGTCAACTTACTTGTGCTGGGCTTCCTCCATTTTCCTTCAATATTTTAACTTCTATTTCATATCTGCCTGTCAAGTTTCTTTTTGTCAGTAGGTTACGGTAAAATTTTCAGACAGCTGCCAGAGATGCCTTCTGGACTGACAAGAATTGCAAGCAGGAGTAGACATAGTTCTCAGTAGGAAAAATCTTCTCAAATGTTGCAGAGATTATCCATGCCCCAAGGCATTCACGTTTTATGCTACAGAATTCTTAAGATACTTTTTCCACCCGTATAAATGAAAATGGCAATTCAAGGGATTTCACATTGAGGTCTGTTATTCTCATTCTCTACACTTCCAGTGCTGAGGCATCCATGGGTATTTGTCAGAGCAAAAACCGTTAGTTAAACAGACTGTGCACGCATCTCCCAGAGCTGGGGCAGCAAGGTCTCAACTTAGCCATTTATATCAAACAGTTATAAGCAGATGAAATCCATGAAGGTGGAGATCAAATATGAGAGATGCTGGGTCAGTGGTTTTATTTCCTCCTAGTAAAAGCACCAAATTGCTCCCATTGGCTGCTTGGTATCTCATGATTTATGGAGAAACAAAACTTGACAGCCTGGGAGATTCTTCACAGTGTCGCGTTGTCCTACAGAAGAAAGCAGCCCCAGAGTACAAGACCTCCATTAATTCTGCCATTGGCAGTGTCATTAATACTAATTACTCTATAGAAATTAAAGATACTTACAGCTAATAAATCAGCCAGTTCAGAACTGGCTATATGTAAGTGACAGATCATCCGATGTACTTAATATTCTTCTAAGATATTAATAGTAAGAACTTTTATCCAGGTTCCATAGCTTAGGGGCTATTACTTTTTACAGCTGTTACCTATTTTAAAAAGGGAATTACTCAAGCTTATCCTTCTGTAGTACAGATCTCTCTGCCTTTCTCTCTGTACATATATAGAGAAAATATAGATCCTTAAAGTTACTGATATATACTCATTAATGTTTCACCCACATATTATCTACTGTTTTAATTTAATATAGGTGACAGAGCTTTCAATGGGAGAACTTCTGATGCACTCCACAGTTTCCTGGCTGAATCCTTTCCCATCGCTGGGCAAAGCAAGAAAAGATCTTGAACTTACAGTGTTTGGTAAGTGTCTTCCTTAATGACTCTCTGCTCTTTCAAATCGAAAGATTGCCACATTAAATCTTCTAACAAGGTGAAAGCCACAAGCTCCTTTCCCTGTAGCCATGTGATATCTAGGGCAGACTTACATCTGAAAAAGTACATAGTTGTATTTGCTAATATGAGAAAAGTTTCCATTCATTTGTTCGCTGTTGCTGGTTGCTTTGTGAGCCAGGCTCAGCTGCTGTCCTGCCTATATGTAAAGTGTGGAAAGCAGTGATTTTCAAGAGGCGATATTGTCATTAGAGCAATCTGCTAAACCAAGCTTAGGAAGGAGGCTGGTAGAAAAATCATGGTTTATTCTACTCTTGTGTAACTTCTGCTTTACAATTACTGCAGTTATTTACTGAAAAATGGATGTGGAAATGACAGCATACAAACAAGAGTTTTATTTAATAGTATATGTGCTATTAATAATTTAATAATTACCTAAGTAATTGAATCTTCCAGTGAAACATCTTAGGCACTTGTCCAAAATGTCACTGGATAAACGATGACAGAACAACTCCAGGTTGACAAGACACAAGTTTGTCTTTCTCAGGGCTGTCACGCACTTCTTCCCTCAGAAGCATGATGGGTTGGAGATGGGTTGCTTCTAACAGAACAGTAACTACTTGCCAGATTCCTTGGATGAGCTTCTTGATGATCTGTGTACGCCAGACACTTCCCAGAAGGACACATATGAATGAAAGGACTCTGGCCTGATGCTTAGCTTAGACTGATCATCTGCCACTTGGGAAACCAGATTTTATTCTCACTTTAAACCTTATGTGGGCAGCTTAGAAAATGTACCTAATATGGAACTGAAGGAAACTGACAAGCTCTAGGGTTAATGCTGTGCTTGCTATGGTTGCATCCAGGCTTCACATAGGGATGACAACTGCATATCATCATACCTCTCTCCTCTTCCACTGGAAGGAAACAGGGATATACAAGCAGGGCTATACTGCCCTAAAGTCCAATCTGGACTCTGGTACTCTCTGTAGAGCCATCCCCTAGCTTCCTGCAGCTTCAGTGCCCCCATGTTTCTGTTCCTCCTTACAGCTGAGAGACAACATGTCCCAGCCTCCCTGGAAGCTGAGAGATTAGGTAACATTAGTGAGCCGCTCCAGTCAGATGTCATGGAAGCCAGAGAATTCCTGCAGATGGAAAAGTAGGAATTTGGATGTTTGAGTTTCCAACAAAACAAATGCAGAACTGCAGGAAGAACAGGCTTAGTGTCCTTTGACATGGCATTCTCTTGCTGTATAGGCCCTTCTGATTACAAAAACGAAATCTGAACCTTTACATCTAACCTACATCTGCTATATTTGTTTATGTGAAGACTTACAGGAGACAGGTTGCTGCTAATCTCAGAATAAATGTGCAGAATGGCTTAATCCTACATGTTCGGAACAAAAACTGAGGAAATAATACTGCCATTGCATGAACAAGTGTAGGATGAAAAACCTAGTTGTCATTCTAATGCAGGGCAGGTGCTTTTAAATCCATTTGCTTATCTCATCCTTCACATTCCCATGACTACAATAAACAGCTTCTCTGAGACAATATTTTCATTGAATATTACGCCTGTAATTAAGTTTTCCTTTTCTGATTTCTTTTTTAGTTTTTAAGAGGGCTGTAATACTGGTGTATAAGGAGAACTACAAACTAAAAAAGAAAATGGTAAGTCAGGTATCAGTGGCGGTGGTGGGTGTTTAAGCACAGGATCCTACTGCAGTGTGTGATGGACAACACCAGCATTGAAGGGGGTGTGACTGTGGTGACACCACCTTCCCTTACTAGTCTGGAATTTTACTTATCACAGCCAGAACAAGTGCGTCAGTATCCGCGTACCCATAAATATTTTTTGTTACTTAGTAAGCAGCAGCATCTTCTCTGCATGAGCCCCATTTTAGTTTTGTCAGGTGGAATATGAAACATTGCCATGTAGGAATCATTAATTCTTTCAGATGGCATTTATAATGGCCTCCTTAACATAGTGCATTGGCTAAAAACCTCTGTTTATAGACACTTGATCACCCTGGAAGGGAAGGAAAAGGGGCATTATAAACATAACCTCCTCTGTCCCCCATTTAAAAAACTGGAATGCTGAAGTCAAGTAGCAGGTTGCATATTCTGAGTACCAGTGGTGAAGTACTGCTCCATGCTTATAATAACAGACGGAGGGGCTCTAAAAGTAGCAGCAGCAGCTACATGATTAATGTATTCTGCTAATCAACAGTCTGCGGGTTCCTTCATGGAAGGCTTGTTCGCTAGTAGTACTTATATGCAAAGTATTATTTTTATCCGTTAAAAACAAGTGCTTTTAAAAGTTGAAGCAATTACAAATTCCAAATGTTGTGTCTATCACTATTTCAGCTACATTTGCAAGCACATATTAGGGTACCAAAGTCTAATGAGTTTAGTTTCTCTTCAGAGGCAGGTCTTCAAGAGCAATTAAAAAAAAGAGACCCATTTTTTTTACTTCTGGGGAATATCCTTGGTTGTTTTTCTTTTTGCAGCCTACCAATGTTCGTGCTGTACATAATTATGGTGACTTGGATCCATTTAAATTTCGTTGGCTGATTCCTTTATCTGCTCTTCAAGTTCGACTGGGGAACACAGCAGGTAATCCCCTTGGTCTGAATACTTTAGCACTGAATGCTTTTCTGGGATTTGTAATACTGCTGCTTCCATATGTCTTTCTGGAGCCTCTGGAAACAGGCAGGTGCGGAGAAAATACCATCTGCTGTTGTGTCTTGCATGCAGGGGAGCTTGATACATTAACAGACTTTCTTCATTTGGTATGTTGGGTTCTTCCGCAAGTTCAGGAAGATGCAACATGATGTAAAGGAATGACAGAATGGAAATCCACAATGAAAAGATCCCATGAACAGAAGGTGATTTACCATGGTTGATGTCCTGGTGATGCCCTCACACTGTGTGTGGGCTGACCCTTCTGTTCCTCCAAATGTGGGAAAGATGACTGTAATTTGTGGTAGTAGAGGGCTGCGCTTTTATTCTCCCTTTTGAGTTGATCTTTATTATCCTATCCAGTTCTGTATCTTCTGTAGAAGGTGACACTAGGTATTTAGAGGAAAATTCAATGCTTTGTGCACCTTGGAGCAGGCATTTAAGGCTGGAAAGCAGCAAGAAGCAGTAAGAATGGGGAAAGCAACTCTCCAAGAAAGCACCTTTTAAAGGGAGCGCTAGGCTGCTGCAACAGGAGAGTTCAGGAGACTTTCCTTTGGGTTCCATCTTGAGTGAGATCTTCTGTGGATCCACCCATGGCTATGTTAACACCACCTTCAGGAGTGAAGGAGCTCTATGCTCATCTTTCTAATGACAAAGGTTTTGTGAAGTATATACAGAAATAATGAGTTTTTTCCATGTGCAGGAACAGAGAACAGCTGTATCTGGGAACTGATTCACACCAAGTCAGAACTGGAAGGCAGGCCAGAAACAATTTTTCAGTTGTGCAGCAGGTAAGTTTTACATGAAGGTTGTATTTGATGAATCACATTAATGGAATTAAAAAAAATTACGTATATATTTTCCCCTGTCATGACCCTTGCATCAGCACTTCCAATGCATCTCTCCTTGAATCCAGGCACTATGCCAGCATTTAACTGCATAAAGTGTAACAGTTTGAAATGGGAGGGAATTTGGCACAGTGATCCAGTGTCAGAAATCTGCACAGACGTATGATCGTAAGTTCCAGTATGAAATGGGCAAAGTAACTGCTTTTATCAGATTCTCAGCTGCTTAGCAGAAATTACTTTCTGACAAAGGCCACTTAAGAGGTGATCCCTTGGTATAAAGTTACCTTTCGGGCTATTTGTCTAAGGGGAAGTAACTAAGATCTTGAAGTGTGTGAAATGCCTAATAAGACATAAAGATGTTAGCTGCAAAACCACTACTAAAGTAAGTTACTGAAAAACCCCACTGCACTAAAGCATGGCAGCAGAAAGAAGGCAAGCAAACTTTATGCTAATAATGTCTTCTTTAGAGGAGAAAATTATCTGTTTCCTTAAACTTGCAGTGACTGTGAGAACAAGACTAACATTGTGAAGGTGATCCGTTCTATTTTGCGGGAGAATTTCAGACGCCACATAAAATGTGAGCTACCACTGGAGAAAACAAGTAAAGATCGCCTTGTCCCACTCAAGAACCGTGTACCTGCAACAGCCAAACTGGGTAAGAAAGAAATGTGTTCTCAAAGTGAAAAATGGAGTCTGTTCTCCAGCACTGGCAGAAGGTTTGCAATTATTACCATGACTGTAGTGTGTCATGGTAGAATTTCACCACCACTCAGTGCATGGCAAAGGCTAGAGGAGATAAGCAGGCTTTCCATCCCCCCCCCCCCACTGTGCTGTGTCATTAGCTGTCTTAAGGGAAGACTTAATAACGCCCAAATTAATTGTGTCGGGAAGAAACAGACTCCCTTTAGCATGCAGTGTTAGTGTTCTTTCCTCTGGGTTCCCTTTTGTAACTCAGCCCTGAAAACATTTAGAGCTAAAACAACTGGCAAAATGCAGGAGTCTTGCGCCTTTCAGTGCACTAAACTGGCATCCCAGCAGATACCCTAATTAAGTACAGGCTTTAAACATTTTAGTTAAATGAGTAGCTACTAATATTTCAAGTTTGCCATCTGATCAGTTGTCTATAAAATCCTCTTAACATCACAGGAACCAGGACAGCTCAACCTCCACCTACAGTCTGGCCCTTCAGTGCTTGAGGTGCCTGACTCAATCTTGCTTTCCTGCATAAGTGTATAAATCATTACTACAATTGTTGGAAGATTTTGTATATAGTACACATGAAGGCAAGCATAGAGCCCTGGGGTAGGTGGAATGAAAACTCTATGGGATCGCACTGTATGATATGGGCAAAGTAACGTTTTTTTTTAAAAAAAACTAACAAAGTAGCAAAGAATGCTGCCACATCGGACCCGGGATGATTATCAAATGAGACTATGTACACTGTAATTGTAAGTGGGTGATTGAGACAAAAAGTATAACCACCTGATGTTCTGCTGCAAAAATAAACCTGTCTTTTTCTTCTGCACAGCTTCCACAAGGCCCTTGAAGGTACTGAAGAATTCATCCAGTAGTGAGTGGAATGGTGATCCAGGGAAGGGCACTTTCCAGGACTCTGATGAATGCAGCCTGAGCAGCAGTACTCAGAGCAGCAGTTGCCACACCACTGAGAGCATACAGGAGCCCAAAAATTCATCTCTCGATAAACACGTACAGAGCTGTGCATCTGATTTTTCTAATGTTCTTGTCAAAGAATCTGATATTCTCAGTGATGATGATGACGACGACGACTATCAAAACCTAAAGAAGGGCAGCCCTACAAAAGACATTGAAATACAGTTCCAACGTCTGAAAATTTCAGAGGAGCCAAGTACTGACTCTGAACGGGATCTGGCTGCTGAAAATGAGGAAGGAGACGGCTTTGAGACAGGAGACATGCACGAGCATCCAAAGCTCGTGCGTGGCCATTTCTGCCCAGTGAAGAGAAAAGTAAACAGCACAAAGCGCAACAGGGGAACTTTAATGGCAATGCAAGAACGCCACCAGTCCCTCGACAGTCACTCTGATGCTGCAAATCTGGATCTGAACTCTATTTTAGAGAGAGAATTTAGTGTCCAGAGTTTAACATCTGTAGTTAATGAGGACTGTTTTTATGAAGCTGCGGAGAGGCACGGGAAATCCTAGCTTTCTAAGCACTATATTTAAAATATTCATTTGAAGTCCACATAAAATTCAACAAACTTATTTTGCTTTAAAACTAGTAAATTCATGGAAGCTGCAGGAAAACTTCTCTCTGATTTTGTGCACTAAGACATTTTTCCACAAAAACAGCTGTAAAGGATTCGTAAGTTATTTTAATTTATTGTGGTTCAAAAATAGATTAAGTTAGCCAAGGTCTGTAAATTAGTTTATCCCTTTCAAGCAGTTATTAAGATGATGTAGTATTCCAGGGGAGGGGAAGGATGGCCTCATTAGTAGATTAAGTAAGTAATGTGGAAAAGGTGCTAGTGAGTGGCAAAAGGGTTTACAATGGGAAGGAGCATTGCAAAATGAATTTTTCAATACCTTGGGCATTTTAGTTCTTTGGTTTTCATTTTTGCTTTATTTAAAGCAGAATTAAGTTATTTTAATGTGTTTTAGTGCACAATAGTGCAAGAATTTCATTTTTGTAAGTTTTAAGATGCTGTTTATACTTTATACATATGTGTAAATACAAAAACAAAGCTTGGCCTGTAATCTTTTATTTGACTGTATTTTTTATTTTCTATACCAGCCTGTACAGTAAAAGACAAATACGTATTGTACTTAGCCATGTTCTCTACTTTTTATCGTGCTGCTTTTCCCTAGTTGCAGCTTTAAATCCCAAATTCTTTGCTTTTGCATAAATGAGGAGAGTATTAGCAGACCTTGAGACAATCTGTGCACTTTATCCTCCTGTAAGCCAGTCACTTGAGTATATTTATACAGGAGTTTTGGCTTTTGTTTTTTTCAGTTACCCTGCACAGTAGGCTGTTCCAGGATAAAAAGAGCACAAAACACCAAATACTGTCTACATGCTGAAGTATGAAAAGTATTTTTTCTTACATTTTAATAATGCACTTTCGTTCATACAGAACTCAGTTATTTCGGAAGTATCCCAACTTAATTACACATCTTACAACATACCTTGTTCTTGGTATGTGTTCTAGCCATTCCCCTGAAGTAAAAAAAATCTGTAGGCACCTTGTAACTGGACTGTCTTTTCACTTATGTCTGCAGCTGAATGGAATGAATAAATAAAATGGGAAAGCCCTTTCTCTCCAATACTTTCTCAAAAGTAATTCTTCCAACCCTGCAGAGATGTAGGAATATATAAGCCTCCTTTTACTGAATCAACACCTCTAGCTTAAGGAGTTAAAACTAATAAAAAAATCAGTCTGCTGCAATTACAGCTGTTACAGCTCATTTTCCTCTTCAGTCTCTTCAGTACTTTTAAGTAATTTTCTTGTCTTCTTTTCCTTTAGTTCTTCTCTATAATTGTACACAAAAAGGCAAGGGTCTTCATCACACATTTTCCTGTATGTATTGCACAGATTTCTAAATTGCGACATGGAGAGCTGAAAAGGACGCAGAGTTGGATCAACATTTGCTGTCATCATCAGCTGTTCTGTTCTTTTCAAACGTCCACTTTCAGGAAACAAGGTCCTAAAAGGTGTGGGGAGAAGACAATCAAATTCAGAGTTCAGACAGACAATTCAGTTTCCCTTAAGAGTAACAGAATCCTTTTAAGAATGTATTTAATAGTAAACCTATATTAAGTATGTCATTATTTTAGCTTTAGCACTCAATATAGCTCATTATCTAAGCAAATGGAAACATGTAAGGGCCCTTTTTCTGCAAATTATGACAACATAGAAAAGCATATACGTACATTGTACATTAATGTTAACAAACAGGAACAAACATGCATATGTTTAAAGGGCGATTTGGGTACAGATACAGTCACAGAGTCTTAGAATTCACCTCATATTTAGAGAGCAACAATAGATTAAACTGTGGAAAACAGATCAGATCCAAATCATGACTTACATGGTAAGTGTTTCATTCCAATGGGAAAAATATTATTATAACTTGTCATTAATATTATAATTCTAATGCCAGAAAAAAAAAGCCAAGGAGGAGGAAAGGAATATTTAATTATCATTCACTTTTTAATATTTAGAACTTGGAGTATGTGCTAGGAGTCCTAGATTTTGTTTTCAGCTGTCACTGTTCATAGAGTTAATCATCTACTCTGTTGCCAGATGCATTAGCACCTCTCTCTCACAAGTTCCCTAAATTTCGATGAATAGTATTAGTTTGAGTAATTTTAATGTCTCATAAAAATGCATACTACAAAATGCAAACTATTGAAAGTACCGGGTCTTATTAGCAGTAGTTCTCAGTCTACAATGGGTCAGGAAGGCAGAAAATTTGCACATGGTTGGTGTGTATGTCTCAATTTTCAAACGAGCTGCCTCTATCATACATACCTAAGACCTAAAAATGCTATGCACCTAATACATTAACACCCCCACAGCCCTAGCTGTTGTTCCACAGGTTGGCTGGTCAAGCTACTCAAAATGTTTTGTACAAGTAAGCAATAGGTGGCTCTTGGTGAACAGATGGAATACAAAGTTAAGAAAGGGTTTAAAATGACAAGAGAAGGATTGAACTTCTAGGAATAACCTGGCTTCAAGTACAGGCTACTCCAGGCCTTGGTCAAAAATGTATCCATTACTTCAGCATCTAGGGCAACAAGGTTAAAATGGACCAATCCTTATTTTGATATCCCTCCTTAACTTACTCTCTTTGATTTGGTAGTTAAAAGAGGTACCTGAAGCCAAAAATGTTTAATCACCTTTTATATACAGAACCATCTTATAAGGTTGCTTTCAGTGATCCATGTGGGTGCTGGTGATGTTGATAGCAGTAGCCTGGAGAACATAAAGAAGGACTACAGAGCCCTGGGAGAGGTGGTTAGGGGCTCTGGAGCTCAGATTGTCTTTTAGTCAATTCTCCAGGATACAGGGGAGGACCTTAAAAAAGCTAGGAGGATTGGCCAGGTTAATAAATGGTTAAAAGGATGGTGTCATAGTCAGGGGTTTGGGTGTCTTGAACATGGGACCCAAGTTAGTAGGCCAGGTCTACTAGGGGCTGGTGGAGCTGGTCTGACAAAGAAGGGGAAGAGTAGTTTTGGTAGGAGGCTTGTCAGACTGGCCAAGGTTGCTTCAAACTAGATGTGTTGGGGGAGGGGGGCATCATTCCATCCCAACACATCCAGTCAGTTCCCAGCACCTATAATAAATGCTCGGAGCAATGCAGAGATACTCCAGCCACTCCAGCCAATGAGCTTGCTTCATTTGGAGCTCGGCTCAGATGCCTCTATACAAACGCCCGTAGCATGGGGAACAAACACGAGGAATTAGAGATGTGTGCATGTCTACGGGGGTATGATATAGTAGGCATCACAGAAACATGGTGGGATGGCTCCTACAACTGGAGTGTTGGAATGGAAGGTTACAGACTCTTTAGAAAAGACAGGCCTGGCAGGCGGGGAGGGGGAGTTGCTATTTATGTTAGGGATAGGCTGGAGAGTATGGAACTCTGTCTGGGGACGGGTGAGCAGTCAACAGAGTTTGTGGGTCAGGGTTAAAGGGAGAACAGCGATGGGGGACATTACTGTGGGGATCTGTTACAGACAGCCTGATCAAGAGGAATCTGTGGATGAAGCGCTCTGTACAGACAGACAGGAAAAGCCTCATGCTCACAGTCCCTTGTTCTCATGGGGGACTTCAACCACCCTGACATCTGTTGGAGGGACGGTACAGCCCAGCACAAGCAATCCAGGAGGTTCCTCGATTGTGTGGAAGACAACTTCCTTCTGCAAGTAATAGAGGAGCCAACAAGGAGAGGTGCCATGCTTGACCTCGTGCTCACCAACAGGGAAGGGCTTGCTGGAAATGTGATGCTCCAGGGCAGCCTTGGATGCAGTGATCATGAGATGGTCGAATTAGAGATCCTCGGGACAGTGAGAAGAGCGTGCAGCAAGCTCACTGCCCTGGACTTCAAGAGAGCAGACTTTGGCCTCTTCAGGAACCTGCTTAGGAAGGTTCTATGGGATACAGCCCTAGAGGGCAAGGGGGCCCAAGACTCTTGGTTGATATTCAAGGATCACCTGCTACAAGCTCAGGAGTGTTGCATCCCAACTAGAAGGAAGTGCAGCAGAAGGGCCAGGAGACCTCCTTGGATGGATAAGGAGCTGCTCAGGAAAATTCAAAGGAAAAAAGAGGCTTATAAAAGGTGGAAGCAAGGACAGACGGCCTGGGAAGATGTTCTTCGGGAAGCTAGGGACCAGGTTAGGAAAGCTAAGGCCCAGTTAGAATTAAACTTGGCTAGGGATGTTAAGGATAACAAGAAGGGATTCTATGGGTACGTAGCAAATAAAAGACAGAATAGGGACAATGTAGGCCCCCTCCGGAAGATATCGGGAGAACTGGCTTCCCGGGATTTGGGGAAGGCTGAGGTTCTCAATGACTTCTTTGCCTCAGTCTTCACTGGCAAAGGCTCTGACTGCACCACCCAAGTCTTGGAGGGAGAACGCAGGGACTGTAAGAATGAAGACCCTAGGCCCACTGGAGGAGAGGATCTGGTTTGAGACGATCTTAAGAACCTGAATGTGCACAAGTCCATGGGACCTGATGAAATCCATCCGCGGGTCCTGAAGGAGCTGGCAAATGAAGTTGCTAAGCCACTGTCCATCATATTTGAAAGATCATGGCAGTCAGGTGAAGTCCCCGATGACTGGAAAAAGGGAAATATAACCCCCATTTTCAAGAATGGGAAAATGGATGACCCAGGGAACTACAGACCAGTCAGTCTCACCTCTGTGCCTGGCACTCTTGGAGCAGATTCTCCTGGAAGACATGCTAAGGCACATGAAAAACAAGGAGGTGATTGGTGACAGCCAGCATGGCTTCACTAAGGGGAAATCCTGCCTGACCAATTTGGTGGCCTTCTATGATAAGGCTATGGAACTGATGGACAGGGGCAGAGCACTTGACGTCATCTACCTGGACTTGTGCAGAGCCTCCGACGCTGTCCCACATGACATCCTTGTCTCTAAATTGGAGAGACATCAATTTGATGGGTGGACCACTCAGTGGATAAAGAACTGGCTGGATGGCCGCACACAAAGAGTTGTAGTCAATGGCTTGATGTCCGGCTGGAGACCGGTAACGAGTGGTGTCCCTCAGGGATCGGTGTTGGGACTGGTCTTGTTCAACATCTTTGTCGGTGACACGGACAGTGGGATTGAGTGTGCCCTCAGCAAGTTTGCCGATGACACCAAGCTGTGTGGTTCGGTTGGTACGCTAAGGTGGGCTAATAACAACCTTATGAAGTTTAACCATGCCAAGTGCAAGGTCCTACACCTGGGTTGGAGCAATCCCAGGCACAGCTACAGGTTGGGCAGAGAAGAGATTCAGAGCAGCCCTGCAGAGAAGGACTTGGGGGTGTTGGTCAATGAGAAAATGAACATGAGCAGGCTTCAGTGTGTGCTTGCAGCCCAGAAAGCCAACCGTATCCTGGGCTGCATCAAAAGGAGCATGACCAGCAGGTTGAAGGAGGTGATCCTGCTCCTCTACTCTGGTCTCATGAGACCTCACTTGGAGTATTGTGTGCAGTTCTGGTGTCCTCAACATAAAAAGGACATGGAACTGTTGGAACAAGTCCAGAGGAGGGCCACGAGGATGATCAGGGGGCTGGGGCACCTCCCGTATGAAGATAGGCTGAGAAAGTTGGGGCTGTTCAGCCTGGAGAAGAGAAGGCTGCGTGGAGACCTCATAGCAGCCTTCCAGTATCTGAAAGGGGCCTACAAGGATGCTGGGGAGGGACTATTCATCAGGGACTGTAGTGACAGGACAAGGGGTAACGGGTTCAAACTTAAACAGGGGAAGTTTAGATTAGATATAAGGAAGAAATTCTTTACCGTGAGGGTGGTGAGGCACTGGAATGGGTTGCCCAGGGACGTTGTGAATACTCCGTCCTTCGCGGTGTTCAAGGCCAGGTTGGATGAGGCCTTGGGTGGCATAGTTTAGTGTGAGGTGTCCCTGCCCATGGCAGGGGGTTGAAACTAGATGATCTTAAGGTCCTTTCCAACCCTAACTATTCTATGATCCTATAGACTGGGAGAAAGTTGCTCAAGGCTGGGAGAAAGTTATGAAACCAGTAAGGTCACTGTAGGAGGTTTACAAGAAGTATGGATGTAACCCGCCTGAGGGCTTTTGGGAGGACTGACGTACACAGGGTGATAAATATTCTTTATGCTTTTTCTAAGGCATCTTGCAAAAGGAGATTTACTGTGTGAGCCAACTGCATCGCCCAGACACCAGCAGCCTGACATTTGTAAGTCTTCATGATGACCCCAGGAGGCCGGGTGCTTTTAAAAGAACCGCCACAGAGCTGCAGTCCCTTAATTTTAATGCTGTGAAGAAAAGTTGGTTTTACCAAACTTAATAAGGAGAGAAACAGCTTTTTAAAGTGGCCACACAGCACTCTGGGGAGTTGGATGTGTATATATGTTTTTATGTTTTGTAAATGTCAGTTAAACCCAATAGCCTTGGACCAGCCAGATCTGGGCAAGTGTCTAGCGGCTGGCAGATTCCCATGGGCAGCCGTGACATCAGGAAAACTGGAGCTTCTGCACGTGCTATAAGGGCAGCAAGGCTCTGGTCAGGCCAGAAGAAGCATGGGGTTGGCGCACTGGAGGGTCCTGCCACATGCCTAAAGGGCTGGGACAACATTTCCCCAGCATCCATCTAACCCCACTACCATCCTCTTAGTGGAAGGTCCCAGTGATAAATGGATACATGGAATTTACCAGTGCCTCATCCCATGGCATTTGCTTCTCATCCTGCCCTGGATATACCTTGCATCCAAGGGTTGCATTCTTGGTTCACACCACAGTGAATAACTAATAACCCCATAAAATCTCTACCTGAAAGACGTTAGCCCACCTCGATTCACTCAGGCTCTCCTTTTTGGGTTGAGGAAAGCTATAAGTAAAATGATTCCTAAATATCAGGTAGCTAAATACATATATGAGATCAAGAGCAAATAGATGCTCCTGAGAGACTGGAGATTAAAGGGTTATTTTAACCATTATCTGGCCACAAAACAAGCTCAGGAACTGGGTTAAGTTTCTCAGCCAGAAGTAGGTGTCTGACTTTGGTCATCTGCTTTCAATCCACATCTAAATCTTCTCCAGCTTTCCAATGCAAACTTCCCTACAAGGCTAGCTGAAATCAGAGCAGGATGCCCACACACCCCCCCCCCCAAACCTCACTTCACAAAGCAGAGAGGGGAAGTGAGGCAGTGTCCTCAGATTAAGAGCTCCCCGCTTATGCAGGTGGTGGGAGGCAGGAGACCTCACCGACCTGCACACAGGGACTCCCCTGTTCCTTGGTGCCTGATCAGTGACAGGGAATGCCGGTTAAAGTGTAAGGAGGAATCCCCTTTACTCCTCCAGAGACAGCGCATTGGTCATGGGTTACTGGGTACAGTCTTCATTATAATATTTCTGCCATGTATTATCACCTCTTCCTCACACCAGAATCCTGTCTTGGGAGTTATTTAACTGATGTGCTGAAATCTAAATTTAATTTATAAATGTCCACGAACTGCGACTTGGGCTACAATATATTTCTTTGTGGATTTAATAGCTTTATACACTATGTCTATCTCAGATCCCAGAATTTACACACAAATGTAAACTGATTCTATTACTTTGGTTTTATACAGTATATGTGATACATAGGTAGACAAATACCTTATAATGAACTCAGACTTATTACACACCAAAATGTGTTATTTGTTTTCAAGTCAGCTGAAGAGTAAGAGGATTGTATTTCTTAGCTGCACACTAGGGCTAAAGCGTAAGTTGCTATGGGGTATGGGATGTGCAAAAGTTCAGGCTCCCACTCCTTGCCTCAAAAAAACCCCAACATTGAGCAGTTAGTAGCCATTTGTGATTGAGGTTTTTCTTTTTAAACTTTGCCAAATATATTCTACATAAAGTAGACATGCTGACTGCACATGCCTCCTGCTTACACTGTCAACTGAAATGATTCTTTCCCAGAGAAAAAACCCAACAAAATAAAAAACCCAAATGACCACCCTGTAAATCAAATACAAACTGATCTAGAGATTGACTACATCATTTTCTAACAACCTCAAACCTTAACACAGGCAAATTAATACTCATTTTAGATCCAGTGTCTGCCTCCATTACATCAATAGCATTTACTATGTCAAGAAAAAAAATAACCACACCACAAAATTTCTATAATCACCTTTAAAATAGTGAAAATTAAGGCTTGTAGTTTCATAAGGTGGCATCCTTCCTAACTCTGGACTACGTGAGGGCCAAGACCATGCCCAGTAACATTCAGCTAGCCCACCCTGCAACAGCATGCCTCTAGTCCTAACAGCAGCTCCCTCCCACATTCTACAATGCTGAATGCTGGGCTTTTCCCATACCAAGCCAGACACGTGGCCATGCTGGAGTTTTAACAGGATCCTTGGTGAACAGACTGCAGGTTTCTCACATCGCTTAGAGAACCTAGTAAATTCCCTCAGTAAACTTAGGGATTTTTAAAGAGTCAGTAAGAACTCTATAAAAGGGAAAGCACAGAAAGAATTTAACCTTTTGACATTAACCCCAAATAAGTAAAATTTCCCACAGGCTGCCATCTTTGGCTCTGAATTTTGACACTTTCATTTTGTAACTCAACCAAAAAATGCCGTAGTTTTGGTTGTTCGCTTCTTTCCAAGACATAAACTATCACTAATTTATCCTAGTAATTTTAACAACTTGAATTACACTAACAGAAACACACAATAATTACTACATAATTACAGCAGAGATTCATCTCATACTTTTGTCTCCAGAAATTATTCAAAACCAGAAAGATCTGATGAACTATGTTGACAATTTTAAAATGGGAGGAATAAAATCAAATGTATAGCTACAAGTGCCGATGCATTTTCAGAAAACAGTATCTGAGACTTTATCATAAAAGATCCTTACTCAAGTCCACGGAAGCAGTATTTTCTTCTAAACTGAAAAACACTTTTAACCACTTTTTCTACGAGTTCAAACGGCTGTTCTATCTTTGGTTGCACCAGTGGAGTAAAATGCACCACAGCCACATCCACCTACATGGAAAAGAAAGAGAAATTTGAGTAGATATATTCCTCTGAGACACATTATTTCTATGTTAACCGGCTAGACTTCAGGAAACAGGCAGAACACAGGAAGACATTATTGTGACGGGTAACATAACTGCAGTGACAAATGTCATGGTATTTGAATATAAAAATTCAGCTTAAATTTCATGGCCCTACAGAATTTTAGTCATAGTTATCTACATATTTCCAATTAGTTCACATGCCATTAATACTCAGTACCTTTTTCCCCATGGCACTTCCTCAATCTAGAACAACTTCCATGTAATCTGTAAAGTAATTAGCACTCTGTTCTTCAAATCCTTCCACAAGACAATTCTGACATGATACACAAATTAGGCAATATTCGATATACAGGCTGAAGGACAGCTGGAGAAAATTGGTACTATAATGAGAAATCAAACCCATTCCCTATATGTTTTCTGTTGCTCTAGGGCTTTTCTCATATGTAAGCCAAGGAATGAGTTTTCAGCACATTAAGAGTGTAAAATTCTTGTCCGTTTAAAGGAATGGTAGGTAAAAATAAGTTTGCACCCATTTTAAGTGACCATACAACTCTGTATTTACAGTGTGTATCACAGTTCATCAAAAATTATATTTAAATAATTCTACAAAGATCTTTTTCAACTTTGTTTTATTTTTTATACTTCTAAAATCAGCTCTGTTCAACAAAATAGTTACTTTCCCTGTATCTGAAAACAGAATGAAATAATATCCTCCCTTTACTATACATATATATATATAAAACCCAAAAATACGTATATATGTCATGCAGTTACAGAGATACTGTATTACGCAAAGATGCCCTAAATTCAGACTTCTGTATTAAAAAAAAATAGAGGCTGGGCTAAAAACCCAGTTCTGCACAACACCCAAGTAAAGTAGTTTGCCTTCCATAATAGATATTAACAATAACATAAATGAAAAATTCCTGTGAAGACGTACACTGACAATTTATACGATTTCTACAAGTACTGTTACTGTATGACTACAAAATTTTTGAGCTCCAGACTTTTAAAAATATTCAGTTTCTTATTAAAAATGTCTGCTAGTATGATGGACAAAAAATAATTCATCTTTTTAAAAGGTCTGAAAGCCATATTGTCATTCATGGAACAGTCTATGTCACATTAAACTGAAGACGTGCTTGTTCTGGCTGAAATAAGAGAGATACTCAGACCAAAGAACACCTTTTGTTCTAAGCACACTCTCAGTGTACCAACTGTTTGAGAAAACCCATAGCAAAAGAGTACTTCAAAAAAAGTGAGGTCTTTTCCTATTGCTTTAACCAAAACTGCTCTAAGTTTGTGGAGGGTTTTTAAATCAATTAAATAGTAGTAACCTCTGATGTGGACATATCCTTCTGGCACAAAAGTGCCATCCATCCATGTTGTACTTTCAGTGAGAACAGCTCAGCTGTCAAATACATCCATCTGCTACAACTGCTTCAACAGCAGAGGTATTGTATTTGCTTTCAACAGAAATGATTAAATTCAAACAACAAGTTTCTTCACATAGACAGAACTTATGAAGCTGAATGAAAATACTGTCTAGGAAAAGGAA
This sequence comes from Psittacula echo, assembly GCF_963264785.1. Lineage (NCBI taxonomy): Eukaryota > Metazoa > Chordata > Aves > Psittaciformes > Psittacidae > Psittacula > Psittacula echo. Next base: position 42,369,768 of record NC_137738.1, read on the forward strand.
AAAAACCACTGATTAATGGTGCTGATGAAAAAAGCTACAGAAAGTTTCCAGTATCAGCAGTGCTAATCTAAGTAAATGTTACAGATTTTTTTTTCTGTTTTTCCACCTTTTCTGAAAGCTAGAGCTAAGAATAAGACACGAAAAAAACCCCATAAATTATTAAAATGTAATGACACAAGAACATATTTAAAAATTACGTAACAAAGAAAATTTGACATAGGGAGACTGCAGTGAAAGACACATAAACTTGATTTCCAAAGCAATTTCTGAATTTCTGAAGTGCCGATAGTTTCTACCTTTGCCACAGGTTGCTGATACCTGCCAGGGAGATCACAGGAAGGCAGCAAAAACTTGTGTTGACACTGAGGCAGAATAGGGCAAATACATATTTCACATAACCAACCAGCTCCTTTCACAGACATACTGTAGGCTTTCATTCACACGTGTATACACTTACCTATGCTTTAGTCAAGAAATGAAACAAAGTATTTTCTCTACAAAATTAGGGATAAGAAAACAACCAGAAAGACCATTTGGGACCTCAGTTTTGCAGAACTGCTCACAAGTGACATACAAGGTCTCTCTGAGAGCTGGAGCTGCACCTTTAACCAAAATTTCTGAAGAAGAAAGAAACCACCACCATCTACATGCAGTGTACAGTTTAACAGAAAAACAGCTCAATTTGTAATCTCAAGGCCAGTGGGCAATAATTTCTGCTTCTGAAACAAAACACAGCACTTCTCAGCATTTGTTCCATTATAAATGCTGTTTTCTTTGGACCCCAGGAAAGCTGCCTGGTTACTATGGCAACAGATACAGGGGAAAGCTTTTTGCTTGTAATTGGCCACTCCTTTAAAATTATACACGCTATTTTTCTCTAACCTTTTTAATATGCATAGAGTAGCATTATGAAAGCCAATAGAGTACATAACAGCATACATTAATTTGTTGATAATTTTACCAGTGAAACTTTTCTTTTTCACCCTACCAAGAATGTTTGAAATATTTGCAAAACAATACTCAATTCTCACAACATAATGAATATGAAAATTACTCAACTGATATACCCTGAACTGTCAGTAGTATGGCAATTATTCTCCCCTTGCTGGCTTCACGTATCTGAACATTGAAGGTTTATGTTCTGGTAGGGTAGGAAGAACACAATTTAGTTCAGAGAAGTCTGCTGCCTTACTGGTGAAACCAACACTATAAATCAGAATAACCTTACATGAGGCAATATTTACTTAATAATTGTTGACAAATAAGGGTCCCATGATGGGCAATACATGTATCTTGCAACAGGGCCGTATTGAAAGAAACCCAAAGATCCTTTTTCAAGTCATAATTTCCTCACAGGGACCTGAAACCTAAGCAGCATATTACAACTTCATTAAAACAGACTGCTTGAGATCTTACTAAGACACTTCTAAGCAAGCACTCTTATCAGCTAAATGTTCAGTACCAGCATTTTATCTGTCTACTACAGATAAATGTTACGTCTAACACCACATGTGTATCTCTTAGCAACCTTGTTCTGATGCAAAGGTTTCATTTTGGTTCACTTTTCACAGAAGATAACTGTGCCACTACACTAACAGCAATAATCTAATTCCTCTGTAAGAGCAGCTTTGTAATTAGTCCATTCATACTAGGATCACAAACAGGATCACAGGAAGCTAAAAATCAGGTGCAGAACCCATGTGTATATCACTGCTGCAGTCGGCAAGACTTTTCTCCTAACTTCTTGATTTAACACAGCAAATTGTCAAGGACACTTCTTTGATGTGCTGCAGTTACCACACAAGCCTTTCTAGCAGCTTTATCCTTTCATCCTTTTATGCAGACCCATACAAAGGCAATAAAGTTATAGAATGACCTACAGAAGGCTAAGGCCACCAAGAATAGATAAACAAAAAGCGTACTTGAATAGAAATGCCCTGCTGTTCCAATTACAAGTTAAAATAAATTGCATAGTTCTTTCCCAGCAAATTTAAACTCTTAATAAGATTATCTGTGATGAAAAAAAAAAAAAAAACAAAAAAACCCAAAAAAAACCAACCCCCAAAAAACCAACAACTGACAAACAACAAAACCCTCTGGGTCTCAGTTCAACTTAAATGAAGCCTACCCTCCCCCCTCAGCCTCTAACCCACCTCTCACCCCCCAATCCCTAAGTCTACAGTGTCTGGATTCCCAAGATTTTATTCCTTTTAATCACTGCTCACAGTTTTCATCATAGAACCCAGAGCTTTCATCACAGAACCTGGATATCATTATGTATTTAGGACTAAGGGCCCCTATGTGTTTTTCTCCATAATCTCTTTGCTTTCCCTTACTGAGCATTTTGTCAAACAAAACTCATTAAACAAAGTACTCCTTTATTCTCGGGTGGATGGAACTAAGAGAGCGAACAAACAGCAGTAATGCACTTGCTGTAGAGAAGAGAAAAAAACAACATTCCAAGAAATTTTGCTAATGCAGTTTTATATGAGAAAGGACAGTTCCATTCAAGAAAAACTGCATTTTTCTAGGACATCAGCAGTGAAGGAAACACCTCAGACCTCACATCCAGCAGTAAGTGCTACAAAAACAGGAATGAAACGTAACTCTATTTTTTATTACACTTGCAATGCATATACTTAGATGTATTATGCCTTTAATTTGGTTCATCCCATTAAATGTAATGCATGACTACCACTTGCAATGATTTGCGTTTATGCTTGTGTGTTTTTATACGCTGAAATTTTAAAAAGGAAGCAATGAAAAAAGCTAACTCAAGATCCTAATTAGCTGTTCCAGAATATGCTTTTGAATGAGTTCTGAGCTACCAAGACATGTCAGTTCCTTCTGTAAAAGGAAGTTAAGTCATCTTTCTCATAGGCCTGATACAGCAAACAACATACTCTTCAGTCTGAACAAAATTAAGGGATTTGGAAATAGGCATATCTTTGAAGTAAGATTTTAAGAATAAGTAGCTGTGAATAGTCAAATCCTTAACTATAATAATTTTTAAATAGATGTACGCTGGACAAAGTGAGCACATCCTTGAACAATCATCTGGACTATGTACAATATATAAATTAGAGAATTACATGTTATGTAATGCCACCAAAGACTGATATATATTGATCAAAACCTTGTTGTCTTACATACAATGAAATAAGAGTACAATGAGACAGATATTGTGTTCCACTTATTTCAACCATAACTCTTATTATCACAGCTTTTCAAAAAAAGTTCTAATGCTAAACAGCAATTTTAATATTATTGTTCATATTGAGAGAGAATGTCTCAGGAAGCATAATCCAGAGGACTGCCCTTTCTGTTATCACTCTGATAAAAGACAAAACTTGCCAATTACACTGCCCCACTTGAAAGGCAGGCCATTTCTAATCCTTCTTAAAGGTCTAAAACCATTGTTCTTCATCTGCTGTCCCAAAGGTCCAGCTGATGTAACAGCTGTGGTTCTGTCTTCCCAGGCGCAGTTATCGTACTGCCTAAAATGTTCTCATCTGGCAAATGAAATTTGACTCTTTATGCAGGAATAGCAGGGAGCATTTTTTTTAATGAATTTTTAAAACTGCCACTTCATAACGAATTTGTAAATTCTTTCAGACAGGTAAGTGACTGATACTGCTGCTCTAAGTCAAGGACTGAGAATCACTGACTGAAAACAAAACATTGATTTACAAAAATCACATGACTTAATTGTGAAAATACTGCAAAAAATAAATTCAATCTTATTCCCCTTCAAACCCAGGAAATGTTGCAAGTTATTAAACAAAAGAACAGACAATATTAAAATAACTGAAGTAAAGGGTTACCTTTAACCATTCTTCAAACAAAAGAAAATATTATCAATATTCATTGTTATAAAATAGTCAACAGGAACCGACTACAGCCATAAACACATTTAAAGAAGGTACTTGAAGAGTAGAATATATTTTCTACCACAGTGTTTTTCTGCAATGATTTCTAATCTGCAAGTTTCTAATATTCCATTGTCAATGTATATTTGTCTAGCAAGCCTGCAAACTGCATACTATTACTACAAACAACTAGAGTAAGATAAGTTTTGCCTGATGGCTTGCAATCATGTAGGAAAGGGCAGCAGCTCCTTGTTACACGCAATTCTAAAACACTGCCCATTTGCCATCATTTATGCTTGAGTACCTTGTGTACAGCTGCTTGGCTGCTCTCATCTGCTTCAGGGTCATGTTCAGATATTCATTCAGGTAACCCTAATTTTAAATGCAAGCTTTTGTTGTTTGCTGATTTCTTTTTCTTTCCCCCTCGCATTTCTCCTCCCTCCCCTTCGTCCCTGTTACACAGGGCTACAGCCTTGGCTACAAGCTACCGACCAGTTACACTCATTTACAAGAGAGAAAGGGCAGACAAAAGGTGACAGCAGATAATCATCATGGCATCAGCAAGTCTGCAGTTCTTTGCTTTTATTCTGGCTTTGTTTGGTGTTTTTGGAGATATCACAGCCACCTTGCTACCAAACTGGAAGGTAAATGCAGATGTTGGTTCAAATATCATAACAGCTATAACACAGATGCAAGGACTTTGGATGGACTGCACATGGTACAGCACTGGGATGTTTAGCTGTACCCTAAAATACTCCGTTCTCTCTCTCCCCATCTACATCCAAGCTGCACGGACCACCATGGTACTGTCTTGTATCTTATCGGCCTTTGGGATCTGCATCACTACAGTTGGAATGAAGTGCACAAAGTTGGGAGGGGACACTGACAGCAAAAGTCACGCTTGTTTTGCTGGAGGAGTCTGCTTCATTCTTGCAGGAATTTTTGGATTAGTACCAACATCCTGGTATACAAGAGAAATTATTTCAAATTTTCTGGACCAGACCGTTCCAGAGAGCAGTAAACATGAACCGGGAGGAGCGGTTTATACAGGATTTATTTCAGCAGGGTTTCTGCTTACCGCAGGTGTTATCTTCTGCACTGCATGTTTTAAAAAGCAGCAAGGAGCATGGATTTACCCTCCAAAGCAGCACCATTTCCCATCTACAGAGCAGGAGAGCAACACAGGCTACAACCTGAAGGACTATGTGTAAATACAGTTATTTCTATCTATTGATGCCATTTTTTGTGCTAAGTGTAGTTTGATTATTTCAAAGAATGTATAACATAGCACTTTACTTACATCTGAGCTGAAGTTATGTTTAAGCAAAGTATTTAATTTATAGCAGCATCCACAAAAAGAATAAAATTAAGAAACAATGCTTAAGTCTGCTACAAGAGTAGTTCTCTGCCGATTTTTCAAACCATTCTTTGTGACTTTCCAAGTAACATTTACTGAAGAAAACAGGAACTATTTTAAAATATAACTGACAGTACAGTTAATGTACTGATGACTTATTACAGCAAAGATGCTTACAAACTAACTGCTTTCTATTTAGCAAATCAGGCTATCAATAACATATAATGTTTTATAGCGTATTTTACATTTTGATCTTTAATTATGGTGCAAGGAAAAAAACCCTCAACCACTCTTTGTCCAAGGAGCCAAATTGAATGTTTTTTAAATAGCAGACCAATCTGCCTTTCATTTTCAGTTCTAAATTGCCTCAGTAACTAGATTTCTTAAAATACAAAACAAAATAACCACACACAAAACCCTCAAAACAAAACCCCCACCAAAACCCTGTAAGCCCCAAACCTCAACTGCATTGTATATTCTGCATATCAGGCTGAAGAATCAGCAGTACCATTCAGATCTTGCCAAAAATGGCTCTCTCGCCTCAATTTGCCACCTGCTGTGGGTTTCATTTATTATTCTTAAAGAAATGTCTACTGGACATTCACTAATAGCTACTAATCTATCACTACACAATGAATGTTAGATTTGAGGAGCAATACAACAACAGAAATGTAACCACAACTATGAAAACACCTGCAAACTGTAACATAGAGGATACAAACTAAATAATCTATGTTCAAGAAAAATCTGGAAACGTTCTGGCTTATACTTCCTCAAAGTAGCTTTTAACAGCTCAAATAATATAGCTACCATTTATTGTCTTCTATGTTTCTGGCCTTCTAAAAGAACTTTGTAAGTCTTTTTAATTATCACTTTAGGCTCTGTTTCAGGCCCACACCCACATATTTTGTTACTGTAAAATGTAATATACAGTGGTGATAAGGAGACAAGTAACTCACTTATTTTGATTAGTAATCTTAGATCCTTTAACCTTTTCTTCCAACACACAGATTTTGTTTTGTACTGATCTTTGGCAGAGTATGGTCTGTCTAAATGCTTTGCTAAATGAGAAATTGATGTGAATTTGCTAGCACAGTTAAGAGAATGAAAGGGGTATAACACAGGCCTGTAAATTTAGGAATATGATAATGCTGGACAAGTCATTTAACATGACCAACTGCTATTTATTTATATACAACTTTCATTTCCCATATTATTAGCTTGAAATTCACTAAAACAGCATAAAGGGGCCTTAACATTATATGTATAGTTTGATGGAAAAAGATCTTCTGTTATAGCATTTGAGAAAGTGGAATGTTTTATGCATCTAATGTGTAAAGAGGCTTTATTCTAACACACATAGAATGGAATTACACCTTGCTTGTGTTATTAACGTTACACACAATTGCTTTGAGTTTCCTATGTATTCATCAAGGAGCTTGTTTTGTACTAATCCTAATGCTAGTATGAGTAGTTATTCAGCACTGCAGAGACTTAACTGACCAAAAAGCCAAATTTTCTTTTGCTTAGACAGTGCTGTGCAGCACCATTCCACTCCATAAACCAAGAGTCTTTTGCATCTCAACATTCATAGTATTGTTGAAATACTATTCAATGAGCAAATGAGGTAAACAACTCATTCCCAAAACATGCATCTCCACCTATTGTAAGGGGGTTGACATGATACTGATGTGCGATCATTGCTATGTATGCGAATTAAAATTAACACTGTAAAATATGAACCAACAGCATTTTTACAGGTGGGCATAAGTGAAATGGAAGAATTGCAAACTATAAGCAAAACGAAGTATTCATTGGTTACAAAAGCAGTAAATTTTATACAGAAGTACCTAAACTTCTTTGTATACCTATGAAACAAAAATCAAACACTGAGCCATTTTGTTCAAAATACACTGAAGAGCTTTCCATGAAAACAAAAGATTTTATCAGAAATGGAAATATCTAAACCCACATGTCAGTCTACGGCTAAAAGAACAGGGACAAGGCAGGGGATCCATGTAAAACAGAAGTTTGAAGGAAATAATATACTGAAAACAGGTGCTAGGTCTGTCTGAAAAATTTGTACTTTCTGCTTTTGCAATATAAATGGTATTGTTTTAAGTCAAAGAAATATATTAAATAAAGATATGCTTGCCTTTAGTGGTACTGACTTTTTTACTCAACAGAGCACCAACTGACTGTAGGATTTTGCTTATACTAAAACATTTGTCACAATTCTATGAGTTACCTATCCCTCAACCAATTGTGGTCTTTTCAGCACAGGAAAATGGGAATATCGGGTATAGCTTCCTAATTCTGAGGCACGGTCTGCACAAGACTTTTGTCTACACTAGCTCTACTGTGCCCTCACATTGCATCCACAACTGTGGAATTTTGGCCTTACTGGAGATTTTTTCACATATTTTAAAGGGAGATGATATACTGAATTTATGTTTCATTTACCCAGGAGACAGGAAAAAAACCCCTTCACCAATCTAAAAATGCAAAGCAAAAAATGTCTTAAGCATGGTCATTTTTCTTCACAACAGACTGCTGTCACGATTAATAACTGAACACAGTTGATCAATTACTTGCTCAAAAAATAGTAACAAACTTTAAATTATCATTAGAATATGCCCAGATAGAGGCCTGAAAATTTATTGTGATAAATCCAGAGGGGCCATCCAGAGGGACCTCGACACGCTTGTGAGGTGGGCTGATGCCAACCTTATGAAGTTTAACCATGCCAAGTGCAAGGTCCTACACCAGGGTCGGAGCAATCCCAGGCACAGCTACAGTTTGGGCAGAGAAGAGATTCAGAGCAGCCCTGCAGAGAAGGACTTGGGGGTGTTGGTTGATGAGAAAATGAACATGAGCCGGCTTCAGTGTGCCCTCGCAGCCCAGAAAGCCAACCGTATCCTGGGCTGCATCAAAAGGCGAATGACCAGCAGGTCAAAGGTGATCCTGCCTCTCTACTCTGCTCTCGTGAGACCTCACTTGGAGTATTGTGTGCAGTTCTGGTGTCCTCAACATAAAAAGGACATGGAACTGTTGGAACAAGTCCAGAGGAGGGCCACGAGGATGATCAGGAGGCTGGGGCACCTCCCGTATGAAAATAGGCTGAGGAAGTTGGGGCTGTTCAGCCTGGAGAAGAGAAGGCTGCTTGGAGACCTCATAGCAGCCTTCCAGTATCTGAAGGGGGCCTACAAGGATGCTAGGGATGGACTATTCGTTAGGGACTGTAGTGACAGGACAAGGGGTAACAGGTTAAAACTTAAACAGGGGAAATTTAGATTGGATATAAGGAAGAAATTCTTTACTGTTAGGGTGGTGAGGCACTGAATGGGTTGCTCAGGCAGGTTGTGAATGCTCCATACCTGGCAGTGTTGAAGGCCAGGTTGGACAGAGCCTTGGGTGGCATGACTTAGTGTGAGATGTCCCGGCCCATGGCAGGGGGCTTGGAACTAGAGGATCTTAAGGTCCTTTCCAACCCTAACTATTCTGTGATTCTATGATAAAAAGAGAGAAAATAACCTTCCAAAGGTTCTCAAGAGGTAAGCCTGAAGAGTAAAAAGACCAGGAAATAGACTGCAATAAGGGAGAAGTGATACGTACTGATAAGCTGAACTAACCAGTTTAAGAGGAACTTTCAGAAGCTGAAAGTTCATTTCTGAAACAGAACAGTACATTTCCGCACGCATTCAGGGAAAACAGACCCCACTCATGTGTCAGGCACACATTTTTACATAACAAACAGATAAACAAAGGTACATTCTTGCCCAAAATACAGTTTATTAATTTTTGGCTCCTATTATCATAATGCTATTAATAAAAACCAGTAGATAATAGGACAGCAAAGAGACTGTTCTGTACTGAAGAACAAAGGGAGAAAAGATCATTACTTTTTTAAATAGGCAGTGGGAAGTAACTGACAAAGTGCTATAGTGAATAGGAGGGAGTTAAATATGCTAAAGATGAGTAGGGTGGAATTTAAAGATTATAGACATGGTAAAATTAGAGATCTTTGACAAAAATGACAAATGAAAAGCTTTTATTTATCAGGGTCTTTCAAAAGACCCATCAACTCTTCTAGGCATAATTCCCAAACTGTTTATAAATGCAAACTGTAAAACTGTAGGCTTTCCAAAGATGCTACAATCCTAACAAAGTATCATTATCATTAAATCCTGATCAGCTTTTCAGAAGCATCCAAACCAGTATTCTGATCTTGCAGACAAGCTTGAAGGCCAAAGCCAAGTTCTAAGTAACCAAAAAGAAAAGCACCTTCTTGAAGCAAGTATGTTTTGTTTACAGGAAAATCACATCACTTCATAGTATGGAGATGAACTACAGCACCTGTTTTTCCTTACTCAAAATCAGATATACTGTTTGACTAACAAATGAACAAAAAAGACCGAGAAGAAATAATCAAAATTTACCTCTGGCTTTGGAACAAAAGCTTCACCTGGAATCACGAAACAGTTTTCAACAGTGCAGAGATGCTGAGACATGATGGACAGCCTGCTACGTTGCTTACCTCCTGGATTAGCTGTAAGCCTCTATTGAAGAATCAAAACATAGTAATTCAGTTTCACAGATTCACATGTGGTGAGTTACATTAAAGCTTGATTTTCAGTATAATCAAAGGCTAAGACAAACTAAAACAATTGTCAAAAATTTGTATCAAAGTTTATGCCCAGTTAATCTAGATTTTTTCCCTCCAGCATAGCAGCATTTCACTAAAACACCATGCTAATTTACAACCCATATCCTGAAATCAAATGCATGTGAAAAGATGCTCCTTGAACTTCTGCAGAACTTAATGGATGTCAAATAATTGTGTGAGCACAAGAGAAAACTAAAACTATTCTGACTGCAGGATTCAAAACAAACATAACATCAGCTGACATATTCTTACAGCCTTTTCTTCCACTGTTTCTGTATCAAATAATGCTGGGTTTTTTTTCCTCTTTCAAGATAAAATAAAGCTCCATAAACTCAGAATCAGATAGAAAACAAAATTTTCTACATTATTGACTGGTCTACACTTACAATATATGCAAAAGGAAGCAGGATCTACTTTACATAAATTTAGCATACCAAACAGTAAGAGCGTTTAATACTTAATATGCTCATTTTAGCATTCTTCTGATTTTCCCCAAGAGATTTCTTACAAAGATTATCAAAACAGTAGCCTGGACAGAAGTAGTCTACACTTTCATAACCTGGCAAGAAACATGTTCTGCTAGCACAAACAAAGTTGAAACAAAAAGAAGCATCCAGTAAGACAAGTTTCAAATGGTAGAAGACATCGCACTAACTATTCAGAAATAGAATTTTCAATATTCCTGTTCTTATTTAGCAGTACCTTAATAAAAAAAAATGAAATATGAAAACCAATTTGCATATCTGGCAATATCTGTACACTACATAGCTTCAGATGAAAAGAGAACTCATGAAATGCTGCCATGCTTATTAAAAATATTCCAGAAAAATAAAATTAAACCTACTGCTGAAGTTTTGTTTTTTAAAAACAACTCTCCTGAAAGGCAGTTTTGGTATGAGCATAGAACAAATAAAACACATTTCAATGACTTTTCAGAAAGCTCTGTGATTCTTTTTGCCTACATCAGCATTTAAAACTACTGTCATCATTGTTTCAGAGGAAACCTACTAGAAAAAAACCCCTCTCTATCCACAGTTATTATTCTCTGAAAAAAATCAAAACAACAAAACAAAACCAAACCAAAAACCAAACCAGCCTGCAAAGTCTACACACTTCCTTCACCTCTGAAGTAGAAATGAAGCAGACCTAATGACATTGCTTGCAGTCCTTCCAAATGCCAATTCAAACAAGCTAATCTTCCCACAAAACCCATGTAATGAGCCTCAGTCAGTTAGTTCCTGCTTCTCAGCTGCAGAAGAGATAACTTAAAATCCACCTCTGGGCAGTAGCATCTTAAACTACTTCAACCCATGTCAGCAAGAACATACTTGTGCGTGACATTGCTCCAGGAACACAAAAATGCTGAGAATAGAATCACAGAAGGGTTTGGGTTGGAAAGGACCTTTTAAAGGTCATCTAGTCCAACCACCCCACAATAAGCAGGGTCATCCTCAACTAGATCAGGTTGCTCACACCCCCGTCCAACCTGACCTTGAAGATTTCCAGGGACGGGGTATCTACACCTCTCCAGGCAACCTGTTCCAGTGTTTCACCACTTGCACTGTAAAAAAATTTCTTCCTTATGTAGTCTAAATCTACCCTTTTTTAGTTTAAAACCATTACCCCTTGTCCTGTTGTAACAGGCCCTGCTAAAAAGTTTGTCCTCATACTTCTGCAACATCCTATTTTTGTAAGTTTTTTTTTTTCTCCTCAGTTCTCAAAATTCAGTTAGTTCCTACACTTAAAATACAGAGAGAATCTGAAACTGCATATGAACACATGCTGAAGTTCAGCTAACTAGGAAACATTCTGCTATTAAAACTTTTGCAAGGCATGAAGCACAACAAAGATTCTGAAGCTTAATACAATCCAGTGGTACCTGCCATCTCTTTTAATGATGCTCACTATCAACCACTGACTAACTTCAGGAATGACTGTTTTGTTCTTCAGTAAGCTATACCACACAATTGTGCTTCCCATAAATGTGTATTAAAAACCCATTATTAAAGAATCTGCAATATCTGTCACAGTAATTAACCTACCTGAAGAATGAGACTGTCAAAGCTGACCATATAAAGGAATACTAAATACATTTTAGTATATAAACCACTTTCTGCAAAACAACTATTTTATTTTAGAATGTATTTATATCCAACCTGTATCAGTTATGAAAACATAATAGTAATTTTTCTTCTGTTTACTGCTCAAAGATCTGAATTGTTTTCCACTTTATTAACACCTTTTGCCTAGCCTTCTAAATAGACAGCAGCATTAGATACAAAATGATTAAACCTTCCACATGCCTGTCTTCTAGGTACCCCACCTCCCAGCTTGCAGATCATTTTGGGAGAGCAGTTCAGGCAAACTATTCCCTACCCAGTTTTACTCAGAATTAGAGACTGACAACGATCTTCTAGTTAAACTAAAATATGACTCATTTTAATGGAAGTGGGCCTGGAAGTACATAGCCCAGGTTACAGACTAAGGTGACAGAGGGCTGGGTCTGAGGAATCTGATGCAAGGTAAAAATTCTTATTCACAAAGTAATTAACCAATTTACAAATTTAAACTACAGAGAGACAAAAATTATCTGCTCAACACTTAAAAGTACCGTTTTTACTGTTGTGAATATCTGGCCTTATGCTCATTAACAGGTCTTAGAATTTGGCATATAACAACTGCTGGCTCTCATCAACCAAGTTGTAATCAATTTAATCAAATCATATCAGAACAGAGTGGTCTGTACTGACATCAACTCATGCCAGCATACCTGCGCTACAAGGAAACAGAAGAGCAGGAAACTACCACTGCAACAAGGGCAAATGTATTTTCTACTGTTATACTAGCAAAACTGAGCTTGACCACAAATAATACTTTCTTACTGTTAACAGCAATTTATCCTAACTGATGATAAAGCACATGGCTTCATTCCATGCCAGCTTTCCTACCCTTCTGCAGAGTTTATGGCACATACACTGAGACTTCTTTGATATTTACACTCTAAGCTTAGAAACATGACTGAGGACATCAAACTTCTGGATATAATACATTTCCCTTTCAATAATATCAAACCACAGACATAAATTATCAGTAGCAACTTATTATCTGCATGACATTGTTCTCTATTTCCTTGTACTGAATATGCTTGTGTATGTCAAATTACAATTATTAACTTAAGCAACTCCAGAGGGCCAGAAAAAGACAGAGATTTTGATTACCATTCTTCCTCCTAATCATAAACCAAAATAGTTTCTCTCAAAAAAGTTTTTCATGATGTCAAATCAATTACGGAAACACAAACCAGAAACCTTGAACAATTCAGTCTTCAGTGGAAGATCAGAGTTTAAATAGATGTAACAAAAAAGAATCAAGAGATGCCAGAATGTAAACTCAGTAATTAACACCTATTCATTGCATGACCTTGAACAACATACTCAGTTTCCTAGTGTTTCTAATTTCTCAGCATTCTAAGTACAAGAAACTTAGAAAGAGTGCATGGTATTTAAGATCTCAATGAGCTATGCTGGGTGAAGCAGCACTAGTCACTAGTAGCACTAGTGCTACTATAGCTGATTACAGCTATATAAAGTGAGTGCACTTTTTTTTTATATAGCACTCTCAGTGCTAAGCCAATTTTTTCACTGCTGTCACAAAACATTGCATCTTGCCCATTACCACTTTGCAGTTAGATATATTTTGCAACAAGGTATGATCTAATATGACATGAAGTTCTTCCGGAAAAGTGATCCTAGATTTTTTTAATACCTGAAACCACATGAGCTGAGAGCTGAATTAAGAAATCCAGCTTATTTCATGTTTGTCCCTGGTGTTCTCTAGAGCCATCTACTGGAAATATCAGTACTTGTCTTGAATGTTGATTGCAGGGCTAGAGTAATGACAGCACAATATGGTTTTCTGTGACCCCCAAAAATGACTACAGACATCCCACTTGCATATATACTTGTTACTAATTTATGCACAAAAAAAACCCAGCAAAATTTTACCATTAGATTTTTTACGTTGAAAGATTAAAATTAAAATCACACACACATTTTAGGTTGCACACCAAACCCCTGATATTTACGAACACTGCACTAATTAGATGGAAATTCAGTTTTCACACTGATGTGCAATTCCTTTTTCCTTTTTTGTTTTTGTTTTTTTTTTTTTTTTAAGCAAGTAGATGCTGGTAAGAAGCCATACTGCTTTCATAAGTACAAAGCAAAAAGTCTTCCAGCTTTTGTAATATCACAGTATCACAGTATGTTAGAGATTGGAAGGGACCTCAAAAGATCATCTAGTCCAATCCCCCTGCCAGAGCAGGAACACCTATGATACATTTCATCCAATGGCAACAGAAACTGTTAAAATCTGAAAGCATTGAGGAGTAGATTAGTTTAGCTTTGAGAATCTAACTATTGACACAAAGTAAAATCTCAATTTGCTCTTGGACTTCCTCTAACAGAACTCTAGTGATGCCTTTCTACACACATAAGACTGGCAGCAATCCATTAATAATTCTGATTATCAAGTCTCATTCAAAAAAGCAAAAGTCAGAAAGTGTTCGTCAAGACCATGGAAGCTGTGTGTTAAGTGTTTAATCACAACTGGAAATAATGCAAACCCTCTATTCTTCCTTATTTCAAGAAAGGTATCTTTTTAAAAGAAAATATTTTTAATTAAGAGAGCAAAGGAAAAAACTGAGAGGACTGAAAGGTAAGGAAAAATAGACTGATGAAATGGTGCATGAACGACTGAAAGAAAAGATAGTTAAAAAACAGAAGAGTGCTGTGGAATCTATTAATGTTTAAGAAATCGATACTTCAGAAAATAACAGATTAAGTACCTCAAAGAAATACATCTCTCCGTAAGGAAATAAAAAAATAAAAAAATTATGGGCTGTGAAAGAATCAGAGCAGATGATTAATTCAACATTAAAATCCGTAATTTACAGCCACAGAAACTAAAAATCAAACCAACTCTTTCCTCTCTTTTTAAAGCCATCTAAGATTAGGTTTGTACTTTTAAACAAGAGGCTGCAAATTTTTGTTCAACTTAGCATCTGTAAAATTTTGGGAAAACATTAATATCTTACCTCTGCAACTTCCTTCTGAAAAGTCAATGTCATCTGTGTCCTGCCATAAATAAAAGGTCCATCCTTTTTGGAAACATTTTCAAGCCATTTGATGATCAGAGGAGTTGAAACACTGAAGGGGAGATTCCCAATGATATGTATACCTGGTGGCTCTGTTAACATTTGAAGGAAAAAAAACAACTGTCAAAGAGTTTCGTATGAGATTTTGCCATGAAAGAACATGTAAGAAAGATATGTGCGTATCAACTTAGACTTAAAACACAAAAACAATTTTTATTGTGCCTCACCAGAATTATGCCTTTCCATTTACATTTGTCTTACACTGACAAAACTGTGTTACTATTCTCAGTAATTACTTGGAAAAAAGTGGTTAGGTTTGATTCTCATTTACATTTGAATAGACCAGTAGCTTTCAGCTGACTTTCAGCTCATCAGCAGATTTCAGCTGAGCTACCCCAGAATAGCAAAGCTGTAACAGCAAAACTATGACAGTGTAGTTCATCAAGTCTTCATAATCCCCAAAATAATCACCTAGATCAAATTGGACAGAGATCTCCTTCTGCACAGAGTCCTCTGAAATCAAAAGGGTTTAGGGCAAGTACAAGACTTAACCATTAAGAAGTGATAGGTATCTTTCAATTATGGATCCTATCAGTATATGTGTGTTGTAAAAACACAGAGCAGGCATTACATTAGTGGGGATCCTTATGTCTACCCAGCAGTGCAATAGAATCGGGCAAAACAAATGCACATGTGCTGTTTCTTAGACACTACAGCATTTAATAACATGCATTTAATGGCTGGACTTGATGATCTTAAATATCTTCTCCAACCTGGTTGATTTTATGATAATATTAATTCAGGCTGCTTTTCTGGCACAATTATGCACTTTTTAGGCTGTGATATTTCTAGAATATTTGTGATATTACATGCGTATCAGAGACGGCCAAGTATCTTTCTAAAACCCACCAGCCTTTCAGATTTTCATATGACAGTAATACAGAAAAATTATTTGCTTTTATACTTTCCAAGAGTCATTACTGTACAGTCAAGACATTCAAAGGTTAATCACTGCAAAGCTCCTCACTGTTGACTAACATGAATGTCACATCTGTTCCACTGTTTTGTCTTAGAAGAGGATTCTGTTTCCTTCTGGAAAGGAAGTAAACAAGCTCATCTCTCTCTTCTTACCTTCAAAATGTACCAGAAGAGAGTAACACCTGCACTCAGTGAACTCCAATTATACCACCACACTTAAGATATAAGAAGCCTTAAAAATAAACCAAATCCAAATACTAACCATCCTCCCAGTTCTTTTTTAAGTGCTTTGGAAAAGCCTTCTCCATCTTGTATGTCAGGATATCTCCATGAACAATGCGCACTTTTCCTGGAGCTGCTTCAGATAACAACTGTTTGTAAGCAAGCAAGCAGAATTCACAATGAGTATTAACCAAAGGATTTCCAGTTTCAGCCACAGCAGAAATGAAAACATTGATATGTATTTATCTTCAATACACAAAAAAGCACAAAAGTAGTTAAAATTGAGGTACTATTAGTAAGTATTTACTTTCAAAAAGCAAACACTAACAAAAAAAGTTTAATGTGTGACTCTCTAAACACTGTTCACAGCCATAGAATTCTCAACAGTGAATTTAAAATTGAAAAGACTGCTAAGAGTGTCTTCAACAAGGACAATTAACAAACCTGGGCCACTAATAGAAACCCACCTGATTTAAGTAGCAATGTAAGCAGCAGGTTTTGAAAAGTTTTCAGATCCATTACCTTTGGAAACAATGCTCATGTTCTTTATTCTGTCTCCCCTGCAGTTGAAGGGTCTATTATCCAATTTTAGCCATACGTGATAGAAGGCTGCACAAATATTCAGTCAGTTTTTCTTTTACATAAAAAAGGGGGAAAACAATCTCTCAATACTCCCTCTGTAGTAGCTTGTACTCACACCATTAAAAGCCAAGGAGTTCCCCAAAATGAGGGAATGAGTATTTAGTAGCAGAGAAACATCTCAAAAAACTGTATCTTTTTAAACATTTCAAAAAAATTCACCCTGTTGCAAACTTCTCTATCCTACTTCTGCAGCTTATCTCATATTTAATAAGGACTGAAATGAAAACTCAGAACAAGCTGTGGTTTGATGACCAGCTCTTTCATTTCTGGTGTCAGTTTACACAACCACAACTAGCTAAGTTTTTTAGTGCCACACTCATCTTTCTCTTAAGTATGAAGCTTTGCACAAACAGCACAATTCAAAAGCAAAGTCAACTTTTACAAAGATTTTGGGGGTATTTTTTGTTCCTACATCAGAATAATGAAAAATGGCTCAAAGAACAATTTTTCTTTTACACAGAAATCCAAAACCATAAACAGTTAAGTGGTAGTGCTTGGCTGCTGAAATAACTGCTCACCAATGTTAGTTCCATCTCCAACCTGAATCTTGTTTATATGCTCAGCGGCACAAACAGCTTACACAGGTCTCTTGAGCCAAAGGAAGAGCTGCTTTCTCATATTGTTCTACAATCTTTGGCGTGAATTTTTTTTGAGTAAATGTTTTTTTTACCATCAAAACAGCTAAATCTTAGAATACTAAAATAAAAAAATCCTAACTAAATCTGTATGTTCCTATGTGATTTAAACGCAATTATTTTCAAATAGAAGAAGTACATCTAACCCCAACTCCAAACTATTTTATGTCTTTTTCAGCATTACACTAGCAATTACATGGCATACAGATTCACTAATCTGCCATGATTTGTCAAATCTTTCTTTGAAGCTGTAATAAATGCTGTAACAGGATGAATGATAACGTAAGATCAATAAAGTTAGAAAACAGCATAAGAGGAACCAGACAGCTGCCTACACAGTAATGGATTAACATATGTTATGCTGTCTTTTAATAATGGTTTTCATGTCAAGAGGACTTTGGTGGTTTTTTGAATATCACAACATAAATGAGAACTGGATTTAATTTGTGAGTAGAAAAATCACAGTTGTATATTTATAATTGGAAATAAAGACTTGGAAACCCACTGAAACATTCTCCACTTTAAGGCTGATGTGTGCAGCTACAAGTTCCAGGAGCTCTTAAGCACCAAGCACATTAGTCGAGTGATTTTCCATCATACAGATCCTCTAGTTGATCGCACACAACCAAAAGGGCATGATAAAAACACAAAGGGCACAGTTTAAAAAATAAAATTGTGTTCCTGGAAGAATTCTGTATTCAATCCTCTCTCGGGCCGAGAGCCTCCTTTCTCTCCTCATCAATCTTTTCAGCCTAACAACTATGAGGGCATAGGGCACAGGGAGTTTGTGATTCTTTAAGAGTGAGACAGAACTGACAGACTCTCAGCTTGTGTAAACTTTTACTCTGTACACATATGTTTTTCACTATATTTCAGTTTTGCAGTAAAGAGGATCACAACTTCAGTTTTCTGATGGAGACCACAGCCTGAAAAAGTCAATAAAAAACACTGTACACTTTAGATTGGTGATTTCATAAGTATCTAAAGAAACATTTTTAAGTAAGAGTCCCCAGTTGTTATTTTAATCTCTGCTATTTTGTTATTCAAACCTCAACCCATTGATGAGCATCTGGTTTTGATGTTTTTAACAAGAAACTAGAAAAAATAGGTATTACAACCCACATTATCACAAAAAGAAAGATTCATTCTATTATGCATCATATTTGGAGGGAAAAACCAAATTTAACAATAATGGATGCAACATATATAGTTTTCATTCACATCCACTGCTACCAAGTTATAACATCTTTATATTCAATAACCTCATTCAGGCATATTTATTTCTACTTTAAGGAGGTTGCTAATTAAAAAGAATGACTACTGTTAATTCACTTGAACAGTAAAGATAATTACATACCAAAACCTCATTATAGACCCTGAAAAGTATACTTTTATTCAGTTAAATCTGTTGTAGTGGCTGCATTTTGGAAGATGAGGAAAATCCTGTAAATACTTAGAAACCTGTTAACAACTACCATTGAATCTCAAATTCTCTCCAAACCCAAAGCAGTTCTTAACATCTGAAACAGAAATGCAGATTTGCCCCCACTCAAGAAGTGAAAACATGAAGTTTTCATACTTCATAAAGTAAGGATGGCATAGGATAAATTATTAATGGCCGAGCCTACAAAGACATAGTTACATACATATTGAGGTTTAAGTATATGAGCATTTTCATTCTTATTTTAGATTGGTTTTGTCCTACAAACAGATGGTAGCAGTTCTCAACTGAACTGCCTATTTATTTTCACTGCTGATTTACTACAGAAGACACAGTACAATATAAGGAAAGACCTTTGAGATTGTAGAGGCACAAGAAAACAGTTAAATCTGATTTAAAATGGGACTTTTTCCTGGTTTTCTTCATAGATTTATATATTCAAATTCCATAAACATGGAACTTTAAGAGCAACACAAGTAAATGGCATTTAAAAATGCCACAATAGCTTGTGACGTTATACCAACTTTAAAAGAAAGGAACCAAAGTTTAAGGGCATTTTTATTTTTTTAATGTAAAATAAACACTGGTTTATTCTTCTGTATTTGGATACAAAAGGACATAAAAAAGAAATGTGACCAGCAGGTCGAAGGGGGTGATCCTGCCTCTCTACTCTGCTCTCATGAGACCTCACTTGGGAGTATTGTGTGCAGTTCTGGTGTCCTCAACACAAAAAGGACATGGAACTGTTGGAACAAGTCCAGAGGAGGGCCATGAGGATGATCAGGGGACTGGAGCACCTCCCGTATGAAGATAAGCTGAGAAAGTTGGGGCTGTTCAGCCTGGAGAAGAGAAGGCTGCGTGGAGATCTCACAGCAGCCTTCCAGTATCTGAAGGGGGCCTATAGGATGCTGGGTAGGGACTCTTCATTAGGGACTGCAGTGACAGGACAAGGGGTAACGGGTTCAAACTTAAACAGGGAAAGTTTAGATTGGATATAAGGAGGAAGTTCTTTACTGTAAGGGTGGTGAGGCACTGGAATGGGTTGCCCAGGGAAGTTCCATCTCTGAATGCTCCATCCCTGGCGGTGCTCAAGGCCAGGTTGGACAGAGCCTGGGGTGACATGGTTTAGCGTGACGTGTCCCTGCCCATGGCAGGGGGGTTGGAACTAGAGGATCTTAAGGTCCTTTCCAACCCTAACTATTCTGTGATTCTATATTACCCATACTGAACATGAACTGGAGTGGAAATAAGCTTTCACAATTTTATAAAGCATAATTATTAGGTTTAAAATTCAAAATAAGACCAAAAGACATTACGTTCAGCCTTCAAACTACTAGTTCATCTGAACTGTGAAATGCAACCAAAACATCTCAATCAGAAGAAAAAAAAAAAAAATAAGACTCAGCACTAATTCAGTTGCAGGATCAGGTCCCGAGGGGCCTAGGAGAAAGCAGGAGCAATTAATTGCTATACTGTACATTTTTATCTTCAAGCAAACAATAGCTCTGATTTAAGCCAAAAAAGCAAACCTGTTTTCAATGCTGAGATCTCAGCAAGACATCTGGCATCTTTCTATGTTCTTAAAGTGTTCTTATTCAATAGTATGGATACATTTATACTAATTATTCCCCAGCTGGTACCTGTAATCCTGGAATAAATCGAGCATCTTTTTCAATTAAAAGGAGTTGTTCAACACCAGCACTGAGAATGGATCTGGTAATCCCTCCTGGCCCGGGGCCCACTTCACAAACATGGGCATTTTTCAGATTGCCAGCATGTCTCACTATCTTGTCTGCAAGACACAAAGAACATACAAAGCTTTTATACTGCAGAAGATCCAGCTCACTTAGATAAACTCATTGTTTATTGTTAAAACACAAGTGTGCTTACCTCAGAACAGACATAAACAGTGACACATCCCAGTTAATCACACACCTGCTACACTGCACAGAAATCAGATTTGTTTCCTACTACAAGATACCCTCAGCTCTTTTAAAAATAGTATTTTCAGCTTAATGTAATATACATTGTTGCTCATTACAGAATCAAATGAAAACAAAATATTACTTCTCATCCGTAAACCACCAGGACTATTCTCCTGCAAGTAAGCACTTGTGTTCAACATCCTAAAGTCTCGCTACAGTATTTCACTACATTTCCTTACAGCCTATGTTTCAAGGAAATTTAAGAAGATAACAAGATTTCAATATGAACCCAGCAATTGTATGAGGGAGGAGTTGGAGTAAACTAAGAGTTGGAATACAGGCAATTGGTAGTCACAGAAAGTGGGACAGATGAAAGGTGAGGAAAGAATACCTATACATTAGTGGAAAGATACAATACTGAAAGGTATTACAGCCAGGAAAGAAAACAGATTAGGTTTTAAAATAAACATTAAAAATGTAGTCGATGAAATAAAGGGATCCTTAGGAAGCATGGAGAGAAGATGCTGAGAGAAACTTTACTGCTCATTCCGTAACTTCTTAAATATGCAATAAGAAATACCTGAAGACTTGCCTACTCATAAGGTTTTACTAAATGCATGCAGACATTTTAATTCCAAGGTAAGAGTCCAGTTGTTCAGGAAGTGGAGCTATGTCTCATGTTCGCACTCTAAATCTTTATCAGCCTGGATCTTCAAATGTATTCAAACCATCAGTTACATGAGCTGCACTGCATTTCTTACTGCAAAACCCAGCCACTGCTAAAGCAGTAAAGAAATGCACCAACTGAACAGTGCCAGCTTTGCCATCATTGCAGACATGAAAATGCAGAAAACTGAACTGTTCAGAACAATAAAACTGGTTCAAAAAAGCTACATTTCTGATAAACTAAGACAAATTACCTTCCTAACCAGGCTATATAGGAAATAAAATTGCACAATGAGTTGCAGTACTTTCTATGATACATAATAAGCAAAAAAAATAGTATTTTTTTAGATCAAACTTGTAAACTACAATAGCACCTGAATTGTAAAAATACTATTAAGGCTTGGACTTTTGCATTTCAATCAATAATCCATATTTCGTATAGGAATATAGTTTCTACCTAAAAGTTACTGTTATTTATACAGAAACACATTTCCTAGGCATTTACAAGTAAAGTTTGTCTAAGCTAAAACTAAAGTAAGTCTTTAACGGTTTACCATTAAGCTGCTATTAACTTGACAGATTTCATCATACAAACACCATCTCCTTAGCTAGAATCGGGATTTTGAAGGAAACCAGAATACATGTTTTATAAAGGATAAAAATATAACAATAAAATATTTAACCTGTCAGTCGCAAATCCAGTAGAAAATTCTGGGAAAGTTGTTTCTGTGCTTTAAGGCGATAGAGTTTAATAATCTCTCCAATAGTTGGCAGGGGAGGCAGACGGAAAGCTGCTGCCTTTCCTGGAGCAGCCATACGACAACTTTTGCCACTTCCTCCTGAAGAGACATTTAAGAGATGGTTCTAGCATATGCAATAAATTCTAATATACTTAACACTAAAAACTCTACAAAGTTTACAAATACATGATTTACAAATCATTATGCAAGTGCTAGATTTTAAACATCAGTATTTTGACTATCGTATGTAGTGCTTTGCACATGTTCGTAGGACTTAGGCAACTCTCGTTTTGTAGCTTTGCCAAAACACCAGGTAAAACAGAAACCTCTCACAATTGTTCAATGCCAATTCCTTTCACAATTGTCCAGGGTCTATCTCTCATTACTGTATAAAAAGAACCATTAAGGATAATCTGCTTGAATAAATGTATTATTTCTGTGATGCCATGAAAAGTGTCATCAAAAAAGAATTAGACTATTTTTTATTAATCACCTGCCTTCCTAAGCAGAAGAATCCCAAGTGTAACTAGTAACATTAACTAATTAAGAATAAAAATTCTTTTTACTTTGAGGATGACAGGTCCAAATGTTTCACCTTTCTCTACCTTAACCTGGCAGCCCTGACCTCGCCATTACAGATCCCGGGGCCAACAAGCTTCAGCACTGAGCGCCCACCCTGTGGTAGCAGAGCCTGCCACACAACGCTGCAGCCCAACACGCAACAGCCTGTTCGAGGAGTGGCCGCTAAGCGCACTTTAGATCTTAGCGGGCTCACGACAGGGACCGACGGCGGCAAAGAAGTGGAGCAACAGGACTAGGCGGCGGGAGAAGGCCAGTATCCAAGTGCAGATGCCATTGGCAGCTGCTGATAGGCCGGGGACAGAGCACGGAGCATAAGCCTCTCCGCCCGGGTCAGAATCCCTCGCACGAAGCCGAATCCCAGTTCCGCCCCATGACAGCCCCAATCCCGACCAGACAAAGCAGGGTGAAGGACAACTTCCCCCCCACATTGGCCACTCCTTCCCCTGACTCTCCGACGACCGGCTCCGCAGTGCGCATGCTCCCAGTGACGGCCCGAGAGGGGTGGCACAGCAGTGCCCGCACAGGCGCGGAGGCGCTTAGCGTAGGCGCAAGCGGGGTGGTGTAAAGTCCAGAGGAGAAGCGGAGCGGGCCGGGACCAGGGCAGAGGCGCCATCCGGCCGCGCATAGCTTTTCCTCGCTCTTCGGAAAAGGAAAGCTCAGAGCAACCCCCCCCGGCACCGCGACGGCTCCTTACTGTGTGCCGTGGGAGCTGACCCGGAAAAGGAAGTGTCTTTCCTCTAACGCCGGCGTGTCTCCATACGGGCGCATCCGGCTGCTCGGCGACATGATTGGCTGCGTGTCCGGGGGAGGCATGGCCACGAGTATGCTAATAGGAACGCAGGCGCCGTGCTGTGCGTGTAGTCGTGGTGGGCGCTTGTTGTGGATGTGTTGAGGGGGTGTGCGTTGCCCATGCTTTTCCGCGGGTTAAGGGCTCTGCCCGCTCGGGTCGGGCGCTGAGGTGTTTTGCGCACGCAGTGTGGACTGTACAGAAAGCGTTCATTTGCAGCTGCCTGGGAGGTATTCTGTTGCCTCTAGTCCCTGACCAAGGCCCCGCTGGAGCTGCGGGCTTTGCTGGTTGAGGAGGGCATGGTTGGGGTGACGCCGGTTGTGCGCATTACCACCGCGGTGGAGGTTCTAGACAATAAGAACACCCTGTTCTCAGTCGTCATTGTGGGTTAAAGTGTAGTTTGTTCTGGAGTTACTCGATTTGTCTTACACTCTTTCAGATGGGTAGAACTGTTATCTGCAGGCTCCAGGAAAAGGCGTTTGGGTGTTGATGGTATGTTTTCACATGGCATGGAAGTAAGATTGGAATGCAGGTTCACAGATTTGCAGGTCAGGCTAGAATTGAATTGGCCTCCATACTTAGAGTGGAGTTTTTCCTATTTTAATTTTTATTCTAATTGCTAGGCCATTTTACAGGTAGTCTGGATACTGCATGGATGGTTCAGCTTATTTCTATGTATCAAAATTATTAATAGAATGTAATCGGATTATTAATATAGTACAATCAGAACCAATGGCTCATTTCCTTTGAAAATACAAATGTTTCTGTATTTCTGTAAAAGTTTGTTTCAGTTTTACTCTACAACACACAAGTCTTGATCTGACTGGGAAATTAGCATGGAAGAAAAAGATGCAATAATAGTGTTCTATGAGTAATTGCACTGTATAAACTGAGAAATTGCATATTGCAACAGAATTGTAACTGCAATAAATTGTACCCACATGTAAGTCCATGTGTTCATTTATATGGGCATGTATGCATATGTATATACTGTCCAGGTTTGGTAATCCTAAAATTCACTGGTAGCATCAGGAGCCATTTTAGCAGAGTATTTCTGCATCATTTCTTGTCACAGTGGATTAAGGAAGTTCCATTCCCCGCAGCACTTTGAACAATTATTGGATTTTAAGGGTTTTTTTTCCATTTTGATTTAAAATTCTGTGTTATCACAGTGAAATTGAATGTTGTTTCCAGAAAGCTAAGCAGCTATTAAAAAGCCACAGATAATTGAGGATGTTGTTAGATAGATGTAAGAAAATGAAGACATTGAAGCATTTGCAGAAAGTAATTCCTCACTCAGGATAAATAATGGGTGCAATTGTAAATAGCTTTATGCATTAGACATGGCTTCAGCCATCAGTAGCATGTTCTAGTTAAGTAATAACAGCAGATGCAGTAAGGTGTTCTGGTGTTGTCCTGTAAAGAATTGAGTGAAAGAAGGTTGATAAACAATATCTGCATCAGTATCTCTCTACAGATGAGGGTTCAGTTTGATATCAGTCAGTTTATCACAGTTAGACCCTAGGCATGTGAGACAAGTAAGATGTGTGTGAACATTAGCAGAGCCAACAGGAAAGAGAATATATTGTGAAGGGGCCACACTTAAAGGAAAATGGAACTAATTTTGTAGTCGTTAAAAACGTTGGGAACTTTGCAGTTGGTGTCAGTAAGAAAAGAAACTGGCCTAGGTTTTGATGTTTACATACAGTGAAATATTGGGATAAAATGTCATGGTCCTACTCTTACCTGAAACACTGGAGTTTTGAGTTCGTGAGGTATAAAGTATTCATCTTAATATATATTATTTGATTTTAAAATAATTATGAATTAAGTATAAAATGTAACCTCCACCTGGGGTGACAGTGTAAGATTCCAAATAAAATTTATTTCTTTGTCCAGTTCCAAAAGGGCTTTACAAGAAAATTGTGTGGTGATTTTTCGACTTAAAATCTGGAGAAATTTGAAGAAATATGGGCTGTGTCTTAGGAGGAGCAGGTGTGAAAATGGCATGGGATGGATCAGTTTCATGACCAGATGAGGCATCGAGGGTATTTTAGCACTAAAGCAAAAAAGATGTCAGTTTGAAATTTTTTATCAGTACAGAAAAAATGTCAGAATTTTTTTAATGATGCATTTCATACTTAATCATCACCAAGGCTGAGCTTTTTCATCTCAAAATCTCAAGTCCACTCAGTCTTTGTATACGAATATTGTTCTGCCATAGTTAAAGTACAAGTTTTTGTTGATTAGAAGCACATACAGAAGTCTTACGGCCACATGAAGTACTTGAACTCTTACAGTAATAAGAGTGATAGGACTGATTTTCTGGTATTTGTGTAAAAACAAAGGGTTATGAGCACCACGGTCAGGGCAGTCCTTAAATATGTAGAAAGCAACTGAAATACAGGAAGCACTACCATAAATAATAATTATAAAACTTTCATGAGTCCTCAACTTGGACTTTGAACAGCTGCATTTTCATGCTGGAGGTTGGCCCAAGAATCTATTAAAGAAGTTTTAAATCTGTTTTCTTTCCTTCCTTCAGGGTGACAGAAGTTGACCAAAAAAAAACCCACCAAAAAACCCCTCAAAAACTAAACCCAAAAACCAAAAATCAACCCACCAGCGAATGTCAGGCATCCATCATCTGAATTATTTCATCGTGTGGTTTTGTCTTTACCTTAGAGACAGAGCCTGCTAATTTTGAAGTTAATGAAACATTAAGCATGTTTTCCACAGATCAGATAGATGCCAGGGAAAACTAAACTGGACATTTGAAGCAGCTCAGATTCAGGTCCTGAGATCAGTTGTGCAGAAACACTCTAATGGGATTACTTGGAGTTTTTTTGTTGACTGCAGCTTCAGTTCAGGTTGCAAGGATTAAACCCACAGTTGTGGCCGTAATCATGAAGGAGCATATGCACCAGTGGAAGGCTTCCACAGTAGTTACAGAACTTCAGTGGCAATTTCAGGTCTTACTTTTGCAGACTTGCTGAGCTCATTCATAGGTACTAATTATTTACTGGTTCTGTTCAGGTCATTATAATTTAAAAATAACCCCCTCTAAAAGGAGGTCCAGTGTGACTGACCTAAAACAGTTGTGTTGCTGGGATTATTATTACTAGTTTCATGTTCTGGCATCATGTTGTAGAAAATGGGGTTCACATCATGCTTTTGAAATGCCACATTCCGTTAAAAATGTGAGACAGAAAAATCTATTTGACAATTATTTTACATCATCTTAAGGTAAATCAGATGACAAGTTGTTAGTGGTCAGATTGCACTGAAAAATTATAGCGAAATGTAATACGCAGAAGAGGTTAGATACAGAAAATCTTTTATTTTCCACCCTGCTGGAAGTACTTTCATATCACAAGGCCTCTATTCTTTGGCTTGTTCTCAAAGACACTGTTTTCTATTGTTTGTTAAAATAAGATGTTTATTATTTCTATTGCACTAGCTCATAAAGATCCTAAATAGATTTTAGAAGCCTGTTGCACCAGGCACTGTACAAACACACAGTGACTGCCCTCCCTTAGGAAAACTTCTGTTACCGGATAAAATGCAGATGAAAATAAATTAGCAAATAGGAAAAAGGTCAGGTAAGATAACAGCAGAGAGGTGTACATTTCCATAGTCGCAGTAATTTTAGAAGCCACAGGCTGCAAAGCAGTGCAAAACTGTCATGAAACATCTTCAGTATTAACTCTGTAGAGGATCTGCAAGATCGTTTCTTGCTCTTTAATGTGGAGGCAATGCATTTTAGAATACTGTTTTTGAACTAAATGTTTTGCTTAGAATCATAGAATAGTTAGCATTGGAAAGGACCTTAAGATCATCTAGTTCCAAGCCCCCTGCCATGGGCAGGGACATCTCACACTAAGTCATGCCACCCAAGGCTCTGTCCAACCTGGCCCTGAACACCGCCAAGGATGGAGCATTCACAACCTCCCTGGGCAACCCATTCCAGTGCCTCACCACCCTTTCAGTAAAGAATTTCTTCCTTATATCTAATCTAAACTTCCCCTGTTTAAGTTTGAACCCGTTATCCCTTGTCCTGTCACTACAGTCCCTAACGAATAGTCCATCCCCAGCATACCTATAGGCCCCCTTCAGATGCTGGAAGGCTGCTATGAGGTCTTCAAGCAGCCTTCTCTTCTCCAGGCTGAACAGCCCCAACTTCCTCAGCCTATCTTCATACGGGAGGTGCTCCAGTCCCATGATCATCCTCGTGGCCCTCCTCTGGACTTGTTCCAACAGTTCCATGTCCTTTTTATGTTGAGGACACCAGAAGTGCACACAATACTCCAAGTGAGGTCTCATGAGAGCAGAGTAGAGGGGCAGGATCACCTCCTTTGACCTGCTGGTCAGGCTCCTTTTGATGCGGCCCAGGATATGGTTGGCTTTCTGGGCTGCGAGGGCACACTGAAGCCGGCTCATGTTCATTTTCTCATCAACCAACACCCCCAAGTCCTCTGCAGGGCTGCTCTGAATCTCTTCTCTGCCCAACCTGTAGCTGTGCCTGGGATTGCTCTGATCCAGGT
Organism: Psittacula echo; assembly: GCF_963264785.1. Taxonomy (NCBI): domain Eukaryota; kingdom Metazoa; phylum Chordata; class Aves; order Psittaciformes; family Psittacidae; genus Psittacula; species Psittacula echo. The sequence goes on from NC_137738.1 coordinate 42,397,977, forward strand.
GTAGGACCTTGCACTTGGCATGGTTAAACTTCATAAGGTTGGCATCAGCCCACCTCACAAGCGTGTCGAGGTCCCTCTGGATGACATCCCTTCCCTCCAGCGTATCAACCGAACCACACAGCTTGGTGTCATCAGCAGACTTGCTGAGGGTGCACTCAATCCCACTGTCCATGTCACTGACAAAGATGTTGAACAAGATCGGTCCCAACACCTATCCCTGAGGGACACCACTCATTACTGGTCTCCGGCCAGACATTGCGCCATTGACCACAACTATTGCTTAGTGCAATAGATACATTCAGTGTTAAATAAAACAGAATATTACTATATCAATGTCTTTCCCTAGAGCAAAACAATCCAGTTATGGTGAAAATCTTCCTACTATTGTCAGTCTACCACTGTGGATTCATCAAGCCGCATTATGATCAAGAACAGTGTTTTCCTTGTTACCACTTCAGTTACATTGTGTGGCAAAAACTGAACAGTCAAGGATCAAAGAATTACTGTTAACAGAAAATCTGGCAGAAAATTCTGTCCACACTGCTGAGTTCTTTGCTATCATAACTCAGGAAGTGCAAAGATCCATGGCTTTCAGTATTGCCACAGCAGATGTCTAAAAATCATGATATTTATTTTGAAACATTAGAATTTCTTTTAATGCTTGATTCTTCTGGTGTGCCTTTTGATTTGTGGGTCATTTAATCTACTCGGGTCACATGGCCAAGCTCTAGCTATAGCCATCCATATTAGAACATTTATTTTTAGTCGACAGTTTTGATTTCCTCTTGATCCTACTGTTTTAGGTGCTAGCATTTAGAAGGAATATCAGTTAATGCAAAGTAAAATTTTCGTAGTGCCAGGAAATCAGGAGAATCAAAACTACTCTCACTTTATCTGCTGGACTCTGTAGAAATGGGAATTTTCACACTGCAAGTAGAACCCAAAGCCACAAACCCACAAAACTAATGGTGCAGACTCAGCACTGCAAGCTGCTGCATCATTATCGCCCATTTATCACTGGGAATGTTACAGCATTGTGGAGCATTGGTGTTTTAGAGAGCTTTGTCTTGTTCACCAATACCCAGGTCTCCATCTTGGAAAATGTTTCTATGAGGGTAATAGTTGTTTCCATCTTAATTAGGCTGTCTAGCAGAGTGTTTTCAAAATTGATGTTCCAGTTTTAAGCATTAAGTATCCCTAAGTTAAAGAAAAAATATGAGAGCAAAAGCTTTCTCCCTACTTGCAACAGCTGCCACAAAGAATTTCATTAAAAGCACAGCATACGATATTAACTGAAAGCCAGACTTATACTCTGATTGTATGTCATGAAAAATTAATACAAAATGACATGAACCTCTGAGAGGCCTGTTAAGTGTGTACCATCACACAGGTAACAGCGTTTATCACCACACTATGTTGCCCCCTACGACCTATGCGTCCTTTGCAGCAATCTAATTCATGGTCTTGTAAAACCAAACCCAGCCACAGACTGGGAGCAGCACAGAGCCTGTGTGTTCCCCATGAGGGGAGATCAAAAAGCTGGTTCCATCCCTGGGTTCTGCTTTCCTGCTGTCACATTTTCTGTGGGACAGTTTAAAAACATATGTTTACCTTATCTGGACTTATTGGACAATGTGTTAGAGTTAGATGAGGTCTTTGAACTCCTCTTTCTTCTGTGCTTATGTCAGGCAAGTCAGTCACTGCCTGATCCCTCAGAAATAAGCGGTACCGTTTTGAAAGTGCTGTGATACCTGTGGTGGATTATTTATGCTCTCAGAAAAAGTCATACTCAAAAAGAGTACAGAGAGGAAACCTTTTTGCTTCAGTTCTCTACCTTCTGCCTTTCAAGTACAGAGGTAGGAGAGGGGTCTGCAAACTTGAGCACAGAGGGATTTCTGTCTTCAAAATGCTGGGAGGCGATTTATGAAATGCAGAAGGCGGACACTTCAAGACGTGAGTATTGGTTAAGCTCTCTGGCCACTGGGTGCCACTCTTGTTCCACGGCGAGTGAACTGCATAGTCTTTAGCAAGGACCAGAAAGTTAACTGACTCCACCTCATGTCCTTACGTCGAGTCAGGCTGCCAGAATACGAATGCTGTGTAGTCCGCCTAGCAGAAATAAAAAGCAGAAGGTCACTTAGACACTTACGGTAAACAAGAATGGAAGATATAGCAAGCAAAATCGAAGCCGTGAAACCTGGATATTTAGGCTTACTGAATATACCACATGAAAGTGTAAGTTGTTGATCATAGTTGCTCTGGTTTTTGGGAGCTCCTAAGTAGGCTAGGTCAGAATTTGTATTTTTCTAAGAAAAAGGTAGGAAGACTGATAAAAAATATGTTTTAAAAAGAAAGCATTTCATTAACTGCTAAATTTTAAGTCAGCTTTTTGCATCTAATGCAGCTGGTACAATAAAACATAATGCCTCGGTCTGAACCTTGACCTGCATACATCATGGGGGTGCTGTAGCTACCACAGCGTTCTGACCATACGTTTCTGAGTTGGCAAGTGACCACCAGTGCTGTAGTGATGAGCGTGGAACAGTAATGCTAGCTGGAATGATTTCTCTGTTGAGATTAAGGGAAGTGCTAAACTGAAATTAAAAATCATCTGCAAGAAATTGCTCCCCTAATCAGCAGTGTCAGCTTTTTCTAAGTATATTGTGCTGAGGCTTTACCTGGCATAAATTGCTACAGTTCTGTTAAAGTCACAGTGACTGTGCTGACTTCTAGCAGGTGGGAATACTTTTCAATTCTTTTATGTCATCTTAGTTCGATTTGGTTTAAAACTAAAATTAGCATCTTTGAAAATACAACAGTGATCAGCTTGCTTCCAGATATTTTCTGTCATACTGCAGTCTGAAAACATAGGTAGATGGAGGATAGACTGGGTTGTTTTTTTTTTTTCTGGCTCTTCACTTGTGAAACTCGTTTGAAGTTAATTTGGAATGAATGTGTCTTTTTAGCCCTGTGTATTAAATAGGCACTATTCAATGTTGTATTCAAAGCTTAGAATGGATTTTTTTTTTTTTTTTATTGTAGTTACACCCAGAAGCCCCCAGCAGAACTCCATGTCAGAAATTGTACTAACACAGCAGAAGGTATGACCTCTGTCAGGAAAACCTCACCATGTGATCCAGAAGAATAGGGAAAAGTGGATACTAACAGATTAAGAGAATAAGGAGGCAGTGAGTTAGTACTGGTCAGCATGACAAACTGTGGTCTCAGCAAGGCAGCATTTTTCATGTAGCATCACAAAAGAAGGATCTGAAGGGTACAGTAAGGGAACTTTAAGATGTTTACAGAGAGGGCAGAGAGGAAGAAACATTAAGGTGTTTCTTTGAAACATGGGCTGCTGTCATGAACCAGCTGTCCTCTCAACAATGAGTAAGTTTCCAGGAAGCAGACTCTAAACTTTGTGAAGGGGCAAGTGAACATGAGGGTTTGTGGCATGTGTTGCAATAAAAAAGGAGAAGCAGTGGAAGGTGTAAAGAGAGGATGGATTTGGCCAGAGCAAGAGGTAGATAGATAGTGATGAAGGGTAGATATGACAGGTGGGACAAGGAAGCATTTATGAAGGCCAGAGTTAAGATGGTTTCCATATGCAAGGTATGAAACCTTGAGAGTTGTATGAAAATTTTAACTACATGACTGAAAAAGTATCTTAGAGACATTGTGCAGAAAGATCTGCAAGACAAAGGTTGGGAGTGAGGCCCAGTTAGAGGTCCAAGGTGATAATGATAATCTGATTGTAAGAATAGATAGGAGCACAGTGATAATATTGTTGACAGTGATCAGAAAACATATAGTTAAGAATGTGCACAAAGAACATGTTTTTGTCCAGACCGTACCATCTCAGGCCTCATTCTGGGCACACAGGTACACTCTAGAAGCTTTAACTTTTGCCCCCTACTCTTAGCATATGCTAAGAGTAAAGTGAGAAGATCAAGATCAAAAGCAATCTTGAAAGACTCCGCGTAGTGGATACTGAATAAAAATCAGGAAAGTATTTAAAGGATAGGAGGAGACTACTAGGATTGAAGCTATAAATGAGAAGGTGTCCTGGGTTCAGCAGCAGCAGTCAGTTTTTCTCCTTCTTAGTAGCTGGTGCAGTGCTGTGGTTTTGACTTTCGGCCTGAGAATAATACTGATAAAGCCGATGTTTTCAGTTGCTGGTCAGAATGTTTACCCTGACCAAGGACTTTGTGAGTCTCATGCTCTGCCAGGGAGGAGGAAGGGCCGGGAGGAAGCGGGGACAGGACACCTGGCCCAAACTAGCCAAAGAGGTATTCCATACCACAGCACGTCATGCCCAGGGATGTAACTGGGAGTTACCCGGAAGGGCACGTCCTCTTTTCTGTCGGGCTCTCTTTTCCGGGGAGCGGTATCGTATTCTCTTCCCTTGTTATTTCTCTTATCACTATTATTGTTGGTGGCAGCAGTAGTGATTTGTGTTATACCTGAGTTACTGGACTGTTCTTATCTCAACCTGTGGGAGTTACATTCTTTCGATTCTCCTCCCCATCCCTCTGGGGGGTAAGGCGGGGGAGTAGACTGCCTGGTTCTAATTTACGGGCCTGGGCTTAAACCACGACAGAAGGATACAAAAACTTGTATCTGGCTACAATCTAGAAGAACAGTTGAGCATGGAGAAGGATACTAAACCAAGACTCTCAAAGTTTGTTGCTCTGAGTACCTCAGAAACTTTGTTACCGTGTTAAATAGAAGGCTTTAAACCAGGAATTAAAATCAGCAGGTAATCCACTTACTGACTTGTAGTATTACACTAGTGAACAAGAGCTCATAAGAGGAGTGGAAATAGGGCATTGGGGGGATTTTGGGGTGAAGATAAGTGACATATTTGATGTGAGAGAAATGGAGACTTCCTTTGATTAAACCCACTGTAACTAAGCTGCAGAGGATCTAAACACCTTATTAGATATTACTAAAGCCTGCAGTCAATTGTGTGACATTGTTATAGAAAACGTCCTTAGAGATTTGAGGAGTCTCATGTCTATGCAACTCTCTGTCTATGCAAGAACTCAGTTCACAGGGTGGTGTATCAAGGTGTATGTCTGAATATCCACAGTAACAAAGTATCTCCTCTTCAAGTTGTCAGACCATTCCATTTAGCCCTAACAGCAGGATGTGGAACAGGTACAGCTGATATAAGAACTAGAGAGGCAGTTAATGTAACTGTTGGTTTTCAGGAATAACAGAGCTTGCCAATATACATTCATTAACTCAAGATTGTTTTTTCAATGGCTGTTCCCCAAGTCTGTTGCATTTCATCAGTTCAAAGCATCAGACTGGGACAAATTCAGCTGCTTTGTTTTTAGTACCCTTGTAGTAATCAATACAAAATGCAGATACTACAAGCTAAAACAATTGGGACTTTTCAAAGATACTTAAATGAACTGGGTTTTGCAAGTATTTCTTGGTCTTTGACAATCACCTCACAAAATGTTTCCTTTAACTTAGGCAGTAGTTCCATATAGTTAGAAAGGTGCTTAGCTGAGCTGGTTGTAAACACATCTGACACCTTCCTGACCAATGATGTCGCTTCCTCTTTGAGATTGATAGATTTTCTCTGAGAAGTCATTCAGATCCTCTGCCAAGACACATACTTGAATTGTTAGGGTTAGTTTGGATTTTGAATCTAACAATTTGAATTTAACACGTCTTCCCTGTTTTCCAAAATTGCAGTAGACTATCATGGCCAAATTTCCCTTCTAAAAAAAATGACTTTTTCAGATTCCCCCCTAACCTTGGTATCTCAAATGAGACATGACAATTACCGACAATTTGGTGTTGTATTTCATCAGAAAGCAAAATCTGATCAGTTTTGTGGTACATTACTGAATTGCGTTACTATGGAGAATACTGTGTGGCATATAGGTTCTTGGCAGAGGATCCAGCTCCATGCAACTTCTTCAGATTGAGGGTGTGTCAGATCCCATTTTTACTTCTGGTCCCTGGTAGTTTGTTTTTTTCTTTGTGTATGGGTTGGGTTTGTTTGTTTGTTTTTGTTTGGTTGGTTGTTGGGTTTTTTTGCATTTTTTTTTTTCCTTGCATGTTCAATATTCCTTGGTGCTACGTTATGTATAATAATGGAAAGGGAGAATTCCATAGATGACCCTGAGACTTGTTAAATTGCAAACAAGAAATACAGCAGCATCTTTAAAGAATCACAGAACTGTTTAGGTTGGAAGGGAGCTCCTGAGATAATCTAGTCTGATGTTTCAGTTTGTGCTTATATCCTCCTGTTCTGTCACTAGGAACCATTGAGAAGAGTCTGGATCTCTTTTCTTCATTTTCTCCCATTGAGTACTTACACACACTGATAAGATCCCCTTGAACCTTCTCTTCTCCAGGCATTCTCAGCCTGTCTTCTTGTGAAAAATGCTCTGGCCCCATAATTGGTTTTATGGCTCTTTGCTGGACTCACTCCAGTAAGTCTGTTATCTGTCTGGACCCAGCAATTCTGGTATGTTTCACCAGCACTGAGTAGAGGGAAAGGATCACTTTTCTCAAGTGGTTCTCCATAATGCAGCCTGGGATTCTGTTGCTCTTGTCATACTGGGAATCAAGATCTGGTGTTGGGAAGCCCTGATCACTTCCTTCGGTGCTATTCTCGTGAGGATGCCTACATTCCCTATGATACTGGGAATCCTAGTAAGGGATAAACTGGCATCTCACTTGCCAGTCATTTGAAGAGTGAACTGAACAACCTGGTCACCTCTCTTGGAATTTTTTCTGCCCCAGAAAGTCAACCTGCAGAGCCTGTTTTTTGAGGGTACCCTATTATCCTCCAGTGAGCAACCATCCTAGACTTAATTTTCATTGGTTTGAAGTGATAAGAGAAAAGGATGGTTTCTTCTAAGCAGTTACACAAGTGTACAGAACTTGATCATAAAGATCCATAACAGGAATCAGTGTCCTAAGTCCCAGTTTCAAGCCTAAACCTATATACAGCAGGGTCACAGCCATTTGTCATCATCATCTTACATGACTTCAGCATCAGTGTCTCTTTGGCCACATGGCAGGATTCACAGCTGTATCCATAAACATGCCTAGGGCCTGTTACTCAGCTTTGGGAGTTCTGAGTTGTCTGCTGTGTTCTTCCCATTCTAGTTTTAGAAGCTTTTCATCAACCTTTGAGATACATCTACATGTACTGAACATGAAGGAACCATAGACATTAGGTTTGTGACTTGTTCACTGTGGAATAAATTAAGGACCTCTCCTTTCTGCTAAGGTGCTCACCGCTCCTAAATTACTTCTGTTATCTACCATGGTTCCCAGTGTATAGGCACAGAAAAAAGTTTATCCAGTCTAGAAGGGGAGCTGCCTAGAAGTTCAGGAGGAGTTGACAAACTTAAGAACTCAAGACTTTAGGCTTTTAGCTTTTTTGATTGTCTAAAGCCTCAAGTCAAAATTCTATCAGTTTTCTGCATGTTACATCATTTCCTCAGGGCTAGAGACATTGCTGGAAGCAAAACTTTGTATAGTGCAAAGTAGAAAGCTATTGCAAAATCAATTATTCAGCAGGGGAATATGCTTCTGGGGGAGCTGCGCAAACTTCTAAGCTGCAGTGATGCTGTCCTGAAAAGAACATTTCCTGCCTAAGTCATCATCAGTAGGCATTTTCACTCACATAGCTACAGTCAGGGATGGCTGATCTATGCACCATTTCAGTCACGCAAAGACAACCCATACATGCCCAGGATATTTCTAGGGCTTTCATATGACTCTGGAACATCTGTAAAGAAGCTGCTGCTATATTAGCCTCCCCTCTCCTTGTGTGTCGCTACGTTAAGTGACAAATCTGAGCCCTGTCCAATGGCTAGAAACAGAATTGTTGCTGGGTCTCCACAGGCTTTACAGCCTCCTACAGCCCCTGCTTCCCTAGCACCCATTCTTCCATGACTGTGGCCTCATTGTCCACTTTGCTCCACTGTAGGACTAATCTTCATATCTTCTGACTATTACAAAAAATTACCAAAGCCTTGTTGGTTTGCATCTCACAAGCAGTCTTAGTTTGCATAAATCACAACAAATCCAAACACCAGGCAGAAGAAGATGCTAATTCTCCTTCAGGACAGCATGAGAAAGCCTTCCAGCTATTCCTGGTTGAGGCGAAAACTGTGCTTCACTGAATGACCTCTACAAATGCTGAGCCCCCTGGTATGCTTCCTCTGCCCCTGCTTTCCCTTAGCTTCTTCTGAATTACAGTGTGCTGTTTCCCAATTCAGTGAAAGGCCTCATACCTTTAACATGGGTTAGTACTGAAAATACTGATCTATATATGTCATATATTTATGTCACATAGATGCCTGCATTGTATTGAAAGTCAATGTGATTTAGTCTCCTAACTCAATTCTTTTTGAAATGTTACCTTTGATAATCCCACGTATTTGATGAAAAATCCAGTTGTAAATATAATTTTGATTTAGTTGATAACCTAGCCAAGTAAATGTTATGATTTTCAGCAGCTGTAGCATCATTTAGAGACATTAGCAGATGTGGTTTTATAGCCATATACATCTGATCGTCTTCTCCCAGCCTAAACACACATTGAAATCTCATTCTTGCCTATTTGAGAAATCAAAATATCCAAACAAAAGCAGCTAGGAATGCAAATAAACTGGAAGAGTCTGAAAGGACTGTTATGTACAATGTCCCAGGTTAAAGTCAGTTTGCAAAATGTGAAAGTAACTTGGAAATATTCCAGTCTCATAGCCTATGTCAGAATGATCTGTGTTGTTTCCCACTCCTAAGGGAAAGCGATCTGCTCAGTCTATGCTTGGTTTTTATTTTTATATTCTTCCAGACATCTGCATGGACAAATTCTTCTGGTTAAAAAAATATGCATAGTTGATGCTGTCAGTGTCATTGTTGTGCTTTGATACTAGGATATTCCAGTCCTTTACTGAAGCAGCTGTGTAAGACTGAGCTGACAAAGGTACCTCCTCTAGAGCTTCCCAGCAGAGCTGTGCGAGGAGTAACGGTGCAGATAATTAAATGATGCTTTTTGCATAAACCTTTTTTTTTTTTTTTTTTCCCAATATGAAGTTGTTTTGTATTTAAATATCTTAGGTGATCTTTGTTTTGTAGGAGATTTTAATTTAATTGTTCATCTTTTCCCTTCCCATAGCAGAACTTAATCATGTGCTCCATTCTTTTAGTGACTGGGAGGAATTTTAAGGGCAGCATACTAAAAAACTGATTCAGCTGTGGAGCTGCTATCATTCTGATGGTTTGGGTTCAACCCTACATGAGAGCATTAATTAGCTTCAGTTCATGAAGCAAGCTTTCAATGACTGAATTTCTAGATTCATATTGTCTTTTAGAATAGTTTTCATTCCTCTGCTTAACAGTCTGTCCCAGTGCTTTGTGGTGGTGTCAGCTAGCAGAGTTGTACTTACACAGTAAGGTGTGAATTACTTCTCCCCCTCCTTCCCGACTTATTTTATTGACAGGGAATTTTGAAAATTTATAGATCCATTTTCTCTGATGAGTTTCATTTTTTTGTACACTAGTTAACACCAGTCAAAAGAAATAGGATATAATCAGCATAATAAAATGCCTTCTGTTCTCTTGCTTGCATCACAATTGCAAATGTTCATAAATGTTTTCTCATTACTTCTGCAGGAGGTGAAGTGTACTAAATCCTTTCTCCCCTAGCATTAATTTAATAGAAAATATTAGTGGATGGAATGAGAAGGAATGAATTTACTCTGTAAATAGTATTATTGCAGACACAGCTTTAATGTACCTCTAAGTAGGGCAATAACCAGATACCATTAGGACTTTGGAGCCAGTAAGAGAGGTGATAAAGAGTCGGGATGAAGACTTTGTACCTGATTCTTTTAGAATTTATTTTAAGCTGTTAATGGAGGGTAGCAATAAGAAGTAGCAGGGTCCACCTTTGTAATCTTAGAAAATTCTCTTAAGTATAAGCAAGATGGCAGAAATCAGAAAGCAAGGAAATGTAGTGTTGGCCTCAAATAGTCATAAAGGGGTAAGTGTATCCCAGGAAACTGAAGCAGAATTTTATTTATTTACGTAGCTTTATTACTTATTATTGCATATTCTTAACATGAAATATTTGAAGAAGAGTTTTAATACAGTTGAGAATTTCCTGATGTTCTACATGAAAATGAAATGTTTGCTTTCCTGACAGCACATGGCTGTGCTATGTGGTGTTTAGCTGGATCCTGTTACTGTGTGAGGCAACAAGCATTTTCCTGTGCTCTTTGCTCAGAGTAGGATCAGGCTTGAGTCCAGCATCAAAATCTGTACTCAGACATTTAGATAATGCTGCTTAGTAGAAAATCTTGATTCTTTTCTGATACTTTTTTTTTTTTTAACCACCTGTTTTATCACAGAAATTACTCATTGTATGTCAGGAGACCTACTTTTCATGCAATGACTTTATGTCATACATATAATTCTAAGAGTGAGCAAGCATGTATCATGCTGGTCCTGGGAATCAGAATACTTGCTTTTCAAACCATGCTGCCTAGTAACAATATTAACCATGGCAACTAATAAGAAAATAATTCAGTTCAGTTTTATGTTCATTCAGAAAGCTCACAGACATTTTAAGGATCATGTAAAATATACGTAATACAGTTTATGGGAGAGGATGATTGCTGTAGTAGTTCAAGGAATAGTCTTGGTCCTGAAGGCTGTGGTTTAATCCTTGTTCTGCCATTCCTTTGAGAGCTTGAGGCAAATCGCTTAGTATTTCTATGTCTCAGTTCCCCATCTAAAACTGGAAGTAATAAATTTTCCACCTGACAAGGATATTATGAGTGAACATACATTCAAAAGCATTTTGAGCCCCAGAGGGACCATTACATCTTTTACCCTTGGTGCTTTAGTAGCAGCAGCCAATAATTTGAACTCAGTAAGTGAGTTGCACCAATAACTTCCACTTAACTGAGCCTAACTTGTATCTAGTGAGCATAGATCTCTTCCAGAGTAGCACCCAGGCTTGACTGGATGACAGCAAGAGATAGAAGTTTTGCCATTTCCACTGGGGCCTTCCAGTAGCTAACCACCTCCTCTGTTGCGAGTGCCTATTTTCCTCTTTGAAACGTTTCTCTTATGCTTTAAGATATGCTAGATTAAAGAGCCTGCTAGTGCCTAGATTTTCTCCATATGAAGGTACTTGTATGCTGTTATAGAGTCATCTCATAATCTAATTTTTGATACAATAAACTGATTGAGCCCTTTAATTGCAAGGTGTTTTCTCAAGTCCTTGAATATGTTTGTGGCTTTTTTCTCTACCCTAATTTCCTAACATCCTAAGATATTCAATAGAATAATTTGCAATATGCCAGCATTAGTCTCATCCCTCCCATGTATAAGGAACAATTATCTGTTTTGCTGCATTATTTTACTGAGTGCATGTGATGAAATGTTTATCTAGTAAAGCAAAGCCTCAATTTCTTCTTCAGTGGCACTAATTTCCGAAGTCCAGCAGTATGCTATGAATTTGGCATGCTTCCCATGCCCTGAGGTGTGCAGCTTCTCTGTTGCCTGTGTTCAGACAGTTTATCTTTGAGTGACTGCTCTGTGCCATTGCCCATTTGTTAAAGCTTTTGAAGTATTCAGACCTTTTCTGGTGAAACTGGCTAAGAGTTTGGAATAAGATTATGTATCTTAGATCTTGGTTGAAATTGGTTGGCAAATTAAGCAGTATTTGCTGAGGAGTAGAGGCGCAGAAAAGAGAACCAACCAGTAGACAGATAGACACATTGTAACTGCATAAATCTTATTTCTTTAAGGAACCACATTACTATCAGTTATTATGGAAAATGCAAATCTAAGAATTGAGATTGGTCGTACTTGGCTTCCTAGAAAAGGCGACAACCAATTTCATACCCCTATATAAGATAAGATTTATTTGGAGAGCAAAGCCAAGGAGATTCCCAGTTTCTTCATTAAACCTGTAAGAAAAGTCCCTTATAATTTAGGGAAAACTTCCCTGTGGAGTCATTTGGTGTCTCACTTGAACAAAGCTCTCAAGATCCAGACTGAGCCTTGGGCATTTGTCTAATCCCCTTGAAAAAAAAAAAAAAACCCTATCTTAAACGCTTTCAACAGAGCATAAGCACAAATGCTCTGCTGAACTGGAGCCTTGTGTAGTAACATTAATAATATAATATGTATTACATATATATGGATATAATTGCATCCATCCCCCAAAAGGTGTGTCCTCACCTTCAGATTTAATTATTGATGGCTGCCTACATGTATAGCAGTAAGACAGTCGGCATGTGGTAAGGCACTGGCTATTTCATTATAAACAAGTCAGACAATTTGAAGTGAATTATTTTTTTTCCTTCAAAGTTCAGTGTTCGATATTTGCAACATATCATTCTGCACTGACATTGACTAACTGAGCCAAATTCTACAGTCCTCGTTTTGGCAAAACTCCAGTTAATTTCATTGTCTGGACTCCAAAGGTCTGGTTCCGGAGAACGCCGAGGAGATGCAGTTTCTTTTAGTTTCACTAAAAGCATTCTCAGCTCAGCACCTCCCAGCATCAGACCATTTTTAGATTGTTGTCAGGCCTATTTATGAATGCACAGTGTTACAGAAGGATGATGATGTACTTGCTCTAATACACAGCATAAATGGCTAGCATTTGTGATTATGCTTGATGTCTCTTAATATAGATGCATCTTTGTAACGATGACCACAGCTTCCAATAAAAAATAAAATATTTGATGTACATTCCTGCCAGAGAAATTATATTTGGGCATGTTTGTATTACACAAGGTCCAGTTAAGTCAAATGTAGCTGTTCTCCACATGATTTATATTTGAAGTAACTTCTGTATTAACCAGTATCACAGCATATATTTGTTTGTTTCATCCTCAGACCTTTGATATTGCATTCAAAGTTCTCCAGCTGTGCCTCTTAACTATCTTCCTCTTGCCAGCATAGTAAGGAATCTAAAAAAGAGAGATCTTAAATGGCTAACTCTACATTGGTATGCGTTCTGTGTAGCCTTCTGAATTTCCTTAGCAGCACATAAACTCGGAAAATTGCATGGATATTTTGCTAATATTAATGAGCAAATGATGGGCATTCTTCAATCTGAACATTTTTATCTAAATGTAATCTAATTGTATAGTAATGTATAAGTAATGAGTGTGATGTGTTGCAGTTCGATTGTATGCCTGTGACCTTTTAAATTCAAAGTTTGTCTTTAATTTTTTTAACCTTGATCAATTCCTGGAAACATGAGAATAAATACATTGTGCTTGTTACCGTAAGAGGGAGTTGTGGACATCAGCTTCTGTGAGACCTAAACTAGATAGATTTCTACAGATTTCCTGTGTGCGTTCATGCCACAGCTACTGTATGCTAATTTGCACTTGTGCATGCTTCCTTACTGTTGCTCACAAAGTCCCACTTTTTTGACAGCAGTGATTTCTGTGAGGGTTTTTGCAGCCTTGGACAGTAGCAAGAGGAAAGATCTGCTCTTGTGCAGGAAACCCCTCTCTCAAGCAACGGCACAGTTCTTTGAATGGGCCAAGATACTCAATGTTCAAGGCAGCGATGCTGGCGAATGATCAGCTGTAGGCTGGACACCAGGACTTCTGTCTCAAAAAAACGGGCTTGTGTCTCCCTCCTGCTGATTTGCTATATTCACATAATAAAATGTTCAGATCTGTGTATTTGTCATTTGACCAAAACAAGAGAAAAACTTTCCTCAAACCCACAGTTTTTTGCTTAATAGAAGCTGTAAGACCACTGAAAAACAGACTTCTATTAAAGTAAGTTCAGTCTTATTTGTGTACCTTAAGACAAGCATGACTGTAAATTGTCTTTCATATTCAGAATTACTGTACCAGAGAAATGGTCTTTAGACAAGAATCAAGACAGTCCAGTAGTTTTAACAGCTGAATAATAAAGATCAGCCTTCGGGACCCATCCTTGAGCCTGACATCAGTCTTCTGTGCATGAGCTTCAAAAGAAACCATATTTAGTCCTCTAGGACAGTAAAAAGGTTGTTTGAAGTTAGTAAAGCACATGTGTAAGCATTAGCAGGCTCTGGGCTTTTATCCTCAATGAATACAAATGTCTTACCATGTTAGAAGTCATTATTGCTTAGTAATAATACTTGCAAATACTTGAAGCAGATAGCCTTCGAAATATGCTGGCTTGAATGGTTGACTATACTATACAACTTTTGTTTGTTTCTATATATTCTGGAAGGATATTAACATATCTTTTAACATGTTTAAGCCTTTTTGACCTTTCCTGCTTTTGAAAGGAGAAAAAGTATGTTTCCATGTCAACTAGCACATTTTTTCACATATATTAAGACCATTGTGTAATTGAGATTTTTTCACCATAAGGTGTAATTTGTTGAAGGTCAAGAAAACTCCTGTTGGATAGTCTTAACTGATTACAGTTTTTGAAATGCAGATTGTCAGTCCTCTCTCACTGAACATGATCAGTAGCATGTAAGTAGACATTCTTGGGAAATTATGCTTTTTGTGGCTGCAGCTTTAGTTTCAATAAATTGGATGCCCAAATTTATTCCACAGAAATGCACAATTAAGTGCTTGGATGAGTTAGAGTTGCTGCTGCAGAACAGATAACCTGACTTTGGTGAGAAAGCCTCAACTCAGCTGGTTTCCAGCACTAGGAAGGTTCAGGCCAGCCAATCATTAGTAAAGTGCCCTCCACCTTACATGTGGTCACCAAGATGACTTCACACCTGGTATTTGATGGTCTAAGAAGTGTCAGGAGAAGAGCTGATGGCCTAGGAACAATTTGCCTCTGCTGCATATGGGTTTGCATTCCTTATTAGTTGACTAACTATGCATGTTTCATTTAAGCCTTTAGTATTCAGAGGGCAAGCTGGGTGAAAGCGCTCACATTTTTCTTTAATTTTTTTCTGTTCCTGGGGAAATTCAGGTTAATTTCCCCCAAAAAGAAAAAAAATCCACCAACACCCCCCCCCAAAAAAAACAAAACAAAACAAAACAAAACAACAAAAAAACCGAAACAAACCCACACTGAAATTGTTGACCAGTTTTGATTGTAAACCTACCATGTCATGTAGTTTATTATTTCTCTGGGGCATGTGACCTGTCTTTAAAGCAGTTCTTATAAAATCTCCTACAAATCACTCAAACCTATGAAAAAATTGTCACATTTTTGCCATTAACAGTATTTCGTCTTAACCATTTAATTATATCTAAAAGCAGGAAAGACGCAAGAAAGTCCTTATAATGGTGATGATACGGTACAAGCACCGTATGATGGACCTTCTATTATAAGTGACAGTTTCTGTTTAATCTTTCAGTGTAAACTAAAGAGCAAACTTATTTAAATAATTTCTACTACATGCAAAATGTGGGAGGAGAGGGGGAGGGGAGGAACCCAGACCATATAAACCCATGTATTTCAATTTATACTTGCTAGCGAATAAGCTTAAATTATCATAACACAACTTCAATCATTATAATACCATTCTTTTTATTGTAAGAGCCAAAGTAATTAATCTGTATATTTATGATCCTTGTCTACGATTAGTTTTCTGTCACAGGATGTGGTGAGTCTGTGCTGTTATGACTATATTTTATTTAATAATATTTTCCTACACAGTGCTGAACACTTCCCTCTGAAGAAGCTGAATGGACAAATCCATGAAGATATCTTTCATTTTTCCTGACAGTGAATGATGTTTCCATATATAAACATAATAATAGAGTCATTACATATGCAGTCACATTACCATAGCTGCTGTGTGCTCAGTGTTATTCAAAACAAGGCAGGAAGCCAATTCTTCCAAGTTCCCATTTTGATTTAAATTGTATTTGTAATAAAGGGATTTTCATTCAGCTAAAATGAAGTTTTCTCCTAGTCCAACAAACCTCCCCACTTTATTTTTTTTAATTATTATTATTTTTCCTTTATTCTAGGTCAGTCAGTCCTGACACAAGTGAAATTCTCCTCTGGTGGTGATAACAGCAGTGCCACTCAATGAACTGTAACAAGGGCTCTAAATGCATCTCCTGTAGCATACCACAGTGATTTGCAAAAGTGGGAATAAATCAAAGCAGTGAAGAGATGCCATGTTGAGCCAGAAGCTAAATGTTACATCTTGTTGCATGAGGCTAGGGGGAGAACAGATCCTGTTTTTCTGGCAGCACAATATCTTTGTGCTTGTTACCTCCGATCCAACCCCATTAAAACAATCATTCAGAATCTGCAGGAAATTGTCACCTCTTTCTTTGATGCAATGGCAGCTGGTATTGGTGCCTACACACATTTCTCATTTTCTTCAAGATTTTCAACACACATAAAAAAAAAGCAGCTTAATTGATATTAAAAAATGTGTCAACTTACCCTGAGGCTCAGCACGGGCACCAGAGGAAAAAATAAAAGATAAATGTCTCTAGGTGAACTGGCAGAGGCTCTAATTCTCCGCTCACTCTGCTGCTACACAGTATGCACCGCATTAATCATTTCACATAGGCAGGCATTTAAAAATACTTCAACAATTTTAAAACAAAGATTCATTGCCCTAAACTTAATAATAATACAACTGTATCTTGTACAGCAATCTCTGTTCACACATACTCTATCCCCTAATAGAAGAGGTATAAAATAATATTGGAGTCTTCTGGGACACAAATTTTATTATTCTGTTTCTTTTGTCTGTGCAGTTACGTCCCCTCTAGTGGGCATTTTGTGTGTGTGTGTATAAGTATACATATATAATGTTGTCGTTTGTCTTACTTGAGTGTTGACATACACAGGATGTTTTCTACCTTCTGGTTTTATTGTGTGGCTGAGTAAATGTATTATAGGATGCTAGTTAACACCTCAGTCCAACTCGAATATAGTTTTTCTTTCATTTTCTGTGCTGGAGAATAGGGAAATATGATTCTCATTTTTCTAGCTTACGTGCATGTTACAACATTCCCATATTTTATATTTTGCTTCTCCCTCATTCCAAACTTATCCTGTGCTCCATGTGCTTAATAGTGCTAAATTCACAAAGCTAAGTACAAGTAATACTTGAGGATGCAAAGTGGAAGACAACAAGCAAGTGCCCACAGCACAGCTGTAACACCTCTTCTGGAAAACCCCTATGACTGGACATCTATCTGAAGTGCCTGTAGACTAACACATGTGGCATGGAGAGGACACAGATTGAATTCCATGCTTGAAAGGATCCCATGTAATATGGCCCTGGAGAAAAGAGGAGTCTAGGAAAACTGGATTATTTTCAAGAACTGCCTCTTCCAAGTTCAAAAATGATTCCTCTTGAGTGGAGTAAGTCACGCAAAGGTGATAGGACTCCTGCATGGGTGAACAAATGCCTCCTGACAAAACTCAAGCATAGAGGAGGTGTACAAGAGGTGGAAGAAGGGATAGGTAATGCAGCAAGACTATAGAGACACTGACTGTGGAGGGGTGGGTTTAGGGAAGCCAAAGCCCATTGGGAGTTGAATCTGAAAGGTTAAGGACTAGAAGGGCTTTTACATGTGCATGAGTAGCAAAAGGAAGACTAGGAAAATGTTGGTCCACTTCTGAATGGGATGGGGATGCCAAGGGCCATGGCAAAGGTGGAAGTACTCAGTGACTTTTTCACCTCAGGTAAGGCTGACCTTCAGGGATCACAGGCTTCTCAAACAAGTGGGAAAATCTGAAGCAATTAAGACTTAGTGAAGGAGGATCAGGCAAGGAAGCTTTTAAATAAGCCCATAGGAACTGATGGGATTCACGCACAAGTGCTGAGGGAGCTGGCCATTCTTCATAATCTTTGAATGGCCATGGCAATGGGATGAGGTCCTGACAACTGGAAGAATGCTCCTGTGTTCAAAGAATAAGCTGTGAGAAAGGGGTTTAGGGTAGATGATCTCTATGGGTGCCTTCCCACCTCAGTCACTCTGTCATATATCTGTGATCCTGTACCTATTAAAGCCCATTCTTCAGTGCTCGGGAAGCCATGTGACATTTAAAAGGCTCCTGGAACTTTCTTCCATAGTTCCAGTTGGCTGTCTCGGGACATCCATTTGCTGAGTGCAAAAATATCTGGAGTCTCCTTAAACATACTAATTCTCAGAACATATTAGCTTATGGCATGCACAGCCACCATCACTGTGGAAATGGCAGGTTTAAATGGTGTATGGTTTGATAAGGAAAAGGATTTGTTGGACAGTGTACATATAAACAGTATTGCTACAGCGCAAAAGGGGATGTGGATATGGATGTGTGTGCAGTGGGAGGCTATAAGCAGTGCAAAATCAGAACACCAGGAAGGAAAAAGCTTTGAATGCCTGGGCATGATTTAAACAGCAGGAATGTGAGTATTGCCTGCGGTAGTAGTTTGATCACACACAACAGTGAGGAACAGTTCTAAATGTCCATTTTACTCATGCCTTTTGCTTCAGAGGTTAGTGGTTTGTGGTGGTTTTCACACAGATGTAGATGGATTCACAGCACCATTAAGTAAGAAAGGAGAATCAGCTCTTCAGTTCTTTGAAGAAAAGGCTAAGGATGGGGTCCAAATCTTTAGTGGCCTTAAGATGGCATTTTTCTACCGAAGTTAATGTACCTATGTCTATTTACAATTCCTAATATCTGGCCTAAATGATGCAGATTGAGTAGAGGACAGGAGAAAGTGAGATAAAAGTACAGGATTTGGTAATACCTATTACTACACAGTTAAGAAATACAGCCTAGAAACTTTCTTTGTTATAGTGAAAATGAACTCCTCTTGGATCAATTGATGAATACGAGTTGCATGTCTTTTGAAGGATCTTAGAGAGATTCTTGGGTCCACAGAAGAATACTCCAATACTGTTGCTGTAATTGCAATAACAACAAAAAAAATGAAAGTAGGAGAGTAAATGCATAAACTGTACCTTTTGGCTGCCTCCAGCTTTGCGTCTTTTGAAATGGCTTTTTGAAAAATACAGTTGAAAAAACTTGTGTTACTATCACGAAGTATTACAGTATAATTATTTTAATACATTAGTGTTTATTATGTCTTACGGCATTATTTATTTGGATTGCTGTGTTAGAGGTCACAAACTGGTTTAAATGGTAGTTATTTGGGTTTGATCTTCATAGGTTTTTTAATCAGAGAAACAAACACACTACTTGGGCTGAAAAATTTCAATGCGTTTCCTCCAACTGAGTTAATTTTTATTATTTTTTTTATAAAAATATACCCAAAATTCTCAGTTACTTCTAAGTTTTTTTCCTCCCTTTTTTTTTTCCCTTTTTTTTCTTTCTCCTTTTATTTTAACATGTTTCTGCCTATGTGCAATTTTTAGATGTCTGATTTAATAATAAAGTTTGTAAATATGACCAGTGTAACAAATAATTGTGTTCATAAGCAAATTGTGTTACAGCAAGCTGGAAACAACCTGGTTACTTGCTTCAAAATGCCTTAGAGGGTTTGCTTCGAAGTACATAGCACATATTGCTTTAAAATATATATATGTACACACAGATGCACATGCTGTGTTGCAGGGGAAAGCTCAATCTATGTACACACAGTGCAAGTGACAAGTGACAGCATGAGTTTCAGAAGGTTTGCTCCTGTGAAGGAGGGGCTGTAGATACCATTTTGGCGCCCAAGTAATAGTCTCCAGAAGTAATGCCAATGTTGCTGTGGTGCTCGATTGCACTAGGTTTAACCTGGAGTGGTATATTCCTGCTGATCCACTAAAAGATACTGTTGCAGCAAAGGGAAATTCCATGGACCTAAGTGTGGGGATCCAAAATTTAGTCAGCTTGTAAAAGCTGATTTTTCCATCACAGATTAGAAACTCTTGAGTTTCTTTGCCTCTTGAACCTTCTGTAGCTCAGAACATGAAAAGGTAGGGTATTTTATTTTCTCATAAGAAATCCATATGTCATGCAAGGTTTTCTTTAAAAGGTTCAACCATAAATAAGGGCATTTAGGTTCAGAACCAAATGCAGATTTTTGCTGTCATTATAGCACTGGCTTTCTGAGGAAGTACCACAAGATCCAGTATAGAAAGTTAATGCTCATCTCCCACCTTAAGCATCAGAAAAACAGGTTTTTCTCATTTGTCCTTAACAAAAGGAACAAAAAGTAGTATTTCAACTATAACTTTGAAAGCTCTGTTTATGCAGTAGAATCCCTATAAATGGTCTTTCAAAAATTGTATTTTCTACTCTTGGCCTTTTTCTATTTTTAATCTTTCATATTTCCTGATTGTATTTATTTTGACCTCCATCAAGTAGTTTCTCTATTACTGTTATTTTTGCACTTTTATGGTATTCTTGTAGCTTACTGTATTCTCTTTGATCTCATCCTTTTCAGCTTCTTCTTGGGTCTTTTTCATCTTAAAAAAAAAGTTTTCTTCTTTCTGTATCTCTGTCTCCCAAGTGCAAGCCTTTATTTTGTATGAGCAGGTAAATGTTTGGAAATCATAAAGAGTCACAAAGATTCTGGAATTTTCTACTGCTGAACACAAAATATTTCAAATTCTTGCTTCAAAGGCTTCCAGGAACAAAGAAGCTTTTCTCAGACCAGTAGTGAATCCACCAAGTTCAAATGAACTGTCTTTGCCAGCAGAGATGAACTAATAACAGAACAGCATAGTCTTGCAAGAGCAGCCAAATATGTTAGGGAATAAACATATCCTTGACATCATAAGAAAAAAAATCACAGTTTATCTCTTTAATAACCATCTTCAAGGGAAATTAATGCTACTTTGTCCTTTGTGCAGAACAGTAATTGGATTGTGTGTTTCAATTATATCTGGACAAAGGCCAGGATATTGAAATACTTCTAAATATTAGATTTTCTTTTCCAAAAATTAGATTTTATTGGCATTCTCTTTCCGAGATTTCTTCATTAAAAGCTTCATTAAGCATAAATCTTCTTTCCACACAGCAAAAAATGAAATTATTTTAAAAGGGTCATTTAGAAAGGTTTGCCCTCCCCTTCTCCCACTGTTTATGCTGAGAGAAGAGTTACCTAACCAAACTTAGAAGCCAACCTGCCTTACTTACCTAGGATGGTTTTCGGCTAGTTGCTTGAACTCATTGTCCCAATTTGGCCTTCCATAGTAGGTCTTCTGTCTCAATCCAGTAATTACATCCATCTTGTCATCATAGTGTAGGGCTATGCGAGTAGCCTAAAGGCAAATTTACAAGATAGTAATTTTAGAGTCAACAACATATACTCCAAGTAAGAGGAGAGAGCAATATTGCTGCTTAGCTGTGAGAGATGCAAGTATTAATGAAAGGAAACTGTATTTATCAAATGGCAGGAGAGGCAAAGAGGAGAGCAGAGGAAAGGAAAAGAGAGGAGAGGGGAATGGAAGGAAGGGGAGAGATTTACAAAGTTACTAGAATTGTGAAAAGCACTTCCAAAACTGCCCAAGACCTTAAAGGAGTTCAGTGTCCTGAGATGGAATGTTTGAGATGAGCTAGGAGTAAACACCTGTCTTTATTAGCCTGGGCCTAAGTGCCTCAATCACTTTTACAGGCAGCTCTCAGCCTTTAAATATCTCACTCTACACTTCCTTCATTGCAGATCCTGAAGTGACAGTCACCATTTTAAGGCTGAGTTGGAGTTTAGGAAAGAGAGCAAAGTGTACTGTAGTAGAGTTTGACAATAAATATTATCAATTACGTGCACTTTAAGTAAGTACAGAGCATTTTGCTGCTGATGGAAGAGATAGCGGATGTACCAGCTCAGCAGGGATAAAATCCTGAATGTTTTGACTCTTTTCCTTAGGTGGAGGCAGGTGCAGAAAGTGGATCATCTCAGGTGAAGCACTGAACTAAGTGAACTGCACAGCTCCCAGTGCCAAGAAAACAAATCCTGACTTTCATGATCATTTACTGTCTCTCATCCCCTATGCTATGCCCATTACTGTGCTATCTGAGTACTTCTTGGATGCATCTAAAAACAAAACCACCATCTCTCCTAATTGTGCTGTGATTGTGTAGGAGTAATATGCTTGTTTTCACTACAGACTATCATCATTACTATCACTGTCAAGAAATTACCAGAGCAAAGCTAAGTTAAAAAATAGGCTTTGCATTTAGTTCAGGCCCTAGCATGAACTAGGCATCATTATAATCTTTTGCAGAAGTGGTTGCTGAAATTTATTATGGAATATTTTATATTTCTTGTGCTAATGAGTCTTCGATGTTGCTTAACAACTCAGTTATTCTGGTCAAGCACAGTTGTCACAAAAGGTCATGTTTCTGAGAGGCTCTTGTTAGTTCAGGCCAATGTCATGGACAACTTGGAATAGTCTAAGAAATAATTGAAAGTGCTTGGGGGGGAGTGGGATGTGGGGAACTGTGGGATTTTTTCATCATTTACAGTGAAATTGTGCCACCATGAGCAGATGGGCTATTTCTGTCCACATTAAGTGGAACTTCTCCAGAAATTTTGGTGTTGCCCCTTGTTATTGCTCACAGCATTAAAGTTGCCTAGAAATGTCAGGGGCAGTGTAAGGAGCAATAGGCTGAAACATAAGTTCTTGTTCAAGCAGAGGCAAACACGTGCTATAACTGCCCATCAGTTGCCAACATGGAATCTACAGAGAGCTCGAAGCATTGAACAAATATATGCAAGGAATAAACACCTGCCAGTAGTGGAGGGTGCACTAGGAAGTGTAAATTGCCCCTCCTAACTGAGTTCAGCCTCACTTGACTACTGGTCAAGACTATGTGGTGAGATAGAGAATGTTGGTTTTGTTATTTGCTAAGGCACAAGCGAAGTAAAGTCGAGCTTCATCCAAATATTACTGGTGCTGAAGCTCAATTTTTGAGGAGTGATGAACTGGAATTTACTACAGATATAGTAAGACTTATAAGAAGAAAGAGCTTTGTGGATGCCTGAAGAAGGTGGAGATGTTACCCAGCACAGTTCCCTAGGGCTGGTCAGAGTAGGAGTGGCCACTGAAACACATTCCTTTTCCTCCACAACCTTTTAGAGGTAAGGTGATAGGGGCCTTCGGGAGGCAGCACAGCTCCTATGTCACCTAACCAGCAGCATGGGATAACGAGGCAGTGCTGACAGGAGACTGGAAAATGGGGTTTGAAGAGAAGAAGGAGGCATTTCAGAAAAGTGAATGAAGAGTCAGGCATTTCAGCAAGAATAGTGTCTCCCTACCTGATGTCTGGCCTGAAGTTTGCCCAAGAGGGAAGTGGGATGATGACAGTTGAGAGATAAGGGCAACTTTGTGTTTTGTTAGGTTGCTCAATAGTTTCCTTTAAAGCAGGTTTTAGGTAATACCCTGTGATATTGCTAATGCAGAGTGGTAGTGTCTGTAACTGCCATATACTTCACAATGAGAATAGATTTTTCTGAGTACAGCTTTATGCACATGCCTCATTACTTGACAGAAACCCTAAGGAAAACAGAAAGAAACAATGGGTTTTTTGTGTCAGCAGAGGCAGGAAGGAAAAAGCTCTATGAAATCTATTTTTTTAATCTATGCTAGACAGTCCTTCATTCAACAGAGGCAGCAGGAAATAAAACAGTAGAGAAAAGACTTTCCTGTGAGAGTTTTTCTGGCAAGTGCCTAACTGGTCACAGTGTGATCCAAGAGATCCATTTAAAGAAAAGAGAAAGTAACTCATTTGGGTCTAGGTAAAGACTAAAGAAGTTGAGTAAAATCACCCTGTCTAAGGACTAAGTGCCTTGAGCTGGGATGATCCAATAAAATTATGAGATGACAAATTTAAAGTCAATCAGAGAAAATGTCTTTTCAAACAATATGAATTAGACCATACAATTTGTTGGCAAAATGTTCTGAGCATAGCAGGTTTCAAAAAGTGCACTGGCTGTATATGTGAACAACCAAAATTACAGTAGAGAATAAAGTAAATATTGAGTAAATAATTGAGTAAATAAAACTAACACTTTTTATACAACCCTCCATGTTTCAGAACAAAAATGCCAGAATCTATTTAAAGATCATTCCAAAGATGTGGACAAAGTGTCCCTTCACAAGCTCCTGAAAGGCTCTCTGCACTTTTCTGTGAGACATCTGGTAATCAGTGCTCCTCAAGACAAGATATAGGATTGAAAAGATGGCTGGCCTGATTTCTCCATTCCTGTTTTCCTAAATGCAAGATGCAAACAGACAGCTTGGTGTCTTTATATTTACAATCCTTCAGCTCTCTGCTCCATCCATCATTTATTCAACTGTTCCTGTTCCATATGTTACCATACTGGAAAAGCAAGGTACATTAACTCAGACTCATAAGAGTTTCATTATTACCTGACTTTCATCCCAGCCTGTAAGAAATATATGATAGCTTAGAAAATCATTTTTCCCTTTTTCAGCCATTTTTGATTCCAAATGGAACAGAAGATCAGTAAACCATTCAAATGCTGATGGGTCTCTACAAATCCAGTAAAAATAAACCTGTCAGATAAAAGTAAATAAATTTAACAAGAAGCAAAATTTCAGTCAAACTTCTTAATGATTGGCTCAACTCATTAATCAATAGTGTGCGACTCTTCTCCACTATAAAATTTAAACATAATTGCACATCATTTTATGTAGTTTCTATCTCTTAAAAATTTCATTTTCATCTTAGACATTGAGTTAATATATTAATGCACTAGTGAAGGTAGGCAGTGTACATCTCCCCCTGCCAGTGCATCTCAACTTTGACTTACAATGCCTAATGCTGCATTTCTTGCAAATAACTTCATTATTCTTTAAAAGTTTGGATTTATTTTCAGTTATGTTTAAAATGGAATTTCAGTTTCTCAAACCTTAATGCCATAGGTTAACAGCTGAAGTGGTGAAAAGATAGAGTTATGTTCTTCAAGTCAGATGCCCTGTATAAAACAGGGTCTGAAATGTCCCTACTTCTTTTATAATATATCTCTTGTTTAAATTTGAACACATAATTTCTAGAGAAACATGAAGTTCTAATTTTAAAGTTGCCAAAGGGGTAAATTGAACCACTATCCCATGACTGGTTTTCTATTGGTTGAAAACCTCCTCTCTATGAAAAATATACACAGGTTTTCTCATCCAGATTTCTCTAGCTTCATCTTCCATATGCTGGATCTTGTTATATTTGTCTATTGATTTGGAAAGCCTGTTATTAAAGTTTTGTTCCCCAGGTAGGAATTAGAGACTGGCATCTATATAGTCATACTATAATCCTCTCAATGATAAACCAAACATTCCCGGGATCTGTCACTGAGAGACTAATTTTTCATCCTTAAAATATTCCTGTGGCTTGTTTCTGTCTATTCTTCCTTGACTGCAATCAGATAGAAACAAAGCAGAGAGTTTATCTTTTTTTTTTTTTTTTTTTTTTTCTAAGAAGCTAATTCATTAGGATCTTGGCATAGGGCAATGCTTGCATAGGGAATAAAGTATTTCAAACAAGATGGTTAGTCAGTGTCCATATGATGAGAGTTTCTATTTCAGGAGTTATTGATGTGGCATTTTCAGCCGGATCAGCTGAGACTCCTCCAAACCCTTTTTCTGCATAGTTCTTATAGCCAGTTGGCCCAGGAACTGCTGTGACCACTCAAGCATGTGCATGATATAGTGCAATCTATTGCCCTTTACATACGAAGCATTTTCTTAGCTAATTAACTATATATAAATGACAGTCCTGTGTGACCACTCCTGCAGGAACAGTTTCCGCTGACCAGTTGCAAATGTCTTATCTGTGAACAAGTTCATCAGTTTTGCAGCAGGAACTGTCTGTGTAGTCTTGGGACTGGTGAGATTCCCTTCTCAGGATCTGAAACAACACACTGAGACATAGGTTGTCCCAGGCCAAGCAGGAGCAACCTCAAGGAGTCTTCAGGGCAGTCAGAATTTCCTACCTGGAAATCTCCTCCAGCAATGCTGTGCTGCACAGAGGAGTGGGAGCACAGCCCATCCCCTGATTTCAGCTCCATTCCTTGTCTCAGGGAGGTCCAGATGTGCAGTTGACTAGACTGGGAGTTCCTTCACCACCCAGAGTATGAACGTCTGAAGTTCCCCGGCCATCTGTCTAGGCACCACCCTGGTGGCCGGCTGAACCACAATTACAAGGCAAATCTGACTGCCATTCTTAGAACTTGAATTCTGTAGCTCTTGCCATGCAATCCATCATTACTTTTGAACAGGGGCTGCCAGACCTTGAATGGGCCTCTGTGAACAGTGTAATTTTGAGTGTAATTATTTTTATAGTGCCTCCAAAGAAATAATTCACAAACACAGTGGAAACCTGAAATACACAATTTCAGGTTAAAAAGGGATGGCACTGAGGACAATGTATAAGCTTATAACAAAGGGGTGGTTGGAACTTGTTTTATTGGAACTGTGATTTTTATTTTGTTGCAAAATCCCTTCATTTCCCCCAACCCATCTCACTTTGTGCTCACCAGTCCCTCAGTCTTTTATTATACCTCAATGTCAAAGGTAATCTGAAAGGTCTGTCCCTAGGACAATCATTGTGGGAGCTCTGATATTTTGGAAATTGTAGCCCTTTTCTGTAGGATCAATGAGATAAAGATGCATATTAGACACTTCTGAAGTGAAAAATTAGAGAAGAAACCAGAGAGCTATAAAGAGATTTCCCGAAGATTTAATACACTAGCTTGTCAGACTTCTGGTAAGGTGGTGGGAGAAAAATGTGGTAACACCATGCTTCACTGGAGATTTGGTGACAGAGACTAACAGTAATTTGAGATGTTTCCTAGATCTGAGTGTACTGTAAGGGACCATCTGTGGTTTCTGTGAGAAATATAAATGAAGTATGATCCCTGGAAACAGAAATAAAGTATTCAGGGTTAAGTAGTGTATTTTTACAGCCCAGGAATACGACTGCCTGCAGAACTTTAGTACCAACCATCTTGACTGTTTGCTTTTTCCCCTCCTGTTTCAATGTTTTGCCTTAAATATGACCTTATTGCTTTACAGGAGTGTTGCTGCTGATTTACGCTGGCTTACGTAAGGAGGAGAAAGCCCACTCACTTTATAGCATTTCATTTCTGTGACTAACAATAGCGTTATTTTAAATTACCCAAACTAGATAAGATTTATAGCCTTAACCTTTATGTAGTTTTTTGTGTCTGAATCCTGAATTTCCTGCTTGTTCCACATCCTCAGCACCTCAAAAATCAGCCCACTGAGTGCTGTCAGTCTGTATCACACCATGGCTGTTGATTTGTAGTGAGAAATTTCTTCCCCCAGCCTCTACTTGATCTGCTTATTTCTCAAGTCTTTTCAGCAGTTCATTTTATGGAAATGTATATTTAGTACATGTGTATGGAGTGCTTCTAAATGAATAATGAATTGTGCATGGGGTAGCAATTGGGAGCATGTGGGCAGGACTGGGAGCCAAGCACATTCAGGGAAGGAGGAAGAAAAGCTAGCTGATGAGTTGAGATGATGTGGTCTTTCCCCAAATGGGGAACTGGTTTCCAGAATGTCAGGCTATGGAGCTTGAAGGAGTGCTTTTAGCTGGTTGCAAACCTAGCTGTTACAGTAACAGCCAGTCCAACTGAATTGGGTCAAGCCACCTCTGTCACAGTCCTCTCAATAAAAGATGTAGCTTTCTGAAGCTGCAGTAATTCCTTGAACTCATCCCTGGTGTGGTTCTGCTGAAGCGGTACCCCTTGCACTGCTTCTGATTTTCACATTAGAGGTGGAAAGCATTTGGTAATGAAGAAAGACTGTCACTATAAGAAGTATTTTGTGCCAGGATTGTAATCTTAGGCAGAAAAGAGGTAGTGAAGAAGGATGGCGTATGGGCAAAAAGGTCCTGTTCCCATTAGATCAAAGAGGACTTCTAGTATAACATGTTAAAATAAATGGTGTTTACAAAGAAGTCTTCCTTTCTTTACACTGACTGCCCATAGCATAGCATAACATATTACATATATAATTAAAATACAATAAACGTACAATAAAATTAATCCTTATTAAAAACTGTAGAATAAGGCCAGCATCAGTGCATTTCTATAATTAAACAATTATTCTGAATCTTTTTTTCTTTTTGTGTGCCTCATGTTATTAACTGACTGCAATTATTTAAGACCCTTAAAATCTGTTTTAGATTTATTTTTCATTAGTCTCCACCCACCCTACCCCCATTGACTACATTCATCAGCTTGATGGCTTGCCCAAGTAGACTGTCTGAAATTTTCCAAGTGCTCTTTTTGCAAATCGGGTTAGATGCAGTATTGCTATTAATCAGATCCATAATGCAGGGTTATGAGTAGCTGCTTATTTCTTTAATACTCTGCTCTCTTACAATGCGTACATATTTATCATTCAGTTTCCCACATCCCGAGCGTTGTACAACAGATTAGAGCAAGAGTTCTGATACCTCTTTCCTGTAAGGTGAAAAAGGTATCTTGTAAATCAGCTTCCATCAAGTGGAAAGTCATTAATAATTATCTGTTGATGATCATCCATTTGTTTCTCCCTGAAGACGGAGCTGGAGCAGCAGCTCTGGGCAAAGCCAGCTTTTCATCAAAGGTAAAAGGTGATGAAGTAGGGGATGCCCAGGGAGACACCTTCATCCTTGACTTTTGTTTCTCCCTCTTAGGACTAGTCCCTGCAAAACCTTCTTACACATTGCACTTGAGCACCTCCCTGCAAAACCCCAGTCCTTTGTGCTCCTGAGTATACCACACTACCTGTGGGCTGCAGCATACCAGAAAAAGATCTGACATCTTCAGCCTAATCAATGGATCCAGTGGAACACTAGAGGTAAGGTGCAACAGTGCCTGCAGCCTGGAGCATTCAGGGAAGGATGGGGGTTTGGGCACCTACATGAGGCACTGACTTAGAACTAGGGTGGCAGCAAGCAGCCTTTCGTGTAAATGCAGGACAAGACTTGAATTCATGCCTCTAAATTTGAAACAGGAGTCCTAAACTGTTCTCAAACGCAGCTCTGAAAGATGGTTATGTTTGACAGAAAAAAGAGCCCAGGTTTTTAGGTCTTTGAGGAAAGATATTTTATGGAGAAGGCTGTGGACTAGAGTAGAGCTTGCAGCAAAAGTTTACCTCAGGCAGGGACAGTTGGTCTCAAAGCAAATGGAAAAAGCTAGTTTTGTTTTCCTCACAGTCTGTAGTTGAACTTACTACCACAGCATGCTCTGGTTGCCTAATGTCTGCATGTATTCAAACAGCAATTATACAAATTCATGGAAGAAAAAACTGCTAAGGATATTAAGCAGAGAGCTGCAGCTCTTGCATCAAGATATTACTGAACTGGAAGTCACTCAAAGACGAGAATGTGTCCACTAAAGGCTTATCACCATATGATTTTCTGGGCTGTATACTTTTCCCTAGGCGTTTATGAAGAGCCAGTGTTGGAGACAGGATGTTGGGCTAGATGGATCTTTGGTGATACTCAGTAGGATGTTTCGTACATCCTTATATAGGGCAAAAGTGAAAGTGGGTGTTTGCTAGCATTAGTGTCTGATGGATCAGTATGATTTCATCAATTTCAGCAAGAATTGATCTGAAAAATGAGACCACTAATGTGAAAGAAAGATCGTTTTACGCATAAGTAAAGCTAGTAGAAACTTTCCAACCATGACTAGTAGTAGTGCCCTTCCTCACTGCAGAAAAATGACAGGGAAATTAAGGCTCTAAGGCTATTTAATTGTGAAGAATCAATTAGATAAATGTGTATTCCTTTTGATTTGCTGGGTTCTTAAAATTATACAGCTGCAGACATTATGGAAGCTATGAGTATTTATATCTAAACCGTATGTGGGTAACACTAAGAAATATTAGTTCAATAAGCGTAATGATAGCTGTACTCAAATCAAAATGAAGTTGTTAAAAAAAGAAAATCCTCTTATTTATTTCCTTAATAGACATTTCTATGGTACTCATCATGGCAGAAAGAGAGTGCTGAATACTTTGAGGAAGATTAAATTATTTGTAATTATACCACAAGTGGAAGCTTTTAACCAATGGAAAAAAACATAAATGTGGAGCTACCCTGAGATTAATCGTTTTTACTAAGATGACTGCTAAATTTTTTAAGTATTGCTGTGAACTTCCCCAGGACCTTTCATCCAGGCTTTCAAAATATTTTACAAGCACCAATAAAGTTTAGCCTCTTAACACCTGTGAAAAATAAGCATCACTGTTCCCACTGCACCAGGAAGGAAGCCAAGATACAGAGAAAGGACATGGAGAAATCATGATACTTTTGTATTTCACAAAAATTCAGGAAAACTGAGCTCTATAGTGGAAAAAATGTGGCAGAATGCACCATGCATTTATATTTGCAGGCACACTTACCGAAGATTCTCCCTAAGCTATGGATGAACACCCTGAAGTATATCAGACTCTCAATGCAGAGTTAAATTGTTATTTTCCCCAGAAGATAACAACAGCAATGACAATAAGAACAATTTTACTTGTACACGTATAGAATATACATGATACACATATCTAATGTGCATGTAAGTATATTTAGCTCTCCTGGAGACGATAATTCTGGTACAATAGTAGTGTTTGCAAATACTCTCCTCTTCACATCTAACACATATTTTCATTTATATTTCCCTCCCTTCTCACTGCTTTTTCTGCCTCAAATATCCCCCCTGGCAATTTGAACCTGTCCTTAACTGCTCAGTTACTAAAATCCCAGATGCTTTTTCAGTGGCAGCTTGTCATTAAGATGCCAGTTTTAACACTCCTTCATTTAAAAAGATCAGCCTGTGGGTCCTGCAATCAGCTCCATATGTACTGACCCTCTCAGAGATCTGTCCACTCCAATGTAATTTCAACATTTGTCCTTAAATGTGAATGAGGAACTGTTCCTGATTCAGCTTTTACATTGGAAAATGGGCTAAAAGAAGCTCTAAGGTCCACAAACTACCACTTATTATGATGGGTAGGGTTAATGCTGATTTTCTTTTCTGTTACCTACTTATCCCTCACCCTACTTCACCCATATTATTTCTTCTTTGTCTATCCTTCCCCAGTGTGGTCTCATGTATCCTCAGCAGAAGATGTATAACAGGTAAGCAGATTGAGAGTTTGTTAACTTAACTGGTGCCATCCATGCCTTACAGACCCCAATATATTTCTTCAACAGAATAATTAAAGTGGTTTGAAGCAGTAATACGCATCTTGATATATGCACCTCATCCAGAGCTTAAATGCCTTTTTTTTATTCCTTCTATGCTGGAAAATATCCTGACTTTGCAAGGTGTGAAAAGCAAATAATGGTTACTGAATGCAGCATTCTCAACCAGGACAAGCAGCCAAAGGGTCCTCACGAAACCTAGAGCTGGACAAGGAGCAAGTGCCACCCTTCACTTCTGTCTGAGATGACCTTGGAGGATTTATTTTTCGTAGGAGAGAGGTCAGATTTCTATTCAAGCTCTCAAACGATCTGTGCAGTTATGAAAGATGTTCCACATTTATCTCCAGTTGCTATTGAAAACTGAATTCTTCAGTTTTTACTAAAAACACTGCAGCTAGGGCTACCTTCTTCCTCAGGGAATGACAGTCAATTCAGGAGACCCTACCCAACAACACCTCCTGACGCAACTGGAAAATGACTGGCTGCTTCTAAGATCGAGTTAAAGAGCACTCAAGTGAGTCTCCAGCTCTGAATTGCCTCTCTCACCTGGTGAAATAGGCTTGTTTGTGTAACTTTTTGATGGAGCAATAAACTTCCCTACGTACCTTCTGCAGCACCAGTTCTGTGTTAGGGTTGCAGCATTTGTACCAAATGGATTTTAAAATAGAGGCAAATGGTGTAACTCCGATTCCTGCTGCAATGCACACACTCACTCGGTAGTGGAAGACGTCTGTGGCTGCTGATCCATATGGTCCATCCACAGCCAGTCTACAGCAACAAGACATTTAGTCAAGGGTCAGCAACACATAAAATGATAGAAAGCTTACCGTTTGTTGGGCTACATATTTTCAAAACTGACATTCTGTTAAAATAAAAGAGAAAAGACATGTCTAAGATGGCACACAAATTACCCATAGAAACACATTTAATTTTCAGTGGGGGCCATTTAATAGCAAAGCAACTGTTTTTTCTGAAGTGAAAGAACAAGAGCACCCATGTGGATTTGAGGCCTGGCCATCTATTTAAGCATGCAATTGCAATTTTCTGGCTTTCTGAAATGTGATTAGTCATATAATTGCATGTCCAAATTTAGCTGTGGAATTTGCATATTTAATTACGAATTACTGAAAAGCATCCTGGTTTAGAGCTTTATTTTCTGTATTGTGTATATCAAAGTAAAGAGGAACAGATTATAGTAATAATTTTGAAAAGTTCTTTATATATGTTAAAGTAATAAAAGAGAAAGCAAGAAAGAGGTCATCATATGCAAGGAAACTACTGTTTTCTCAGCTCTTTCTGAAAAAACCCCAATATTTTAAAAATACATTTTTGGAAATAAAACTGTATTTAGTAACCTGACATAAAGGCAAAATGTAAGTAAAAATGCTTGTTTATGTTACTACATCCTATAATCAATGCTGCTGATGCTGAGGCATTCATTTTGGTCAGTATTAGAAATGAAAAAGATTATTAAATAGTCGGATTCATTCTTCTAGCAGCATGAATGTAAATACATGCAGTACTTTGGAGATCTCTGTCCAGCCTGTCTTTAAACAATGTAAGTGCTCTGGAAGTTGGTTTCACTAACACCCAGTCCTTAGAAAAAAATTTTTTTTTCCTTCTTTCAGATTTTCAATTATTTTGTGCACTTTATTTCATTAATCATCTTTAAAATTCAGCTTAAATATACAAGAAGAATGAAATGCTTTAACAGGAAAACAAGGAGGGATCACCAAGCAATTGGTACACACAAATATGGAGACACAATGTATCTGAAACACTATTGTTGCTTTCTTAATGTGTACCAAAGTCTTAGCAAGTATTTTCCCCTTCATTTGTACTTGTCACTTTTATTTCAAGATTCCAAACGGTCTGCATGTGCTGTATCAAATGAAACAGCTACTCAGGGATGACTTTTGGAAATCTGGCCTCAGATAAAAAGAAAGTATTTTTTTAAAAATTGTATTTTTATTTGGATTATTGCCCAGTTCTATACTTTTTAAGCACTTTTAACACTGTAAAATATGATTAATTTAGGGTATGTATGTGAAGTGCCTAAGAACTGCTTTTAGGTGAACTTTCTATGAAGTTCAATGTGGGTTTGGAAGCAATTCTCACTATTGTTAGCAGATTGAGAAAAAATTGTTTGGGAAGGAATTTGAAGAGGTTATTTAATCTGTTTCTCTGGTACAAGACAGGATCAATTATTTCTGAATCATTCCTTACAGACATTTGTCTCATCAGTCTGCTCCTAACTCCTTAGATGACAGAGATCTTGTTACTGGTTTAAATACATTGCTCAGCTGTAGCTAGAGGGCTTAGCCAAATACAGTGGCTCAGAGAAGTAGGGAGGAGAAAGCAGAGAAAGATAAACAGAGCTATACAACCCATTCGTTTGATCTAGAGGGGGTGGAGAAAGGTAAGATGATAGTAAGCAAAATGAAAACAAATGCTACATTTGTGCTCACTAAGGGAGGAGTAGAAAATAGGGCTATAGACTGGTTCTAACTATGCGTTGGATTGTCTGTATTCTTTGTGCCCATCTACGCAATTTGATTGTAAAGAAGCTTTACGCTTTTGAGGAAGGCAGGGGAAGTATTTAGTTTTGGAAAAGTAACAGTAATGGATTCTTGTACTATTTTTAGAATTTAAACATTTGCTCATCATTATGATTGTATAGTACTCCTGACTGTAGGAGAAGCTAGATTTTTGGACAGTGTGCTAAAACAGCAATTAAGTGAGCCAAAAATCCCGAAGAGGCATAATACAGAACTTGATTATTTTCACAGCAATAGTCTTTTTAATGGTCTTATCTCTCAGATTTGCCATAAATCACAACTAACTGTCTTTGCTACCTATATACATGTACGTACCTTTTATTTTAGTCTTCTTTTATTACTTACAATATAAAGATTTTATTTTTAGAACCTTACCTTATCATTCAGTTTCTACAGGTCTTCTATCCTCTGCTCAGTTTCTGCTGTTATTTTTTAATATAGTCACCAATTTGGTGTTTATCTTTAGATACTGAAACCTTTAAAAAGGACTTGTTTTTTTTGCTTTATTGCTAGCTTAACTGTTGAATTATTATTTTTAATATATTGCAAGAAAGCAACTGAATGATGGCATTAGGCACCTTAAAAAGATTAAAAAGAAAAGTCTTTATATATGACACCACTGTTAATTTCAGCTCTGCATTGTTGCCAGCAGCATTTGATAACAGTTTTCTCTTTCTCATTCTCTACACTGGCTGTCAGTCATCTTGGACCGTTTTTGCTCCAGTTCTGCTGAAATGGTATACTTCTCATTCCAGTTGCCTTTAACAAAGGTATGGCTTTCAGTTGTAATTTTTATTAACTGATACAATGAAAGGACTGAAACAGACTTTCTTCTCTGCCCTTACCTTCTTAGCTCAGTGGTATCTATAAGCTTTTTGGGGGAATGTTCTCTAACATCCAAGTCCCATTAAATTATATAAATCCAGTTAAACAAGTGCCTTTTGCCATTCAGTTTTACTTGAACTGCTTCATCAAAAGCAATTTTCCAGGGGGAAAATAGGCCTTTCGGTCCCAGGCTCTACACACTCCACCAGAATTGAAATGATCCTGTGCCAGACCTTTCTTTGCTGAAAATCGCCACTATGCCTGCAAGGAGCTACATGGCTTGAATCCATTATGTATAAAGCCAGATGCTTAGCTGGTGTAGGTCAGGGTGGCTCCATTAACTTCAGAGGAACCCTCCTGACTTGCAGCAATGAGGCATCAACATTTTGCTTGGATTAAGTTGTCACAGATACAGAATTTGAACACCAGTAACCTTTATAAAGTGGAGCAGAGTTTGGAAATTAGAGAGACAGAGTTGAGGGACACTGTTGGAAAGAAGTAAGATTCAAGCATAAGTTTCTGGGGCCATATGTCTAAGTAATGAAAAATGTCTAAGTAACTGAAAGGGAAAAGCTGGAATTTTGAATGGCAGGAGATAGGTGCCATGAGAGCATAAACATAGAGGCACAAAGGTAGCAGATAGATTCCAGTGTTGTTCTAATTCAACTCTTAATCTGTCAAAACAGATTACTTTAGGTGTAGATATAGAGGTTAGAGGTTTAAATGATAGTGACAGAGATATAGGTATTGATATGGACTTTAAATCTTGGATTAGTCATCATGTCTTCTTGGTAGCTGTGGCCTAAATTCCTGACTGTGTTTTTCTGTGTTCTTTTTAGCATAATGGCATATTTTGTATCCAGAACTACTATCTAATACTCTAACATAAAGAACACACACAAAATTAATGAAATTTATATTATTAACATTTATTTTAAAACATAGAAATAACATTTTAAAATGTATTTTCTGTAAATCAAACCTTGGTAACATCCACAATTCCTTGAAAGCTTTTTCCTGTGCTCCGAAAGCCTTGAAGAGGGCTGCAGTCCAGTCCCCAACGACCCGTATGTGAACACTGAAGAAGTCCTCCTCAGGAGCTGAAGTGAGGGTGAAAGGGTGCCACTCCAGCCATGAGACAGATGGGCACTGTAGAAAGATATATTGACCAGGTCCCATTTTAAAGCCACATTTCTTCATGTGAAGCTCAAGGACTCCAGAGGAATATGTCACCACCTAAACAGTAATAAAATGACCTGGTTTATTTTCCTTCAGAAGAATAACTATTTGTTTTCATTAGGTTACAGGTGACTTTGCAATCACTTCTACTTGAGTTCAACAACAAGTTAATGCAAATTGGTAGGCACAGTAATTATTAAGTGTCTTGTAGATCATATCCTAAACTGCATGTTGCAGTGCTGGTATTGCCCAGTAGCTTGGGAGCACGTACCGTGTGTATTGTGGGGCAGCTTGCTTTGTGAGTGTAAGAGGCAGAGGAAAGACTGTAACAATTCAACAATTTGTGAACTTTCTGTTTTAGTTGAACCTCTTCCTTAATAGACTGGAATAATTTCCAACTTTTACTGTTGTGTAACAGTGTTAACATGAGTGGGATTATTGTTGGTTTGGCAAGAAGAAAAAAAGCTGTATGAGCTCAATTCTAACATACTATTATTAAGAGGTAATCTCAGTTAAGCAGCCAGTTTTATATGTCATACATACTAAGATTCTCAGATCACAGGCACTCTGTGAAATCAGCAGCAAGATTTATCTAACATGCTTTTCCCCTCACAAAAAAAAGACCCAGTTTCTGATCTTTGTCTTGATACATGTGGACTCTGCTATTTCAATAGCACCACTCTCCATTCATTTTGCTGTGACTTAAATAGGCCCTTAGCACACAGAGATATTTACAACTGGAATAAATTGTTACGTTGGTATTAATGAAACTTAGATTATTTATGCTGATAATATAACCCTTAATCTTCTCAGAAGCCTCCAGATTTGAAAGTAAAACCCATGTCCTACTGAAGGCAAGGGCATCTCTGGCATTTACTGGAGTGGAACATGGTTTCAGTTCATTAAAAAGAGCGAACGTCTGTGCAGATGTTTGTGTTATGATGGTGTAAAGCCTGGCACTTCATTAATCAAGTTTGGATCTGTATGGAATATTCTTATGGACTTGCTCTTGGAGTAAACGTAAAATCTGATATCGATACTTGGCTGAAACCATGGTAGTGATGGAAGAGCTGCTGAAGCTAGGAGTGAAAAGTGAGGTCATAATATGGAGAAGTTACCTGTAAAAATAAAAAATGTCATTGACATGATTTTTTTTTTTTACACAGACATGCAACTTATGTTACTTACCTTAGTAATGATCACCTCCTGTCGAAATCTCCAAAACCGAACAATTCTTTCACAGATGTACAACACCATAGGACTTAAAACCCACTTCCAAGCCTGTAGACAGTTGTATATTAACAAAGAACATTTATTTGAATGTCTACAAAAATGCTTTGCATTGCTGGCTTAAATCAGCAGGTAGGGTAAAATTAAATTATTTGATTTTTCTTCTGTGATTTCTGATTTGCTTTTCTCAAGGGAATATTTCTCTTGCTACTGTAGCAGTTCTGGCTTTCTTGTGGAACAGACATATGGAACTCCTTCACAGATGCACTCTAAAAGCTGTGCTAATATCTATCTGTATTCTGGCCAAGAAGAATCCTTTTAAATCTTTTCCTACCAAAAGGCAAAAGGATTAATGAATTTAGGCGTTACATATAGGTATCATTGGACCTGAAGACATAGGGTGCATACATTTATACAAAATTACCCACAGCCTTATTATTTTTTTGCTCTTCAAAGTCTAAAATATTTCAGAAGGGTCAGATAGGAGTAGCTGTTGTTGTCAGCTGCAAGTTTTCTGATACTGTATGAGTAAGCATTAAGTCCCAAATATTCAATTAGAGGAATGGGATACATTTCCATTTAATCTATGACTTGGGTCTGTATCAATAAATGTGGTTTTTTTGATCTAGGATACTAAGCTGGTCATACTTTAAGTATTGCAGGTAATTATTGTGCTTCTACTTGCTAATCTCATGTACTGATCACTATGACAGAGATACTTGGCTATTCAAGTATACTAGCTAACAATTTCACTGACTTGTACTGATAACTAAGGTAATTGGCTGTTATTGAATCTTCATGATATTTTTTTTTTTTTCTAGAAGAGATACTGTTTTATTTCCATTTTTTTAAATTACACAGCTCATTCTAGAAAACTGAAGACTCCACAATTGCGTAGCTTTTAAAACCTCCAAAGAGCAACTTTACTTGCTGAAACATTGACTTTGCTCCACAAGCTGGGTAACAGGGGTTATAAAGTATCTTTTATGAGAAGCAAGCCATAAAATTATGTGACTTCCTTAGAAAGTGCTAAGAGGATGGAGTGGCAATTTCCCAAGGTTAAGCCTTGAAAATTAAATAAAAATATGCATGATTTAATAATGGGAAGCAACCAGCATAAGCCAGAAGATTGTTGGTTAAAGCAGAAACTCATCACATCCGTTGTCCTTAAATACTACAGGTGTCTCTGCACAGTGGGTAATCTCACGTCTTGAATATATTTGCATATATCAAGCCACAATAATGATGAGACCTGTTTTTCCTCCTTTCCATTTGTGCTACTTGTAAATAAAAGCTTGTGACAGGAATGTTAAGGTTGGAGGCTACCCTCTGTGAGCTCATCTGGTATTTCAAATGTGCCATTGCTCCAGTGCAGCAGAGCATTTAGTCCAAAATATCTTTTGGCTGGCTTGGGGCAACAGGGCTACCGCCAGGAAGGATGGGCTGCTAGGAGACACAGCTCCTGGCTGGCTAATCGGGGCATCGGTATTCTTGCCCAAGTGGTGTTTCCTCCTGTAATGAGAATGAACTGAGATGGGACAGTGATGGCTCAGGAGAGGCTGTAAGGATAAAAGTCCAGGCACCCTGGGTGCAACAGAAATGCTTCCTTGTCCTCAAGCGGGATCCAGATCAGGCTGAAATACGAAGCAGGGGAGCATATGTGACATGACTGAGAGAGGGTCTCTGCCGTGGTAGCCTCCGTTGGGAACCGTGGCCAACAGGGTGTGCACTCCAGTGTCACCTCGTGCACTTCCAGCTACTTACGAGGCTGTCCCTTCCCTTCTCAGTCCCATCTGCACCTGCCCCTGCTTGTGCTGCACAAGCTTTGCCACGGCCTTTTAGCCTCTGACTGAATTTGTGCTATCTATCTGCGGTGTCTAGCAGGTATCACACCATAGTGCATTGCCCATCGGCAAAGCACTGTTGCACTGTTTTTACAGATGATTTATATGCCATATGGTATTATCACAATTCATTTAAAATAATGTGACTTTGTAAATATGGCCTTGGGAATGCAGGAAAGTCTGGCAAAATAGGTTTAACACAGAGAAGTGGAAGTTCTCTCCAGTTGGCTTTATGATAATGAATGTCAAGACATGCTGTTGGAAGCAAGATTGTGTCTGTATTCATGGTGCGTAGCCATGTATTGATTTTTATGGTGACATTGTAGCTGATATTTTTAGAGAGGCATTCATTTTCTCATTAATATGCAGGTTGGATAGTGGCTAACAATAGTTTAGTTTAAGAAAAATCTATGTCAGCCATTAAAAGAGCTACAAGACACTGAATGCTAATTTTTCTCCTTTACTTCAGGATTTGCTTTGGTATGTTTTTTTCTTTTTGGAAGAAACAACAAAAACTTGCATATGAGCAAGCTAAATCTTGAGCTGTAAATGTTAAATGATTGTGTTTGGATGCGAGACATCTGACATACTGTACAAGTCTGCTACTTAATTACCCCCTGTGGATTTGCAATCTTGTTGCAGAAAAGTCACCCTTCCGTGGGACATTTTTCCTGCCTTTTCCTTTCATAATTCATTGTTTCAATTTCTCTCCTTTTTACCTAACTTAAGACATCAAGGCTGGACGATATGAAGAATGTGCCCTAAAACAAGGACATAATTTTAACTCTGACTTATTCTCCCATGGTATTTAGACTATCCATATTAAAGTACAGTTAGTTAGAATAATAATACTAACTTGAATTCCTAGCTTTACTGTTCCATTGTATTTTCTGCGTCTGTACTCTCATAAGGTTTTCACGTGGAGCCTATGTTTGTGCAGTGAGAACATCAAGGATATCGTTGATACTGAATAATTAAAAAAAAAAGTACAGAATAGAGTATAAATCTGAAATCCATACCCTTCATGAAATCCATACAAAGGTAATGTTGCTTACCAAAAGGATCTTCCAGAAATAAAAATTGTTATTAATGACACCAAAATTTTATTCATCACTTTTCATCTGTACCTGTCTATACTGATTATAAAAGAGGTAAGGATCACTGTTTTAATGCACAGGGAGAGGTCATGGAACAGAAATGTGCAGCTGCTCTCTAAACAGTCACTAGCATACACTTCAGCTCCCTGCTCCCTAAGACATTTAGCCTTCCAAAGGAAGGACACCGAGTTACAACCAGAAGGCAAACATCACTCTTACCACAGGTTTGTTGCCAGAAAACTGCGGCAAAGGGCACTGAGTGGCATTCTCCCATTCCAAGTAGTGATCTTTACAGTAAGTGGCGTTGTGGAGCAGCAGACTCTGAGCCGTCTGACCTCGGACAAGCTGACTTAAAACAAAAATGTCCATCAGTGATATGCTTCTTTGCAAGGTTTCTGTGCATCTGTGTGTTTTGAATTACTAGTCAAATTCAGATTCGGAGATAGCTGAAAGTTCAAGAACTGGCCATTTCAACCCTGCTCTGCTCTCTTGTCCAAATTACCTTTCCTTTAGCTTTGCCATGACTTTTTGACCAAATGGAAGAAGTGCGTTATAGTATCGGTATACATCAATGCAGCTGAAGCGTATAGAGTCCTTGCATAGAGAATATACATTTTGCTGTTTGTGGCAAAAATCAGAACGATTTCCAAGTTCTTTAGAACAGACACTTTGACTTCCTCTCTATATGAGCATGTTGTATTGTTTAGAAAAATAATAAAACTTAATAGTGACAGACCTTCTGTTTCCTTTGCTGCTTTCTAAATGCATTTTTAAAAGCTGCAAATAAAGTTGGAGGACTGTAATTAGATGTATACTCTCTAAAATACTAGCTTTTCTACTTCTGAGAATGTTAATGATATGAATTCTCCCAAACATATCAATCCTGACTGTTCAGTTTAAATGGGTTTCAGCTGGTGTTGATTATGGGTAGAGAAGGAAGATTTTTATGGAGAAATGGTGTTTGTTTCATATTTTCTCTGAATTTTCCATTTTTCCACACATACTTTGGCTCTACAACATTAGCCAGTCTTGCCCATGAGCCTAACAAGAGACAAGGAGGTAAGAAGTACTGCCTTCTTTTACATGAAGATTCTTTTACTTGAGAAGAAACTTCTTCTCAGTGAGGGTGACAGAACACTGGAACAGGCTGCCCAGGGGGGTTGTGGAGTCTCCTTCTCTGGAGACATTCAAAACCCGCCTGGACACATTCCTGTGTAACCTTATCTAGGTGTTCCTGCTCTGGCAGGGGGATTGGACTAGATGATCTTTTGAGGTCCCTTCCAATCTCTAACATACTGTGATACTGTGATACATGGCAGTGTTATCACGTACCACCAGTTCAGGCAGAAGGACAGAAAAGGAGGTAAACTTGAGTGAGTTTTGTTCAGTCACATGGGAAGGAGAAAGAGATGGGAAGAGAACAAAACTTTATGTTTTGCGTTCTTTTCAGAAATCAGGTAGTGGTAGGGATTTGCCGGGGCAGCAGGAAGCTGCTCTGTTGCAGTGCACTCCCAGCCTGGAGCAAGCAATGTGATCATTGAATGGTATTGTTAAATAAGTGTCCCCTTTTCAGGGAAGTCTCTTGCTGAGGAGTGTCGATCAGCTGGCTGGGCAGAGGGTGCTTTCAAAGCTGGAGGCTTACAGGGTTCATTATAGCTGTTTGAAATTGGATTCTAAAAGATTTGCTGGAGAGAGGGGAGGGGGCCATTTTAATCAGGCCAGGATACAGTTTACAGCATTTGTTTGCAGCTGTGCCTCTGAAACTTGGGACTAATTAATTGAGCCAATTTCAAGAACACTCAATGCCAAACTGAATGTGGCAGCTCTCAAATTGCAAGGAAAGAGGTGAGAAAAGTAACACACCACAAAACATTGTACCACCTGTTCCCTGCTCCACGGAGACATCATGTAGCTCCAGAACACAGGCACATGCACACGGTACTAGGAAGTTCCTCTGTGTCAGAGAATAGTGGTCTTTATGTACTTTAGTGGTGGGCGATACTAATCTGCAATCTGACTCCAAGCAAAGATCCCAGTAGTTTGTTAATAGGAAAGCACAAGATCAGAGATTTGAATTGTGTTTCATCTCATACTGTGTACATATACACCATGTAGTTTATTCAGACACTTACCCCATACCATGGATTATTAAACCAATGAAGAAAGCCACAAAGAGGTGATGGGTATACCAGAACACCTCATAGCATGACCTTCTGATGAGCTCAGTAGATGAAGTCATAATCAGAATTAAAGCCACAGTTATCACAACTCCAGTTATTCCAGCGATGGTAGTTAGTACCTCACTTGTTGTGTTCTAGAATAAGAATACATTATTAGTATTAGTAGTTATTGTTGTTATAATCATTATTTTTATTATTATTTCTGTTACTGTTAGTATTGCTTCTGTTGCTGCTATTAAATATGAAGCAAAAATCTAAGATATATTTTCAGTAAACAAAGAAAACCAGAACGAGATGTGGAGGCAAACCTCCATTTTACCACAGAAAAGCATAGAAAAACATCCCTTTGCTCTATTTTCACTCAGGCTTATCACAGACACGTGTAAATATTTACTGTCACTTATTTGTTTCAGGAATTGAAGGAAGGAGATCAGATAGTCTCATTAGTAGAATCATGGAATCGTAGAATGGTTTGGGTTAGAAATGACCTTTAGATCATCAAGTTCCAACCCTCCTGCCATGGGCAGGGATGCCTCACACTAGACCATGTTGCCCAAGGCTCTGTCCAGCCTGGCCTTAAACACTGCCAGGGATGAGGCATTTACCACTTCTTTGGGCAAACTGTTCCAGTGCCATAATACTTTTATTTAGTTTACTTATGTAAAAGTGTCTCAGAAAAAAAGGGAAATTATTAGAGAAGTGAGATTAGTCCTAGAGATAAGTAAAACAGCACTAGAAACCAGCTTATTCATGTTAAGGTGATAAAATGAGGTGCTAAGACACCTGGAACCATAAAGGTGTGGAGCTCTTTTGTGGTTAATTTACTTCAAAGTTTGTGGGGTTTTTAGCAGCCCTGAAATGGTGTATTAAAATGGCATGCTCTCATTTACCTAGCAGAATACCTCCTTTACTTGTTTCTTACATTTATCTGGAGATACATTGG
Organism: Psittacula echo; assembly: GCF_963264785.1. NCBI lineage: Eukaryota > Metazoa > Chordata > Aves > Psittaciformes > Psittacidae > Psittacula > Psittacula echo. The sequence goes on from NC_137738.1 coordinate 42,440,913, forward strand.
ATAATACTTGGGTTTATTTTTTAAAAGACATATTTAAATTCACATTTGTATGCTTGTCAGTGATGAAACATCAATATGCTGGGCTAGAACATGTTCCTTCTTGTTCATGACTCAAAGGAATCAGCACAGGTTTGTTGCATCTGTCTAAACCCACAAAAATAAACTGAAGTGAGAATGAAGATGTATTTTGAATACAACAGTCAGATGCTGATCTCAGTTATAATGTGCAAATCATGAAGAACAGCAGTAAAAATCTCACATACAAGACAAGACTCAAGCTAAATATGCCAGCAGAATGCAAATGAAGTCCCATTTGGCCTGTGAAGCATATATATCAGTTTTCTTGGTGCTGATGCGCAAGAATGAAGGAACTCAGTATGCCTTCTGGATCCTGAGTTGGTTCTACAGCTTAATACACTAGGAGGAAAAAACCCCTATATTGTACTTGTAAAGTGCTCTGATTTGATATGGAAATCCTAGAGGTGATAAAGTACCACAATGCCATTTTTCCAGTCACTTTTTACAGTAAAATCATTCTTTCAAATGTTCACACTTGACAGCACACAGTACATTTTCAAATTGGTGCCTGTGAAGAGTGTGTTCAGATCCTATTACGTATTAGCAGCACTGATATAGGTAGTATTTTGAACATTTCCACTACAGTGGCTAGTTTGAATGTTGAGAAGAAACAAGAAAAAATGTCAGACGCTTAGTACATTGCTACTACAGGGGTAGGATGAAGCTGAAATGGAAGCCTGAATTGTTGCTCTCAGAACTTACTTCTCCAAAGGTAGAAACAATCTTTTATTTGCTTTCCTTCATAATTTATTAATTCTGAATGTAGCTACTGAGGCATGAGTGGCTGATAAATGAAATATAAATATTAGAGGTTGGGGTAAAATCTAGACTGTAAATTAGAAGGCATTGTGGGGCATATTAGTGTGAAAAATCTAGGAAAGTATCTAAAAAAATGCTAGCCTTCTTCCTCAAGGGTATTTAGGATGTTAATGCTAATTAGAGGCATGCCTCACAATTGTACCACCTAAGTGAAGGCTTAGTGAAGAAAAAAATGCATATTGAAAAATAGTAGTTTCACATTCACAGCTGTGAGCTTTCTTCGGTTCCTGGGGAATCTCTCATGTGCAGTGAGAGTGGGCACTCTGTTCTGAAAGACTGTGCAGCTGCATCCTTGGCTCACTGTCCTGTTCTGTTAAACCTGACTACTTTGTCAACACTAACATGAAGACTTTTGTGTTCATATCGCTGAGACCATTTATTTGCTTGATTTTTTCAAACTTGAGAATTATTTACTTTTTTATTTTGAAGGATGCAAAAATCACACTATCCAAACTGGAAAGGAAGTGAGATAAAACAGAACAACGTGCCTTGGATCTGAAAAGTACTGTCAAATCCTGCTGATGGTTGTGCAGCCATTGTCTCACTTTGTTTCTTGTTTCAATGAAGCACACTACTGATCAAAAGAGCCTCACTCCATGGTGTTCAAGCAATCTTTATTGCATGCTGACTATGTGGAAATTTTCTGAAGAGCAGAAACAATACATGTGGAAGTCTCACCAGGGCCATTTCAACCCTGGAATATGTAACAGTATATTACATTATACACAAGCAAACATATAAATGTGATGTATACAGTAATGGAAAAAGGAAAAAAGCAGATGAGCTTTTGCATGTTTTACATGCACACCTTGCAGAAAAGGGCTGTTTTTCTTTATGTTATGAGTATTATAAGGATTAGCTTATAATGCTGTTGTGAGATACCAAGGAGGTGGACAGGAGGCACAGTCGCTTTCCATCTATTTGCAGGGCTGAGGTGCCCACAGTCCTGCTTAGCTCAGAAGAGTACACAGTTTCCCCATGCACTGCTTCCTATACACAGAAAGTCTCTGGGTGTTTTTGCATTACTGTTCCCTGGGCCACCACGCTCAATATGTAACAAGGCAGAATCAACCCCCAGGTTGGGAAAGTACTGCATAACCTTGGGGAGAGGCAAATAGCAACTGTGAAAGAAATATTATTAAGCACTATTTCTGTTTTGTTTGGGGTTTGGTTTATTTATCTTTCTTTTCTTTCTAGAAAGAAGTTGTGTTTGTTCCACATATTAATAGTTTAGATTTTGTTGTTTGGGTTTTTTTTTTTTTAATAATTCTTTGCAGGTTTATTTCATTGTCTACTATTCACAACACTCCTTACTTATCCTTCCCCCACCAGCTGTCTCCTGACAAGCTAATTAAAATACTGTAGACATTTCTTTGAGCTTAGTAACCTGAAAATTGCAGCTCTCAGTAAGTGTTTTCAGCAGAAATTGAGGTTAACCTTTGGCAGCACCTTCTCGCTCTGGTTAAAAGGCTTTGAAATACAGTTTTACCGACAATAGAATCCACAGAGGAAAACTTTTTAGATGAGGAAAAGCAAAAAGTGACAGCTTACTGTTTCATAGGTCCTGATTGGGTTCAAATAGCTTTCATTTGGACCCTTGCCAAGGCCAGAAAGTTTATTCCGTAACTCCCCAGCTTCCATAGATTGGCTGGTATGATACCGCTCAACGTTGATCAAGTGGGCAACAATATGGATGGCTGCATGAGAGAGAGAGTGGTGTGAAATTACAGACACACTTGTACGTGTCCACAGTGCCATTAAGCACATTACAAACTATTTGAAAACCTTGGGCATACATTGAGGACTTTGCATGGGTTAAGGTGACAAGAAAAGGAAAATTTTATAAAATACATGTCTAATATGAAGCAGCTGCTTCACGTTGGAGAGGAGACAAACAGCTCTGGGGTCACCTCCATGATTACAGTCAAGTGCCCACACAGTCTTTGGTGTCATCAAAAGAGAACCTCTTGAGAGATGAGATAAAGATGTTTGCCTCTGATTTTAAATTGTTCAAAATGTGCTAAACTGATTAAAATCTCTTTTGCTTTCATTAATATATTAGGATGTGCAATGGTCTAATATTGCTATGCAGGTCACTAATTTATCTCTTTTAGGCATAGACCAGTTTGCAGCTTGCACTGGGGATATTTAAGAGACGCGTTCAATATCTGTCCTCTATTAACAAGTAGCTATAGCATAACTTTACACAGGTGGAGCCTGGGAAAGCCACCAGAACTATGGTTTTAAGGGAGAAGTCTGAATCACAATGTTAGATCTGACTTGCTCTGAGCATCATATATCACTTCCACTTCTGGCCTGCTCCCAAAGATATATGAAATGATCAGTTTAGAAAAATACTTTAGAGTGAACTGAGAACCCCTGTAATTCTTTTCCTCAGTGGAAAGGTGATAATTTCAAAAAAAGAAAAGAGGAAGAACTTTGTTTTATAATTGGCTAACAGGTAAAGTCGTAATCATGCAGAGTTTCAGTTTTCAGGATGAGAGATTCTGAAATCCATTACAGTAAAGTTGTAATTAATGCAAAATATTAAATGCCAAAGGATGAAAAAATGACAATGAAAAACAATTATATGTTTACAGTAGAGCTATTAGGATATGCTATCTCTAGTTTTTATAATTAGCTTCCTGTTATCATCTCTCCTTCAGCGTTTATCTGTTCCTGTCCCTGACCATTTAAAAAACCTTTCTAAAATGCAGTATTTGTAGGAAACCAAATGCGACCTTTTTCCCTGAACATCTCTCAAAATAAGGTTATTTTTCTTCCTTTTTCTTTCTTGTTATCTTTTTTATTTCTCCTTTTTTCTATTTTTTATATCTCATTTTTTCCTTTTTTATTTCTACTTTTTTCTTTTTTCTTATTTCTCCTTTTCCTTTTCCTTATCCTTTTCCTTTCGTTTTTTCTTTTCCTTTTCTCCTTTTCTCTCTTCTCTCTTTCTTATTCCTTCTTTCTTCTTTCCTTTTTCTTCCTCTTTTTTTTTTTCTCATTTTTTTTTTAATTGTAACTGTTTGCACAAAAATAATGTCTTATTGTGCTAGTTGTGCCAGTCACTGTGTAATCACAGATGAAAACACAGGATTAAATTCCTTGATACTTTGGTATTGCTAAGTCTTTTAGGTGCATATCCACTTAGAGAGCTCTCTTCACTCTGATGCTGGAGTTCAGATCCTCTGCAGCATCTATGAGAGCTGTGGGCATGGGAATATGCCATGGACATGCTTAAAGCAGCCAGTGCAAAAAGGTAGAAGACTGCTTTCTTCCCCAACAGTAGGTTAGTCCATGTGTCCAGGCTGAAGCAAGGTCATTTTCACTCTCGTCTTCTGAGGTGATCTTTCTAGAGCAGTAGATGTGCTGGGGTTGGCTGACTTTCAGGTTTCATTTCATTCAAAATGCTATGTTACCTTAGGGACTCCCCCTGCCAGTCCCTAACACCTGCTTCACCTCATTGCCGCATGCTGAGGTATTCACTAGGAGATGAAAGACCCATTTGAAAATCCTTGTTACATTAAATTTGAAGTCGGGCTTTAAACTGAATCACATGTCCTAGTCACTGGGCTGACTATTCGCTTGTGAGCTGTCTCCCGATGAAACCCTTAACAAAAATAATAAAACATTTATTGACACAAGCATCCCAAGGGAATGCCCTGAGGACCCAAACTGCAAAATCAAGCTTCCATTTTTTCTGAATCTTTGGCCCAATGAATAATAAATTATTTATACAAGCTGGAATAGCTTCAGCAGAATGGAGACTGAATCCAAATGGGTATGAACTGCACAGAGATAAAATGAGCCTGGAAATTAGAAGACAGATTCAAGCCATCAAAGGAATGAGACTCTAAAATAACCTTTCAATAAACGGGATAATGGGATCAAGCAATCTAAGCAGCTTTCAGCTGAAGGTTGGTCATTTTATGAAATAGCATATATGACGTGACCGTGAGCATTAGAGGGTATTGGACTCAGTGACCCGGCATGTCCTGCGTATGTTGTTATGGATTAGGTGCTGCATGTGAAACAACCCAGCCAGCGTCAGGCAGAAAATGCTCCTGTGAACCTGTATGTGAGGGGGTGCTCCCAGCACCTCTGCAGTGCTGGGATGCTGGAAGGAAGGTTACACTAGACCACAGGCAGCAAGTGAAATATGTGGATTCAGACTGTCAAAAGCTAAAAGCCTGAGAGTTTCTGAGCTGCAGGGCTTAGGTGGCAGCTCTGTGGGGGCTGTGGCAATCTGTTCCCCAGCGTACAACTGATGTATAAGCAGTATATAAACACTGCTTATGTGTTTAAGTGGAACAGCACTTTTAAGTGCTGAGTGAGAAGGGGGGAAACTGTTCAAACAAGAGACTCCTTTCAGAACAGATGTTTTGGCCTGGTAAGGATGTTATCAGATCCAGCTGGAAGAGAACCAAGTCATTGCTTGACAAGGACCTGATTTCTCTGACATCTCAAAGTGTACTCGGAGGACAGGAGTGTGGGGTAACAGACCACAGTCTGTGGTAGGTTGTGGAGTTACATGCTGCATGTAGTGAGGTACTGGACTATGGGAAAGGGGAGAGAAATCTTTAAAAGAATAGAAAGCCCTGATAGTGATTCTCTAAGTGAATCTATTGAGCAGTTATATCTTGACATTTGCTAACGATTACTGGTGCTTGGGCCTCCTGTCTTCTACACCTGCAGGATGCTCTTTATAACTCTGGTATGATGTAATAGTCACCATAGCCTTGGAACCATGTAAGTTTCACAGTTATAATCCATAGTGTTGTTTTACCAAGGGTTCTCTGCAGCATGTGAACTGCAGGTTTTTGTCTGTCCTTGCTCATTTAGAATAGTAGCTGACTAGAGACAGAGGTTTGAATCTGTTCATAGCATAACACACTTTCCCTCTTTCACCTCCAAAACACACAGATTTTTTAAAAAGCAGTGCTGCAGATTGTGATGTCTTTGCATGAAATGATGACATTTCCGTTGTTTAGGAGGTTATGAAATCCCACACTTTATTCAAAGTGCAGGGTTGTACATGATTTGTACAAATTCTAGTCATGTCAGCAGCAATAGGAAACCTGGTGCTATCTGATGTATGCCAGGTGTTGATAGTGAAATGAGGTGGTAGTTTCTTTCAGGCAGACAGAGGTCCACATTTTCTATCAGAGTATTTATTTCTAGTCTTGAACAGAAAAAAAATGGGTTGAATAGATGTAGCTTCCCAAGGTCTTGAGCCAAAGATTTAATGAAAAGTAATTTTTTTTGTTGCAATTTTTCCCTGAAAGAAAAGTTCCACTTTCTGCAACTTTAACTAGTCAGATTTTTCTGCAGGCTTTTAAAGGACACCATTTTGTCTATCTGCATATTGTTCTGCTTTCCTGTAAGTGTTATGTCAATGGAAATATCATACCTACTTCTTTGAGATTTACCACATCTTCCCTTCTGGGTGACATGCCCTCCAGGTTTCAGCTAATGGGTAGAGGATATTGAAAACATAGAAGACTTCCAGAAGGAACAGGAGAGTTTGGGTTTTTTTTTCTACAAGCTTTTCTGTGGAAGCTGTTAATGTACAGAGTATAATGGTACACTGAAAATATTAACATTCAAACTGATGATATACTGAATATGTTGGTTTACCTGAGTGTCCCATCGTCTTAAATATTGCCTAGAGTGTTATTAGATTAATACCTCTGATGGGTTTTGTGTGCTGCTAGGAAAAAATGATGCAATCTAAAAGTGAATTATAGCTGGATGGTAAGAGTAATGCAAAGATCTAATTCCCTTTTCAGTGTGGTTCATTTAATGTACAATAGTTGTGGCAGACTAAAAAGTCTGGCACTGGATACATTACCATTAGCTAAAATATTTTACATCCCTAAAGTGCATTTTCTGAAGGCCTTTGCATCTGCAGTGCATCGAATTTACTAAGCAATTCCAAAATTAATATGCAAATTTCTGAAATCTGAGCTCAGAACAACTGTGAATTTTTTTCCCTGACCATTTAGGGAAGTTAACCATGAGAGCAAAGTTTAAGGTATTATATCTTAGGATTTTCAGTTCAATTTTTTTCTCATTCTGCATAACCAAATATAAAGTACAGAATAAATCATGTAATCTTCTAAACAAAGAGGTTTTTTATAACTGTACATGAAGACTGAAGGATTTTCATTGTTGGTTTTAGTAACATCTGGAAACTCTGAAGCACTTAACATACATTAATTTGTATTTGACCCCAAGATGGTATATCTAATCCACCTCTGAGATCAAATAAAAGGTTTTATTGGGAGGAGGGAGGGAGGAAAAGGGTTGCTATTAGAGCAGAGTGTTTACTGTACATATTCTTAAATACAAAGAGATGTAATTAAATTATCTTGAAAGTCTGGTCAATTGAGCTACTCTTATTCAGCCAATTGTGCCTTCAGTGAAGCATGCACAACTCTGATTGAACTAAACAGAAATTGCATATGTTTATCTGAGAACAAGATTTCACTCTTTTTCGGCATGCCTGTACAGGATAATAATCAAACTGGAGCTTGCTGCTAGCAATTAAATGTTTTGGTTAACAAACCCATCATGATAAAATCAAAGGGTCAAACCCTGGGTTTTCTGCCCACAGTGAAGAGAACAGCTTTGCAAGCAGCTAACCTAGACATGGGGAATTCTGCGCCTGACCAAGCCTGGATTCTTTAGCCACACGCTGCCTTGTGCCTTTTCTAGTTACACAGAAACCTTCATTCAGTTTCATGCTGTCTTTGCAAACTAAAAGGTGCAGGTTCTGTAAAAATTACAACAATAGTGACCACACACATACTTGCATTGGATTATTTTTTTTTAGAATGGTCACAGACATCAAAGAAGAATCCAATGACTTGGACCATTTTTTATCCTAGCTAGAAGCTTATAATCTTTAATTTAATGTAGTTTCTTTCCTAGTCCTTGCACTAAGTCTGGATTTAAGCAGCATGACTAAAAAAATGCAGTTTAATGGAAATTGGATTTCCTGTAATTTCTGGAAGTACAACACTGAGATATCAGCTCAACCTGTTTTGAAGATAAGCATCTGCTTTTCTGAAAACTTCATCACTTCTACAAAAGTGTAGAATCACTTCTACTTGGGTCACCAAAGCTTTTTACACAGCCACCACTACCAAAGCGTGGTTGCGAATGGAAAGGTTTTCTGGTATTTTTAGCTATAGATTTTTCAGTGCTTGTAAGAAGCCAAACATACCTGTCATTGCTGTATTTCAGTCTGTTTTGCATGTTTCTAAAGAAAATTGCAGTGCTGGAATTTTTAAGGAGCAGCAACCACCCTTTCAAACAGCCTAACTACAAAGAGCCTTACTGTGCTTCCCCTACTTTTCCTTAATTGTTTAAGCTTTATTCATATCATAGTTCAAAAGGTGTTTGAGCAATATATCTATACAACCTTTCTGAAACATCAAAACAACACAAGAAGCAGTTTGTTCTTCAAAATATGCACCATATGTCAAAGTAAAATAAAACTCCCCCAACACTTCCCACATCAGAAAATGTATGAATGTACTTCCTTAAGAGGCTAAAAACAACACATTAAGAGGAAGGAGTTGTATGAAATGTTATTTACTATCTCTCGTATGTATCTTTAGGCTCCAGACAACTCTGTCTCAACTGAAAAGTCTCTTTTGCATTAGAAAGCCTAGAATGATTCTCACTAATCAAACTGAGAGTGCATGAAACTATGATTTTATTCTAGCAGAGTTACGGGTCTATAAGGAAGATTTATTAGTGGGTGAATAACTCCCAGACAGCTCTTATCACAGACAGGCATGCAGAACGCAGGAAGCCAAACTAAGCAGAATTCCCTTTACTGAATTTTCAATGATGCCCTTGATTATAGATAGCATTGTTTACTCTCTCTCTTTCCTCCAACTTCCCTCTTCCACTAGTCTCTAATTATATCCCTTTATGGCCTGACCAATTAAAGCTTGCTCTTGAATTTGTATTAGAGCTGATGAAAAATTAAAGGTACAGATGTAGTTCTTCCAAGGCCATGCAAACCTCGGCTGACCTGGCTGCCTGTTAGAAGCCAGACAATACTAATATTATACTGACTATTTTTAGCATGCTATTAAATAAATATGCTGAAATAACACCACCTGGCATGCTGAGATGAATACATGTTACTTCAATAATAAAGGCGTCTACAATTTCATATTGTGAGGCTAAGATTACTGATCTGATCTTCAAATTGGTTTAACTTCTTGCCACCACATTTAGGCTATTGATCATACAGGGAAGAACATTAATTTAACTAAAAATTACTAAATTGCAATAGATTGATAGAAGTTGACTATGTTTTTGTGTAACAAAGGAAATATAGGTAGTACTTGCATAAATAATATGTCAGTTGAAAGGAAAATGAAATGTTTACACATCATTTTAACACTTTAATTTTATTAAAAGGGACTCAGTATACTTGTGGGTACCTCTTTACTCTGAAATGTATCTCTCACAATATCTACTGGTTTTGGTTTGTTTTGGTTTTTTTTTAATTAATTTGAAATTTAATTTCTGGCAACTGTGTTTTTTTGGCCATTCCCCAAGTCTGACTATGCAGTAATGCAGTGTTTTCCCAAATATGATAACTGTTTCTCGCTTGTCTGTTAGGGAAGCACGGGTTCATAAGTCATCATACTTTGCTCATTAGACCTCCCTGTGTTTTATTTTCTTCCTCAAATATCTCATTGACTATTTGTTCATTTTATATTCTGGAAAAAACACCCAACCCAAATAACAACCCAAAAATGAACCCTCATTTTCTCCCTAGAGAATGACAGAATTAAATAATGGTGTTTTCTGTCATTTCACATCAGCTCCTGTGTCTTTTTCCTTGGAATTACTGAAGCCATAAAGTAATCACTTTTCCGATAGACTTGCACTTCCCAAAATGTCCACCTTAATGCACTAGCAAACATTTTTATATGAATGTAAAAACCAAAAACATTAAAGGTTTGACTGTGCAGTTTTACTTTCTTTCTGGAGCATGACAAATTATACACCAAGTAGAAGTTGGTTAATTTACATTCCTGGGTTGATTTGTTAATTAAAGAAGCAATGTTGCATTCTGTAAGAATCTGCTTTATGCTGAAACTGAACTCTGATAAATGAGTGGCCATGTCAGATAAGTAAATCATCATAATGCCCTATAAGATACATGTTCTCATCCCTAGCCTTCTCCTCTGAATTCTTTAGCACTCCATACAAAGGACAAATTTCAGCTATTGATTCCTGATGGCAATCCTGACTTCATATTCTTGTCTCACTACGTGGGAACATTAGAAGCCTATACACACAAAAGCAGCTACTCCATGTAGACTGAAAAAATACTTGGTCCAGGATCCACTCTAACAGCCTGGGGGTAGAACTGTTACTCTGAAGTGTCTCATGCTTGCAAATAACCCTGTGCCTCCTTCGCATTTTCTAAGAAAATTATCTGCCCCAGATACCTCTCCATCTCTATGTGCTTATGTCCTTCCTCATGTTGGCTTTTGTTCTTCCTTCTCCCGCACATCCCTTTTCCCCATACTATCTGCTGTCCGCCTCATGTTCTCTTAATTCCTACAAGCTTCAGTCTTCTCCAGGTCCTTTAATCACTTGGAGAACAGGAAGGTGCCATGTCTTCTTCCCAGCCAGGCTCAACCGATAGCTCAGTAAGTCACTAGCACCATCAGAACAGATAACTTTTGATTTCAAGATCCAGTTTTTCCCTCAAGGTTGCCATTAATTCCCTGTACCCACCCCCTATTTAAAAAAAAAAAAAAAAAAAAAATTAGAAACCTAATGTTTTTGAGGCAGCTGCCCGTCAAAAATTCAGACTAAATTTATTACCTGGTTGAAAAATTGTTGAAGAAGAGGTAGAGGTGCACAGATGAGTGGTTTTACTCATAAGCACAATTTCCTTAGGAAATCAGACTGTAATACCATGTCATCTCCCCAACATCTACCCTCAGGAATTTAGTGAAAGTTATTTACACTAAATGTTAAGAGCATACAAGCTGCTCACGTTAACTAAATGGCAGCTAGTACTTATTGTCCAGGTTGGGAGGTTATTGACTTAGCAGTCAAACTTTTCTCAAGCAAAAAGGGTTACAAATAGTTAATCAGATGGGACTCCTATACCTATTTAAAGCTGCAGTCACCAAATGATTGCACTAGAATAGCATGTCTCAGAGCTGATAGGGATTACAGCATTATGTAGAATCACTGTGAATTTCAAAACAGTTCAAAGGCAAAGAAATAAAAAAGATGAAAAGCTTACTTGCATTTATAGCTATTCCATAGGCAACCATCTTGTGAAATGTGATGTTTTTGTCAAGCTGTCTCCTCAGTGCTCCTCCACAGCACTTGGTGAAAAAGCAGAACTTCTTTTATATCATTCCTATTACTCTTTACAACTTACATTTTGGAGAGAAGACAGGAGTTCAGTACTTTTAAAAATGGAAGTTGAAGGATTTCAGTGGGAGTTTTGGGTTAGCCTTAACTTTGGCGTTCAGGTCACTATTTTCAGCATAGTGACACTCCAGAGTTTCTTAAGCTACTCAGCTGATGTAGGGGCTCAATAACAGTCTTGATAAAACTCTGCTACATTTAACTATGATTTGCAAGTGGTTTATCTGGGCTGGTGATTAACTCATTTGCTGGTATAAGGGTACCATTATGGGCTACCACTGAGCTGCAGGCTCAAGATTAGCTGCATAAACACAGCTGAACTGCTGGCAAAGCCAGCTTGCAATGTAAACATTTTCACTGCTTTCGTGAAATGCACACTCCAGGAGGGTGAGGCTGTCTAGACCTCAGGTGTCTTCTGTGTTACTGAGCTGTCTTCCCATTATTGGAAGTGCTCATGGTGGTGTGCTCATGGCCAGCTGGCTGCCTCTGCAAAGAGCTGGCCTGGGGCTGGGGTAGGCTGCAGTGAGCCAAAATGAGCATGCTCTGCTGGAACCTAGACAGCTCTCATGGACCTAATTCAGTCTCTGAATGGTGCTGTGGGTGCCTGGATTGATCTCTTGACCTGGCACAGTGCCATGCGAAAGATCCTGGCATGTATCTGCATTGTTTCCTAACTAATAAATCTTCCAAGTATCTGGAGCACTGCTGGGTGCAATGCCAAGAACACAGCACCTCATTGGAGAGTTGCTGGATGCAGCCGTGTGCTGGCCATGCTGGAGCCAGTCAAGTTGCTGTGTACCATGCTCCTCGAAGCAGAATATTGTCCAGAGAGCAAAACATTGGTTTTCTATGAGAAGAGTTCCAGTTCTCTGACTTCTTACTCAGCATGTAACTGGGCATGCATATATTTAATGTTAAATCACAAACTGATTTAGAAGTCCAACGAGACTTTGCTTTCTTAAATGCTCAGCTCCTGGTCTCAGACAATGATAAAACAGTGTTGATTCCCAGCCTACTAAAGACTGCTTGAAACGTAATTCTAACTCTGAAGGGGGAAAAAAAAAAAAAAGAAAAGAAAAAAAAGGTACAACTGAACTGAGAACCAACTTACAATAAAATAATGTTACAATTTCTAAATTCCTATTGCTCTTGGAGTCATGAAGTGATCAGTGATTTTTTTACCCAAACGTGTGGTATTGGAATTGCCCTGACTGTAGTAATACACTGCAAGTGAATTCACTGCATCTGACCAGATGACCACTCCATTACAAAAACATGTGTAAAAAAAGTTAAGACCTGAATGGTGGCCATTCAGGCAGCAGGGTTTAAATATGTTCCTTATTATCCTTATGCCCTCACTTTTATCTATCTGTACGTTCTCCCTCTCTAGTTTTTACTTTGTAGCTACACAGGATACACATGATGGATGCATATTTCCTCCATTTGGCCAAGTTGCATGATTACATTCCCTTTTTTGTAGCTCCTCACTTTTCTCTTCATGACTCCATGATATGCAGTGGCTGCCAAAATCAGTGTTGCGTTTACAGCACTGTGTTAAACAAGCCATTTGTTTCTCTTCAGTCATGAATTTAAGTGGTAATAACTAAGCAATAGTGTATAGACTTCTCTATCAAAAATTAAAATTCCTTGGAAAATGTTTGATATGGATAATACTGCTGAACTATGGAAATAAAAAAGGGAGAATAATGTGGCTATTTAAGAAATGATACTCACAATGCTTGCTCCTCTTAAGAATGAAATGAGGTTTCTACTGACGGGTAACAGGATTAGCATGCAGTTAAAATTAAGGCATGTTGCAGAAGCTCTTGCCCAAGCCAGGGTTGACTGTAGATATAATAGCATAAAGAAATTAAATTACAAGCTTAGTATAGGAAGAGAAAAATAAAGCGAATACTATATTAACATAATACTATTGTAGGAGAATATTACTATTGAAGTATCAAAAATATTGTTATGAAGGATGTCAATAAAATCAGACTATGCATACGTTCTTCTTGTGGAGCCCTTTAACAATCAAACTTGTACTTACTCCCAGCATAATCCGTGTATAAATGTAAGCATCTTCGTCTTCATACCAATGGAAGGTATCAATAAACAAATAGAAATTCAGTCCCAGCCACACCAGCTACAAAGCAGACAGGCTACAGATTAGTGACACTTGCAGTATTTTTTAATGCATATAAAACTGGTTATGGTTATAGTTTTTAAAGTATCTGAGAGATACTTCAAAATCAGCATGCAGTGCAGTTCTTGATCACAGATGACTGAAATCATGAATGCCTGTGGAATGAGGCTATCTTTTAGCAAATGCACAATTACAATCCTATACCCATTTCCCTAGTAGAGGAGATAGATGGTGTTTACTGTGTGATGCTAAACTTAAACACAGGTCTTAGCCTGGTCTCTAAGAAGGCTATAAAAGCTAAAATTAAAGAATTCCCTAAATGGAGGTAGTTAGAAGCTGAGGAAATTCCTTTCTCTGTCCCCCATACTTAGTTCATCAAAACCTCTGAAAAAAAATTTCAATTACAATTGCAAACCCTTATTCCCTTTATCTGAGGTTTAAAGTATATGGACTTAAAAATAATTAAAAAAAAATAAGAAAGATTTTAAATTGTTTTTAAGACAAGTTATAAAAAGGCTGATGAATATTTTATAGCAAGTTTTACATTAAGCTTGGGAGTATTACTGTAAGCAAACCATAAAATGTCTTTTAAACAAGCTTAAAATATTTATATGTATCCAATTAGATATATTTTAATGCTAAAAATACTCACTAATAACAGCACCGAGAGTTTTTCATTCAAAATCCAGCATCCCATCCTGAGTGCCTCTCCCTATGTTAGCAGCAGCTGACTCCTGCCTTCCAGTGTAACCTGAGTTCTCCATCCATTCCTCAGGCTTTTCTACTAACTCCTTTTGTCTTTAGTTTTTAATAAGCATGTAGTGGGAGTGGGAGCTCTGTCTAGGAATTTTCTAATTAAGAGCTGCCTGACAAGAGCAGATCACCCAAGTGACATGTCTCATGACCTGTGTAAATAAAATGCTGGTCATTGTCCAGTCCTTTTTCTCTGCAGAGTTATATCTCAGCAAATGAGAGATGCTGTCATTAAATTGTCCTGCTGTACTAGAATGCTTTGTCTTTGCAGATTTAACAGAGGGCAGCATGTCTTCATGATTTGTCTTTTAATTTAGCGTCAAATGTACACATTCCTTATGTGTACATTGCTAAAAGAACTTGGGAGTGGCAAAGTCAGTCAGAAGTTGGCAATTGTCAGAATGAAGGGTGCCCCTCTAACATTCATCTGGATTTCTTGCAATTATAGATTCTGACAATGTTAAAATGCATGATAATTTTTCATTCACTTGGCTTCAGTCCTAAAATAAGCAGCTACTTTCTCTTTTTCCTATTATGTTGTTCTGTGTAAAGACATGAATCCTACTTCCTTCTCTCTCTGCTAGGAGAAGTAACAGTTACTGGGCTTCTGTGTCAAGCCTCACAAACATCAGCTGCCTTCACTCATGCCCTGTGAGATGAGGAGAGGATGCTTATTTCAGAGATCTGAGCCCAGAGGGGTTAGGCAAAACCATTCCTGACTTGTGCATGTGGCTTGAGCAGGTCTCTCCATGCGCTCCAGACCCTGCTGCCACATTTTGTCTGAAAAGTGATGTTGCTTTGGCAGGACTTAAAGTACTCAGGAAATATAAGACTCTTCCAAATACAATCCACAAACACTGTCCCGCACTAAAGCTTAGCCGTTTTTTTCCCCCCCAAGATTAGTTTTTTTATTTATAAAACCAGATGTTCCTGTTCCTCAGAGTATGTCCTAAGGACTGTTCAGCCTACTTCTTTCTCCTCAGAGGTTTACTCCTGTGAGGATATAACAAGCCATCTGCAAAAATAAGTCAGCAGGATCCAGTACCTCTCAGCAAGATCAAAACTTTTTGACAGGCCAGTGTAACAGAGAATGCTGTTAGTCTATTCAAGACTTTTCTATAGTAGGTGGTTATTTGAGCAGCCAACACCATGATTATATTCAATATGAAGAGCAGATTTCCAGTTTTGCTTTTACTAAGAGAAAAAGTTGTTGACTTTAATACACTTCTCCAGCGGGAAATACATTCCCTTTGGCCTCCGTTACAAAGTAGCACTGAGAACTGGGGTAAGGAAGAGATTGCTTTAAAACATGGTCAGCTCCGCTGCAGAGAAGTTCTCCTGGCTGACCAGGTCTTAGCTCCTCTTTTGTCCTGTCCTGGTGAGCGCATCACATTTACCCTTGGCTCCCCTTGCCAGAAGCCATACAAACTCTGCTTGTAGTAAACCCATTCCTTCCCCAGTAAACCCATTCTTTCCCCAGTAAACCCCTTTTCTTAAGGCCTTCCTGACTTGGCTGTGAAGGACACCTTTCTGTCACAGAAAAAATTTCTTAAAGTTGAAATGCTATTAAACTCAGCTACTTTTTAAACCAGGGCTAATGACCAGTAATGTGAGTTAGCAGAACCATGGGAATGTGATTTTGAATACTTTGAATGCAAGCAGTTACAAGGGATTTATTTTGAGCTTTATTTTTCTTGGATGATAAAATTAAACATTACTTTTTAACAAACTTTATGATAAACCATGTGCAGTAATTGGCCACTGTCTATTATGTGACTTGATATAAGCTATTCCCACAATCACCCTCTTTATAGTAGCTTTGGTATTGCAGGAGCTAACAAGATAATGAGTATTGCTGTATTTTTTAGAAAGGTCAAAAGAAGAAGAAATAAGAGAGAAGAGAAGGAGAATGTGCAGAGGGTGAGGAGAAATACTGGTAAGGTCAGACGCCAATTTTAACTACTTAAAAAAAAGGGGGGGAGAGAAAACCCACTATCTGGATTAGCTGCACTTCAAAGGGAAGCGCTGCACTGCGATGTTCTGCTTTGAAGTTCAGCCGATCCAGACAGCAATTTTCTAAAATGAGTCAAAACTGGCATCTGAAATAGTCTTTTTTTTTTTTATTTTTTTCTTTCAGAGTACAGCAGATTCATATGCTGGTTTCGGCTCCAAAATTTGTCTGGATCAGCAGCTGTACTTCAAAGCAGTACATCTCAGTACAGCATTTAACTTTGAAGTGCATGTGGTCCAGATGCCAGTCCTCTTAAAGGAGCCAATGAATCAACGGCATATTATTTTTTGTCTGTTGAAACAGCTATGTTTTTTTCTCATATATAACGGTAACGTGTGTGTTCTCTAGTATGGTATCTATCAATAAAAACGTAAAGCTAACACAAAAGCTCTTTATTGTTTCATTTTCTATAAAGGAGCTGGTCATCATCATTTTATGCTGATTTGCAGTGGTCTCAGCCAATTTCTAACACACACTATTCAGACAAGACTCAGAGAAGTATATTTTATTGATTAAAGGTCTAAATAAAGTCTCAAAAAATATTCCATTTTGTTATTGTTTTATCATTATCATAAACTGCAGCTGTCCTAAAAAGGATATAGAAGAAGGATGAAAAGGGATTTGATCTGGCAGCTGGGGAAAAAGCAGTGATGGGCATGCTGAGTTCCTATGCAAGAGACAGGCAACTCTGACTTTAGCTTAAAAGGCCAGTTTTTGCATGGAAAAAGGTTTATGAGGTGCTGAATTCTTCCATGTAAGTATCTCAGCATTAATGTCAATGTTTATATCAGTTACTGCTGCAGATCTTAATCGCAGTTACTTATATTCTCTTTGACAGCAACCTCTATCTGAGGTTGTTAGTAATTTTTTTAAGTACTTTCAATAGTACTTACCCTTTGCAAGCAAATTCAAGATTAGCATGAGACTGTATACATATTCCTATATATATTTCATTTTGCTAGGCTATCCTAATTGTACTATTAGATATGCATGCCTTGTTTTTCAAAGGCAAAATAATTTCAGTTGACTCTAAACTTTGCCCTAGCCATTCCGTAGTTTTCCTGTGTGCTTGACTTTATGTCTGTTAGTAACCTGGATGACCTTGATAAGCTTTACCATATTACATATAGAGACGGATATAGATAAACAAGTGATCCAGAGGATCAGAGTGCTTTAATTTTGCAGACCATCCTACAGCCATTTAATTGCTGACTATACCAAGAGTGTATACTTTGTATTAGACCGTACAAAATGGTGGTTCTACTGTGTTCTCTAATTTTTACATTATTTCTATGTAACGTTTTGCAATAATGTTTAAGAAGTAAGAGACAGATTTGCCTCTGTTGAGTGGATGGAGAAGCGGCACAATATATTTGATAAACCACTCAACTTTTTGTGAGAAACTGCTAAAGCTGATTAGAGTGCAAACCTTTTCCTTTTCTCCTCTTTTTTTCTTTTAAAGATGATACTGAAGGAATAGAAGATGAGGCTCAGCTTCGGTTGTTCTTCAGTGCTCTGATTCTAGCTTTGTAAAAGAAACTTACTGAATTTCTCCAAACAGTGGCTGAGTGACTAGTAGCAGAAAAACAGCTATATAATTTTTAGAGATTTTCTTATAGTGTGGTGGGGTTTTTTTTTTTTGACTACCTCATTAATGTTAATGGATTTTTTAAGGAACTGTATTCACATTATGAATGAGGGAACTGTTTTGCAGTTTGAGAACTGCAAAGGTCTAAAAGACTTGTCAGTGCCGAAGATTCAAAAATTATCAGATTGTTCTAAAATTCATGAAATTAAGATTAGGCAGTTTGGGGGAGAGTGCTGCCTGAGTACTAAGACTTCAAGGGCATCTGACTTCTTGTTTACAGCTTTTTTCGGTAACACTGTGTTTATTTTTAAAAAAAATGTTAAAAATATTGGCCTGAGAAGTGGGCTTGAACAACAACAAAAAATCATGCAGTTATTAAAACACCTGTGATGCAGCTGGCAGAATTAGCAATGGTATAGCAAGTATTGACTATGCTCACAAACCCCATCAGTGGTCACAAGGCACAAAATGGAGAGAAAGTCTTCTGTGTCTATCCAGAAAAGCAGAATAAAGTTTAAGAGCCCCTTTAAAAATAAGAAAAGTCTTTTGGTTACAGGTCCAGTTCCTCTTGAACTCCACAAGTCAGGGCAATAAAACAGACACAGTGCAATAAACCACTTCCTTTGCCAGCATTAGAAGACCTGATACTGGTATTAGTAATATCTCAATCACCAAGTAGTGCCAGCATCTGGAATTGCAGCACACCCCAGCAATGCCTACAGAAGTCAAGAAATTGAGTTGAAAAAATGGCAGAATACAAAGGTCTGGGATCAAAATCAAAGGTCATTTTGGAGGCTAAAAGGGAGACTGCCACTGACCAGTGTGGGAACTGTTGTTTCTGCTTGAAGCGGGACTCAACACCCTGTTTGCAGAGAGCAACCTCAACTCTGACTCTTTCCACAAGCCAGTAGAAAGGTTTATCAATGAGAAACCCAACAGCTCTAGCTTGGGAGATACTCCAAATTATATAAATATTTGACTGCAAATCTTTTTTCTCTCAAGGGCCTCTTTTATTACCAAGCTCACACTGTAATCAAAATATACTCAGGAGCAATTTCAGACACTGAATAACTATTTGTTTCAGTAAATGCCAGAATTTCCCACCTCTTGAATGTGCATCTCCAGGAGTATCCTACCTTCTTAACTATATATGCAAAATTCTAGTTTTCCCACACGAGCTGTTTTCCAGCTTCATAAAAACCCCAACCCCTCAAACAGCTGAGATCTTGTAAAAATAGACGTGTCCATAGGTTACTCAGATGAATTTTAACTATTTCTTAGAAACCAAGCTGTAGAAAACAGATTAAACATAAGCTGATTGTATCAATGTGTTTAAATACCTGAAGGGTGCAAAGAAAATGGAGCTAGATTATTCCCAGTGGTGCCTGGTGAGAGTACCAGAGGCAATGGGCACAAATTGAAACAAAGGAGGTTCTGTCTGAATATCAGGAAACACTTTCTTACTGTGAGGGTATCTGGCACAGTTTTCTCAAAGAGGGTATGGAGTCCCCCTCTTTGAAGATACTCAAAACCTACCTGGACAAAGCCTTGAGCAGCCTTGTGTAGGTGATCCAGCTCTGAGCAGAAAGGTTGGACCAGGTGATTTCAAGGGTTCCTTTCCAGCCTCAGACATTTTGTGATATCTGTGATTTCCACTTAGTTTACTAGAACAAAGTGAATGGAATATTCAGAAATTTTTCACCCTAGTCTATGAGCACACTTAATTTAACTAAATTAATTTGTCTTTTGTTAAAATTTTTATGAAGAAATTATTAGATTAGTCTGGTTTTATTTCTGGCTCTTATTCAGAACTTTGTGATCCCATTAGCAGTCTGTTTTTATGAGGATGAAATGTTTTTGAGTGCTAGAATTAATATTTTCAGTGGAATATTTTAAAGTATTTTTTGTTGATGCAGTCTTAAATTCACCAAAAACAAGGAGAAGAAGGAAACACAGGTATTTAAGTGACTTCATATACCTGTACAATGAGTAGCAATGACATATATAAAGACTTTCATTAAATTAATATAAGGACTTGTAGGTATGTTTCTAAGACTGTGCGCTGCAAATAATTTTTTTCTAAAATACACATCACCATGTAAATTCCTCATTTGCATAGTAGTAAAATTACCAGAGTTAATAAAACTGCATGTTATCTGAATGGTTTTCAGTGAACTATTTCTCCTCATTTAGACTTTATATTCCTTCCCAAATTCATTCTTATATTGTTATTAAATCCTATTCCATATTAAATTAAAAATGAAATACATTTTTCCTAGCATAGGAGCATTAAAAGGTCACTCTTAGGTACTCCTTGGTGTCAGTAATCATATGCACATGCAGGAGGTGTAGCAATATGTACAACCTTTCCAGATGGCTATTCACAGCTGTGCACAAGAACATAGGTCAAGAGCTAAGAGTTCACCTAGTAGAAAGCATTTTCTAATATTTTTGAAGTGGAAATTGTATTTTAAAGTAATTACAGGCCATCATTTTTAACACTGCAGTATAGCGATATATAAAAGCATAAGCTGTAAGTGTTCTGGACTCATTTCTCTGCTGCTAAAATGTTATTTGCTTCCATTACCTTAAATTCAAATAAACCGGTGGCACTGTCTATAAAGTATCTGTTGTGAGAAGCCATGAAGAGGTATGGGAGGGGGGGGGGCAGGGGAAATAAAGGTCGGATATACCAAGAAGAGGTGAAGAAGCAATGAATAAAGACAAAGTGAGAGGATGACAGCCACTTAAACAGCATTTTCATAGTCTAAGCAATAGTACCCTTGTGAGCAAAGGTTTCCAAAAGATGACTGTTTCCACCTATTTTTCCTTTCAACATTTTCTCCCCACATCTTTATTCCCTCCCTTAACTTCTTATAAAAACCTTGTAGGTTTTAGTAACTAAAAATAATCAGTCTTTTCTCAGGCTTCAGCATCTCATGTCAATAGTGTGCATAGCTAGAACGTCTTCTACTTAAAAATTGTGGTACATGTGATTTAACATGTTGCAGACAAAGCAGTGGAGTTTTAGGACATCTAACCCATCCCAAAGGGTCAAGTGTTTGCACATGCTTAACACATATCATGATTTGGTCCTTGTAGTTGGAATTAAATTTTGAGTGATAATTTTCTGATAAGACCCTGATATTATTCTCTCTCTCCTGTAGCAGAGTGATTCCAAATCAATAGGGGTCTGTCCTGGGTTCAGCAGTAGCAGTCAGTTTTTCTCCTTCTTAGTAGCTGTTGCAGCACTGTGTTTTTGACTTTCAGCCTCGGAACAGAGCTGATAACACTGATGTTTAGACTGACCAAGGATTTTGTGAGTCTCATGCTCTGCCAGGGAGGAGGAGGGGCCGGGAGGAAGCAGGGACAGGACACCTGACCCAAACTAGCCAAAGAGGTATTCCATACCACAGCACGTCATGCCAGGGGATGTAACTGGGAGCTACCCGGAAGGGCACCTCCTCTTTTCGGTCGGGCTCTTTTCCGGCGAGCGGTATCATATTTTCTTCCTTTGTTATTTCTCTTATCATTATTATTATTGGTGGCAGCAGTAGTGATTTGTGTTATACCTGAGTTACTGGACTGTTCTTATCTCAACCCGTGGGAGTTACATTCTTTCGATTCTCCTCCCCATCCCTCTGGGGAGTGGGGGGGGGGAAGTAGACTGCGTGGTTCTAATTTACAGCCGGGGCTTAAACCACGACAGTTCCTTTTGGCGCCCAACGTGGGGCACGAACCCACGAAGGGTTGAGATAACGACAGATCTGACCGGAGTGTGTCTAATCGTATTTGTGATAAGCATTCAGTGTTTTAGATTAATAGTCACTCGTCACAATGCTGATTTATTTGCTCTCAAAGTTGTTGTTTTTGATCTCACAGTCTCAATATGCCGTAGGTTACTTAGAGCCGGTATTTGCTGTGTTGGTGTTTTTCAAGTGTGGGGCTTGGGCTAAGGTTGTTGTCTCGTTGTATTTTGTGGCAATGACTTGTAATACAATAGAAGGATTGATCATGAAACTGATCTGGCTTGTGTTCCCAGTGTGGTCACCACCTTTATACTTTGGGAGGTATATAATACAAATGCTTAGCAACTATACATCTTTTTTCTCCTTCCTGGGTGGTCAACCTATGAAGGAGACATTCTTTTACCCTCCCAGTGCCCCTCCCAGACCGTTTACAGCATCGTTTGAGAGTTTTGAAGTTTTTGAGTGGCCTTTTAATATTGTTGAGACCTGTTTGCTGATTGTGATGGGGGTCACCATGTTG
Source organism: Psittacula echo (assembly GCF_963264785.1). NCBI lineage: Eukaryota > Metazoa > Chordata > Aves > Psittaciformes > Psittacidae > Psittacula > Psittacula echo. The sequence continues at coordinate 42,463,005 of NC_137738.1, forward strand.
GCACGCATACAGAGTGTGTTTTGTTCACAACCATTACGTCTGATCTCAAGAGTTAAGCAGAGTCGGGTTTGGGTCTTGTCTGGGGTTAGACGACAAAATAGGGGGACCGAGAGATTTTCCCCGAGGCTGGACAGCCATGAGTGGCAGGGTGTGTGGGATAGTATGGGCAAGTATCTAGGTCAGTAGGCCCCTCCAGTGTTTTGGAACTTCACCACTGAACAAGTGCAAAATCCAGAAGAATTAGTAAAACACTTAAATGAGGTGTGCTGTCATCCTGGTCATACCAGAGAGGGACAAATCATGTCAACGTGCTGGGGCTTGGCCTATGCTTACCGGGCCTTGTTCAACGCTATCCAGCACCTTCAAAAGGGAAAAAATGTCCCTGGATCTGAGGGCGAAGCAACAGACAGCGCAGCTACTCCAGCTCCGAGCACAGCAGCTACACCACCCCCAGCGACAAGTACAGCCACTACTCAAACTTCGACTGCAACAGACAGTGCAGCTACCCCAGCTCCAACCACAGCAGCTACACCACCCCCAGCGACAAGTACAGCCACTACTCAAACTTCGACTGCAACAGACAGCGAAGCTACCCCAGCTCCAACCACAGCAGCTACACCACCCCCAGCGACAAGTACTGTTGCTACTCAAACCACAGTGATGACTGCAGCTAAACCAGAGGACCAATTCGTACCAATATCGATTGCTCCTCTACGCAAGAGAAAAAGCAAAAAAGAGGCAAGAAGGGTGAAGCAAGATGAAGAAACAATGTATTCACCACTCAGGACAGCATCTGGTCAGGAGTCATCATCACATGACGAAGAAGAAGAAGAGGTGACTTCTCGACCTCGGACCTCAACCGAGCTACGGAATATGCGAAAAGATTTTACCCGTCAACCAGGGGAGCACATCATCACCTGGTTGCTCCGATGCTGGGACAATGGGGCCGATGGTCACGAACTAGGAGGTACGGAAGCCAAGCAGCTGGGATCACTTGCTAGAGAAGGGGGAATTGACAAAGCAATTGCAAGAGAGAAAAAGTCCCTCAGTCTTTGGAGGCGGCTCTTGGCAGCTGTGAAAGAAAGATTTCCATACAAGGACGATGTTACGAGTCGTTCGGCCAAGTGGACTACTTTAGACAAAGGCATCCAGTCTCTGAGGGAATCAGCCATTGTAGAGATGATCTATCACATCAAACCGAATAACGGAGATATACCCATAGACCCAGATGAAGTCGAATGTACACGACCCATGTGGCGAAAACTTACACGGAATGCACCGTCATCGTATGCCCATTCATTGGCAACAGTAACCTGGGGTGACATAGTAACACCAACAGTGGATGAAATGATTCATAAACTCCGAGAGTTCGAAGACAATCTCACCCCTTCCATCATCTCAGCTGTGGAAAAACTGCCCCAGGATGTCAAACAATTGAGGGACGATCTATCTGATTTATCCAGCTCCTCACGTGTACCAACACACGTCTCAGCTGTTAACAAAAGACGTCCTATTGTTCGAGACAGAAGATATAGAAGGCAAACACCACGGGCCACCCTATGGTTTTACCTGTGGGATCATGGAGAAGACATGATGAAGTGGGATGGAAAACCTACTTCAGCTTTGGAGGAACGGGTGCATGAATTGAAAATAGGAACAAGGGTCAAGACTAATCATCCCATGAGAGCTGCGGCTTCAGTCTCTGGTGAGCAGGTTCCCAGATGGAGTGGAAGAGCTGATTTTACTCCAGCTCCTATGATAACGAAGAATAATCCCTTTCAATACGACTTAGGTGTCCAACGTTGTGATGACTGTTAGAGGGACCCTGCCTCCAGCCAGGTGGAGGTAGGGGATAATCGGATTTACTGGACTGTGTGGGTCAGATGGCCTGGCACATCAGTCCCACAGAAGTATAAAGCTCTCGTAGATACCGGTGCACAGTGTACCCTGATGCCGTCAAGCTGTCAAGGGGTGGAACCCATCTATATCTCTGGAGTGACAGGAGGATCCCAAGAGTTAACTGTACTGGAGGCTGAGATCAGCCTGACTGGAAGGAAATGGCAAAAGCACCCCATTGTGACTGGTCCAGAGGCTCCATGCATCCTCGGCATAGATTACCTCAGGAGAGGGTACTTCAAAGACCCAAAAGGGTACCGATGGGCTTTTGGTATTGCTGCTTTGGAGACTGAGGAAAATGAGCAGCTGTCCACCTTGCCTGGTCTCTCAGAGGATCCTTCTGTTGTGGGGTTGCTGAAGGTCGAAGAACAACAAGTGCCAATCGCGACCGCAACAGTGCACCGGCGGCAATATCGCACCAACCGAGACTCCCTGATTCCCATCCATAAGCTGATCCGTAGTCTGGAGAGTCAGGGAGTGATCAGCAGGACTCGCTCACCCTTTAATAGCCCCATATGGCCAGTGCGAAAGTCTAACGGAGAGTGGAGACTAACAGTAGACTATCGTGGCCTGAATGAAGTCACACCACCATTGAGTGCTGCTGTACCGGACATGCTAGAACTTCAGTATGAACTGGAGTCAAAGGCAGCCAAATGGTATGCCACGATTGATATTGCCAATGCATTCTTCTCAATTCCTTTGGCAGCAGAGTGCAGGCCACAGTTTGCTTTTACTTGGAGGGGCGTCCAGTACACTTGGAACCGACTGCTCCAGGGGTGGAAACACAGCCCTACCATTTGCCATGGACTGATCCAGAATGCACTGGAACAGGGGCAAGCTCCAGAACACCTGCAGTACATTGATGACATTATTGTGTGGGGTGATACAGCTGAAGAAGTCTTTGAGAAAGGGAGGGAAATAATCCAAATCCTGCTGAAAGCTGGTTTTGCCATAAAACGGAGTAAGGTCAAGGGACCTGCACAGGAGATTCAATTTTTGGGAATCAAATGGCAAGATGGACGTCGCCAGATCCCTACAGATGTGATCAACAAAATAACAGTAATGTCTCCACCAACTAATAAGAAAGAAACACAAGCTTTCTTGGGTGCTGTGGGGTTCTGGAGAATGCACATCCCAAATTACAGTTCGATTGTAAGCCCTCTCTATCATGTGACCCGGAAGAAGAACAATTTTAAATGGGGCCCTGAGCAACAACAAGCCTTTGAGCAAATTAAACATGAGATAGTTCATGCAGTAGCCCTTGGACCAGTCCGGAACGGGCCAGATGTTAAAAATGTACTGTACACCGCAGCTGGGGAGAATGGTCCTACCTGGAGCCTCTGGCAGAAAGCTCCAGGGGAGACTCGAGGTCGACCCCTCGGCTTTTGGAGTCGGGGATACAAAGGATCTGAGGCCAGCTATACCCCAACTGAGAAAGAGATACTGGCAGCCTATGAAGGGGTTCGAGCTGCTTCGGAGGTGATTGGCACTGAAGCACAGCTCCTCCTGGCACCCAGGTTGCCCGTTCTGGGCTGGATGTTCAAAGGCAGGGTCTCCTCTACACATCATGCAACCGATGCGACATGGAGTAAATGGGCTGCACTAATTACACAACGAGCTCGAATAGGAAATCCCAGTCGTCCAGGCATTCTAGAAGTCATCATGGACTGGCCAGAGGGCAAAGATTTTGGAATGTCACCAGAGGAGGAGGTGATGCGTGCTGAAGAGGCCCCACCATATAATAAACTGTCAGAAAGTGAAAAGCAGTATGCCTTGTTTACTGATGGGTCCTGCCGTATCGTGGGAAAGCATCGGAGATGGAAGGCAGCCGTATGGAATCCTCAACGACAAGTTGCAGAAACTGCTGAAGGAGAGGGTGAATCGAGTCAGTTTGCCGAGGTGAAAGCCATCCAGCTGGCCCTGGACATTGCTGAACGAGAAAAGTGGCCAGTACTTTATCTCTATACTGACTCATGGATGGTGGCAAATGCCCTGTGGGGGTGGTTGCAGCAATGGAAGCAGAGCAACTGGCAACGCAGAGGTAAACCCATCTGGGCTGCTGCACTGTGGCAAGATATCGCTGCCCGGGTGCAGAACCTGGTGGTGAAGGTACGCCATGTAGACGCCCATGTACCCAAGAGTCGGGCCACTGAGGAACACCAGAACAACCAACAAGTGGATAAAGCTGCTAAGATTGAAGTGGCTCAGATGGACTTAGATTGGCAACATAAAGGTGAATTATTTTTGGCTCGGTGGGCCCATGACACTTCAGGCCATCAGGGCAGAGATGCAACATACAGATGGGCCCGTGATCGAGGGGTGGACTTAACAATGGACACTATTGCCCAGGTTATTCATGAGTGTGAAACATGTGCTGCAATCAAACAAGCCAAACGGTTAAAGCCTCTTTGGTATGGAGGACGATGGCTGAAGTACAAATATGGGGAGGCCTGGCAGATTGATTATATCACACTCCCACCAACCCGCCAAGGCAAGCGCCATGTGCTTACCATGGTGGAAGCAACCACTGGATGGCTGGAAACATACGCTGTGCCCCATGCCACTGCCCGGAACACTATCCTGGGCCTTGAGAACCAGATTTTGTGGCGACATGGCACCCCAGAAAGAATTGAATCAGACAATGGGACTCATTTCCGGAATAACCTTATAGACACTTGGGCCAAAGAGCATGGCATTGAGTGGGTATATCACATCCCCTACCATGCACCAGCCTCTGGGAAAATCGAACGGTACAATGGGCTGTTAAAAACTGCACTGAGAGCAATGGGTGGGGGAACTTTCAAGCATTGGGATACACACTTACCAAAGGCCACCTGGTTGGTCAACACCAGAGGATCTGCCAACAGGGCTGGCCCAGCCCAGTCAGAACTTTTACATATTGTAGAGGGGGACAAAGTTCCTGTGGTGCACATGAAGAATTTGCTGGGGAAGACAGTCTGGGTTATTCCTGCTTCAGGTAAAGGCAAACCCACTCGTGGGATTGCTTTTGCTCAGGGACCTGGATATACTTGGTGGGTAATGCAGGAAGATGGAGAAGTCCGATGCGTACCTCAAGGGGATTTGATTTTAGGAGAAAACAGACAATGAACTCAATTGTACGCTGTTGCCTGCTATAGCCATCAACTAGAAGTCTGCAGGGCACCAGCGACTGGCCCTGACTTCCCTCCGATCATCATCCCAACAGAGAATGAACTTTGTTAGAACCGGATGAGTTCTACAGTAAAGGAATGATCAGCATCAGCAGACAACGATCCAACACTGCACACAGCTTCTCCTGCTCTGAAAGACTGTTACAAGAGATGGAGCCCAACATCATGAACCGAACGGACTCAGTAGCTTTATAGCAATTGGTCCGTGCACTAAGATAACAGTGCACTGAAATGAGAGTGAGGGTATATGGAAAATGTGGGATCTGAGCATGACGTGAATGGTATGGAATAAGGGGTGGATACTGTCCTGGGTTCAGCAGTAACAGTCAGTTTTTCTCCTTCTTAGTAGCTGTTGCAGCACTGTGTTTTTGACTTTCAGCCTCGGAACAGAGCTGATAACACTGATGTTTAGACTGACCAAGGATTTTGTGAGTCTCATGCTCTGCCAGGGAGGAGGAGGGGCCGGGAGGAAGCAGGGACAGGACACCTGACCCAAACTAGCCAAAGAGGTATTCCATACCACAGCACGTCATGCCAGGGGATGTAACTGGGAGCTACCCGGAAGGGCACCTCCTCTTTTCGGTCGGGCTCTTTTCCGGCGAGCGGTATCATATTCTCTTCCCTTGTTATTTCTCTTATCATTATTATTATTGGTGGCAGCAGTAGTGATTTGTGTTATACCTGAGTTACTGGACTGTTCTTATCTCAACCCGTGGGAGTTACATTCTTTCGATTCTCCTCCCCATCCCTCTGGGGAGTGGGGGGGGGGAAGTAGACTGCGTGGTTCTAATTTACAGCCGGGGCTTAAACCACGACACGGTCTGAGGCTGAGCATGGAGAAGAAAGCAGCAGACCAGCTCATGCTCTTTTTTCACCTCCCTTCTCCATTGGGCAAGGTACAGGATTTTTCTCCCTCCCTCCCTGGATGCAGGCTGGTCTTCTGCCACAGTGCTTCCTTGAGAAAGCAGCACATAGAGCACATCAGCTCTAATCTTCTCCAACCAGGTAGTGACCAGCAACGTCCCTGCTGACCTGTCAGCACCACAAGCACCACCACATTGCCCTGGTCTCATGGTCATATCCCAGCCATGTTTATTCTCCAAAAGGGCTCTGGTAAGACGGCTCTTACATCATTTTGCTCTAAATTTAGGTTAATGTTGCAAGTGTGTCAAGGTTTTGAGCTGCCTGCAATTTCTATGGAGCTGTAAATTTACCTTATTGTAAGTGTGCACATAAAGGTAACTGCAAGGACGTGGTGATTATAGTATTTAATGTATGCCGGTTTATATTGTAGTTACAACCTAAGCTAATGAATTCAATTTTGTTAAAGGTTTTTCCAATGTAGTGCTTTAAACCAGAAGAGATTAAAGTTGGTTTATATTCAAATATTGCTCATTTCAGATCTCATAATAGTTGTAACAACTGCCTATGGTTTGAAAATAAAGACATTAAAAGACACTTAAAGGACTAAGAGTAAAATGCTAGTAATTTTAAAGTTGAGCAACATTTTTGAAATTTATTTTTTGGAAATAAAACCTTGAGGAAAATCTATTTACAAATCATGCTAAACTTTGAATTGTTTTAATTTAAAGAAGTTAAAATGTTCTGTTTCATTTGCTTCAATACTCAATTGAAAGTATTTGTACTATATGTACTTTATATTATGATGTTATAGTCATATAATTTTATTATATAATGTCTTTTTCATTCAAAAAACACACTGATTTTTCTGGTACCTCTTGTCATACTTAAATTACTGTTCAAACATTTCTGTTTGGTCTTTACATCAAACCCTGTAAGAGAAAGATAAGTTATTAAAAAAATCAGAAGGGAAAATTAAGTGACTTGCCAAAAAAGTCACAGCAACTGTTAACAGGTTGTAACTTACAAGAAGTTCACAAGACTAATATTTTTTCTGTTATTTTGAAAAAAAGTGGAAACATTCTTCATATGTGAGAACATGAAAACTGCATTCTTAATCGTTATTGTAGTGGAGAAAATGATAATGTGTGATCACTAGACCCAAATGTTTTTACTGTGGTTTGATAGATTACTTGAGAGAATGGCAGCAAGAAACAAAAAGGAAGATGACAGGAGATTTATTGCTTAATCCATTATTTGTCTTCTAAAGTCTTTTTTCGCCTATGCATTATTAATACTTCCTAAATGGGAAACTCCTGCCATACCTTGTGAGGCCTGCTCCAGCATCCCTGTCCTGACATTAAGGCTGATGCTGGTTTTGGCGACTGGGACTTGCCCTTGGGGCAGGATCTGCTGTGTAGGAAGAAGCTCCATCCCCTGCCCAGCCTGGGGAGGACGCACCGGCCACTTACACACTGGTTCATCCTGCTGCAGCTTTGACCATTTCAAACAAAATGGACTCTAAGTGCTAATCTATGTATTGAAGAATAAAATTGCATGCACAGGATGAAGCTTTGTTTCCTGGCAAGGAGTGACTTTGGAAAGGTTCCTGGTTTTGAGCAGAAAACTGAGTCATTCTGAATTCCTTACAGTGAGCTGTCTGAGCAAGCCAATGGCTATGTGGTTGTGGGAGTCATGAGTAGGAGTAGGAATATGGCATGCTTTATAGCACTGGTAAAATCAGTAAAACAAAATGTATCCAGAGCTGGTAGTCAAAAATGATGTAGAAGAATTGGTAATGATAGAGAAGATAGCCATAAAGATCAGGGCTGAAGATGATACTGTCTTTTGAAAAACTTCTGCACACCATCAGTTCCAAATACAGTGGAATACAATGCATCAGCCCAGGAACAGTGTTGAAGAATCTCAGCTTTCAGTTGACAAATAAATAAAAAACCATCCTAGACCTTGTTGTTGTGGTGACAGGCTTGAAAATATAAATCAAATATAAACTGATCTAGTGATGCTTTCCAGACCTCAAAGACATCACAGAATGATTGCTGAGGAACATGGACTGTCCTGCACGTATGAATGAACTATTAAGTCAAACCTACAAATAACAGTACATTGAAAACTGAAGTGGCACAAATGCTACGAAATAAATGTAATACCAGATGCTTCATATAAATCATGCTGTGCATTGTTGTAGTTAATCAAATAAAATAATCCTTAAAAATAAATATTTGCTGCTGTAAAATTTTCGCTGCAGTTCCACAAAATATAAGAAGCTTGCCTCAGATTGTGTTTCCAAGACAGATAAATAAAGAGCTGTGATGAGTGAATCTTCCATCAAAACTGGCCTAACTTTGGCAATGTAGGGATTGGTGCATGGACGGGAAGCTGCTAGGAGGGACAGGAACCAGCTGACCCTGGGGAGGTGCTTAGGCGGCAAATATAAGGAATTCTAACTGCGCAATAAATCGTTGATGACCCGCATTCCGTGAATGCTCTATGCCTCAGCCCTAGTTCGGAGGGAACTAGTGCTTCCGTCCCTCACCACACGAGTAGCGAGAAACTACATGGCAACATCATAAAGAGTGACAAGCTGTAGACTGAGCCTGTCAGAGAATGGGTGTATTTATTAAAACATATAATTTATCCCTGAATTTAGGCGCTGTACTAGGCTGGTGTAGATTGAATGAGATGGGGCAGAAATGCCTACTAGAGAAAAGCAATGATGAGGCTAGCTAATTAAAGTTCTAAGGGAACAGATTTTGTCTTACACTATCCCATAATTTGCTTTCCCTTTAATGACTTCCTTCTGTCTTCTTTACATGCAAATTACACTGTCTGAACGTCAACTGAATGACAATTTATACACTTTTTTTTTACTACTTCCATGCTCTTTCATCCAATTTCTGATCCTCAAAGCCATTAGAAAATTTGTTAATATTCAACTTTCCATCAGAAAATACTATTTGGTCTAAGATGTAGTGGTCAAAATTATGATATTAAATTTGTCAATATCTGTTTACAGTGCTGTTTTATACTCAAACCATGTTAAACTAACTTTTTGTTTTAATTTTCAATTTTTATTTTTCTCTTTGAAGAGAAAAATTATCAGGAATTACATTAAAACAGTCAAACCCAGCTGCATATATTTTAAATAAAGTAGTTTAACCGTCCTAAGAAGTTTTGGAAATGAGTATCATTAAAGATGTTTCCTCACCCAATTTTGGATACAAAACATTTCAAAATCTGAAAGTTTCATTGAACAGAAAAATCCTTTTTTGTGAATAACAATGGTCTTTATGTACAAACTAAAACTGATAATTTGATAAAAGTGTCAGATCTCAATAAAACTGTGTGCTGATAGAAGTCCTTGATAAAGATTCCATCGTCATGACTATGTATTTTCTTATTACTTTTGGGTAATAATAATTTGAAAAATAACCTCAAGGGGCAGAGGTGGAGCGCGTAGAAGGGAGTAAGTTGGAGAACGGACCATACAGGAAAAGATTGACTTTTCTTTTATGTGTTTGTTAAGCTGCAGGTGTCTTCAAAGACAGGGCACACAAGCTACAAACTTCTTGCATGTGTTCCTAAACATGAATGGCTAAATGAAGAACGCTAAAATAGCCTAAGTTGCACTGTTTTCTGGAAATTTGTCTTTGAATGTCTTGGCAGCTTTATATTTCTGAGTAAAAAGTAGTGATACAAGCAAGGTAATACATTATAGCAATCTATTGTGCATCTGTAGCTAACTCTAGCTTCATTTCCCTGTTCGCTGTATGTCTATGGTGTGCTTTCTATGGAGCTAAAGTGGAAACCAGGCAGCTCACAAGTTTGACGGGAATAATGGGAAAGGACAAATTTGTATTATGGTGGAAGAGTGATAAAAACAGCTAGTTTAGCTGGTTTTGGGTATTTGGGTGATGGAGTAGCTACCCTCCCTGACAGCAACCTGGTAACTAGATGACAGAGAGTGCTAGGCTAGATGCTCCCACGGAGGCATATTTTCAACGTAATAGCTAGAACTGGCCACATATGTAATTAATGGAAACTATTTCCAAAGTTGACCATGCATGCAGCCTTTAATCTTTACTTCTTGGCGTTTCATAAATATATTGTGAAATTTTTATTTTATTTTTAAGACTAGGGATGGCATGTCTAACTTACCTTTTAAAAACTAATGTCTTCTTATGGGAAGTTCTGAAAAAAATTTACATAGAAATAATTGTGTTTCTAGAGCATACATTTTTTTATCATTTTTCACCATTGAGTGCTAGAGATATTTGCATAAAAATATGCACATAGGAATTTATCAGCTGCTGCTGCTGCTTTTTCCTGACTTTAAATCAAAATCCGTGTGTAAAAGATGTACTTCTAAGCAACAGAAATTTTTATACAAATATTTCTTTTCAAATAAAAACAAGAAGAGAAAAAAACTACCTGAAAATATTACTTAATACTTTGGGAAAACAGCTTTTACTAATGGCCTCCAAAAAGCATTTGATACAATAAACAGGCTTTTAAAGGTCTCTTATAATTAAGTTGCAACTAACATAGTTTAAAGCAGAAAAATTGATAGCCTGTCCCACATCAGTATTGTTGTCTGTTCTAAAAATCTTGCTGTACTTGTGAGGATGCTTTTGCCTAGATGAAATTAGATTTTTGTCCTACATCTAAAGCTGGTCAAAAAAGTCATTTTGCAAAACTGCCCATGCTGGTTGTAAAAATGGAGCTATGTTTTATGACTATTGATGCATTTTTAGTATTCTCATGTAATCCGTAAAGGAAAGTCATTAAGAATATATACAATCATTTTCTTGTCTGAGTGACCCCAGGTCTTTCTAGTTAATTTACTTTTGTTTCTGTAACGATAGGAGACTCCTAACTAGCCAAAGTATTTTCAAATCCCTCTTCCTCCTCTGTTGTTACAAGCAGTATTTGCTTCTTTTTTCTTATTCTAAATAGCATGATTCTTATTCATGGTCCTAGAAACAAAAGGGATAAAAAATCCAGAAAGCACTCAGTCTTGAAGATATCTAAGACTTCACAAAGAGGCCTAGGCAGTATATTACCTTTTGCTTCCAGCAACCTGCCTGACTTTGCACTGGCAAGGATTCTGCTGACTGACACATTTAGTGATGACAATTTAAAGAGTTGTTCCTTCCCCTGTCTACCCAAGCTCCTCTGTGATTTCTCTTCCAGCCCACCCTCAGGGCTGCTTCAGGGGCAGCCCACAGGCACAATTAGAGGGCGAAGTATAAACATGGTCTTCTGACAGTGTGCATGATGGGGGAATTAACACTGGTTTGGCACAACTTCTCCAATGAGGTTCCATTGATTAGAAATGAAAACTGAATCAATATAACACTCACTAACTACCACAGACATGGTGAAGTTTTGATCTAAGCAGAAATTTCATGTGTCTTTGGGAAATTCTAGAGACTAGAGCACACCACTAAATAAATAATATACCCTAAGAAATTACTTTTCACCAAAAAAAGCAAACGGAATGGTAACGGCAAGTAAGCCCTCTTTGAGTTTATTTCTAGGTTCCAGAAATCTGAAGAGCAACTGAAACCTGACACTTAGCTGCATAATGTCAGGTGGAGTCTTTTCCTGCTTATCAGAGTGATACAGGTAGGGAACGTAAGCATTTTTCTCTGTTTAAAATTTTAACTTTGAAAACCCTCTTCTATGATATTTGCTGGTTGGTGATCTATTGTGTTACATGTAAAAGAGTAAGTTCTTCATGTGTTTCTTTTAGAGTATAAAGTTTATTTATTTGCTATGGATATTAACAGACTAATCAGGAAGTTTGTTGTAAAGATTGAAAGTGTATAACACCATAAATTTAACAAACTTAAGGTAGAGGTGCGTAGCTGTGGGCCTATCCTCTGATTACCTTTGAAAGTAATCACCAGCAGAGAGGAAACCAGCCATGTTGTCCTAGTAAGGGACAGTCACTCTGGAGTGCATTTCTGCCAACAGAACCTGCACCAGAGCCATTTCTTGTCATTGCTTTATAGTGGTGGCATTCACATTCAGTTCATCCCTGTATTGGAAGGACTGATGATGACATTACCCTGCTTTCAACTGTTTGATGTGCAGAGTAAAAAGTAAAGAAGGTGAAGAGGAAAGAAAAGCTGTCCAAACTTCATTCAGAAGCACAGACCAAGGGGGATGATGATTCATTCCCTCCAGCTATACTGCAGCTGATGAAACAAACCAAACTATGTCAGCTCGTTGAACTGCTGAAAATGCCCGTTTTGTCTCTCGTTTCCCACCCTAAAAGTCTCTGAGGCAATGTTAGCTCAACGTACTTCTCAGCTGCTGATAGCAAGGAGACACCTGGAAGATGGAAAGGTATCAAAGTTGTTCTCTAATTAGTATGCTGATGTAACTTAAAAAATGTTTAGAGACTATTAAACGAACTTTTCTATTTTGTAGGAAAATATTATAGAACTCATAACACTTAAGAACAATACAGGAACTATTATTTTCAATGAATTCTAATAGGAACATAGATTCTTTTTGTTTTGTATACTATCAAATTATCCACCAGAAGGCTTTTATATTATCAATTTTACCTAAAAAAAAAAAAAAAGTGTAATTGCATTTTGCAATAAGATATAGTGATTAAAAATCTTAATTTGGTGAATTCTTCTAAAAGGACAATATGTAATCTTTTTCCATTCAAGTGTCTCTGTATCTCATTCTTTAGTTTAAGGCTGCTTGACAGTATCTATAGGTAATATGAGTTCGTATATTATTTTTATCGGGACAGAATCTCAACATGGTATGTTTGGGGAATTAGTGAAAAAGTATTTTCATCCAGTTTTCTAAGATTGTACAAACTGAAAGCAGAATGTGTATTCCCTGATATGATACAAATATCTGGTACTCCTAGAGTGATTTTTGTATTCTGTGGCAGGTAAAAGCAAATAAACCCTGGAATACTGGAGTTCTGCAAGATATCGTATGGAATTTATTGGTACTCCACACAACAGTGCACTACATCTGTGGAAGCAAGATGATCTCTTCCCTCAGATGTTTTTTCCCACAGCCCTGGAGCTGATCATACACTAAGCCAAGGACTCACTTTGTCTGAGTTTAATCATCTAAAGTGATGCTTAATCTCTGTAAGTGCCTAATGTAAATTCAAAAGTTTAGAAATACAAAGATGTTTCTCCCTCTTCATGAAACTAAAATCTAATTCTTCAGTGTCAGATGGGAAAGAACACATCTAAACCTTTTGCCACTATATCTGTAACAGAGTTTTTTGCTCAGTGATATAATCTGATTTTGTAACCACTGAAGAATCAGTCTCTGTGCATTAGGATAAAGAGCACATAGCAAATTCTCTAAAAAATTAACAGTATAGAATGTGCAAAGTCAGCTACAAATACACTTTACTGGCTTTGCTGATTTCTGGTACCATTTGTACAGTTTAGCACCGGACTTTCCAGTCACAGTACTTTACTTAGCTTGGGTACTGAATTACTTAAAACTCACTTATTTGACTATGATAGCTTCAAACTTCATTCACAATTAGGCTTCATTTTGAAGTGGTTAGGGAAAGATTTGTAGTTAGTGATAGTCCAAATATATTAATTAAATCATTAGCTCAAAACTACAAGCCTAATGAGTCTTCATATAGAGAAACAGAAATGTACTCAAAGTGGAGTTAGAATTTATGTCTATCAGTACAAAAGATCATAAACTTGTCTCAAAACCTTTCAAAAACTTAGTTGTATAGGTAGGCCTTCAAGACACTCTTTATTGATACGTGTAATATCATATAGCTATCACCATGATTTGTATACCGAGCTAGTATTTCTGCTAGCTACTCTGTATAAACATTGAGTTTAAAAGCATGACCCTACACATAGTGGTTGAAATTGTGTTAACTTTATCAATGACTTAAGCAGAGCAAAGTTATCACCCAGTGGTTTTCAACTTGCCGTGAAGGTATTTGGGCTTTCAGAGAAAATAGAATAATATAAAACTGGTGAAGAAATTGCAAAGAAATCAGCAACTATCTCACCATCCATTACAAAAAAATATTGACTTAAAAGAAAAAAAAGAGGCAGAATGTAAGAAGCAACATTTTTAAGCCTCTTAATTGATGAACTGTAAATTATTTCAAGCAAATAAATATATATAACCTTAGTAAGATTAAAAGACACTTGAGAGCATGTCTTGAAATCTGATAGTTAAGTAATTCAATTGTATTCTATTTCACAGAATAAATCTGACTGATAAGACTATGCCTGTGTTCATGCGTTCATTCTGCTTTATACTGCATGTCACATATTATGCTTTGGCTCTGGCATTTCTGATATTCCAAAAGGTAATATATCTTTAGTTTAAATGATGTCCTCCAGAGATAAAAATAAAAATATTAGTTAAGGAGCCCAAAGCAATAAAACATATACATCTAGCTATTATACTGCCTTTAATGCAGTATTGAGACTTTGATTGTACTACTACTGAGTTTATTGCTGAACACTTTTGTATTTTATATGCTTTTTGTTTAATAATAATATTATGTCAATGTTAATCTCTTTAAACTTCTAAATAGATCTAAATCAGTTATGATAATACCCAAATATTGAGTTTTAAATTAATTCTATATATGCCGTTTGGCTAAACATGCATACTTGCTTTCTTGATGTCAGTTTACCTAAACTGAGCAGTTGGAACTTGATACAATTTATCCAGTCAGTTTTCCCTCCCACCACTACCCCCCCAGCATGAAGAAATGCGATAGCTGAAAATGCTTTCTAGTAGCAGAAATACTTTGGGAATTTCCATGGGGACCCTGCTCTGTCTGGGAAATAGCTAGGCTGTGTGGTGCTTGAGACGTGCTTCAGGATCTGACTGTGTTGTCTGGGAGCTTTCAGGGGAGCGTTCAAATGGGGTTCAAAGAGGTTGCCCATCTTGTGGAGAGAAAAGAGGAGGAAGTTAGGCCTGTTGCTGGTGGACCAATATTCACCAGTTTGAGAAGGAAATATTTTCAGACTGGGGTTCTGCTGTAAAGTAAGTGGGGGGTTGGATTAGATGGCTTTTAAAGGTTCCTTCCAACCCAAACTATTCCATGATTCTATGAAATTTGGCTCCTCAGCCTTAGTTTGTGAGTCAGATGCTGTGATATATTTGAGATCTAGAAATAAATGTTGTATGTGGGGGCCTTGAGATCTTTTTCCCCATAAAAGTGAACCCTTTAAAAAGGAAAACCACATACTGATGGAAAAAGATACAGAACACTGAGAGGTATCTCCTTTGCTTTTCATCAGCCTCATTGCCTTTAGCTGTTCACTCCAAGTGACATCAGTGCTTCTGAGAAATTATTAACAATGCCAGACTCTGTTCATTGTCCTCAATATGATACAAGAAAAAAAGTTCAAACATACATTTTGCAAACACCCTCATCGACTGGTAAAACTACTCAGTTTCTCAGAAATAACTAAGAATCATTACAGGTTCCTTAGTGCGAAGGAAAGAAAAGTGCAGATCAGGAGAATAAAGTTCTACCCAGAACCATTCTGCCAAGCCTGTAATTCCTGAGCTGTAGTGTGTAGCCTGTGACAGAGACAACAGCCTGTTACAGCATGCCCAAAGCAGAAAGAATCCAGGGGTATATCACTGCTGCTGGAAGATGTACACTTCCACTGGCTGGAAAAATTAACATTTGCTATGATAAGCTGCCGCTAGGAATAAGTGTGAAATGGAATTAAATGGTTAATTTTACTGGTAATTTATCTGCCATAAACTTTAAGTCTGTCTGTTTAAAGGGCAACTGATTACAGAAGCACAACTCTGGCTTACATCACAGGCTTCAAATTAAAAGTGAGATCAGTGCCAAATATAATGAGAAATGATTTTGAATTTCTGTATTGCTGACACCTAGAAAAAGAAAAAAAAAAAAGGAGACTGTGGTATATGCAGTTTAACTTTGGTGGCAAGCAGGACTTTTGTGAATAAGCATGAGACTTCTTACTGCTTGAAAAATAATCTGTCTTTAGGGCTCAATCTTTATACATGCAGTCATTTAAAAATAAACATTTTAGCTCTCAAGTGTCTTGAGAACAAAAGATCAAGAACAAAAGATCAAGAACAGAAGCTCTATGCAGAGCATTGCAGAAGAGAGAAATTATTTCATCTACTTCTCCCACTTCGGAAGTTGTTCCTCGCAGACATCAGGATACGACTGAGAATCTTGCAGAGATTTATGGATAGCTTTATTCTGGCTTCTTACTTACTTTTTTCAAGCACTTCTGGTCAGGAATTACAGTAGATAAGTGAGCATTAAAAATAATCCGTAATACTTGTAAATTGAGTCACAGCCTCTGCCTTCTCCCCCTCTAACTTCATCCCTATTACAGAACATGCATATGAACCTCCCCCATGATTTGTTATTTCTACTAATAGCTCAGAAAGATTTGCCACTTCTCCCTCTCTCTCAGCCATCCTCCTTTCTACTTAAAAAAGAAAAGGGGGATTGAATACATATATCTCTCACTCATGACCTACAGATTTTTCACTATTTAAGTAACTCTTCTTGGCTTCCACATGGTGACTTCTGCTTCAGTAATGACTTTTCTGATACATTCAGTAACAATTCTGATTGATACCAGCAACTGCATTCACAGCCTCTTGTTAATAACAACTCATTTGCTTAAACCAAGGCTACAGTGTACTTTTAACTTACACTTTGGCTGATTTGTGAAAATGCCATAATTTCCTTATAGTCTAGATGATGCTGTTTTCTTCACTAGGATTTAAAGTCAATATGAACAAATCACATATAATGCCTTATCAACTAATCCAATCTGTAAAATAATTATGAATTCCATTGGCAAAATTTTCACATTCACAGAACAGATTTCAGACCATATGTCTGTTGGTGATGCAACTGAGAATTCATCCTTAGTTCTCAGACAAGGTATGTTTAAAATTACTGTGTCATATGGCTTTGTATGTTAGGCATTACCATAACAACATTCTCATGCCATCATTTCGGATGCTTTCAGTCATAGGTCAAATTCATCTACTGACCATGCATTCACAGCAAGATATTTAGGTGCAAGAATTGCAAGCTGTAATCCTACATTTCTGTAAACATCCTGTGTGGAAAGATGTGTTGAAAAAGACAAACCAGTTCTATCAAAGGACTGCACAGAGAACAGGGAGAGGGGTATTGGGATCAACCCCAGAAAACAGACCACTGAAGCAATTGAGTAGTAGTAATTTAACTCCCTTTTGTTGCTCCACCTAGGAAAATCAAGTTCATATATAATATAGTAATATGCTATGTAAACATACAAAGAGCGGTGAAAATTTTTTATTTACTAAACCAATCTAATTGGCCATTAGCAAAGATAAAATAGACTTTCCTTTGGCAGAAAAGCTCCTAGGGTCTCTAGTAGAGTCTTTGAAGAGAGCAGCATTCTTGAGAAATCTTTGAATAAATAAAATGCATTTTTTTACAGTGCAGAGCTGTTCAGATTTCACTGAAACCTGCTGCTAAATGGCTTGCATGCTACTTCCGTTGAGGAAGAGGTAATCTATCTTTCCCATTGTTTCCTCTTTCTTTGTATTTCATGGAAGATGAGATATGGTGGAGAACTCTTCTGCTCCCAAATAGCTCAATTTATATTTAGTTTGCCCAGTCCTAAGTTGATTACAACAACAAAAAATAGTCACCTTTGAGACCTGGTAGATAATTCTGTTCTTGCAACCAAGATTTGTGCACTTGTCTGTAGAGACACCACCCAGTTAGGACTCCTGCTATGCAAATTTCAGCCAACTTGGATGGAGGTTTCTAAGACCTTAATTTTCCTGGCAGCTGGAAGAAATCTGATTCTAATAGCTAACAGTCTGATCTTTCTTCTTCTAAAGCTCTTAGTGATGCTGTCAGTTTTATCAAATGCAGATCACATCCTAGAAGTTAAATCATTATCCCTCATCTTTTGGTATTTAATTTTATATATTCTTGTGTGTAGTACGCTATAAAATGTTTAATGTGAAAACAAATTCTTGTGTTGGTCCAATGAAAAAGTAAATGATCAAACCAGTGCCTATTTCTGATTTTTGTAATTTTCCTATAATTCTATTTATGTAACATTTGCTTCACATTTTTTTCTAAATACATGTATTTGAAATGCCATAAAAAACTAGTTATCAGCAGCTCACTAACAAAGGTGAAAGATTACCTTCATATTTTTCCTGTTAATTATTAGCAATTCATAGACATTTTACTAGCATGCATTTTAACTTAAATAGTACAGCTATTACTGGGTAAGTGTACTTAAATAACCACATTTGAAAACTAGTAATTTCTTTGCACTTAATAACTGCTTTGCTTGATTGCTGAAAAGGAGCTAAAAGTAAGATGTTCTAAGCTCTATTTATAGTTGCAGCTTCATAACTTTTTTATTTATTTTCCAAATATTTTTCCTGGTAGTTTCTTAAGTATGGCATTTGTCTGAGTGCTCAGTCAGAGACACGGTGTGTTCTGTTGTACTCTGTCCCAAGAAGTCCCTGGTACGTCAGAGTGAGCTAGGTTCATACATGTAGCTCAGAAAATAGAAAAGTAATTCTTCTTTTATGTTAGTGAGCTGATGACAACCAGGTTTTTTTTAGTCTGTCTAGCCGAAAAGTATGCATGAGTCTATTGATTACTTTTGCTATTTATTTTATTTTAAAGATTTATTGTGACATCTCTGCACAGGACATGCTAGATACGCCAGAAAATTATTTCTGCCCTTTGTATAAAAATAGATTGATTACCCTAATTTTCTCTGTTACACAGAATTTCTGTTAGAACAGAACACTGGATAAAAGTATGCATAAACTAAAAGCCTCCTTGTGTCACTTGCACAAGGAGGGGCAGGATGCTTCCGGAGTCACTTACACAGAAAAGATCTAGCACTGGCTTCCCTGCAGCCAGTCTTCACTGATGTCTGTGAGGGCTCAGTGACAATTTTGGGTTTGGGATACCCATTGTGCAGAGTTCCTTTTCCATTCCTTCCCTAAGAGATGATGTTTTATAAACAAGAGTCTCTTTGTTTTTTGCTTTGAGCAGGAATACTAGATAGTGGACAGGTATGTTTGAATACTCATGTTCTTCTGAGGACTGGTATGAAGGGGGAAAAAAAAGTCATGTTTCTAGCCATATCTTCAAAGCTATTTAGGTCACTAAAGCCTTTGGGAGTCAGTGGCAGTTCAGGAGCTCGATATCTAAAGTTATTGAAGATCTAGGGGTTAGTTTACACCTGAATGGCCTTTCCATATGTATTCCAGTATTTACAGAGGCTGTGGATACGAGCAAAGGCTTTCATGACTTCCAAAGAAAAATGATATGAAAGTTTCCCGTCTCCACCTTATTTAGTGAAGGGCATTGCTGTGTGTTTTGACATGTCTCCAGCAAATACAGTGAGTTATCTTCTGGATATCAGGACTCCTGTAGTCCTTCATCTTAATTTGAGCAGATTCAAGAACTTAGAAACACCATTTCAAGTTTCCTCCTTTTTTTTTTTTTTTTTTTTTTTTTTTTTTTTTTTTTTTTTTTTTTTTTTTTTCTGGAATTTTAATTAAAAAACTTTAGTAAAAAACAAAATCATGGTCCCCAAAACTCATACAGGTCAAATATTAAGCATCAGAGTTTTTGGACATAAGTTGCATGGCTACTCAACTTACAGACATATTCAGTCATCTAGAGCAACCAGCAAGTCTACTAAAAAGGGGAGATTTAAGCAAAAGTCTAAGAATAATTACAGCCTTCAGTCTGAAAAATTCTGTCACGCAGGTGCTCATCCAAAGGTTGGCAGACATTCAGTTCAGTGCCAGAGGAAGCCTGAGAAGGAAAAACATATCAAGATCCCACTCACCTACCTGTGTAGTTTTTGCTGCATAACTTGTTATAACTCTGAGGCAGAGAAGGTCACCCCAAGGTTGGGACAGGAATGATGCCCACCCCACACATTGATTTGGGTTCTCTGGGTAAAAAAGTATGTGCTACTAACAACCTCTTATTGAAAGCATTTTTAGTGCTAACAGAGTTCCCAAAGTCTTATTTTGTTACATTTAAATATTCAATATTTATCTGTGCTATTTTTGCACCTTGTGTTACAATGCTGCTGATGTCCAGCATGCATGCAGACACTGTGCAGCTTTATATTCTCCAACTTGGTTCAGCTGCATTCAGTGTGCAGTGGAGGGTGGAGGATGCAAATAGGCCTTTCCTGCTGTGCCCAGAACCCTGAAACAAGCCGTCACTGCATTGCTTCATCCATCTGAGGAGCTTTCTCCTGAAAACGTCCACTGCAGGGGGCTGCTGAAGCAGCCTCCGCCGTCACTAGCTACAGCTGGCTGCTTTCTGCTTTCTATACGAGCAGGCAGGCAGCTAGAACAAGTGCCAGAAATGATTCCATGGAGCCCAATTTCTGATCCATAAATTAAAAACAATTAATATGAACTGGTCCCCTCAGGTCTGAATTATAAATTGTGTGCAGAATCTCCTCCATTTTCAGACATCCTTGGAAATGAAAAGCTTTTGTCTTCTAATAGTCAGTCTTCAACTCTGAAAATGTCCTGAATATAGATTTCATAGGAAGTATAAAATCAGGGAGCTTGATTCGTCTTAGGGTGGTATAACTGATGAAGTCTATTTTGAACTTACTATAAACCAGGAAAAACAAAGGTTAAATCAGTATACTGCTAGTGTGACAACAGTGAGTCTGGGCTGTTCTACTTAACATTTTATATCAGAGAAATAACTTGTCCTATAGAAAAAACAACCTAGTTAGCCCTTTTTTAACCTAAGGATCTTTTATAAATTGTCCACATATCTGTCCAGTTTACAGCAACACCAAAAAATCAACATTCAAATTACAATTGCTAGCCCTGTTAAGTCCACATGAACTAAGATTAATGACTGACAGTGCACAGTTAATGTATTTGCTGGGTACTACTTTTATATTCTTTTTCACATTTGAAAGAGCAGTCACTCCTTTCTGTTGACCGAAATTGTTAATTTATATAGAATTACAATCATAAGAAAATCAGAGGTATTTGTCAGAAATAAATTAAATATACAGCAGTGTTCTAAATGAGCTTTAAAACCTCATCTTGAACTCAATAAACCCAGGGTATTTTAAGTGGGAAAAAAAGTACTTACTGGTAGATCAATTTACTTAGGCATTAATAATCAAGATCACAGGTTTTATATCATATTACTTCAAAACTGTTGACAAGTCAGAAATGAGTTCCTATGTGTTTTTTTAATTTTCTTCTGTGATGAATTTTTGCTTTTTGCAGCATTACTAAAAAGACTTCTTGAGTGTTCAAAAGCCTTTGCATTACACTTTCGAAAACATCTATTTTTCAGATTTGCAAACAGTGTTTGTGTGTTCTTATGTACATTTTGGCTTGAAGAAATAGAGGTGACTTCAGAAACTAGCAGTAAGTTTCAGGAAGCTACATCAGCCTTTTGGAGAAAATTAATTCTTATCAAGACAGATTTTTCTGGTTTATAATTTCTCAGTTTGTAGCCTTATATTGGTTTAAAATACTTACTGTATTAACTGTCATTTAAGCTGCACTAACAGTTGATGAAAGTTTTTGCTATCACTGAGCTTTTGTTTCAAGTGCCAATTACAATTCTGCTAACATTTTGAAAAATGTATAATGTTCCTGTATAAAATGAGATAGCCGTGACTCACAGAATATAAATCTCGAAGCTCTATACATTTTAACATATGACTGTGAATTATTCAGTACATTAATTACTCTTTAACATCTTCTTTATCTTGCCTCTTATGTATAAGAAGTATCTTTTACAACTGAAACAATGCTTTCTCTTGCTTGCCTTTCAGAAAAAAGTTCTGCAATACTTTGAAAACAAACATGAAAGGAAGTGTTTTAGTGAAAAATTAGTTGGAGAATATCAACAACAGCTCAGCTGTAGAAGGCACTGTTTGTTTTGTACCAGGATATTTTTAAGTCTAGAATTAGTATTTGTTTCTGTAGAGTGGGACTGTCTGCCAAAAAATGTACAGAAAAACATTAACTGGACAGATCAATTACATGAGCACATTTGTATTTTGAATACTGTAAGCTTGTATTACTCTGTGACTCGAGGTATAAATCTGTATCAGGAGAACTAAAAGGGCAAGAACATTTTCAATTCCTTATGAGTTTGCAGTCCTTTATTAGAATTTAACTTACGTTGTGGTGAAAATTACTCTTCTTAGCTTACTTTTGATAAGAACTGTTATGTATTTTAATGCAATTGAAATAAGAAAGCATTTATTATCAGCATCTCATAACTTTGTTGTAGTTTGCTTGCATGTGACTCATATGTCATACAGAGAATGGTACTAACAGAAATATACCTTTGAAAATATAAAGTATTCAGAAATTAGCAAGTACAAGTTTGGCCATGCAGTCAAATTTGAAATCCTTTTTTATCTGTCTTCTGATAGCTATCACATATGCAGTCTGTGATAGAGTCAAGGGTACATTCAGCTTTCCTATGCTTTCATCCTGTGCTGTAACAGAAGGTGCTTTTTTCCCCTACTGTAAAACATTCTTCCTTTAATCACAGTACATTCTACACACTTAATGAGGTAGGGGTATGTTATCATGTCATTAAAGACTGTATCATGATGTATAATAAATGGGAGCTGATTTAAGAGTGTGTCATCTTTGATGTGCTCTAATTTGCAACTGTAATTTTCTTCTCTTTGTATGTTATTTACAGTGGTTATAAAAACAAATTCTGTTATATGCAACTATATTGAAACTGCATCACTACCTGATTTACTCAAGTCATCTACTTTCATGGCTCTTCAGAGTCTGTGGAATTTCATAGGTTTGTATATTGATTAACTCTACATAGTTTCTCATAGGTATCGCCCCCAAAATCCATCCTGTCACCTGAGTAGGATCCCTTCACTGAATTTCAACCATCTGCTGAAAAGATCAGAGATTTTATAGATCATCAAGTAAATAATAGTTACAAATAAGGCAAAGTTACACTTTGTCCTTACTGTAAGTAATTATTTTGATCATTAATTGGAATTCACCTTGCTGTCTCTCTCCTAGTACCAGAGAGGCAGCATTCCATAACTGAGAACGCGTCAAAGTACTTAAATTACTGAAACACCACATTTATCTGAGAGCCAGTGAATTAATACAAAGAATTGAGAAAAACCAGGTCTTGAAGTTTCCGCTGTCCAGGCATACACACGTAGGGGGACCATCTGTCTAGACTGACCTGCAGAACATTTTTGATAGCTTAATGTCAGCCTTTTTAAAATATAATTATTTCTGAAGTAGCAAGCCAAGGTAAACAATGGCACCAACACAGTACCAAATTGTCTGTAATGTTTGAGTCAATGACACCAATTCCTTAATGGTGCTAAGGGGAAAAGAAGCTTAATTAGAATGATGGACAGATTTTGGCACTGGTAGAAACCTACTTTTGAAAGAAAAGGCACACACAGAGGCATGGATGGCAGGTACATCCTATTCTAATCAGTACATTTCTTATGAATAGAAACAGATTTTCATACTTTCACCAACTCCATTTAGCTCTTTTCTTTTGAAATAAGCTGCTTTTAAACCACTACTTAGCTCTGCTTTTTTTTCTCTAAAACAATACCGATAAACAACACACCAAATATACCCAAATCACTCTGATTTTACTTTATCCTACTCAACTTTCAAACTTTCACTTGCATTATTTCAGAAATAACCTGCCTTCCATTCTTTTCACAGTACGGCTTTGATGCCATGCTTACAGTAATCGATTTATTTCTGAACCTGTATTGTCAAAAAATGACCACCCTTGCATTCTTGTGTACCTTTGACCTATTGATCTGGATACTAGAGGGACAGTGACAATCTTATTACATTTTTGGCATTGAGTTCTTTATTAAAAATAGACAGGGTACTCCACAAGTAATTTTGGGCAGGAGTTTAATACAAACTTTCAAGTCACAGAACTTAATTCCTATGTTGGTGAAAAACAGCTGTATCATGCAAAGCTGTCTAATGATGCAGGCTCCTCAGAGGTAGCTTCATGGTATTTCCCTCACATGCTTTGACAGGCACAGCTGTAGTCTGTCTATCTCCAGAAATAGCTCTGCCAGTGCAAACACAACTTCTGTGATGCTTGACATGCCCACCTGTATCTGTGCCTGACACAGCACAGATCAGTGACCAGAGACACTTTTTCTTTCCTTCCTTTCAGGAGAACGGTGTCCTGGAGGAGCCACCTGCCTCCCCTTGTCCTCCTGCATGTGGCACAGAGATCAGGTGGATGCTCAAGAAAAGTTACCTAAGTTGGCCAGGCTGAATTGCCTCATTAATTTTAGGACACAGTAAACTGAGCTGATGCTTTGAAGATGTCTTTTCAGTATTGTAATGGAAGCAACTTCTCTGGAATGGACTGACACAGCTTGGGGAAAATCTGTTAAAAAGTAGAAGCGTTATTCTCAAGTTAGATTTATCACTGAGGATGTTGTCAGCACTTTTATGGGTAGTGCAGAAATTATACTTGGATGACTTTGAAAATAGCTCTCAATATTTTGCACCATGGCATTTCAAGAAATAGGTTGAAGTAAGGCTAATTAACTTCAAAGAAGGAAGGAGTAAAAAGGGTTCTTTTTTATTTATTTTTTAGCTAAGTGCTGTTTTAAATTAAATGAATCATGAAAAATTAAAATGGTTACAGTGCCACCCCTATAATTTGATCACTGTTTAATTTGATTTTTTGTTATATTTAATCAGAGCCACAGGAACCAGCTCATTTGTATTGTAAATTACACAACTTCTGCCCTTTATTTCATATACAGTTGATCACTTTTGGCAGATAAGATTGGATTATCTAATCATTGGCTATATAAAATTGCCATTTAATCAATAGGGAAGGTCAAAATTTCTAAATAATATGATCCAGAAACAAAGTATCTGAGGAAGTTAGAGGCTCATGAAATCCAACTAAACTTTTATATGTTTGAGACGTTATTATTGACTATAGGGTCATTTCACTGTAACAAATTACTGCCTTTATCTTCTCTTGCCATTTACAGTTTGATGGCCAAACCAATGGCTCTAGTTATTGATTATAGCTACTGATGACTTGATGGAGTTAGCTCTTTTGCTCATCAGTGTCTTTGATTGTTGTTTGAGTCCAGAGCTAATGAGTTTTATGCTGCCTGTTCTGCAAATAGGTAGTTAATGGATAGACATATTCAGTCGCTGAATATCTTGCTGTGAATACAAAGCTGATTTCTTAGTGTTTAGAAAACATATCTGCACTTATTATTTAATAGTCTTCAGATAGTGACAAAGTGGCAGAATATGTTTCATCCTTATTACTCTGTCAGCAGTCATGTAAGCCAACCAGTAAGATATAATGTGCTCTGTCTTTCAACTTGTGGATGTCTTAGGATGGGGCTTTTGCTCCTTGTTACTCTGCAGGTATGACTTTTGGATGACTGTTACTGTTCTCAGGTTATACTCTGGTTCGTGACCACACTAATGACTTTCTCTAATTTCTATCATATATCCACCATTTTGCCAAATGTTTGAAATGTATGTTCTGATGTCTAGTTTGAATGGCTTCTGCTGTGTGCTTCTCCTACTCCAATGGCATTAATTTTATCCCTTTCCATCAACACAAATCCAAATATACTCCCAGCTAAGTGAGACTTGGTAGTCCAACGTCTGCATTTTACTTCAGCTACTCACTTCAGCTGTGTTTTGTTTGTTTGTTTTTAACTTTATACAGTATATTCACTTGTAAGAATGTCCATTAATACCACAGTGGCATAGAAGGGTGAATAGATGCCTGAAAGCTTAATTGTCGCAACAAACACATCTGGCTACCCATGCAGAGGATTTTTCTGCCCTATAGAGACAGAGCAGGAAGCTTTACTGACTACTGGTAAGGAAATATGTTGTTTGGGGAAGAGTCTGTTCCTGGCACATACGATGTTCATGGAAGATTAGGAACAGAGACTGCTGGTTGTTTTTTGACGGCAAATGTAAGAGACACCAGTTAACAGTCCAAAGCTGGGGTGAGCAGAAAATACCTTTATCTGATCTTGCATGGAATTTGCTGGAGAAGGGCTTGCTGTTCAATAACAACCCAAGATCCTCATGTGTCTTACAACTCTTTGTGGAGGTATAGGAGGAAGGAACTGAAAAGGATTGTAGCGGCAATGTGGAGTTTTACATGAGCAGTTCTTGCTAAGGCTTTCTGTGCTTTATTTGGAATTTCCTGGGTAAACTGATACTTTGTAAACAGCAGATTAAATGAGTCAGAGGAGCAGAACCATTCTGCGGAAGAGAAGGTAAAGACAACAGACCAGTGATGGTAGTGATAGGCAATGATAGCCAGATCATAGATCATGTGCTCTGCTCTGTTGCTATCCTGAAGAGACCTCCATATCAGAAACTGTTTTCAAATTTGTGGCTAAAATGGCAGCTAACAGCAGTATCAAAAGGATTTCAATTTGCTTTCAGACAACACCTGAGGCTTCTTCTGACACAGGAGCTGCCACTACCACTGCCTCTGTGGGCCTCACAAAATGGCCAAAGGTTGGCAGGAGCAGGTGAAGCTGATCCAAATGGCAATGGAGTACCATAACAAGAAGACAAGTCATGCATGGTTCTTGTTTTAACTCTCATAACATACCTCTTCAACTCCCATGATCAAAGCAGATCTCTCCATGTTCCTGTCACTCCAGTTTTCTCACATGGATGTGTTTTCACTAGTAGGAACCATGTCAGTAACCAAATACCTCAATTTCTAAATCACAGGTATATACGGAAACATTCCAGGTTTTCTTTCTAAATTAAGGCAGTGGTTAAATATAAATAATTACCTGCTGAACTCACACGCAAACATGAGAACCTGCTGTGTTCATTCTAGATCAAATTCAATCACAATGTAGCAATGTCTTTTTTTGACCTGAACGAAGCCAACAATTATTGCTTTTGTATTCAGCTACTTTTTGTCTTTTTCTAGTGTGAATTTTGTTTTGTTTTGTTTGTTTCTGGAGCACTATCTTCACAATACATGGCAGAACAAGCAAATAACAGCAAAAAAAAAAATTTAAAACATTTTAACATATACATTATTACTAAAATCACCTTGCTGAAATTAAGGTGTCTCCTCTTATTTATTTTAGGAGTAATTTTACTGGGTTCTTGTCATTAGAGCTGTAAAACTAAAAAAAAAAAAATAAATTTCTATGAACTTCTCTTAGTGTTCAAGTCAAAAATATACTGAAAAAAACCCACACATATATGTTTTGTACAAAAGTTTAAAAGATGAAGCAACAGGTGAAAATCAAGTTGCAAAACTATCAAGAATAATAAGACAGTAAACTTGACGTTGCATGATATTTGACATACAGCAAATCACTATTTACATTTTATCACAAAACATTTACCTGAGAAAAGGTCATGGCGTTAAATTTGAAGACATTTACAGCAATTGCCAAATGTTTACTATCTACATGAATGTCATGCTTCTTAGTCAAAAGAAGGTTGATGCGCCAAATGTCAATTATTTCAAGTTGTTTGATGGCAGCACAGATTGCCAAGCAATATAAAAAGAGGTTTAATAAATATTATATACACTGTTAACCATTAATCTTGCCTAGCAGAGGTTAGAGTTTCGCATAGAGAGGATTTATGACAAGCAACAGTGCAGGACATTAAAACTCAATTATTGCTGTCCTGGATGAAGGCATTATCATTAAGTTGTGGACGCAGTACCTTGTTTCTTCTGATATGGCTGTCAAACTTGGGAAAGCACCAGGGACAATTAAATTACTTCAGGAAATCATTCCATTATGCTTCTCTTTGCAACATTTTGTCCTTTTTAGAGCAAGGAATGAAAAGATTAGTCAGTACCCTTTACAAGAAATCTAGAAATTCACACTATGTCTTCTATGGAACTGTAAGCAAATTTTTACTAGAACCTCAGGTTTTTGGAGCCAACCCAAATGTTACACCTATAAATACGGATTAACGACATCAACATTTCATGTTTATGAAGTACATGTAAGCTATGCATGTTAATAACCTACACATTCATCTATTCCAGAGCAAATACTAGAAGAAAACTAGTATTTGCTCTGGAACAGATGAATTGCTCAGAGTTGCTGATGAATTGCTCAGATCAGTTGCTCAAAGGGGAATACTTGATCAAGTCAGAACTGGAAACTCCTTGAAAAGAGTTGTAGAAACAAAGCAATTGGGACTTCAAACTTAGAGTCTGATTTCTATACACAGAGTGGAGTTCAGAGTATTTAATTGACTTGCTATACAAGTCTGAAATCCTGGCTGATTCCTGGTGGAGTTAGAAAACATCATTCCTTAAAGTTTAGAAAGAGTGTTTAAAATATATGGAATCATAGAATCCATATTCTCAGTTAGGGTTAGAAAGGACTGTAGTATCATCTATTTCCAACCCCCCTACCTCATGCTAAAACACGTCACCCAAGATTCGGTCCAACCTGGCCTTGAAACCTGCTACAGATGGAGCATTCATAACTCCCTTGGGCAACCCATTCCAGTGCCTCACCACCCTCACAGTAAAGAACTTTTTCCTTATATCTAACCTAAATTTCCCCTGTTTAATTTTGAACCCACTACCCCTTGTCCTATCACTACAGTCCCCAATGAAGAGTCCCTCTCCAGCATCCCTATAGCCCCCCCTTCAGATACTGGAAGGCTGCTATGAGGTCTCCATGCAGCCTTCTCTTCTCCAGGCTGAACAGCCCCAACTTTCTCAGCCTATCTTCATACGGGAGGTGCTCCAGTCCCCTGATCATCCTCGTGGCCCTCCTCTGGACTTGTTCCAACAGTTCCATGTCCTTCTTATGTTGAGGACACCAGAACTGTACACAATACTCCAAGTGAGGTCTCATGAGAGCAGAGGGGCAGGATTACCTCCTTCGACTTGCTGGTCATGCTGCTTTTGATGCAGCCCAGGATACGGTTGGCTTTCTGGGCTGCGAGCTCACACTGAAGCCGGCTCATGTTCATTTTCTCATTGACCAACACCCCCAAGTCCTTCTCTGCAGGGCTGCTCTGAATCTCTTCTCTGCCCAACCTGTAGCTGTGCCTGGGATTGCCCCAATCCAGGTGTAGGACCTTGCACTTGGCATGGTTAAACTTCATCAGGTTGGCATCAGCCCACCTCACAAGCATGTCGAGGTCCCTCTGGATGGCATCCCTTCCCTCCAGTGTATCAACCGAACCACACAGCTTGGTGTCATCAGCAAACTTGCTGAGGGCGCACTCAATCCCACTGTCCATGTCACCGACAAAGATGTTGAACAAGATCGGTCCCAGCACCGATCCCTGAGGGACACCACTCGTTACCGGTCTCCAGCTGCACATTGAGCCATTGACCACAACTCTCTGAGTGCGACCATCCAGCCAGCTCTTTATCCACCGAGTGGTCCACCCATCAAATTGATGTCTCTCCAATTTAGAGACAAGGATGTCATGTGGGACAATGTCAAAGGCTTTGCACAAGTCCAGATAGATGACGTCAACTGCTCTACCCCTATCCATCAGTTCCATAGCCCCATCATAGAAGGCCACCAAATTGGTCAGGCAGGATTTCCCCTTAGTGAAGCCATGCTGGCTGTCACCAACCACCTCCTTGTTTTTCGTGTGCCTATGTATGCCTTCCAGGAGAATCTGCTCCAAGATTTTGCCAGGCACAGAGGTGAGACTGACTGGTCTGTAATTCGCCGGGGTCATCCATTTTCCCGTTCTTGAAAATGGGGGTTATATTTCCCTTTTTCCAGTCGTCGGGGACTTCACCTGACTGCCATGATTTTTCAAATACAATGGCCAGTGGCTTAGCAACTTCCTTCGCCAGCTCCTTCAGGACCTGCAGATGGATTTAATCAGGTCCCATAGAGTTATGTACATTCAGATTCTTAAGATGATCTTGAACCTCATCCTCTCCTAAAGTGGGCCTAAGGTGCTTCTCTGGGCAGATCTGAACTTTGGGCTACCGGTATTTAGATTTTTTAAGTATGTATATTTTGCTAGTCTGATAAAAAAAATCTCATGTGAAATGTTGACTTCTCAATTTTAGCTGTAAGCTTTTTGCCCTTTTATGGAAATATATGTACTGTATGTACTTGTATATAGTCTATCTGTACATAATTCTTGTAGGTCATCAGTTTACTTGTGTAACCTAGAGACTGCAAACCTTTTTCTTTTTTTTTTTCCAGGTTGTAAATTCATCATTACTTCAATCTAAATCTCATATCTTGCCTTTCTTACACTTTTCCTGGAAATCTAATCCAGTCGCCAGTAACTGAACAAGATGCCCAGCAGCAGTGCTCTGCAATGAATTAGAAATTTTCTGTAAGATAAAATAGGCAAAACCAAAATGAAAATATATTTTTCTGTACAATGCATAAAACTGACTTTTCTGAGTTCTTGTATACACCGCACCCAGACCCACAGTGTGAGAACGCTCAGTATTGCCGCCTCTGAAAATAATGCTTTTAGTCTGTTAGAACACAGAATAACCAGCAGAAAATAGTCAAGAATTCTTCACTGTCACTGTGGATAAAGCTGCCATTGTGATCTTAGCACCACAGCTAAACAAATTCAGGATAGCAATGTTTACCTAAAAATTTATATTCTCTCTTTTACCATTAAATAATTGAACAGGTATCAAACAGCAATATTTCAATTATTCATTGTGTTATTTCACTTACTAGAAAGATGGCTGTAGGCAAATAAGTGTCACTTGTGTTAAACTGTGAACATCTTCATGAGGTTTGCTAATCAGATATTCATGGCTTAAGCTACGGATAATCTTTATTCTTATATGGAAACACAGTAAAATTACTCAGTATTGGCCACAGAACAATTCTGATAACAAGGAGGATGATTTCCTCTTTCTTTCCTCTCTGTCTTCTGGTAGATGGACTTAAAAGTCTAGTTTATTTGGTGAGATTGCAATAATAATTTTAATGGGTCTTTATCTTTCCATAAAGATGGTTAACTTTCCATCCTTTCCCCTCCCTGCCCCTTTAGTATATGAGTAGTAGGGTGAAAAAGTTTTTTTTCTACAGGAAAGCAAATAGACTATTCCATTATGTATGCTTCTGGCCATTACCTGTACTAACAAATCAACAACAGTGACTGGAGTCTGTTCTCTAGCCTTCAGGGCAAGTGCATGTTCTGGCTTACAACTGTCCAGCTAAACTCTCTCCTCCCTGCTCCTAACCAGATGCTCCCATCCATATTCCTTACTGGATCATTTCCTAGCCCACATTATCTAGAAGTGCATGCTAGGGCACTGCCTAGGAAAATGGTAGCTAACTCAGCCACAACAGTCATACAAAGTATGCTAAAAATTAAGCATTGAGCAATTGTGTGACAGTGTGTAAGCTTTGGTCCTATACTTCAGTTTATTATAAAATACATATTTATATGTCTACTTTTCTGTTGAACACCTTCTCTGCTTCTCCATTACTAACCAGTATAAGCCCACTTCCATTCTGGGTTTTGTCTTCTGTTATATTTTTATATTTTACAGCATTGTTTTCAGATTGACTGGAGACTTGATTTATTCCTTCTTTGCCCTGTATAAATAGCCACACAATGTGATAGTCTGTAGATGATCACGTTCTTTTTCCAACACATTTCTTCCAGTACCTGAAAATGCAACCTTTCATAACTCAAGTCAGGACAGTGTTGAAAAAGTGAAGTTGTAACTGATGTAGCTGAAGCTGAATGTCTTTACCTTGCTCGAATTCATTCTGAGGACCTTTCTTAAGTTTCCACTACAGCATATGCAGTAGAAGGGCTGGCAGAAAGTTAAATAAGAATGACCCAGGACTGCAAAGATTAATCAGATCCAGACAAATAATTTCATGTCTGAGCTTAGTCTCTGTTGCACGTTTCATTGCATAAGCTATCACAGTGATAGGATCACTGTAGGATCCCAAAAAGAAATCTTTGAGCTTCTGTGTTTGATGAAGTTGTTTATGGCTTTTCCCTAATTATATTAGCGAACACCTACATTAAAAGGTAGTAGATTAAAGCATTAAAGAGTGTGAAAATGTAAATCAAGATGATCTACACAGTTTTAACTCTACTGTCTTATTTATATGCATGAACGTATGCTATTGTTACTGAAGGATGCCTTTCTTCCTGGGTGGGATTCATTTCTATGTAAAGGTTTTGGGTTTAGTTATTTTATGAAAGTTAGCAAGAGAAGACTGGACTTCAGGGAGACAAAGACCTCACTGTTTTTTACCAAACTAGAATCTTTAAGGACTGTGGGATAAATAGAATAAAGATGATTTACCCTTGACATAAAAGCCACCTTCTCTTGTTAATTAAAGTAGTAAACCTTATGATGTGCTAATTTGTTAGGACTTGAATGTGTTTGGACTAAGTCAAGAGAAATATTGCTTTGACAGTGATAAAATATGATGTAAATATTTTTCAATCTAGTGTCTGATATATGTACAATGGTCAGTAAATATAACATTATGGTTTTAACGATTCTGTGCTGAAAGCACAAAATGAAGCTGTGCTTTACAAATACAGTACTGTAATTCAGTTTATTATGAAATCATGCATATGTTATATACTTAACTAATGAATAGATCATTTAGCTGATTATGAGATAAAAATAATAGCTCTTTGGAAATATTTCCAAAGTTGGTATCTTAATACCTGACCCCCATCCTAGATTTACTAGATGTATTTAAACAGCTCTTTGTCCTGAAATATTTGAGATTTAAACTTTCTCCATACGTGGGGTTACTCTGGCTCTTTATACTTACCTAGGTAGAGTCCTGGTGGCATCAGACATTGTGCATGTACTGATCTTGAAGGAATTCTTTCTCTATTTTTGCTTTTGGTTTATGTGCACAAACATTTTGTAGTGTCATATGACCCATTTCCTCCAAAGTCTTCCCCCCACTTCTCAAAAAATCTTGTCCTCCCATGAAACTTACAGAAAAATACCGGTTAGACAACACTTTATTTCTGTTTTGAAATATGCTTGCCATTTCTTATTGAGATGCTTTTTGAGTAGTTATACTTCCAGCACACCTTTTCCGAACATTGAAAATATCAAAGGAATAACCCATTGCAATCATTCCAGCTGATCTGTTGATACAGCACCAAAGAGCCACTATGCTGAATATGCATGCTGTGAAAATCTGTTTGATACCACTGAAAGTAGGGAGGCTCAAGGTTTGGCTACATTAGACCAGAATCCCTTGTTTCGTATCTATATTCATCTTTTCCATGACCTTTCAAGAGATCTTTTCCAGTGCTGTGGACCTTGCTGTTGGTGGCAGTCATCCTGGCTCAGGTGCCATGGTACTCTCTGAAAATAAATGTTAACCCAGACAAAACCCAGGCAAGCTTATGAATTGTATCAGCCATACACAGCTGACGGTAGATTTTCTCCAAATTCCATTATTTTATTTATGTTATTTTTTTAATACACTGGGATAGGGATTTTCACATAGGATTTTTGAACTCAGTATTTCTTTTCTCCAGTCTGTGGAAGGGAAGTTTGATATTGCCTTCTAGTGTATCTGATGAAAGTGATGTTAGTGATACGGTATGAATATATGGCATAGACCTTCATCTTTTCACTGAGATGCATCTTATTGGCACAGATACAACAATGGGGTTTATAGAATTTCATTCTGGTTTTCTCTGACTGTAAGAAGTCAGGATTTCTTGAATGTCTGTATTGCAATAGATATTTCATATATTTAGTTTTAGTTTTGTCCCATTAAGGACGGACCTCTCTGTATGGATGTTATTGTTGTCTTTGAAATAACAGGTTTTAATTGTCAGCTTTCATTGGGTACTTTCTCCAGCCATTATCCTGGTAGATCCATTCTCAAAGTAGCTTCTTGATTTATCACACACAATTTCAATTTCACAGAAGAAGTTGCTCGGAAAACAATGGGCTAGGTTATCTCAAGTAGCCCATGAGGATTTCTTTTTCATTTGTATCAATCTGCAAATATCAGGCCAGGAGAAAGAGATACTGGAAATGAAAGCCCAAAAGGGCTTCATATCACCTTTCTGCTGAGGATTCATCAAAGAACAGCTTCATTAACTTTTGCTTAGTTTTGTTCTCAGCAACGCAATTTGAAGTCCATGGGCACTAAGTTATTTCCTTTGTAATTCTGATATCATGTTTAAACTGCCCATGTGAATGGACATCCACAAAAGACAGGGTAAATCATAGAATTGTAGAATAGTTAGGGTTGGAAAGGACCTTAAGATCATCTAGTTCCAACCCCCCTGCCATGGGCAGGGACACCCCACACTAAACCATGTCACCCAAGGCCTCATCCAACCTGCCTTGCCTTTTGTTTAAGACTTGTCAAACATAAATATCAGTCCCAGCCATTCAGTGCCACATGTGTGCAGGCACACATTCATGCAAAGTGGTAACATCCAAGAGTTGTTTCCTGTGCATCTGGTTAGGTATAATAGTACATCACTTACCTAACTTGTCTGTGCTTAATAGGAGAGTTATAAGGCCTCATTCAATAGAAGGGGAATCTTCACAAAGCTGAATGCATATGCTCATTTTTGAGGATTTCACTGAAAATCATCTTAAAAATATCTGATTTTCAGATACTGAAATATACACAGCTATTAATGTTAAAGAATATTATTCTGAGGCTGCATCAGTTCTCAGATAGCAAAGCTGAACACTCATCAAGTAAAATATGTCAAGCTTCCTTTTCAAAACAAACTATGATCCATTGCTTTTCTAAGCTACTGTTTAAGGCTTGGTGGTTTAAATGAAACTTTGGCTGTCTGAACTCCACTTAAATCCACTGGTAAGAACCAATATAAAAACTTTTCTACTTTGTTTTAATACAAAGGTCTGGGTTATCTTCCAAAATAAATTAAATACATCTTGGAAATTGGGCCCAAAATTTAAACCTGAGCACCTAATATTAGGAGTAGATAAATTATACACCAAACCCAGTATTTTTGTTTGTTTGCCTAGTAGTGACACTCTGTATGTGCTCACTGGGAAACTCTTAGAGCAAAAAGTGGTAGACCACAACACTGTGCCAGAATAAGCTGACTTATTTTTTAGGCACCTAAATTTGAACTAAGTAGTCTATTTTTCTCCGACAACATGCAATTCCCATTGTTACTAATTTGGATACATACTTTACAGCACTTTTTGTGGAAGTCTTTTAGAAACACTTCATTAGTCCCTTCCACCAGAGCTGTGTAACGAGTTGTTGCTAACAGTCAGTTGTTATTCTTTGGTGTTTATATGAAGTTTGAACAAGTAATTTTTTTAGATGCAGTTTCTGTTCAGATAATCAGTGAAATGCAAATGCTAGCAGTAAGCGTATCTTATAGTTCAGCTTATAGCAACAAAAAAGGAAGTTTCACCCCTATAAACTAAATTCCTGATGAAGAATTCCATTCTAAATAAAGCAATCCATCAATATTCCTCCTCTGTTTACTCTCCAATCTTTAGAACTGATGGTTACGCTGGCTAGATAGATTTACTTGGAACAGTGAAAGACATTCAGAAAGTCCATTCAATTTCTTGATTTATTTGCTATTGATGCATAAAATAAGCTTGTCTGTGAAATAGCCATGTTGAAATTGCTATTCTCTTGCATTTTTCATTGTTATTATTCAGCTAGACTGACTCTTGAGGGTCAGATTAGAATTCATTCATCTAAACCTGCACTGGTGACAGCAGATAGCTTCAAATTAGCTCTTCTAGTTAATATCTGCACCAGTATTTGTAAAGCCATTAGTGCTGAGAATATTCTTATTGGACAGTACATGTTTTAACAGAAATTCTTTTAACCTTCTGTGCAATGAAAACTTTAAAACCATTGCTTGATATTCTTGACGTTTAATTCAGCCTATGCCAGCACAAGCTTGTGGTTTTCACAAAGTCTTTTATTGCTGGTGATGAGAGGTCATTGCTTATTAGATAATCGCATCCCTTCCCTGCAATACTGGGCATACACATTTAATGCAATTATAATGCTTTACACTTATATAGTGCTTTTCTTCCAATTGCTTTTTAATTATGTAATTAAATTCTCAGCATTCTTGGGAAGTAAGCTGACTCCTTATTACAAACAGGGATATTGGGCCAGAGGCAATAGCAGCATTTTCATATAGTCTTTAATATTTAAGCTGGAAATTGTAGCTGAGCATGTCTGAATATCAGGCTGTGTGGCACCAAAATTACCAGTTGTTTAGAAAGCTGTGGAATAGAATGTGCTACCATAGGTCACTGAAGTAGTTGGGGTGAGAAATACGATTGAAAATCCAGTCTTGATTCTTCAGGCTTAGAGTGAGATACTGAAATCTCTCCTTCATGTAGATGGATTCTGCAATCTGTATTGAGGCAAAATGCCAGCTGCCTTTGACTGAGTATTCACAGGCAAGCACTGTAGAGCACATCCATCGCTTCCCATCCTTGGATGACACAAGAAGGTTTCTGATGAATAGTCTTAATGCATAATCATATTTAAACTATACATCAACTTTTCCAAACCTCACTGAATCTTTAGCCTTGCAGGAGCATACTAGAGAGCATGAAGAAGGGCAGCAGGAGAGCAAGCTGGTGCCTCACATGTGGAGCAAGGCAGCTCCATAGGAAGCAAGAGGAGGCAACAGCTGTCTGGAAACCCAGCCTTCATCAGCAATCACTGTCCCCCAGCATCATCGGTTTTGACAGCAGCAGGCACAGGAGAAAACACTGCCTTTTGTGGAAGCACCAGCACAGGGTGCCGCTTTCTTCCTCTTCCTCTAGGGAAAACTGATGAACCAGACTGAAATATTTCATGGGCCAGTTTGACATTACTGGCTGCCAGCTGAGCTGCACAATAGCCCTTTCCATCCCTCTCTCCCTTCCCCAGCAGCTCCATTTCCAATGCCCTCTGTCTCCTCTCACCCTTTATTTTTTTGTCTTCTTGTTCCCAGCACAGCCCAGTGCTTCACAACTCACATGTCACATGTTCCCTGACACTGTTCCCAACTCCCTATTTAGCACCCACCTCTCCCTCAGCTGTTGCTGTCCTTTGTTCTTCTCTTGCGTCTTCAAACTCATCCTTGAGACCTTTTCCATTATGCTAAAACTAATTATACTTAAGTAGTTAACACCACCCGTGTAGTCAAATGCCACCTTCACCCTTCTTGACTTCTCCTTGGACTTTAGAATTATGGTAACTGCCTTGAAATACTACCTTCCCTTTGTTTTCACAGCTTAGTCCTCTACTGTTTCATCTTCTACCTTTCAATATTTATTTAGGTTTTTATTCAAAAAACTGATGAAATGCATTTCTGTTCAAAGCAACAGCGAATCATATGCTCACCTGCTTAGATAATGTATTGAATAAGGATGTCTTTCTGACCCATAGCCCAAAGAGCTCTTTATATGCTCTTCTTTGCCATTCTTGTCTTTGGGATCAATAATCCATTGCTCTGCACAAAACCACTCAGTATTTTATCTTTAAGAAATCTCCCTCTATGCTCCCATCCTGCTTCCCTCTGCCCAATGCAATGTTGGAGATAGACTCACTCATACATCATTGTGAGTGTCCATTGTTGATTTAATTTTCTAACGGCCAAAATTGAACTAGGCCTTTTTTCTTATGACCTCATTTTGTCCCCTTAGCTTTCCTCTGTGAAGAGTTCTTTCATGCTTCTAAATCACCGTGTGGGTGTCTGAAATCATTACTTACAATACTGGAGGTTATAATAAAATAGACAAGATGATGTTCATCAGTGTTGATAATCGTGAGGCTCTTTATCATGTTCTAGTGTTTCTGTACTGTATTACTTACGTCTGTCTATTGCTTGTACAGTAGGCATGTTTTAGGCAAAAAATAAGAATAAATATTCCCTGACCTAAAATCTTATATTCCAAATTGTAGCACATCATTAAATAAACTAACTTCTAAGCTCCATGCCAAGGGATGTAATGCAGTTACAATTGCAGGGTTAGGAGTTTGCTTTGACAATTCTGTATTTGCTCTGCTGCTGCATTTAAAATGTTTTTGGTTTGTTTTTTTTTTTTTTTTGGGGGGGGAGGGGAGTAATATGCATAGACAAATATATTAAAATTATGGTGCAGTAAGGGTGTGTTGGCAGTAATGTCACAGGGAGGAAGCTAAACAGCAGGAGTTTCAAATCCTGGTCAAATCAAGTAGTGATTTTGCTCCCTTCACTAGGCATTAAATCCTGTCTGAAGAGAGTAAGGCAAGAATCTTGGGAGGGAAAGTCTACTAACCAACCAAGCCGGCCAGTTTGGCAGCAAATGGGAAATGGCAGGTTAAGTTTTCAGAGGTGGTTAAGAGTGGATATTAAGATGCTACTGAAGAAAATAAATCCATGTTAGCAAATTAACATCTCTGGGAAAAGAAAAAAAACGCATGAAGCATCTCACTCTACGTGTGTGTGAGGCAGTTGATGAGCTCGTGTTGGTGAATGGATTTTGTCCCTTGGACTCAAGCCGTCTTGCAATGAGCCATCTGGTGGCTCGCTGTGTCATCGTGCCTTCCTTTGACTTGGGAGGTGACTGATGGAGACAGTGGGATGGCTTTCACAGTGTGATTCACTGCATGTTCCCTGATGGTGTGAAGGCCATAGCTAAAGTTTTAGATATATGGTTAGAGATTTGAAGATGCCACTCCAGAGTCAAATCATAATTATTTTTTAACATAAACCAAACTGTAGGTTATATAACAGAACATAATCTAAGTGCTGATAAAAAATGTAAACACCATTGCCATCTTGTGGTTGAAAGTTGCTTCAACAGACTTTTACGAACATTTTGTGCTCCTTCTGATGTTCTGTAAACATAACACATTTTCAATTAAATAGGCGAATCAAAGTGGCACAACACAGAAACAATGTCCAGACCTGCACATCAGAATCAATTACAGAAGCGGAGAAACAATCCCATTTGTCTAGAACAACTAATCACGTGGACAGCCGTCGGGAGCTGAGAGAGCACAAATCATTATTGAATGAAATAGCACTAGGCATATTTTGTTCCATTGAAATAAAAGGACATTCTGCAAGAATAAAACTTCTGGATGACTCTCCTTCATTTTTTAGAAGAAAAGATTTCTCATATATAAAGTATAAGCCTGTGACATATAAAGTAAATACTGCTTGGATTCCAATGGGGGAAAATGTGCTACTTTTTAAAAAAAGTTCTATATTGTGTAATATTAGATACAACATGCTACAGGTATACTTATGTCTGCAGGAATTATGATTTGATTCTTTTATCCTTTGTTTTCCAGTTTCATAGTTGCCTCTGCAACTGGGCCTCTGAGCACTGTTAGAAGTAGGATACAGCATTAAATAGGGAACGCTGTCCTAGATCAGATGATTTGTCTGTGTGTTCTACACATGATAATTTAGTATTTGTAAATTGCTGAGCAAATGCATTTTAAGAAACTGTGTCAGAGCATCAGAATTATTTTTCTTTTGCTATCTTTGATGACCAACAGATAATGAATAGAACCGGGCAGGAAACAATCAATGCCTTTGTCCCACTGAATTGTGATTTTCAAGACTTTTCTGTGCTTGTTAGACTTCAGACCCACAGAAGTTTTTTGAGACTTAGGGGGAGACATTGGCCATAGGATCACTGGTACCCTTGTGCTTATGACACTTGATCAAGATGTTAACAGCCAAGGAAAAGGTCCTCAGTGGCTGTTCTCATACCCCTGTATTACATCTAACATTGTTCATTGCTACATTGTTCACTTTTATCTCTGTTCTTGAGCAGAAAGACCAGCCTAGACAGAAAAACTTTTGCCAATAAGTCATTTTCTGTTTTTTCTCATGCAAACCTTTCCTTGATTTGGGTTTTTCATTAACTGTTTTCTTAAATTTTCTTTTTTTTTTTAATTATTATCATTATTGAGGAACTCACTCAGCTTTAGCAGAACTATTATAACAAACAGCATGTGAACAATTTAAATATGACACAAAAGACTGATGACCAATGATTATAAAGTTCAAATACAGACATTTTGATCTGTTTAGTTATATCCATTTCCACATTCTTTTAGTTTGGGAATACATCAAAACCACATTCAGAGTTAATTTAAATTTGTGCTCATTCTGAACTCTCTATATCTATGTCTCATGTGTTTGTGTGTATGATCTCTTAGAACCTATTGGAGCCCAAATACTACAGATCACCCCCGTGTGATTAATGTAGAGCGATGAATTTTCCTTACTCTTGTGAAATAAACTCTGTGATTGTATAACATAGTAATAACATCTCTGAATTTAAGCCTTATGAAGAGAAGAGTATAGCATCTAAAATGTGCAATATTCCCAGACAGTTCTATTTTAGAAAATGTTTACATTGGTGAGATTAGTTTACAGCTGAATGCTAGAGGGATTCTTACTACAGACGTGAGCTGTGTACCTTCCTGTGAAGGTGAGGTTTAGGTTACTTGTCGGGTGCAGGTTACATTTTTGTTTTACAATGGCCTATTGAAGCAGCAGCTGCCATGGCAGTCAAACAGTATACAGTCTGTATTGAACCAACTCTTTATCACCATTTAGATCCAAATATAAAACTGTACCTAGTATTACAGCACCTGCTGCCCTTGGTGTGACACCTAAACGTAATTACAAAGATGCCAGACAATTTCATCAGGGGACCAGTTGCTAGGAAATGTCAAGAACACAGATACTGCCCACCTGGCAAGCAGGAGCTTCTTTCTCCATGTCAGGCTTTTTGCAATAAAACATTCTTCCTTTGGGTAGGGACAATAAAAAATGGCTTGGTTGCTAGATGGTGTGCTTTTTGGGAAACCCACAATATAGATCCTGCTGTGTCTCCTACATACAGTAAACCAGCTTTCATGAGAAAAGTTCAGGGTGGATATGTCATTGTGCATCAGAAGCTAGTGGTCAGAATGCGCTCCTGGGAGTTAGATGATGTAAATCCGCATTAGACAGGATATAAAAAAATCTGGGTAACTCATACTAGAAAGATTTTTCTTCTGTTTTGCTGCATTTAAGGTTTGATCTGACAGATACCTTCTAGCAGGTAAAGTAGGCAGCCCTTGTTGAACTCTCTGGAGGTCAAACCTTCCAGCCTTTGAGTACACTGAGAAGTACCAACACCAGAAATTTACTTCCTTGGGATTGAGACCTTTCAGTGCTTAGCAAACACTGATTGCAAGTTTGGAGAATGTTCAATTTTTTCTTCCTTTATCAGTTAGCTTCTTCACAGACCACATCTACCTAAACAAATTTAGAGAATTAAAACATATGCACCTATTGAATTTTACCAATCCCCATTGTGATACTTAAAATATTTTCATCAGTCTCACTAAGAATACAAATACTGCACATTCAGTTTGCTCATGTGCACAGGAGACAGTTTACTGAAATTTCACTGAAATTAGGTATATAAAACTTTGATGGATTTCACCGAGCATTCCAATACACATTGCTAACAGATACTATATGAATCCAAACACAGATGAAAAATTGCAGGGTATGGATTAGTCTGTTAGGTTGCAATGTCTGATCTAGACCATAGCCTACAAGTTTTGGTCCAATTTTTTGACAGTATCACCTAGCTATAACATCCCATGAGCAGATCATGATCAGAAAAGATGCTGTAATTCAGAGCCATGCTCACACTCTTTTCTTCCTTAATCTCTTACCTCTGTTGGCTGGTGTACAGAGAGGAAGGCAGAGCTATTCCACAGCTCTTATCCTTTATAGGGGATCCTTCATATATTGTAATAAGACAGTGCATTTATAGCAGGTCTCAGTCACTTCA
The DNA here is from genome assembly GCF_963264785.1 of Psittacula echo. Classification (NCBI taxonomy): domain Eukaryota; kingdom Metazoa; phylum Chordata; class Aves; order Psittaciformes; family Psittacidae; genus Psittacula; species Psittacula echo. The sequence continues at coordinate 42,504,822 of NC_137738.1, forward strand.
CTGACTCTCTGCCTGCCTTCTGGCCTCTTTGCTTAAGCAGAGCCTGGGAAGGTGGAGTCTGCAACGTAACAGCATAGCGAGTTGCCTGGCTGCAGGAGGTGGATGCTGATATATTTCTAGGGTATGACATCAGTATTGGTAAATTTTTGAATATCACCCATTGCTATCTTGTATTCATTTAAAGATATATTGACTCAGGTACATGCTGCCATAGATCTAACCCTAGGAGTCTGATTGCTGGCTTACTCCACATGCGTATTTAACATACATTTGCTACATGTCTTCAGATAAAGCTGCTAGGCAGAAAAAAGCCTCTTTGGGAACTGTGCTTTTATTTTGCCTGAGGTGCTGCCCATTTTCCTAGGAAAAGATCCTTGAAAGACATAAAATTATGTGAATGTTTCCATAATGTCTACACATGTATGCAGTAACTTAGTATTTCAGAATATACCATATATTCTTTACACTTCCTTATAATATCTTCCCTTTTTTTCAGCTGAACAAGCATCATGCTCTGCATTTGTTGGTTTAGATACAATTTTGTTGCTAAGCCAGTGCCAAAAACTTTTCATGGTTTCCTTGTGGTAAAACAGCTACTTAACTTTGTATGTTCACTGCAATAAGGATTTTGGTCCCATTTTTCAGCATCTGACAGTTCATTGCTGTAGAATAAAAAGTATATTACATTATTTCCCACATTAATATGCAGGTGAGAGGAACACAAACCTGGGGTTGATTGTTTTCAATATAATCTCATCTATATATACTACAAATATGGCAATGCTGGTCCACCTTTTAACACTTAGGAGCTACTGATTCACCACTTATGTATGTGGAAAAATCACCACTTATGTATATGGAAAAAAAGTGACTTCAGTTTCGAGAGCAAACTGACTGGCCTATTCTAGCTAATGACAATCCAACATACATGAAATATATTAATTGAAATTTCATTATTATATTTAGAGTTCAAAGGACATTCTCATGCACTGGTGGAATGAAACTCCAACATGAGCTCTGATGACATTTTAATACCTCTGCTAGCTATAATATTGCTGGGGAATAAGGATTATTATTTTTTGTTTCAGCCTAAAACAAACAAATATTTTAAAACTAAAATTATTCAAATATGTTAAGTTCTGATTCCTGTAGTTGTAATACTGGCCTAACAGTTCGCTGCATTTTTAAGACTGCAAGTACCCATGCACTTAATGCTCATGAGAATTACAGTAGCACACACTTTTGTAGGAAAACGGCTAAAAATAAAGTTATATATGTAATTATATCTGGTCATAGGGGTAAAGAGTTTTAAGTAGCTGTGCATTACTTACTTTAGAGAAAGATATTTATATGCAGTAGAATTGAAAGGAATCATTCAGTGCAGTCTGAATCAGATTAGAAAGGAGTTACACCTTTGCTGAAAGTGATACATTCAGGTCTAGTAAATACAGGCTACCTTTTAAACTAGACCAATAGGAGCTCCTCCAAAATGCAGATAAACCCCCCAAAAAAGTCTTTAAAAAGCTAGCAATATCTAAGCCTTTCATTGTTCAGTTTAGAAACCTACAAAACTTAATTTCTTTCTCAAAAGATAACAGATTTTTCATCAGGTTCCTGGAAAGGTGCCATTTTGGAATCCACACACTTTTTCCTCTCTCTTTATATCAGAAAAATAATTACAAATTTTTCTTCCCTCCCCCATCCCACCCAGGATAGTTCAGAATTTTGTTGAGTAAAATATGGTCACTTCTGTGCCAATTTGAGAAATATCCAGTTTTGACATAACCAGAATGGGGTATTTTGGTCTCTTTTTTATGGTTTGGGTTTTTGTTCTCATCTGAGCCTGCCATAAAATTTGGAACTTGTCTTTCCAATTAAATAACTCCTTTTTTTTTTTTTTTTTTTTTTTTTGTACACCAGTGTGGATATGGCTACCACTTAAATAGCAAGCAGACCCATCGATAGCTTCTCTATAGAGTTCACAACCAGATGGTGGCAAAAACCCCACTTGACTCAGGCTTCAATATCTAATCTGTTTCATAAGTCTCAGGATGTATTTCCAGTGAGCAAAAGATGTTCATAGCATGACTGAAAACAGATTAAATGCTCTGGCTGAATCAAAAAGCTATTTTTTAACATTTCAAGACTCTCCCACCCAGAAAGCAATACAAATATTTACCTGGCCAGATTACGATTCTTACAAGTGCCTCTTACACACACTGTATCTCTTATTACACAGAGTTAAAGCAGGCTTTCACTAGCAATTTGTCAGAGTTGCTACTGCCTCACAAGAAAACCTGCTACTACCTTTTCTAAAGTTATAAATATAAAAGTAGACTGTCTTTAAAATGAGGCAGCTATTAAGTGGAGAAGTGCAGGGTGAATTCTTAATCCAGAAAGCAGGGAAGATTTCCAGCAATTTTCAGATAATCAGATTTTCCCAGACTTGTGTGCTCCGAAAAATTTCCTTTTATACTGAAGAGTACATCTTAAAGAGAGAGTGATATGCTGGTGCATGTTATATTAACTCTTAGTTCTGTGGGCTAACTCCCTACTTGTTTGTTTTTCCTAGTGAACACAAGACAATGCAGGATGCTGAATATTGCCCAAGTCTACACAAATTACTGAACATCTCAATCTGGTAGATTTATAATTGACACAATTTTTTCTTCTGTAGGTAGGGTTTGGGAACAAAAGCGGTACAAATGGAAACCTATTTTTGCTTAGGAAAAAATGTTGATTTATAGTCAATGAAAAGTTTACTTTATTGAAAGGCTTTAGCTGCTGAGACAGAGCAGAACACCAAATTGCCTTGATCATTTACAGTTGCAGACCTTCCTGAAAGGCTGCCATAAACAAAGCAGAAGTCTCCTTATGCTTCTTTATTAATGTCTGCAAGAAACTAAGTCACGATTTGGTGAAGAGACATCCAAAAATAATTTATTTGTAATGAAGTTTCAAATACCAACTTGTACCTTTTTCAAAAACATTTTTTTTACCTTAGAATGAACATTGTTTTACTATTCTGACAGCTGAACCATTTGCTTGAAATGCATATTAGTTATTCAGATAGCAAATATCTGCCTGTTCCCAGGCAGATTTTTAACGGAAAGCAAAATGTTCTACTTGGCCAAGCTTTGGAGGAAGTGTATCAGCTTTGGCAGACTCATGACACCAAAGAAATCTGAGTCAGTATATAGAGAAAGAATTTTGAGAAATATAGCTTAGGAACAACTTACTATTGCCATGCTTTTCTTGTGTCTCCTTGGTTCAGTAATTTGCTGGATTTAAGAATTTACTTTTTATCAAAATGTGATTGTAAGGGTATGTGTGAGAGTGACTGCATGTCTTGCTCAGCCACAACTTTAGTGAAAATGTAGGAGTGCACTGGGATCAGATCCTTATCCAACCAAAAAGTCTCAAAAATTTCTTCATTGAATTATTTTAGACCATTTTGAAATTGTTCTGTTTGAAGTGTTATTCCCTAGTAATTTTTCCAATTTACAAGTATAAATTAGATCACTAGATATTGCTCACTGAAAGATGCTTAAGTTTAATCAAGTTAACATCTTTAGCTGTATAACAAATAACTTTTCTTCAATTTGGATAAGGAAAAGTTTTCCAACAAAAAGATAGCGTTAACTTCATTGCAGTCTCAGAGGAAGTTCACTTGAAGAATGAACACTGATTTCATCACTGTTGTTGGAGGTATAAGCTTGAAAGAACCTTTAAATTAAGAGCTGAGCCAAGACACTGGACTATCCACTTGAAACAATTGAACAGTGCTTATTAGCAGGATGTGTTTTGTCTCTTTATCAAAGTAATGCTAGTGAGAAAGAAAAACATCATGGCTTAGGAAATAATTTACACTCAGTGTGCTGAAGCCATGAGAAACCTATGCAGCCTGTCCCAAGACACTGAAATAAACCATAAGGTTGTGTTATGCCACCATTTTCTCTATGTATGCTACTTATTCTACCTACCTCTAAAAACATCTTAGAGGCAGAAAATGCAGCGCAGTGCTAAGTGTCTCTCTGTACTTGAAGATATAGACTTGCTTCCTGTTTTGCCCCAGGTTTGTTGTCTGATCTTGGGAAAGTCATTTGGGCTCTGTGGTTTGGTCTTACTTTTTAACAGGTCCTAAATCCCAAGAGGTGATAAAAGATGTTTGCACTTAGTGCTTAGAATTGCAGCTAGTGGCACCTTTGTTGTGCTGTCACATGTGCAAACCTCGTTATGGCCCTTTAGCTAGCACTGAAGTTATATACTTACCATTGCCTAAAGCAGGAGATCTGTATATTTTCTTTACCTTGCCCCCTTAAGAAGCTTTCCATCATTGCACTAGCAAAGCAGCAAGAAGAATATGATTTTTTTTTTTTTTTGGTCCGTTTCCTTACAAATTGAAGGTCTCTTGGGAAATCTTTTCTGTCAAAAGGAAAGAGAAATTGTAACCAATATATTGAAAATGCTTCTAAACCTGGTCTATGAATAAGAGTACCTTAGATTAAACTTCAGTGTTATCAGCCCTGACTGAACAAGTAACAGTGCTGTGCATCTCATCAGCAAGATAGCAGTCTCCTCTTTTTGATGACAGAAGTGTCTTTTTTCCAAATGAACAGGATGGGAACGCCACTAGTGGGGGAATGCTTTTCCTGCAGGTTGGCTTTCGTAGATATGGGAACAGTTATTTGCATGGAGTGGCTGAAAAAAAATCAAGAAGAGAGAAATAACGAGGAAGACTGTGTAGGATACAGTCTATGTGGAGTTTTCCGTGTACTTATAGTACTAATTTAATATTAATATCTGTTATGTATTTCTCTGTGGTTGAGAAATGCTTGTAGTTAAAGACACAGCAGCAAAACCTGTTACATGAATATCACTAGTACATATATTTATCAGTCTATAGTAGCTCTAAGGATTGTTTCTTAATACATATTTGGATTGTCTTTTAGTCGTGGTATCCAGTCAGTAAGTAGTTGCCTCTTTCTATTTTTAAATTACTAGATCAAATGAAAGTAGTAGATTAAGCATTGCCCTTCTGATCCTGTTGTAATTTTTGTACACATACTTCTGCAAATTTCAGTTCAGAGATGTCAAAAGAAACTTTTCTAACATTTCTTCTGAATCTGCTTCTGAAATACATTAGTGTGAGAAAGATAGGGCAGCAGATTAATTAGTGAGCAAGTGAACCAGTTAATTAATATTACAATTAAATCTGCCTGAGGTATGCTTATAGCATCCTTGGCACTTTTCAAGTATTGAAAAAGTGTTTGCTCTCTCCCTCCTTCGCAAAGATCCAGTGAAAATGTGGCTTGTCTAAAACAATGCTGGTGTGAAGCTGGTCAGAATGAGGTAGACGAGTGAGTTACTGTGGGGTCAGAAGTATTTTGTGTCCTATGATAAGTCTATTCTTCTCCTGTTCACAAGGACTGAAATAAAATAGAAAATTATAATTAAATACAATATGCTGCCAAGAGATCAACTTTGTTGCTTTTGGCAATCACTAATGATTTTTTATTTTGCAAGAGCAGCATAATGTTTTATTTCTGCCCCCATTTTTCATAAAAAGTTCATTTGCATACATTTCTGCGAGAGTGAACCATGTTACTATGGGAAAAAAGAAGCTCTAAGAATCAACTGAAACAGAGAGAATTTACCATAAGCAAAAAACAGGAAGGAAAAGGTGAAATAAAATATATATAACACATTTCAGACCAAGCCTTCATACTGAAAAAAGGGTGTTATTTTGTGTTTCTGGTCCTCACAATATCTTCTGGCTGCTAAATCCACATAGATGAGCTAAGATAAGTACTGAGCTCTGAACACATGCTCCCCAAGGCTGGTGATGTCCCCAGCATGGTCCCCAGGCTCCAAGCCCAGCACAACCTGACTCTGGGATTTACTGATATTGGATAAGCAATGCAGTTGCAAATAGTGAAAGGAGTACTTATAATCCTCTCTTGCATAAATAGTCACTTCAAGCTCTGGGCTAGGAGGAGCTACCCTCCTGGCCCTGGAGTGGAGCCCTTAATGAGACTCCTTTGCTGCCACACAAACCTTGGGAAGCAGCAGCATCTGTCCTAACTTTGGCCTGACAGGATTACAGCAGTTGTGAGCCTGACCACCATACTACATTCCTACAGGAGCAGAGCCATATCTTTCTTTTCTGGACATGCAGAAAGGTTCAACCCTGGCCCAAGGGATCATTAGTAATTTATGTATTTATTTATTTATAAACTAAAGATTAATGCAATGAGTTGGAGTAAAAAATCACTTGAGAGAGGGAGAAAGGGAGGGAGAACAATGGGCTCAGCAGCCTTAGGAAGATTACTGTATTTCACATCTATGAATGGCAGTGCATTTTAACAAGCAAATGAAGATACCCACTTCATGGGGTAAAGGGAGGGTAAGTTGACCTTTTTCTTCTGGTTTTTGTTTTGGTTTTTTGTTTGTTTGTTTGTTTTGGTTTTGGTTTGGTTTGGTTTGGTTTCTTAACAGAAACAAATACAGTACATCTTTCTGTTGGTATTGGTCAGTGCGCAAGTAGATATTTTCAAAGTACGTTGGTGAGCCTACCAGCCAGCACAGTCTGGTCCAGCACACGCACTCTCACTGGTGTGACTTGAGTGACTTGGGAGAGGTCATAGGGCTGCAGCACATCCACTCAGGAACCCTATCCTGGTATGCTGTAACTTTGACAAAGCATAACGCCATCTACCCCACTCAGGGTTACCTGGCGTAGGAGCTTCGGAGCTGCAGATTCTACTTAACCCCTGGGCCTGTACCAGTGGCCAGGCAGTAACTTGGGCAGGGTTTTACAGCCAAAGATTCTAAGCCCCTCTGTTCTCCAAGCAGTAAAGAGATTCTGCTCACAAAGACAAATTTCCAAATTCATCCTTCTTCCTTTATGTAAAAAAAAAAAGCGGATGTATTAATGGGGATCCTAAACTATTGTAATACCATAATGAGTATTTGCAATGCTTTTGTCAGAGATTGCAGTTGTACTCCATATGAATGTCTCAAGTGTAGATATGAACAACTTGGTAGAGCAAAACTGAATTTAATTCAAGTAATCTCCCTTCTGCTGCACCTTAAAGGCTGCCACAGTCATTACCAGAACGATGCACAAGTCACAATAGAACTAAAGGCAGCTACATAAGAAGAGATTAAAAAGACCAAAATACAGATATTTAAAGGGAATTTGAGAAGCTATTGAAAAAATTCTTGAAATTGATATATTTTTTGTATTCATCATTTAGAGCAAAATATTAATTGCCAACTAACAGTCTGAAAGAGACACCAGGACTTTTCCCCATTGATTAATCCTGTGATCCAGCTCATTTTCCCATTGCTAGTCCCACTGGGAACTAGGGCTGTAACTCACCCTGATCAGCAGAACAAAGCAGCTTATCTTTCTAATGGTGAACGAAGCAGTGGTGAGACGTCCGTATTTTAGTAAGGCTTTCTCCACGACGCTCCCTTTTCATTGGGATGCCAGAACATGAAAGAGCCTGTAGAAAGGAGGAGCAGGGCCTACAGAAATCATTTCTGTCTAAGCAGAGCCCCTTCCCGTGCCTTTGCTGGGCTTGCCAGCGTGAAAGAAAGGGCAGAGCAGCCCTATGAGCTCTCTTCAGGAGCTCAGTTGCTGAGGGTTCCTGTGATCCCTTACCAGTGCCCTGGACCATCCCCCAACCCAGGGCAGCACAGCAGCCACACTTCTGTGGATGTGGAGACTGAATGAGCTATCTTAGGGTTTTTTCTGCCAGTTCTGCCTTTTGCCTTTTGGTATCTGAAATGACCTCTATGGATATCTGCTCAGCCTGCTCTCACCTGCCTCTTATGCTTGCACTGAAAGGTCGGTCTTTGAGCCAGAGTGTGATCTGCAGCTCTTTTGGGCTATGTTCAGCATGGTGGAGACACTTGAGTTGCCATCGCAAGATTTTTTTCACCCTAGCTTTCCCTTTGTCTAGTAAGAATGTGGAGATTTGCCTTCAAGTTGGGTTTTCTGTAGCCTGGGGTATAAAAAAAATATATTCATAAAACTGGTTTTCAGATATTTTTTTTCTAGACTCATATAGACTGAATGGACTTATCCTTCTTCCTTAGTCAACTATCAGAGTAAGCAGGAAGTGGTTGTTTGGAAACTAAAACCTTACAGCTTGTATTCAACCCATTATATTTCATGTATTCCCACTACTTGGCTATTGTTGTTCATATTTTAACACTATTTTAAAAGGAAATTTGCAATTTATGACAAGTAAAAGGCATGAATGACTGAATCAATGCCATCATTGATTTCACTGAAAGCAGAATCCAATGCTCCGTCAAACTGAACTCCTTGGAACCTAATCCTGCAGATTTTATTCAGATTATATCCCCATTCAAAACACTGGGAAATTTGGTGTAAGCCTTTCATTATTGGAAACCTATATTTCCATTGTAAGATTGTCATTGGCAATTAAATCTGCTCATTGCCTGATATAAAACCTTAATATAAATTGTTTAAACCAAACCTGTTTAAAATATATGTTTAGAGGGATAAGGACAGAGAAAACAGGTTTGATGATGCATCTAAAGAACAGATAGGGTGTATCTGATACATTTTTGTGTTATGTCAACACAATAGTACAACTAGAATTAATGTGAAGTGTAATTCACAACAGTACTCATTTTGTGGGTCAGTGTAGCCATATTTGATTTTCAACTCCACCAGTCCATGAGACATTAATGATTAACTTAATGCATCTGGTAAACTATAAACTGTATCTTTTACATATATAGATCATATTTGTTCCGTAGGAGGGGTTTTGTATATTAAAGGTGGTTTTGTTAATTATTCATTTGCATTCTTGGAAGTATAATTATATTCTAAAAATATAAGATGGCTATAAATCTTATTTGATTTAGGTAATGGGTAAATGGCTATTCAGTTGAAAATAGGTTTTACTTAAGCAACAGCTTTGAAAGAAATAATTTTTGATTAACACAAATGGTACAAAGCATCTGAATATTGCTCCTGTATTGTAAATCACCAACTATTGTAAATACCTATTCAGATTCTAACATACCTTTAGCGTATGCACACTGATGAAAAGCATTTTTGCAATAAATACACTTTGCATATGACATTTAAAGCAGTTGATTAAGGGAAAGGGATAATTAAAAGTTGATAGAAGTGTCAGATTTCCATTTGTGCACTTTCTATGTTTTATAATTGCATTAGTGTTATACAAATGTATTCCACCATTCCTGCAATTGTTAGGGCTGACTTACTAGATTATTTGGAATGAAAATATTTTAAGCTATCTCTTAAAGCATGTTTCTTAATATGAAAGCATAAATATTTTCAGAGTTATATGTATTTGTTAGTGTAGTGCACCTGTCAGCATACAGTTAGAACATGACTAAAGGGCATTATGAAAAAGACATGGTCAGGTGTGTCCTGGTGCAATGAATGGTAATATGCCTGCAGTAGAAGCACATTATGCTTTTATTTCTGACTGTACACTGAATTATTTACACCTTCAAGGCAGCTGATTGAACTGCAGCATCAGTCAATTAGCAAATCAAAAATTTATATGATTCCAATTTAGCATGGAGTCCTTCTCTCTTTTTTTTTTTTTCTTTTTAGATTTTCACCCTGACAGTGACAAATTACTCCTCTGCTGGCTGAGATTGGAAATTAAAAGCATTTAGAGTTGCTCATGCATTTATGCTAATGAGAACTTCTGATATGATTTGCATGCAAAAGAGGACAATCTGAAAGCTCATCAGTTTTTCATGCTTCCGCATTTTGATGTAGTAGGATTTTTTCTGTTTTCTGCAGAGCAGAAAGATTTTTCTTGGGGAAACAATACTCTATGTGAACAAAAAGAGTTTTTCTTTTAAGTCAGAAAGTTCCTATTTTTTTTTTTTACCCTCCAGATTCTTGTCAAATCATTTGCTTTGCTGTTTCAGAACTGCAGCCCACATTCATTAGCATTTTAGATGTTTATCAAAGGAACGATCCAGTATCTGCCATGCAAGATTATAGCTCAAGCTTCATTTTAAATTCAGCAAGAAAAAAAGACCCGAGGACAGATGAGAAGAGGGACGTGCACTCTGACAATCTTCTTCACAGATACACCCGAATTAATCCTATTTAGAGCAAAATTTGATTAATCACCAGAGGTGGCAGCTTTAAGTTTAGTGAAATAGTTAACTTTGACAAATTTTGGGGACCTCTTTGGCACAGCCTTTCTGGAACACAAATAAAGAACCCAGGGAATACAAATGAGACAGCAGACAACTTTAAAGTGATATTCTTTAAATGAAAAAAAAAAAAAAAAAGCTCCTGGTTAGTAAAGAGATTGCTTATTGCATATTTAGGTGTTTAATTTTGCTTTCCAGTTGGCTACATGACAACATGGCAAAGAATGATCTCATGGTAACAGAAAGCATCCATGTCTTTATTTCGCTTTTGCAGTACATGAATTTGCAGGTAGTGTGATTAAAATAATTTCCTAAGTAAAGGAAGAGAATTGTTTCCTGATTTTTTGCCTGGCTTGAGAAGGCAAATCAGGTTATATCTGTGCATGCTTAAGTTTTTGTTTTGAAAATGATCTTTTTGACACCAGTAGTTTGAAAGACACTAACCATTGTTCTGTGTTTGCAAAAATATTTGGTGCTATAGTACTTGCTGAACATTAGCATAATCCGATAATTACTTCAGCCCCAAAAAGGTACTGTTTACAGTTTTAATTGTAATTTTTATTTCCATCTTATAGTTCAATTGATCAAGTTCCAATGTATTGTTAGTAAAACAAAGGCAAGATGAATGTTATGTCTATTTCACATCTCAATTAAAATTAATAAATGAAATTCAGATCATAACTTATTAAAACCATGTTCCAGAATATACTTCACACTTCAGGTCATTTTTCACACCCAGGTACATGCAGCAGCACTGAAGACTTCCTGGGTTTCAGAGGTGTTATAGAGAGAATTTCACACATTGACTTCACTGGCATTGCAGTGAGGTGCTTTACAACCAGTGCGCTGTATGCTCAAAGACAGCTAACAACAGGTATATACTATGGTTTGATAACATCTCCTGTCTCAAGCCAGTATTCTTGCTTCATGCACTTGAAAACAAAATAACCACTTCTTCTATAAGTGCAGCAGCTCCCCTTTTTCTTCTGCTGAGTTAATCCCTCCTTCATGGAACAGATATCTTACTTCATCCCTTGATGAGAAAGAGAGGGGTATGGTAGGGTAATCACGAACAGGAAAGCAGAATGAAGAGTCAAGAATGGAGACTAGGAGATAAAGGGCCATGCAAGATCAATTCAGCCTTGCCTAACTTTGGCATATTAAAAGTTATGGTGCAGTGGAAAGTAAGGTGCTACCTAAAATCTCCCCAGTCCTTGATGCTAAGTTTGCCTGCCACAACCACCATTAAGTCAAATAAATGGCTACTTGTCCTTGCTTTAGACTGGCATCTCAGTATCAGCTTTCAACCCCGTTTCTTTTGACAGCCAGCTGGATGGCTCTCTCATTTCACACCTTTAAAGGTGCCTAGCCAAAATCTCTCACTGGAAGTTTTTCTTTCAAGTCAAGTACTTTTCAGCTGAACTTCTTATTTTAACTCTCTGAGGTTCTGAACTTTTCAAACAGTCAATGTGCCTTTCCATAGATAGAAGTCAGGCTTTCTTCTCTCACCCAATTCTCCCTCACCCAATTCACTCAATTCACCCAATACACAAGTGATGTGTCCTTGGCCATTAAGGCTAGGTATCAATGACAGTGACTGTTTTTCCCCTTTCCTTCCACATCCATAGGAAGCCCTCAGGCTCTGTGGATGTTTCTCTGTTACAGTAGATGCACACAAATTGCTCAGAAGCACTATCAGCAGAGAAGCAGAGAAATACCAGTTTGCCAATATCTACGAAGACAGGAAACCTTGAAAACTCCATGAACATGATGTCTTACATGAAGTTCTTCCTTTGCCAAAGTCTTCATGTAACACTGGTTAAAAGACAATGCCAGAAGAATTAATTATTTTTTCCATTTCCTTCTCTTACAACTAAACTTCATTTGGCAGGGTTATGTTACGTCTTACTGGATTGCACAGACTGAACACTTTCATGTGTCTTGCTTTGCTATCTTTCCTGAAAAGCCCTGCTGAGATAACCTACCAAAATGCTAAATTAAGAACATGATTTTCTTAACTTGACACCTCATGCAATGCAAGTTGTCTCCAGAGACTGTTTCCTAATCTTTGCTGTAATTCACTTTATCTGTGCATAGAATCAGACCTCCTGAACCAAAAAACTACTTTTTATGTTCTCAAAAAGAATTTACAAGCCCCGAATTTTCTTTTATCCTTGCAAAGATAGACGTATTGCTTATTCTGAATACACTTCTCTTCAGCAAGAGGATTTGCAAAGGTGTCCATTTGAAGACGCTCCCAAGTTATAATTGCCTTGGTTTTGAGTGAGGTGGGCTTGCTTCATCATCCCGAATGATCATTGACTGTGGTAAGGAGGAGTTTTTGCCCTTCAGATACTTCTTTCAAAATTATTCCTCCTTGATTCCAACTGAATAGCTAAGATTCTTCAACCAAATATTACAAAAAGAAAAAATAATAATTTTGGAATAATTTAGATGCCAGCTTAGTGTCCCAGCATAATACAGCTATATTCTCATCATGGTAAGAAAATGTCTGTCTTTATCACTTACAGTTTATATATATTGAGTTCTAGCTCTTTCATTCTATTGGCAAAACATCATTTTCACAGGCTCCTCATGGCCTATTTTGGGGGGCAAGCCAGCACTTCTTCATCCTTCAGCAGACACCTCTATAAATCACCTTTTGTCCTTCAATGAAATAGGCTATCAAAAAGTATGGGAAAATAATTCAGAAGCCTCTGATCTGGAGTTGTCATTTGTCTTTCATTATTTTGGGAATAATCTCCTATCTTCCTCCTGGTCACCTCTTTGCCAGTACAACTTTATCTTGCCAGGCTGATGAGTTCAAACAGGACATCTTCTGAGGCTTAAAGTTGATTCTCTCCAGGGTTTATGGGTAGAATATGCTGGTGAACAGCCTTCCTTGAAGCTAGTTCAATGATCTAACATATCTGTTCCCAAACGTGGTAAATAAGCAACAATTACGTTTGTGAAGAGAGAGTGCTTCAAATATTAAAACTGATGTCCAGTGCACTAATTGTTGCCGTCATCCTATGTTCAGCAGGGAGCTGAGGATATTTGACGATAAATTTACCTGCCTGCTGGAAACATATTACCAGAAAATTGTTTAGCAATCACTTACTCTTCCTGGAGATTTCCCAGCACTTTCCACTTCCCGTTTATATGCCAGTTTAGGTCAGTTATTGTGGAATTTTATGTGTGCCAAAACCTCTGTGCATAGATTGGTATCTATACTGCTTCCTTAGCGGACTTAACTGGCAAATTATTTGCTTTCTCCTGTTCTGGTAGGAACCATAATGTTGCAAATTCTTATTGTCTTCATAATGTAGAAAAGTAGAGTATGACAAAAGGAATTACTGGGAATAATTTTCCTTTCTTCAGTTTACATCTTAATACCAGTGTAGACAAAGTCATGAATAGTTATAGGAAGCATTTTAGAAGTGTTGCATTATATTGCCATGTTCTCTGTGTGAAACTCCCCTTGAAGTCAGTAAGAGTTGTGTATGCTATTCAGTGGCATAATCAGGCAATAAATTATGAAAGCTCTGCAAACACCAAACACAACAAGCCACAAACAAACGATATTAACAAGTGACAAAAATACCCAGAGTTCTGCTGGTAAAAGAGTTAAAGCTAATAGTTGTGAATGCTATTGTATGCTCTTATGGTTGGTAGGATGCTTCACCTCATGCTCACCAACAGCGAAGGGCTGGTTGGAAATGTGATGCTTCAGGGCAGCCTTGGTTGCAGCGACCATGAGATGGTCGAATTCGAGATCCTCGGGACAGTGAGAAGAGCGTGCAGCAAGCTCAATGCCCTGGACTTCAAGAGAGCAGACTTTGGCCTCTTCAGGAACCTGCTTAGGAAGGTTCCATGGGATACAGCCCTAGAGGGCAGGGGGGCCCAAGACTCTTGGTTGTTATTCAAGGATCACCTGCTACAAGCTCAGGAGTGTTGCATCCCAACTAGAAGGAAGTGCAGCAGGAGGGCCAGGAGACCTCCTTGGATGGATAAGCAGCTGCTCAGGAAAATTCAAAGGAAAAAAGAGGCTTATAGAAGGTGGATGCAGGGACAGGCGGCCTGGAAAGAATACAGGGATGTTGTCCGGGAAGCTAGGGACCAGGTGAGGAAGGCTAAGGCCCAGTTAGAATTGAACTTGGCTAGGGATGTTAAGGATAACAGGAAGGGATTCTATAGGTACGTAGCAAATAAAAGACAGACTAGGGACAACGTAGGCCCCCTCCGGAAGCTATTGGGAGAACTGGCTACCCAGGATTTGGAGAAGGCTGAGGTTCTTAATGACTTCTTTGCCTCGGTCTTCACTGGCAAAGGCTCTGACCACACCACCCAAGTCTTGGAAAGCGAATGCAGGGACTGTGAGAATGAAGACCTTGGGCCCACTGGAAGAGAGGATCTGATTTGAGACCATCTTAAAAACCTAAACGTACACAAGTCCATGGGACCTGATTAAATCCATCCGCGGGTCCTGAAGGAGCTGGCGAATGAAGTTGCTAAGCCACTGGCCATTGTATTTGAAAAATCATGGCAGTCAGGTGAAGTTCCCGACGACTGGAAAAAGGGAAATATAACCCCCATTTTCAAGAACGGGAAAATGGATGACCCCGGCGAATTACAGACCAGTCAGTCTCACCTCTGTGCCTGGCAAAATCTTGGAGCAGATTCTCCTGAAAGGCATACATAGACACACGAAAAACAAGGAGGTGGTTGGTGACAGCCAGCATGGCTTCACTAAGGGGAAATCCTGCCTGACCAATTTGGTGGCCTTCTATGATGGGGCTACGGAACTGATGGACAGGGGTAGAGCAGTTGACGTCATCTACCTGGATTTGTGCAAAGCATTCGACACGGTCCCACACGACATCCTTGTCTCTAAATTGGAGAGACATCAATTTGATGGGTGGGTAAAGAGCTGGCTGGATGGCCGCACTCAGAGAGTTGTGGTCAATGGCTCAATCTCCGTCTGGAGACCGGTAACGAGTGGTGTCCCTCAGGGATCGGTGTTGGGACCGGTCTTGTTCAACATCTTTGTCGGTGACATGGAGAGTGGGATTGAGCGCACCCTCAGCAAGTTTGCTGATGACACCAAGCTATGTGGTCTTGTTGATACACCAGAGGGAAGGGATGCCATCCAGAGGGACCTTGACACGCTTGTGAGGTGGGCTGATGCCAACCTTATGAAGTTTAACCATGCCAAGTGCAAGGTCCTACACCTGGGTCAGAGCAATCCCAAGCACAGCTACAGGTTGGGCAGAGAAGAGATTCAGAGCAGCCCTGCAGAGAAGGACTTGGGGGTGTTGGTCGATGAGAAAATGAACATGAGCCGGCTTCAGTGTGAGCTCGCAGCCCAGAAAGCCAACTGTATCCTGGGCTGCATCAAGAGGAGCCTGACCAGCAGATTGAAGGAGGTGACCCTGCCTCTCTACTCTGCTCTCACGAGACCTCACTTGGAGTATTGTGTGCAGTTCCGGTGTCCTCAACATAAAAAGGACATGGAACTGTTGGAACAAGTCCAGAGGAGGGCCATGAGGATGATCAGGGGACTGGAGCACCTCCCGTATGAAGACAGGTTGAGAAAGTTGGGGCTGTTTAGCCTGGAGAAGAGAAGGCTGCGTGGAGACCTCATAGCAGTCTTCCAGTATCTGAAGGGGGCCTATAGGGATGCTGGGGAGGGACTCTTCATCAGGGACTGTAGTGACAGGACAAGGGGTAACGGGTTCAAACTTAAACAGGGGAAGTTTAGATTGGATATAAGGAGGAAGCTCTTTACTGTAAGGGTGGTGAGGCACTGGAATGGGTTGCCCAGGGAGGTTGTGAATGCTCCATCCTTGGCGGTGTCCTTTCCAGCCCTAACTATTCTATGATTCTGTGGTTCTATGATTTGGCATCCCATGCATAGGGATTAGCAGGAGAAGCTTACCTTGTACACCTGCTTATTTCCAGCCTCTTACACTCAGACAATTGCAACTGTGATCGAACAGGGCTAAATGGAGACCTGAATGCATTGCAGCATTCTTTTGCTCCAGGACCCCTCATGGGTGGCTTTGTTTCAAACAGGTCTGCCTGTTTGAAATCTCCTCCCAGAAACTTCACTTTAGGAAAAGCTTGCTACAAAAAATACCATTGAAAGCATACTTTTTTTTCACAGTACATTTTAAATAAAATGTTGAAATATAACTTTCCAAAATGACCACTGTAATCCAAAATGGAATTTACTAAGAAATCTTGATTTATTAAGATCTTGACACTGACAAAAGGGACAGAGAAATGTAAGCCTTGTGTTGACTGAAAGTGACATTCTGAAATTATTCTCTCAAAACTTAACAGTCAATTAAGAATAAATAAAGGATCCCAGAGGTATGAGATTGCTCTAGGCTTTAGAGCTGAGTCTAACTTACAAGAAGCAAGATCTTGGTAGAATACAGCCCTGCTTCTCCTCAGAGTATTTGTAATGGCAAGATGAATGTGTGCTGAGATGCTGCAGCTATTACCAGAAGCCAGCAGTTTATCACAACGCAAAGGAAAAACTGACTGTCATTGCAACTGTTCTTCCACCTTCCCATTTGCAGGAGGCATCCCTGGTACTTCTTGAACAATGAAGGTTTCTGACTCACTATGAAAGCATTCTTTGCTGCTTGCAGAGTAATTCTGAAGCCCAGGCTATAAAAGGGAGTGTGAAGCCCCAGCCAGCCCTGCTTTTAGAGTAGTGGCAGACTGGGCAAAAGTCAATTGGACTGATTCAGCTTCTTCTGACATTTGCTTTTATTTTTATTTTTTTTTTCTTGTCTGACAGAATTAGTTGAGGCTATTTTATTGAGGTTATTTTATTTCAAAGAAGACTCATGCTGACCTCCCACTCGCTCTTCCTCATTGTAAAAGGTAAAGAAATGATGTTGCACATGTTTAAGCTTTCTAATATCCTCTGATCCTTCCCCAACAACACCAATTGATTTACCAGGGAGATGCTATGTTCACTTGTAGGAGTTAAGAATGGCTGGCATGTGGTTTCACCATTTGCTCCTGCCGTAGCTCAGTGAATCAATTTACAGTGGTTTAGCTACCACATGGAGAGGAAGAGCACTTTACAGAAATTGAGGAAGAAAAACTCCATGGAAGGGGCAAATAAATCCTATCTATCTGGACTTGGTTTAAACTGTATCTGGTACCATAAATATAATGTAAGATTTCAGAGATGAGAGCCAGATCTAGTCAGAATCTTGTCCTGTGTGGAGTGGGCCGTCACTCTAGACCAATGAGTTGTGCCGCCAAAGCAAACAAGGCTCAATCTCCCTTCTCCCAGGCGTTGTTGCTTCTTCTCCCTCAGGGGGAGCAAAAGAAATGGTTGATTTGGGAAGAGGAGAACAAGGAAAATCTAAAAGGAGGCAGGGGAGATCTCCGCCATCTGGGGTAAATACATGCTCTCACATCAGGAAGGTCCTTCTATGCATCTGAAATTTTCCTCTCCCTTCTTTGGCCTTACTGTCACTGATTCAGATCTCCTTTTGCAGGAGTTGTCACTGCCTTGATAATTTGGTTTCACTTTCAAAATGTGATTTTGTAGGCAGATGATAAGTATTTTTCATTTCTGGCAAAATCAAGGGCTCTTATGGAAAGAAAGCACTATAGTAAATACTGCTTTCTGATCATTTATCTTTTGTGTGGAAAAAACCACAGAAATGTGTGTGTTCTTCACAGATATACATTTAGTCTTTCATGAGTTACTTAATTTTCTTAAAAAAATAAAAGGAAGATAGAGGGAGAGAGGAGATATATTTTATAATTTGCTCAAAATATTCCATAGATGAGTATTTTTTCCCACAATTCAGTGGTGTGGGCAGCAAGAAAATATCTATTACTGTGTTGGTAATTACAGAAGCACTTTCCTTCAGTCTACTGTTTCAAAAAGACAGTGTACTTTTTTCATGTCTGAAAAAAATTATTGTGGACGTTTAGCCAGCAATAAATTTAGACTTATAAGGAGGTTCTACATTTACTTGAATTACTTTTACGTGTGCCAAGACAAATATGGCTTACCTTTATATTTCTGTTTACCATTTACTGGTTTATACCGTCACAGTAGTTGTTTAATGTGTAAGGCAACGTGGACTACTTTTTCCTGTTCCACTCAGTATGTGTAGGTGACTGTAGCTTTAATGCATGAACTTCATAAGCACTGCTAAACAGGCTGGAAGGGCAGAAATGTAATACAGCACTAGGACTGGACATATGTCTGCTTACACTTTTTAAAATATAAACATATCTGCTCCAAGGTAACTTCATCTTTTTTCCAGGACATTTAGATTAATCTCAGCATTTGGTGTTACTTGCTCTGTGTCCAAGCTGTGCAGAAATTTTGTTTTATAAAAAAGCCAAGCTTTTAAAGTTGGTTTTGTTATATTTTTGGATAAAAATGAGATCTTCAGAAATCTCTTACAAAAATGAGATAGCAAGCCAGGGCCACCTTTCACTTCCCCATAGTTCAACAGTAAGCTCACTCACCAATTTCACTTAGAGCATTGACCTTTTTTTTGCCCTCCCCCACCTTACTGAAGGGGCAGGTGGCTGTTGTTTGCTCTAAGACTGATGGATGCTTTCATCCCAAGCAGAGCTTGAGAAACTTTACAGCAGTTTCAGTTTAAATGTTCCTGCCATTTTCAGTTAAAATGTCCCAGCCAACTCTACAGCATTAGGTCTGGGCTCATTGCTCTGATTTTTTGAGACTTTTCCATAGATATCCTCACCACGGTGTTTCATATGTGTACGTTCTCAGAAAGTCTTTGGTGAAAGTTTCCTATAGCTACTCAAGACCTTGCTTTTGCTTAATATAGTTTAGATTTGATTCTTCCCCAACCATTTTCTAGGTCTCCCAATAGAATAATCTTATGAAGGCATGCTCAGAGCACAATTTGTCATCTGGTTTCTAAATAACTACAGCAAAGTTCCTCTGCTCTTTGTAAAGTTGACGAGTCATTTTGCACATGTTCTTTGTCTAAATGAGATGTATGAATCTGAATCCAGCTCATTGTCCCCAGTAGAGGAGTAAGGGTGATCATTTTTGTATTCCCTTCTTGGATTTATGTAACTCTATAGTCAAATGCAAGTTGTTGGTTAGTTTATAGTGACTATTTAATGAGTAAATAGAATAACAGTGAAAGAGAGATGCTTTGTCTGCATTTATTTTCTGACACAGCTGACAACTAGAGTGATATCTTCTTCTTTCTTCTTTTGTTACAGCACTACTAATCATACCACACAGAGACACATTTGTCATTATATGTAATTATGTGCAATATGTTTACATTATAATATTTTATATTGGAAATGCATAGGTTTCATAATGTTTTTACTTCCAGTTCCTTTCTGCTACAGATTTCAGTTTATGCATATATATAAATGATATTTAAAAGTACAATAGTACATTAATTATAATAAAATTGTGATTTGGAATAGGAGCAAATAGAGAACTGATCTAGATGACTATGTAACTTCTGACAGAGGGGCAGTGTTTTATTAGTGCATGGGGAGCTTTCCTTTGCCTCTTCCAAAGTACTGAGAATGACCACAAGTTATTAGGAAAGACTGTCATTTCTTATGTGATTAAAGCAGGTCTGAGCAAGCCTTGATCTTTCAGAAACCTTTTGAAAGATCTGTTCCTCTGGACCTGTTTCTAATCCCAACAGTTATGTGTTTTCACCTTCTCTCATCACTACTCACTTTTTTCTCACTTCCTTCCCCCTTTTCTTCAACCCAATTAGCAGATTAACCAGCAGGCTGAGAAGCCTGAAAAAGAAGAAATTAAATCAACTATTATCACATGCCAAACTAAAGGTGGAGTTATCCAAGACCACAGCCATACCTCCATAGAGTCCTTAAGGACAGGACCCCTGAGGGAGGTTAGGAGAATCAAAGATGCCATCAAAGACTCCTTCAAAGTTATGACATTGCTCTCCACAAAAATACTTCCCAGTGGTGAACAGATGAGTCCCTGATAGTGTGTTTATGTGACATGCTGTGGGGCCAGCAGCAGTGGGAAAGTGAGGGGCTGCATTAGTACAGGTGACCTCAAATGAGAGTGCGTTGTACGGCTGAGCACTGCAGGTGAGAGGCAGAAAACAGGAATAGTCACAAGTTAATCACAACTCCTACACCTGCTGCCATTAGCAGAAGGTAGAAGATATTTAATTGTGGGGGGTTTTAACTGTGTAGTCACAAGTGCGAGCAGTATGACAGTGCTGGCAAAGCAGATGCAGTCAGTAGATTTTAGCAGTAAAAGTAAACTTCATTATTCAGGCAATAAAAATATATATTCTAACTAGAGCCATTTTTCTCTGTTGGTATGTTACCACACACAAATTACCATTCATTTGCTAGTGCTTTGTGATAAATATTTTATCTACATGTGAAAGCTTCTTCAGAGGTCACTTTTGTACCATTCAGGCAACTTGTAGGAGAGATACAAAAGTGAAAGATCTGCATCAGTTTAACTGGGTCTCAGTAGCTGTTTCAGACCTTATTTTATATAAAATAGAATATATGATTATGCAAAGACTAAAATATTGGGCCAAGCTGATATACACTACATGAGCTACTCTTACAGGTAAAGAACAGTTCCTAATGTTGCTGAACTGCTTGGGTTTGAAAATATTTTGCAATATACTGTACAAAGTACAACTCCATCACGTAGCTTAAAGCAAGCTATTTCTGCACTTGAAGAAAGGAACATGACTCGGAAAAGCAAATGTTTTGCCTCCACAAAAGAGGAGTAAGGAAAAGGGGGAGCACCTCAGCTATTGGACTGCTGTGGAGCTGCTCACTCCACACTTCCTGGACTCTGTCATTACCAGAGTCTAACCTGAAGATCTACCACACACTTTCACATTTTCATCTCAAAACCAGACCATCAAGCATCTGTCTGCATCCAGAGGATCATACCAATATGAAGTTTGTTTCTGCACACACCGCAACTGACCAACCTGCTCTATCCTGGTTCTTTCCTCTGACTTAGTTTTGAATCTTAATTATGACACCATCTGAAAAAAAAAATAAATTAGAAAGTAGTAAAATATTTTGCCAATTAACTCTATTATTAATCTAATCATGCTGATAAAGAGCATTCAGTGTGAATATCTTGCCAAAGTAATTAAGGTTTGAGGCTTTCTTTTTCCTTATCTTCATGAAATCAGAGAAACAGAGAAGATCCAAGGGTTGAAAAGATCTCTGAGGAGAAAAGCAGAAAAGCTGAATCACAAAAATAGAAGAACACCAAAAATCATTTCAGAAGAGCAGAAAGGTGAAGCACACTTTAACAAAAAAATAATTTTCATAGTAGCTAATAGAGGAAGAATTTTAAAATGCAGCTACTTATATTTTTATTTTACTGCACATTTTTCTGTTTTGCTTTTGCATTAATTTACTTTAAAATTACTGTACAAATTTTGACTGCATGTTTTCCAAAGAAGTTTGAGGAACATGTGAGAAAATTCAGTTAAGCAACAACACCCTGTAAAATTTCCAATGGTCCAAGTAATCAACACACAGAAGGTCAAGAAAAATATATGTTGAAACATGCGGTAATTTGCCATGAATGGTAATAACATTGTGTCATCCCATTCCAGTGATAGAGAACGTGCCACCAAAATCTGGGAACAGACTAATTTTTCAGCTTCTGGGGAAAATTATTTTTTGTATCTACCCAACTACATACCGTGTCATGTTCTACCTCTTGTGCTTCAGACAGCCAGCTGTAGCAAACTGTTTCACGTATGCTATACAGAGAAAGCTTACTTATTTAATAACTTTACATATAAAAATGTATAAAAAATTAACTTGTATTGGGAGAGTGATGTTAATGGGCTCTAAATGATAACAGAGTTCTGTCGTAGAAAAAAAAGTATAAAAGGAGAAGATGGTAAGGGATAGTCAGATTCGTATACTTCTGCTATATTCCCCTTGTTCTTTTCATTTCCTTAATACATTTATTTAGTAACAGTCTCTGGTAAAGTTTTACACCTAAAGCTTTGTCATAAATTATTCAGAACTTACTGTATTTTAATACTGCTGAGTAAGTACTTTGTTTATATCCTCTGGTGATTATAGTATGGAGCTGTATTCCTGTTTGAAAGGCTAAACAACAGTACAAAAATACGGACTTTATTCATTAAAGTTTGGCAACAACATGCAAACACATTCTTGAGGGCATGTAAGGTTTGAAAGGCTAGGTACTGCCAGGAGGTGCTGTGGCAGGTTGAAGTCTCCAGGAAATGGCCCACTGCAGAACAGACAACTTGGGAAAATGCCCAGCTCTGCCGCTTTGTAGCAAGAAGTGTTGTATGTGTCTGCTCGAGGAAGAATTGCTCTTGCTGATAACCTCCTCAACATCTTTACCTCAGCAGACCTCAGCTGTGTGTCCAGTCTCTTCTATGTACAAATGACACTGGCTAGGTTGGATGACATTCTGCTTAATATTTGTATAAGCACTTTTAAATGCTAATCTGCAGGAGCTTTTCCTCCGTCTCTGCCTCCTGCAGAGAGGCACAAGGTGGCAATTGCCTGTTAGTTTTCAACATATATTCACGACTCCCAGCGGTCCATTTCTCTCTTTTTTATTTTTTTATGCCTCTGAATGCTGCTGCCTTAAGGATGTTTGCAGACTTTTCCTTTATTTAGAATGGCTAATACTTTTCTCGCAATAAACAAAGAATTGTTCGTTATACAACGGATATTAGCTATTTTTTGTCTGTGGCAGGTTGCACCAGCCATACAGAGGAGAATCCACCTTCAATGCTCAAGTTGGAGAGCACAGAGTGGTTTCAGTTTTGAGTGCCTTGCATGGCTAATGCTGTGACTGAGCTCATATGACATGAAGATGAGACATGACTTTTTAGAAGAGTCATATACGAAAAGAATGAAGGGGTTCCCACACCAAGCTTTTGCCTAAGAAATGCCTAAGTAGAAAACATTCCTTCTATCAGGACAAATCTTTAAAATCCAGTGCTTCCACCTCTTAGTCAATGAAGACAACACAACACTATTTTCTGCACAGGAAAATTTCTCAAATGGTTCAGGCAGAGAGGCCACCTCCAAAATGCCATTGGGGAGCTGAGGCTCAGAGAGATGCTTCAAAATGCAGACACTAGGAGAGATAGGCATAATAAAGCTTAATGGCAGAAAGGAAGCAGATTTCAGATATTATTAAGAGTTTTGAGAACTGAGTGATCACAAAATCTCTTTCAACCAAGTCCACTTTTGTTTTCATGGCTGGTAGTAAGCTTCTGAGGCTGGAGAGCTGCTCTGGTTTCCACAGAATTTCAAATTACAGGGAAGTATTTTGGATCAAGGGTTTGAGACACTTCAGAGTTTCTGGTGGTTTTCAAGAATGAAGTCCATATCAGCTTTAAGCAGAATAATTTTCTCTAGGAGGCAGTAGTTCAAGCGTGAGTGATCTACAGAGATAGGTCAAAGCCTGTAAAGTCCCTTAAATCCTAGGAAATATGCAAACAAAATCTGTTGGGGAGCAGTCAGGATTGGGGTAGAACACAGCACCAGCTACGTAGTGCTCTGACTTTCTTTTTTCCTGATGTTAAGGGGACAGACAACTGCAGTCCTTCCTTCTAACTTTTTGCCTCTCACCATGCTGTCAACAGTGCCTGTCAGCAGTCCATATTTCCAGCAGATGATGGACACAAACTTATTGCTTTTGTTCTTAACCCAGGAAATAGGTTAAACCCTTCATCTTGACATCAGCAGCGTTAAAAAAGAATAACTTCTCATGGAAAGTATGATATTGAGATGTGCTGACACCTTGAAATAGTTATGGAAGGGCACATCAAATCATTATCCACCTGCATCTTGATTGTCATTAAATGTAGTTATTATTATTACTCTTTTCAGCAAAAAAAGGATTTTACACTAGCGAATACACCTCCCCAAATCATATTTTGATTGCATGTCATTACAAACTTACTTAATAATGGTTATTTGAAATGAATGCGACTGTGTATTTTCCAATATATTTTGTTTTTACCCTAACCCAACAGCCCTTCCTGTTGTAGGCTACTAGAATGGAACTGTTGAAAAGACCTTTTTTTGTAGCCTTTAAAGGCTTTCTGTTTTATATCATCAGCACCTTTCAGTCAAGTGCATAAAGAAGTTTGCATGAGCAACTGTAGTATTTGGGCAGTTTAGAAATAAAAATATTATAAAAAATGAAATGAGTTCTCAACCAATATTATCTTTCTTTTTAAGCTATAAAGTATTTTGAAAAAGAATATCACTTTTCAAACAACAGATACCAATTCTAGTTTCCAAATTGAATTACAGAATAAAAATATAATTTTAATTTTGGACCAAAATAAGTCGTTTCACCTCATAGAATGTATCTGTCAGAGTTATAAATACTGAGTCCTATTTTTTTCAAAGTGAATTTTTTCAAAAATTGTGCAAATAATAAAGTTTTCCATTCATGTTCATTAAGAAGAGACATCCTGTTCAGAGACAGTACTATATGCAGAAGGGGTTTAATTTTGCCCAGCCTCCTAACTGCCTCAGGAATTGATGCTCCCTGTTTTCATCCTTTATTGACCTTACAGGAGTTACTCCTGAGTTACAGAAGTATAAATAAAATTAATTATGTAGGATCTCACCTTGTTGCTCAAGTAAAGGAGAAGAAAACAGAAACCCTCCCAGCCCTGGGATAGTAATGCTTACGTGCTGCGTGCCTACTCAGATCTTGGAGAGAGTGATTTGCTTTGATACATACAAGGCATCCCTGGCCAGAGCTGCTAACAATGAGGCAAGATGACGAACCAGCACACTGCGATGATTCTGCCCCTCCTTGCAAGGGGGTTTCATGCAGGGGTCCTGGAGGAGCTGTTTCTGCAGGCTGTGTGAAGCAGCAGGCTCCAGGTCTGCTCCTCTCCCAGTCTGAATTGAGGGCCCGTTGCACCTTGCTGAGCTCAGCAGCGTGCTGCAGTGGGCCAGATCTCTGCCACTCAGCTATGGCAAAGTTACAACGGGAGTTGTGATTCTCGAGCCTCTGCCTGTCAGGGAGAAAATCCAGCCCCTTCTTCAAGCCAGAGCCTTTCCACTGAAGTGGGATTTTTCTTCTCTTTGAGCAGGCAGCTCCTGGCTCTTTGCTTCTGCTCAGTTCAGCAGGAACCCAGCACCTGTGGCCAGAATATCGCCCAGCTGCTTCAATCTGACAGCAAGCACTATGCTGCACCAAAGAAAACTAGAGTACTGAACTGAAAAAGAGTTGAAGTAACATAACGATTGTATTTTCCTCAGATAAGCAGAATAGAAAAAAAAAAATTCACTCATCTTTTGGAATGTAAATTGTGCTCAAACATAAATCTCAAATGTAAAATTACGCATTTCCATGATGGAAGGCTGCAGGAATGCTTGAGAAAGATCACATTCATGTGACTACCAGAATTAGCTCTGCCAGAGCTCATAGTCTGCGGAAAGAGAAACCATCCTCCTTGCAGAATGGATTCAATATTTAAAGATCATCAAGGCACCTTTGTTGAAAGTGAACTTTAAAAATGGAGTGCTAAGACTTAGAAGAAAATAAGTGAAGAAGATGAAAGTACATAGGCAGTCATTCTGTTCAGATACACCACATCTTTATTTCTGGTAGCATTTTTATTTCTTTCACTCCTGAAATTCATCTTTATAACATGTGTGTGGATGTTTGTGTATGGCACTGATCGAGGAATATGCCATAAAATGTCTTGCTGAGTTTAATTGGAGGATTTTTGATAAATGTGTTCAGACCTTGTTTTCTTTATTCTTTAAGACTGAGATCTATGAAAGAAGCAACAGCAATGGTTTAAGAAGCAGTTGTTGCAGTCCATAGGGCTGTTTCTCAGAAAATCCTGTTTTCCACCACTGTGCGTGTCCTGGTATCATGTGGCCAGGTAAATATGGCTGATTCATTAATCCCAGAGCCTTTCTCATGCCTTCTGATAATTGTGAATTCGTGTGTTTCGGCATCTGTGCAGCCATGTAAACTAGTGGTTATTAATCAAAAAACGCTTGGAATTGTTTCCTAGAGATTTGTGGCTGGTAGTTTTTCTGTAGTTAGTACCTTTGAGTAGAATCGTTACTTAACGTGATTTTACATGTCAATCAAAACCTGAATAAACGTAAACTAATTTGTGTGTGTGTAGCTACAGATTTTCCACTTAACTTGATCAACTTCAGCTGTTCAAAAAAGTAAATCAGATAATCCCATTTGTGAAACTGTATTTTAAAGTGAAGTAAACAGGAGATAAAAAGAATCTCCAGAGATATAAAAAATTACAAAATATTTTCTGTTGTGCTCCATATGAGACAGCGTTTGTTTTGTGGAAAGCTCTGATCTGGATTGTTGCCTTATTGTGTTCAGCTATAGAGAAATAAGGAAAGAGAAGGTAAAAACCAGATAATAATTTCAAAAAAGAATTTCTAATAGGCACAAAATGTCAAAGGACAATGGATTAGCACAACATAATGTGTCTTCTTAGAAGACATCGCAAAGAAATAAATGTATTTGATAAATAGATTTAAGACAAGTTCCAGACAACAGGTCCACATAGAAATTGTGCATGTCTTGTGCCTCAAGCAATTCTTGGTGATGAAAGGGGACTTTCCAGCAGACAAGCTTAGTATTCAGCTGAGAGCTCCAGGCATACTGGTGTAAGGGAGCCCCTCTGTTAATTCCACAATAAGGGTGTCTACATGAAGAGACAGATTAGCAGTTACACCTCTTGTAGACCTGCTATTATAAGTAGCACAGAAGAGCTAGGGCCCTTTAAAAATTGCTTTTTGTTATGTGCCCTTGATAGAGAAGATGCAACTTTGAGTTAAGTACAAGGCCAGCCCAGCAGCTGGAGTGATTACAGTGAAGTTTCCCAGGAAGGTGAAAGGTTGAAGCCTTCCATGCTGATTGAAATTAGTGATACTTCTGCTGAAATATCTCATTTCAAAATGGATTTATTTTTCTTAAACCACACCTCATCTCTCTTCCAAGTGAACTCTTGCAAATACATTGTCCAGAATTTCCTACTCTGCTCTTAATTATCCATCAACCAGCTTTCTCCTTATTAATTAATGCTTATGTTCTAGCAGCAGCTTGAACCGGGTCACTGTTCACACGTTGAAACAACAGATGCAAAGGAGTTTGTGAGTGACAGGATAAAAATCAGGCACCATCTTGGCATGAAGCTTTGCAAAGATGTTAAGAAACCTCTCTGCAATTCATATTGGAATCTATTCCACATCTCTGAGTACTGTATATACTGTACAAATGCTTCATTTTAAGTCTGCCAACATTGCCACTCCAATTTGTCAATCCTGGAATTCTTTTTACTAAGTGCTACAAATGTACGACTCATCGTTGTTATTATGTTCCATTAGAACATTTGCCAGTTTTGAGTTCTGTCAGATATATGCGATAGCATTTGATGAATCAGTGCTGAAATGATCCACTACAAACAACATCCAATTTCTTGGAGTGCTTTCTACCAGTATTGATAAGTATCTGGGGTTTAAATGGAATGCTGCTTCTACACACTCAGTCATATTGCTTATTGCAAACATTTGGAATGAGTTTGCTATCGACTACTTAATTAATTGTCTTGGCTTATACTTTTTTCTGTCAGTCAATGATTCACTAGCCTACTTCTACAGTGATATTTTGTTAGCAAAAAGGTGGCACATTCAGCTGCATGACTAATTTGGTAACCTGTTTCCAGCATCAGGGTGCTCTAACTACAGCAAACCTTCATTTGTACTTAAGGCTTGCATTTCTTTCATTTGTAGAGTATGTTTAGCTTCTGGGTTGCTGCAGTAGACAGGACAAGACTTCGTAAATATGCACACACTCTCTTGAGGAAGTCATTGATCCAGAAAATGTCCTGTAGAGAAAAATCCACAAAGCAGAATGTCTCGTCCTGTGAACATAACTCTTCAGATACAACCTTATGTAAGTTTGGGAGTGGGAAGGAAGCAAAAAAATGAAATGAAAAAAGAGGGAAAGGTACAGCTTTGGAAAAACTGGGATATCTCTGTATTCTACTTTTCAGTAGAGGTGACAATATTTCAACTAAAAAGTAACAGGATTTTTTGAAAGTATTTCTGTAAATCACATCATCTTCTTTTTCATAAAAATTTAGTCGGGTAACAAGCAGTTAGAGCCTTCTAAGACATATATAGATGAAGTCAATAAAGAGTTATATTCTACAATATATTCTGAAGGCAGTATTTCCACTTGGTTCTACTCTTAATTACACAGTCAGCACATTTTTTTGTCACTTCCTTGTTACTTGGGAGGTTTGTCTTATTTTCAGCTGCCCATTTACTTGTTTGTATTCATTTTCCTTCCCTGTGGACTGGAAAAGACCTTAGACTTATGA
The DNA here is from genome assembly GCF_963264785.1 of Psittacula echo. NCBI lineage: Eukaryota > Metazoa > Chordata > Aves > Psittaciformes > Psittacidae > Psittacula > Psittacula echo. The sequence goes on from NC_137738.1 coordinate 42,533,426, forward strand.
GTGTTGTTAATACATTGCATTACCAAAATGCCTAGGAAACCTAGCGAAGGAGTAGCTTCCAACCTAGTGAGGCCCTGAGCACAAACAGGCAAAATGATGGACTCTGATCCAAAAGACTTGCTACCTGAATTTAAGGCAGCACCAGTGCAAGGACACAAAAAGATGACAGACAAGGAAATCAGCTTTGTTTTCTGTAACAGAGAGGGAAGAAACAATCAAGGGATGAATAAGAATCCCTTTTGGCAGCCGTTTGGGATGCAGATCTTAAAGAAGTAGGAGAGCAACCATGAAAAGTTCAAGAGATCAGGAAAGATGGCATTTTAAGAGCATGATCAGCTGTGCTGAAAGCACTTCAGCTCACAGAGAATAGACAGACTGAAAAAATAAAGCACAGGGGCTAAAACTGTGCCGTATTGTAGTGAGTGTGCTAATTCAGTGCTCTGTGAAGCATATTACAGCTAATGAGTGTAAAAGAATAACAAGATATCAGCCACATCCTGCAAAGTCAGATTTGTCCTTAATATTGTTTATGAAAACATTTGATAACTTTCTGCTTGTTTTAAATTCTAGTGCTTTATTTGAACAGCTGAAAATCCAACAAAATGAGATATATTTGACTTACATGAGGAAATTGCAGATCTTTTTAAAGCACTAAATGGCCTCCTGTCCTCTCTTTATTTAAAAAAAAAAAAAAAAAAAAAAAAAAACCCACCAAAACTTCTGTCTAAAATCTCTAAGCTGTCATATCATTCTTTCTGTCATTAATTCTTCCTTCCACCCATCAGTGTGTTATTCTTGGTAACAAGTCTCCCATGAGCAATCTTATTTCTTTCACCACTGTTACCTGCTTTCTGGGAAAAAGGCTGTTTAGTTTTCTGCATTCTGGAAGAAATTACTTCTGTTTTAAAGGTCTTGGACTGCCATATAAATAAATTTGTTGTATATCTGTGGTGTAATTCAGATCAGAATCAGGAATACCTCTTCTAAAAAACATTTTTCCCCAGGTTTGAGCTTTAACCTCATAAGCTTTTTTTCCTCTCAAAGGGCAGCTCTACTACCAAGAAGTACTCACAATTCTTTTCAAGTTCTGTCTAGCAAAGAGTATGAAATAGAAAAGTAGAGTGCAAAGGAAATGTCTCCAAAGAAGCAATAAAACATCTCTTGCACAGATACTTCAGACTACTAAAATATACCACTAGCTTTTCTAAACAGTTTTAGAAGATTTTAAAGCTACTACCTCCCGCAATTCAGCTTTGAGAAATTTCCCTTCAACAATCAAATTATACCTCCTTTCTCATACAAGGTGGTATAATTTTCACTCCCATGCCCTGATATAGCTTAGTCATGCTGCGCACTCATCCCAATCACATATGAAATGCTGTAGCTTGTTGAAACAAGGTAAAAAAACTAAGACTTCTCACTCAGTGGTAAAGTGTCTCAAGGCAACCTGAAATTCTTCAACCACATTTTTTCCTTTCTCCAACGCCCTTGCTGATTATATTTTTCCCATTGATAAATGGTGCATTTTTAAACAGTCAGACTGTTCAGTCACCTAGCGATCTATCTAATCATTCAATTGATGTTCCTTCTCTCAGTTAAATACTTCTGGCTTTTACTTGCAACTTTTGCTCCTGCTTTTGATTTTCTCCTTATATCGTGAACCATCTTTTAACAACTTCCCCTTTTTTTCCCAGAGTTTTCCTTATATTTTCCAGTCTACCACCCAACAGCCTGCTGCTCTGTGGGAGTGAGGCTGTTATGACACAACAGTAAAATCTAACAGTAAAATCACAAAAGTGTGATGTAAACAGTAAGGTTAGCAATATTGCAGCCTTGGAAATCCGAATAACCGGGCCCTGACTCTGTCTCCAGGTCCAACCTAATCCAAGATGATAGGTCATTCCCTGGGACCTTTCAACCAGACAGATACCCGACTGTCGGTTTTGATTTTGTGCACTTTCACTCAGCATGTACCACTCTCTCTTTCTTGCTTTATCTTTTTCCCTGTGTTAAGCAACACAATGTTGATTCAAATCCACAGAGGCAGAGGCACTTTCCATCTGCTTATGATTATGGCAGAGGGAAGAGGAGCTAAATTAGATGCAACAAATGCAATGGGAAATATCGCAGAGGTGCAGTTAAAAGTGCATCATTTTCAAGTAAATAAAGTAGTATTGTCAAATCTGCATAAAGTCCAAAGAGTGTGGGAGACAATGGGCCATATCTCTGAAGAATCAGTAATTACATCTAAAGTATCATCTTCCCCTGCCTTGCATAGGCTGTCAGCATTGTAAAGACTTTACTAGCAGCCCAAACTAGGGTTTTTTTTAGGAGGTCTTAATATCCTTCTGCAGCTGATGGAGTTTTTGGACTTGTCTGCCTATTTAGCTGTTTGTTACGCGAAAATTTTGCATACATACATTCTGCTTGTGAAAAACCACTTACACCATTCTGATGGCAGTATAACAGCCAGTAGTTCTCCCCACCCTTAAAGTGAAAAGATTATATATTCACCAATATGAGGGCTTCAAAACTTTCAAGCACAGATAAAAGCATGAGAAAAAAAAATACTCTTTGAGCTAGGTGAAGAAATGATCAAAGTTCCCTGAATATAGAAATGGTTCTGTCATAACCTCAATCTCAGACTGAAAAGATCTGAAGGTAACAATCACCTGTATCTGCACACGGGCATACATGGTATGCTCCATACAAATACACTGCCTTCAAAGAACACTGAGTAACAAGACAGAGCATTTAAGAACCAGAAAATGTCAATATAGCAGAATTATTGCTGTAAACTAACAGAAGATATAGCTTCTACTAAATAATTCATGCAATAATGAAATTAGTTGAAGGAGTAAAATTGTCTCCGGTAGCTTATGCTTATTAAATAGACTGCAATCAAGCAATCTTAACTTGCCAAAATGTGATCACAATTTAAAATTCAGCCAAAGGTAATACACGGAAGATGCCTGGGGAAAAAAAAAAAAAAAAAAAAAAAACAACAAAAACCGGCAATTACCACAAGGTTAATAGCTATTACTTTTTATATATGGTGCTGAAGGTCAGCCACACAAGAATAGGGGTATAACCATCCAGGAAAGATTTCAATCGAAAGAAGCTTTGAATCCGATCCCCAAGAAGGAACCAACACCCTGTGGAAGACAAAAATAGAGATGAGAAGTTGCCTTCTGAAACACAAATCTGTTGCTAAAATGTGAATAAACAAAACACTCTGCCAATTTTATGAACCAAAGGAAACCAAAAGCAAAAAAAAAAAAAAAAAGAAAAAAATCTAAAAGTTAGACTCAAATGCATCTAACAATTAATTAGCAGATTGATAGTGTCTGAATATGTTATATATTCAAGCTACTGCTTTGCTAACAACAGGCTTTATAAACAGACCAATTTTCAATAAAAATGTATCTTCACTTCTCTGTTCCCTCAGGTTCATTTTTAAAAATATTAATTTTCATTACAATGAAGTATTTCACTAAAAAAAAGTCTCAGGTGGAAAAAAGAGGCTTCCATGCATAGTGCTTGATTTGGATTAATATTCATCAAGTTTTATCACTTATGAAACTTTGGTTATTCAAGCAACATTAAGTTGGACTATTGACATTTCGAAGGATTTGCCAAGTTTTTATAAGCGGACTAGAAGTTTAAAGAAGCTGTTTTCCTCTCTGTAATTGTGTTTAATATTCCTTGCAGAATCAGACTACATTGTTTGCTAATTGCAGTACAGTTTGTGTTGCAAAGCATGATGCAGAGGAGAGATATATGATCAAGGTCCACAGACATGTTTTCTATTCAAAGAGAACTATTCACAATCTATATCTTTCAGAGGTGAACACAGAACACAGGCATTTAATATAATAGATGGGACAAATAATCATCTCTGTGGTCAAATGCCAAAACAACAACAAAAAAACCTCATAAAACTTGGATTGATTTGAAAAATGCGTAATGCATTGAACATTTTCAGATTGAAACATGTTTGCAGTATATTTTGTTTTATACCACCTGTATTTTAGAAATGCAGAAATCCTACTTTAGAGAATGCAAATTTTGTAGCAACAAGAGCCCATCTTCAGTGTTCAGGAAACAGAGAGCAGACCGTCTCTATTTCAAGGAAGACAAGCACAGGAAGAATGTATTTAACTGAATTCTATTATTGGCCAGTTTATCACATTTAGAGAAGATATTGGCAATTCCCAACCTGTAAGATACAAATAGAACAGGGCAATTTATTTATATTTTGGGAAAAAGGAATTTATAATTTTTCTGGGTCTGAGCCACACACAAATGAGTAATGTTTAATTAATAGTTTCTACCAAAAGCAAACAAAAACCATATTATTATACCAGAACAGTTCACCTCGACATTTCTTATCTTTTTAAAACCTTTGGCTTGAAGAGCTAAGAATGGGTGTTTTCACACCATTAAACAAAAGAATGCATTGCTTCAGGGGACAGGAAGCTGACTGCATCACCTCCTTCACGTTTTGTCCAGAAGTTTTAAAGCCATCCTGTTACTGTCTCTTAAAACTATTGACTATTTTGCAAGACACTAAAAGCAGAAAATGTTCAGACAATACCTGTGGAGGGGAGGACCTCAGTATAGGTCTCCTCCGATTCAGGTGAATGTCCTCAGGACATGGTTTATAAGGTTTCTGAGCTCACAGCAAAACTCTCATCCATCTTGTGGATAGTATTTAGGTAAACTTTTCATCCCACAAATCCTATCATCCTCCCACAAAAGCAGTTTGTGAACATGTAAAATATTATAACACTTATTATTTGGCTTATGAAAGTTATGAGTTACGTATAATAGGTAAGCTTTGACAGCCTTTTTGAACTTTCGGTAGCACCAGTAAATTGAAAAATCCTGAAATATGCAAATGAGTAAAAGTCCAGAGCAGTTCCATATAGTATGACTATAAGTAAGATTCATTTGTTTATTAAATCTCTTTTACTATGTCACATTTCTATTTTTGAAGAATTGCTCTCATATTCATGCAGTTGTTTATAATCCTTTTGTAAAGTCAGGCATTTATTTTTAAATCCTACAAACTGTGTAATCCTTAAATTAAACTTAAATTACTTTCTTGGGACTTGTCCTACCTGAAACATAGATGCTTAACTTTAAATTCATAATTTTGTAATGTAAAGGTAATTATTTTTATTGATATACAATACTTCTTCAGCAACAGCTGTTACTTGTTAAGTCAGTGTTTCTCAAGCAAATTTTAAAGTTTTATTAATCAGAGCTACTCTTCACCATTGATTTCTTTTACACTTTTATGCAAAGTAAGGAATGGCAATTTCTTTAGTGACAAAATAAATGGTCATTATTTTCAAGTACAGGGAAGAGAATGGACCTAACCTATCAAGTCTTAAATATGCAAAACAACTCAAAACTTGTATTTGTTTGCACCAGAACTGAATATGGCTTTGCAATACATTTTACTGTGTTACTTAATGGCATTAAAATATCACGCAAGCTGCACAGAACAGAAAAGCTAAGTGCCAACCTTTTTAAAAATTATTGCCTGAAATTAGTTGTAGTGCATTTTAGGCATGTATGTTTGCATCAGAAAATATTAAAAATCGTTGTTTATTTCCAATTATCATAAACTGAATGGTAGAAAAATTACCCCTGGTTTGAGTTCATTGATTCAAATACTGGAGTGTTAACTTAATTTACACTTGTGTGATTGTTGAAGATAATTGTAACTCGAATCTGTTAAAATTGTTTCACTTTATTGTAATTTGATCTGAGTGTGACTAAAGTAAGATCTTTTTATAGAGGAAAAATAGTTGGTTTTCTTCTCCTGTGTGCTTGCTTCCAGTCTACTTCAGATGATCATTTTTCCTTTTACCTAACTAATGCTGACTGTTTTCCTACACACTCCCTTATCATTTCATTGTCCACACATGTTTTCATAAGCATTTTCATATCTGCTTTTTCATACCTGATGCATATTTTAGATCTCACTCTATGCAAAAAACAGAGAACAGGAAGCCTTTGATCACAGAAGGTGTACCTGCATTGAACATACTCAGGAAAAGCCTGGTACAACTCTACCTTCCCATTTCCATTCCAGATAAAAAGAAAGTAATTTGGAGGATTTCTGCATCTCCTCTAAGCAAAGTTGATGGGATTCTTCCCATGTTGGGACCCAGCAGCTGAGGAAGAGCCACCACTTTTCTCTATTCCCAGGCAGGGCTCCATCCAAAGGGCCCTTGGGCCACCTGGCCAAAGGATCTGTGTGCTTCAAGGCTTCTGTAGAAATACAAGTCCTGGATGTCTGTGCTAGAGCTTTCAGGTGCCTATTTCATCAAGACCAGTCTTTCTGCAAACACTTTTTTTGTTTTGGGTTTTTTTTTTTTTACATTTCCATTTTCCTTTTTTACATTTTTCCACTTAAAATCACATTTAAATCTGTCACAGTTTTTTCGTACTTTCATTACACCTCCAAGCTTAACATCAACCAGTTCTGCACATTGGAATTAAAAGACAAACACGAAGATTTTCACATTGTGCTCAGAGTTCCACAGGAAGTTGGATTGATTGCATTTTTTTTCCTGCCTAATCATGGTTTTTTATGCCTGAAGTGATTCTAACTCAGAAGATTATGCTTAAGCCAGGGTGCATGGAAGAAAGCTTGAAAAGCCCCACAGAATCATGAAAGAAGATTGTTCAATGAGCAAGAGGGGAAGGCATGAAAAAGCTTGGTAGAGACATGAATTCCTGATCGAATGAGGCTATTTGTCTGGTATGTCTGGAATGCTTAATATCCAATACACTGGGCAACTGCTGCTTAGGGAACATCTTAAACCATGAACATCTTTATTACAATAAGTGACCTTTCTTCAGGTTCTAGTAGAACTATGCACAACAAAAATAAGGTTCAATATTTACTGCTATATTTATATTCCTAACTTTATTGTAGTGCATACATTTAGAAGTAAAAGTGTATCCTGAAATTGTTTTTATTTTATAGTGCAGACATGTCATGTTCTTCCTATCCAAGGTACTTCAAAGCATTGTCTGTACATTTACAGGGAGCCTCAGTGGTGTTGTTTTATTATATCCAACATGTATGCATAAGAAATGCACTCAGCTACCCAGCATTATATAAGATGCATAGTTGGCTCATATGCTCTTGCTCTATTTAAACATTAATAATATACTTGCACACTATGGACCCAATATCAAATATGGATGTTTTAATGGCATGTCTAAATCGCAGACACGTATGCTCAAATCAGCACTTAAATCCACAGAGTGGGCATTTACACATCTAAGTGTCCATGTAAGTACTCAAATGTGCAATTTGGATATTCTATTAAGATGCCTGTATTTGAAAATTAGGCTGACTTTCTGGCATTTTTGGCAACATGTTCCACAGTGATTCTGGCAAAAATACAGAATTTTAATTCAACTGCAATATGGGGGTTTTGATTGTTTGTTTGTAAAAATAAGGAAAAAAAAATACTTCTAGAAATAGATTTTGTTCTTCTTTTACTTTCAGTGTTTCATACAGTCTTGTAATTGGGTACAAAGAGAACAAATGAACATTGCTGCCTGAACTCCAGTATACTCATGAGAAAGAAATTCTGATGTCTCATATTGTGGTTTGTCACATTTTAGTCTGAAGAATCATAAAATGCACCATCAAAGGGTGCTTTAAGTTCAGTACCCACTGAAGCAAGGGAGTTAAATAAGCTTTCTGTTTTATAAATCCTTAAATTGTAAGTGATATTCTGTGTTGTTCATTGTGAGTATGGCTATGAAACAATGTATGTTACATTTTTCTAATTCTCTACTGAATCTGAGTAGAAATCTAAAAGCCCAGTAACCTCAGCTGAGCAAGAGCGCCATAAAAGCATCTGCCAGACAACTGTAGTGGAAGTAGCTGCATTAAGATTATTCACCACTTTGGAATATTTACTGAAAGAACCACAAAAGAAACACAAGCCATTTTAAAAAGGTCTCCGAACTTTATTATTTTATAAGGAAATAAAATCTTTCCTGGCCATGGATTCTAAAGCTTTCCCCCTTTCTTAAAGTAGGGAAAATGACTCAAAATAAAATAATGCAAAGTCAAAACAGAAAGCATGAAGAAAAGAAAGTCTGTCAGTTTGTAATGAAACTTATTTTGTCACTTTTATTTTATTCATGAAAACAGAAGTTTCTGCTCTGTGATAGTTGTGCCAAGATTTAGCTAAATTTCAGCTACTTCTAAAGCAAACCTGAGCCAGGGTGTCTTTTTGAGGCTCAACATTTTTAATACAAGCCACACATTTATTACAGCAAGCTATTGTTTTATGCTGCTATTCCAGTTCTGATGAAGTACTTATGTGTTTGAGAGAGATTATTTTTTTTTTCCCCATATCATAAGGGGATAAAATACATTATTCCTCCCAGAAATCTTGCCTGTACAAGAACCATGTATTTCACAGCTTCTGTTTTGTCAGTCTAATAGGCATTTGTAAGATAAAGCCTCTATCTCATATTTTGCATGTTTTTCTATGTCCTATGTTCTATACAGTCTTTATCAGGTTCCAGGTGTTTTCATCTCTCATTTATGAGATCATTTATAATAGTACAGTGGCTTTAACATTTATTTTGGTTTAGATAGAACTTCCCTTTTCAATTGAAAGGACATTCTCTCCCAGTGCTTGAAACAGATCCACTCTCAGTATTTGTTAGATGTATTGCCTTTCCTTTATAATACACTACAAAAGTACAATTTCTACAGCATTTCTCTCCACTTTTACTTTCTAGCCTCCCCCTTCCCCCCTCGTCCTATGTACAGGTTACACTTATTCGTATTCCAATGAAGACTGTGAGCTGTACTCAATGTTGATTTTTAACTTCTCCCATAGTTTCATCTAGAACGACAGTAGGATGTAAACTAAAACAAAAATCATAACAAACAGAATGCTGGCATAGGTGTGAAAAATTTGAGTGAAACTCTGGTAGACAGATTTCAATGTGCTAAAGCACAGGGCTTCTGTGTCACCTCAATGGCTTTGTTTGACACAATAATCACAGAATCACAGAATATTAGGAATTGGAAGGGACCTCAAAAAATCATCTAGTCCATTCCCCCTGCTGTAGCAGGAACACCTAGATGAGGTTACACAGGAAGGTGTCCAGGTGGGTTTCGAATGTCTCCAGAGAAGGAGACTCCACAACCCCCCTGGGCAGCCTGTTCCAGTGTTCCGTCACCCTCACTGAGAAGAAGTTTCTTCTCAAATTTAAGTGGAACCTCTTGTGTTCCAGTTTGAGCCCATTACCCCTTGTCCTATCATTGTTTGCCACTGAGAAGAGCCTGGCTCCATCCTCGTGACACTCACCCTTTATATATTTATAAACATTAATGAGGTCACCCCTCAGTCTCCTCTTTTCCAAACTAAAGAGACCCAGCTCCCTCAGCCTTTCCTCATAAGGGAGATGCTCCACTCCCTTAATCATCTTAGTTGCCCTGCGCTGGACTCTCTCCAGCAGGTCCCTGTCCTTCTTGAACTGAGGGGCCCAGAACTGGACACAATATTCCAGATGTGGTCTCACTAGGGCAGAGTAGAGGGGAAGGAGAACCTCTCTTGACCTACTGACCACCCCATTTCTAATACACCCCAGGATGCCATTGGCCTTCCTGGCCACAAGGGCACATTGCTGGCTCATGGTCACCCTGCTGTCCACCAGGACCCCCACGTCCCTTTCCCCTTCACTGCTCTCTAATAGGTTATTCCCCAACCTGTACTGGAACTTGGGGTTGTTCCTACCCAGATGTAACACTCTACACTTCCCCTTGTTATATTTCATCACATTTTTCACAGCCCAACTCTCCAGCCAGTCCAGGTCCCGCTGGATGGCAGCACAGCCTTCTGGCGTGTCAACCACTCCTCCCAGCTCAGTGTCATCAGCAAACTTGCTGATGGTACACTCAATTCCCTCATCCAGGTCATTGATGAAGATATTGAATAATACTGGTCCCAGTACTGACCCTTGAGGCACTCCACTAGATACCGGCCTCCAACTAGACTCTGCCCCATTGACCACAACTCTCTGGCTTCTGTCCTTCAGCCAGTTTGCAGTCCACCTCACTACCTGATCATCCAGGCCACACTTCCTCAATTTAGCTGTGAGGATGCTGTGGGAGACTGTGTCAAATGCTTTGCTGAAGTCAAGGTAGACCACATCCACTGCTCTGCCATAATCCAACCACCTTGTTATGTCTTCATAAAAGGCTATGAGGTTGGTCAAGCACGACTTCCCCTTGGTGAAGCCATGTTGACTGCCCCTAATGACCCTCTTATCCTTGATAGGCCTTGAGATGGCACCAAGGATAAGGTGTTCCATCAGTTTTCCAGGGATGGAGGTGAGGCTGACCAGTCTATAGTTACCCGGGTCCTCCTTCTTGCCCTTTTTGAAGACTGGAGTGACATTTACTTTCCTCCAGTCCTCAGGCACCTCGCCCATTTCCCAAGACATGGCAAAGATGATGGAGAGTGGTCCAGCAATGACTTCAGCCAGCTCCCTCAGTACCCAGGGGTGCATCCCATCGGGACCCATGGATTTATGGATGTCCAGATTGCTTAATTGCTCCCTAACCCAGTCCTCATCAACTAAGGCAAACTCCTCCAATTTCCCGACTTCCTCTGGGTCCTCAGGGGTACGGGGCTCCTCAGGACAGCCTCCAGCAGAGTAGACAGAGTCAAAGAAGGCATTCAGCAACTCTGCCTTCTCTGTATCTTCTGTCACCAGGGCACCCGCCCCATTCATCAGTGGACCTACATTACCTCTGGTGTTGGTTTTATCTGCCATATATTTGAAAAAACTCTTTCTGTTGTCCTTGACCCCTCTCGCCAGGTTTAATTCTAAGGAGGCCTTAGCTTTCCTGGTTGCCTCCCTACATCCTCTGACAACAGCCTTATATTCTTCCCAAGTGGCCAGCCCCTCCTTCCATGATCTGTAAACTCTCCTCTTCCATTTGAGCTTACCCAGCAGTTCCTTGTCTAACCACGCAGGTCTCCTGGCTCCCTTCCTTGATTTCCTACGTGTCAGGATACTTTGATCTTGAGCTTGGTAGAAGCAGTCCTTGAATGCTAGCCAACCAGCTTGGGCCCCTTTACCTTCAAGCAGCTTTGCCCATGGGATTTCCCCCAGCAATTGTTTGAAAAGGCCAAGGTTTTCATTTCATTCAAACATATTATTACAATTCAGGGTTTTTTTGTTCTAATGTTAAACTGGCAAAGAACTAAGTCTACAGAAAAAATATTTTGTGAGATCATGAACCATGAACCAAGGTTCCTCTGATCATAAATATAAATATACCATCCTTGTTCTTGTACAAAGCCAGCTTCTTCCTAAGATTTTTCTACATTAGTAATTTAAGAACTCCAAAAAACACTGGATTTTGTTCTGAATTTGGCATGTGCCTGCTTTTCACTTCTCTCATTTCCTTTAGTTTATAGGATGTTACAAATCATTGATAGAAATCATCATTACTTGTCTGATGTGTTGGTTTTGGTTTTTTTAACTCTTGAATTAGAGCAAAAAGGATTTAACAACTCCAACAAGAAATAATTACATCTCCATGAAGGGTGAGGACAAACAAACCTGAAAGTGTCTTGCACCTCTCTGAATTTTATAGAGCCAGACAGTATCAGTCTGAGCTGTGGGTTTACCAGGCAAGGCAAGCTACATGGTCAACACCTTAACAGGAGCACTCCTATAGCATACATCTACAAGTCTTGTAAGGAGCCAAGTTCTCCAGCTGCCTTCAACTAAGGAAGTACTCCTTGTGTTGGATGAGCTGCAAAACCAAATCCTTCCACTTTTAGCCATTAACAATCTCCACAGCACTTGTCAGAAGGCACCTACGCTTTCTACTCCAACTAATGGGCTCTATCCATTTCAGTCCTTTAAGGTAGGAGTATCTTTTAGATGCAATAAAGATGCCATTTAAAATACTACACTCCTAACTGACAGTTCTGCTTTAGGAATTCTCTCCCTCCTCATCTTCTGACTGTAAAAACGAAGTAACATATAGCAGGAAAGAACAACGAAACGTTTGACCTAAGGAAAGCATCCATATTGCAGCAAAATATCCCCAGATCCCATAGGGGTTCCCTTTTTCAGTCAAATTATTAGGCAAAAATAACCTTGAATGACTTCAGTTAATTACAATACAGCTATGATTAATGTGCCCCATTATGAAGACAGAATTAGTAAATGAAAACTATTTCTGCCTAAACCCCAGATTTTCAGCAAAACATTATTTCTTAGTTTTTCCACAAATACTATTCAAGAGAAGAAAGACACACCCTTTTCCAGAGAGCCCTCTATCTCTGTTTCCTGGGTATCAGTTGTGTTGTTGAGTATATGCACATATGCATGTATATATACAGGTCAAAATCAGAACAAACTCTTGCAGACTTTTGTATCTAGTCCATTGTGTCCGTGTGGTCCATGAAAGACTTCAGAACCGAATTGGCTAAGGAAATCTTACATTTAAGTCTGCCCTCTATCTACGGTCAGAGAGTTCAACTATGCGGTTTTGCATAGTTCTTTTCAAAAGCCTGACTGGAATTTTGTCAAAAAAGTCTGCAGTACTTTAAGCTCTTTTCACTCAATTAAGCTGTTAATAATAGTACTCCATATTCTAATTTCCTGGTATAAAATGGGATCTTCTGCAAGAATGCTGTATCAGAGGTAATCAAATAACTTTTCGTATGATATCTTTCCTCTGTATAGCATCATCATGAACTAACTCCAGACTATAATTCTATATAATGATTAACAATTGTCTTGACTCACTTAAATCTTTTTTCCACATTGCTAGTCAAGACTTAGGTTTGTTGATACCTATTTCGCCTAGCCAAACATATTCCATGTAGATTTTATTCTCCACTGCATGTAGTGTCAATTATAGAGGCACTGCTCTGTATCTTCATAACTTTAGGGCAAGCTAAAGCTACTTGGAATTATATTCTTTTCTACTTTTTGTGAAATTGTAGCTAAAATCTTTTATTCTAATAATAATCAGAGGTGAGCAAATAATCTTTCTATCACCTCCAACTAAATATTCATTAAAATGTTTGACAACCATAGTCAAAGAATTTTAAGTTTCCTTTTCTATCTATCTATCCCACATACTAAGTAGTTTCTCAGATACTTCTAAAAGCTAGAACAACTGCTTTAAAGCAATTGCTGCGAAATATTAACGGAGACCCTGATCTAGCAAAAATACATGCATAAGCTGCAGGTAATTTCTCTGAACTCCATGCAGTGACTTAGAATAAATTAAGTAGATGCTTTGGTCTTCGTAAAACTGGGGTTTGAATATGTATTCTAAAATAATTAATATTCCCAATGGGTATATTTAAAACTTACGCTGATCAATTAATATTCAGTGCCATACTGTATGACCTACACCTTATAAATGTGCAGTTTAAATACCGTCAGACTTAGGGAATGAAATCTTGTAGTAAGTTTAGTGCAATGGGTTTAAACAGCACAATGGAAAAAAATCACATAGCTGCTCAGTCTACCCATCGTTTGCATCTAACCTTTTTTTCAGACTCATAGTGACTCATAGCAAAAAGAAATCCAGAGAAATACCTATATAAGTAATAGTGAACTACTATAAGAAGTTCACAGCAATGAGCTTTTAGATTTCTGTGAGAACTAAACTGAACATTACCTAATATGTTAAGGCCTACCATAGAATTAGACAAAATTATTTTGATAATTTAAGCCCATCGCATTGCAGTCTCACACCCCCATCTGCAGCTCTAAATGCCTCTAATTTAGAGGCTTGGTCATGTCTTTAGCTCTACACATGTCTTCAGCATGTCTCAGCAGAAATTAATAAGGTAAATACTGTTATGGAAAGCAACATTCTAAAAATGGTCCCTGTTCCTAGTATTTTGGAAAATAGTTTAGTATTTATTATATTTGATGTAGCATACTGTCAGATTAGCTGCATTGAAAAAAGAAATAGAATAAAGCACCAGAGATATGTCTTCTCCTTAAACAAAAACATCTCCCTCTGTGGTCCATACATGCTTTCCTCTCCTCACAGAACATTACTTTTTACCATTCCACCTTACTAACTGCAGAAACTGAAAGTAGGAAAGAAAGGATATTTTGCAGGGTGGAAGATTATGAGCTGAGTTCCTGATGCTTATAGGATTGCCAGAAGTGTGGCAATTGTCTTTGTTTCCTTAAGACTTAGTTCCTGAAGCAAGTCTGTCAGGTTTTCACCTTTAATAACATGACATTTTCTCCCACTACTTTGAATACAGTCATAGCTACAATACTTTCTACAATATGGTCAGTAGCACTCTGAAGTCTTTGCAAGCAAATATTGAAGGGCCCCTAGTAGAAAATATAAACTTTTGTTTATGTGTTTCTTAAATGTGGCTGTAGTAGAAAATGGGGAGCAGAAAAAGCAGGCTAGAAGAGAAGCAAATAATAGTGTAATTGGGCAACGTGTCATAGGAAAAAAAGAGAACAACATGTGGAAGAGGAACTGAAGAGTAATGAAGGATGTAGTGAATAAGAAATAGGAAACTGGGAATCCAGGAAGAGAGATGAAAACTGGAATGCAGGAGTGGGAAAAAAAATGCCAGCTCCTAGATTTACCACAGAGAAGCTGATAGGTAGATTTTTAAATGTTGGTTGTGGGGTTTCTGGCAGCCAGAGGGCCTCCTGACTTTTAAGTCAATTTAAGAATAAAGTTAGCATACTAGGAGAGGCAACTCAGAAAGTCCAAGTAGCATCAAAGAGCAAGAATTAACACTTCCTTTTATAACCAAAGCTGATATTAAAAAAAAATTGGAAGTACAAAAAATTTAGATGGAAAGATACAGTGAAATCAATATTAAAACTAAGAAAGTTCTGTAAAAAACACATTATAGGCTGAAAAATCAATTTTGGAACTTTCAAATGCGTTGTAATGAAATATTGCAGACAAATGGAAGAATACTCCCAACCATGGAAGTGTGAAATACCTCCTTTATATATATATATATAAAAAGAGATACAGTATTGCAATAACCAAGAAATATTTACTATATCAGCTAACATTAGGAAGACAATAAAATACCTCTATACCATATCTAGTGATATTACAGATACTGGTAAATATGTGCTTAGAGAGTATTCTATGAAACACCTACAGGAGAAAGAGGAACAAAATTGACTGAATTGAAAAAACGTATGCTTTACTAACTAACACTAGGAAAACTGTGAAATACATTTGTACACATACAGAAACACAATGAATTGAGAAACATACAAAATGTAATCCTGCTTTCCCTTATGCTGAAATGATACTGTTGAAGACGATGGAGTTATTCTAGATCCACTCAGTGGTAAAAAAAAAGAA
Source organism: Psittacula echo (assembly GCF_963264785.1). Classification (NCBI taxonomy): domain Eukaryota; kingdom Metazoa; phylum Chordata; class Aves; order Psittaciformes; family Psittacidae; genus Psittacula; species Psittacula echo. The sequence continues at coordinate 42,548,835 of NC_137738.1, forward strand.
GAATTTCTCACATTGAATATATATTATTTAGTCTGTGAGAAACAATAAAAATAGTTTTGGAAGCTAAAAATATCTGCTAAGCATACAATAGAGTTCACTTTCGAAATATTAAATTTTAATAGCCTCCCAAGAATCTTCGTCCAATAGGTAGACTGCAAAAAGTCTGTAAAGCAGCTGAACTTATTCCAAATAACAATTGTTTTCTTAAGCAAAATTTACTGTTGTAGACCAAATACAGATATTGTGAGACTGTCTTATGAGATCCTTACAATGAAGTGTCATATTTTACTGCAGTGCAAATGGAAGTGACAATAAATAGTTTTCTTGCTTTAGTTAGGAAAGTACTTACTCATTCAAGAGGGACTATTCTGCATGCTGGATCTGAACTCTAGATGTTCTTCTATCAGGATAGAAACTTGCAGTGAAAAAAAAAATCGTTATTTAGAGGCTGTATTATCAACTCTTGTGATTTTTATTGAGAGCTTTGTGCTATGTGGTGATTTTCCTAGATCTCATCATCTGAATTGAAGGTATTATGTGAAAATCTGTTTTCTTTTCCTTTTAAAAAATGCCTTGTCCTTACTGTGATGCAAAATGCTTTAGGCACAAAACCTGATATACAAAACCCAGAGGCAAATATAAAAAACTCCAAATATACTCCTTTTAAGATGATGTTATTTGGGAAGAGACTAATAATAATCCTGGAAGCCCATTTTTATATATCATGCTTTCCTTCCCTCAGCATGTTATAAATTTTTTCCTGAAAGATCTTCTTATTTATCAATTGATAACTGGACACAAATTATAGGAAGCACTTGTGAGGATGGGAAGTTGTACTGGTTTCTGTAACACATTGTTTCTTATTAAATACAGGTTTTGCTACTTGCACATGCTTGCATGTGTGCATGTTGCTGCCTATGCATGAACAATACGATCTCTCCTCTAATTATATATTTTGCCAGGTTATGTGTTGTGTGGTCCAGTCACTTGAAAAAGTTATAAAACAAGTAGCATAAAGGTCTTACAATACAATGTCTAGTTAGACATGGATGTAGTCAAATCTATTTTACCTTCAAAAAAGGCAAAGTTCAGTATCAGACATGCTTTCCGTTTCCTTATCCCTAAATGTTGTGATTGAGAAATTTTGTGTTACATTTCAGTTCTCCAACTAGACTGAAGGATAGCTGAGACTGCAAGGGCAGCAATGTTCATTTGAATATATATTAGGCTTAACACAAGATTCAACTGCATCTGAAAAGACTATTTATAATTTTTATTTTTTTTTTTTTTTTTTTTTTTTTTTTTTTTTTTTTTTTTTTTTTTTTGCCGTATTCATGAAACCCTTATAGAACAAAAAGAAGCAACAGTGATTTGGACAAAGGGGAAAAGATTTTCCAAAGAGAGAAATGATATTAGTACATTAAGAGAGAAAACAGCTTTTTCAGGAGCTAACAGAAGAAATTAAAAAATAAATGTTTGTGATGAAAAGAGCTGCAAGAAATGGTGCAGGCAATGCTTAAATTAGAATGCAATCTAGAATTCCTTTGCCCAGGCTTCTCAATGTTAATGCTGGCAACAGAACCCAGCTGTCCCAAGGTCACTCACATGCATATTTCTTCCTCTCAGGGTATCCTCACCCAAGTGAATAAAGCAGCTTTCAGACAGAAATATTCTCTTTCTGGCACAGGCAGCAACAGGTTGTTTGTCACCTGGAGCATTTCCTTGCAGGCATGGTAACACAATAATAATAACCTGTAATGCATACAGGTTTCTCAGAGAATATATCCTGTGGTAGAGCTCAGGAGCAAAGATCTGCCTGTTTACCAGATAGTGAAAAATAGAAGCATGTGATGAAGAATAACAGAGGACAGGAAATTCCCATCCCAATCTCTTCTGCAGGAGGGGGAAAGAAGATGGGAAGGATGCCAATGGGTTCACCTAGGTGTGCGAACTCCTTAACCTTCAGCACAGATGAATGTACAAGTCATCATTGCTGAGCCTCCTTGACAGAGTCACTCCCTTTCAAGCAGCTCAGCAGCCAGTGTGTCATCACAGGGTGAAACTGCTGTATACTACAGTGAGGAGAAGTCATGAGGGGCATGGAAGACCAAGGTTCAGGTCCCTGCTTTACAGTATTTTAATTTTCACAAAATAGCTGCCCTCTGGAGAAAAGCCAGGATATGCAAGGGACATTTGGAATGCCAAGAGCTGCGTTTCCAGCCCAAACCAGTCCTGGTGGGTTTTTTTATGAACTCCCTTGTCGTAGCAATGTTGACTAACTTCGTGATTTTTGTAGTTATTTCTACCCTGAGCCTGTAAAATCTTTCTGCAAAGGGTAAGGTGAAAGAGGAAGTTTCCACTAAAGTTTTAGGTTTGATGAATCGTTTTTTTATGATGAAAAGCCATTTTGTCACAAAATTCCTGGCTAGCTTTTGTGGTGATACTATTGTCTAGTATATCTGTCAGACAGCCCTCCTAATTAAGCTATTTTTGCACAAGATTCTGGGTATAGTTTATGAATCACAAAGCTTATCACTATAGTTCCATATCACCACAGGCAAATTCTCACAGAGGAAAATCATAATGCTGCACTCCAGAACCCAAACTTCCTATATAAAGCATCTACTCTTCCTTATTGGAACAGACTGTCCTACTATCATAGCAGTCTTTCAATTCCCTCAAAACACGGAACAAAAGGAAGAGACCTTTGTATGAACAGAAAGTCATTTGATCAAAGCTTTTCAGGTGTTGCTGGACCTAGAAGAATTTCATAACATAGCAGTTACACATATTCATGTCAAACTTCAGAAAAGGAAAAGGTAAAATGAAAAGTAAGGATGTCTGATGTTTATTTGAAGTACACACAACAGATGTAAAACCATGCCAAACCATCATGTCAGTACTGCCTGGGGAGTTAAATTGTTCCCTGACTTCTACATCATTTTTTCTCCATTAACAAAATTTAACTGGATAATGAAATAAGTAAAAAATTTTTAGTAAAAATTTAAATGTAGTTTTGCAAGAAAAACCTGCTAAAACTCCTGCAGTAATTAATAACAAATTAAAATCACAGCAGTCAAACCCATACCCGCTTAGAAAATCCTGGGTTTCATCCCACTGTAGAATAACCGTTTTCACCATGAAGTGGAAGGTGGCTTTTGGGTGACAGTAATGTTACGTTCCAATTCCAGCCCACATCACCAGGAACAAGAGTTGGTTTGCCATAATACCATCTTCTCTAGATTTGAGACTTGCCTCATATTTGTTTCTGCTTGAAAGCAAGTGCCAATAATAATTTTATAGTATTATTACCATTTTTGCTATTATTATTTTATTATTGTTTGTCAGTTCCCAACTCATTTCAAGGGTCTCCTTCAGCCTCTGTGTATGTCACCCACCTGTTTGCTCATGTTTGGCCTCTGGACAGATATGTCTGTACTGTTTTGTTTATTCGTACATGTTATTGAGTTCTGTTTAGCTGTCCAGACAAGCTAGTAACAGGAACGCAATCAATAGCACAGTGGAAGCAGGTACATTACAGCAATGAGTCCTTTTACATGTTGTGCCTGAAGACTGCTGAAGAATTTATCAAAATCAAGACAAATCACTTGGCTAGTACTCATTCCTTTCTCTTTTAACTATCTATCTCTTTCAAATCCTGCTCTGCTGGACAGAATAGCACAACTGAAAGCTAACAATATCAAATGTTGAACTTGTCATGCAGAAAAGCATTCCTTGAAAATGCTTACTTACCATGTAGCATCCACCGAACCTCTTATTTCCTCCTCACAGAGCTACTGTTTCAGAGGGAAGTGACAAGAGCATCTTTTTAAAAGGGAACACCGCAACAGCTGGCATCCATAAGTGTGCGCTGAGCTTGACATTCACCAAGGAGGAGAAAAATACTGTAGATATGCAAACTCAACATAGATCATATATTTCCAAGTGGCTATATATAACATCTTATTGAAACTGTTCATAAGAAGATAAAAACGTATGATGCTTAGCTTCCAGTTAAATGGAAGTGCTTGAAATCTATAGCCTGAAAACTTGGATCTTTTAAACAAAAAAAAAAAATAATAATTCAAGTGTGGGAACCTGAAGTTATGAACCCAGCAGACCTTCAGGTATTCAAGCATCTCAGTGAACCTCTTCAGTAAAGAAGCAACTGAGGATACTAGTGAGGACAGAGGCTCTCTTGTTGACAGTTTCCACCACTGTGTTTTCTTCCTGTAACAATAAGTTTACTTTCCAAATATGTATATACCATTTCAATTCTATAGCTGGAAAAACACCCCTGCATATATTCACTGAAAACTATCTGTGAGTAAAAGCTCTCCTGGGCTGTGTGTTTGGATATACCCAATATATTAAATTATGTCAATATTGCTTCCTTGTGCCACTGTAGCAGGTATTTATGATGACAACAGCAGGTGTCACTCCATGGTGCATCAAATGTTATATTGCATTTTTAAGGATTTCTGTTCTATTGACTCTCATTATAAGGAAAAACATATTTTCTACAACAGTTGCTATCAGTGTGCAGTTGCTGAAACTATTATATATATACAACAAATAATAGAAAATTTTAGGAATGAGAGAAGCACTTAAGTTTCGATCTGGAGTTTAACACTCCTTAAAGCTGGAGGAAAATCTTCCTGGAAGTTCAGAATTCTCTATAACCTTGGCAGTAAAGCTTGGTTCTAGATCAGTGTCTGGATACCAGGTTCTCATAGGGGCTTCTCTGGATCTGGGTTTGTGTATAGCTAATAATGTTAACAACATCTGCCATCCATTTGCCTTTTTGATTCCGTACAGATTTCACTTCTGTATGCCTTTTTACAAGAACTTAAATTGACACCTCACTTTAAATACACTGAAGTATCAGGTTGCAATATCTGCTTTCAGATTTTGTCTCTATGATTAACCTTATTTTGAAAGAAAATAAGATGAGATTAACACAAACAGGTCTTATTTGAAGATTTTAAAGTTCTCTTGAAAATGCAGTATTATCACAATTTCAAGCACTCTTCCATAAATGTTACATAATTGTCTTTTGCCAGACTATTTTAACTCATTTTTTTGCATTACTTTTCTGAGAAGAGCAAAGTGAAACCTGAAATCTGAAAACTTTGATGCTTTCAGATGCCACTACAATAATGAAATTCATATTCTATGTGCTTTTACAGGATCATCAGAGGCCATAAAACTTGAGAAACAGCCTGGGCGTTTTTTTTAACTTCGCACTGAATCAGTCTGCCCAATCAGTGCCATTGTAGTGGCGGGTACCAGGACAATTTTGGCTGCTTTGGGGAGTTTTTATTTTAGATTTGGTGTTCACTCCTCAGTGAATCTCATGGGGAGAAGTGAGATGCAGATTCACACAGATTTCATGTATATATATATATATATATGTACATGTACTTGCAAATGTAAAATCTCAAAGTTTGCAATGCCACAAGTGAAGCTTACTTCACAAATTTCTCTAATATATGGTCTGATGTAAATCCCAGCTGCTGCATAGTATTAACCGATCTAGTTTATTCCTTAACACAGTCAACACTATTTAATGCTATGCAGGAGACATTACTTCTCCTTTATCATCTTCTCCACTGCAGCCGTATGCTTCTATAGACTTAATGGTGCTGGAGTATTTTAGTTACAAGCCTCTAACTTGTTTATGCAGATTCCTTCATTCTGTACTATGTAACTTCTGCAGTATGATTATCTAAGCTAGATTTTGTAAGTTTGCCTCCCATAGCTGATGCCACTTAGCCTGCTGCAAATTGATGTGGATGGCTCTCTTACTTTGGAGACTGAACATTTTCACCTTCACAGTATGCTCAGGTTTCATTGGCCTGGGGCTTAGGAACCTGAGACACATTCTTAAATAGGAAATTCCACTTTGCATTGCAACATGCTATAATCATACTAGTGGACTGAAATCTCAAGTATCCTAGAAAATTCCACCTTGTCACTCTCCAGAAGGGCAATGGTTCCAAGAATTAGCACATTTCCCTCATCCCCACTTCATATTAACACTTGAAACTAAGTGCAGATTCTAGCTCAACCAATGAAAGTCAAACAAGTCAAGTACAGCAGTAGCTTGTGCATATTTTCTGTTATTATATTAATTATATGCATAGCAATACTGTATTTATGCAATCATTTTCACACACCCCTTTGGCACTGCTGAATGCTTATCAATGTTAACATGATGTCAAAAATTACAAAAGCCAGGAAGTTCAATGGTAGGAGTGGAACTTTGCCTTATTGTGCTGTTGCTAAGAAAAACACTGGCTGTGACCTGCGTTGCATTTTCAGTCTCTTAGATTTTGTCAGTTGGTGTTGCAATCTTCTAAACTATGTTTTTATCTGTGGATCCTTTTGATTTTTCTCTTAGTGACAACTTATAAAACAGGTATCTGGAAAAAATACTTCTGGTGAAAAGATGACACCACTCAATGCTTCAGGAGACGCTAAGACTGGATGATCAGACACTTTACATGTCTGGCAGCTACCCTGGGGTGCTTTATGACCTCCTAGCAAAACCATATATTTAACATTAACTAAGGGGTTCAGTTATTGACCTCCTTAACCTACAAGTGTTTCTTTGTACACAGTTGACATCAATGCAGTATAAATTACTGAAGCTTCTCTCCAAAGGATTTGTAAATGGCATAATTCCTTTCAGTATCTAGAAGCCAGCTATCAGGAGGAAATTCATGTGAGAGTTGAAAAATATGAGGTTAATTGAAATTAGCCCTCAATTGAGAAAAAGGGATCTTGAAGGAATTTTGAAGTTCCATTAAAATAGTATTTATTCCCACGTGGGAAGCAGAAATTAATCTCAGATAAAGAGCTACAACTATATTTCTGTTTTTCACTTCTCTTCCCATCATGTTTTCCTTCAACACCCTTGCCGCATCCTGGGATTTGTTTCTGTGCTGCTTTCCAGTATACTTCTTTTTTCACCTTTCTTCAATGCTGGATTCCTTGCAGTCCCCCATAAAGAAGATTTATTTTTTTTTTCTAACAAGCTTCTCCAACAACCCTTCTGAGGTGCATGCTTCTAGCTTCTCACTGAGTAAAAATATGCCTGTCTTCTGCTGGGCAAAAAGCTTTCTTTACTGTTACCTGTGTGCATATAAAGGTAGACTTGCCTTTCTAAAGCAAACACTGAAATTTATGGATTACATTTAAAAAATCTTTATGGCAAAAACTTTATATACTCTAAGATCAAGATCCGTGACACCTGACAGGCAGTGGTACAAAAAGCCTGTGATTACAGGTTTGTGTGCAGGACATTCACCTCTGGGAAAGTCAGAACTGGTATTCACTGTGCCACAAGCTTTGCTTCTAAAACAAAGATCTAAATTCTTCGTGGAGCTTCATGTCCAAGAGCAGCCACAGACAACGTATTTCTTTCTATAGTGCTCAGTCCTAGAGGGTGGTTCCTTAATTGATTCCTGTGGACCACAATGATACATGCTGCTTGTGATCAGGATGGTAGCAAACCATGAGTCTGCTTTTCCTCTTTCTCACTGTTAAACTACAGTCAAAAACAGAGGCAGGGAAAAAAAGAAAAAGAAAAAAAAAATCAAATGCTCTTCCTTAACATTATGTTTCCATATAATCAGCTGCTGTAAATACCACTGGGATGCTCCTCAGTCAGCAAAGAAAGGAAAAGACAATCTACAAAATCTTCTTTCTTTTAACATGCCATCCAAGCAATCGAAATATTTGAAAACACCTGTTTGAGGAAAAGCAGTAATAACAGCTCACTGTATGCAGCATGGTTTTCACAAGGGCTTTGGTACCAGGGTGACAGGGACCTCATGGACATTCAGAGGAGCAAGTAATCTGTTGTAACACTACAAACCTCTGTTCTTCATAATTGTAAGAGTCTCACATGAACTGCCATGTGATATTTTAACAAAAACTGAAGACTGGTTTATATTATCATCCCCTTTGTATTTACTAACAGTGTAGTTCATAATTAACAGATCTTGAAAGACAAAATAGATGGAACAAGATGCAATGACATGGGAGACATTTTGTGGTTGGGGAAAAGCACTAAGAGGCACTATTGTGAACCATGAGTTGGGTCACTGTAATGTTAAAAACAAGGATGGTATAAGCACCAGCAATGCATTAATGCCTTCCTTGCATAAACTTTGAATAGCGTATGATCTAGGGAAACCTTTCTCCAGGATTTCTGATAGAAGAGGATGACAAATAAAGGTCAAACAAAGTTGTACTGAGATAACCTAAAGCTATCTTTAAGCATCTTAAGGTTATTAAAGTATTTTTAGTCTGTTTACTGGGGGTGGCTTAATGGAGATTTTCACTGTTGTATAGCACTATGTTCCTTTTTCATTATATCATCACTTTTTCTTCACCTCCTCTGCTCCATACTGTACTGTCAGTTCTCCTTTCATCCTTTTGTGTCATCCTCTCTATCTCACTCTATATACATCCTGATTTGTCTCCTGCTCAGTAACCTACCTCTTTGTTTCCATCCTTTGTTCCATTTATCTTTGTGATAGCTGACATGATAGAATTTGACAAGACTGACATAATCCACAGTGGGATTCATCTTACTATTATTAAAAAAATCCAAGTGAAAAATACATTCCCAGAATATTTTATTTTAATCGCAATATTTTAAACAATTTTACTGTGAAGGCATAAAATTTAAGGCTATAAAAGTTCATATGTTTAGTTTTAAGTTACCTGAACAATTAGTACCATAAACAGGTAAGAAGGTGGCATAGTATCACAGACATGAGGAACTGGTTCGTGTTCAAAATAACCATTTCTTTTAGCACAAACATACAGGGTAGTTTAACTTAAATTTCTCAGGTGGTTTTGCTTCTTTGCTGTGCTAATACTTTTCATCCTTCAGTCACAGTACACAAGTTCTGATCTCACAACATTTGAAATCTTGTAGCCAGCCTGCCTCTGCCCATATGCAAAGGCAGGAAATGTCTTATCAGCATTTAACTGACAAACCAATGGCTTAAATTAAAAGTTTTGGAATTCAGAATTCGGCAGTGCTTTTGAATGAATGGATGGATTGGTGTAGTACGAACTAGAAGACATTAATGCCATTGCAAGATATGTGAGACTAATGTATTTTGTTTATAGCTCTTGAGCTTGGGTTAATGAAGCCTTCAAAGGTATGAAGCTTCAAAGCTCTCATGTATGTTTTCTTATGATGGGAGTCTGAAGGAATAGGAAGTCTGTGAGAACATTTTGGTAATGCCAATACATAATTGTCAAGCTGCCAAGGCAATGCTAGTAGTTTGGAGCAAAAACGTTGAACAGAAGGATCTCAGTCCAAGAAAAGCATTTCAGTTAGATATAGAAAGTATGTTTATTTTAATTTTTGTGCATTAGAGATTGAATTTGTGAAAATCAGTATATATTGTTATTAAAAAACCATTAATAACAAAGAAGTAATCTTGCTGTTCTGTCAATAGGCTATCAGATTGCTCTATCTCTACTTGTCCTCTTGATTATCACAGGACCAGAGCTGACCTAAAGTAAAAATAAAAACTTAAGAAATTAGTTGCTATGAGAGGGCTTTTCTGGGCTCTTAAGGGTACAGAATCATAAATCAGCTGTTCTAAAAGCTGATTCAGTGCCTACTTGGGGGAAGAGTTTCAAAAATAGTGTTCACCTGAAAAAGTAATGGAGAAATACCTTATTCCACAGCTCAATAAAGCACATACTCTCTGAAATTCGAATGCATCATTAATCTTCATCAAATCTCTTTGAATCTATTAGTACTCAAGTTCACAGCTATCCGTTTTGAGAAATAAAGCTTAACTTTGTGCCAAAGTTCTATAGTAGTTGTTATCACAAAACCATTACATCTTCTACTCATCCAAATATGACAGATATGTCTAAATGTGATAGATATTTTATGGTAGATATTAATATTTCCATAAGGAATATCATAATTAAATCAAAACAAAACAATTGTCAGAACTTCTTAAACACATTTGTCTATGACAGGGAATAAGAAGAATGTAGACTTTGTTTCTTTTCTATTAGAAGCAGCCATTTCAAAATCTTTTTTATTAATGCTTTCCAGATTTTATTGTATTTTTTATTAGCCAAGCATCTGATTTCCCACAAATCAATGTGTTCTGATAACCAGAAAAATCATGTTGGCAGTACTGAAGAAGTTGAAACAAAAAGATGTTTTTCAACCTCAGTATTATCTCTAGTTTCTGAGAAACTTTCATACAAGCACAACAGACATATCACTCAAAGAGAAAAATGACAGTCAAAAACTTAAAAAGGATTTAAAAAAATTTCCAGCTCCTGGGCATTATCCAACACAACTATAAATATAACTATCAAATTAGAATAATTTGATGACAATGGCTCCTTTTGTCATTAGTATTCCCACAAACTTCTTACCTATTACTCAATTTTCAAAATCCAATCTTTAATCTGCTGAATTTAAGTGTTAAAACAAGTTGCAAACAATGTATAGCTGCTGTAATCCTTCAGCAGAGTGGAGGGGGTTAAGTAGGACCACTTAGTTGTACCTGAGTTCTGTAATTTGTGAGTTTAAGTAAGACCTTTTAACATCATTTGAATATGCCAAGCTGATTTTTTTTTTCTCCTAGTTAAATTGCTAACCAACTTGCTGAATCTCAAAGTGCTCCCATTTTTACATGAACCATGCCAGCGTATTACAGACAAAATGGCTAAATTGGTTCTGGAGGGGACCATAAGCTGTTTAAAACAAGATTAAATTTTATTTTTTTTAAACATCTTGTTTTATGTATGTATGCATGATTTAGAGTATTGGTATTCAGTAATTTAACTACAATTTTATGCTTGCTGAACTTCAGGATGCTCATGAAAATTAGGTGCCTGTTTCTCTTGTTCCTCTGATGAATTAAATTTCAGTAAGTATTGTCTTAGCCCCTTTTTGCCTGCCTCGTGCTTTCATGCTAACCATTTTCAACCATGGTCTACTGCCTTTTTTTTTTCCTATTTAATTCTCCTATTTGCATGCACCTTTAGATCATTTCTTGCAATACTCTCTCTTAATCTCCACATTATAGTGCATATTTCTCTTCTCCTACTTATTTTCTGCATGATGCCTGTTAGAACACCCTTAACCTTTGGGGTTTTTTGTATCAGCATCTCCAGAAACTGCTGTAATGCACACTCAAAAATTGCAAAGGAAAGCATAATTCCCAGGGAACCGAGGGCAGGCATTTGTGAGAGTCCAGGAAGGCTGGAAAACAAGCTCTTCACTGTGGGCCTCCACTGAAATGCTGCTGCTGGTGGAGATTTTCCTTTCTACATCACTATGCATGTTCAAGGGAAAGCAGAATCAGCCCCCCTGTCTTCTCAGCTTTAAAGAAAAGCAAGATCAGGTAACACCTCTTACTGCACAAACACAATAGCACCTGCCAGAATTACACTGCACCACATCTGTGTTTAAGTTGGAAACTACATTTGTCTACAGAAATTTTAGGCCAGATAAGCCATGAAACAGGAAACAGTGAAATCAGAAAGGATAACTAGTAATCTTCTGCTTCCTGCCTAGCATTACAATGTTGAAAATATTGTGTTTGCAGACAGCAAAAAATGATTTTAACAGCAAGGTAGCAAATAGCCCCTCTCTCTAAAAGTCATATTAATTTAGCTTTCTGACACTGACGAACAAATGGAGGGTATGTTCTATTGGATCTTTAAAATAAAAAGAAAGAAAGAATACTTTTCCCAAACAATCGGAGAATTTGGTGATAGTGTACCCAGTTATTTGACATACAAGCAGACTTTTCCTTTGCTATAATTATGTATTTAAGATACATAATTAGCCAGTTTGCAAACTGATGTCTCAGCTGAAGATCATACTCACCGAATTCATATCCTTGTTTTGATATACAGTTTAAATGAGGACCCTGATATGTATTCTACTAATTCAAAATGCACGCATTTCCTTCTCCAGCATTTTATTTTAGAATCAAAGACTGTAAATCCAATGCTCTAACTAAAAATTATTAAAAATACATATAGTGGGTGCCATGGTTTAAGTGCAGTCAGTAACTCAGAACCACGCAGCAGCTCGCTCAGTTCCCCTCCTTCCTTCCCCCCAGCTCCAGGAGGGATGGGGAGGAGAATCGAAAGAATGTAACTCCCACGGGTTGAGATAAGAGCAGTCCAGTAACTAAGGTATAACACAAATCACTACTGCTACCATCAATTATAACAATGATAAGGGAAATAACAAGGGAAGAGAATACAACCACTCATCACCCACCAACTGATACCCAACCCCTACCCGAGCGGTGATCTGGCCCTTCCAGGGAACTGCCCCCAGTTTATATACTGGGCATGACGTGCTGTGGTATGGAATACCTCTTTTGCTAGTTTGGGTCAGGTGTCCTGTCTCTGCTTCCTCCAGGCTTCCCCTCCTCTCTGGCAGAGCATGAGACTCAGAAAGTCCCCGGTCAGACTAAACATTACTGAGCAACAACTAAAAACATTGGTGCTATCAGCGCTGTTCCCAGGCCGAAAGTCAAAAACACAGCACTGCACCAGCTACTAAGTAGGAGAAAAAATGACTGCTACTGCTGAATCCAAGACACTGGGCTGCAAAGCTTATGTGAATCAGCTTACCTGCCACAAGGGATTAATTTTGCCACACTAGAAGAGAAAAAGACCTATAGCTATTGATAGGTAAGAAAACAGACAAACAAATAGTCATTGATAAGTACAAAAAGAAAGGAAGAAAGGAGGAAAGAAAGAAAGGAGGAAAGGAGGAAAGAAAGAAAGGAGGAAAGAAAAGGAAGAAAGGAAGAAAGGAAGGAAGGAAGGAAGGAAGGAAGGAAGAAAGGAAGAAAGGAAAGGAAGAAAGGAAGAAAGGAAGAAAGGAAGAAAGGAAGAAAGGAAGAAAGGAAGAAAGGAAGAAAGGAAGAAAGGAAGAAAGGAAGAAAGGAAGAAAGGAAGAAAGGAAGAAAGAAAGAAAGAAAGAAAGAAAGAAAGAAAGAAAGAAAGAAAGAAAGAAAGAAAGAAAGAAAGAAAGAAAGAAAGAAAGAAAAGAAAGAAAAGGAAGGAAGGAAGGAAGGAAGGAAGGAAGGAAGGAAGGAAGGAAGGAAGGAAGGAAGGAAGGAAGGAAGGAAGGAAGGAAGGAAGGAAGGAAGGAAGGAAGGAAGGAAGGAAGAAAGAAAGAAAGAAAGAAAAAGAAAGAAGAAAGAAAGAAAGAAAGAAAGAAAGAAAGAAAGAAAGAAAGAAAGAAAGAAAGAAAGAAAGAAAGAAAGAAAAGAAAAGAAAGAAAGAAAGAAAGAAAGAAAGAAAGAAAGAAAGAAAGAAAGAAAGAAAGAAAGAAAGAAAGAAAGAAAAGGAGGAAAGGAGGAAAGAAGGAAGGAAGGAAGGAAGAAAGGAGGAAGGAAGGAAGAAGGAAGGAAGGAAGGAAGGAAGGAAGGAAGGAAGGAAGGAAGGAAGAAGGAAGAAGGAAGGAAGGAAGGAAGGAAGGAAGGAAAGGAAGGAAGGAAGGAAGGAAGGAGGAAGGAAGGAAAGGAAGGAAAGAAAGAAAGAAAGAAAGAAAGAAAGAAAGAAAGAAAGAAAGAAAGAAAGAAAGAAAGAAAGAAAGAAAGAAAGAAAGAAAGAAAGAAAGAAAGAAAGAAAGAAAGAAAGAAAGAAAGAAAGGAAGGAAGGAGGAAAGGAAGAAAAGAGGAAAGGAAGAAAAGGAAGAAAGGAAGAAAGAAAGAAAGAGGAAAGAAAGAGAGAGAAAGAGAGAGAGAAAGAGAGAGAGAAAGAGAGAGAAAGAGAGAGAAAGAGAGAGAGAGAGAGAGAGAAAGAGAGAAAGAGAGAAGAGAGAAAGAGAGAAAGAAAGAAAGAAAGAAAGAAAGAAAGAAAGAAAGAAAGAAGAAAGAAAGAAAGAAAGAGAGAGAGAAGAAGGAAAGAAAGAAGGAAGGAAGGAAGGAAAAAAAGAAAAGAAAAAGAAAGAAAGAAAGAAAGAAAGAAAGAAAGAAGAAAGAAAGAAAGAAAGAGAGAAAGAAAGAGAGAAAGAAAGAGAGAAAGAAGGAAAGAAAGAAGGAAAGAAAGAAAGAAGGAAGGAAAGAAAGAAGGAAGGAAGGAAGGAAGGAAGGAAGGAAGGAAGGAAGGAAGGAAGGAAGGAAGGAAGGAAGGAAGGAAGGAAGGAAGGAAGGAAGGAAGGAAGGAAGGAAGGAAGGAAGGAAGGAAGGAAGGAAGGAAGGAAGGAAGGAAGGAAGGAAGGAAGGAAGGAAGGAAGGAAGGAAGGAAGGAAGGAAGGAAGGAAGGAAGGAAGGAAGGAAGGAAGGAAGGAAGGAAGGAAGGAAGGAAAGAAAGAAAGAAAGAAAGAAAGAAAGAAAGAAAGAAAGAAAGAAAGAAAGAAAGAAAGAAAGAAAGAAAGAAAGAAAGAAAGAAAGAAAAGCCCAAACAGAATTGCACCTCATGTAAGATCTGTTCACAAATTCCTTCCATATTGCCACTTTCTAATGAAAAGGATAAATTAAGCTTTTTCTAGATGGAATGTTTTTCAGTATGAAGTTTCATCATCACTGCAGTCCAGGAGCAACTTATGACATTATAATGAGAGTAAGGTTTTTACTCTCCGTAAAGCCTGGCTTTTTATTCAAGGTGAGTAAGGACAATATGGAGGCTGACACATCATCCCAGCAATAAAATTAATATGATAATTGAAGTAGTTCTTTTGGATCTGAACCTGCAGTGACAGAAATGGTCACTGGTCCAGTAACTCTATGATATCAGTCAAATTCATAGCAAAGATCAATAGCAGAAGTATGGGTGTCACTGCACAACTACTGATCATTAGAAAACCCTGCTGAATTTGCAAACAGTATTCAACTACATCTCAGACCACCCACTAAGTTGCATTATCCCAAATTATATATTAGTAAGATGAAACAGGGACTCTGTCAGGTGTGAGGAGGGGTTTTATCCATGGTATAACTAAAACCAGAGATAACACCTTCTGAATCCTCATCATGTTGTTTGTCCTTCCCGTCACTCTTCTGACTTGTTGAAAAAAATCGACATAGACTCTAAATGAAACTGTCAACAAGATGACCATTCTTCTCTACTGAAACAGTTAAGAGAGATTTGTTAAGATGAAGAGCATCAACTAACGTTGCAAAGTGAGGATTTTTTCATTGAAAACTCTGTATCTGTTATCCTTAGTTCCTGAATAAGGGGCTCACCTCAGAGAATTAAAAGGATGCAGAAGGGGCTGAGGAGACTGGATGATGAGTGCTGGATAGTTGCGGCAGTTACTGAAGGGACGAAAAACCCATAAAGTGCACATCAGCATAGAAATATGACACTCTACCCACGCCCTGGGCTGCCACCTGCATTTGATTAGAATTGCCTTTGTGTCTCGGCAACTAAATGTACATCTAGATAGTGGTGATCTCATCCTAAGAAACAGTTTTTTCACCTTACTCAGGAATATTTTTGAAGCAATGTTATTGTTTAGAACTATTTAAAAACAGTTTTGAACTAACGCACATAAAAAGCTCAGATTCTTATTTACCAAAACACCAGCAGTTCAGCATTCTAAATCCCTGTTTTCTTCAGAAAGAAGTTTCAGTACAAAATCATGGTTTACACTCACTATTCTGTCTAAACAATTACTTTTATGTGTTTTATATTGCCCAGTAACCCGTTTTGCATAACTATATTGATATGTATTATAACATATGCATATTTCAAGGTACCTAAGCATCTCTCAAATATATCATAAAACCTCAACTTCCTTCACCTAGTACTCATCTATACAGATAAACATCACCAAATGTCAGTTGTGAGATCAGTTAAGTATCTGAAGAGTAAAGGACATATATTAAAACAAAATTGCACACGAAATACACCAGCAAATGATTCTTCCAAGTAGGTTCATTACTGGTTAGAATTACGACTAGTAATGTCATAAAAACATTAAGGTTTGTAAGTCCTCTATCTCACTACCTGGAGGGTATGAAGATGCTCAGTCTTACCTTCAATAAATTCACTTTCTCACTGCTTTTATCACAGAGGTGTTTCACTGCTTTCAGATCACCTCCCCATCCAGTTTCTACATAACCTGTGAACCAAACCAGCATTGTTCAGGCTGGCTGAAAATCAAGACCTTCATACCCCATCTGTGTGCAAAATAGACACCTCATGGCATTAACAAGATTAAATTTCAGGAGTCACTTGAGAGGCATCATACACCACAGTGTCAGTAGATTCTGATCTCTTGTGGCTGAGAAGCCAATAACTCTTTCTTTACTTCTCTACCACCCCAGGAGGCATGCTTAGAGAAGGCAGCAGATGCATACCTAGACAGCGACTTAGACAGTAAATCAGGAGAATGGGCTTCTCAGCCTACCCATGGCCAGCATGTCAGGTTTGCACCATCTTTATCAATCTGGCCATCTCTCAGACACTCATGGTGTGTTGCTATGGACAAGCATGTCAGAAAGCATTTTAAATTAGGTCAAAGTAGAGTGAACTATGAAGCCACCTCCTGCACTATGCATGTAAAGTGAACTCCTCCCTCAGCAACAATAGAGATGGAGTTACATGAGTATCCTAACTTCTGACTCCTTAACACACTCTGGAAGAACTCTGTCACAGATTCCCTTTCCCTCTCAGAGACACAGAATTATTCTCAGCGAAGACCATTTATAATGGAAACTTAACAGCAGCAGAGCCCAAAGTTGATTGCGTCCAGCAAGATCCTGTGGGTTTCAGCAACAAAAAAGTAGGACTAGTTCAGATTCACATGCATGAGTGTCAGGCAGCCTGAATGACCCTTCTGGAGCTCCAGCATTAATATGAAATCATAGAACAGAGGAAATTCTGTACAAACACCCTTTCTTGGTTGCTCATTACTACACTAGATCTCTGACAGAGCATGTAGCAGAGCAGGAGCAGGAAAAAAACCCTAAAAGGTTGTATTTCAGTTCTACAACAGAGTTAAATCTTGACAGATTGTTCATACTGAGCTGTTAAACTATTTTACAAATCAACAAAGTACAGGAATTGTCAGAGTCATTTATTAAGTCTGGAAACAGAAACTCATTTGACAATTTTTCACTCATTGATCATTCTTTCATGGCCTTCTCCACCACCACTCCCAACCCCCTCAGGATATATATGTGCTTTCTTAGAATCTTTCTTTTTGCTATTGTGCGAGTAACCCAATATTTTACACACTTACTAATGATTACTATTCATGTACTTCATTAAATGATAGACTTACTACATATCTTAAGGGATTTCCAGTTTTCTTTTTGCAAAGAGCTTACTTTTCATTGCTGAGTTTTAGGGTACGAGGAATAGGTTGGTTCAAAGAGACCAGAAGATCTTTATCCTTTGGCAGTGTAGCAAATCCTTTATTCTCAAATTAGGCATGGTTTTCCTAATACTTCCACCTGCTAATCCATAACATGCTGGATAGTTGATACAGTTGATAGTTGATAGATAGTGAGGAGCATCTTCACTTCAAACATTATTCTTTTGTCCTGTTTTAGTGTAGCAAATAACTTGTAGTTTCCCTAAACTTTTTAGTGAACTTCAAAGTGAAAAATGCTCAGGCATACCTTATCTAGCACTGAATCCTGCAGCTATGATCAGCATTTGTAGCAGAACTTTGTCAGCAACTGATCCAGTGACCTTTCAGGGGTCTGAGAAACATAGTGAAATATTACTGGTGTGATAACTCCATGCATACCATATCAACAGAAAGTGAGAAAATCAGCAATGCTTGTGTGAACTAAGCTGAGTTTTTCACAGCTCAAACAACCCATGTTTCTCTTCAATGTTTTAAAAACTTTTCACCTCTTTAGTAAAAGAAAGGCTCAAAATGGAGGAAATTGAATTCCCTCTCATTCTATCTTCAGATTTTTACACCTATGTGCTCTGCCAAAACATTTTTGCACTAAGATATAATTCTGAAGTTTCTAACACTCTCTGCCCACATCATACCTCTGCCTACGTTTCCATCTTGTTTTCTCTTCACAGTCAATATAGTAGATCAAACAAGCAATCATTTTATCTGGAATTGCCTGAGAAAATACCCATTTTTTTCATTAGATATCACTGTGATATTTATTTACATGAGTGCGAGTGTGTGTGTACTACATATGTGTGCATGTCTTGCATAAGCTTGTGCTTATGTGTTATTGTACATGCTTGTGCATACTCTTTGCCATCTCCCTGAAATAATCAGCATTTTCATTGCGCAGTTCAGTGACTCAGAAATATGTTAGTATTGACCTCCTGATATAGCAAGTCAACCACCATTCCTGCTTGTTTCAATTGTTTGTTTCTCTCTCACTGTGCATCTAAGGGAAGAATAGCTAGAAAGAAAAAAGAGGAAAATGGGGTAGATGAGCCCTACTGCTTAAAGGCTAGCAATCCCTTAACTCACAAGTATCTACTTAAAAACTTACAAGGTTTTTGTATCAGTTTATTTATAACTAGCTGATACCTGTTTCTACACCAAAACAGAAGGATCTGTACTTATTCTCAGCTGTTTTCAGTGGTAGTGATCTTAGTCAGTCTGTGAAGATCCCTCATTCCCCATCCACAATGGGATTCATCTGGGATGCACCTTCTCAGCACTAAAACCCGTGGG
Organism: Psittacula echo; assembly: GCF_963264785.1. Lineage (NCBI taxonomy): Eukaryota > Metazoa > Chordata > Aves > Psittaciformes > Psittacidae > Psittacula > Psittacula echo. The sequence continues at coordinate 42,567,478 of NC_137738.1, forward strand.
GTTGAAGTGAAGACAGGAGCAGAGTTGGAAAGAGGGAAGACAGGCAATATCTTTTCTTCTGCCATGTGTTAGGAACCAAACTGAGAGGAGATTCAGAAAATCAGAGGAAGCAAACAAAGCTTACTAAGAGCCCTACCCTCAGATGGTAACTGGAAATGAGACAACACTGAGAGATTTAGTGCCACATATAACCCATTTTGCAGGGCATGTCTGTAAAGGGTCGAAGGACAATTGCCAGCATCTATTAATTTTAGAACAACCAAATGATCTGTGGCTATCCTATTCTGTTTTTGGCTTTGGCCTCTGTAATCTTTATCTTTCTCTTCCCTGCTATTTGTTATATGTTGTTGAGACTTAACTAAATGTCTGGGCTGCTTGAGACAGGATGATGCCTGTTGGTCACTGGCTTATGGAAAATGAAAAATGGCAGAGTAATGATGCTCATATACTGACAAAGATCTCTGGGCAGCACTGGGCAACAGAAGTCCAACTCAGTTTCAACAGCATTAATTAGTTGTTAATTTCACAATGAACAGCAGAGGATAGTGGGAAAGGACTGAAACACCTTCCTAAAAATAAAATTGAAATAAAAAGGGGGATGTTTTCAAAAATAATGGCAAGTGGTACAATAAGACCAAAGATTAACTTGTCCCAGAATGTTTTTTTCCTTCTCATTTTCCTGCATTTATTTTAATAGGAACTCTCTATTTAGCATTGAACATGGAACTGTAAGAATATGAACTTATCTTGCTCTGTTTCAGTATCTGACAGACAAGTTTTACTGTTACAATGAAAGTTGTTCGGTGCTTTCCAGTCTCAAAAAATAGGCAAATGCCCCTTCCATATCTGAGCTGCATGGGACAACCCATCTGTCTGGTTGTATGAACACTAATTCCTATCTGATATTCTTCCCTTATTGCCTTGTGAGGTGGTTCTGAGCTCTTCCTGGGCTCCTAACAGAATTCATTTTAATAACGCACTGCTGAGATGGATGTTTTATTTGTCTTTTTATGCCAGGCAGCTTGTTTCTGTGTAAATAATTTTTGTGATTTTTCTTCTCTGCTCATTTTCAATCCTTCAGGCTTTATAAGAATCTAGATAATTTGGACTTATCCAGGTCAGTATTTAGTCATCCTGTTCCTCATCTGGAGAACTATGAGTCTCAAAGCTGATGAGTAAGAATATAACAGAGAAATAACTTCCTGGAGACTAAGGTACAGGAGAGGTCAAGAACTGCAGACTCAAGGGTTGTGCCCTTGGGAGCTATCTGAGAGGTCTTAGTTCTCACCAACAGCATCACAGACTGTAGAGCCCAGACACCAAATGTATCATCTTCTGGCCTGCTGTGACACTGCAGTCTCCTTTCAATACCAGCAGGACTCAGAGCACCTAAAATGAACCCTTGTATCCTGTGGTACATAGCAGTTATGATCTACCTCTTTATTGCATCCTAAGTGAAGTTCCCTATAAAGAAATATTGATTGAAGAAAAAACTCATAAGGATCAATGTTTTATGTTCCAGCTGTGTTTTATATTACAATAACAGCTCTTTGGAGAGTTGGTGCTGAGTGAGAGCAAAGTGATACCAGTAATTCCTCTTCTCTTGGATCATCCTATACCAAATTCTTCATGGTTCTCACCATTGACTCACGGGTAGAAAATAGCTACTGTGCTCTCAGGGGATACTGTAAAAAAAAAAAAAAAGAGAAGGGGGAGATAGGGGGTGGAATATGAAAAGGAAATCCACTGCAAAGAACAAATGCTCCAGGATTAAGTGCCAGGGTGTGCTGAGGGAGACAATGCCAGTCTCTCCCCAGGTACTCAAATGCAAAGTTCAGCAGCTGGTAGTTAAAACACTACTGATCTGACTCATCATTGCATGGTAGAAATTGCAGAGGGGTATGTGGGGAACTCAAAATTCCATTGCTGTGAGCATGACATGCTTCAAAAGACAGAATCTTTGTTATATCTCTGTAGGTGTTTTTACAATAGGCACAACCTCCCCCGTTGTAGGTGAGTAGAGTTAGTAGGGTTGTTTACAGAGGGATATGATTTGTATGTCCTCACTATTAAATATTGTCTGTATAAAAAGCATGTGGTCTTTGCTACCCAGGGAATAAGAGGGTTTCTTTCCCTTCAGCAAGAAACAGTTTTCTTCTGAAAATCTTAGTCTCCTTTCCCAAAGCACCTCTCCCAGCCTCTGTCCCTGCTCATTCACTCCCAGACACTTGTCCTTCCCTGAGGTCTCCTTCTCCATGACCCCTCCTGCTCAGATCAGTTCCCCCTGCCCCAGAGAGTGCTTTTCATCCTCACCCATTTCCCAGTGAATGTCTCAGTGTGAGCCCTCCCCATCTTCTTACCTGCTGTGCAGGCATGCCCTACCACTGCACTTCCCAGCTTTTCCTGTGGGCTAGCTGTATTTCTGAGGATCACACCAAGTTTCTTCGTTATCATCTGTCATGTACATGTAACCTCACCATCTAATTTGGGCCAAGAGACACCATAAAGGTGACCAGGCACAGAAGAGTTAAAGAAAAACTCCATAAGACCAGTGAAGCAAGTTCAGCTCCCTAAGGATCTTGGAGTCTTAAAGGAGTGATGCTTCAGATCAGGGGTGATGGAAGGACTGTGGTCTGTTGTATCCATTCTGTAGAGATGATTATGACTCTGACACTGAATACATTCACAAAACCACAATTTAAACACATTTTTTGTATGTGTCAAGGACTACTGCTTGAGAGAGCTTCAAAACTGGAAAAAAACAGGACTATTTTTAATGTAAAACCATTGCTACCCAGTAAGAAAATGCTTTTGCATTCATATAAAGTATTTATTAGGCGTGAGGTTTTATAAATTGAGTAGTCCTCAAGCCTTAAAAAAACAAAATAACAAAACAACAAGAAGCAGGTTACTTTGAATGCATTACCAAGTATCCTGTGGAACATTTTACATAAAAGGAAACAGAAGATGTATAAATGTAAACAGGCTAATTGTATGCAGATATAAATTATGCATGTTGGTCTCATGAAAAAGCATCCCTGATTTGCAGGGGTCTTACTCAGCAGCTTTGTGTCTTGTCTAAGGGGATATTTAGTATGGCTGTGATGTGCAGAATTTAAAAAAAACTTTGAATTCTGCAGAAGAAAAATATAGCCCAACTGTGATCAGACTGCACTGTTGGGAACAGGAGGGTTTTATTATTTTATTTTATTTTATTTTATTTTATTTTATTTTATTTTATTGACTGTTCTGCTAGTTAGGGCTGTTAACGTGTGTGTGACTGCTCACGGCTACAGTGCCAAGTAAAAGATTGTGTTAAGACTTAACGTTTGCAAAGGGATTATGGTTATTTTGATGTTTCTTAGCAGGGATATGTAAAATATTCTCAAAGTCACAAACCTTTTCATGGTTGAAGCATTTCTGATTAGTCCCAGACATAAGCAGCCTGGCCTGCAGAGGTGCAGAGCAGCTGTGGTTCTTACTAGCCACCCCAGGGACTGCGCAGGGCCAGCACCTCTGAGAAGTGAGGCTAACTGGGGCAAATTCTAGAAGTGGTTGCGATAGGTCCCTTCCTAAACAAAACCATGTCACTTGCTGTCTTCTCCCCTCAAGTCCTGCAGAGTCCCTCTCCTCCAAATAATAGCAGCAGCATATCTGAATTCAAGTTGCAATATTCATGATGAAGGATCCTTCCTAGCAGGGATAGGATTATGTATCCCTTGGATACCCCCTGTGCGCATGACTCACACCCATGTTTCCTGTCACGGAATAGTGAAACATATATGGGCACATATGGGATATGGGCACGGATTAGTGAAATGATTCTCAGAGACAGTGCAGGCAAGAAGGTTAATGGAAATAAGTCTGTGGAAACACAAAGTAACACAGCTGAGGTGGAACCAAAACTCGAGGAGCTCATTGCAGTCAAGTCAGAGCGACCTGGTAATCTTCATCCTAAATTTCTGAACGAACTGGTACATGAATCAAAAGGCCTGGAGCTATGATTTTTGATGGACCTATCAAACCAGGGGTGATACTGTATGATTAGGGTACAGTAAGTGTGGAGGGAGAAAAAAATGCCAATCCAGGCAATGACAGCCCCATTCATTTGCTCAGTCCTGCTTGGGATATGTCTGTTAAATAAAAGATACAAGAGTCCTTCAGTGTTAAGTGACAGAACAAATGTATCAAGATAAGGTATAAACACAAGGAAAGGAATTCTTTCTTTTGGAAAAAAAAAAGTTACAAAACAAAATACATTCTTTATTACCTCTTCTGGCAAAATAGATGCACAGTGAATGGTTCAGTAAAAAGGCATTAACAGCTTCTGACAGTGTGCTGTGGTACACAACTCCATTAAGAGGAGCTACTGTACCTAGATATCCCAGCCATGCAGACATCTGATGTTGCTGTTTCGGAAAGCTGTGGTAAAAAAAGAAAAGAGAAAGTTATTTCTGACTCGTCTGTTGCTTCTTCTGCTACATTGTGTGATGGAGCAAGAGGCACAGCTTGCATATTCACCTGCCATGATAAATTACATCAATTTCAGTCCCTCAAGATGGAGGTGCAGAGAGCCACTAAACACTACCAGTTGCTTTATGACACTACAGTTATAAGACAGAAAAAGGCACACTGTGAGAGTGAAACATAACCCTGTATCCTGGGACAGGCTGGATACAAAGTGAGAGGGAAAGTGGGATATTTCCTTCACTCATACATTGCAAATACATCCTCATCATGATGTGTCCTTTGCTTAGAATCTGTGTTCTATTAGCTCAAATTAGAACAAGCCTTAAAGACAGCCATTGCCATCTCTGACCCCATCAGCTTTTCTGTCTCCAGCAATGGCCAGTACCAGCTGCTGCTCTAAAAGAGAATGAAAAAAGCCTACAGCCAGCAGCTATTCAATTAGAGTCCCTTAGGGGAAATTTCTTCCCAAGCCTCATTAAATGTTGGCTTCATTCTTAAATTCCTCCTGAACTTCCCAGATTCTATTCTGGCCTCTTCGTCTGGTGTCTGAACTGTGGACTGGGGTTTCCAGTGAGGGTTTTCCTCGGCTGGCCCCCAGCTCCTTCAGTACCCACACTCACAGCTGGCTCTAGCAGGGAGCAGAGGCTGTGCTCCTCACTGGATCTGAGTGACGAGTAGGGACAGTCACCACAGTGCGGTTCACAGCTCCTCTGCTTAAACGCAGGCAAGAGAGGTTTTCCTGTACCTGGCTCCTCCTGACTGCTGTCAGCATTTTTCTCTTTTTCTTTGGGTTGAAATTTTTTCCTTGGAGTTTGGGGGTGGAGGGGAAGGGGAGCATTTTCAAAGTCCTCCTCGGATCCTATCTAAAACACTCTGTTGTGTAACAAAGACAGTGAGTACCTGTCACCAGACATTAGTATATTGTATATTTCACAGCAGAGTGCACCTGGACATTCAGGAGACAGGAATGGCACTCACATATAGGGTGGACCATAAATTGTTAGTGAATTAAGGCCCTAAGGGTTGTTTAAATATCGCAGTAATCATCTTGTCAGGCAAAGTCCCACATTCTGCTAAGATTAATCTGACATTCATCAGGAATGGTACAATAGAAGGTTATTTAATTTGGATCACACTGAACTGGAAAACTGGCAGGAGGACAGAAATGACCCAAATTGGAAACATTCTGCAGCAAGTGAGCCAGTCAAGAAAAGCAAGCATAAAAAAGTGTGTATGTGTTTATTGGACACAGATACATTAATTACAATGTATGCATACATGCATAAACTTGAATGTGTGCACATAAACATAGAGGACAGCGGAGCGTTCAGTACTGATCTAAATTTGTTTCAGTATCAACTCTTTGGATTCCACTTCAGACTCAAATGAGAGTAGAGTGGAACTACTGGCAATAGCTTTTGGAACTTCTCTCCCAGTATCTCTTCTTCCCAGTTTTTTCTTTCCTCCCTCACGTTGCTGAAAAGAGAAACAACCCCAAAAGTTTTACAAAGCCATGAGTAAACATTGATCCATTTAGGTGAATTACTGTGAGGACAGAAGTGCTCTCTTGAAGGCACATTTTAATTCATTGAACATTAAAGTAGTGCAAGGAATGTATCTGCTCTTTTGGCAACTTCACTTTTAAATACTCTCTACATCTTTCCCAACTGCTACAAAGATTTTTCATATTGCTGTAGTCTTCCTATATGTTCAAAACAATAACACATCTGGTAACAGCTGGATATACATTAATGACCTTCAATGCTGGGAAAATACAAAATAAAAACATGTTCCTCTGGACCATTGCAGTCTTCCTACTGAATAAGTTACTTGGCTTATTAAACTTGTCAAATAGCAAATACAAATACAATTATGGTTTTTCTTGCTGATTATTCAGCCACTGTACACGGGTGTGGGCAAGAACATGACTGAAACATTCATCACTGTTCACTAGGTGGCTTGTACTTTGCTTTCCCTTCTTGCTTTAACATTACCACGGAATGCAATGCTTTGTGATGCGATGTGTGATGCAATGCGACCCCCTGTGCTCCCCATCGCCCACGAACAAGCCAGAGTCCTTCAGAGAAGACAACTTCTAAATAAAATGTCAAATATTAATTGTGCAGCAGTCAAATGGGCATATTTGCAAAGGGTTTCAAATTCTCAAATTCCCTAACAGTTATCTGCTGTATTTGTAAGCTAGCAAACAGCAAAGATTATTTAGGGCTTTGAATACCAGCTCTGAGTATAATCAATGTGAATCAGATGCACATTACCAAATTGAAGACATTTTGTATATGCATTGTGTTGTATCACAAACCAGATTTGTGTAAACTGAAATCCTGGAATAGAAAACCATTTGCAAATTCAACTACGGCCACACCAGTATATAATTATGTTACATATCAAACAGCAATACAATGCAGCAAACTATCATATTGAGAGACTTTTGCTGCTTGCAGGACATCTACAAAGCCAAGTTTATATGGCACATTACTGCCAATTCATCTATACCCATCTGAGTAAACCGGTTGGCAGAGAGGGGCCATTTAGATTACCACTAATGGCTCTATTATGGAAAGAAGCTGCAACCATTAGCTATTTTACATATGGACAAAAGAGAATTTAATTGATGGCCCATCACCCAGCAGGCAGAGAGAAATGATGATTTTCACCTTAATGCCAGGCATTAAAAATTCACAGGGCTGTGGAAGAGAGGTTCATCCAGTCTCACTCTGCTTATGGGTCATTTTAAGCATAACTTGAGAAAAGCAGCACAAGGGGAGCTGTTCTGCTTTGAGAAAGCTTGAGTCCTCTGAGGAAAAAAATCACAAGTTGCAGTGCTATGATGTTAAAAAGCCAAGACCAGGAGCCTCTTATTTTCCTTAGCTACAATTTTATTGTTACCAAATAGTACTCAAGCATTCAGGAAAACACATTTGTGAGTGTTTATATTTGCAAACGAGGGAAAAAAGGAGTATGTTTGGAGACACTGTACATCATAGTAGTAATAAAATTTATTTTTACATCTTTAAATACAAATGTGTATTCATGTATTTATACACAACTTTTACTTCATTTAGCATTTGTGATAGACTTGTGTGTATTTTTATGTCTTTGCTTTTCCATTTACACCTATGCAAAAAGCCATAGCACCATAGTGTTGTATCCAGTATTTGTATTATTTTGGTAGGGCCAGTTTTACCTTTCATGTTCAACTGAGAAGCTTGTTCTTATCCCCTTCCTCCAAAACATCTTCAGATCTCGTTGCATGACCTACAAAATGGTGAAGCATGAAGTTACAGAGGACCCCAAACAGGATTTAACAGGACAAATTTTAATGCTGGGGCATCTGTCCTCATTCCTGCCTCCTCTTTCTCCACTGGGGGAATTTTCCTGTAGAAGGAAGGGCTGCCTGGTCTGCAGCAATTTCTAAGATCTTCTAAGATCTAATCCTCTCTCCAGTCCAGAAGTGCTGCATGATATTAATAAACTTTTAGATTGTTATGGTAGTAACTAAAGACCATAGTGGCATAACAAACTATAAGCTCTGCAGGGCAGAGACTATCCAGATGGAAAACAGAGCTGCTGAGTTGGAGAAAGGGACAAAAATACTGGCTATGTGTACAGTGACAGGAACTTTTTATGTCCCCAATTGATGTAAAAGGATAACGTTAATCTGTCGTGTCTGTAATTTATATGAGCAGAGAGGGAATTGTAGAATATATGAGCCTTGTCTCTTTTGTGCTCATATAGCTACAGTCAGGCTGAAAATCTCCAGCCAGGTTGGTCTGCATACAAAAAACGACTTGTCAGGCTAGAACAAAGAGCAGACAGCTTTTTGAGTTGGAGATGCAAGAATAGAAATAAGACCTAAAGCGATGCTGGAAGACACTACTTACTGTTGTAAAAAATTGGCCAAGGTAAATAAGGAAGGGGAAGTGTCTGTATGCAATACTGGACACAGTATTGGTTGGATTTTTTGAAACATGCACAGGATGCATACGATAAGACATTAAAATATGCTTGGAGAAGAAGACTCAAGGGAAACAGAGGGGTGGTAAGCCATTCACAGTAACTGCAGAAGGCATTGCTTGAGGATGTTGCAGAGACGTGAGGAGAAGTGGTGAGGCAGAGAAATGAAGGATTAACAACAGACTCTTTCAATTTGTTTTTCTTTTCCAGCATTCTGCCGTGGTATCAGGTTCTGGAAACAGAAGTTGCCTTCTTTACTCTGAACTGCATTTTTTTTGTCCATAACACTGGCAGACCAAAAGCAGGCAATGGTAGCTATCAGTTCCCTTCACACTCTACTCACAACTGCTTGCAAACATCTTCTGGGGATAGTTTTATAGCATAGTTGTATGGCATTTGTTGCTATGAACTTCTAGTGACAGAAACAAGTTTTCTCAGTTCCTTTTAATCACTCTGGTCATTTGTCAATAAAAAAGGATTTAAATCAAGGTGAAGATTTCACCTCAGAAGTAAGAAAAGTTGTATTCATTCCTCTAAAGTAGCCAGCTATTGTTAACTCAAATCAGCTGCAGTGGAGACTCAGATGGTGGGTGAGATAACTACTGCTTTTGTCAGAACTGATAGCTCTGCCCACACAGATAACTCTGCCCAAGTTCATGTGCACATTTCCTACACTCACATAATAGGTGGCTAGATATTTGCATAACAGGAACAAACATCTATCAATCATATAGACTTTCTGGTGAGGACGGCAGCATCCATGTTGCATCCAGCAAGAATTAGATACAGATGGGAGTGGGGAGTTTGTTCCCTTTTAAAGAACCAAGACACACATGAAAAGTAAATCTGTGTATTCATTTTAAAAACACTGACATCTCTAGAGATTTTTGACATGTCAGCATCGGAAACAGGAAGGCTGGAGAGAACAGCCAGCAGTAACAAGGAGCAATAACCATGTGGCCTTCTCCTTCCACTCTTCCTTTCTTCCCCTAAATGAGCCATCTGATCAAAGGCTCTTGCAGAAATGCTAATGAAGCCTCATTTTGTTATTTCCATGGAATCCAGCACCCAGGGGAGGGATAAATGGGCAAGAAGGGTAAATCTGCACTTGCAAGATGATGTAGGAACAGGAGTTTGCTGTGAGAGCAGTGCTGGGAAAACATCTGCCACAAGTCAATACACCCTGATTTTTTTCAGCTGCTCAGGTTTTAAACTTCAAGACTTTAGCACATTTCTCAAAGCAAAATTCCTTCAGGAGCTAGTGAAGCTAGCTAGGAGCTACCTCTAAAATTATTATAAGAAACAGGAAACTGAAACTGTTTTAAAGTCACGCTGGTCAAAGTGACAATATTCTCATGAAAAAAAAAAAAAAAGAAAAAAATGTTAGCTAATATGTTATGTTCCTGCTGTAAGCAAGACAGGTGAAATTTCACTTGTATGATTTTACTTCTTTATCCTTGGCCTTTGATGCAGACATCAAGAGTGGAAATCCCCTGTGTTCTTAATCACAAAGTTAAAGAACAAGGATTTCTCTTATTACAACCAAGGCTGTGGTCCTCAGAATGTATTAAAATTACTCCTAATTTGAGCATAGACTCATGAGGAGCCCTCCTGAAGTGGGTAAGACTTCATAGTTACACAAAAAGGAAGTATTAAGATCTGCATTCTTGGAAAAAAAAGGAAACCTTTTCAGGGTATGCAAAACGAGTAAAATGTTCCGTGTTCTTGTTTGTTTGTCTTCTTAATAATAAGGGCAGAGGAGTGGAATTAACTGTTTCTGAATTGATATCAAGGTTAAACTGAAAAATATTTATTCATTTCTATAGGCAGTTAATGGGCAGCTTGTACAACCATAGTTTGACACGAAGCTGTGCTGTTTCACTCTCTCTCTCTCCAATACTTTAGCTTGACTTTTAGTGATATCAGCTGATTACATCTATCTAGGTAGAGTAGTTGAGTTACTTATTTCTCTGATTTAATTGTTTAATTCCCTTGTACAAAAGATACATTCATATGATATTTTGTCCAAAATCAAATTAAGTTTTTACCCTGTCTTTAAAGTATTACAAAAAGAACTGCAATGAAAGTACTTAAAAATATCAGCATGAAGTCTGTGAAAGTCAATATTGGTTTTAGATTAAAATTTCATAAGTGTTTCCAGCACTGATTCATACAACATTGCATAATACAGTTTCAAACTGTCTATTACAGGTTTCTTTAAAGTACATAGAGATAGCAAGTGATTAAAGGCTCTCTGCTCAAGTCCCCCGTTGGTTTAGAAAACTGTGAAAAAAAGGAACATTTTCAAGAAACATTACATGATTAGTCTGGGAATGCAATGCTAATAGATATTCCTGAAATGAAATTCATACTGAGTTTTTGTAGGATGAAGCTCAAGCACAAATGTTCTCGTACCCTTTTTATGAGTTTTAGAATGCGCCATACTCAACACAGACAACCAATCTCTATTTGGGGAGCTGGGATGAAACTTTCACACTCACTGGCTCATTTCATGTGTTGCCCACTGCACAGATGATTTCCTTTCCTCTAGAAAACTGCAAGGTAGTGGACAGATGAAGTCAGAGCCTCAGTAAGTAGACCATTAAGGCACAATTCTGCTCCATAAATAAAGCGAAAGACTAATTTACGATTAACTTCTTGGATCAGCTTCACTGAAGAATATTTTACCAGTTCTATGTTTGGTTACCTTTTTTCCATGAATGCATACAACTTCTTGGTTTCTGGAAAAAAAACCACGCTGATTTTCAGTGAGCTCTTAGAAGGGGTTTGGACATCCTTAAACAGCAATCACCTTTCAGTGACTTGCCAAAAGGCACCAGACCTGAAGGATAATTCAAGCTGCCACCAAATTTTTTTTTAAGTGTTCCTGTTTAAGCAGGCCTTTTACATCAGAATATGTGACTCCTGAAGCCACAGGATTTCCCATCTCTGCAGGTCTCTTTTCCAAAGACACCAGGGAATTCCTGACAGGGTATGTTTGCCCTCTGCATCCTGACAGCTGACAGTACCAGGTTTCAGATCCCTTCTAGCAGACAAGGACGGACCCCCAAGTTTGCCTAGATCTCAAAAAGTAAAAGTCTTTGTTTACAATGCTGCCTTATGCAAACCTCATAACTCCAGGGAGATTAAAAAGTGTGCTAATTTGTCAGGTCTATTGAATTAATTTGTTAAAAATAAACATGGTTAAAAGTGGAAAAAGCATGTTACTTCATGCAAGGCAAGGGTAAGTTCCTGATTACTGGGAAAGACAGCTCACCAGAAGAGCATGCAGGCAAGGGAAGGCAATCCTACAGCAACCATAGAAGCAGTGCCTTATTCTCTCTGTGTCCTAGGATTTGCTCTTCACTATTCCTTGTCTCAGTGCCTCCAGAGTTGAGCTTTTCTGAGTGTTTTTGAATGTAAAAGAAGGTTTTCATTGTCAAAGCTCCTTTCAAAAGCCATGCATTTATCTCAGTGGTTTCACTTTGGTGCACCTTGAATCAGCTGCTTTGCATCTGCGTGAATGTGAAACCCTTAAATCCTCTCTAATATTGCTCCCTTTAACACAAAGATGAGATCTTGGAAAAGCCAATTTCCCTATTGACATTTACTTTTCCTCTTGAAAATAAATAAATGTGGTTATCAATGCACGCTGTATTTATTTTTTTCAGCAAAGTTGTATATTTTTTTTTTTCTGTTCAGGTTTTTTATTTATTTTTGTGGTTGTGGGTTTTCTTCCTCAGTGTGAAAAAGATTCAGCAGAGTTTGCTGGTGTTTTATGTAGCTCACATGCAACATGTTAACACCTACTGTTAGTCTGAGGTTTAGTCACACCTAACTAGATTGAATGCCACAAATCCTAATATCGTGTTTAAAAGTAGACTTTTTTCTGCCTGCCTCTTTTTTAAAGTGAAAAGATATGTGAAAAGCTGTAATGTTCTTTAAACATAGATTATATAAAAACTGAGACTGAACTTTTTTAACAAAATAGGCATTTGTCCTACATCTTTAAGATAAAAGCATCCAAAACAAACTGAGAAGTTAAAGGTAGAGATCTTTATATCTTCTCACAGTATCTAAAGAACCCCTGACAATTTAGGCAGATTGTTTGCAACTCAAACACTGATCAAAAAGAAGCTACAGAACATATGCTAACAGGAATGATGTACAAAGATCGACAGTATAAGTAGGAAGTACTTTAGCTGCATACAAAAAAACTGGTTTGGATCTTCACCACACCATTCTAACGCTACAACTATCAGGATTAACTCACATTACAATTACATGTGGTCCATTGCCAAAGGAAAAAGAAAAGTAAAATAACTCGGCTTAGCAAAGTTTTCTGTTAGATAAAGACCAGTGCTGCAAGATGAACACTACACTGCACTAATCAGTTTTAAAAGTTATAGCTACTGTTTAAAATATCAGGTGGTAAAAAATAATCTAGTACACCTATCCACTAGATTCTTAAACGTGTAGGGAAACAAAAACATCAATCCATATGTTTATCTATAAAAGTTGGTTCTGCCTTTTCTTCTATGCTTTTGTTTTCCTGTGAAATCAACAGCAGCTGTGCACATAGGGCCAGGTAAGTTGCCTTAGTGATTTTGTGGGTTATCGTTTCCTTACAGATGAAAAGATACTAACATTCCCTGCATGTAGTGTCTTTTTTAACTGTTATAGATGCTTGATTAATACTTGTTCAGTGAAAAAAATTTCATGCTCTGCTCCTTGTTTCTGTGGAAGCTGGCTTTCTGCTTCAGCTTCTCTTTTATTAACCCTGAACTTGCCATGCAAATGATACAATTTTTTGCACTTTAGGTACTCTCAAATTATATATTCTGTATTTGCATACTGTGAGAAAACTTTCATGCATGATTGAGCCTGTTTACATTTCCCCCATCTGATTCAAACAGCTCAGATTTTATAGGTGTCTCTGACTCAGCTGAAAGAGGTAGTTTGTCTCTGCACAATTAAGGCTTTCAGTGTAGCCGGAAGTATGGAGAAAATGAAAAGGAAAACAGAGGGAGCTCCAAAGGACAGATTTCTACTTAAGCAATTAAGTTAAATTTCTTTCAGAGGTACCACACAAATGAAAATATCATCAAGCTGTACCTGTATTTGCTTCTTTATTACATATCTCACAAAGGTCCCTTAACCTTTATTATTTTTAAAATTTGCATATTTCAGTTTGAGCCTTTGGTTTTTATTTCTAGAATTTAGAATTTCGATTTACTTTTCTTGTGATAGCTTGGTTTGATTTGTCTTGTTTTGTTTTGTTTTTTTCCTACAAAGACTTAAGACCAGAAGAAGAATTCATCTTGTTATGGCAGCAAAAATCAAAAAGATAATAGAAACTGGTTGATTCAAACTTTCTAACCTATCCAAATATATTGTCCAAAACATTTAGCTTTATTATGGCTAAAGAAAAATAAAGTATCTTTTCCACTGATGATTAACACCTTCTATAGAGAAAGCTCACTAATGTATATCAAATATTTGAAAGTCTATTATGTTCACAGTTCTGAAAGACATTTATACAAAACGTATTTTAATTATAAACAATGATACACTCTTTCCCAGGTTAACCAACATCACGTGAGATCAAGCTAAAACATTTTCTGCCCATACTGATGAAATGGCAAAGGAATTTTTTTCCCTCTTCTTAAACACACCGATTCAACAGCTCTACATAAAAAACCTTGTGAGAAAACACTCTTTTGTTTAAGATTTAAAACCCACAGAGCTTTTAAGAGCAAACAAAGATTGTGCCAGATGCTATACAAATCATACATGCACAATGCAGCTCTGATCCCTATTCAGCCATACTTCAGTACAAATAAATAATATGTGGAGATGAAGCCTCCAAAGAGTTCCCTAGCAAAACCAGGAAATGCTTGACTTTATATTGCTGATATTTCTAAGCATATCATTTAAATAAAATAAACTCAGACTCAAAAGGAGAAAGTTTTTTCACATCATGAAGAAGCAGAAAGGCCAAAATTCCAGTTTTCCATCCCACTGCAAGTCACCTTTAAAAGTGCATGCTTTTCCACAGCCTCAGCTCCTGTTGGTTTAATTAAGAATGACAGATGCTCAACATCTGGTGAAAATAAGTTGCACTGGTGGAAATTTCAGGCTACAGATCTGGAGTTACAGAATGTTTGAAGTAGATATTCAAGCCAGTTGAGCTGCTGAAAGAAATCATATGAAGTGATGCCTAAAGGAACAACCTAAGAAGAAGCCTCAACTTCACTTAAATGGTGTATTTCAATTTTTCATAGCTGTAAGCAGCCAGCCAGTTCGGTCATTCCTCTGTATCTCCCCCATCTTCTATGCCTGCCTTGTGTTGGATTTGTTAGCAGAAGGCAGCAATATTTAACTCAGTAACTGAGCCTTTGCTGTTGATCAGTGGGTGCATCCCATCATATTTTCATGCCTAGTTGAGTGGCAGATTAAGAAATTAAAAAAAAAAAAAAAAAAAGAAAAAAGAAAGGAAATAAGAAGGAAGAAGAAAAACTCATATACTCCAAAACAGTAAACTAAATAATGCGGCATCATGCTGACCAAAAGTGAGTTTACCACTCTTTGGAGATCAAGAAACATAAAGTCCTATGTTGTAGCCATCTTGTGGTGTTGAGTAGCCTTCACTGTCACTGTACCATGTACCAGGTTGCCATGAGGCCAACCTGACACTGGCTATCCTTAGACAGACTTGGAACTGTCTTCCCTGGGGATTGTTTCTAGTGCCTGCTGTGAGCTCACCTTCAAGTGAAATTCAGGAAAATCACAAACTTTGAAGAAGTCATATATACTGCAATACTGCAAATGCTATACCAGTGTTAAGGAGCTTAGCTCAGGATCTGGATGGTAAAGTGATGATCAAAAATTATTTGCAGGTCAGTTTAAAGGCTAAAATATGGACTTAGCTGCTAAATTTTCCTGCATTTGAAAATTGTCCCTGTGTTATCAATGATGTCCTGTATTTACTCACCTGAGACACCATGTTGTAAGGTAACGGTAGCTCAAGGGTCTTCAACGTAAAGACAGTTCCAATTTTTCTGCTGGGGACACTGTTAGTACAAGTGTATTGGATGAAGGTGGTCAGGTGCTGGAAGTGGGAGGCAGAGGTGGGAGGGGGCGCCCTGCAGGGCTGCACCATGACAGATGCAGCTCCCCATTGTCAACACTTAGCAACCTACACCCAATACACATATAATGGTATTTCCACAGGTCAAGTCTGTTTTGCCTGTGACAGTAATTGGTAATTGATTTCCATGTTTTTATCTCAAGTCAGGAGATTTCCCATCATTTTCTCTCCATTGTTGAGGCATTGAGGGCTGGCTGTATGGGTGGGTGGATGGGTGGCTGGCAGACTTCAAAGTCAGCCCACCACAGCACATAAATAATCTATCGTATTGTCTAATTGAAATGTAGCTAAGGTGTCATGATGCCTCCAGCAGTTATTCTGGTTTAGTCTGCTTTCTCCACAAGAAAAAATAAAAACAAACCCCGAAAAACCAGAACAAACAACCAAACCAACCAACAAAAGCTAGTCAAATAAACAAAAAAACCCACTAGATATTCTAGCAAACTGGTTCATAAAAATATGCTGTAGACACGCTTTTATCTTCTATATACAAAAATATATTGAATAAATATTACAGAAGACATTTAGCCACAGGGCATTATCTACAAGTTACCGGCAATAGATTTTGTGGGACTGTCCAACATTTTAAAAAAGAGAGAATTCACTTTTTCAGACCAAATTTTTCACTATGGTATAAAACTAAGCCAAAAATAAAGCCTTTTATGAAATATGCATTTAGCCTATTCTCTTCCTTGGACTCTTCTGCCTTACTGTAAAGTATTTCTTGTGTGCCTTTTTCCATCTTGGTCTATAAATAGAATATAATATAATATAATATGGAAGCAGCACTGGAAAAAAATAATCTTCTGGTATTTCCAGCTCAAGTACTAGTCCAGGTCTCTGGATCTGTGATTATCTGAACCAGTCCTTCTACTGTGAATATACAGGTTTTGCTTTGCAGATTCCAGAAAAAGTGTTTCATGTCCCCTCAAGCTCAATAGCAAGCACAGAGGCCGTAAGAAGACGGTATACATAAATTGCTTTCAACATTATGCCCACAGATAAACCAGCTTTCTCTATAAACTGATATGAAAATGATCAGTCCAGAGGAAAATTAAACATCTCAGCCCTTTTGGAATAGATCTTACTGCAAAATTAAGACACGCATAACTGGCACAGATTTGTCTGCTGACAGTATTGAGGTAATGGATTTTAATAGAGATTTCCTTCCACTGCTGGTAATTTCTATTTTATCTGAGATTTGGGAGGTGGACTTTTCTAGACAGCAAGCGTAGTCCAGCAGTAGAATGAGTCCTGGGAATGCCATGGAGCAAATTTCAGCTTTACCCTTTCCGGGTTTATGCACTGCTGTTCATAAAGAGGGGAAATTGTGGGGTTATGTATTTTATTTAACATTCTTCCTGTTTCAAACAATTGCAAGGTTTGCTTTTCTCAAACCAGCTACTTTAAAAGACAACCTCTCCAGAGTAGTTATAGTGCATGATATCCATTTAGATTTTAAACATTGTTATTCTTATTAAGAAAAGTCTAAGATTCATTTTTTTAAAATTTCTCAGATTCAGTGAAGGCAAAGCACTTTGCTACAAAAATTTAAAATATTTCCCCCTTGGCAAAAGAACAGTGACAATTTGTAAGCAGCTAAACTACAAAACTTACTTAGCTAGATCAATTTGTAATATATATGTTGGAAAGGAAAGGACAAGACAGAAAAGAAAAATGACTCTGAAAAGCCTAAAATATGATAGGTCTGTCAAAAAGCTTTACAGCAAAAGCCATTTCTATAAGAAAGCTTTTTAACCCAAATCAGATGGTTTGGAAATAGTTAAGTTAATGGCATCTGGAAATAAAATGAAAGGTGGGACAATTTTGTATAGGTAAAATTTTCTGAACAGTGAGGAAGTTGGGGGACTTTTTGAAGGAAAAAATCCTTAAGACCATAAACATTGTTGTTTTTCCATGAAGGCTAGTGCTTGAGCCTTGTTCTCCAATTTCAGCTTTCTTCTTAGAAGACTAAGTGAATTCCCTCATCATAGAGAGAGCCTTGTCCACTCCATGCCTCCTGTGCAAGATCAGCTGTACTTAACTATTCATGATGCCTTGTCTAACCTGTCTCTGGGAGCTGCCCCAAGGGGGAAATCCCACATCCTCCCTAAGCAATCCATTTGAGGGCCTAATGATTTTCAGTTTCCCTCCTATATTTTAATCTTTTATAATTTTAATCTTTTGTGAAATTTAAACTAATTTTCCCTTGTCCTGCTCAGAGACAATATGAAGTACTGTTTATTCTTGTTCACAGCAAGATCATTCTCACATGTTGATCTGACTGCCCCCAGGGAGACCCCTTTTTTCTAGATTATGTGAAACCCTGCTTCCATATTTTCCTAAGGTTGTGGGGGTTTTGTAGAATTTTAGGTTTATTCTTATTTCTAAGAAATGTGCCCTGTTATTTCAGAATTGTTCTCACACAAGCTACCTATCTACAATGAACTGCTGATAAGTTCTTTGAGATGGGGTAGGATCTGCTTGACAGGCTGTTTGTCACCACACCAATTTTCCAAAATATGCTTGGGTATTTGAAACCCTCTATCAACACCAAGTCTTTTCTCACACCTGATCTCTCAGGTTTGGTGTTCAGTGTCAGACTTCATCATCAGATCATTCCTTCTAACCTTCTGCCGTTGCTCAGAGATCTCAATGGGTTTGACATCCCTTCCATTTTGGGCTTTTGGGGCATGCTTGTATAACTATGACACTGCCAGATTTGTAAAAATACACTAAGAAGTACCAGAAAGGACCAGCATTTGTCAGGATCATCATCCTAAGATAAATGGATGCAGCTGCAGTATTGATGCCAGCCAGGTATCAATGTAAGTCAAAATAGGACACATCTGTCACAGATGCTTGTTTTTTGCTTTATTGCTATCCAGCTTCCAGCTGCCAGGTACCGCACTGCCTGCCATGTTTATGTGACTCCTTTACATACCAAAGGCTGTTACCCTGGTGTAATTCATATATCATTGGAGTAATGCATATAACGTCTGTTTTACAACCTCACAAAGTGCCCCATTAGGTGGAAGTCATGATGCCTTGCACTTGGATCATTTTCTGACTTGTGCTTCTGTGTGTGTTCCTTTCCAGCACTGGTAAACAGTGCTTGGACATCAGAATGGTGCTTGTTGCATGTCATTTTAATGTACAATTCAGTTTTTATATTGGCAAAGCTCAAATTAGATGAATATTTCAGTAGGAATAGTTTAGCAACACTGCTTTTTTCATTATAATCACATAGAAACAAGATCTCCACCTTTCTTCCCTCCTGCTTAGCTCACTAAAAGCATTTATTCAGAGCACTGAAAAACTGCAAAACTTCTTTATTTTCCTTAAGATATCACACTAATGTCTGTCATCTGCAAGGGTCATGTCCCTGCTGGTTTGTGTGGCTGCACAATAAAGCATTGTTCTTCCTTCAAAGAGGTGGTGATTTACAGACAGCACCACACTCTTTTTTAAGGCTCTGTACACACAGGGCAGAACTTAGATGAGTCTGGCAGGATCGTGTCCATGCAGAAGGTTGGCGCAAGAGACCCCATCGCACAGGTAGATTGCATATAAAGAGCTGATAAATTCAAAATATTTTTACTGCAACTTCTGTGTGCTCAAAGATGCTTTGTGCCTTAAAACAGAGTGTATGATATAAATTGAACATCTCCATTCCCGCAATGAGAGTATTTCCTTTTTAAAACATAAGATCATTTGTAAGAGGATCTTGTTCAGTCATTTATAAATAGTCACCTCTGTAAACCAAGAAATAACCTTGTTTAAAAAAGTACCATCATTGTTGTTCTGTTGTCACCCACTGGTAATTGAAAATGTGTTTCTGTCAGTTCCTCCTAAGACAGAATGTAATTCTTTCTAAGATCTTGATCTTAAATTGGCAAAAAAACAAAGTCAGTGATAAAGCAACCAGAAGTTGCTACTTGTCCTTTGCACTGGTGATATTGCTACTGCCCTTTTTTATAATCTAAGACATTAGTCTTACTGGCTCCTGGAAGGCAGCAGTACAGTTCCATTTTTTCATTGCTTTTTTCTCCTAAATTGGTATTGAACTTTGCGTTGTACTGAAATGCAAGGACCTGCAATACAAAACAAACAAACAAATAAAACCCCCAAACACCCAAAACCATATGGGGCCAAATCTTGAAGTCTTGCCTCAGCTTTTAGCTTTGTCATTACTGATACTAATTCAAAAAGGATTTTACCTAAGGATTTTACCAGATGAAGAATTAAGCAAAGCTCCACGATTAAGGCAGGGCTTTGTAGTTAGAATAATAATGAACCCTCTGTTCCTTTGGTGGTACTTCACAGAGTTGATCTAATTTTTCTTTGTCTGGTCTTGTAGAATAAAATAATAAGAGTATTCCTCACACTGTCTGATTGATCTACTGTCCTGAGAAAACAAACAGGCCTGTAAAAAGGGAACTAGAGATGAGTTGTTGCAGCACTGAGAAATGCAGCTTTCTAGCTTCTGGACTTGAAGTGCCTTATGCCTGTTGAGAGAGAGAAAAGGTAGCATCATAGGTATGGCTATTTGCATTCGGTCATGCCCATATGCCTCTTGTGAATCACTATTAATCAGCTCAGGTAACAAGAAAGAAGATTTTTTTTATTCCCAGAACAACAGCATAGATCCCAAACAGCTTTATAACACCTTCTAAAAATAGCAGTTCCTCTCTGGGGTGCAAATATGGACCTCTTCTCCAGGCACATTCCGTTTGAGTTACAGACAGTATTTAATAGACAGCCTCTCAGAAAGAAGAGAAGCCAAGGGAAAGATCATAGTTAAACTGCATCAGTTAGAGACGGTAACATTCATCACTAAAACTCCATCTTAAAAGGACTGATTTTGCTGGACAATTTGTGCTTTGTGGTGTATTAGCCAAGTTACAAATTCTTGGCCAGTAATGTCATGGTTTCAGTTAGTTTTTGTTTCTGTAGGACCATCACCTCTGCCTTTGTTATATCATCTTCCCCTTCGTTCCTCTCTCACACTTTCTACTTCTTTTCAGTCTCCTAAAATAACTCCCAAAATACTTCAACTCTCCTGAAAAGTCTAGCACTCAAAAAAAGTGTGACATCATCTGACTTGGAGTCTTGGTTTGCTATCTCCCTGCAGAGTATCATGCAGGCAATAAAAGTTTCTCCATAACTCTACCAGAATATCTCGCTAATGTGAAAAGGCTACCTCAGGGTCATGAGGGTAATGCAATTCATTCACTATCGCCCATTCCACTCTGGTCCTTTCTCTGCTGGGATTGTAAAGAGGCTAACTACAATCTGAAGGAAGATTTTTGATGTGGACAGACGTCCTTTATGCTCTAGACTAGGACCAATGGTTCATATCCATTAGGCCAGCAAAAGAAAGCAATCAGATGGCAATGATTTTCAATCACTACTGGTCCAGGGTTAGATTCAAACAAGTGACCTGGAGGTGAAATGTTCCACATCCTATTACTGATCTTCTAAATTATTCTTCCCCCACAGATGAGACTTGACATACATAAAAAAGTAGCTTGTGAAGAATGACAATAGAAAAACTGAGACAGTAGTTCATAATAGGTGTGGATTTTCTTAGCCCTTTATGCCTAGGAAATATTGTTATAGTACAATGATAAAGCAGAATTATTGATTGTATCTAGTGGCTCGTAACCAAGTAACCACACATAGCATACCCAGTTTATGAACTAATTCAACTGCTTTACAGTATATGGCAATTTATTTATCTCTATATGAAGAACAAGCTTACTGCAATTTCTGTATTTCAGAACTACTTAAAAATAAGGGATACTTGACAAAATGTGCTTCCTCAAAGTGGAATTTATTCCTAATATTTTTCTGTCCTTATCCACTTTCTCCAATAACTTGCCAGTAGCTAGAAACATTTTTCAGAAAATTCTCCTCGAGGGTGCAACCAAAGCTAAAGGGGAGGAAAAGTCCTGTATCTCAGGGAGGATTTTGTAGGAGAAAAAGAATGGAAGAAAATGAAACTAAATAAAAAAATAAAACAAAACGCCTGCTATAGCAGATACCTTGGAGGACTGAGTTTAGTAGAAGAGGTAGGAAAAACCTCACTTAGTTTCCTTTGCTCACTGGATAGTTATCCACCTCATTGCAAAGAAATATAAACATTAAATGCAAGAGCTGAGGCAAATCAAACACTTCAAAAGACTTGCATCATTCTCCCTCTTCGTTTTCTATCTGCCTTTCTGATGCTACTAGACATTTAGTAGCTCCCTCCAGGGCTCGTCTTCTCCAACCCAGCAGCCTTTACTCATGCACACATACACGTACGCCAAAGGTGCCATCAGTACAAGATCATGACAGCCTGGTCTGGCTTTAAACAGAAGTCAACAGCTTTGTGTTTGTCCAGACTTGAAATAGTTTGAATCTCAGAGGGTCTGAGTGGAGCAACTTTCTGCAGATTTGAGGATTTTTTTATGCTTGCCTAACAGCTAAACAGAACTTTTATTTAGTTTATATTTAGCTTTCTGTTTTCAGGGAGTGAGTGATTACAAGACAAGGAAGTGAAGACCTGGCAAAGGGCTTTTTCTCTACAATTCCCACATCTGGCAAATAGCTTGGTGCAGCAAAGAAAAGACACACAATGGGCTGGAGAAACAGAAGTCTCTGCCCTGAAAAGTATGTGAGTGATGCAAAAGAAGGTAGGCAGAGAAGTGCTAGTAGCATTTTCAAGGATCAGACACATGCTTGGTTTTTTGCTTGAATTGTGATACCACAGGACTTTAGACAACTATTTGCTGAAGCACTTATAAAATCCAGCAACCTCACTTTGCAGGGATGCACAAAAAAATATCAAATAAGGGAAAAATAAATTGGCTATTCCACATAAGAAAAGGTGTCTGAGTCTGGCATTCAATAAAACTTCCCTAGCACAATGCAAGATTGCTAGTGCTCTGAGAAACCAGGTGGGCTGTCAGAATTTGGATCCAAACTGACTTTGAGGTGCATTGGGACCTTGGTTATACAATTAAGTCAGAGGGAGCAGACTTCTCCACAGTATTAACCAGCCCATATATAACTTGCAGTTTGTTCTCTAATACTTATCTAGGATTGGCTAAATCGTTTATCTCTCCACTGACTACAGAAGGAACCTGGACAGCCAACTTGGAAAAGACAATCAATTTTTCAATAGCTTACACTAAGGAAGGTGGAACCAACCTGTAGTATCTTTCATATAACCAATATCCTACTACAACTTATTCTACAGTATCAAATTTAAGGAGCAAAGGAAGAGAATTTTGTCAGTAAGTTTTGAAAAAGGATGGACACTTAACAAGACAGAGACAAAAAATGCTGTTCCAGACTAAAGGTGACCCAGGTGAGAAGGCTTGCATTCAACAGCATCCGGATTGTATTCTTGGGAGGAAACCAGGCTTTTAAAAGCCTTATTTCATATGTAACTTAATGGTAGAAAGCATGTCTGGGCGGGGGAGGGAATACCATTTTGACTGTTATTTGCAATATGATTATTTGTGTGTCAGCGTGGAGGCTGTGATGGAGGTGGAGACGTTAACAGAGAATTTAAAGAGATGCAGTGCTGCTGTGGATGCGAGATGCTTTACCCCTGTGTGGCTGTACTCTGCAGCTGACTCAGCAAGGCATTGGGAGCCTTTTTTAGGCCCAGCTTGCAAAGGTTCAGCAAACCACATCTTGGGGCACAGTAAGGAGTTTACGTCTCTCATCTCTAAGCTAACCTTAACACTGACATAAACATACTAGTGTTTGTTACTTAAGTGCTGCCACTACTAGTCCTTCTCCTAGTAGTATAGAATGTATGGTGTTATTTGTCATCACTGTTTATCAAGAATGAAATGAGGATGATTAAAAGATAGGAAAAGAAAAAAGTGGATGAAAAGCAGCATTTAATATACTTAATCACTCATGGGATAAAAATGCCTAAATGTCCAAAAGGCAGCTATATTGCACCACTGGTTTAAATAGTCTACATACCAGAAAATTGTCATTTACTTAGCGGGTAAACATTTATACAGGATATACTTTGGGCTGACATTGTGGAGAAAGAAAGATGTGAGTAAAGAGCCACAGGGAAGTAGACTGGGGGCAGGAATGCAGATTAAATTTTGGCTACCCAGTAAATGTCTGCCATCTGCAAAACACCATTGCCCTGAAACAAAACTATAGAGTGATGGTGCTTGTTTTCTGGAGACAAAGGCTTCACTCATGGCCGCAGACATGAGGGGAAATGCACCAACAGAAAGCCATGTGTGATATACACGGCAGGGCACATCATTTATATGCAGCGCTCCTCACTCCATTCCTGCCAAAGCATTGCAGAGCTGGACTGAGAAATTTTACGAACAACTTTCAAATAGCTCCAGTGTTTCCCTCTGTACTAGAGAGTCCGATAGTAATCTTGGTGCTTCTGTGCCTTGCTGGACAGGTTTTGTGGAGGGGGAAGGAGATAAATTTGACAGCTTTTAGGCTTTACTCAGTTCAAAGATTAAACTGTGCATATCTATGGACACTCTGCCTGAACCTGGACCTGTGTGTATCGGCGTTGCTGTTTGTAGTCAGTCAGCTTCAGAGTATTCTACTCAAATTCCCTTGAGGAACCTGCTCAAGAAACACCTCAGAATAAGAGGAAAAAGCTAAATACTTGAAGTCAAATCTAGTTTCCACTCTGCAGAGTGGCTATCTGTCCAGAACTGTTCATTTTAGGTCAGTCTCGGACATTGTCACACCATTTCTTTAAGTGCCTAAGAACAAATTGATGAAATCAATTTAATCCCTGCTCCTGCAGGGAGATTAAAGTATATGTTAAAAATGTTATACATGATGAGCTTGCCATTGACAGCTTTAATTTTCATGTCTGTGAGTTTTGTGATCTTGTTCACCATAACCAGCATACAGATATATGAAGAGGAACTAATGCGTGTTTATTTCCAACCAATGTACTATAACTGAATTAATACAAGTAAGCATCAAAAATCATCCCATTTAGAACATCAAATCACACACAAGTGTGACATGAAGTGAACAAATGGAAGCACAGGTCAGCTTTGTGTAATCTTGTACAGGGGTGTGCTCTGTTAGCCCGCTTGTTTGTCAGCAGAAACTGGAGGGTCTGCTAGAATACAAGTGATGGGCAACCAAGAGGAATTTTTCAAGGCTAGCACTTGAAATGTACTACACAATAATAACTTTGCTTAATTCTGGCTCACAGAGTTATCAAAATATTTGCCAAAATCATGAAATGCCCAGAACTTAACGGCTCAGAAGTCCCTAAGTCCAGCTTTCCCTCCTCCTCTGCCATACTTCTTGCTGTGAAAAGGAAAATATTGGAAGGTTCTGAGAGGCTCCCCAGATTGACGTCTGCTGTTCGATACCCACCTAATGAGCTGCTTAACAACTGTTACCAAAATTAATGAGTCAAGTCACAGTTGTAATTACCATATTGCAGATCACAGTATTGTATTAGATTACCATGGACTTCTATTTAGGAATATTTACACCATGACGACTGTTTAAAATGTGCACCAGTGTTTCAGCAGATTGCATTGCCTCATAGCCCATATTTATTAGGCTAGGCAGGAGTTACAGAAGTCTTATCCTGAATTCTTTGGTTCCATCTTGCAGGGGTTGATGAAGAGCCAATCTTAATGTAAGAATATCCAGGTATTGAAAAATGTACAATGTTAGATAAACCTTAATCATGTGTGTAAGCGTGCACACCAAAGGAACAAGAATCTGGTGATGAAAACAGTAATCTGGGGCCAGAAGCAAATGCTTCACTTTCAGGATATATTAGTGCTACTGGGCATAAATTACTCTGATTTAACTCCTTCTCTAAGAGAAAAGTAGAATGTCCAGAATACAAGGCTCCAGGATAGTTGTAATTAGTTGCTCCAGGCATAGTTTCCTTATGTAAAGCTATGTTTTTTTCTGTGCAGAAAGAGGTAAGAAATAGAGTTCCACACAACAGCTTCCTACATATTATCTTGAAAGACTGTAATTTTACCTTCCTTCTATTCCACTCTCTCTGGTAATGAACAAATCTTCTCTGCTTCATGAAATCAGATGATGTGGAAATAGCCAGAATTCTTCAGCATTTGGGTTCAGCTCCGATTTGTTTATCACTAATAATGCTTCAGTAGGTGGTGAGGCATATACACATGTGAGTGCATAGATAAATAGATAAGATATATATCAGGTGCCTTGTAATATAAGACACCTGAACAAGTACAGCAAAGCTAGCTCTTTAAGGGCTGTTGCTGTTCCCCAGAGCCAGATACTACATCAGTCAGGCACTGCCTGGAACCTTTCCTCCATCTGCCCAGTCCCATTCGCTTTTCTACAGTCCCCAGCACCTCACAAAGTTTGTGGAAGGGGGCTTTCTTATGCTACCCCCTGCTCCCATGCAGGTCATCTGCAAGCTCCTAAAGTGCATACATTGCATGATGAGTAACTTGAAGAGATTTGCAATGAGTGAGTGTTCAGAGTACTTATCTTTAAATCTGGCAAGGGCAGTTTCAGAATGGCTTGTCTCACTTCCCCCATTTCCTTCTCCAAAGAGAGCCTGTTAGCACAGACAAATGAGGCAAGTCAATAACGTCCACCCGGACAGGATATATTGAGCCAATTCAAGGGTAGGTGGATAGCAGCTGCGGTCCTGCCTGTGAAATACTATAGCTGTGCAGTGAGTCATCAAGCCCTTTTTATTTACACTTTCGTGTAAGTGCTGGCAAACACTGATTTATGTGCTGAAAGCTGAGAAATGGGGTATGGGCATGTTAAAGAAAGGAACACACACACATGTATGCACAGACCAGCAGCCTATTTCGGTTCTTCCAGGATTATTTTAAGCCACACAGACCTGAAACAGATTGACCTTTTATTACTTTTGAATTGAGGACAGATTTCCCCTTTAAAGGCTCGATTATATTGCTGGGCTTGTTTGCTTTTTATGATTTCAGAAGATGCCATGGTAACTTGGGCAATGAATCCGAGCTTAGGATGTTTCATGTGCTGAATTTCAAGCTCTGAATTGTAGTTTGTAATTTTAATGAGTCTGGTGCCTGGAAAATTATTATATTTACTCTTGAAGAGCATTTATGGCAGACAAGTTATAAGGACTGATATTTGACAACATGGTTCAGATTTGTGCCTGGGTTTGTACATTGGAGAACATGGAGTTTTTCTGGGAAGTATGTGATTCTTGGCCTTTTTGGAGAGCTTGATAGATTAATAATGTCTGAAGTTCAGCTATAAAAAGCTGCTTTTCTGTCAAATTTATTCTATCAAGAATTCTTGAGTGGAATATTATCTCTGATTTTTCTAGGAGAAATTTAATTATTTGGATAACTACATGGAGACATTTATTCATTTTTTTTCTACCTGCAGAATTGCTTTTTTCAGTTACCTGGTGCTTTAATAATCTATGCTCAGGGAAGAGGCATCTTGGTGCTAAAGATCATTCACAATGTCGTTATTGAAAGGTCCTCAGGCAGATGCTTTATGTAAGGCAGTGCCAGGGTGGAACAATCTTGTGCATGATGGAATGGGTGTTTACCATTTTCTCTGTATTCTAGAAATGTAGAAAAGTATGAGTAAACATTATGTATCCAAGTCTGCATTTGAAACCATGACTGTCCAGGTAATAATCTTTTCCTTACTAAGGAGCTTTCAGAGCTCTGGTTAACATATGGACCCTTTGACTGCTGGATGGGAGAAACCAGATTTATTTCAAAACATTATTTAGTAGGTCCCCATGAAGAGAGGAAGGAAGAGAGAGAGGACAGTAGGAAGAAAAGAATGGGAAAAGGGGAGGAAGGGAGAAAAGGAGGGAGGAAGGAAGGGAGAGTTGTAGGAATAAAAAAGAGGAGGGAAGAAGGAAGGAAGCAATCAAGCAAAGATGCACACAACCCACTAGTCAATGTGTGTTATATCCCCATTTTCAAAAGTTTCTCCACCATCACCATACAGAAGATGGTTTATTTTATCATTTTTGCATTAGGATATGAATCTGTTGATTGAGTCAGAGAAATCTCTGCTGATTTCTTATGTGACAGCAAGCACACAATGAAATTTTAGAAACTGTAGTGGCAGATGCTCTAAAATACATCGTCTGTACAGATTCCACAAGGCTGCCTCCTCTTCTCTGGTTTAGAACTGTTAAAAAAAAGTCACACCATTTTTTCTTATTTAGGGTGAAAAGGTTAACAATTATCAGACCAGTCATTCTGTGTCACTCAGTAGAAGCAAAACTGGCATGTGAATCTTTATTCTTAATTTTATTTTTAGGTACCTAATTTGTTTTCCCATTTGATGATATCTTCAGCTGAAATTGTAGGCTGCTGATCTCTCGGTTTTTTCTCCTGCAGTGAATGTAATTGGACACTCTTAACCATAACACAACTGTTCTAAATGACACAGAAAGTAAACGAAGGCTGCTATATTAAAGAGGAGTCTCTCAATAGATTTGTGATTAACTTGCAACTATAATAAGAAATTACATGAAAATAGAAATGAGTAGGAAAGGTTAACCAGCTAAGACAGGAAATTATATCAACAGCAGGGGGCAAAAAAAGAGAAAAGAAATATAGTCTCTTTACAGATATACTTCTGACATCAGCTGTTTCTCAAGAGCAACAGATTTAGAGCTAAGAGGCTTGTAGGGCTAAAATATACAGTTCAGATTAGAGATCAGGATTTGAGTCCTGGTTCTAATCACTGGCTTTCTGCTTAGCTCTGAGAAAGCCCGATACCTTATTTTCTCTTCTTCTCTGTTCAGCCTATAAACTCATTAAGAGTTTATGTAACGCTTAATGCCAGCTCCTCCAGTGTGGAAGCTATACATATAACTGGACAACAGATAAAGTTTTCCATTCTCACACATCTCAGCCTTGTACTCACTTGACAATGATTGCTCAGTATGGCAAAATGTATCAAAGACGAAGTCTATGTCCATTTGTCGTGAACACAAGTTTATATGTGGCTCTTTCAATTAAGAGCAGAATATCTTCCCACAGACAGTTAAGAATAATTCAGTGTTTCAGTAGGGAGCTCCCATGTGAAAAAGGAGGAGAGATGAGAAGTGAAACAAATAATTCTTTTAGTAGGAGAATTAGTGAACTATATCTCTTTCTTGGGTAGATCTTCTGTTATTCTAACAGAAGGTCAGATTATCTGTCTTCCTACTGATAAAGGCAGTAAGAGGAACCCCCCTCAATTTTTGCAAACTGTGTAGAAATAAACTAATTTCTTCACCTCTATTTATTTGTTAAATTGGCTGGAAGTAGTCTATAGATTCAAAAGTTATCAGAAAACAACCTCCTTTGAGACAATACACTCAGCCAGGGTGATTGCATGAGGCTTGTTTTCTTGGGAAATCAGGTTAAAAACAACCCACACTCATTATTTCCATTAATTTAGCTTGCACAGTTTATAGCATGCATTCCCAAATGAACCAGTCAGCACAACACATGGCCAGCTCCTGCTCTATGTAGGCAACATTTCCAAAATGAAGAACAATTTATTTTAAGAGTATGTACATCCCTCTTTTATAGCAAAGTGACCCGTATAGGTCAAGTTATACCTACTGTAGTTCTACTAGAGGAAGAGGAATTGTTTCAGAGATGAGTTTGCCCTATAAGCCCTCTCTTGTGTTTGTCTCAGTTTGGGTCAGCTATCTTCTTTGCCCCAAGTGGTTCTGATTTCTTAAATCATTGTCAGGATGATCTCTTTTAAAAGCTTAATTAATTTTTTTCTCTCAGACCTTTCTGTCATCACAGCCATCTCATGGCAGCACAGCATTCTCCTTTCCTGGGCTGAGTATAATGCAGTCAGTAACATAAATCCAAAATAAATGGTCATTGCCCTACAGTATTAACTTTAAACATCCTATTTCAGCCAGTTACATGAAGTCAGACAGCTACTCTTTACCCCTTACAGCCCGCGTGAACTTGAGGAGGTCACAAAAGGATAGCAAAGCAGTATCTGGCCTATACTGCTTTACTGGTTTATGTTAATGAGTATGATAATATTGGGCTGCAGCCTGCAGGCATGTTGCTATCGTACCCAATTCTCTGTGCTTAAAAATAAATAAATATTTTTTAAAAGGACAAGCCATTTTGTGTGGTCTAAGAAACAGAAAAATGAAGTGATAGTAACCAGACCATGGCTATTGTCTGTACAAAATACATCTGCAATGCCCTTAAGTTTACTCTTTAGTTTTTATATGCTTCAGTTCTTATGTCCTGTCAGAAAGATCTATATAAACATCACTTTGTTTAAGAAAAATGGATTTCAATTGTTTTCATTACAGCAAATTAAAACATTAGGGTTTATTAGGTTTTTAATATTAGGTCTCTGCATTACAGAGAAGGAAGACCATAATTTAGGGGTCGTATAAAGGAGGGGGACAAATGTTTCATAAATCACTATGGATTATAGTAGAGGGTTTTCTTGAAAAGACACTGTTCCATCTACTAATCTCCACCTTCTAATTACCACTTCATATGGTGCATGCATGACGTCTTCCTATAAAAATCAGAAATCTTTTGCTAAAAAAAGCTATTCCAGTACTCAAGTGTACAACTGAAGTGAGTGCCTGTGAGGCTGGGCTCAGACACAAGCCTTTGTGGAACAGGCATGAAGACTGCATTCTTCTCACCATAAAACAGACCCAGTGGCCAAACTAGAGTCAATACAATCCTCACTCTACCAAGAAAAGAACAGTGTGAGATCTTAAAGCTTTAGTCTATGAGCCAGCGTGAGCGAACCCAGCACTCCAAATGTGTCTCACAATGGCTGAGTAGAGGGGAAGTATATATCTCAAACTGATGGCAGTGCTCTTTCTGATAAAGCCCAGGCGGATGTTGCCCTTCTTCACCACACATTGGTGGCTCGTGGTCAGCTTGCTGTCTACCAGGACCTCCAGGTCCTTCTCTCCAGAGCTGCTTTCCAGCCAGTCAGCCCCCAGGGTGTGCTGGTACATGGGATTATTCATCCCCACACGCAGGACTTTTCACTTGCCTTTGTGGAAATTCAGGAGGTTCGCATGTGCTCATTTCTCCAGTCTGTTGATACCACTCCGAATGGCAGCACAGCTGTTGACTGTATCAGTGATTTCTCACAGTTTTATATCATCAGCAAAGTAACTCAGGATACACTTTGTCCTATCATCCACATCATTAATGACATTATCAACCCGCAGGATGCACCAGAAGTGACTTGTCTCCCACTGGACTTTATGTTGCTGATTACAACCCTCTGGGCCCAGCTGTTCAACTATTTTTCAACCCACCTCACTGTACATGTCTCTAATCCGTGCTTTGCCAGAGACATACAAGCTATGTGGTAAGAAAACCAAACAAAAGCTTTTGGAGTATCTGAATGTGCCATACAAATGTAACCTGAAGTTTGCATTTGGCTTCAGGCCATTCAACTCACCTGTTAAAACAGCTTTCAGGCTCCAAAACTGTCCAGCAAACACCTTTCATGGGCATGGTGGATACATAAGAGAGGTAACACAAATATAGAGGAACTGAAATAAAACCACACTAATTTAAAGAAACAGGCACAGATACCTGCATTATGTTGGAAATCAACAATGTCCCCAGTAGGAATCAGTGCCCTTCCAAGGAGCTCTGAATCTGCAGTACAAATCCCAGATGAATTGAAGATTAGCAAAAATTAGCTAAACATCAGGATTTTAAGGCAATACAAAATGGACAATATGTAAAACCAGAAGTAGACAGAAAACCCTGATTTTACTTTTACAAGCTGCATCACTCCTTACTCCCGTCAGATTAGCACATCCATGCAGAGGAGAATGCAGTCCTTTGAAACATCTCAAAACTTTCAGAGTTTTTTGTGGTCCCTCAGTCAGGTCCCCTCCTGATGTTCATAGGCACCCCATGCCTGTAGACCTCTCAAATGTTGTGCCTCAAAGACACTTGCCTGACTGTTTCCTAGAGCATCTCTGCAATGCTAATGAGCAGACTTACTTCCACACAAGGTGCTCTACTCTCATCTGATCCTATTTCCTACCATTCGCTCATTCAATCATATCCTGCTTTGAACTTTTGCCCTTTTTAACTCTCTGTGCAGGCTTACAATCCTTAGACATAAAAATACATAGATATGTTTATCTAACCACAACCAGAGCAGCCTCAGGGATAGTGATTTAATGGCTTCTGTTCTGAGGATAAAGTTGTTTATAAATATGGATGTAACTGGGCATACCAGTGGGAGGGAACTATGCATTATCACCAGGTGTCTCTCTAGGACATCCAATTCATTTAATAAAGCATCCTTCTAAATGCATATACACACACACATGCACACACACACAGCAGCTGTTCAGATGGGCACAAACCATGGATCTTTTGAACTGATACGAAAAAAGAAAAAGTTGCTAGAATGGTGTAAGAGTCATAGATCCCAATCCATTTGATTGGTGATGCTGTGTTCCTTCCATAGGAACATAAATAAACACAAAGAGAGCACCATTTTCTCCCAGACACTTATTCCTTGTGAAATGGGAAGCCTGCATCTTTGGATGAGGCTGCCTGGGCAGAGCTGCTTCCTCTATTCAGTTCTGAAAGGTTTGCTGCAGGACCCAGTAGAACCTGGCTGGAAGTTCAGCCAGGCAAAACACCTGGTCCGGTATACAAAACCATCAAAAATAACAAAAGAGCACTGTTTCTCACCTTTTTTTTTTTAATTTTATTTTTTCTCTGAGACTGCAGTCAACATCTTCTGCTAATGCTACAGCATTCCTCTAGGCTGTATGTCAGAACTGGGAATGTTTCTTTTCTCTTAGTCCATGAGACAACAGACAAAGTCCACACTGGCTGCTTCAGAGGGGGTCTGGTGTGGTTGAAGTCATAACACACCTTTGCCTGCAACTCTTACTGAAATGGGATACTTTGGTGGTGTGGTAAAAGGCTTTGCATCCTAGTGCACAGTTGTGAATGCCACTGAGTGGTCAGAGTAAACAAACAACACTATAAAAACTGTATCTTCAAAGATAACCAATGGATAAGAAACTAGCTAGTGACATAACTTTTCAAATTATCTAAATAACTGATCGAGTACAGAGAGGAATAACCTTTTAAAATAATTAGATTTTGTAAGCAGATGTACAAATAATTAACTTCAAATTATGCAGCCAAGGAATAATGCAGATTGCAAATTTCAAAGTCAGAACAATTGTAGTTGCAAAGGCAAGTAAATGCTGCTTAGAGAAGGCAGACATCTATAGATTTTCAGGTAAGCCAGTCAGAGCCAGACAAGCACGTTCTACTTCTTGTAATGATAGGACACTGAAAACTGCAGGACCAGTACTTTATCTTTCTCTGTCTGTTCTGGAAATGCTCCTTCTCTGAGCTTCTGAATCACTGGCTTCATTGCTATTTATATGGTAGCAGTTCCCAAAAGGATGCAAGGCAGTTTATAGGCACTGGAAGTCAAGTCCCAGCCATCTCAGCTTTTTATTTACATTTATAAAGGGCAATATTTAAAATGCTCCTAGAGATAAAGAGGAAAATTAATCATAAGTCATATTATTTTCTTTTGCAAAGGGCAATAGGCACATACACAAGTAAAAGGAGGCAAACCTGAAAGGCTTCCTCAGATTAAAAGATGGTGCTAACACTTGTGTATGAGGCAAAGGGGTTGGAAGGAGCCATATCATTTGTGAAAAACACTGGTACATGGACAAACCACTGCTGAAGAAACCTTTTCTGATAGGGGGATCTATAAGGAAGAGATTGAAAGATGAATGAGGAGAAAAGGGGCATGAAAAAAGGCAGAGTAGAGAAGCCTAGATGAGTAAAAAAACAGCAGTAACATGGGGATGACGGAAAACCAGCAGTTGGGAAAAACATATCCTTGAAAGTGGCCTTTATCAATATAGAAGCAAACTGCCAAGTATTTTTCTCAGTTTTGCTGATGGGTTGACACCATGGATGTGTTCTCATTCCTGGCTCAGCTGAGACTTCTGTCCTGTGATAACAGTTTGCTCACTCCACTGTCTCATCTGGCTTGCAGAGTGAGAAGGATGGAGACTCCAGGTGAGGTTTCAGATTCTTCACAATACTAGAAAGCAATTTAAGACTTTAAAAAAAATGAAAGAAAGGCAGAGGAGTTCTTCACTTCCCTCCTATCAGTTGCCCTGGTATCTAAATTATCTTCTAGGCTCTGTGCCCAAAATCTTTATGTGGTGTTATAGAAATGCAGAATAATCTCTCTTCACCTGAGAGTGAAAATTGGTGTTAATATAAAGAGAACAACCCCTCCAGGATTTACTGTACTCCTAGGACTTGGTCAGCTGTCTCCATTTGTTCCGTTATGACTAGTTTCCATATCAATGCAATATGCTGATGGATACGTCTCTAAGACAAAAATCTGCTGTTACATCAGTATAAAGCTAACAGAAGGCAGATATAAAGATTTACTTTTCATATCTATCTTGGTATCTAAAATGTTGCTACATTTAAAACATTTCTTGCAGTTTGCCAGTATCTATTTTGAGCTTTATTTACATGGAAGGTTTAACCTGCTCTCAAATCT
Source organism: Psittacula echo (assembly GCF_963264785.1). Lineage (NCBI taxonomy): Eukaryota > Metazoa > Chordata > Aves > Psittaciformes > Psittacidae > Psittacula > Psittacula echo. Next base: position 42,601,649 of record NC_137738.1, read on the forward strand.
CAGTAAAGGTCTTAAAAAAGACATGTGGCTACATACAAGCTTTTTAGATGACATAAAGCTTGAGTGCAATGCCTGAAACCTAGCACTGCTCGACAGATGGGACAGGACTCAGATGCAAAGCCCTGGCTTTTCAAAGAGTCCCGTGTAGATGGACTCAGACCCGACTCAGTGTTTCTCCTGATCATATTCTTGGTAGGTGAAGTTGAGCTCTGAAAACAAACTTTAATGCACAAACTGCTCCAGCTCTCTTTCTGCCCACCTTGCCCAATCCTGTAGGCAATACAGACTTCCAGTTTTCTAGGGCTGGTTCTGTTTGTATCCAGCCTTTCTCCCCAAAAGCAGTCAAAGGCAGTTCTCATAAACTTTTGATACGATCTGCACACAAGGACAGCACAGGCAACGAAAGGAAGATCTGCCAAGTGGCACATTTTATAGCACTCTATCTATAATAATGCAGTAAACTTTTTTTTTTAAATAATGGACCATTTAGGAGGTTTTTTTTAAAATTCATTGTTTTTAAAAATCTATTAGGAAGGCTTGCCTGCATTTTCTGCATAGATTAGGAGGAGAAAGGTGGATGCTTATTACCTGCCACCTGGAGAGGCTGAATGCACAAAAAGAAATAAAGTTTAGATGTCAAATTGTAAGGCTTGATTCTCTGCCAAAGCAGAGCTTGAGCTCAATTATTCAGTCATGATGAAGTTGACTGGACACCTGCTAGATTATGAAGTAGAAACGGAAGGAACACCTGCAAAATAAGACCAGGAGGTGAGGGAGAGGAAGTAATCCTTGAAAGGGATGCAGCAGAAAGAGGCAGCATGACACTATACTGAGAAGTAATGTTTTCCAATAAATTAGCCTCAAAGCCACGCATAAGGGTTTAGCAAGCAAGAAGCTACTTACAAATAAACCAAGGTGGGGGGCCACACTACAGTCAAGATGGTCCTGAGACTGATGGTTTGATGTTTGGATTTCATCAGCATTTCTGAAGATCGAAAATCAGCAGCAATAAATTCTTGCTGCCTGCTTATTTCCAGATGCTGCTTTGTTTCATGAATATTTTGTACCTTACTAACAGTTCAAGTAAAACATAATCTACAAGTCTGAAATACCATGGAGTTAACTAATCTCTAAGAAATTGTATGTACTGGTATCCATGCAGCAGTTTCTCCCAAATCCTAATATTTCTAATATATCTTTTACCAAATATTTGTCATTGATTCATTTATTGTGTAGACAACTCACCAGTATGTTCTCAGAACTGTTTCTAGATAGGCTGAGATTGTGATAATGAAAAAAGATAGTCAGTGGTTTTACCAGCACACTGTTGTTTATTACTTGTAAATAACAAAAAACATCATTCAGGCTGTAGTCTCACCACATCCGTATTCGTTAGCAGATCTCTACCTCTCGGGTTAGTTGTTAACAAAGAATACGTGTCCAAGCTGAACTCCCTAGTCGTATATCATAGAATCATAGAATAGTTAGGGTTGGAAAGGACCTTAAGATCATCTAGTTCCAACCTGCCTACCATGGGCAGGGACATCTCACACTAAACCATGTCACCCAAGGCTCTGTCCAACACGGCCTTGAACACTGCCAGGGATGGAGCATTCACAACTTCCTTGGGCAACCCATTCCAGTGCCTCACCACCCTTACAGTAAAGAACTTCCTCCTTATATCCAATCTAAACTTACCCTGTTTAAGTTTGAACCCATTACCCCTTGTCCTATTACTACAGTCCCTAGTGAACAGTCCCTCCCCAACATCCTTGTAGGCTCCTTTCAGATACTGGAAGGCTGCTATGAGGTCTCCACGCAGCCTTCTCTTCTCCAGGCTGAACACCCCCAGCTTTCTCAGCCTGTCTTCATATGGGAGGTGCTCCAGTCCCCTGATATCCTCGTGGCTCTCCTCTGGACTTGTTCCAACAGTTCCATGTCCTTTTTATGTTAAGGACACCAGAACTGCACACAATACTCCAAGTGAGGTCTCACAAGAGCAGAGTAGAGGGGCAGGATCACCTTCGACCTGCTGGTCAGGCTCCTTTTGATGCAGCCCAGGATACAGCTGGCTTTCTGGGCTGTGAGCACACACTGAAGCCGGCTCATGTTCATTTTCTCATCAACCAACACCCCCAAGTCCTTCTCCGCAGGGCTGCTGTGAATCTCTTCTCTGCCCAACCTGTAGCTGTGCCTGGGATTGCTCCGACCCAGGTGTAGGACCTTGCACTTGGCATGGTTAAACTTCATCAGGTTGGCATCAGCCCACCTCACAAGCATGTCGAGGTCCCTCTGGATGGCATCCCTTCCCTCCAGCGTATCAACCGAACCACACAGCTTGGTGTCATCAGCAAACTTGCTGAGGGCGCACTCAATCCCACTGTCCATGTCACTGACAAAGGTGTTGAACAAGACTGGTCCCAACACCGATCCCTGAGGGACATCACTCGTTACCTGTCTCCAGCTGGACATCGAGCCATTGACCACAACTCTTTGCGTGCGGCCATCCAGCCAGTTCTTTATCCACCGAGTGGTCCACCCATCAAATTGATGTCTCTCCAATTTAGAGACAAGGATGTCATGTGGGACAGTGTCGAATGCTTTGCACAAATCCAGGTAGATGACGTCAACTGCTCTACCCCTATCCATCAGTTCCGTAGCCCCATCATAGAAGGCCACCAAATTGGTCAGGCAGGATTTCCCCTTAGTGAAGCCATGCTGGCTGTCACCAACCACCTCCTTGTTTTTCATGTGCCTTAGCATGCCTTCCAGGAGAATCTGCTCCAAGGTTTTGCCAGGCACAGAGGTGAGACTGACTGGTCTGTAGTTCTAAGTAACTTCTAAGAATTCGAATTTAGACACCAGATTGAAGTACCCATTAACCAAGCTTAGTGTGCTATGGAGATCAGATGCAATTCAGGAAGAAATGATTGATGATGAGAATAGCCTTTCTTTTCTAGGTTCTTTTGCAATACTGAAGCAAAGCTAAAGCAAATAAAACAGCTAACACAGGAACATCTTACTCAAAAAAAAAGGAGAAAAGAGCAACTCAGTGTCAACACTGAATAAGCAGATGATACTTACTGGCTGCTCTGCAATTACTATAGAAGCTCTGCTCCAGGAAAAAAAAAATCACCTAAAAATAAATACGTAAATGGTACGAATGCAGGAGTAGGTCTGTAGCAATTTCCTTAAACCTCTCAGAGGAGGGCTTGCATTAAAATTAATCTCCATAAAACTGATATTGCTTATTCTGTTACTATTTATATTTCCTTTGCATTTAGAAATCTGACTAGAGTCTCATTTTAACAGGCATCAATCGTTTTTGCTTGTATCAAAAAATGACCATCCCTAACACCTTTTTTGAAGGATGCAATATCTGGATAAAATTTGAATGTGAAAATTTCTCTGTTCCACAGACAGAACAGCCAAAATTCTAGTACTTGATAGTGGATAAAATGCATGCATGTTATAGTCTTCACCTTTTCCTCAACCTGAAAGTGAATACCTGAAATAGAGTAATTCTGTGATGGCTGGCCACTTGAACTGCAAGAAGTTCCATCATCTAATCATTATATTAAAACTTATGGGGTTTGGGGTTTCATTGTTTCTTTGTTTGTTTTTTAAGTATGTATATTATATTCTGTAAAAGAGGCTGAGTAAAACTAATTCTATTAGTAACATTTTTTTACCTTCTCTTTCAGCCTTCTTTACTTTCTTTATATTTACCCCCTTTTCCTGTTTCACAGTTAATTGTGATAAATGGCTCCTAAATTAACACAGATGAGTGATAAGGTTGGAATCTATACCTGACTGGCATTAATACTGGCTAGACTTTGGGGAAAAGGGTGCATCAGTGTTATGTGTATGTTTTATTTACATTTCTAAGAGAAGTGAGAAACAAAAAATGTAATTTGAGCTTGCCTGCAGAGGCTTTACAATGGATTTAACTTTGGTGGCATATAAGTCTCCTGAGCCAATTTCAAGACTGCACAGTCCCCTTCCCTTTATCTTCTTGAACTGTGTCCTAATGGGCTGAACAACATGGTGATTTTTACCACTTCTCACATTTCCAGATGAACCCTTTCTTCAATCAAAGATGATGAAGTGAAATGAAATCATGAAAGGCAGAAAACGTAAAGTGTGACCTAGGAATCTTAATTTTCCTCAATCATTGCTGTAACGGAATGCAAGTCTGCAGCAGCAGGGGTGAAATTATAGTACAAATTACCATGCTATGCCAGATAAATTATTCTCTACAGCATGGTTATTAAGTGATAGATAAATAACTAACACTGTAGGACTGATTGACAAAATATAAGTGACCTGGAGATAAGCAGGGCACCATGGAAATAACATTGCAGTGCTACTAATATTTTAACACTGAAATGAGATTTTCCAAAGCAGAAAAATCTAAAAATAGTACATGACTAAGCCAGCTACAAGTTAAACAGGTACTGAAAGCTCTTTAGCCGAGAACTCCTAGCTTTGTGACATATCTCACATAAATGATGTCTCTCAAATGCAAAACTGAGTACTGGCGTCTGTTCTCTGTGGAAAACACAAAACAGCTTTAAACTACTACTATGAGGATGTGATGGGATTTTCCCCTTCAAATAGGTGTTAGTATATGGCTACCTTCTTTAACAACAGCCTCAAAGAGAAAGTAGGCTCAGGGGTTATTCAGTGACACAGTGTCCTCTAGGTTTAGAAGCAGAACTAATAAAGAGAGAAATGAGTCAGACTATTACCAGACTGAACCCAAGAAAACACTGACCACACGGATTCTCTGGAGAGTTATCTCCATTATTTCTACAGCTGGGATCTGCTACAGTTGGAACATATATGTGCAAAAGGCTGTTGTAGTAGAATGACTTGGGTCTTGCTATTTTTGATTTCTCAAATTTACTTAATGTTTTCTCCCAGAACTTGTGACACATATATGCAAAGGATGATGCTTGCCTTGAAAGAAAACAGTTCTGCCCAGGTCATGATGAAGAAAATCCTTACACAATCAAATGTAAGGGCACCACTCTCAGGATAGGATTTTGGACAAAGCAAGCAAGCAGGGTTAACAGCAAGATGAAGAACATCAGCGTTTTAGAAATGGAATATACATCTGACACTGGGCAAACAAGCTGACTGGAGAGAGACAATATACACCATGTTCCATGGGGAAAGTCATGATTGACTGCAATCATGAAACTGTATTATTGCACCAGAAAAAAAAACTTGTCATAAAAGAAAAGTGGTGAAAAGCATGCATGTTCTTAACCCAGATTTGTATACATTTTCTGCTGACTAGAAGAATTTGTTCCAAAACCTTTGTGTTGTCTTTCATCCACAATGTGCTGTAGAAGGAGCAAACTGTTTATCTGAGTCCCCTTGAAACTAGAGTATCAGAAAGTGAATTACTGTGGAGTCAGAGAGAACCAACCAGTTTCTCAGGCCAGTGGCATCTAAACAGAGGTGTACGGCCTCGTAAAGGTATGCTACACATAGGATCTGATACTCAAGTAAGTGCTCTGAATAGCATTCTGGCCTCAATCTGAATGAGGAAGCATGACTAGTGTACAGCTATAATAGGTGAGGAAATGAGCCAGTATTTTAATACTGCTCTTTATTTCAGTGAAATGCCTACTGTCTGAGGATTTCAAAATATTTCATAAAACAGGACTGACATGATGCTTAGAATGACACAGAGACATCTTTTGCCTGTGTGTTTTTGTGTCACTACCCTCATTAGACAAAGTATATCAAAGATAGAGGCAAGTTACAAGAACATGAATAATAATTGCACAAGTCATGTGGATATTTAAAATCAAAATAAGTCTGTCTAATTAAGTATCCAGGTAATTCAACACAGAGCTCCAGCAGAAATAAGGGATTCCTACTATAGTTCAATAGCAAGTGTCTCACTAAAGAAGGCTCCTGTGTGATGCCTCACACACAGTCACTTTTCCCAAATGCAGAACAAATTCAAAAAGAAAATAGTGAAAAAGGCAAAGTGCATCCAATTAAAGAGACCCATCCATGGAATAATATGAATGTTCTGGATGTAGACAAGTAATTAGAGAAATGAATAGGGATCAAGCTGAAGACCTGATTCAGATGCATCTAGCTGGAAGCTGGCCTGTGGGCAGAAGAAGCCACAAAAAAGAGGCAGCTTATCTAGCTTACTGTCTCCTTAATGCAGAGCAAAATGCTGGCAGGTAACAGTAAACATAAAGAGATTGAAGAAGATGGCTCTCTGGAGAAAGGCCCTTGTCAGAAATTTTAGAAAGCAAGAAAAAGAAAGGCAGATTTTTGTTTTCTTGTTTTCAAGTCAATTTTGAAACTGAGTGTAGCTCTGTAGGGAAGAGAATTGTTCCCTGGGGGAATTAGGGAAGTTGCAGAGTTCAAACAGAATGAAGAAAAAGGGGGAAATGGATATTTTTCCTCTAGAGGATTGCTCTCAGTGGTTGGTGCTCTCTGGAATCAAGGCTGAAATTATTGAAGAAAAAAAATTTAAAAAAAGTCCTCCACCTATAAATTCTTAACTAGTAACAAAAAAAAAAAATAATTAGAAAGGCTCAAGAATTTGGCAGTGAGATTTCTGGACGTTTGGACTAACCTTGTTGTCTAATATTTCATGACAAATCTGGACAGCACATAGGAATAAAATCTCCTTGAGGGGATGCTCCTTCTTTCTATGCACCTTGCCTCATCATCTGTCAGTTTGCTTATTTGGTCTCTGAACATTTCCTGTCCCCACAGAAAAACACTGCAAGGTCATGTAATCAGCTGGTATCCTAGTATGTGTACATTCTATCTAGCATAACAGGGCTGATTTAAGGCTGGATGGAATTTCCCGAGCTTTAGAATGGAAGATACTTTTATCTTAAGCAGTGAGATTTCAGTATAAATAATCCAGATATTAAAACCCAAACACCTAATACTTTCCCTTTAGATCTATTTCAGTAACTACATTTTCTTGCAGCAGTGTCCAGGTGGTGTTCTCCTACTCACTGCATAACACTGCGAAGTAGAGAGCTTATAGCTCTGCCCTTAACTGGTAGCAGCATGTTGAGAAACACTGATGGTTCTGTAAAGTCTTGCATGCATAAGAAGATCACTGTTGTTCAACGTTCAGGTCTCCTGAAATGGCAGGCATTTGCCTTTCATTCTCCCCCTCCTCCTCTCTTCATATGTCTCTCCCCAAATAAAATGTTCACAGAAAAAAAAAAAAGATCAGCTGGGAGCAGGTGGTTTTAAGGAAAGCGAATTATGTTTTCTGCTTCACTGGACTATTTCCTGCCTTGCACTATGGGAGAAATCCCAGAACATGCATGCCAGACACGGGGGCCTTCCATCAGCCAGGGACATTTCCGAAGGAGAACAAGTTGCTAAGAGTACCAAGATAAAAGCTGAGTGGGATAACTTGAATTTAATAAGATATACTGCACCCTAGATTGTTGCCATGTTGGTTTAGTGGTGCTCTGGGCAGAGAGCTCCAAGATCTCATTGAAGCAGCTTATACTGTGACAATGATTCATAGTTGCTTTCTTTTGACACCAAAGGAGGAAATGAAATGTGACTGAAAAAATGTCATTATTCCTCCAGCTCCCCTTAATTTCTCTTACAACAAATCTTCAGTGGAGACAGTCCTGCGGACCAATTTCTACAGCCACTCATTGAAAGGAACTGTAAGCAGACTCACAGAGACAGAATTGCTTTAGTGGAAATACTGATTCTGAAGTCTCTACTGAACAGTACATACCTTCAGTAATCTATGTGTCCTTAATGATATGCAGGCTTTGTCTGAGTTCCCATACAGACTCAGCACAGCCAATGTATCCCATTTGTACAGTACAGGGCCATACCCATACTGAGCAGAATCTATATGCTGAGTCTCTTGGGAAAGGTGCCGATATCTAGGAAAGGACCCAACCCTTTTTGTTTCCCCTGCAGCATTATGTCTGTCACAGCAGTGGACAGAAGGAGAGCTGCATGCTGGACCTTTTTGTATCATTCCTATAGGAATGTTCCCTGCTGACATGTCCTTGGGAGGGCCTGGAGATGTACCTATGGCTGTTTTGTTCCAGGTGTCATGAGGAACTGTAACAGTGAGCAGGACAGGGAAGGAAAGGACAAAATTTGAGATGGCCTTTCTACTTGAGGGCAGGGAATTTACCCTGTGTGCTGGTTTGGTTTCTCTTTAAGAAAATGATTTGTGATGTTGGGGAGCAGAAATACTACTTTCTCAGAAAGCAACAGTGGTTCAGAACAGCAGAACAAAACTGAGACATCATCCTCAGCAGAAGCTTTAGGACTGGGACGTAACAAGAGCTGTGGGGGGAAAACTGAGTTAGCCAAAGTTCTTTTCTGAAAGCACAGGTGGCAAATCAGCAGCTGGGGTACATTTTGGAATTATAAGGTTCATTTCCGCTCAAAAGAGATAAAATCAGTCACATGTCCAAAGGTCCATAGGGAGTCTGTACTTACAAAAAAAGCTGAATCCACATCAGCCTTCTGTTCTCCAGTATACTTGGTATGTGGAGTCTTCCACCTGTACTCCTCAAAATGATTTGTATATGTTGATTCTCACAGCCCATCCACCGATGATGTGATAATATTATCCATCTAAGCATACATTTCCCATGCAACTAACTACTTCAGCTCACTGACTTGTTTGTCAGAGAAACTCTCTGTGCCAGTGCTTGCAACAGAATTTCATCATCTTTACTTGAGTATCACAAAAGGGTGGAGGTTTATCAGACTTTTCTTTTCTGGCATGTGCTGAGAATTGCCTCTGGGGATGAATCTGATCATGGCAGAAATAAGTAAGTTCTTTCTTAAGGCTCAAGATTTTGCTTTCATCTCTGCTCCAAAAGCTCTACCAAGCACCAGGCAGCACCAAGCACCAGCCCAATTCCTTCCTAAGTACCTAAAGTTTTCCACAAATATTTCTTCTGTGTGTATCACAGACCTGGACAACATTTAAGCTAAGTACGTGAACATGAATATGACATTTGCTCTAGGTCAAAGTCTTAAAGAGATCATGAATTTAGGGATTGTTTCTAGTGGAAGGCTTTTCTCGTATTACCGAATACATCATGAATAACATTGTTTCAAACAAAAGCATTAAAAGAAGCCCAGATAGTTCTGTAAACTTGTTCTTGTTTATTGTCTATTGCTCTGCAGTTCAAAACTGATCCTGACACTAGCAATTTACGAGGGTGGATCTTGTGGCCAAATGCACAGTGACTTGGAGGATTCAAGACCTTGAAATAGATCAGCTCCAAGCCCTAAGGAAACAGGTACGTCTTGTGTGATCCAATTGACTGCAGTACAACTCTAGGGCTTGACATCTGTGTTCAGACTTCTCTTCCAAAATCTATTTGCTTTAGAAAGTGGGATGTTGAGGAGGAGGGAGAGGAGCTGTAAGAAACAAATGACTAACTGCAAGAAGCAGCAATTGGACTCAGCATGTTCTGCTAATATACACCTGATAAAAAAAACCCACTTTTTCTCCTCACTGCAAGCAACCAGTTTTATTAACATTGAACGATAATGTGGAATGACTGTGGGGGAAAAATGTTTAAAATAATAAGAGAAACCCTGCAGGTGAACAAGATTGATTTTAATAACAGCAACAGAGGAAATATATCTCTGGGATGTTTTCTCCCCCTTTCCTCTTTGGAGGGTAAGATGTGCAGTCTGACGTTGTCAGTCTTACCGGCAGGAGGCCAGTGACAGGATGAGCTGTGTGGCTGTCTGACAAGACTGAAGTCAAATCTCCAAGAGAAGTAGTGCAGTGCAGAAAGGCCAATATTACAGATTACAAGGGGGAGAAAGGATACACCAGGGTTATTCAGATATCATTATACACAGCAAAAATAAACCCCGAACCAACAACAACCCACAAACAAATCAGAATGACAGCTCTGCAAAAAAGCAGCAAGAACTGAACTCCGTCATATTCAAACCATACTGAATTACAAAGAAAAATATCACTAGCAACAGACACACATTACATCCCACACTCTTTGAAGGGGGCAAATAGAGCTGCAAAGGGCTCATATGCTTGTAAAAAATACAAGTCCCAGTGCCTGAAGATTACAACCAGGCTGAAAGTGAAGGAAGTCCAACACAATACCTTGTCTACATTTCACTCTTCAGTGATCATGTAGCTCCCGCTCAGTGTTTAACTGCCCAAGACCTGGTAATGGGAGTGTCACTCCCACAGTAATTACTCACTTAAGTAACAGCTACACGGATGTGTAGCACACTGGATTTCACAGTATATGCCATTTTTTCCAGTAGGGTTAAAAATCAGAATTGATGATTAAAACTTTGAAGTTGTTTCTTTGCGACGTGTTGTGTTAAGCCTGTTTTTTTTTCTTCCACTTGTCTTCACAAGCCATCTCCTCATGCCTCTCGTCAGGATGGCAGCACACTGCCTGCTGAGCTATGAAGTCCTATAATTCAGAGGAATTCTTGTTGTAGTTTTTATCAGTGTTTTGCAGCACCTCGTCTTATCTAATACTCTTCTTGTTGGAAAAAGAGAACTTTAAGGCTTTCACAACTTTGCAACTTTTGCAGGTTTGCCTACCCTCTTAGGCTTTAATGTTTTATTGGACTATAGCACATTGTTTGAACCAACTAGGTGCTTTATCACAATCCCTACCACACAAGAATAAATCTGGAAATGTCTGTCCTCAAAAGAGAGTAAGTGGGAAAAGGATTCTTTGATAGTGCATCCTGTGAACATCCTGTTTTTGACAAATAAATATGAAGTGGCAGCAGAGATCCCCATTCCAGAAGACAGCTGCATCATATCTATCTGATTCTGATTCTGATTCTATCGATCTACTAGGCTGGCCATTGGAATCATGGGCTCCCAAGGGCAGAGCTGAGGGAAAAGTGCTCAATGCCAGCTTAGTCACCAAAAATACCCCAAAACCAACCAACCAACCAACCCACCAAACAGAAAAAATAATTGTAAAGGTGATAGAGAGAGACAAAGAATAAATGTTCAGATTTGGGGAAGGAGAGGGAGATAAGCCCTATTTGCAAATGTTGATCATGTTTGGTGATTAGCCTCCACCAAGAAAAATGAAGGAGGGGTTTTTTGGTAACATTTCAAAACAAATCTTGATTTCTGCTCTGAAATAGGACTTTTTTTTCTTCCTGTGGAAAACAGGGCTAAATAAAAAGACAATGGGAAAGGTCTAGCCTCAAATAACAAATGAGAACACTTGGTGTCAGGCTGAATGCAATGTTTCAATTCAACATCTACTGCCCCCACTTCCCTCTCCCCCTTTTACTTTAAATGGCATAGATAAAATATTCTGGTTTGTTTTAAAACACATTTCTCCTGTTCAATTGTATGAATAAATAAGTAAATGAGCTGCTATTCACAAACCTGTGTTTAAGAGACCTAGAGCTGAGCTGACAAAGCTGCTTCAAATGTACTCCAAAGACCATGGCTGAGAGCACTTACAGCTAATCCAGGGGTGATTTTACCTAGGGAAGAGATGAGAAGAGTGTAAGAGGAAGCGGTGGAAAGAAATGACATTTCTTAGCCTTTCCTTACCTTGCACGGGCAGCTGCCCAAGGCAGGTGTCATGGTTTAAAACCGGCCATGCAGCTTGTTCACTCACCCTTCCTCCCCCCACTCCCGGAGGGATGGGAAGGAGAATCAGAAGAATGTAACTCCCACAGGTTGAGATAAGAGCAGTCCAGTAACTAATGTATAACACAAAACCACTGCTGCTACCATCAATAATAATAATGATAAGGGAGATAACAAGGGAAGAGAATACAACACCTCACGACCCAGCAGTGAACTAGCCCTTCCGGGTAACTGCCCCCAGCTTATATACTGGGCATGATGTGCTGTGGTATGGAATACCTCTGTGGCTAGTTTGGGTCAGGTGTCCTATTTCTGCTTCCTCCCAGCTTCTCCTCCTCCCTGGCAGAGCATGAGACTCACAAAGTCCCCAGTCAGAGTAACCATTACTGAGCAACAACTAAAAACATCGGTGTTATCAGCACTGTTCCCAGGCTGAAAGTCAAAAACACAGCACTGCACCAGCTACTAAGAAGGAGAAAATGACTGCTACTGCTGAACCCAGGACAGCAGGTAATCTACTGCCCCATGGTAGAACATGTTCACAGAGACAACTAAGTGAACTCTCATGTGATGCACCTGTAATTTGCCAATAATTCTGGCTGTCTGGTGAGAACAGCTTTCACACTGCTAGTTTATGGTTTTCCCTCTCAGCAGTAACTTTGAATTTATCAGAACAGGCTGTTCTACATATATGGCTGACATTGCAATTTATTGTATCCCACACATTATACCCAAGCATATGTCCCTATGTGAAGTGCTGTTTTACTCATTCAGCATTCACGCGTGGATGATTTCTTGTGCCTAAAGTATTTAATCTAATAGGCACTTTTAGTATACACAACTACAGGCACTAAGATTAAAGATTTAAAATAGTAGACCAATGTATTACATAAATGAAAATCTCTTTGGCACCCACAGATATAATATAGTATTTGGGCTTTCTGACCTTGAGTACAATTTCCATATACTCATAAAAAATTGATAGCGCTTCTCATTATCCATTCCCCTCTGCTCAGCCCACCCACTCTCCCTTCGTACTCACAGCCGCCACCTCCCATTACCCAGTCCTGTACATCAGCCTTATGGTCACCTCCAGAGGTGTCTGGGGGCAACTGGTTCAGGTTCTGCAAGGAGGCTGCTGTGCTCTGTAATCATCAGGAGCATATCAAGGAACACACCTCTTCACTTTCAATCAAGAAAATGACAGATTTCTTGTCACTTTCTTGCAACATGAGATGCAAAGAAAGCTTTCCACAGCTACATATGTCTTTAAGTGGTTTATAGCACATCACTAGGTTTCTGAGAAACCTGCTTCTCTGAGACATCAGTCAAGCAACAGCTCGGGTTCTATCCATCTTATTGTTCAGGCATCAGCACAATAGTTCGTTCCTAGTATTTGGGGGGGGAGGTTATTATTCCTGTTTTAAAAAAGGCTTATCCATTCTATGATTGAATTAATAAGAGAAAAAGCTTTAATGGGGAATAATGTGTATCTAATTATTAATGTACTATAGAACTTAGCTTTTATATTGCAATTTATATTGCAATTACCTTCTTTGTGATATAAAGCAGAACAATACAGAGGAAGAACTTCTTTATTAATGCCTAATAGCATGGTAATTTAAAATATTCAAGTTTCTTTAATAAGGTGCTGTATGAATGTTACCTAATTTGACAAGATTAATTATACAATTAATTTGAGACTGCTCTCAATTAAATTAGTAAAAATTCTTAAGAATACAGGAACCTAACATGAAGTGAGATACCTATTAAACAGGATATTAATTAGACAGAGATGAAATAATGCATGCTTTGTTAATATAAAGGGCATTGAGGAGTTGGTAAAGATGTATTATTTCATTACTTTAATAAAATAAAGGTAGTTCAGGCACAAAAAAAAATAAAAAAAAAAAATCATAGGATCCTTCAGAAGACTGTGTAATAGAAGTCAGTGTTAGTTCTGTTACAAGGACTGGGGGGTCCTATTCTCACCTTAGGCCAGGTTTATTCCACGTTGTTCGATCTTGTAGAACTACTCCAGTTACTACCCTGTTACAGCAGGCTAAATTCCAGTCCCAATGGAGCAGCAGGACCAGGAGACAAAGATCAGTCTTGCACTAGAAAATATACACCAATTAAATTTGTATATAAAGACAAAAAAGAGTGATGCACCACAGCATCATAAATTCATGAATGAAGACAAGTTAGAGTTCAGAATGCTGGGGGGATCAAGGCAAATGGCAGGATCACAACGATAGACTTCATAAGAGAGGACTTTTTTCAGAGACCTGCTTAGAAGCGTCCCATGGGAACAGTTCCAGGAGAGCTGACTGACTTTCAAGGATCACCTCCTCCAAGATCTAGAATGATCCATCCAGCCCTGTGAAGCAAAAGAGGCTTGCATGGATGAACAAACTGCTCCTGACAAAACTCCAACATAAAAAGGAAGTATACAGGAGTTGGGAAACATGGGTCAGGCACCCAGGAGGAATAAAGACACTGTCCAAGTGTGGAGCAATGAGATTAGGAAGCCAAAACTCATTGGGAGCTCTGTCTGGCAAAGGACATGAAGGGCAAAAAAAAGAGCTACTACAGGTACAACAGCAGCAACAGTAGCAAAAGGAAGACTAAGGAAAATGTGAGTCTGCTGCTGAATGGAAACGAGGACCTCTACAAAAAGCCATGGAGAAGGCCAAGGTCACCATGACTTCTCCATCTCTATTTTTACTGGCAAGACCATCCTTCAGTACCTCAGGCACCAGAGACCAAGGGGAAGGTCTGAAGCAAGGAAAACTTACTCTTGGTGAAGGAGGTAAGAACACTTAACAAACTGGACATAAACCAGCCCCTGGGATCTGATGGGAGACACCCTCAAATACTCAGGGAGCTGGCCAGAATCATTGTGATGCCAGTCTTGATTATCTTTGAAAGACTATGGTAATCAGGGAAGGCTTCTGTCTTAAGTAAAAGGCGACAATGGGTGCTAACTTTTCCAAAGGATGGATGACTTTTCTTTCCTCATTCAGAGATGGCACATATAGTATGTCTCAGACGTGACTTCACAAATTCTTGCTAAGTCAGAGAACCTATGTAGTCACTTTTTTCCACAGCACACATGTGAGCCTACTTTATCATGTGATCTAGAAAGCAGAAATCTTACACCAGCTGCACTTCTTCCCAACTCGCTGTTCCATCTTTGATACTAAGTTTTTTTTGTAACATGATAGTCTTTAAAACTCAGGCAGTGAAAAGTTGCCTACAAAGACGGACTAGCTCATTTTTCCTTGTGAAGCAAATCTTTTTAACTCCATAAGCATTTGTGAATTTTAAAAACTCATCTGCTCTAAGTCATCTGAATAGAAAGATAAATAGATCCCCTCACAGAACCATTGTATTAATCCCAGAAAAGTTCTTCTGAGGCAGAAAAATTGTTAAGCACTTCTTCCTTTCAGGGAAACTGACTTCATGTGATCTGCCTGAGGTCAGAGAAGAAATCTGCAACTTTACATGAACTCAGTCCTGACAAGTGCTAGGCTGTCACCCATCACTTAGAGAGCTGTTCCTCTACTATATACCAGTCTACATTTCCATCATGCTTAGCTTTTAAGAATAATAAAGTTCCTGAAAAAATAATTTTACAGCACTCTTTAATGCAAATATAATCAAATTATATATAAATCAAATCAAGAGTGGGATTCCTGTCAGCTAGCTTCAGACTTTGACAGTGTGGACATCAACACCCAAGCTAGTCACCCTGTAATCCCTTTGTAGCTAAAGGAGAAAAGCAGACCCTGTTAGATGTGAATCACCAGATCTGTTTTAAGTATTTGGTTTAGGAGGTCATGATTCATATTATGGAAGTGTCTAAATCTGTGTGGAAAGAGAGCCTAGCATGACTAACTCAGATGAATTTAATTCCAAGGATCTCAGAAAAAAGTTGTAGTCATTTCATCTGGGAAATAGAATACACGATATCACTGATAAGACCAATGATAATGAAACCTACAATTGAAAATATCAAATATTTGGAATTTATCCGCAGAGTGAGCTTTAGAGAGATATTCTTCAAATAATCTTCAAGAGCAAATAAAATCAGGCATTCCAAGAACAGGAAGAATCTTAATTGTTAGATAACTTGTTCCTATGAACTCCTCTCTGTTTCAAACCCAGTTATACAACATGAGTTTATGTATTTGAAACAAGATAGTACTAGTTCGTATTAATACTATTAGTAGTATATCATGTATATCAGTACATATTATTGTCATAGGCTCTTCTCTGCTATGACAAATTAGTCAGCTTTGAAGATATTTTAAGGAATTACTTATATGTTGCATAAGTATATATGTATATGTTCTGAACTGTTTAACTATATGAATTAGGCTTATGCTGCACTACATAATTAGGCAAGTTTAAAACCCCAAGGTTTTAGGAGATTTTAAACTTTCATGGTTCCAAGTTTACATCACATTTCTCATCTGTAGCAATGCGAACTTAAAGTGTCTTCTCTGGTATTTTTAATTAGCAGTAACATGCAAAATTTTGTGATCTTAGAATGAAACATAACCAGCCTCTGCTCACTTGTCCAGACTGAGCCCTTACGACACGCAAGATGCATTCAAACTATTGCATTCCAGTCTTGAAAGCAATGAGACTTTATTTTTGAAAATGAGAATTGTTCTGCTTCTTAGCAAAGCAGTTTTGGTGCTACATGATTTGCTGCAGTGGTTGGATAGATAGTCCATCATCACAGCTTCATTCCTTCTAATGAGACACCTAGCAAATACAGTAAAAATATATGGGGAATGTAGCCATTTTTTTGCATATAGTGCCAGCAATTCCTATTCTTATTAGTGTCTGCTGCGTGCCCAGATATAAATGTCAGCTGAGCACAGTTCTCCTAAGAAGTGTTTTCAAAACCGTAAAAGCTCCATTTCTTTGATCTGACTGCAAGAAACCTTGAGTTGATGATTGAAAAGAGCATGGCTAGAGGCAAGCATTCAAACCAATTGTTCTGCTGTGTCAGAACAAGGGCAGAAGGGATGACACATTCAAAGGGTCCATTTTGAAACTGAGGATCTCAACATTTCAACAACAGAGGGTAAGAATCCAAGTTTTTCTACCTTCCTAAAGGAGTAAAATCTATCCATCCCACTCCAAAAGAAATCTGCAAAAGCATAGGCAAATAAAGGATGCATTTGTTATACTCCTTAACTTTCCAGGGACTTGTCCTCCTTCATCATCTTTATCCTGTTCTGTAGGCTAAAGACTTTTCGTGAAAGCATGTCAGTTTGTTGTATTTGGACTTGAAATGCCAGATCTGTGGCTGTTACAAATCTGCTACGTGCCAGTGACAGCCACAGGCTTGCTCCCCTCTTGTGTGAAACACTTAACCAGACCTTATTACTTACTAGAGTGAAAGTGTGGGAAAAGCAGAAAGCTGGTGTGCATAGGTCCACATCAGCAGAACAAGTGAACAACCAGAATTTTTTTTCAATGTCTTCAGTCAGAGATGAGGGAGCTCTGAACTAAATGAGGACTTGCCAGCCACAACTGATCAATGTGAATAGGGAATGTTCTTCAAAAGAGCCCTCCTGCCACATCAGCGTCTTTCAGTTTCCATGCAGTACCTTTCCCTCTCCATGAGCTGTGATCTACTCACATTCCTATATTTCTACAAGTTATTTCTAACCTTAAATTTGGCTTGAACAGCTGTCACATCAGAGAAATATGTGAAAGAAACCAGACTGTATCTCCAACTACAGTGCACAGAGTATAGCAAACACCACTGCATAACTCATCTTCCTACTCTCATAAGTGCAGTTAATGAAGTACAGGCCGAAATCCTGCAGAAAGTTGCTTTATAAATATCTCTGTACTACTTCATTTCAAAACATAGATTTTGCTTGCAGGGCAAATTTCCACTTGGGAATGTGTTGCCAGTCAGACTAGCAACATGCCCCTCAGTCTCAAGCATGTGCTAGTCTCTGAAGGCAACACTTTGGGACTGTCTGTCAGAACAGCAGCATCCCATTCAAGAGACCAAGTGTTAAAGTCATCTCATGCCTTTAACAGAGTTATGTTCAACCTACGACTTTTCTTTTAAAGCAGCTTGCTTATCAAGGTCGTCGAGTCAGGCAGTCAATAGCACTGAACCCTTTTATCAGCTCTTCTTGGTAATTATAAATTATTTGCCATTAGACAGTATGTTAATTCTTACACTTCTACAAAGAGCTTAATCAATTGAGTGCATTTTATTATTTTCTAGTCTAAACATCATGGACTCATCATATAAAGTATCCAATAACACTAAATTATTCTAGATAGTTAAACTGATGTTAAGCCAATCAGAAATGTTATTTGAATTTATTAGGCTTCCTGCCTTATTTAGCCAGCACAATGAGAACAACAGAAACAAAATACACCCAAGAGGTGAAGTGCGAACTGAGTAAGAATGAGGCTTTGAAGTAGCTGCATAGAAAAATGAAACAAAATGTGTGATTAGCTTTCAGGAGGGAGAGAGCAGGAAAGGCACACCAAGCAGATCTGTACCATGCATTCTCCTTTGGGTCACGTTATTGCTGATTTGGACCCGCACATGCATGTTAGCACTGAGGAACACTTCTGTATCTGAGGTTGAGCTTCCCAGCACCGAAGCCTTTCTATTTGTTGTGTTGCAGCTTTAAAAACAGATCCAACAAAGGTATTTAGTATCTGTCCAAAGGCAGGCATTTGAATTCACACCTCTGATCCTGAAAATGCTGTCCAAGTTCTACCTTTCGCCCTTTCCTTTTCTCGACTTTCCTCGCCTTTCCTCGCCTCTCCTCGCCTCTTCTTGCCTCTCCTCTCCTCTCCTCTCTCCCTAGACCCTGCAAATGACCTAACAAACCCTTTTCTCTCAGAATACTTGTTACAAAAATAATCATTAGCCCAGATGGCTGCCCCCTACCTAAGCATTTTCTTACAGATGTAGTAATCCTCACTTTGAGTTATCTTTGCTTTGTATGGCTAGCACAAAACACTTGCCTAGCTCCTCACTGGAGACCCACATGCAGGCAGATGATAGGTGTTATTGTGAACCACAGCTGAAAGCATTTTCCACAGTCCTGGCTTTCCCATGAAACCCTGGCAGCATGATAAAAAAGCACCATGTTGGATTCCTTCTGGAGTTCTTATTATCCTCCTGCCAAAAGGCTGCTCTGTCTTAAAAAAAGAAAACAAACCAAAAAACCTCCATAGGTCCATAAAAAGGATATTTGTTTAAATAGTGTGTAATAGCAGTGTGTAATACTTCACCCTTCCTTTTTTTGCTTGCGTTAGCACAGCCTCTGAAGCAGGAAGCATTTTGGCATAAGTAGATATGGCCTTAAAAAAAGAATCTCCCACACAGGAAAAGACTTTTTCTGAACGGCCAGAGCTAGCTGCCCCTCTGGGAAAGCATGCCCTTTAATTTAAGCTGAGGCTACTTTTAGCTGCTATATGTGTAATTTAAGACTGCATTTGCTTTTAAGTGAGTTGCAACATGTTCTTTTAACTGGGTAATGGATCAGGCTATGGACTCTTCCACTGCTGAGATGTGGCTCTAAATAAAACTGAAAGAACTGCCCTATGGGGTCAGACTAGAGGTTTGTTTAACTTAATATCCTGTCTCCAACACCTGCCAATAACTGTTGCCTGGTGAAAGAATATAAAAGCCACAGCAGAAAGGACTGAATTATTCTCTCCTCTGTGGATTGTCCCAGCTCCTGGCAATCAGCAGCTTCAAAGAACTGTTGAAATTCACTAACAAAGTCGACTCTGACACACAGATTGCAGATCCAGAGACCTTTTCCAAAAATGTTCCTACCTATAACATTTTTCAAGTAGCAAACTAACTCTTCCATCTTCATCGCTGACTTGAGAGAACGTGGGGTGAAAGTAAAAATCACACTGATAATCCCATCATCTGACATTCAGCAGAGGCTGTCTTGTATAGAAGGAGATGCAAAGTAGAAGCAGACCTGCTAAATCTAAATGTTTAGGTAATAAGGGAAAATGCCCATAATTCACTAGAAATACCTACAAAATATACAACAAGAACTTCTATTATTACCTGTTATTAGAATCTTTATATTCTGCAGTTTTGTAACAAAGAATCTTTTTCCAATCGATGCATTTGACTGTCTCATTGCTTGCTATTTTGAATTCATGCTGCACGCTTATACCTTAACAACTCTATATTAATTCTATTTGAATATGAACTGAAGTTAGTGAAGAATACTTTTTTTGCAATACAGGCAAAGCAATAAACACAGATGGTCCCAGATTTCCTCAGAAATTCCTGTCTAAACCATTTTAGTTTGCTTTCTCTGCAAGCAAAGTGTAAACAGCACTGCAAGAATCAATCGTGCACACCCCTGTCACACCGCTGGCTGAACAATCTTTGTTGGCCACAGCTCCTTAAGAGGAGCTTCTATACTCTCTGTGCTGACACGCATAATGCAGCCAGCCAAGGGCTCCTGATACAGACACTAATGCACCATAGCATCCTTGTTATTTTTATTTACTTACAGAATGCCAAGCTTGATAAAATACTAAACAAAAAAGACATGGTCCTGCCCCAAGGAGTCGCTATGCTTTCAGATCTACCAACTCCAGTGCCACAAAACAACTTAAGCCTCTATAGCTCCCTTGAACTTTCTGTTTCTACTTTAGAAGGAGACAAGTTCATGCAGAAATGTCTGTGTTAATACGAGACAGTATTACCCTACAGCTGTCTGTCACTGTCCTTTTGCTGGTGCAGGCTGGTTGAACATTTCTTATTGAGTTCAGCACAAAAGTCAGCTGTAAAACCCACCTTGGCCAGGCACAGGAAGTGAAGGGATGAGATAGACCTGAGGTTGTATAGGTTATTTAGCTCAGCTGGTTTCCACAAAAATACATGAAAAATCGTCAGCGTTAACCTGGGACATGCGTGCTACCTTTTCCAAAATCAACTAATTTTGGCTCTTACAACACCGTAATTTTCAGCAAATGCATTCCACACAGGCTAAAAAAAAAAAAAAAAAAAAGGAAAACCTTCAAAAGTTAAGTTGACTTTTATGAGAGAATTGGAGGCTATTTCTGGTTACTAAGGAGTAAAACAAACTAGAAGTAGGACTTAAAGCTAGAGCAGATATCTCCCAGATCTCAGCTGAGAGACATGTCTTTCTGTCCCCTCCATGTGGTGGGTGTGCAAAAATAAGCAGAGCTAGGAGTGGGCATAGGACCCAAACTCTCTGACTGCCCCAGCTTCTAACTCTGTCTGCCTTTGATATGACAACCAGGGACTCAGAAATAATCTGCAGCATTGCTTTGGGAAAATGTGTGCTGTGGATGCCATGAAAGGAAAGTGTGAGCCAAGGGCTGAGGGTGAGAAAGATTGAGTTCTCTTTTTATCCCTCATAAATCTGCACCTGCCAGGAGGAAATCGACCTGCGGACAGGGCACAGGTAAAGGCAGGTTGCAAAACATATATCACAAAATGAACGCATTGCATAGTACATAAGCTTCATCACTTAGCATAAGAGCATTTCCAACTTCAAAGCAAGTAGTTAAACACATAAAGAATGATTGATTTTCTTTGGATATTTTTTGGCTATAGAAAATTAAAATAAATATCAGGTTTTAGTACTTAGAAAGCAAAAAATTAAGGGGCAGACATCAGTTAAATATTAAAGTCTACATGTTTGTGAATAAAAAGTTGTTATTCATCAGCTCATACCTCCTCTTCCAACAATAAGTTTTCATTCATACGTGTGCATTGAGTTGCCATGAACTGAATGGGGACCATTTCTTCAGATCATGACAGTGAATACAAGGGAGTGAGAGCATCATAGCTGGTCAGTAAGATTTCATTAAAATGTTGCCGATAACCATTGAGGATGAGGGCATGAGGGTCCCTGGCTTTGACATCCATCTTTATAGGCTGCTGATGAGTTTTCTGAAGCTGCAGGACATTATTTATGCATTATTTATGGATAGATATAGGGCTGTAATGAAGTTTTGGTTAACTCGGTAGAATGGGCAAAGCATCAAGAGAACTCTCTTGATGATAGTTTAGCCTCTTAAAAGTCAGATTCTTGATGGATATCAAAAACCATATGGATGATTACAGAGAATAATGGGATTCATATAAGTGATATCTCAGGAGATGTTATTATTTCCAAATAATAAAGATAAAATCCTATGAATTCGAAGGAAGGTGTGATTTTTGCCTTTTTTTTTTTTCCTTTGAAGTCTTCTTTATACCAGTGATACCTTGGTGTCCTGGGTTCAGCAGTAGCAGTCATTTTCTCCTTCTTAGTAGCTGGTGCAGTGCTGTGGTTTTGACTTTCAGCCTGGGAATAATACTGATAAAGCCGATGTTTTTAGTTGTTGCTCAGTAATGTTTAATCTGACTGGGGACTTCCTGAGTCTCATGCTCTCCCAGGGAGGAGGAGAAGCCGGGAGGAAGCAGAGACAGGACGCCTGACCCAAACTAGCCAAAGAGGTATTCCATACCACAGCACGTCATGCCCAGTATATAAACTGGGGGCAGTTCCCTGGAAGGGCCAGATCACCGCTCGGGTAGGGGTTGGGTATCAGTTGGTGGGTGATGAGTGGTTGTATTCTCTTCCCTTGTTATTTCCCTTATCATTATTATTATTGGCGGTAGCAGCAGTGGTTTGTGTTATACCTTAGTTACTGGACTGCTCTTATCTCAACCCGTGGGAGTTACATTCTTTCAATTCTCCTTCCCATCCCTCCGGAAGCAGGGAGAGGAAGATGTGGTGGAGTGAGCGAGCGGCTGCGTGGTTCTGGGTTACCGGCTGGGCTTAAACCACAACACTTGGACACCAGCTCCTCCCCTCCGCCTGTATTCACACGTAATAATGTGAACACTACTCTCCTAAGGCTATGGCAGTCTAACCTGTTGTGCACTGAAGAGGGAGACCCATCACTGAAATTTAGAAAACAGAATTTATCATCTAACATTGTGTGAGAATAAATTCTGTGACACAACATCACCTTATCCTTTATACAAACAGTTGTTCAATCTGGTTTTAGTCCCTCTGTTGTGGTTTGCATTACCAGTAGAATATGCATGCATTTGTTATGCTCACGATCTTCTCACACCACTGGGAGCTGGATAGTCATTAACATCCCTATCTAAGAAAGGGAGAAAAACCAGCAGATGCAGAGCTTCAAATTGCATAACTCTTGGCTCTTCATCCCATATTTATGCTGGTAAGCCATGACACTGCTTTTTACATGCAATTGCAATTTGTCTTTTTTTCAGGTTACTCATGATTTGGAGAATGCTGCTTTAGGCAGTCAATAGCAATTATACTTGGTGAAAAGAACATACAATACAAATTAGAGCAATATAGATTTTCCCCCCGATACTTTAATATTTAGTTACTCTGTTAGATTTAAACTGAGTACATAATGTTTAAGAAATTGCTTTCACTAAAACCCATTAACTGACACTTAGAAATAGCATTTTAATCCAAAGGATTGCAGCAAAATGTTGCTGTAATTAATAGGTAAGTTGGAGCAGTGAAAAATCCACTCTAAGCTAAAATGTATCTATGGTGGAAAGTTGTTTATATCCAATACTTAAAAGTACCTTAAAAACTGAGGGCAAGATCCTTAGCCAGCTCCAGTGAAAGCCATGGGGTTGCTCCCATTTACATTTATTGAGGTCTTGGCCCTCTGATTTAAACCCGTATTTCACTGCCTTAGCAAAACACACTGCCTTGCTGGTGATTTGTTTTGTTCTCCGTTTGGCTTAGTTAAATATATTCAGCCCAGCATATACTATTCAAATTTATTATGAAGCATCTCCATATCAATCCATACATCCTTCTTTGGCCCTATATGAGGAAATACCTTTGTTTAAACAGTAACATGAAGAGATTTTTGTAATATGTGATTTCCATACTAACAGTATATTCAGTGCCAGTGCCTGGAACCTGACAAAACTTTTCTTCCGAAAGGATCTGCTAAAATAATGTCTGAATATTGCTTGCCAAGAAATGTGGATATGAACATTTTATATTGTTAAATAAAAACACAATAATGAAGTTTTATACTAGAAATTCTCATCCGCAACGTAAACTCGGTAGTTTAGCCAAAGCAGATTCTATAGAATTCTTTATGGCATCAGTAAAGACACTTTTTTGAATGTAAAGATTCATCCATCATTCCACTTCTCTTGAGGAAATTTTCTATGAATGTGCTAGAAACACTAACAAAATATAAGACTGTCTCAACGCAATCAGGTGAAGGAAGAAAGATAATACAGTATATGTTTTATTAATGCACAAGAAGTTTGTTAATCTGTAAATGGGGTCAGCCATGAAATGTTCATTCCTGGAATACTTTGGGAATCCCCAGAATTATGTGGGAAGATTTAGTGGTACTTATAACTATACTGACAACTGATAGCCATTCTGTTTCTGCATATGCTTGTAATGAAAAAAGCCACCAAATCAGTAGGTATTTCTCTAATGGCTGGGATGACCAACTTCATGACTTTCTGATGGGGAACAAGTCTCTGTCTGTTCAAACTGAAAAGCTCAACAATTAGGAACAGATCAGTGTCTAGTTATACGTGGACACCACTATGCTGGTCAATGTTGTTTGAAGGATTTTAGATCAGCTATGCTTGGACAGCTTTTATGAACTGCTTTAAAAGGACAAGAAGATACCCAGAACAATGGTTCTTATGCCCCCAGGAGGTGGTCCACCTCTACTAAAAGTTTATCCTTCCTCTAAAAATCAAGTCTCATCTCCTGAGTAATTTCATATTTGTACATTAGCCATTCAATTTAAAGCATGGAACTTTATATAGCAACTAATCTCTGTGTGGCCTGGCAGAGTTGGTTGATTGTCACAGATAATTTCTTGATTTGGACAGTATTCAAGCTAGTGGCCCTCTGTATCCAAGATAATCTCTTTTCAGAATATACTGGGTACTCTTTTAAAGGTAGCATGGAAAGACCATCATCATTAGCAGTTTTGCTGAAGAGCAATATTTAAAAAATTACCAGCAGGCCATTACTTGAATTGCCTACTTCTGTCATTTCAGCACATCTAAAAAAGGAATTCCCTCTCACTCTTTCAGAACATAAGAGGTTTGTAATCAACCATTTGTGCAAATCTGGGAGCACATAGGTAGTCAGGAATTGTCTGCTTTCCAAATAAAAAAATGTTCAATTAGTGTCAGAAAGCTTCTTGCACAAACAAAAGGTTGTCCCTGGTTACAACTGCACTCTACAGATCTCCTTTCAATCTAGATAGACCTGTGCTGACAGCAAATGGCACATGCTTATCCAGCCTGCAGCATACAAAGCATACCCAGTAGCTGTGGGCAAATAGTGTACTTGATGACTTGTCTTTATTTACTCTCATGTGTTTCTCCAGGATCACTAATGTAGAACTTGGTCTCCATCGAAAAGAGTGTCCCAATCACCTTTTTGTTCTGGCACTGAATGTGTTGTGGTTTAAACCCAGGGCGTAAATTAGACCCACGCAGTCCACTTCCCCACCCCTCACTCCCCTTCTTCCCCCCGCTCCTGGAGGAACAGGGAGGAGAATCGAAAGAATGCAACTCCCACGGGTTGAGATAAGAACAGTTTAATAACTAAGGTATAACACAAATCACTACTGCTACCACCAATAATAATTATGATAAAGGAAATAACAAGGGAAGAGAATACAACACCTCACCGACCAATACCTCTCCCCCACCCAGCAGCGTTCTAGCCCTTCTGGGTAACTCCCAGTTACCTCCTGGGCATGATGTGCTGTGGTATGGAATACCTCTTTGGCTAGTTTGGGTCAGGTGTCCTGTCCCTGCTTCCTCCCGGCTTCTCCTCCTCCCTGGCAGAGCATGAGACTCACAAAGTCCTTGGTCAGGGTAAACATTCTGACCAGCAACTGAAAACATCGGCTTTATCAGTATTATTCCGAGGCTGAAAGTCAAAACACAGCGCTGCATCAGCTACTAAGAAGGAGAAAAACTGACTGCTACTGATAAACCAGGACAGAACGGCAGCCAAGACAGCAGGCCTCAGTCCCTAACTTGGGTACTTGGTCACATTTGCACACATCAGTAACAACATCAGCAACAACATCAGCAACCCCATTATTCTTGCACTTTCTCCTTTGTATGCATCTGGAAATACCTTTTGATCTTCATAGGCTTTCCCAGCACTTCACTGTTGTTACACTGGATAAAGTTGCAACTTTACTCAGTGTAACAACTGCAAGAACTTACTTGTGAGTAAGGGAGCTAAAAACTATTGTGGCAGCTTCTGGTGTAAAGATTCA
This sequence comes from Psittacula echo, assembly GCF_963264785.1. Classification (NCBI taxonomy): domain Eukaryota; kingdom Metazoa; phylum Chordata; class Aves; order Psittaciformes; family Psittacidae; genus Psittacula; species Psittacula echo. The sequence continues at coordinate 42,627,603 of NC_137738.1, forward strand.
GTTTTATCGCATTGGAACACACCTTCAGCCACTGTAAATCCATTTATATTAACTCCAACTAACTACTTGATGTTATACCAGATGATAGGCATTCAGCTGAATTTTACAGAGGTTCGCAAGAATATTTTACTAAGTCTTCTTATTTTTATTGATATCAGCTGGGAATATTACTGAGATTTGTTTAAAGGAATGGTGAATCAGTGCCAGTTCTGCCAGGCCTCTCCTGTTGTCTCCATAGCTGCCAAGTGTGGGGTGCATGACACACAACAGCTAAGGAACCCACAGAGTGGTTCAAATCATGTATTCCTTAAAAAATGCAGAACGCCCCACATGGCTTGGAATTTGGGAACAACCAGGCAAATCTACCTCCAGGCAGCAAGCCACCACTGAGACCAGCAAACAGAAAGACAAGAAGGGAAAGCCTGTCAGCCCAAAGATCGGCAGTTACTGCTTACATTCCCTCCAAGGCTCCACCTTTTTAATATTTGGGGTTTTTTTTAGTAACAAAGATTCACTAATCCTCAACTCCTTATCAGTGCAGACATCAATGTGCAGTAAGTGCAATTCACTTAGTTTGGTAAGTGTGGTTGTCTGTGTGTTAATTGTGGAATCATTCTCATCAGTTATTTTGCATGCCTGATCTTTGTTAGACGTATTATGGATCTAGGAGTCAATAGTCCATCATTTAATATTTTCCATGGATATAGGTCATTGATTTCAAAGAACAACAGTGACTCCATCTTGTGCCCTGTACTCATAGTCTATACCAAAGTGACATTAAAAGCACAGATTCAAAATGCTCAGCAAAACAGGTTCCTTAAGCAGGTGGTTTAATCACTGCAGATTTCTACAGACCCAAAGGCACTGCCTGACATTCATCCAAATTGCAGCTAACTATTAGGCCATTCTTCAGTTTTACTGAGCTCATTTCAAACCGAGTTAAAAAAGAAGGAACTGACAATACTAATTCCCACAGCATCAGTACTACTGCTCTTGTGCTACATTAGGAAGGGACTGGCATAGCTCCTGCCGGCACCAATGCATCCACCTGTAGCTTCTGCAACGCAGACAGTTGACAAAATTTCTCAAAAACATAGGCAAAGCCAATGGGATGGAGCACAAGGACTTGCTTTTGGAGACAAGGCATCCATCCTGAGCAACATCTTTGTCATGCTCTTCCCACCCTATTTGGGGTGGACACCTGCTCAGGTCTTCACTTTTTAACAGCTGGATGTTAAAAAGTGGCCACCCTCTGACCCTCAAGTCTAGATTTCCTTAATTGCCTGATAGACATCCTGGCAGGATGAGAAATTTTCTGAAGAAGACAGGACTCCAGGCTTTACAGCTCTATTATCTCTTATGTTGAGCCAAGCATCAGCTCTACAGAGAGCATTTTTGACTTGTAGGAAGTCCTGGGAAGTGCAGCTGCTTTAATAGCATATTTCTAGGAAACTGTTCACAGGGAGACATTGATGCAAATACGTATGGTTTCCCACCACAGTGGCACTGGATTTACTTGGAAGATTCTTGGGAAGATCAAACCCTCCCATGCTACTCTTTTACAGTGTCTCATCACCAGAGCTCTGCTATTTAGAAGAAATATTCTTCAACTTTACAGGTAACTAAATGCTAGGCAGAGCAGTGCGGCTAAAGTCTGGTTCTCCTATGTCACACATGACTGCATTAATGATGGGTCTATAAAGCTAGTTTCTTTAAATGTTCTAATGTTTAACAATTTAAGTTTCCGACTGCTAAATCAAGGATAGCCTCAGCTCAGACCTTTAGGAGTACCATCCTTCTGACATTCACCTGCAATGTGAAAAACTCACATTCAGGTGTCTGTTCAGAAGGGTGTGAGCAAACAGGCACTTCCATCTGCAAATGGATGGAAAGAAGAGAAACAGAAACCTGTGTAGCCTGGGGAAAGTGTCAACTAAAAGAGAAATAGCCTAGACGTGAGGAGGAGATGTATGTAGTAAAAGAGAAGAGTGGTTCTCAAGCAAGTTTCCTGCTGGCATAGGAGGGACAAGACTTAAGAGGTATGAAAGGCTGTGATCGGCAGCTGTAGCAGAGGACTGAACTGATTATAAAGGCAGGTCTTTTTTGATCTATCTCCAGTAAGTCAAACAAAAATCTACATAAATTCAGCTTGCGTGATTATGAGGGTCAGCCCTCAGAGGGTACACAGTGCTAACCAATTGTAAAAAATAACACACGTAACGAAGACATGCCCTGACTTCTGTGAGTTTTCGATGCATCAAGAACATCAGGACATGCCCAATATACCCTGCCTGTGCCCACATGTCTTAAAAAGCATGTAGTCGTTATCAAAAATAACACTTCCTCACCAGTTTCCTTAGAACATAAACTCTGCACCTTAGCCTTGGTTTGATGCCGCTTCCTCAGCAGTTACCTTTTCTTGAATGTCCTGTTTATTGCTACAGGCTACATTTGTTGCTGTTCATCCAAGAGCCTATGTCTTGACCATAAATGCAGTGCATCAACAGGCAGTGCTCTTAAAATGCCACATTAATGTTCATTTAGGTAGATGCTGAAATAGATGACACCAAGTAGAGAGTCTGAAAGCCCACTAAAAATAGTATTTCTCACTCCAAAAATCAAGACCACACTCTGAACCAAAACCTTTGGGGAAGCAAATAGGATTTAACCAGGAAAGTGCTAAAATCCATCCAGATGTATAACAGTTAAGGTATCCTGCAGGCCATAATGGCAATGGCAGCTGGATGGGAGCCTGGCCTTAAGCCATGAGCTGGCAGTGCAAGCAGCCCGGTTTTTTTGGTGTGAACCTTCTAACTCTTTTTCATGCCACCTCTCAGATATTTCTCACAGGCTTAAAACACTTAATTGCAGGGTCTGGATTTCTTTTTATCTTTTCAGCCACTTAATTCCCAGCTACTTTCTTCTCCTTTTGCCTCTTGGGGTCACACTGAGTTCTTCTTTCATTGGTGTCTACACAAAAATGTTTATACTAATCCACTTCTTCAGAACAAACATCCCTCAACCGTAGCCAGGACAAGCTCCCCTGCCCCAGGTGGAGGGTGCTAGTAGTCACTTTTCTTGGATGCCAAGAACTGACAGCAAAGGAGCACGTTTGAGTAAAGAGCGTGGCTCTGAAGTTGGAAGTTCACCAGTCACCACATGCCACAGATGTGGGAATACATCTCCCTTTACCTTCTCTGCTCTGCCAGAAATACAGGCTAGGAGCAGATTGCTGGTCTCCAGTCCATTTGATTGCCCTCTGCAAGGACAAATGTTTGCCTTTTAAGCAGCATGACAAAATCAACAAAGGGAGAAATCTCATTTACCTATAAAATGACTTTAGCATAAGCAGGCAGATAAAGCTCGACAGCACTTGGAAGTTTCAAACTATCTGAAATGGCCACATTTTGGGGGCTGATTTTATTCCAAATGGAAAAATAAGGCTTTTCTGACATAACTTTACAATAAAAAGAAAAATCATGATTTCAGATAAATCACAACCATTCCATTTTATTAAAATAAAAATATTGTGTCCTGATTTCAATCCTTCAATTTTACATTATGGAAACATAAGAGGAAGATGTAATAATAGAGGTGACTTGCTGGACTATAAATGATACATTGAATTAAATAAGATAAATTTCACAAGCCAGTAAAGCAGTTTGTCCCAGTAAGATCACTATCTAGTGCTTAGACCTTAAAAAAAAAGGTAATAACTGACATATTTCACATGGAAAATTTAGATTTCTGTGGAACAGGCTTTTCCAACTCAAAAATGAGCTATTTGGGGAAAAATAAAAAAAATTAAAAAAAAAATTCAGTTTTGAATACCCTTAAAGGTGTTTTAATCTTGGGGTTAAAATCTGCAGACATGACTGAAAGCCCTGGTGGATCAACAGGCATTGGGGGTGCTGGTCACCTGGTGACTGCACTGTTACCAGTGGTGCAAATCCCTGCTGGAAACCAGGTCATTCCAGTGATTAAACTCATTTACAATACTTCGAACAGGAGAGTTGTTCTGAAAGGATAGCAGCAATATTGACTAAAAAGTCAATGAGATGCTAGGGAAATTAACATTGCACACTTGATACACTTAGAAATGCCATTAGCTGGAAACTCAGCTAATCCTACAGAATGGGGTATGGAGACAGTCTGAGTTAGGAGTAAAGAAGGCATTCAACAGGGTAAGTTTAGCTTCCACTGGATTTTGTGTGACGCACGGACACTGAGGAAGTCTGGCCATGAACCCCAGTTTTGCAATATTATTTCTGTGAGTGGAACAAGCTGCACAACTGGAGCACTCACCGTGCAGAAAGAAATGACTGGGGGGGATCATTGATTGCTCTCAGGTTTACTTGGCAATGCTGTTCTTTTCTCCAATCTCTTGATAAATTTCATAGCTGATGCATACCTAGACAGAACCCCTTACAAAAACAAGATTAAGAATAAAGAAACTGTCCCATATTAGCTTCTATTTTTATCTTTTCTTTCTTCCATTTTCTTTATCCTTTATTTTCTTTTGTTTATTTTTTTTCACTGGAAGTTCTTCTTGGGAAAAGCTATTTCATAGCTGTCTACTGTCTTTCAGGGGAGTTTGTAACTGATGTCAGGAGATGTGTGGAATCTAATTTATCAATGGATCATGAAAAGCTGTAACCACACAACACAATAGTAATCCATTCTCCATCAGAAGAAACACGTTTGAGATGAAGAAAAATCCTTTAACTCATTCTAAAAACGGCTCAGTGATGGAGGCAAAACCAAAGATATAAAGCTTACAACAAATACCTCAGATCTAATTGCTGGTGTCTGAAGAAGGATAATGCCTTTATGCAGTCACTGCATGCACATGAATGGTTTTTCTGTAGTACTTTTGTGTCAGGAGCTTGGGCCAAGGTGGATCTCTCTCAGTTTACTCGTAGGTCAGCTGTCAATATTTTGTCTTTGGAGCAGCTCCTCTTACCTTGTTTTTTTCCAGACTTCTCTCTTTCCTCTATAGCACAATCACTTTTGTGTCAGGGCAGTCAACAGGCTGAACCACTGTGATTTTTTACTGTGTGTCTCTGTTATCTCGTTTTCTGACATTCCTAGCATGAATAGGTGTGCCAGGATAATTACGCTAATCTATCTAGCAAAACACCCAATTTACACATTTGTAGCTAATTAGATAAATTTTAAAATGGGTCATTTTTCACCCCCTCAGCCTCTGACTGCTTATGAGCATTACCCCTGAAGGGACTCTTTCTCAATCAGGTAGACATTTCTGGGAATGAGATATAATGAATCCCTTTACCTCCTGAACTGAAAACCTCTTTTCATTGATACTTAAGTAACTGAGGACAAATTCAGGTACGGTAGAAGTAGGATCTCTCCCAAGACAACAGTACTTCTTTTTGCCTAGATTAGGTTTGATCCAATCTACTGACAGAAGGTGAAAAGCCTTCTGTGAGCAGAAGTGTTTCAGGATTCTTCTCTGGTAAAGAAAGGCAAGGTAAGACTATAGCAATCAGTTCCTCTTACTGACAATAGTGCTACATGTGATCAAATCTTTCAAACGAATAGTAAAGAAGCTTGCCAGAAATGCGTCTGTTCTCTGGATTATGGGGTTGGATAGAATTTCACTGGTGGCAGAGCCTTTTTTTCCCCCAGATTTTATAAAATGTTTCAGCCTGATGCTGTCACACTAATGCTTTGTGCTCTTTCAATGTGAAATGGCATTTTGTGATTTTAAAATTAAGAAAAATATTTTAAAATACATATTTTTTTCTTTTGTCCGTTAATGGGGGTATTTTTATCAATTTCCAACAGGTATCACATTCCTGTAAGCCCTTGCCAAGTGCCCAGTAAGAAACAATTCTGACCTCCACAGAACATGCTGCTTAAATGAGAGATACCAACAAAAGGCAGCAGGCAAAACAGAAGCACTGAGTTGCAGTGGGTTGAACAAAATGAAACAGCAGCTCAGTGACAAACCTAGGATTCAGTCAAAACATTTAAATGACTCAGAGTCATGCTTCTCTTTTCACATTACAACAGAGATGAATACCACTCTAGACTTTCAGGTTTTTGACAAAGAAAGGAGTGCCTGACTCTACTGCATTTTTGGGCATTAGTGGGGAAAAAAGAGACAGGCCTGAGGGGGCGAACAGAGAAAACGACAAAACAGGCACAAATGTGAAGTGTCAATTGCTACTGGTGAAGTACACAGTCACAAACCTGTGCTACTCTGTATCTCCTGGGTTTTTTGGTCTCTGCCGGCTTAAAAAAAGGCAATAAAACCACTCTCTAAAAAAATTTTTTCATGCCAGTGTGATGATAAGCACATTTCAAAAGCAAAAACTGTGAGTCTAATCAGGAGTCTTATTTTATTAGTTAAAATGGGATATGTGATATAACTGGACTCAACAAACCTTGGTTAGAGCATTATTTGTTTTTTATTTCTAGACCTTTCTACATCTCTGAAGCAGAAGAGAGGAGATGCTGCCCCACAGCAGCCCTGTGCCAAGCATGGACATGCAGCCATGCAACATGGAGCTGTAAGGCTGCTGCTGGGCTGCAGAGGAGCCAGCCTTGTTGCTGCTGCTGGGGCTGCAGGGGAGCAGATTTGCCGTAATGTTGCAGGTGAGAAGCAAAAAATCGTTGAACCAGTAAAACTGACACAGGCCTTTTGTTTTGTCTCACTCCAGGAGAAAAGTGTAATGTGCTGGCTGCGTGTGACCCACTGAAGCTCAATTGCTCCCTGAGACAAAAGCACAATCTTCCTGTGCTGCTTCCCCCATCTCTTTTTCTGTTCTGCTGCTATAATTTTAGCGGTGGAAGCAGATGAAAAAGGTTTTTTCATCGTAACCCAAGGTCTTATCTTCTATTCCCTGCCACAAGTGTAATGCCGTGTTATTTTCTGTTCCTTTTGCTTCCAGAATGAGCTCTGATGGAGCTTCCTAATGATAACAAACCATCACTGCAGTAATATTGATACCTGTTATAATCACTGGCATTCTGGCTTTTCAATTTTCACTATTTGCCTTGGATCAAGTAGCTCTGTGCTAATGCAACAGAAGGTCACCAGATGAAGGGGCTGATAACAGAGAGGGACTGTTCTACTTAACATGCATGGAGGATTATGCTTTTCAGTCGTCCTTAAGCTAATCTTTCAACTTGTCCTTTTATGACTTTCTCAGTTTAATCAGTTTAATCTCATCTTCCCTCTTTTCTGATTACAAGGATTTTCTGTAGAAACTTTGTTTCCACAATAAGGACCATGTGGCAATTTATTCTCATATTGATTTCAACATCTCTTTTCTGCTACCAGGGCTCTGATGCAAGGATGGGGGGTGGGAGCCAGAGAGGAAGCAGAGGGTCCCTCTAGTGCCTCCTGCCTAGCAAATCCTCACACTTCCGTTATCGGGGAATCTGAATACTCCTTTAATACACTTGAAGTCAGAAATGGCAGCCAGATTGGAAATGCTCAACTGCGATTAAAAGTAAGTGGAGAAGTTAAAAGCGATAAAGCATAATCACAAAACCTAAATCTGGGGCACCAGCAATCAAACTGTTCAGGCCACATTTTCTAAGGGGCTCTTTCACTGTTGTCATCACAACTGTTTATCCAGCAGAACATAGTATTTCTTGCCCCAGAGGTGGGGAAACCAGGCCCAGAGAGTTAAACAGTGGCCAGTCTGCATGGATGGGATTGTGCACGCATCTGCACATGCATCTGTGCATGCAGATTTGACTGCACAAGGCAAACTTCTCCTCTGTTTTTGTATATCTTTCCAGCACAGGATAAATTCCCATAATTATTGATTTTTCCAGTTAGGAGAGATGAAAACTGATTAGCACTGCATTGACATTTTATCTGTTTATGTCTGCGAAGTATAGTAAGAATAGAGAAAAAAAAAAGCAAGGGGTAAAATGCTTTTCCACTGTACACACTACTTAACCCTTGAATCAGGATGCTTAGGCAGCTATAGGGAACAAACCTCAGTCAGAGAACAGGTAGTCCCACTCCAAGAATAAGCTGACACTGTCCAAAAAGCAAGCAAGAGGTCCAAGAGATAATTGGCACTTTGCCATTGCACCAAATAAGTAAGAGAGGAATTGTCCCAGCCAGCCACCCATTTGGCTGCTTCTGCTGCAGACATGAGCTCTTCATCGCATCATCGTAATCTTATTCCACATACATCTGAAATGTTTGTCTTTGCCTCACTCTTCCCCAGACACACACACTTCTTGACCTGTGAGCAACACAACAGCAGCGGTCTCGGGTCTGATGGAATAGGCTGGTGTATCTGTTTAGTCCTGTAAGCCTGCTCTATTTTTCCTACAATTAATGAAGGATTTTGCTTTCTCTTCAGGGTTCCTGGAGATAATGATATACCATGGCCAGTGGAGGTGAACATCTGTTTTAAGAACTATGAACTTACAGATACCATTTGTCTATCTGATCTTCCTTTCTTGTTTTTCAGTGCACCCTATCCATTTCTCTGTTAATTAAATAGATGTGAAATCACTAAACCACTGGGTCAAAGAAAAACTAAACAACAACAGAAATAAAAAAGTGGGAAGGAGAAGACTCTCTTTTCTTTTTTTTCCTCTCAGCTGGTTCTGCTTGGTAGAAATTGCCCTACTTTTTGAGCGTGCATTTTCTTTTTCTTTCACAGAAGGAAGACTTGGATTCACGAAGGCTTATCCACCTAATGACAATATGGTAGAGTTAACCCAAGAGAACAATGCATCCCATTAATCGGCTCATGCTTAATTGGTAAATACAATACGGGGCTGACATTTCAAAGACAGACTGTAAATGTGCTTGAATTGGTTGTTATTTAATTGATGCAACTGGTGCACACATGCACGTACCGTAAAAAAAAAGAGAGCAAATGAAAGCAACAAGAAGTTATTATGACTCTCCTTTTCCTTATATCAGTAGCAGCTATAGGCAGAAAATGATAAGCATCCACCTCTGCACATGTTGTCTGAGGAGAAAGGATCATCAGTTGCCTGCCCTGCCCAGTGACCTGCAGAAGTCCGAAGCTGGGAAGCCTGGGAATGTGGCAGAGCAGGGAATCACCACTGCAGTCCCCCAGCTCACCTTGCTGCTTTCTTTGCACACAAGTGTGTGGGCAGTCACACGCTCCCCTGGGAACTCAGCAGGGAAAAGGGGAAATCTCTGTCCCAGCCAGTGCCCTCACTGCACCCCTGCCTCTGCTCTCTGCCGAATGGGAGCAGAAAGCACAGCAGGGCATCCCTGAGACCCAAGCACAAAGATTGAGAGGCGGTGGGCTACTGCATTGCAGAGAAGGACAGAAGCAGAATCACAAGGAGTCTCTGGTCCCTAAAGAGAAGAGCACAGGCCAAGGCTGCTTTTCAGAACAGCAGGGAGCAAGCAACATACTTTTGTTTAACCAGCTGTATTCACCTTTAAACAATACTGGAGAATGTGAGATTGCTTTGCAGGAAGTTGAAAATCACCCTTTTGTACTTAAAGCAGTGCTCACCTTCCCTTACTGAAAATAGAAAAGGGAAGACTGTTAGAATACAAGTTGTCAGCCAGTACTTGTATACTAGAATATTGCCTATATGAAATTACTTTCCACAAAACCACAACTTTTTTGCTAAGAAAGAATTTAACAATACTAATTAACTAATACTGTAAACAATATTATCACAAAAGCAAAGTGAAAAAGCTAAGCTTTTGTCTTTTGTGTCTGACTTCATTCTTGCCACTGCCACCACCACTCCATATCATCTACACGCAAAACTGTCAACTTCAGCCTCTCAGAGACCTCTTCACTAAGTTGTTCCCTGTAAATATGACAGATAAGCTCTTGAGCCTTCTCACTGAAATATTTTTCCCACCCCAACACTATCCATTGTGTGGAGGCTGCAGTTATAATCTGAGAAATGAATATTACTTGTTACAGTTCTTATAAATAATCTTATCACATGAATATAGCAGAAATTTGCCCAGTTGAGAAATCCAGCTTATGGGACTAAATTCTTGCAGAACAGTATCATCCTGAAAAAGGGTTTCAGCAGTGTAGAAAAAAAAATAAACCCAAAACCAAACCAAACCAAACCAACAAAAAAAAAAAACCCAGAAATAAACAAAGGGAAAATGCCAGCCCTACAGTTCCCTGTGTCTGCATTTTCCTGTTGGATGTGACAAGGATGTAGCAATATTCACTTTTCTACATTCTCAGCACAGCTGGTCTGTCCCTTATCTGGAAAAGACAAGAAGATCTCAGTGTGCCTTGCACTCTATAAATTCAAAAGCACTTGTGGTCTGGAAGGGAGGGTGGAGAGGTGGCAACACAGAGATGCACTTTGTGTGTAGCAGGGACATAGTAGATGTAGAGATGATGGTTTGGAAGGGAAGCAGGAGAGAATGAGGTGGGTCAGTCATAGCAGAAATGGCCCATTTCTGTTATTTCCAGAACATTACTATCACATCCTTAATTCCCTGGCAGATGTCCTCTTTATCTGAACACTAAGAGTTGGACCTACACATTTTTCTGGTCAGGCCTTTGTCTTTCCAAGTGAGATCTCTCCCTCTACTGAGCTAAAATGATTTCTGATCCTAAAGGTATCCATATGGTTACAGCAGGTGGAACCCAGAAGACCCAAACAGGAGAAGGCAGGGCCCAAACCACTGGGAGAGGTGAAAGCAGAGGCCTCTGTGCAGAAAGCATCACAGCAGTTTTAGATGGGAAATAAGCAGAGAACTTTTAAATTGCTGAGCACAAACTATTTCTTTCCAGAAAACTGGATTACAAATAATCCTGTCTGTAAAATTACTAGGGGAAAAAAAAAAAAAAGAAAGCAGCTGACCTTAGTTCATCTCTCCTTTTTAAGGAGAAAAAGAGCCTGGAACAGTTCTAACACATGCATTTCTATTCACAAAAGGTCCTCATGTAACATCTGCACCAGTGTCCAATCTGGATTTTCAAGTGAAATCAGCTTTGTGGGCCCATTTGTGCACTCATAGTATTGGCAAATGAAGGCAATATCATGTAACAAAAAGCCATGCACTTTTCCCTAGTTGCCCTAATTGTATTTTGCTATTAAATGATCTTCATGCAAATGCTGAAAGGGGAAGAACTTGCATGGTAATGTAAATCCTCTCTGTTTCTATAATCAATTTACTGAGGCTTTTCCAATTATTTCTATATTAAAAAAAAAAAAAAAAGAGTAAGAAATATGAGTACAAAGAAACTACAGAGAAAAGGCATTTGTGATTGGATTAGTGAATCCAGAACAAAACCATCAATAGATGTCTTTATTATTAAAATAGAGTAGCAATTTTGGCTGAATGATTAGCCAAAGTTTCAAAGCCTTGCAGAGTTGTTTCTATTAGCATAAGAAATCAGTGTAAGTTAATTGTACTCTTGGCATAATCTTAAAATAATCTTGTTTACTTACACCCCCCAAAAGGGAGGAAAAATTTCACCCAAGGCCTATTTTCCTGAATGCAATAAGAATGAAAGCATCAGTGAAGACTGTTATTCTCATTCAGGAATTCCCACATCTGCCACCCTAGAGAGCTCAACATTCAAGCCCTGCTGATTGGCTGCTCCCTCTCCACAGCACAGAGCCAACTCTTCATGCGAGACTTCTGCTCTTCCACTAGCAGGCTTCAGCCAAGAACCCCTGTGTTTGCAGCAATGAGTTGCTCATGCTATTGCTTAAGCTCTGATACACCATAGCTCTTCACAGCATTGGCCCTCCAGCAGGAGGGACCCAATAATTCCCAAGGAAGTATAAAGGACATCACAGGCTTCCTGCATCTGCAGTCTGAGGGACTGGGGAGGAGCAGAGACCACTCAGCAAGCCATCTTTGGCAGTTTTAGCTGGAGAAGGATACAAAACCTGTCAACAGCAGAGCAGATTCACTGCAGGCTTTGCCTCAGTACTATCAAGTCCTTTCCTTCTGCACAGAAAGTTGTCAAGTTTTGCTTGTCCCATTGCACATCAGTCATGGCACCAGGCCAAGCATTTCAGCTCAGAGTTGGGGATCTCTATGTGTTCCCAATAGATCTGCCAGACTTGACAATAAAACCTTCTGTCAGCTGGTGCTGCCCCTCTAACCTTTCAAGGATCCTTTACCCCATGCCTTGCATTGCTTCAGTGACATCTCCCAGGGGATGTTCGCTAATCTTTTATTTCTAATAACACACATAAGACATAAGATTTTTAAAGGCTCTGCCTCTTAACTTGCCTACTTCCCATTTATTAATTTTTCTTCCTTTTTCCTGAAGTAAGATCACCACATAAAATTTCTCCTACTGCAGCACAGCATTTGGGTGTAACCTTTAACTCTGATTTGTCATTTCATTCTCATATTAACCGTGTTGTGAAGACCTGACAATTCCTTTTATTGAACATCTATAAAATCTGTGCTTGTTTAATGACTGAGGCAACTAAAACTCTGGTGCATGCCTTGGTTCTTTCTCAGCTTGAATTCTTAAATGGGTTTCTTGCTGGTCTTAGTGCATTTATTCTATCTAAATTGCAATCTGTGCAGTCATTTGCCTGGCCTGATTTTTTTTTTTAACTTTTTTTTCATGCTTCACATTCTTCTTGTGAAACACTGTTACTTGGGTCAGTCCTGTTTTATTATTGTTATTTTGCATATTCAATCTCCGTTTTTGACACAGGCCTTGTTTTATTTAACCCATTTTCTTACAGGGTCTGGGGAGGAGGTTGTTGTATGAGAATAGGGTGAGGGTCTAACACCATGACCCTTGTTTCCTAAACTGATCTAAGGTTTGCCTGGCACTCCTTTTACTGACCTGACAGTTATGCAAAGATTTCATCTAAGAACAGAAGTTGGAGGGCTAAGCCATTGTGCATGATTTAGCCCTTGCAACAAGATGTAACCTGAGAGAGTCCATAAAAGTATAGTTTAACATTTCAAACTTGTCCAGACATAAGCAGTCATTTTGCAGCAGATGCAACCAAGTGTCTGAGGAAAGCTGTAGAATATGTACTGGGAAATTCTGTTGCTGGTACAAATCTGGTGCATCTTTATTTCCAGATCCATTCTTCCTACACAGGCATTCTTTGTGGTAGATATATTAAACCATATCTTCACATTACAACAGCAGTACTTTTCCATCACCTTTAATTATGTCAGATGCAGCGTGTGGTTCAAGCTCACCTCCATTTACCTGATGCATTACTGTCATTTTGAAGGGCAGATGTTCTTACATCCCATGCTTCAACAAGCTCAGCTCTTTTCTATTGCTTTACACAGACGTGGCTTCAACAAGAGGTACCGCTTGCATGTGACACACTGACTGGGTCTGTACTCCACACCACCACACGCACAGATGCTTCCCTTAAACTACTGCAGTTTGTCACCATTCTGCTCCAACACATCCACCGTACATTGGTTTTACAGCTCTACTTGGGATTGCTATTGCAATATTCTGGAGTATTTATCTGGGTTTTTTTGTAAGGGAAATGCTCATCATGTACTGCTATCTGGAGACCAGCAATTCCAGTTCATAAGCTTTCAAATGTACAGAATGTTTTCATTCTGTAATGGAGTGAAAAGCCCATTTTTTGAGAGGCTTCACAGGCTCATATTTTGCAAAATTCTTGACTTGCAGAATAAAGAAACCGCTAGAATCTGACTTAGAAAACTGGAGATTTTTTTTACCCTGGAGAGACAAGGAGTCTTGGCCCTCAAAAGTGCTCTTCTTCACACCTCCCTTTAAATGGACACACCTCAGTGAAGCATTTCTGGGAGAAGGAAAAAGCACATTGATAAAATTCCAAGTAAGATCCAGCCATTTCTCCTCACGCTTTTAACACTGAATCTCTAGACCCCAGCCCTTCAAAATGCTCTTGAAAATATGTTAACCATAGAGTGTGCTTTTCAGCCTCCTTATTTTGCTTTCCACCATGAGCAACTGGTCAAGTGGGCAATAGTAGAAGGCATGGAAGCATCATAAATCTTTAAGAGACCTGATAAAACTTTTAAGGCAGCTCCTACCTCCCCTGCCCAGCAAAAGGTGTGATGCAGGATGTGTGGTTGCTCTGGTAACATTACACCATCCCTTCAGTGACTGTAGTGGCAAGGTGTCAACACAGCATGCCTCAGTGGCTTCATCATCCTCAGACGCAGAGAGGGAGAGGGCAATATTATCTCCATTAATTCTTACCTCTTCTGACGCAAGGACCCTCTGGGGTTATGCACAGCTCAAAGGCTGGCTCTTCACTTCTCCCTACAAGAGCAAAGGAAATACTTTTTTCTCAACCCTCTAAAGAAAGTTTACACCTTTATTTCTGAAACACCAAGGGAGGGAGGCTCTAAATAATACATTTCCAGAGTGCTTGTGGGCAAGTGGCAGAGATGGATGAACTCATTTGAACCGCAGAGCGTTTGGAAGAGTGGCATTCAAACAGCACACCTGAAGCCAGCTGTGAAGTTGCTATGTCGCTACATAAAAGCCACTAAAGAGCATGTGAGGTGCCTCAAGAAGAGAATTGAGATCACCGACAGCTCCTGATCATGGTGCCAAAACTCCAGTCCTCAGTGAGAGACACAACTGGCAGAGGGATAGTGGCAACAGCTACCTTCTCCTTGCCCCTTCTTGAAAATGAGGAAGAAAATTGTTTAAAGGAAACAAGAGTACAACAGCCCTTTAACCAGTCATTGGCAAGCAATTCATGAGTTGCAGGTAATGTATTTTGATTGACTTGAAGAGAAAGTAACAACATGCTGAGGATAGTCATCAGTTTTGCAACAGAACTGTTTTATTTATGTTTGCAGTAATGACCTGAAGAAGACTACCCACAGTATTTTTCCTTTTTACCAATTGCAAACAAAGATGCAGTGTTTGTGAGTCCAGGCACAGACTGCAAAGAAAGATTAAAGATTAGTGAAGCTAGTGTTACCTTGCTTATAGATGAGAAACTAAAAGACCTTCTCACATGACCATATGAGAGGAAACAAGATCCCTCACAATATATGCTCCCAGGCTAGAATCTGAAGCTTATGTTTTCATAAGTCCTTGGGACTTAGCAGCCTGTTCAGGCATCAGAGGAGACAATTATATGAGCAAACATCCTTCCTTATTGTTCTCCGTGGGAATGCTTGGTGCTAAACACTGAAATGATACCCTTAATACGCTGATTTCGGAGCATTTACACCCTGTGGGAGTTTTGGCTTCTGACTGTGTCAAATCTAACTGTAGTGGATGGAAAACTGAATGAGTTGTAATTGGTTTTATCAACTGGACAGCAGAAACAGATGAATGAAAAAATATCACAGATGACCTTCATCAGAAAATGTCATGCTTTGCAGAATTCTGGGACTATATGGACTTCTCTGGAACCATATGTGTCTTTTACAGACCCACAGGGCAATACAAGTATAATGTGGTTCAAATGTTTGAGGCTGATCCTGTATGTAAAAAAAGAAACTGAATAGAAAAAGTCAATTCTCTTTCAGAATCATGCTGAATATACCAGAGCATATGCAGCTTGAGCATAACAATGCCAACAAAACCAACCAGATCTGTTTCCTTGTCCCTGAAAGTTAATCTGTTGCTACACCGAATGTTATCACCACAGATGGAAAAATTCAGCATCTGACATTACTCTGGAGTGAGGTTTTTCTATGATTTTCAGAAGAAATCCCACTCTACATGATCAAATGCCTTTCTGTTGAGGTTGAGGTTATTAATACTCTGTTGAGGTTTGTCTTTTGCTTTGATTAAAGCAATTAAATTAATTTCCTTATATCAGAAAATATAAAAACCTTCCCAGCTTCAATATCCACCTCAGCTTTGTAGTATTGCAGATTATATTTATTCAGGTACTCTGGCAAAAAAAAACCCTGAAGACTTGGTCTTAGGCATCTTCAAATATGTAAGTAACCTCAGAGATAAAAAACACTATCAAAGTCCTATTTCACATTGCTAGTAGTTGGCTTCTGCTTCTGGCCATTGTACATTTTTCTTAGATGAATGCCACCATTTCTTTACATGTGAAATGTTTTTAAAAGAGAGATGCTTGAGACAGCTATTATAAATAACACAATTAATTTTTAGTTATGCGAAGTTAAGGCAGAAAAATTGTCCTTAGTATCTGAAGAACATTCAGAAGACATTTATTGGCAATTCTGGAGGTAAAATAATAGGACTTTGGGGGTTTTGTTCTCCATTTGCTATTCTACCTTAAATGCTCTTTACAATTAAAAATTCGGTATCTTTCATGTCTTCTTAAAAGCTAAACAAGATACAGTCTTTAGGATGAGGCCTTTATAACTATTGCTACCATTTGGGAAACAGTAGCTTTCCAGTTTTATGTTTTGAGACTTTTCCAGGGGACTATTTTCTCTGAATTCTGTTATACTTACTTTCCACTAATTTTGTTTCACCTGATAATAACCAATAACTTGGCTTAGCTTTGCAGCTTAAAAATTTGGAGTGTATTTTTTTCATAATACGCTTTTTAAATCAGTCCCTTCCCACCAGTCTGATTAGCTGAAAATGGTCATCTCAAAACCACGTGTATGACTAGAAACTGTGAATTTCACTACTCTTACCACAAATTTCTTAACACAATTTTAACATGGAAAAGTTGGTTTTTCACTATTGTTTCATGGCAGCTTTTCATAAGGAGTACAAGGATTAATTAGAACTGCAAACTAATGTGTTATAATAAGTTAATAGGTTTAAATTCCAGACAGCATTGGTCAGAGTCTATCCAAAGAATATCTTTCCGGCATTTAAAATTATATTTAGAAAGAGTGAAAAATATTCCAACAATCAATCAAAAGAGGTCAATATACAGAGACTAAACATCTTAGACAGTAGTTACAAGCACAAGAAAAAAGGGTTTAGCAGAGATTTGGATAATGTCAAACTCCAGTTATGTGACCACAAAACAAGAGCACGTCTCAGAAGATCTTATGTACACAAAGCAAAGGTTTATCTGTAATTGAAATATATTCTGAAGTGGAAGGGCTAGACATTACCATGCATTTTTATTTTCTTTTAATGGGAAAGATGACTATGTGCATGTGGAAGGTGCACAATTTCATGTTTTTTTCCACCTGAGAAAGAGATGGCAGGCAGGTCTTCTTGGTCCTCTCCTCTTTTCTTGAGGGAAATCAATGGCAGCCATGAAAACCAGGTGGAAGCCACTCTTGCTTAATGTGGTGGAGATCAGGACTAATTCACTGGCTTTGTCCCTGTAAGAACAGAATCAGCAATGAGTATTTGAAAGCTGTCTATACTAGGGAAGGCCTACAGAAACATTTCACAGGTGCATTTTCAGGGACAAGGAATGAAATTGGTTTTAATAAAGCCAAGAAAAAAAGGTTTTAATAGGACTTTAGTGATGCATAAGACTTTAGCAGTCCTCTGCCCAAGGGTAACTTTCTCTCTATATGCAGTACCCTGTCACCAGGCTAGGTTTTAATTACATGAGCCACGGGCAAAACTAAGTCTGCTTTCTAATATCATTTTGATGTGGTATTCCCCCTATCTCTAGGAAATTAAAGTTCCTGCTATGCTTATCCTCCCTTGAGCATTAAATGGCAAGTGTCAAATGCCAAAGACAAGAGGTATGCTCTATACTGGTAGTGGAAAAAAAGCTGACTTCCTCCATTTCAGCAAATTATTTGAATCCCCTATGTACCTCCAGTAACAATCAAAGATAAAACCTACCACTTGTGCCATGGCAATTAAAAGGCATTAACCCCAAGACAGACCAGATATCAGTTGCCAAAATCCCCTCCTATTAATTAGTGCAGCTTAGTTCTTAGTTCAGATTTCCAGTTCTTTTCTGGAAAAAAACTGCAATACCACAGCATGGGATGAATTTGCTCTTGCAGCTGCAGCACTCACATCTGTCGTGAACTCTCTGCCTCCTAGTTCAGAGTCACATCACCACAGCTCTCTGAAATGACCAGATATAATTGGGTTCAGTGGAGTTCAAAGCTATACTCCAGCTTCCTCATATCAAAGTCCATTGATTCAGTGGCAGCCAAAGCACACTGAAATGCTGGAAGAGTGGGAGGGAGTTATGAACAGAGCACGTTCAGATCTGTCCTGTTAGATGCCAGGATGCGGTACACAAACAGCTTTTGGTTGAGTTTTCAAGAACTCAGGTGTGGTCCCTGGAGAAGTCTTTATCTTCTCCTCTAATTGCTGCAAAACATATCTCACTTTTGCTAACGTACCTCGCTTATTTCATGGCTTGATACTTCTGAGACTCATTTACTTTTTTTATAAAATGTCAGGACTTTCTCCTGAGATTGTTCATTCATTTTATTTATTTTCTTGGACATGATTTAATAAACCATCCCTGAAGAATTTGCTGCTATTAACTTTGTCGAACAGTAGCTCAAGTGAGAGTTAAAGGCAAATGGTCTAAAAGAAAGTAATGGGCCAAAGAACCGCCAGGGTATTAATCTGCCCCAAAACTCATTTCAATAATTCTTTCGCATGAAGACAAAAAAAAAAAAATAATTAAAAAAAAGTAAAGGAAAGAGAGAGAAAGTTCTGGTTGTGGTGGTGTGAGATCATAAAGCACAAATATAGATAAGCATAGCAGGGTACTTTTGCCTAGATAGTCAAGATACTTAAACCTTCACCCTCGTTCTTGCTTGATCTTTATGCTTTGTCCATTCATACCTCATATTCACTCCTGTAAGCTCCAGGCCAGCAATAACAACTGCCCGGCTCCACTGTCATGGGTTGGTCATTTAGCTCACATTGCTCTCAATAGCATCTCTCAGCTTATGGAAACCTGCACTAATGTTCACTAGCAATCTTATTCTGGAAAGAAGATTTATTTTCTGTCCCTACTAAAGCTAGGGAAGCTATAAGTGGCAGTGTAGCTAACTCACCTTGTATGGTCTTCAGAGAAGGATATGAAGAGTATACTATATATAATGTAACACATTCACATAATCTTGGTTATCCTCCAGGCTGTAATTGCAAATTAATTTCCGATGAACAGAATGTGATGAAGGGTCTGAGTGCCCAGAAGTCCATCTGGTTTTCTCCAAATACACCAGCTGTACACAACTGAGAATGCATGTCTATTAGTTCGGTGCACATAATTCCAAACAGTACAATTTCATACAAAATATTGCTTTTTTCCACAAATCCTGCCTCACCAGCAACTGTGCCCTTTCTTAAAAGCACTGGTTACACAGACTTATATACAGACAAAGAATGTAACAGCCACTGCCAATGCTGCATATAACTCACTAGTTTTATGCAGACATTTTATGTGTCTCTTCCTGACACAAGCAGACTCAGTCATTTGGTCATTAGTTTGGTTTTGAATATTGCAGCATTTAAAAAAAAGAAAGAAAAAGGAGCCCCTCAAATCAAAATAACTTCCTAGTACACTGCAAGTTAAAGCAAAGTCAATCTGCTATGTTTTTAATGTCACATTTATGTTATCTTGTATTCTGCAAAGTTGCAGCAGAGAGCCACACTGAGCAGCAACATCCATCCAGTAGCTAGAGATTTTGTACAAACTATAGGGCCACATGTGCAAAAATTTTTATCCAGTCTTTTATGATATTACTTCTGGTCCTCGAGTTAGGCTGGATGTCTTAGTTCAGGGTTCAATGCTTTGCATTAAATAGTTGGGTATGGGCCTTTATTCTTTTTTCTTTCAGAAATTGTTTGGTTTTGGTTTTTGCAATATTTGATAAGAATTAAGACACCTGTTTCAACACTTTCAGCTGAACTTGAGAGTTTCATGTGGTTCTATGGGAGTCAGAAGTATCTTTTTAGTTATATGTCTCCTCTAGGATGCTTATAAGTGTCCCTAATGAAATCTCTTTGTATCTGACATGCAACAAGGAGCACAGTATTAAACCCCACTGAAACCAGATGAAGGATCTTCAGTAAATACCTATTAGTTTTGAACTGGGTCACCTACGAAGTGCTATGAGGATTTCCCCGTGCCAGTACAGATGGGCCATTTTTATAGTTTTTCTGTGCAGTAAATTATAAGAAAAAGAATCTTAAAAAATGTTCTCAGTCAGCCTGAAATAATTTGTCAGCAGTATAGCTGGAAAGAAATTGAAGGTCTGACCAACAGAAGTGTTGGGTGAACTGGCATTGCCATCTTAGAAGGAGTCCAAACTCATGTTCAGACTCCTCCCTCTCACATCCAGTGTCAAGCAGGTTATTCACTGCAGGTCTCCTGGGAGAATGCTCTAACCAGCCAAAAATGCAATGACGTTATTTGTGTAGCTACTGGGTAAAAAAGGAGTGAAAACATTGTGTGTGAAAGGAAATGCTTCTTCTGAGACACAACTATTTATTTTCCTTTTTTTTTTTTTATTTTGCTGAAGAAAAAGACTGCTTCGAGTTGAACTGAATTCTTTTATATTCTCTGCTCAGTAACCCAACCAAAAAAATCTATTATTTCCGCTGTGCTACTTCTAACCTTTCCATTTCTTTCAAACTAAGTTTACACAATTTGCTTTCTAAAGAGCGATGGCATCAGGATCTGTATAACAGCCAGGGTCAAAATTTCACTATTTTTGAATACACCTACAATACACGCAGATTTGCATAATAGGCCCTAATGCCTCCTTCAGAATCATTATGGTCTATTGAGTAAATCATGTGTCTATTGAAAATGGCTGAAATACCCATTTAGTTGATAGACTCTATTGACTCCTAATAAGAAGCTATTAGAGTTGAATAAATATTATGCATTTTAAAACTTGCCTAAATATATTCCATTTCCACATATTTTCATATTTACACAATGGACTGTAAAGAACATGTTGTATCTGCTCACAGACAGCTCCAAGAGAGCTTCCCTTTTTGTAGGGCTTTTTCTTAACTTTGCAGGTATTAAGGTAGGTTGTACTAGGGTGGTTCTTTTGTTTTTGATGAGACTTACATGGGGGAACAAAATCCAAAAAGAAAGAAAATTAAGCTACATGAGTTGGTACTTAAATAAAATTAAGCTTTATGTTTTCAAAGAGCATAGGATTTAGACATGCTCTCTTGAGCTTATATGTAGGATAGCACAAGATACTCTTTACAGCCAATTGTTTAAATATGCAAATACACAGAAAAGAATGAGCGTAGTTAGGCAATGTGTAAAATGCATGTTTGCATTTACTCAGCCTTATATGTTTTCTTGAGAGCCGAAAGAATCTCTCAGGTTAAAGCATACTTTCATAATTATCCACATACACATTTTTTTGCTAAGCCATAGCAATTCTGAAGCAACCATAAGTAGCTTTGCCTGTTCAGCATAAAGATTTCAGACTCCAGATGTGCCTTACACTGTCTTGTGTCTCATCTCAGAGTTTCAGATCTCTGATCCCTAACTGCACATTCTCATACTCCATTTGCTGCCACATGGACACAAAAAATAGCCAGGCTCAAATATGGCACAGAAGTGTCTCCTGGCGTACTTAGTTCAAGTGAAAGCAAGCCAGGGAAGTGACTGCTGCTGTTCTGCTCAAGCAGACAGTTTAACTGCTTGTAAAGAGAAAGTGCCTCCTTCCTTTCTTTCTTTGAGGTCTGAACAGGTACAGGCAGTGAAAGAAGTGATCACTTTATGCATTTTCACACCAGCTGACTCCATGTTCTCCAGCAACCACAGACTCTATGTTTGCTATTCTCTTGTTGCTTTTGAATAGTTCACATCATTGTGCATATTCCTGGATCTCACCAGCTTCTAGAAGACTGCCAGGAAAACATACCAGCAGTTTGCACCAGAGGTCAAAGTGGGAGTCTGTTTTTCATGGCCCATATAAGCCCTGACGCAGTTCTGCACAACTGAACATGAGGATTGTGCACAGACCTGCATTTGTTTCCAGAGGTTGAGCCTAGTCACTCACAGGTAACCCTGTAGTCACTGATTGTGTCTACTGTACTATACTTCTTCATAGGCTCAGTTTTCCAAAAGGTTGCCTCGACTGTATATCGCGGTGACAGTGTTATGCAAATTGTTTTCTCAGTTTATTAATTTGATGTTGGCAAGAATGGAGGGTTAATGGCCTTGGCACAAACACATCTTGCTGCTATTTTCCAGTCAGTTCCTTGAATATCTGAACACTAGAAAGTCTTCTTCAGTCTCATAATGGCAGACAAACACAGAAAGGTCTAATTTAGGTATTAGCCCTACCCCACTGTGGACCAAAGATGTTGAGATCTCCAAACTGTACCTAATTTGTCTCGTGCTAGACACATCTCATTTGGATACTTTACTCATCTCTTTCCTCTGTGGTTCACCACTATATTTCACAGTTTAGTCATCTGCACACGTTGCAGAATGTGTGGTCGATAGGGTGCCCCTTCTCTTTTCTCCCCTTCCTCTAGCCTCCTCATCACACTAGGTCCTTACTCAATGAGCAACAATCCATCTGTGGGGGACAGAGGTCTTACAGAGCACGGGCTTGTGAAGATGCAGAGATGATTTCCATATCCTCACATCCCATATGTGTTAAATAATTCTCCTCTCTCTGCCTGAAGGGTATTGAACTGTCAGTGAGAACTACTCTTAACGAACTGGAAAAGTCTCTGCAAGATGCCCCTTAGTTTTGGAGGTGCAGCATGGTCCCACCTCTCACCTCCACCTCCAAATCACTTTTCTTCCCACAGCCACATTCCCCTGGCTGTCAGAAAGACAGAGACAGTAAGTTTATCCTGTGTCTTGTTAGGGGTAGATTATGGCTTAGTGTTTCAAAGCTAGGTTTGTCCTTTCTGATATTTCTAACTAACTGGTGAGAAGCAGAAGTTAGAGAACTGGATGAAAAATAACAAGCTAGGGGAGAGAACAGAAAATTATGTTAACCTCTTTATTTTATTTTTTAATTGTAGCAAATTTAAATATATGTTCTCAGTGGTTTGCACACATCATTTTATTTCTGTCTTCAGTGTCCCAGAATAAACTTGAAGAGACCATCTGATCACTAATTCTGGGTGCCTATGATTTGACTAAAAGATGATGATGATATTTTCAGTTTAAACTTCCATTGTTCTCCTTTTCCTGCCTACCTCACAAAAAAAGTTAAAGCACTCCACACTTTCTATACCTCTGGCTCTCAGGCAGCATTTGCAAAGTAGGAGCACTGGAAAGCATAGAAGCCAAATAATGCTAATAGGGCAAACAGAATGTAATTGCTTATGTGTGCTGGCTATATCCTGAAACAAATTGTTTCTTAATGCTGAGGTCAGACAGGGTTTAATTAGGAGAAATACAATTGGTGTAAAATTTTGCAGCAGGCTGCTTGTTTGGTGTCATGCCAAGTCAACATCAAGGCTTTCCAAATGGAAATTTTCATTAGAGGCCATTGGCAGCCTGGTTAGGCTGAGTTTCAACTTTTTCGAGCCTCATGGTAACATGAACCTGAAACTCAGAGTATCTGCTTGCTAATAACAGGCTGTCCCTATTGCAACTGTTCTCACACATGCACACAGCTTCTACATATGTAGTAACTCATGTGCTCAAGTTCTACAATGGTTACTTTCTACTGGCCTGAAGCTGTCAAGATCTGCATGCAGATAGGACCTAACTATAAGCTTTAAGCTTAAACTTTAGCTTTAAGATTGCGGAAAATTTAAATTTCCTTTTCCCTTTTCTTTTTCATATCAAAGATAGAGAAAGAATACTTTGAACTTCAGCAAAGGGAGGGAAATTTCCAAGCCCTTTTTGTGGAGTTGTGACCCTTTTTGGTTTTTTACCACTCCAAGCTATGTTCTCAAGGATTCTTACTCATGCTTGAAGTACTGATGCTGCTTTTTACAGTGATTATCACAGCCCCAGTACTCGTGCTGCCAAGGTTAAGGTTGTACCAGCATTTTCTTTAGAAATCATGCTGCCCAAGAAAAAAAATGTTTAATTTGAATGAGAAAATGTGCTTCAGGGTGAAATCTTTTTCCCCCTCATTTTCTGAGTTAAGCTGATGCTCATAAAACTAAGGGATGGCATTCTGGCATATAGGAAGCAGGCACTGAAGGGTTCTTCTACTCCTTAGCATACCTCAGTCTCAGTTTGTGTCTTTTCTTGTAATTCCCATCCTGACATGAAGAACACTGATGAACAGCCCACAAAGGGAGTGTGACCTGCTGCGTGTCACAGAACACAGGCTTTAAATTTGAGCTACCTGAAATACTTACTCCAGAAAGTGATGTCAGCAAAAGACAAGAGCATGGAGGATTTGTGGCTACTGTGAAAGCTAGATGGGGTGATAGGCAAATTGGCGGAGAAGGAAGGAGGGCCTGTGTGCCAGACTGCCACTGCAAATAAGACCAGCCAGGTTGTAGGAGGGAGAAAATGCTAGGAAGAAAGTGGCAGAAACCCAAGTAGATAGTCATTGTACAGCAATTTCTTAAAGTAAACAAGAGCCTTTTCATTTCAGTATCTTCCTGCCCTGCTTCATACTATACCTGAATCAGCATTTACAGAATCACCTCCTCCTTGAAGGTGACATTTTATCTTCTCTGTGGCTTTTTAGCCAATCACCTGTGGTCAGTTCCCTATTTTCTCTTCTGCTTCTGCTCTCAGCATCTTTTGAGGGAGCAGCACGTTCTGCACTATTTCCTCTCTGCCATCTGTGAGCTAGCTGAGGTGCACTGCCACCTCTGTCCTCGTTCACCCCTGCACCAATCCTGCTGCATTTGTCTGTTGGATGAATCTTTATCCCTGGCCTGCTGTTACCTGCCTGGCTGCTGTTCATGTGCACAGCTGACAGCATCAATGATAGCCAACCGTATTCTCTGTGGCTAGGTGTGTTTGGGAAAAGAAGAAAAAAGAAAACCAGTAGTGTTGTGGTTCCTAGTCTCTGCCTACATGCTGCAGTTAAGGTCAAGTCTTTATAATAGGAATAAAAAAAGGGCTAATCATGTTTGGCGAGACAAGAACAAAACCATGGGAATATCCACGGTACATGCCCGATCTTTCACACAACAGTGCCTTAACTATTTCTATTGTGAAAGTTAAAAAAAATCTCTTCATAGAGACTTTGAGATTTAACCAGATTTTGTGGGGTTTAGGAAGGGAATGAATCTATTAAATAGAATTAAAACTTTTTTTATTATTATTTTTTGGGAGGGGCAATCAGCAAAGGATTTTGACATGACTAAAGGAGATTCCACATTGGAATGGAATGGAATGGAATGGAATAGAATATAATAGAATAGAATAGAATAGAATAGAATAGAATAGAATAACGTGGCATAGACTAGGTTGGAGAATACCTTTAGATCATCAAGTTCAACCATTCCCCCAGCACTGCCAAGTTCACCAAGAAACCATGTCACTAAGTGTCTCGTCTACACAGTTCTTGAACACTTCCAGGGACAGTGATTCCACCATTTCCCTAGAAAGTCTGTTCCAATGCCTGACCACCCTTTTGGTGAAGAAATTTTTCCTAATATCAAGTCTAATATGTGTGTTCATGTATGGCTTTGGAGAAAGAAGCAGAAATAAGGTAGCTGCAGAAACATGTTAGCATTTCAGAGAGGGGAAAAGAATATCTCCTGCTTTTTCTATGGGTTCTCAGACAGAAAGTGCACTACAACAGTAAGTGCTAATTGAAGAGCAAATGGTCACTGTCTCGCAACACATAATATCTCTAAGTTTCAATGGTACCCAGGACAATGGGTTTATTTTCCATGAATGGGTCTAGGATGTACAAGAATAACAGAAGAGAGGGACAGAAATATAACAGAGGAGCAAAAACATTCTCAAAGGTGAATTTTTTTTAGCTGGGGTAGTTCATATTCTGCATACTTCTGTTTCCGTATTTTTTTTGTTTCTAGGGTGAAAATCTAGGGCATATTTCATGGTGCCGACTGGCTATGAATTTTTTTCCCAGTCACTGGCATTGACTTCTCTATTGGCACAGATTTCATAGCTTCAGATCCCCGGTTGGGGGGACACAGACATGTCAAAAATGAAACGTGGATGATCAGCCATGCCTTGGCAGCCCAGAGCTGCTTGCATGGCTGTGGGAAAAAGCACATCAACTCAAAGATCACCTTCACAAACACCCTGATAACCAGCATGCTTCCCGACTCCCATAGAGTCCATTCCCCTTTAACTGTTCCAGGCTTGACTGGCTACTTGGTTTCTCCTTGGCAGAGGCAAGGAAGCGTCACTTTTTCCTTCATCAGAGAAATAAACAGCAAGGTAACAGAGGCAGCATCTTGACTGCCTTTGCTTGAAGTTTTGTTAATTTGGGGTTTAGAATTTCTCGCTTTATTAAACACATTTTTATGCTTGTGTGACTACAAATGTATGTATCGGGCTCTGGTTACGGCAGCACCACAGACAATCGAGTGATGAGATGGGGGTTGAAGAAGTAAATATAGTTTCTGCTGTATGATCATCTCTCCTCTGTTTTTAAAACCTCCAGCCTTTTCTTGAATTACCCGGCAGGTAGCTTAGTAACAGATATTATTTAGCACAGTTCTTAAAAAACTAGAAAATATACTGCCATTCTAGAAGGAAATAAACAAAACTAATGAGCTGAAGGTGTTGTCATGGAAGTGTTACTTACAAGCATGGAAGGGACAGCTGCCCTTCACCAAGCTTTGCTGAACAGCCAGAGCATAAAGCAGTGCTCCCTGTCACGTAAAGCTGGGAGGCTGCACGCTCTGTAAATGCTGTTTGTACAGATGATGAGTCCCCTGTCGAAGCAGGTGATCAGTGGACCAGGGTCAGAGGCATTAACACACTCAAAGACACATTGCTGGATGATCACTTGTACTGGCCATTGCCATGCAGAAGGCACGTTAGAGAGAAGCTTGGCAGAGCCGGGTAGCACTGAGATTCGCTATTTGCATGCAGTACAGGGAAGCATAAAGTGCTCATCTCCTGTTTAAAGGCAGCTACTGCTGCTCCAGTGGGAGCTTTGGCCTTTTCAGTGGAGAACCCAGGAGACAGGCTGTCAAAACAGAAGTCTCTTGTTCAAACTACCAAGCTTAGGAAGTAGGCATCATGAAAAAAAAAACAAAAAAAAACCAAAAAAGAAAAAAATTAAAAAGGTTCAGATCAGTCAAACCAAAGAGAATTGAATTGTTGTTTCTTGGTTGGCTTTTTTTCTCCGCACCACCACCACCACCACCACCCCCCCCCAAGGTTATTTAGTTATTTTTAGTTGGCTGGATGAAGAAGCAAGAAGTGTGGAATTCACTTGAGGCCTTGAAGACAAATTCATAATTCAGTTTTGCAAACAGAAAAACAAATAAAACTTGACTTACGAGGTGGAGGTTTTATATTTCCTCATTGTATTTCTCCTGCTTTGTACAAATCTTCCTGGAAATCTCTGTAGTAATTCTCACTAACTGCTGTGATGCCTTCTGTGCAGGGCAGAACTGATCAACCACAGGGAATCCTTCCATTTTCATCTGCTTTTTTTTCAATCGTGTCAAATTCCTTCCCTTTAGTAATCCCCCTTATTCCCTCAGGAGCTGAGAGAAGATTTAATTGTTAAATTTGCATAGCAACTCGGCAAACAAACTCTCCAGTCTCATGCAGACCTTTAGCCATTGCAGGATTCATTTTAGCTATAAATCACTTACTTCTCTATGCTCAGCCATGATGGCATTTCATACTCAGGAGGCTGGTACACAGAAATGATTGAGGGACAGTCCTTGTGGGGGTTTTTGCTTTTAGGGCTGCTCTTTTATAGTGTATCTTATTGCAAGATTATTTTGAAAATGGGGCTTTGCAAGTGGATTGTGTCTGCTGTTTCTCCACAACTATCCATGTGATACAATAATCCTGCCATAAATGGCTTCTGTCTGGTAGACCTCTTGTAGATGTAGTTCTGATCATGAGAAATAA
The DNA here is from genome assembly GCF_963264785.1 of Psittacula echo. NCBI lineage: Eukaryota > Metazoa > Chordata > Aves > Psittaciformes > Psittacidae > Psittacula > Psittacula echo. Next base: position 42,655,407 of record NC_137738.1, read on the forward strand.
CTTAATCCTATTTAGTGCAATGAAGCACAGTAAATACAAAAGTACTTTCACTGCTCCTTTATTACAACAAAATGGTTTGCTTTTAAAGATATTTTGCAAGTATAGGAGATTGTAGGTTTTCTGCAAGACACGGGAAAGGTAGGACAACTCTGTAGTTCTTCCAAGTTGCTAAATGCACTCCATTATACCTCATGCTAACATCAAGAGTCTTTTAAAATCATGACACAGACAGTGATAGAACAGATAACAGACAACATCAGTCTTGTAGCTGGATTAGTAGGCTTGGCTTTCCAGAGGTGTGCTGGCACAGTTCAGTGGACAGCTTCAGTATTTAAGATTTTGTTGTTAAAACTGTCCACAGTTGCCTCTGCACCTCTACCTTGCTCTACTGAATCTCTTTCCTGTGACAAAACAGCTTGACAACCTACAATCTCATTAATGAAGAGGAAACTCCACAGTAAGCAGGGAGAAGTGTTGTACCAGAGAGGCAGTAGCCTGGTTGAAGGTGTGTGGAGCTTCTACCTTTTATGGTGGCAAACTCAACTATTGCAAACGTCATTTCTCCATGAAATGAAGAAGTTGCACAGCCTCCATCCTTTGAAGTTTTCAAGACCCAACCACATGAAGTCCTGAGAAGCCTAGTCTGATCTGCTCATTGCAAACTTAACCTGGCTACTGGGGGCTAGCACACAAACATGTCTTTCAACAATTCATTCACTGATATTCTTATTTCAGCAGGGCATTTTAAAACATGTATGTCACTTCAGGAGAAAGCACCCAGTGCTTCAGATCCAAATCACATCCTTTAGTTTTGCAATATGTCAGACAAGCAAAGAAGCCTCCTGACAACATCCACTAATCTGCTTACTCAGAAATAAGCACAGAAATTTAGGATAGTAATATAGCCTCCTCCATCAGCCCCGTTTAGTGCTGCAAGCACAGCCAAGGTGAGCATGATAGGAGCTGTCTGGCTGCATTGCTTCCCTTCCCACCCACCAATACTGGGTTGCATCTGCCTCTAAACACTGACCAAGTCTATCCCCACCTTTAGTTCAGACAAAGCCTGAATTAAACAAGAGGCAAATGCTTCTATCAGGGATCTGTGGTGATCTCCACTGAAGAGAGTCATAATAAAGTATACTGCACAGAAGACACTTGCTGACTTCCCTTTTGAAAAGAAGAATAACATCAGCACAAATTGCTTGCAGCAAATAATGTATCACAGGGATGAGTCTCCACTTGCTCCTAGTAATACATACCATCAAATGTCTGAATGAATTAATTATTATTTTTGTATGAGATACAAACCGCATGTGTCACTTCCAAAATGTACTTTGTGAGTGTTAACTGCAGCTCACACAGAGGTTATGATAGGTATGTCTGACTCAGATGGCACTGTTCATTTTCAATTACAAAGCTACTCAGCCATTTTTGCCAGGAACACTTGGACATACCAATTTCAGGCTGCTTTAGATAAACCTGTTCTTGTGATTCTGAAACTTACATTCCATAAACATCAGTTCCCTTAACGGATAAAGGAAATGTTGCGAAAGTAGGATTGCAGAAAGAAAAACTGCAACTTGAGATCCATAAAATGTTGTAGGGAAGTCCTCCTGCAGGGAAAACAGTTCAAATGTTCCTTGACTCTCCCCCTCAAAATCTACAATGTGATGCTGCTGCTTGTGACATAGTTTTTTATGTATGGTGAATGCTCTATCTCACTCTCCAAATATTAGCATCTTAAGGCAGCCCTGTTAAGTGATGCTGGATAGTGATCTACCTGGTATCTCTCCTACAGCCGGCTACGTTTCCAGAGAGCTTCCAAAAGTTCAAATGCTTTCAGTAACTTAAAAATAATCCCTGATACACATGCCTTGACATAGTTGTGAGAGTCTTGTGTACTTACAGTTTTGGACTGTGACAACTGCCCCAGCCTAACCCCTGTCCATTTTGTTGTTGTTACTGGGGTGAGAGAAGAATACAGTTCTGTATTGACTTTCCTCTAACCCCCCCCCCCATTGGTTATCTTTAACTGGCAAGGAAAACAACAATTTAGCTACTTTCTCCACACCAACTGTCTGCACTGAGTTTATCATGCAGAACTGTGTAACTACATTTAAGCATTAAATAGTAGTCAGGAGAGATGCAAGTCTCTACTTAGCCTTGGAACATGTTGATAGCATCTGTAAGGCAAGACATTACCCAGGAGTTATGAAATCAAACAGGGAATTTAATTGTTGAATTGGTTGTATGTCAGATTCTTGTTCCCAAGGTAGAGGAAAAAATGGGTGCTTTTCCTTCAGTTATGGGCCTATATGAGCTTAAGGTAGTAAATAAGAGCAATCTACCAGCATTTCTGCCCACTGGGGAAGTGTACTTGGGACTATGAGAAAAATTAACTTCTTTGGATGTCTGAGCAAGCATTTGCATGCACCACAACTCAGTAATAGGTGGGATCTTGCAAGTGATACAGCACAAGAATTCCACATCTTTTTCTCATAAAAGCCACATTAATTTATCAGCCCAGGGCTTTTCCAGCATATTGTCTTACCGATCTTGAAAGACATCCTGGTGTTAGGGGAAGAGTTATCTGGGTGATAATCAGTGCTGAGACCCCTGAACAGCATAAAGAAATCTGACAACTGTATTAGCATTCAGCTGAAATGCCTTTACGAAGCTAATTTTCCCTCCACTCATCTTTTGAACTCCAAGAGAAGCATAAGCCCTGACTCAAGCAACACGGAGTGTTTGCTCTGGCACCCAAGCCAGCAGATGTGACTACTTGGCATCCTTTCCCGAGACTTGAACCTCATGGTATGTCTATGCCAAATGTACCCACATTATGCAAGAGTAATGGAAATTCGCCAGGCAGAGCAATGCTATGTTTTCCTGGATAAATGTTGCTCAGTTTAATTTTAAGGAACTGACTGATAAAAGCCTCAGTGATTACCTTGTTTGCCTAACTGTCTTCATTCCATGAGAAGCACTATTTTTGCTGGCACAGAGAATATATATGAAACACAGGAACAAAAGAGGCTGTCAGTGAAAGGTGAAGCACCCATCTGAGAAAAAGGGTTTCTTTCCTCTTTGGAAGATAAGTTGGCTGCACTAAGGACCCCTAAGAATATAGTTTGCCATCTGACATGGTTCAAGTGACTTCAGCTGCATGGTCACATTGAGCTGTTCATTTCATTTTTGTCTTTTGTCCAATTCCAGGCAAAGCTCACCATGGAAAATGCTGGTGATGAAGGCCATTTGCCTTTTGCAGCACTGGGAAGGCGAGGCAAAAATGCAGCAACTCATGCTACACAATATCTACAGAATATAAGGAAGTAGAAATTGAAAGTTGGACTAACGAGTGCATGGGATTAGCCAACTAGAAGACATGCATTAAAACAAAGAATTATCTTGATTGTCACCACTCTGTCCTTCACTTAAACCATGTATTAGTTGCCTACAGCAGTGGTACCAGTTCAGGACTTTTTATTTCATGTTTGCTCAGTTCACCTAACAATATAGTTCAATTTCTGGCCGCTGCCTCTGATCACTAACAGAACTCCTAAAAATAGTAAGTGTGATTTCTTATCTTCAACAGCCAAAGACACTTGCCACAACCTGACTCAATTGTATTCAACATGCTCGTGACATTCACACACAGGGCAGCCCATATCATGCAAAGAAGGATCTATGCAGGGCACTCAGATTCAGCTCTGAAGTTGAGGAAAGCTGTAAATATTCCATGGAGCCTGTCTGAGGTGTAACAAAACTTTTGTCACCAAACACAGCCTGTCAGAATGGCTGGAGCATGCAATGCTTTTGTTGCCAGATTTTTCACTCTACAGGGCAAAACCACTATTGAAATTGGAGGAACACCTCAAGTAGTAGCAGGCTGCTACACTATTAGTGCAATTGATTACTTCAGCAAATAACCAGAAGTAGCCATTACTTCCCAAGTTACTTCCACTGCAATAATCAAGTTCTTGTTAACAAATCTCAGCCATGAAGGAAATCCAAGAGAAACTGACTTCTAACTCTGGATTTCACCTTCAGGAGAAGAACTGAGGAAGAGACACGGGGAAGTGCAGAGCTCCTGCTATTTGTTAGCCAGGGGCAAATGGGAAACGGAACCATTTTCATAGCATTTTGAGAGTCTGTTTACAAACTGTTGGCCTAGAAGGAAAATCTTGGAAACCATTCTCTGCAGATGTCTTACCTAACCACTGGTCTGACATGCAACAAGTCACATGTATCCTGCAGGGCTGCTGTGCAAAGGGAGCATGGAAGACAAGCACGGTGCTAATGTTCTCCAAAGCCCCATAGGAACAATAGCTACTGCACAGGGTGGATAGCTCACAGTGAATAACTTATCCAATTAAAATGTTCTCATTTTTTATCTCCATTGTTGCAAGTTCCTCAGTTATTAATTTGAAATAATTGTCTAAGTTATTTGTTGTCCACAGCAATTCATTGGAAGATTAGTCAAAATAATGCTGAAACTCAGAATATGAGACAGAGATCAGACATTTATTTTCTTTGATTAGCTAAATGAGACATTTTGAATCAAGTTTCTGCGTCAGTACTTAGGGTTTTTAAACACAAAATGGTCTTATGAAAATACTGCGTAATATTTACTTAAATACTACTGTTTCAATAGTTGGTAGTAAATTTATTCAATGGACTATTTGGGAAAGTCAGCAGAAAAAACATGAATAATCAAACAAACTATTTAAACCATTTAAACACAGCATTATCTGAGGGTTAAGTAATGTTTGCCTACTTGCAAACACAGTTACCAGTTGCCTGCAGCAGACTGTACAGGACATACCTTCAAATCCAAGCTAAGAGAGTGGTTCACAGATAAAAGCTAAAGTAAGTCTACTACTGCTTTCAAGCAAATTAGCAAAACTGAGATTCTGAGCACAGAACAATTTCAGCTACTTAACTGATTTTGATTTGTGAAGCACAGAGGCCCAGCTACATATAAATCAGCAATGGTGAAATATAGGATGCCATATACCTTGACCACACTTACCAGGAACAAAAGATCAGTGCTCCCAGCTCCACTGATAGACTAAGTTGCTTGTTTACCCTATACAAACATTCCTCAGAAAAAAAAAAGTAAGTTTTGCCAAGCTACTAAGCACACTGTCAGCACATAACAACGAAGTCTTATGCATAATAAAAGAACATGGAGTCTTAAGCTGTTCTATATTGTTCAATGGTTCAGTTGGTGTATTTAAAAGGTATTTAAAGACATTATTTTGGTTAAGTCCAATCTCTACTCATCATTTATAAAACATTTAAGAGAATTAAAGTATTTCATAGAATCATAGAATCATAGAATAGTTAGGGTTGGAAAGGATGTTAAGATCAGCTAGTTCCAACCCCCCTGCCATGGGCAGGGACACCTCACATTAAACCATGTCACCCAAGGCTCCGTCCAACATGGCCTTGAACACTGCCAGGGATGGAGCATTCACAACTTCCTTGGGCAAGCCATTCCAGTGCCTCACCACCCTAACAGTAAAGAACTTCTTCCTTATATCAAATCTAAACTTACCCTGTTTAAGATTTAACCCATTACCCCTTGTCCTGTCACTACAGTCCCTGATGAAGAGTCCCTCCCCAGCATCCTTGTAGGCCCCCTTTAGATACTGGAAGGCTGCTATGAGGTCTCCACGCAGCCTTCTCTTCTCCAGGCTGAACAGCCCCAACTTTCTCAGCCTGTCTCCATACGGGAGGTGCTCCAGTCCCCTGATCATCCTCGTGGCCCTCCTCTGGACTTGTTCTAACAGTTCCATGTCCTTTTTATGTTGAGGACGCCAGAACTGCACACAATACTCCAAGTGAGTTCTCACAAGAGCAGAGTAGAGGGGAGGATCAACTCCTTCGACCTGCTTGTTATTCTTCCTGCCAAAGCGAAGAATGCTATAGAGATGCAAGTTATCCTGGGTGACAGGAATATGGAGTTAGGCAAGATTCATGTTTCATTTTGCTAACAGATTACAAACCTTCTCTTTAGTTAGAAGGGTATGGATAAAGTAGATGCACAATCTCTTTGCTTTTTCACTGTAGTCCAACAGGATGCATTGTAAGTTATTCTTACTGTCAAAATGAGTCCAAGTGACAGATTATGTATTTGCTTACCTACATTTAACACTGGCACGTCTCCATTCAGTCACACTAGGGTAAATAAACTGAGGCTCTGGCTCTGTATTCCCCCTTGTTTGATCTCACTCTAGATCAATGATGCCAAACCACCAGCACTGGCAAACAGAGATCTGGGCTGGCACCAATGACAATGAGCAAACAACACTTTAAAAACACGTTTGACGCCAGATAGCAAAGAGCACCCTCCCTACTTCAATGAGCTCATTGCTAGAAAGGCTTTCTGCTTTGAAATCCACAACTACCTCCTACATGTGACCGGAAGGGCCAACATGACATTTCTCTTCTGCAGCTCCCAAAAAAGAAATCCACTGTATTTATCTCAAACAGTGACATACAGGTGGTTCCTGCTGACTCAGTTAATCTAAAACTGTTTAAGAATGAACAAACCTAGATCAACAGAACAAAGCAGACCTGAACCAGCTAAAATTTTCAGGTCAGCAACCTTCATTTCAAACCTTCCAGCTTTTATTGAAAGCAGGACTTCTGGAGGACACGACAAAACAGAAACAAGACACAAAATATCAAATGCACACTAAAAGTAGGCCGGGCATGTGTGAGAAAAGGAAAGAGAAAATGAAGGTATCTCCTCTTGTTAAATCATCTGCTAAGGGGGGGTCCTGGATGTTGGCACCTGTCCCGCTCTCAGGCATGAGGAGCAGTGGGCAGACCCTTCTGAGGCAGCACATGAAGGTGTGCTGTGCCTTGACCTCTAGAGCCTGACCCACTTGGATCAAGGCTATGCTCTCCTCCCTCTCTCCAAAAGGAACAGTCCAGGCCGATGCTCTGCTGCAGGTTGGGCTCTTCTTGAGCACAGCCACCGGCCGCTTCACAACAGCTGGGAACCTGGGTGGCCCAGTCCTCACTAGCCACCCCAGAGGGGTTGAAGAGGCATTGGGGGCCAAGAGAGACAGGACACCACATTGCCCACAAGGCTAGAACACAGCACGGGCTGTATCTACTTTGCACTGTAATGCAGCAGAGAGGATCTCCGTGCTGGGAGGCACTGGCATTCACACACGAACGCATTCCCTCCCCAGACCAACACTCGCACTCACACCAACGCAAACGCCCCATGCTGTTGCCAGCACCCCGACCGCGCTCCAAGCCGGGCCGGGCCGCACTGCGCGCCGCCCCCACCAGAGGGCGTCACGACCCCGCGTTCGTTCGGGCGGCGCACCCGACCCGGCCCGCCCCGCCCCGCCACCGCCCCTCGGGCCCCGCTGCCGGCCTGGCGCGGCCGGGCCGCCCCTCCTACCCCCTTGCTACGGTATTTCGACCCCGTGCGAGCCCACACCCTCCGGCGAGGCTTCCACCCCCACACCGCGGCACCTCCGCCCCTTAGCCGCCGCGGCTGGGGGAGCCTCCCTGCTGTCCATGCTCCGGAACGTCGCCTCTAGCAGCCCTTCACTCCCCATCCCACCTCCCCGCGGTCCCAAGTAGCAGGCGGCGGCCCACGGTGGCCGAGTTTACGCACAGTGTTTTGGGGCCAAACTGAGGTTGTACGCTGTTGGACTGCCCTGTGCGCAGGCTGTTGGTCGGTGTGTGCATACACCCAACCCCATGCCACAACACTGTGGCTTGGGTTGTGCAGGGAGGTGCTCCCTGGTATTTCCCAGATTAAGGGCTGGTACCCGGAGGGTTTGGTGGCCGGGAGGTTATCTCCAGTTACCTTGAGGAAACTCTCGTATGGAAGAGTCTTCTTCCAGCCCACATTCTGCCTTCTGAGCAGCACTGTTTTTATTGTACATGGGAACCAGTGACTGGTGTAGTGGGGCACGGCTGAAAAAAAGAGTTATCAATGTGAATAATCAGAGCTGATTCTTTCAAAGTTCACACCCCACGAAGCTGCAGAGCAACACCAAATGGATGAGAGGAGGGGTGTTTCGTAAGAATGAACTGGCTATTGCAGAGCAAGTGGGGGGAAGAGTGCTCCCCTCAGACAGATAGCATTGACAGATCATATTGGTAAGCTTGCAAGTTACAAATAACAACTGAAGCCAGAGCATTTGCCAAAGGGAAAAAAAAAAAAAAAGAAAAAAAAAAAAAGAAAAAAAAAGAAAAAGACAGAAAACAGATGCAAACCAGAAAGATGCCAGAATAAAATGAGTCCTAGGGCAGCACTGGAAACCACCGCAATCTCTCACCATTCAGGATGATTTAAATGGATGGAAAATGGATTAAGGTCTAATCCAGCAGTTGCTCTGTTTGAATTAATCTCATAGGAGTCAGTCAGGATATGTATATTTAGATAGAAGGAGAGAGAGAAAAAAGCAAGCAAGAAATTGCAGGATCAGGCCCTGAACATAATCTGAAGAGACTTGAAATAGATCCTTGGCCACACTGGTTTTAAAAGCTGATTATCTGACCCAAACCTGCCCAGATATTTCAGTCAGACAGGACAGCATTGCTAAATAGGCAGTTCTTCCTGAAATACCGAACCCGAAGTCTCCCTGCCAATTTTTGGCTGCAGCAGAGGCAGTAGCCATTTCACTCACACTGGCTGGGGCCCTCTCCATCATTGCAGTGCCTTCCTTGGCTGTGATCTTGCTTTCAGATGCCACTGATTTTCTGGGACAGTCTCAACTAGAAGGAGAATGTCCCTCAGGGTCTTGGGTTTCCTGAGAGCCTGAGTGATTAAAGAAATTCCTTTTCCTTTTGAGCTCAAAACATTTTCCAGAGCTGCCTTCTCTTCCCTGAGTAACACTATCAATCTGAGGCACGGCACTGAAATATCTACACCAGCACTGCCAAAAACAAGCGTTGCATAATTCCAAGCAGTTATGCAGCCTTTAGTAAATCACCTAAGCACGAGCAAACTGTGCTTTAGGCAGCTCAGAAAAAGGCACATTCCAAATGCTGGAGACAAGGAGTACCCAGGGAGGCTTGTGTAGACAAACAGGAAGGGAAGACAAAGTACTAGCCCCAGCCCCTAACACACAGTATCAGCAGCTTGTTTCTGTGTGTGTGTGTGCCCTTTACATGTACAGGTGGGTTTATCTGAGACAGAAACCAGGTTAGAAGAAGGGAATCCTATAAACCTCAGCCCAGTGCTGCAGTCCAAGAACTATGTATTCATTTTAGCAATTCTGGCTATGAACAGTGCTGGTTTTATAGTCCTCCAGCAGCCCTCAGCATCTCCAGAGGGACTAGCAGTTCCTTGCAGAACTGAGACCGTTCTCAAGAATATTATAATATTAAAAAAAGACAAAGAACAACAAAAAACAACAAAATAAAAAGGTCAAAACCAAATCAACATGGCAACATTGAAAGCTGAGCTTAGCTCTTCTTTTCCCAAGTAACAAAGTGACCTCCTTACATTTCTTACATTAGTGCATCAATATATAAAACCCACTATAGACCACAAACTCTAAGAGAAGCATTTTGAGGAGTCAGAGAAATTCAGATTACAGTACTTACCACTTTGCTGGGAATGGAGCAGAGGGAGTCAGTGGACCACTCAGGGACAAATTAAAATTACAAGGTGAAAGTGGCTAGGCATATGAGTTTCTCTTTCCCATGTCAGAAGCAAATCAACAAATACATCTTCCTGCTTTTGTGGAGGTAAAGAAAGAGATGAACACTGAATGGCCAAGCCACCCTTTCAAAGATTTTTAGCTCATGGAAAATGAATGAAAAAGTCCAAATGGCCGCTAAAGGAGGTTATCAGTACTTATCACTGAGTTATCTGAGCTGGGCTTGTGCAGTACACCCACCAACTTCACAGAGCAGGTATTGGGACCTTGGGATAAAGCCAGCTAGTAACGAGAACAGGTAATGCCACTTTGGAGGCAACAGGGGTCACAGCTGGGATCCCAGACCTCCAGCACAAGCCAAACACTGCTCTTCAGTGCTATTTTGAGCATAAAAAAACACCTACCTTCAAACATCACTGTCTGCATTCTCATTTTTCCAGGAAAACGTTGGCAATTATATTATCCTACCAATATCAATTGTGCATTTGTGTGTTTCTGTACAGCTTGTGCACTGGAAATGTGTTTTGGCTTAAGTTCAAATCCACTTCAGTGCCCCCAAAGAGATCTTTGTTGTTATAAAGGCTTGCTGAGATTGTTTCCAGTTTATACACAACTGTTTCTAAGCCCTGGGACTTGTGCTTTTTGGTTGTGTATCACAAAAGAGTGGCAAAGATTAAAGAAGTGCATGCCTTTGGCTGCATACTTTAAAACAAAACAGCCGTGGTTTTCAGAAACCTCTTTTAAGGTGTAATAAATCTGACTTTCTAGATGCCCAAGGCTGTGTTTATCTAAAAGTATCTTGGGGGAGATTGCCATGTCTATTAATCTGTTTTCCTGTTTCCTTACCTCAGGGCTTAAAGGCTACATAAACCAACCAGCTAGAATGCTGTTAGAGAAAGTCTCCACAGACAAGTATCTCCCTCTGCTTTCTGTTCTTAAGCAACACACTCCTAATACAGGGAAGTCATTAAAGATTGTTATAAAGCAGGAGCGGTAGATGAGGGTGATACGATAGGGACAAACCAGCATGATCTGTCTTGGAAGAAACCTCAAACCTGTTCAAGGCCTTTAAAAGAGTTAACAAAACAGTGGATAAAGGACAACCAATGACTATATTTTATTTAGACTTTCACAGGCTTTTGATAAAGTTCCTGAGAAGAGGCTGTAAAGGAAACTTGGTAACCACAAGGTGAGAGGTAAAGTCCTGCAGGGAGGAGGAAAGCCCACAGTTGAGAGAGCAGAAACAAAGAGGAGGAACAAATGGTCAAACTCAGCATGGAAAGGGTTACAGGTAGGATGCTCAAGGGATTAAAATTAAGACACGTGCTTGGGATCTTGGTGAAGAACAAAAGTGATGGAGTTTGTGTCATGCAAAATTAGGTAGGTGGGTCAAACAGAAAAAAATGAGAAATTGCAGAGAATGAAAAAATTAAGAAAACAGATATAGTACATGAAATTAAGACACACTTAGAGAATAGAGAAGAATGATTTGTAGAGAAGAATACAAACTACTTATGCACGTGGGTAGGTTTTGAATTTCTTTTAAACATCCCAAAACACATCAGGCACTAGTACAGACAACTCAAGGAAACTGGCTCCTGACCATGCAGTGGTGGTTGAGAAAGAAATCATCAGTCTTTACGAAAAAGTTAAAAAAACAAAAACAATAAAGGAGTATAATCCTGTGATATCGTACTAGCACGCAGCTTGATCTTTTTTTTTGCCTTTGCCAAGGAAATAGGCTGCCAAAGGACCCAGCAATGTTGGGTTTCTTTTGGCTCTTCCCCTCATGTTCATGTTCTCTGGGGGCTGGAAAGGTGTAGGCTCTGGTAAAGTCTTTCCCAAGACAAAGGTAGCGGACAACTCTTTTGCATGTGGATTTGCTGTTATCTAGAAGAGATGAGCTCATACCACAGTCTTTCCTGTCAGCAGACCACTAACAGCTGCCTGGTTTGATTAAACTTCTGTGAAGTTAGTGTATATGAGACATTTTTCTTCCAAACAAGTTAGAAATGACCAACTAGTTCAAAGATTACTGACCGCAGTGAAGGCAGAAAGGCACACACACATGTATAGGAACAGCCAGGCTGAAGAAAGCAGCACTAAAAGTTCATTAAAAATGGTGAGGAAAGTGAAAAGCAAAGTAAACCGTGGCAGAAATACAACACACTTGGCTACATTGATAAAATATATATCAGATAAACTTAATAAATATCTCTCTAGATATATTGTACCTAGAAGGCCAGGTAGATTCTCTGTCTTTCCATGTTACACTAAAAAAGCTTTGGCATACCTTTAAACTAGAGTTATGAAATACATTTTATTGCACTATAATTGGTTTTGTTGGGCTTTGACATCTATCTTTACTAAGAATTGACACTTAAAATCAGTATTTATTTGGGGCTGACAGTTATCAGAGGTTATAGCTGTTGCTCAGTCTCAGGCTTTTGGTCATTTTAAACAGCAGGCAGAGAAGCTTCGCTGTACATCTGAGAAGGTAGGGTTCACAGCCAGGAAGCATTGAGGCTTAGCCAGTAAAAGTATACTCTACAAGGACAAAATATATGTCACTAACCCCTGGGACTCAGTGCTGAGGAAAATTATGAAAAATTAAGATTTAAAATTATTTTTGTTTACTGTATGTAAAGGTTAAATGACAACCTATATCAAACCTGTTACGGGACTGATGACAACTACACTGATAGCTATAGCATAACAACCAATACAGAGAGAACAGGAGAAAGACTCAGGGTTGATCATTGAAGAATGAGGGTCATCCCAGTTCACTTCAGCTATCTAAAAGCTAGGTATTGAAATGCCTCTCCAGTGAAAGGAGAGAGCCAAAACCACATCCAAGGGATCATACTGTGGAGGTGCCTGTCAGTTCTAAGTTCCCTCTATAATCCTCTCTTGATTCAGAGACACTTACAACCTTTTCTGAAGTACCTTAAACAAGGTACCAGAACTGATTCTGGCTGGGATGGAGTTAACTTCTTCCATAGCAGCCTGTACAGTGCTGTGCTTTGGACTTGTGTCTAAAACAGTGCTGATAACACACCAGTGCTCTGGTTATTGCTGAAGAGTGCATGCACAGCATCAAAGCTTCCTCTTTTCCCCACTCTGTCCCCACTTCCTGCAGCAAATAGGTAAGAGGTAAACAAGAGATTGGGAGGGAACACAGCCATGACAGCTGACCTAAATTGGCCAGAGAGATATTGCATGCCATATAAAGTCATGCTCAGCAATGAAAACGGGTAGAGAAAGAAGGGTCTTTTTGGCTTCCAAGGCAGTGGCCTGTGCTTGGAGACTGGCTGTTCTGATTGTAGGATATAGTGATTGATTGCTTGTGGTTTTGCTTTCCTCTTCCCTTCACCAGTTAAACAAGTTTTCTGGTTTTTGTTTTTCCTCTTCTGTCCCCCATCCTGCTGTGGGGGCAAGGGTGAGTAGACAGCTGTGTGGGAGTCTGGCTGCTGGACAGGGTCAGCCCGCCACAGTAGCAGTTATCCTATGTTCCTAAATGAAACAGCTGCACATGCAAAAGGCGAACCAAGCCAAATGTAAGTCTCATAAAAGAGGAGTAAAACAACACCAAAATGTGTACTTTTGAGTAAATCATAGAGAAATGAGGGTTGGGTTACCTGTATTGAACAGAGATTTCCACAAGGCACCTCAGTAATATTTTGCTGATTCTAATGATCTGTGTCAGACAACACTTTGTCTATCTATCCCACATGCATAGAACAGATTTCTGTCCAAAGTTACATCAATGAAGCAGTATTTAATGTGCTCCTGAGCAATCTGAGTCCTGTGCCTGTGGCAGCATCACAGGAAATGCCAATGCACAGCACAGAAAATGTCAGCTTTCCACAAGGCAAGCAAGGAAATGCTATCCCTTTATGCTCAGGCAGTTTTCTTGAAGGTAGGTATTTCTTAGTTCATATTTGGCTTCCTGAAGGTTTTGAAGCTGGAGCATATGCTAACCTGCTCCACAGTGCCATGGCATTTAGTGGGATCAAGGAGACTAATGTCTCAGGTTTGATCTGTTATGTGACCACAATTAAGTCACCCCACCATTCTGTGCTTTATTGTCTCTTCCTTTCCTTCACATAACTTGATTATTAATTTTGATGTGATGCCTTCAAGGAGAGACTGTCTCAGTTTTTTCAGGCATAATAGCAGAGATTTCCAATTTATTTGAAAGTGTGTGGTTGCTGACACACACACAGGCAGTGTACTGCAGTGAGCTGTGGTGGCAGGAGGTCTCAGAGCTATTGACCTCCCCTATCTATCCATAGCTAGAGGAGACTGAGTATGCAGCTGAGTCCCATGGCAAAATGAGGTTTGCCTGCACAAATGCTCCTGGTTTTACTTTCTCCCCATGTCTCCACACCATCACAGCCTTATTACTACTGAATTTTTCACAAACCCCCTAAGCCTCAGAAAAGGCAAGCTGGGGACCATTGGTCTCCTAGGGAGCTTTCAGCCCCATCGGGTGTACTGCATAATTGTGGTTAGCCATTAATGGAGACAACTGTCACAGGCATGCTTTCCATTTCTTCAGTGAGCTGTTGTGCAAAGTCTGGAGAGAAAAAGGGAGGAGGGTCTAGGGACTGGCAAGCTGCTGTTAGCAGAAGTCTCTTCTATAAAGGTGAAAAATAACTTCTGTTGATTTCAGACCAAAAGTCCAAAGAGTAGAGGGAGGAGAAAGAGGAGGATTCCAGCCCCGGCAGCAGCCAAGCGGAGCAGCATGCCCCTGGCACAGGAGGAGAGGAGGACATGCCTTCTGCAGGGATTATGCAGAGCTGCTGGAAGTGAAGCTGCTGGAAGTGAAAACCAGCAGAACGGAAGCTTGGAAACTGAGCCCTGAACTGAAGCGGTAATTTACCTTATTTGAAATAAAAACAGCTTAAGTTGAAGCCAACCGGAAATTCAGCTGACTTGAAGCTGCAAGCAAAATTAGAATAACACTGCAGGTTGAAACATGGAGAAAGCAGAATGAAGGGTTGAGCTTTGACGGCTGGAAGCAGAAAGAAGCTGCTGCTGCTGCTTCTGCTGCTTGTGCAGTCCTATTCAAAATTATCCCTTAAAGCTAAAATCATTGCAAGACCAAGCTAGAAGACCATAATAGTGCCTGCTGGCCTTAACTGCAACAATCAAAAAAAGACGACTGCAGCAGAATCACCATTAAAAGGAATAAGAGTATGACTAGCCCCCAGATTGGTAGAGCATGGTAAGTACAAATGACAGACCGAAACATCTTGGCCGGGAGTCTGTCAATGTAAATCAGTGTAGCTATGCCACTAGCTTCCACAGTAAAGCTGGGCCAGTTCATTCCATGAAGAATCCAGATCTTGAATGCCAAGTATGTTAGCCTATGTGCAGAGTGCGCTGTGGTGGGTGGGGGCTGCGGGAGGAGTGGGCTGCAGTCCACTGTGTCTTGTTGAAAGACACGAGATGGCTCTTATGACTTATCTTCAGTATCAGAAGCCATCTGATCATAGTGGTAGCCAGATAGGCTAAATCAGGCATGCAAGCTAATGTATCCTGCCGCTGCTGCTAGACTAGTTCCAGTCCCCAAGCTAATTCTTGTAGAGCTCATTTATATAATGCAGCACTACATTGCATTGGCAAACCCTTAAGGAGCGTGGCTGCATGTGTGTGCAAGCAAGAGGTCACAGTTAAGTGATGCTGTACTCACAGGCTTGTGTATATCTGGGAATTTGCCCATGTACGGACAACTAAAGACCCAGTTCTTTTCCTAAAGTTCACAAACCAGCCCCTGTGTCAGTAAATGGCTTAATTTGAAAAGCATAGTGATTAACCAGCTGTAATAGGGCTTCAAGGATTCTGCTTCTTAGTATTTTCCTTGCACTTACACTAGCAGCAATAAAAGTAACCTCTCCTTAATGTTTGAAACACAAAGTACATTCTCAAGCATGGAGATTTTGCATCAGTGTGCCAGGATGCAATCCAGTGTCATTGCATGCAAAGTAAGATAGTGATGTGCCTGAGCAGTGTCATGTTCTTACTGCAAGTAATATTTTTCCAAGGCCTGGTGTAGATTTCCTAGACTGCAAATAGCACAGGAGTCTTACAGAAATGATCCCTTAATAACGGATCTGGAATGCGCATTTTCATACAAACCATGCAGAGTAGTCACTGTGTCATTACTGTGCCATCTATCACCATTTTATTGAGTTTATCTGAGTTTTGATACAATATCCCAGTCTCTCTGCTGCATTTACAGGAAAAAGCAGCTGGGTGGAATGTGTGATCAGCATGTTCATCAGTGTTTGCAGTGAAGCATAAACATGAATGAGCCTAGGCATGCTTGGAAGCCCAGGAAAGTATTCATAAAACTTGCTCAGTGTTTTTAATGAAGGTGTTTGGAACAGTAAGATCATAGAAGTCATCTCCAACTTGAGGAATAAACACACATCCATGTTGAGTCAGCTGAAGAGAGCAGTGACAGCAAACACACATTTTCTAAAGGAGGCATTTCTGTGTGATTATCTTCTGCCTCTAAAAAAGAGACCCTAGCTGAAATTTTGAAACAAGTCATCTGTATATCATGGATTCCACACACATAAAAAGAGCAAAAAATACACAGTGGGCTTTTTTTAAAATCTGTTTTTTCTGGAAAAAAATACTGTTGCAGACATAAAAGTTTTTCCAGGCTTGCCCTGGGCACTCCTTGAAATATGCTCTATGGACAATGCACACTCAAACCTCTGCCTGTCTCTAGGAGATATTCATCCTGTCTCTCCTTGGCAAGCTGGGTTTCCTGTCCAGCCCCATTGGATTTATTGCCTCATTGTGGTGGAAAAAAAATCGAGGCTAGTGACAGACCATATATGGGTATGGAACAACCGAGATGAACTACAAGGGGAAAAAAAGAAAAGTGGGTATAATTACAAGTCAATTAAATATAAATCGTCACAGGGATAAGAGGAAAGGAGCAGCATGCAGAAACCTGCAAGAAATACGGGTGTTCTCTGACTTTCTCCCTCCACCCTGTGGATTAGGAGGGCTGAGGAGCAGTGCCTGTACTGGCACTGGGAGCAATCTTCATTATCTGCTGGGTGGGATTTCCAGTCCTCGACAAACACAAAGTAGCTTAATGATGTAGCAGCACTATCAAAGAAAGCAGCAACAGGAGGCTGAAATCTTTTGGCTGGGTTGTTTTGTGCTTCCACTACTGCCTAGTAACACATAACTCTTTATGAGGGCATAAAATTGCTCTTTACTAATGTTTTTCTCATTCAAAGGTCAGCAAAGCCACAGTGAAAGTTAAAGAGGAGGAGTGCATGGCTCTAATGGGGCTGCTGAAAGCAGACACGCACCTTTCGAGAAGGGCGATTTAATCTGGTATCTCATAAGGGGCAGCCTGTGACTCTTTGTCTGCAGCATGGTTGTCATCACCAGAGGCTGTGAGCACGTGTGGCAGGCAGGATGGCAGCTGGGAGGCTGCTTTTGCTGTGCTTCAGACTTGCCCAGCTCATGCAAGGTTGGTAAAAAGCCACAAAAGCCACAAACGCTTCTTTATTCAGACCAGAGTATGGGCCAAAATATGACAGGCCAGAGTCAAACCAAAGCAGACCAAGGTAACCTAGTCCCATTAGGAGTGGAAAATGGCCTCGGCTCATTCAAGAGTCAGAAGCCCAAAGAGCACTTTTTTCAGAGGCACCATTCTGTTCTAACTCAAAGGCACAGGCAACATAAAGTGGTGTGGCTCCACATATGGTTCACACCAAATCAGCTGCTGGCCAGCATGTTAAAAAAACCACTCAAATTGTCAGTCAGTCAGTGCTTCATTATTTTTCTTCTTACCCGTTTCTAGTGATTCTATGCTCCAATAGGCGACAGTGCCATTGAGAATCTGCTGATTCAAATCCCTCCCTCTCCAGCAGAAAGCCAGTGGGAGCAAGGAAGAAAGAAACCCAACTCGACATTCTATTTTTCCCCCTTCAAATAAAGCCTAAATTGCTTCTTTAATGCACTCGAGGTTTTGAGCAGGGTAGGAAGCTCCGATACAGAATGGGGCTACAATTTTGTTAAAGACAAGCTCTGCAGCAAGCCTGTGAACTCCAATAAATTTGTAACTCTGTTCCCAGTCAGAAACAGAACAATAGCCTCTCCTGTTTAATTGTGGATTGCAGCAAGTGGTTTCGTGCTCAAACCCTCTTGTAATGTAGTCCTCTCCTTTTAATCATCAAAGGTGATCTCTGCCAAAGCAGCTGACAGTTGCATTTGATCAAGTGTAATAGGAACAGTCAGATCTTCCAGGATCCTTGTAGTTACCCATTTTCCATGTGTAATTCCAGTCTATTTCATACAAGTTTAATATGACAACTGTATTACAAAATTAGAGGGAGGATTTGGGGTGAGATGACTCACAGGTTTTTTTATTATAAAATCTTATATCAAAACAAAAGCCATTTTTTATTCCCAGCCATGCTTCTGACCCCTGCATGACCTCAAACAACCTTTGATGTCTAGATCCCTTCTTCTACTTGCCTGTCATTGCTATTTAGACTGTGAGCTGAGCAGAGCGCCGACTGCCTGGTTTGGGTTCCCGGCATAACAGCTACCACAAAGCAGTGTGCACTTAGAGTTGGTGATACCTGAACATTAACACCTCTCACATATATGTTAGTAGCTATATAAATGTTTATATTTATCACAATATATATGTATCTATATCTGTACCCACGCAAACGTGCTCCATACTGGTTTTAAATTTAGAATGAGTACTTCACGGGTGAGAAATCCTAGTTTTAAAACCAAGAAAGAAGACCCATCCTCCATCCTTCAGTACAACTGCACTTCAAATAGATTTGCCAGCAGAGCTTCTTTTGGACTTTGCCCTGCAATTTTCATAGTTCAGTTTATATTGGCCCTGGCAAGGCAAAGCAAAATGTCTGTTGTGTGTGCCGGCTGCTATCTGACCCAGCAGGGATGCTCAGAGGTGTCTACTGCTCGGGTGTAGACCACATCCACTATGCAAAGAGGTCCATTCTTTATTTTGTTGCACCACAGGTCAGGAGGACCATCAAATCACTTGCACTTTTATCAGCTGTCAGCATTTGGGAAAGTGGTTCGTGGTGGGGAGGGGAGAGTGGAAGTCAGTCAAAATTAAAATGGTTTGGTTAATTAATTGCAAGCACTGCTTGAAGGACCGGCACGTATATTTAATCAGTTGCCTAGTAACAAACGGTGTATGATGTGAATGCTATCAGCCCGCGGTGTGAGCAAAGGATGGTCCCTTTTTGTTTTTATCAGCCGCCAGCATGCATACTCTGGGTGTTGCACACTCTTGTGCGCAGAAGGGCTGCTTTGCCACCTCACAAAAGCCACACAGTGTCAAGGAGTCCCCCCCATTTTGGCTCTGCCATTTCTGCTCCTCCCCCAGACATCTCAGAGGGAAGACTGTCTCTTCTTACAGGGAGTGACCTTTTCAATGGTGAATCAAATGACAAGAAAAATTATCCAGATCTCCCCTCCCCTCCACCCACCTTTTTTTCTTTATGAAGTTATCTACAGATTGGGAATAGAACACAGGCATTGCTGCTGCTCACATTCTGTTACTGACACCAGTGTCACC
This sequence comes from Psittacula echo, assembly GCF_963264785.1. Classification (NCBI taxonomy): domain Eukaryota; kingdom Metazoa; phylum Chordata; class Aves; order Psittaciformes; family Psittacidae; genus Psittacula; species Psittacula echo. The sequence goes on from NC_137738.1 coordinate 42,674,655, forward strand.
ATTAATGGTATATATCTTCTATAAAAGCCTGTGCAGAGAAAACCAGAAAATCATTGCCATTGGGGCAGAGGCAGAAATAATAAGAAAGTGGGTTTGTTGGTTTGGTTTTGGGTTCTTTTCTTTGCAGTGACCTTAAAGAAGGAAGGGCAATGGACGGATAGATGCTGGATTGCAGCACATAAAACCAGCCCAAGATAAACTGTACAGTTCTGTTTCCTGTAGGTGAAAAAATAACTCATGACCTGACAGACAACTGAACATTGAGTACTCCTTTGGTGCTACTTTTAGGAGGGAATTTGACAACCAGAATTTGCTTGTAGTTTTCCACCACCCGTATGCCATTATATTAGCTGGGCCTGATAATGCAAGGACACAAAAAATACTCTCACCACCTCTCCGTAGTGCAAAGGAGAAATAAAAAGGGAACATCCATGAAATAAAAGCACCCATTTATGTTTTAACATGCCATGACAATGTTTGTGTCCTTATCAGGGCTTCCTCTCCTCCCTTCCCCCCCCCTCCCTCCTCCATTTGTAAATCCCACTGGATAAAAGACTACATCTTCCATAAAGAATTCCCACCAGAAATCTTTATAAATCCTCCATCAGTGAAATAGTCTGCTGTCATGCTGAGCAGAAGCTAATCTAATTAAGACAGGATCTGCTAAATTTAATAGCCTGCTATGAATTTTTACGGACATCTGGTAACTGGAAGGTTGGAACGACTCTGACACATCAAATGCACATTGTCCAAATGACCAGTATCAGGCCGATAATTTTCCCTTTTTCAGTCACTTGTAGCTGATGTAGGATGCAATCACTCCCTCAGGATACAGCCACAACTTCATCTCAAATTAATGGAGGTTAAGGTGCCTACATGTTGGAAAGCAGAACTAGTCCCTGATGCTTCCTTCAGTGTTGTTTTTCCTCGATTAATGAAGGGTCAGGGTAGACATGCATTATATTTCATTGTTTACAAATACTGTAAATGGTATAGCAGGAGTTGCATCATCTATTCATACATGCGTACAGTATCTGCAAGTTATGAACCCAGACTTGACTGACACCTTGCCTCAGTCAAAGCCCTACATCATGGCCTCTGGCTAAGCACAGTATTCCTAGTGGGGCCCAGAGGTGCTCCACCATTTTAATCATTTATCCCTGATGCAGCAGTGAGTTGTTAGCAGGGGCAGGCAGAGGATGGAGGGTAAGGTTGCTGGGGTCTTTGTCCCTTAAGCTTCTAGTATGAAATCCAGTTGAAATCCTCTAGTAGTCCCCAAGAAATGGTGAACTGAGCTGTTACAAGGCTAGTCCCATCCCATGAGCCATTATTTTGAGAAGGGAGCACATTTACAGAAGTGCACATCATTCTCCCTGTCTTCATGAACCACAGTCTGAGAATGCCACATTAATGAGGTCCTGGTACTTTTGTGGCTTACTAACTCATCAACAAGAAAGTTCATGAACATTATTTCCAGCCAGCAGATTCCACTGGTGTTCAGCTTTCCCAGGCATCACTCTGAGCTGCTTATAATAAAACCACAAATACACACATGAATACATAGTTTACACTCACATTTATGTACTTTTCAGACAGGGCAGACAGCACACAAGGCACAATGCCAAACCTTTCAGAATAGAGAATTTATAGTTTAAAACATGTATTTCCTTATTTGCTGTCTTGGTAAAGAAACCATTTTTTTCAAAATCCCCTCAGCCATCTCTCCCCACACCCATAATAAAGAACTCAAGTAAATTCAGCAACAGTGCGAGTTACGTCGACCTGATGTGATGAGTTGGCACTTGAAAATTTAATCTCTCTACCATCCACCAGCGTTAAGTCTGTGTAGTGTGACTTCTAAACACATGCGAAAGAGCAGGGAAGTTACAGTGCTGGCTTACAGATTAGTTGGGCACTGGCTTCATGAAATGGGAACAAAAACATCTGGGGCCAAGTGGAAAAAAATGGGCTCCATCTAAATAAAAAAGTCTCACTGAAGTAATATAAATGTTGGTATAGTTAAGTTGGAACATCTGTAGTGAGAAGAGACAGGAAATGCAGCTGAAAGGATTGGGTTATCAGCTGCTACTTGCACAAGCCTATGCATAGGATAGTCTCATGATGGTCGGCACAAATCAATGTTGTGCCAGTGGTGCTGCATTGATTTGCTCCAGGCAGAGCTTTTGCAGTCAACTCCCTGCCTCCTTGAACAGCAAGGTGGGCACTGCTGTGTTCTCTGAGGAACAGGGCAGAATGGCAGGTCTACCTCCCCACAGATTGCCAAACTGGCTAACTGTTCAGTCATTCCTAGATGCTCATTGCCTTGCATTATAAATGAAGGGGCACCTCAGTCACAAATTTGAAGCCAGGTCCCAGCTTCCCTTCCTCCCATTGCACTGCACTGCTCCTTTCCAAACATAGAAATCTGTACTCACAGAGGAGCAACTTTACCCTAAGGTTAGGACATTTCGTACGTTCTTGGCAAGACAGAGGTTTGACCTGCTATCTATTAACTATCTGAATGAAAAGAAACAGCACAGTCTGCAGGAAGGTATCTATGACTTTGCTACAGAGTGACACTGAATCAACTGTGTGGACCAGGCTAATGTTGGTTATTCTTTCTAGGGAAAATGTGAAATTAAGTTATAGTGGTATAATGTGATTCCACAAATGAGGTATACATCTTGCCTGTAATGGCTTTTGATTATCAATATCCATGTTTGTTGTTATTCTCCATTCAGAAAGAAATGGGAATGTGCAAAGGGTAGTAAGGGAATACAAATGTTGTTCATTTTGTTGATGGCAAATAAAATTTTAAGTAACATGATCAAAGCATTAGCTAAAAAGTATGTGTAGGTGTTACAGTTGGAGCTGATTTATGCACATTCTAAAAGTATCTTAAAAAACACATGAGAAGTAAAAAAGTCTTGTCCATGGCTTGTAGTTTATTCTTTATCTTAAAATTTACGATAGATGATGATTATTTCCTTTGTCTATGATAGATCATACAGTAAGAGGGTTTTGTTGCTTTTTAAAGAAGTTCAATTTGAGTTAGCATTTACAGACATTTTTGGAAGTTCTTGTGTGTACCCTTAAAAGCAAAACAAGAAGGGAGGTAGGGAGGCAGGCAGGCAAGATACCAAGTAGGCAGTTTCTGAGTGTGCTTATAGCTGGACGGGCTGTGTAAACAATTTTGCAGGACTTTGTGTCCAGATTAATAGTAACATACTAGAGATGTTCATTTACAGAGTGCATAAATCCCATAAGTTAGAAGCAAGTGTAGTATGAGGAATCCTCATGGAAGCCTGAACAGGCCACAGATGATAGCTGTTACTCCAGACTATGCCTGTGCCTACATGTCCAGGATATCAGAGCAGCTGCTGTAGTAATAACTAATACAGTGACTTTCTCCAGACTGAAAGGTGGCAGCTTACATAGGCGTTTATCTTGTCACCACCCAAACGGGACAGTGCCATCAAGTAAGGAGCTCCAAAGATTGCTCCCTCTACCCTACCAGTGGAGAAAAGCAAAGTAGTGATCAAAGAAAGGTTGAAAATTATGTGTGGGAGCCACAGCTTCTGCTAACAGCATGGCAAACTTCTCTTGCTCCAGGCTGTAGGAGCTTGTTTCCTCACCCTGGGGTTTCCCCAAACTCCAGCACAAAATGATTTGTCAAGCTCTCTCTGCCACCCAGTCCTGACTTACTGCACACACAAGTCTATAAAGATGAAACCCACATATCTCCATGCTGTACATGAAAACCTATCTACACACACTCTTGTTTGTTTGCCTCCAGACTTATTTGTGAGCATATGTACCTCAGGGTAGGCCTACATGTCACCCTGGAGCCCCTACTGAGGGAGCACAGTTTCCATAAGCTGCGTTTCACTCAAGGAATGAGCAGCCCATCTGGAAAGCCTGATCAACACGGCTGCTCCTGGGAGCAGCTCACATGGCTCTGTGTTGGGCTGGGTAATTGTGCCCTCAGCATTGGAGTGGGATTTTAGCCCTAAATCAGAGAATAATTAGCTTTAAAAACAGATTCTCTCAGGAGCCTGTATTTTCTTGGCTCTTCTCTGGGCCATTTTCCATCACAAAAGAGTGCCTTCTCACAGCAGTGGAGTAATGTGTACAGCAAGGTATAGTACGCATCAAGAGGCATGATACAGAAAGAGACAGCTGTCAAAAATCAACACATCCACCTCCTTTCCTGATACCCTTTAACCAGAAAACACTTCAGATGCCTGTGAAATCACAGGTCAACCATTCAGACATAGGGAGCCATCAACTGGCAGCTATTTCTGTCCAGCCAGCACCTCGTCCTCCCATGCAAGGAGTCACCACCCTTTTTCCAGGACAGCTCAGGCAGAGCTGAAGGAAGCTGTGAAAGCTCCAGGCCACCAAAGCCCTTCACTTCTACTTCCATCCACCAGGGCTTTCCTTCATCTGAAGTGAGACCCTGGCCTATGTGCATTGGCCATTGCCCATGTTTGTTGGCCTTTCTGCTCTGTCTGCATACTCCATATTAGCCCAGAAACCCTCTAAGAGGTAACCTGTCCCCAATTTCTCAAACCTTTACTCTAGGCTGGGAGTTTACAAAGGTGAAAGAAAATTTAAGCTGAGGTTGGGGTGCTGCCTTAGTAGCCAGTAATCTTACATAACTAGCTAATGTAGGTAGTGTGTACTGTTTATGCTGGCCTTGCACTTGAGCTCATGGGCTGGGGAAGCCTGCCCTGATAACCTGATGCTGGAAAGCCAACAGCTGCCACCATGGTGTCAGGGAAGAAGCAACTTACAGATGCTATTAGAGGAATAGTGTCAGTGAGAGACAGGCTAGGATCTCTGAGCTTAGAAATCACCATGAATCCTCATAGAAAAAAAAATACAGACAAGCCAATGTGAAGAGCTCCAGCCAGAAATTGCACCTGCACACTGGTTAGGGCAATGGTGTGCATTAAACGCACTCTTTCATCTTCATAGGAGCTAGCAGATGTGTTGGCTTCAGGGTCCCTGAGTGGAGTCAAAAACCTTTGAAGTTCTTTTGTGTTGAAGAACAGCTGCAGCAAAGCACAGCTTAAAGCCCAAGCTTACCTAAATTAGTCAGGGCTCATATCTGGCAATGTCAGCTCCAGGTAGCCTGTAGTGGATTTAGGTTTTCGCCCTGCTTGCGCATCAAGGAAGGTGGTGGAGCTGACACTGGATGCACATAACAGGTACAGTAGCGTAACTAACTCAACTTTAACAATTCAGGTTTAAAAACCCACTGAAGTCTAAAAGATATTACAGATTTTACTGCACAAGTGTTAAGCATAGTGGCCAACTAAAGACTCGATCTGCCTTGTCACTAGTTAGGGTTTGCCAGAACAGTAGTGAGCATATATTCATGTCCTGCACTATATAAATATGGCATCACAGCACTAAGGACAATTCCAGCATTACGAAGAGAGAATGAGGCCAGGGTTAGTCAGTACATGTGGTCACAGTCATGAAGGGGAGCCCAAGGGCGATTGCAAACAGCTAAATCCAAGGAAGAAAGAAGATCCTGCTTCCCAGTGCAAAAAGGTCCAAAATTAGGTTAGGAAGAGCCAGCCCTAGCCTAATATTGATTGTGTCCCCTAATCTAGACAAACCTCTGAGTGTTTCCTTTCAAGTCTTCTGCTTTACTCCCTCAGGACTCAGGGTTTGGTTTCATAGCTGCTATTTTCTACATCAGATGTAAAATGCAAATGCATGGGAAGGCACAACAAAATTTGAAACTGGCCCAGAAGGAAGCTAGAAAAATGGAGAACGCCTTGTCTCCGATGAAAGGAAAGGAATCAGTAATGCTGAATGTAGGCTTAGTAGATAAACACTGTATTAAACAAGCATATCCATTCTTAGCCCCTAAGCTAGCAGAGCACAGAAGCACATGCAAAATCAGAAATGTTTGAGTAGTCTTGTTTACTTCAACGGAATTACTCCCATGCTTAAAGTTATTCACATGTTTAAATGCTCTGTTCTCCAGTTTTAAAATGCTGTCACTTTTTCATATCCTAAGTGTCCATAATTTTAACATCCAAGGATGTTCTGGGGGTAAGTATTAATTTTGCTATTATTACAAATAAGAAACCGAATAAGGAAAAGAAAGGTCACCTATTACATGAAATAATAGCAATGAGATTGTCATTCCTAAGTATGCTATCTTAACTCTTTGAGTTTGCTTTTTTCATTAACATAAATACTCCTTTCTACTCGTAGGGTACAAAGTTAGTTGCACCATGAATAATTTTGTTTGCATTTCATTTAATTACTTCTACCAATAACCAAGAGCTAAACTCCCAAAGCAGTTCTCTGAACACTGGAAGTGAGATCCACATTCTTACCTAAAAGCCAGCTTAGGTTATGGCAGTCTAGAAGTGCTGTCTGCAATTTCAAATGGGCACAATGATTTCAATCCAAAGCCTTGTCAGCCCTTGTATATCTAATCATTTTATTGATCCACGCAAGAGCAATGAAGCATGGGTAGGTAAAGATCTCCTATGTAGGGTATGCAGGACTTATCCTTGTTTCATGGGCATGCCTGGTGGAATTATACTGAAATAATGAATATTTTTAGTTGGTTGAGATCTTGCAACAGAAAATGCACAAGATTTCTTGCAACCATTCAGATTGCTATTTATTTACAAATTTACCTTTATAACCTGGGGTGATGCAACCCAAAAAACTGTCAAGTTTTAGTGTCAGTTTACTGTGGTCTTAGTAGAAGCTTTGAAGATCAGCACAAGGAAACTGGAAGTTTATAATGGGCTGTTGCCAGCTGAAACTGTTGATAGGAAAAGTCCACTAGCCACTGTGCTTGAAAACTTCATGACACGCTGTGCACAAAGAGCCAAACCTCCTTTTCTCTTTGGAGGTTGCTTTCCAGGATTTACCCTGACACTTGCTGAACAGACTGCGTGAAAGACATGTCTTGTCTTGTTCTGCTGGTTATCATTCTTGCTTTTTTTTTTCCCCTAAGAACGATTTCAGCAAAGACCATAAGCTTATGACAGAGTGAATTTGTGATCTTATCCAATCATCTGGGCTGTTTGCAAAACTTCAGTAGGTGGCAGCGTTTTGTTGATAAATGTTTTGTTATCCAAGTGATCTCATTTAGCGCAACTGTTGCAATATTAATAAACTGAAGTTATGATTGCATTTGCCAGGACTGAAAATATTGCCATCCTATCTGGCATTTGCTCTTATCTGAACTGACAACAACATCCATTGTATTTATAAAAGGGAAAAGTCTCTGTGTTTGTATGTGTTAGGGGCAGAGGGGAAAGGGAAAACAAGAGGAGAAGCAAAGGTAGATTAAGATTAAAACACTGATGTTGTTGACCACCTGATTTGTGATTGTAATAGATGAGCTTTCTGGAAATTTTGTTAAATTGCTGCTGCTGGGGAATATGTGGCTCAAAAGAATTGTCAGTAGGTTATTCCCTCACCTCTAGCTCACCAGTTGGTATCAAGCCAGTGTTGATAGCAGCTGAAAGTTGTTACCACTTGGTAACTGATTTGGTGATCTACATTCAACTCTTACTGGATAGATGAGTATATCAGGGAAAGATCCCATCATAACTACTACTTGAGTAGCCCAGTTATAAAAGACATCAAGACTCAGCCCAAGAAAGAGTCCAGTAAGGACAAAGAGGGTAAATGTTCCTTTCCTGTGCTGTTAGAGAAAAAAAATAATCATTTAACTTCATTCAATAATACAGCCCTGTATATGTATATATGTAAACACATATTATTATTGGACCTTAATAGAAATAGATCATTATTTTTATAGGTAGATTTCTATGTAACTTGTTGCCAGTTTTGCCTCTTACGAAAATAACGTCCTTCTTAGTCCAAAGTCTAACACACTATTCTAAACATAAAGAACAACTTGTGCAGAAGAGGATTGTCCTCACAGACATCCACCTAGCATGCAGTTACTTAAGAGTAAAAAAAAAATTGAAGTCTCTGACTCCCAGGAAAGAAGATCAAAGTCATTGGTTTTGCTACAGGCTGTTCAGATTAAAACTGACTTAAATACACCAGGCTTTGGGCTAAATCCCACTACCGTTAAGATTTATCACAAAAGTGCCATTGACATGAACAGAAGTTGGATCAGGCCTGTAGAGAACACATACAGACTAATATAAATCCTCTACAAATTAGATATGATAAATAAAGCCAGGGTGCTGAAAGAGGCCTTATAGCCACATTTGTATATATGGACATAACTTTTATTATTCAGGAAATTATCCAAGATTGAGCAATCAAGAAGGGAAAGACAGAATCAATGTTGCTAGATATCAAGGTGATATAGACCTTGCAGAGGAAATTGCATAAAGATTAAAAGGTCTTTCAGCCTTATGAATGAAAGAGAATTGGAAAGAAGAAAGAGACAACTATGCTGTGATAATGCCATTGTGATCAAACATCATTTAGGTATGACTCAAAGCCTACATAAATACCTGCTCTCAACTTTCAATGTAGATTTCAGTGTTGATCCTAGGGACTAAAGTACAAATGACAATATGAGACTAAGACATCAGAATAAAATGACACATATAAGGTAGAAGCAAAATTCTAATGGCATTAGCAGCAGATGTTTATGACAGTTTTCCTTCTCACCATTAGTTCATAGGCAGAGTGCAAGAAGTCATTACTCATTGTAGACCACAGTCATCAGACATATTCCACAACTGACACTGAAAAAGCTCCCAAGGTTTTAAACTCTCATGCTAGCTCTGGATTGATAGTGAATGGCAGTACCCCTGTTTATAAAGGGAAAATGTAACCTGGATAACTGAAAGAACTGCAAGGAGGTTAGCAGTCATTTTCAGTAGCTGCTAAGAGACCTGACTGAAGCCAGACATGCTCACCCTTCTGACCTTTGAGGAAAGGGAAGTAACAGGCTGCCACTGTAACTGGGATGACCACCTAGGTGAAAAGGCAAAAATTATTAGAACTGAATCATGGATTTTGATGTCACTGAAACCAAAGGTGAGCTAGGGGCTTACAAAGGGGTAAGAATTTCACCCCAAGTGTTTCACTGCAAGATGATGAATTTGTTACTTGTGATACACACCTGAGAAAGGATACCAGTGTGAACTCATGTGTTTATACTAGTCCAGATCAAGTCTAAGAAGAGCAAAGATTTACAAAAGACATCTGACCACTTAATCGAAGGAGGTTGCAACTGTGCTTGAGATGTCTGCACAATCTCTTACAGCAACTCCATAATCTGCCTCAGATAGCTGTGGTGGTGCCAGCCTTCATCTACCATTCATTACATTTCTCAGCACCTACCTCTGTGATTTCACTTATGCTTATGCTCCTTGTCACACTCCCAAAGCTGCATTCTTCTCTGTCTTCAAATCTGCCCTTAAAAATGCTTCCTTCAAATGAGGCCTGGCAGGCCTTTGGCAGTGCCACTTGAAGAACCGTGTCCACCATTGCTGGGCATGAGGAAAAATTTCTTCGCTGAAAGAGTTGTCAGGCATTGGAAGAGGGTGCCCAGGGAAGCGGTTGAGTCACCATCCCTGGAGGTATTTAAAAGACATGTAGATGTGGCATTTACATACATGGTTTAGTGGTGAAAGACACCTCAGCGTAGAGTCAAGAAAGCTAAAGGTACAGAACTGAAACTCAAATCAAAGTAATTGAAATATATTATGTAAACATACACTGTAGTCAAAGGAATATAAACCCAGAAATTCCTAAGGACATGAAGAAACTCAGTGATGGAAAAGAAGCAGTCATGTTGATAATGATGGAATATGCAATAACAGGTTTGGATTCCCAATCTGCAAGGCACTTAAGTGTGTGATTGTTTCTATTGAATTCAATGGAAATGCTTTTGTTCAAGTGCCTTGTTTCTGTTAAAATGTCTTATTTTCATCATATAAGAATAAAGGTGGTCAGTTGAAGCTGAGATGGAGAAGGTAGATTGTTAATCAGCCTAGTTCAACAGATGCTTGTTGCACAAACAAATTACAGTTGCTGTAAAAAGGGATTCCTTCCTCATAAGACATGTGAATGGCCAGTGGTATTTATTTACTTCCATTAGTGGGAGAGTTAATATTCAGTATCAGCACTTGGAGACTGAAATACTTTCTGTCTGCAACAAGATGATTACTTGTGTAAATATGCAGCGTGTGATTACAGGTGTTAGTGTGCACAAAGGCTTCAGAGAACACATGAATGGGTTGAATTTTTCCCTGGGTGAGAAAGAACACAGTATCCACAGATGGCCTCTAAAGAATGTGCTGGTCAGGTCAGACCTCTTCAAGGTCTTGCTTTTCAAGAATTTGCATCACTTGCTATGCCTTGGAGTAAAAATAAGGTACTCGCAGCTTGCTCTGATTTAGTTTGCTAACTACAACTTTAATCATTCTTGGATGAGAAGACTAGTGTTTACTATACCATATGGCTGCTGGAGTCTGAGCAGAGACCAGTGCATTGTCTTTCCTGTGGTCTTCCTGAAAGCCTTGGAGATAATCCCGCTGTCTTGCTTGCACAAGGAGAAAAAGGCTTTCCTCTATTTTATTTCACCTGCATCTGTAACAGTAAATAGAGCCTAAGACAGGTGAAGATGAGGCAGTGCCTAGCTACTGTGTTTGGTGTACAAAGGCAGTCACTCGGAAGAAACCAACGCACACTTTTGAAATAGAGGGCTAGACTTCAGCTACTATAGTATAAAATCAGATTAGCTCCAGAGAAGCAGGATTTATCACCATCTCACAGCAGTGATGCAGTTCTGAGTCTGGCCCACGATGCTGTAAGTACCCAAGCTAAATTCTGTCTCTGTATCAGTGTATGAATACCAAAAAGATTTTACAAAGCTTCAAAATAGCAGAAAGGCAAAGAGTGCTCAGTAGATAAGCAGAAAAATAAGAGTTTGCCACTTATTCTTCATTTTGAAATGTCTAATCCAGGTCATGAAGGACCAGGCTAAAACTCACACGCTTGTTAAGTATGCAATGCCCTAAGGTGTGTGTCAACAATACATAAGTGCTTACTGACTAATCTCTTGAAAAGGAATGGAGGTTGAGGAAAGCTCTGTGGCTGAGACAGAAATGCAAATGCAGATCGACCCCATAATGAAAAACCTTCTTATTAAACTGTGTTTTATCTTGGAGCAGTCCTTTTTTTCGGAACATATCCAAGCAGAGATAAAGGCATCTTACCACACTCATTAAACTGTGCATGGTTTGATGCAATCAGACTCAGACCATTTGCATATGGATCAGTTTAATCTAGTTCTTCCTGTCTCACACCTATTGTTAATCATACCTAGACTCCCTCCCCCCTTCCTAACAGTCATCTCCCCTCCTCCTCAATTCCTTTGATTCAAGTACATAGATGAATAGGCATAAGGACATCAACATCTTTCCGAGTGATCATCTGCCTTGTATGCTCAGAATGTCCCATATTTTGCTGATTATGTCCTGGTTGGCATCCCATATGCTTCTGATAGTCTCTGTCTTTGCTAATTTAAGAAGACTGAGGATATCAGAGGAAGAATATCGACTCAGTCTGTAAACCCCAGCTTAGGTTTAGCTCTAGACACAAATTGAGATTTGTGTTCTCACCTTATTCAGCATTGTCAGAAGATCTCCCTCTGAGTAGCATGTTAAACTGAAAAAAAGTGAGTTCTTTTCTTTCAGGGTCTGAATATTATTTCTGCATTTAACTGGCAGCAGTGATAGATGCTTTTACATAATCAATCTACAGTGGTAGGGTGACATGATATTTGAATAAGTAGATAGTTTTATCTCTTAGGTGCAATACTGTTTGGGTCTTTTAATAACAGTGCTAGAACTTTTTAAGACTTTCCCTCTGAATGGCTGAGTTTGTGCTGCTTTTTCAGAGAATAATTACAGCCACAGGTAGAACGACTTTGCCCCAGATTTATTGTCATGAATCTCCAACCTTAGCTTTGTTTTTTACTGTAGGGTTTTCATTTCATTGTTCAGAATTTTCTGACCAGCAGCATCATGATTATGGCCTTGGGGAGGTAATAGGCTTTATGATGGTGTGAGGAATGTGAGAGCAACAGATTGGGCAGTTTACACAAAATGTCTGGCTTGGTGATTTTTCCACTGAAGGCTGATGCTGTGCAAGTCTGTGGAAATGTTCATACACCTGTATTAAAAACATGATCTGTATTTTCAGTTGTTTTGTTGTATTCTGTTGATAGCTTTTATATAAAGCCAGCTTTTCACACAACCAAACTAAACAGGTTGTGTTTGACTCTCTTGCTGCAACTAGAATAATATATCCTCTGAACAGTGAAGGTCAGGGTCCCAGGAGGATCTGCCTTTCAGCAGCATAGTTTTTTCCTTTGGCATAAGGACAGTGGTGTAAGTGCAGTTGGAGCCAGCATTCATTCAACCAACATCACACAAAGTGAGCCTGATCTTTCTTTGGTAGAGATGGTGACCTGGGTGAATTCCCCCAATCTTGAAGGGATTTTGTCATATATATAAAGTGTGTGCAAACAATGCAAGTGCTGAGTAAGGAGGTGAAGGACAGCATCCATATTCCGTGTTCTCCAGTATAACTCCCAAGGTGCCGTATATGTATTGTGATTAAGACTACTTTGATCACAGCAATTCATCCCCGATGATTCTCCCATTCTGTGGTGCAGGGGAAAGTGTGGGCCAGTGAGATCTCAGCAAAATAGGGCAACTTTAGACAGCTAATAGAGAAGAACATGCATGTCACATGCATTAATATTCAAATTCATTTCTGCTGATTATATTTCAGCTTAGGATGATGCATTATTTATATTAGAAATCCTTTTATAGTATCTTGTAAGGAAGTTACAGCTCATGAGGTGGAGAAGATGAGCACCCCTTAGCAAGGGGCAATCTGTGCTGTGTCTTCATAGCATTTAGCACACTGGGCTGTGAGCTTATTGAACACCCTCAGACAATGCTGTAATTCCAGACAATCTAAGAAACAAAACGTAATCTCTGACAGCATTTTCCACAGGACATGAAGAACTTCATTAACTCTGCCTGCTTTGCTGGAAACAGGAAAGAATTAAAAAAATCATGCTAAAAATGTTAACTGAACAATTTTAAACCCCTGGAGGGGAAAAAAGGTTATATACAATTTTATTTCCTGGGAAGGACTAAGGACCAGGTCAGCAGAATTTTGGACAAATTTGATGCAGTTCTCTCTGTTAAAATTTTGTGCCTGAAACTACAACAACCTCGACATTTTTTCCTTGTTTGAAGCACAAGAAAGGTTCCTTTTACAGAAGTTTCAGCTTCTACAGGGGATTTCAGCTGGCTGAATCCAATGATTCACTGTCAGGAAGAATATAAAGGTGACTGTGGCTCCGCTAAGCCCTTTTCTGCTGCTAAGGTAGCAGTTTTAGATTCCTTGTCATGACATAAGTGAAAGCAGCATTGGAAAGCATGCACCAAAAGAGGCTGATCTAAGGTTTAACAACCTTCAGAACTGTATTTGCTAATTTGGAGTAATTGATTTTTCTCAATCTTCCTGTTCCTTTTAATTTAATTTATTTTCAGTGTGCAGTTTTTTAGAGAGAAGAGGCGAGGAGAGGAAGTGAATTTCCATCCCCTGGCACCATATTAATGAAGCAATATTCCTACACTAGCCTCCATCCCTGGAGCTAGTGGGGTGCCTGAAAGCAGTAGGCAACTGTCTCTCTGTGACACAGGCACAGGACAGAAAAGAGGCATATAAGGGTGCTAGAGAGCTTCACAGGTATTATTAAAAAGAAAGGAAAGCTAAGGCTGCAGTACCTTGAGCTTGCTTCATATTTTCATGGGAGTGCATATGTGCTCATGGATATAGACTCACTTGTGCCCCTTTCTCTTCTAGGCTGTTCCAAGCCTGCTCTCCGATATCTAATACCTCTGCTAACCAGACAGCTAAAGATCTCATCTAGATCTATTAAACAGTGGCTATTTCTTCAACCCATTTGATGCCAGGGCACAAGCAACAAGCACAGCAATGGGACTGCTCTTTGCTTTCAGTCCCTGTGTCCAGAGTCACATTATCTGCTGAGACAACTGCTCTGAGGTCCTGGGATAAAGCCTGCTCAAGGCAAATGGCATCTCTGGGCAGTCGTTTCATGGCATAAGCAAAACAAAATAGTTTCAAAGATCTGATATTTAGCTAAATTTGACTACAGTTTTACAATTATGTCAAAAGAAAAAGCCTCTGGTACCCCTTCATACCTCAGAGAATTCATAGCTTTCCCTCAGAGAGTGGAGGACTATTTGATAATCTGCAGCTTGTGTACTGCAGACATAGGCTAAAGGAGGGTGAGTGGAGTTGGAGGTGGGAAAAGTGAAGCAATATTAATATCATTTTTGCATCTAACAGCTGTCATCTGCACATAAATACCAGCCGCTAGCATGGAGTACTCTCAATCGCCTTTGCTTTTGTTCATGTTAAGTTCTTCATTCGCATGTGCAGGGAGAGAAAACTCAAGTGTAAATGAGTGAGGATTACATGAGAAACTGTTTTGTTACTCTTTCCTTTTGTTTTTTATTCCTGCCACATGCTCTATGTTCTTAGAAAGTCTAAGAATTTATTCTTCCTAGTGAACCTCGTGCTAGAATCAAAATATGATAAGCTTGCATTTTTTTCTCCTAGGGAAGTACCTTGAGACCTCAGCATCACAGTAGGTCATGATATAAAGGTTTACAGTCATGTGTCTTAAAAAACTCTATCGCTTCCAACAAAGTCCCCCAGCCCACCTTCTCCTCTCATTGAAAATTTACAAGCAAATTCAAACCAAATGATTTTTTTATGGCATATGAATGCTTAGTACAACTGTAGTATAAAGGTGCCTTGAACTGAAGAGGATCTCTTTCAATGGTATCTGCTATATATCAATTAACTAAGGGAGTCTGAATCTCATTACTGAATGGACAGCCTTTATAATCATCACTCACTAAATACAGATTAAATGGTTTGAAGATAATAATCATCCTTCCTATCTTACCTTTACAGGGGTAAGACTTCACACTGTGCTTTGCACTCAACATAAGTCACGCACAATACCAACTATTGAAGGACAGGTATCTATTTAGCCTGTCTTATTTCTGAGGTCATCACTGCAGTGTCAGCACTTCACAGATGTGTGGCTTTAATGATAGTGCTTTCCTTTTTAACTCTTCTTCCTTCAGTCCACAAGTGCTGGGCATTGACTTCAGTGCAGACTTCCTGGGTTTAGTTATAGGAAAAATATGTCATTAACACTGTTTTTGTCATTTGCCTCTGAGGCTTGCTCTCATCCTGGCTATGTTAAGGTGTTTGTCCTGGAAGTGTAAGGTTGTGACAGAGCAACTTGAGTTTCTCATAACCAAGAGCCTCCCTGCTGGACTGTGCTTGGCTGGGAGAGAGCCCCACTGCAGTGGGACCAGACAGAGCAGCTCGGGGAGGGGTCTGGGCACAGGGCAGCAGGCTGCCAAGTCCATCCCAGGTTGTACATCCAGTAGCATGTACAGCTACTTCAGAGATAGGGGCCTTGCCAGAGCTGGTATATGCAAACACTACCAGTTTATTTAAAACAACATCCAAGCTAATCAGAAATTAAGAACATAGCCAAGATCTGTGATCGAACATGAGGTCAGTACCATTAAAAGAAAAAAGGTTTGGGGAGAGTCTCTTTCCTCTCTGAGCCAATTTTTTGAAGTAATGGGCAGGAGCATTGTGTAAAGTACTTCACAAATTGATTCAATATATAATCATCTTGGTTCCTCTCACAAACTGGGCTTTAGAAGTCCTGATCATCAGCAGAGATATGCACTGACTCTGGTTTAGATTCATATTCATGGAAAGCAGATACAGTGTTGATATCCTGCATTTACTTATCAGAAATACTTTGTGGGAGACATCTGGTACAGCATTTGCCTTTCCATAGCTATATCACGTCACATATTCATAATAAACTATCTAGTGCACAGAGGTTTTTCTTCCCCTCTGTCATCTGTAACCAGTAAACTCCTATATAAGAATTTTCCTCTTTTACTTCTAAAGTAAATGATCCTTCTTTTTGAACTATAAATGCCATTGTATTTCTTTCTGACAGACTACCGAAGTCTTCAGCTTCTTCTATGCTATCATTTAAACCTTTTCTGTCTTCACAATGCCCCCCAGCCTTGTACCAGCAAGAAAATACATTAGCACACCTTTATTTTTTGTGCCAAGGTCATTACCAAAACTAAGGCTGGTCCCCAATTCTCATTCTTTCTCCTGTGAACAGTCACAGACTATGGCACTTAAGGGAAACAATTATGATGTCTTTGGTGAGGGAGATTGGCCATTTTATCTGTGAGCACACGTCATCCCACAGGTCAGTTAAATTAGAAACTTACATGTTTGCATGTAAGTTCCAACTATAACATGTATTCCTTGTTTCACTGGGTATCCTAATGTGCTGAACTCCTGAAGGAAACAAGAGACTGGCCACAGCACATTAGCCAAATCTTGTAAACCTCAGAATACCTTCTTGTCCCAGAGCTGTAAATGAATGTAATGGTGCTTATTCACATGCAGAAAGTGCTAGAGAGCAGTAAGTAAGGAACTCTGGACTACAAAGCATACATTTCACTGGCTGGTGATTTCCAGTGTGTATATCTGAAACTGAAGTGAATAACGAACAGTTTGTCTTACTAGTGTTCACACTTTCTTCTCTAGCTCTTTGAAGAGTAGGCTTGTGTTTGAAAGTCGTAAGAAGAGCCCTGTGCCCTTGTGCAGCTTGAATTTTTCACTTACAAACTGATATTTTGCAGATTACATCTGTAACTGCACTATCCTGTAGGCACATAATATAAGAGGAAAAAACCCCACTTTTTGTGGAAAGAAGATTAGTAATATACACCCACCCTTCACCAACTTCAATATACAAAGACAGCCATTAAAAGATTGGTTTGGAATCTGAAGGAATTATTTCAGATGATGAGTGCCAAGAAGAGGTTTTGTTTGACAAGGACAGTAAATACCATGAAGCATGCTGTGAGTTTATTCCAATCATGAAGCAGCATCTCACTGCTGTTCTCTTACCAGGAGCACCTACATTCTTTCCATTCTATGTAGCCCCTAACACATGGCATAATTAAAGAACATCCTGGCTTCACTATATAACAAAGTCTGATTTTTTATGTTGTTTTTTGTTTTGCTTTGGTTTGGTTTGGTTTTTTTTTCCTAATCCACAGTCTTTCTTCTACAAAGTCAGAAATAAGTCTCCTATCGAATCGGGAACTATCTACATGTGTGGGTTGGACTTTTTGTATAGAAGGTGTAAATACTTCCCAATTTTTTTTTCGAAAAGCTGCCTTCTACTGACTTCTGCATGCACTTTTCTGCAATTCTATAGCTAGCACAAGCTTAGCAAGGTCAGACAAGGTAAACTGTTGGAAGAACATCCTTTAAGGTAAACTTGCATAGTAGAGAAAGGAGTACTGGTAATTATAGATGTGATAGACCTTTTTTGACTTGGTACTGATAGCGCAAGTAAGGGCAATATGAAAAGTGTACTGCTAGAGGACCCAGTAGTTTGAATATTTGGAAAATGAAGGGGGTTTTGGCTAGTTGTGGTGGTAGAAGAGCCCTGGCTATGTAGAGGGTGCAGTGATGTCTTAATGTGAGCATCATATTCTTCCTGCCCCATGATCTTAGCAGGGCTGCATAGCTCACTACCACTCATGACTCACTACTTCCATTCTAGCACATTTGCTTTTCCAGTAAAACTCTCTCCCAGGTCTATCCTGAAATGCTGTGTAGCAATGCAGAGCAATATTAGAACAGTTGCCGCATTATACCATGTCTGCAGCCATGCCCTTGCAATGGATAACATGGTCGATGCATGTTCCCGTCAGCCTGTCAGTACTCAGATATCATTTGTACTAGTGTGAAGTGAAAAGCACTAACAAAATGTGGGATGATATGAGAAATGCATTAGCCCTTTCACATTTAAAGTCTAATATGTATGTCTTTTAAATTATAAAACTATTCCATCAAATATGTACAGTTTCTTTTCCTCTCTAATTTGGCTGCTACTGCTATTACTATTCAGTTTAGCCTAAACCATGAAAATACAGAATCATATTCTTGTTTACTGCCCCCTTTTCTTCCATCTCACCCCTCCTCCCCATTTTGCTCTCTAAGCTGCTTGAAAACATTCAGTTACCCAGCCCTGGAGGTGAAACTACTCAGAGAACTTCAAGGTTATGAGATGCAAAAGCTTGGCTTTTATTTGTTTCACAGTCAGAGCACAGGATGAAAACCTCCGTTGTGCAGCTCTGCTAACACATAAAGGAAGCTCTAATTGAGTTTAAATAGCAAGTGTATTTTTACATAATTAGGAAAAACAAAATCCCCCACAACAATGTTGAACAAAAAGTGGTGTTGTTTTTATCAATTGAGTTGAAAGTGAAAAAAAAGAAAAGGCAAAGAAGGCAGCAATGGCCAAAGCAGATAAACAACATTCAGGGTGCTACTGCTATGTGAGATAGAAAAGCAAAACCATTGGTGAGAATTAAGTACTCACTGCAGAGAGGGAGAAACATTTGAAGTTATCAAAGAGAGAAGTCTTGATGTCAGAAAGAAAGAGGAATCTTGGTTTAAAGGATGGTTAAAGCTTTTACTTTGGAATGATCTGAATTTTGAAAAGTCACCCAGAAGAGGTAAAGAACAAACCAGGGAGTTCAAGAGCTAATAGCTGTAAAAAAAAAAAAAAAAAAGAAAAAAAAAAGAAATAATTGGTGGGATGTGAGCAATAGATAAGAATGTTTTAGGAAGCTGAGCTCAGAGATCTGAGGTGCTTTGTCTTGAATTGCCAGTTAAGTCGTTAGGACTCCCACTTTTCTTTATAAGTCTTATAGCAGTTTGCTCAGACATTGCAAAAGAAATTAAAATTAAAACTCCATGTTTCTATTTGCCTGGGTTGTGCCTGAAAAACAATACATATTTATGTGTGCAGAGTTGTCGACACGTTACACAGCACTTGTAAGCACTATCCATATTCAGTGATATGGTTGCACAATTATAAAGCACAAGTGCTTGCATCTCTCTTGAAGACGTACAATAGGAAGCTGTTTGAAATATTCCCACTGCTATTACACCCAAGTGCATTTTTACATGGCCATCTTTGACAGCAATTTGTCCTCGTGCTCTGATAGTGACAACAATCAGATGCACTGAGGTGTGCCAGAAATTACACATCTCCAAACAAACTGGAGACGAAGACAGAGCATATTGGGCTGGATCCCCACAGTGCACCTCTTGCAAGGTGACCTTGGCTTCTGTGTGGAGGGCTGGGGGCACTCAGCTCTCTAAGACCCCACAAAAAATTGAAGCCATTTCAATGCCCACAGGCAATCACATTACAAGCTTATTACTTGTAATTGCCACCTTACACCTCAACTTCCCTGTGTACTGCTCCTGTTGGTCCCCAGGTGTGGATTGCCTCTGCTTCTGCTGTAGAAGCTGCTGGCAGCACAAACTGCTCCCTGGGAGCACAGCCTTCCTCAGGAGGCAGCTGCTGGGGACTCCCACAGCACAGGCAATAAATAGTAAAGACCCATTTGGGGCAGATGTGCCAGCTGCTACACTCGAGCAGATGTGGGTGCAGACCCTGAACTGCACCAGACTGCCAGGTTTGCATCAGGGCAAAATTAAAATCAAAGCACAGACATCCGCAGGACAGTGAAACTTACAACAGGGATGATATAAAATGGCTGCCAGCAGTTGCAGAGGATTGGACTGGAGCCAGGATACATTATAATATTTGTAGTAGCCCCATAAAAAAGCAAACTGACTTTCAGAGGAGGGAAAGGGGCTGTGTTTTTGTGTTTGTGTGTATTGTGGTATATTCATGTGTTCATTTTTATTGAAATTGTGTACTTCCATCATTTCCTTGATGGCTCGATTTTGGGAGGATTTCCTGATAATTTGTGCCAAATGAAACTTCCTTTAGTTATCTCCCTGCTGTATCTTCTGATAACTTGCCCTGTTTTCTAGCTCCAGTCATGGTTGATGAAACTAGATTAAGCTTCCAAAATTACACTGCAGTGAAACAAAGTTGGAGAAAATAGCAAGGAAGAATTAAATATTGTCCCTGTGCTGTGCTCGCGCCTCCATGGGAGCTCGGAACCAAGGTATATTTACGATTGTATTTGCTGTTGCTATATGCTGTACCTTATGATACTGAGTGCTTGTGACACTTAATGCTTGAACTTCTTTGAACATCTTGAACATCTTTGAACATCACACTGGGTCGAATTCCTTTTTGATTTGTTAAGGAGACTTGTTTTTCGACCAGTCCATTATACCCATAGCATCGAGTGCTTGAGAAGGAAACTGAACTCCCATTCCAATGTTTCCCATTTTTGACATCAGCATTAATGCTCCTTCTGCCCTGGTCTCTGAATAAGAGCGGTGTTGTCCTTGTCCCATGATGTTCAGAAACAAGGTATTGCTGTTCCCAGGGCTGAACTGTCCCCACAAATTAAATTGTGTTTTGTTTCTCATCTATAAAGGATTTCTGCTTTGAACAATTTATAGAAGTAGATTCAGCCAAGCTGAATCCAAATCACTGCAGAAGCCGAGCTCTCAAAAAGCCATTTTCAAGGTGAGCGGAGGAAATGCCATCTTCCCACCATGTAGCGGTTTTGGTCAGAATGGAAAGTAGAAGTCCATTTTGAGACAGTCTGTTTTCCTCATATTCCCAACTAGATGGAAGAAGGAAGCTTTGCAAGCACATGAAAATCTCTTGCATGACTGCCAGTCCAGGAATGGTTGGGAAAAGTACCACATTTGAGCCGCTTTATGGGAAATACAAAAAAATGCCATGGAGTTGAAGAAAAGAGCTCAGACTTCACCTAGCTGATTCTAACCAGATTTGGGTTGTGTTTGTGTCTAGTAAGGAAATTAGGTTCCTTGGATTAAACTACTGGGTGGTTGCTGATTCAGAAAACGCTATCGTTGCTAAACACCTCTATCCACATGGTCCTACACAGTGCCCTGTGGAAACATGCTATCGAGCTCTAGGTGAAGTAATTTAATCACCAGAAGCAATATTCCCACCTCAGGACAACTTTCCCCCTCAGAGCAACTAGCCTTCCTGGCAAGCAAGGTCTTTCCCTTCTGCTGTTTTGTGGAGGGCTCAGAAGATGCCAAAAACATCCCTCAGGCTGCAACACAATCTAAAGCTTCCTGTGTGGACTGCTGTGAGAAAATACCTTTTTCTGTCCATGATCTTACTCAAGAAGCTTCTAGACACACACAGGAGCAATGGGAAGCTGTACTTCTCCTGGAAAGCCATGGCATCATATTGCCTGCAGGTTGCTTTTTGGTCTGGGTACCAGCCCCATCTGGTGTGGCCACCAAACAGTTGTATACAGGCAACCTAGAGCTGAAGGTTTTTGAACTGGTATTAACATGCATTGTCAGTGCTATTTTTGGATTCTTTCCATGTGGCTATTATTGTCTTAATGATTTAGATTAAGCATTTTAAAATACCTTAGTGAACCAGTGATGTTAGCACAGAAATCAATTGCTGAAGGGGATGTGAAGTCTTTAGTTCTAGTGGCTTTTAAAAACAGGCTTCAAAAATGTCTTTCATGTGTAGTTTAGATGTAGTGCCCACTATAGGTGACCTCTAGAGATGCCGCAGATGTAACTGGTACCAAAGATCACAGCATTTGTACATGTGCAAGCATAGCTCACCAGCAGTTTAGCCATAGCATCAGTGAACATATTTATTTGGAGGAACTGCAGCTCACTTAGACTAAATCAACACACACAACGATGCAGTCTGGGGCCAGGCAACAATATGCTGCTGATATCTGTCGATCTGAAAACTCATACCACCTACATGGAGAGGCTGTGAGGTGTTCTCACTTGCTCCTGGCAAGCCACCTTCCCCCTCAGGGCACTGGGGTGA
Organism: Psittacula echo; assembly: GCF_963264785.1. Classification (NCBI taxonomy): domain Eukaryota; kingdom Metazoa; phylum Chordata; class Aves; order Psittaciformes; family Psittacidae; genus Psittacula; species Psittacula echo. The sequence goes on from NC_137738.1 coordinate 42,696,604, forward strand.
GCATAAAGAAATGGCATAGTCCTGGGCTCTGGGAGGATTATCCCACCTTACCTTCAGCTCCCTGGACAGCTTTGGCTGAGCAGAAAAGTCCTGCCATGTATTCTGAAAGGTTTAAAAATGGACTTTCTGCCCCTGATGAAAGTTAACTGTTGTGCAGAGGTACCGCATGAGTGATATCTGGGGTGGGTCTTCCTCTCTGGGCTATCTTTGGTGTGTAGTTAAGTTTAGAGTCAGGATGATGTCCAGCAACTATCTGAAGCCTGAAACTCCATTTTCTTTAAATTTTACACTCCTATCAGGAAATAAATCCCTCTTTGATTGGGGGTAGAATTGAAAAGCTGGCAGGTCACTGTCTCCATTGCTGTGCCTGCAGATACAAATCCACTCAGTTACTGCGTAACTGTGAGTGACACAGAGGGCATCACAGGCCAGAGCCCAGTTCAAAAGTGAGGGAGTCACATAACTCATAGTAAGAGTGACAATAGGCATGATCTTTCTGGTGATATGCTCAGAGAAGATAGGGGAGACAGAGGTTCAGTGGCAAGTACTTACTCTATCTTGGCCGCAGTACTGATGATGCCTTCCTATAGCTCCTTCCTTACATAACTGCATCATTCACTTAATACTGATCACCATTTTCTTAACACCACTCTTTCTGACAAAGGAAGACATTTTTGCTTTCATTATGTTATGTACAACAGAGTTAACAAGCCCCTTAGACTGCAGCAAATCATCTTTATGTTTTGTGGGGCATCTAGTACAGCTTTTGGCAGTGACAGAAACAGCAATACCTCTCCATATGGCCAAACCTTTCCTGCCACCTGTACTATGGGAGTACATTTGTCTGACACAGCATCCTGGTGAGCTTTCAGTGAAAACACGGTCACGACACACCATCAAGCCCACAGTGTCCATGTTTGGTTTGGCTCACTAACAACCAGCTGTTTCCAAGCAGTTTCTGTTCATCCAGAGACTATAACACTGCTCTTGGTAATAGCAAGTAAAAAATGCTTAGAAAAACCTTTTGTATTTATCCCACCTACTCCAGATTAACTGCCAGCTAAGAGGATCCTTGGAAATATTCAATTACAGCTTCTTACTGTACCATGAAGAAGCTAGAGATCTTTTATGAGTATTTTTTTGTTTCATTGAGTGGATTTGATATATTTCAAGAAAACAGCAGATAACAAAATCTTGATTTAGATTTGAGCTTACCTACATTTCCAGATTATTCAGAATTGGGATTCCAGTCCATACTTAGCTCAAGTCGTTTCAACTACGAAATGTACTTAGATTAGTTGGGCATCTTGGCAATTGTTAATCTCTAATTTTTTCTTTTCCAGTCCATTCCACTTCTATCAATGTACTGAGTGAATTCCTACTCTGGTCCACTAACTTCACAAGAGAAATAACACTCATGAACAAGCTCATAGCTTGTTGGGAGCAAAGTAGGACAATGGGATAATACTGTACTTGCATAGGACGGATGTCAGGAGACCAGCCAGCTGTGAAGAGGTAAATTTAGACAGAAACAGTTCTTTGCAGTCACATTAGGAAATTCAACTACACTTGTTTAAAGGACTTCTAAAAGAAATCAAGAGAAACATACAGTTGTAAGCAAGGAAGTTGAGGAAAGAAAAGAGATTCAAGTCTGAAGGTATGTCAAAAGGACAAGGAAAATGAAGACAAATAGTCATTGGTGACCATTTACATACTTACCTCTTTCCATACAGCAACACATCCTGGTGGATCACAGCACTTCAGAAGCTTAAAATGCCAAGAAGTTTTAGAGATTTCCCACAAGCTATCTTCCAGTGGATTCGGAACTAATGTTACTCATGTCAATTCACTACAATGCAGTTGAGCGGTATGAAATATTATTACAAGTGAAAGCAGCAGTTAGTGAAGTGTAGCAGCTGCTCAGATTTTCTACTTAAAGATTTATGATTAACTCTTCTTCATTAAAGAGTTTGGTGAAGTTGGATGCTTTTATTACTGTATTGCACCTTTTCAAGTCCAGCAAGTCTGATGAAAAATATGTGAGTTTGAAGAGTGCAGTGTGTCTCTACAAAATTAGAACCTATTTCTCCTCCAAGTTTTCCCTCCTTCAAATTTATGCCATGTTCTGTCTCACCAAAAGGATGAAACAATAATCATTATCCTGTTTATTCTCATCAGGCTATGTCAATGTTGGATATCAATGCAGAATCTTGTGGCAAGAAGGTCATGCAACGTGTTTTTCTTGATTCAGATTCAAAACCAAAGAAGAATCAACTTACAGGAACAGAGGAAAAGAAGAACATTTTTCATCCCTGACCCTCAGCACATAAATGAATTGTGCATCTTTGGAGGAACATTTGCAAGTGTTCAGGGGTTCTATGCTATCTTTTTACTTATTTGAATATTGGTTTTGTTGAATGTTAGTTTTAGTAGTCAACAGTTTCATGTTTTTTTGTAGCTACTTGGTCCCGAAGTTAGCTCAGAATGTCTCATGTGCAAGGGGGACCTCAGAAAATTTCCCACTCAATATGCTGTATTGTTACAAATATGTTACAAACATCACAATGTGGGGACCTTAATCAGGCAGAACTTCTGAATCTCTAAGTTTCTCCTTGTTCCTGATTAAAATGAAATAGCTTTTTCTCCTCAGTTAGCCTCTCAATACTTCTTACTCCCACTACTTTAAAGCTTTTATTGTCATTCTTGTCTCTCCAGCATGATACACATACTTACTCCATGTTGGTAGCATTTCTATCAGATTGAGAAAAGTCTGACAGCACCTTTGGCTTTCCTAATTGAGCCTAAGAAACCCAGCATGCCAGGTACTTCTCAGAATACAGGTTTTTCACTGCTTCCAGGACCGGACCACACCAGTCTCATCAGCCTTAAACAGCATCTGCAATCAGTATGTAAAAATCTATCATGGGAAGCTGCTTGCTAGAGTAATTTGTGTCTCCACGTGCCATACGTTTAAGCAAAAGAGTGTGACAATCACAGCAGCACACTGTCCAGAAGTCATAAGCAGTTAACAGAATGCAATGTGATTGTTGGCAGGCCTGCTGGTCTGGGTCATATAGCCAAAGATGAACTTATAAAACACAGTAAATGGGATGGGAAGAAGGGAAAGGCAATTGGCATTTGAAACCATGCACCAGCTTGATAGGAATGCTCTGCAACTGCCTCCTACTTTTGCATTTCCATTTTTTAATGCCTGGCTGGCCCAGACAAGGACTCATCTACCTGTCCTTCCACCACAGACCTTGAAGAGTGAATCAAGTTTAGATAGGGGTACTCCAAATTTTTATTCTGGAGAAGTTCCTACATCAGAGGGATATATAGGCTGCTATAGTTAGACTTCCATGCTAGAAATAGCTCATGTCTTTCACAGAAGAGATAAAAAGTGATTTACAGGAAAGGTGGAGCCCCTTTCCAATAAGGAGTACAATGCCACATTTTCACATGGTGGTATGTGGTGGCACAGTCCCTCATCAAGTCCATGGTAAGTCGCCCCTGCAGAAGATAGGGTCTATTTTCCTATCCTGGGCAGAAAGAACATTTGATGGGGCTCTTATCTCTGCCAAAGAAAGGAATGGATTGGGTGTTTTATGCAGGGAGGAGGGAGATGATTGTGTTCATGCAGCAATTATACCCTGAAATCCAGAGGCTGACGGTTGCTGCTCCAGGGCAGCCGACTTTGTTTCCTGCAGCTGGCTGCTTAATACTGCAAAGGTGATAAAACCTGAAGGGAGGCACTGAATAGGTGGTAATTATGACTGACACAATGACGGCTTGTGCAGACATGTAGCTGTGGAACAAAACACCGCAGTTAGCTAACAAGAAATCGGTATAAGGTTTTTCACTGGCACTGTGTTTCCTGTCTGACACTTCTGAAATTGGAGGAAAAAAAGCATTGTGAGCTTCAGCATTCAGAGACATAATAGGCCAGACGAGCTGAGGGTGGAATGCCAACATCTGTCCCTTTCAGGATGATTATAGCAGGTTCTGTTTCCATGTTGATTTCTGCAAAACTGCTTTTCTTTCTTGCAGTTTTTTCCTTCAAAAATATCTCTTCTGGGTTGTCTCTCTGTGATACGGTTGACGACACTATACCACCATCTCTCTTAAGCACACGATTTTCTGAATAGTTTCAAACAACTATAGGGACGCATGTGTGTAGCCAAACCCACATGGTCAAATTATTCTCTTTCCCTTCCCTTACCTAGGGGGACAGAGAAGTATTCTTGAATGATTATGCTTTTATACAGAGGGCTGAGGAAAGGACACTGGGATATCCTGTTCAATCAGCACGTCTTTGGAACTTCTTCAAGTGTTAATGGACAAAAAAAAAAAAAAAATCCTTTTCCTGCCTGGTGAAAATATCTGAGGTAAACCAGAAATCTCCTAGGTTTCTATAATAATAGCAGTAGCTAGGAAACAAGAATAAGGACTCAAATTCATCACTAACTGCATAAGCACTGATCTATAGAACTTCTTTCTTCCCACCTTTTTGAAGTGGAACATAGAATTGCCCTGGCAGAAGACCTGCTTTTAATCAAATATGAAACTGACAACCAAAGTTCACGGCTGGGGTGGGAATTAGGCAGAGCAGGAACCTGTACCAGATAAAAGCCCTAATAGCACATGTGCTGAGGAGGGCAAGAACATTTATTTCTATCACCCCCATGTGAAAAAGAGACAAAATAATTCCACTCTGTTGTTGGGAAACTTATGCACTGGAAGTTTAATCAGAAGTGGTACAATTCCGCAGGAGATGTCTGTCTCAATCCATCTACACATTTTAATGAAAAACACTTTTGTCAGAAATTTTCCAGCTGTTTGCTGATTCTGCCAACAGTGCATTTGCTTTCCATGTAAACTCCATGGAGTACTCTTCACCAAGGCACTCTGATGGAATTACCCAATTTATACACCTTTTACACTTCCTTTTCATCTTTGGATTTCTTCCCATTTAGAAAAGTGGAAAGCCTTTGCTTCACCCAGTAGCCATGCCATTTTTAGGAAAGAACCTCCTGATCCTCAAATCTAGCAGTCAGAATTTGTTGAGTAAAATCTGTAAATCTTGAACACTGTATTAAACATACCAGGCATATAAAAATCATCCATTTTCCTCATGGCCATTGCAGAATATGTGATATTTTATCTCTTCCTATCCCACTTGTTAAATTTTTCCGTGGTTGTCTAAACAACTAACTCTACACCTCAATGACCATACTTTTTAATCTGTCCATAAAGGGCCTGTGAATTAAAGTTGGCATAACATAACTTATGCAAAGGTGAATGGAAAATACTTTAATTTTATGCAGCTATAGATTATTGTTCAACAGCCAGTGCTTTTGTCTGTATGATTTCATTCAGAAGATGCGCATATGTTGCAGATTTGGAGCTAATAACTACAAGGATATACTGTTTAAAGAAAACTGTAACCCAATTTATATTTTTTCAATTATTTCACTGTGTTGAAACAACATGATTCATCCACCATTGGTTCTGAGGCCAGAAGAGTGGCCTATGGAAAGCGGTTGCTGTATAAATCAACATGTAGACTTGTGCTTGTGTCCTTCTGTGGCACGTACTGGCATTGGTTACTAGCCATTTATTTTTCCTGCTGTTCACAACACTGAGGACACTTAGAATTAACTATAAGCAGGTTTTTCTTTTCTGGATTTTAATAGAGAAAAAACAGCAAACGTGCCTTTAGGGCTGCTTTCTAAATTCTACTTTGGATTCAGTACTTACCTACATCTTGATTAAATGTATTAGGCTGTCACTCCACCTAGTCTAGTATCTTGTCTTGGGCAGTGGCCAGTACTTTCAGGAGGAGCTTTACATGCCTGTGGGAGAAAGGGTTGGTAGGAAATTAGCAAGGTGTATGATCAGGGAGAAGAAGGATCACACATCTAAAGTTATTTCCTCTTACTCACAGCTCTCCTTACATCACCTGGAGCAAACAATATAATAACAGGTGCATGGAATGTAAAGTCATGGCACAGAGACCACTGGGAATGCAATGCCATAAGGGAGATGTTGGAATATGTCTGCATAAGTCATCAGAAACATGGAATAAGCCTGAATATCTGAAAAGGCAATAAAGTCTGCTGTTCTAGGTTGAGTTCCAAGATAAAAAAAAAGACCACCATGCTTAAGAGGAACAAGAAAGTGTGATATAGAAGCTTTAGCTCTGGTTCAGCGAAGCTAGATCTGCTGTCTGCTTCCTATAAACCGTTGCTGAAATGGCTGGAGCATCAATATTCACTGTCACACCACAGGACAAATGACGAAAGACTTATAGCATAAAGGAGGTATGAAGGGGTCTCTAGAGGTCTGTGACCTAGTATTCTGCTCAAAGCAGGGCAGCTTCAAAGGGCAGAGTTAATACAAAAGATTAGGCAATCAGTTGCATCCTGTCTTGTCCAGTGAACACAGCGTCAGAAATCAATCTCACCATGCTTGAGGAGAATAAGAGCATCAATATGGAGAACCCTGAGAACTACAGGTCTACAGTAATAGATGTTAGAGAGGTTGACTGATATCAAGATTGGGGATAGATGTAAGAAAGAACTTCATGAGCTTGAATGTCACTTACATTGCATCTCCAAATGGGAAGGACAGAAAACATTACTGTCATAGGGACTAACAGAAGACATTATGTGCAGTGCACCATTAATAGCAAAGATGGGTGGTTGGTTTCTTTGTTTGCTTGCTTTAATTTCTGTACATGTTGGATGGATTTTGATGACATTATCAAATTCTTTATTGTAATCATGGAGGCTTGAACTTCTTGTTCCATTTTTTAATAAATATAAAATTAGATTATTACATAATCCTAAAGAGCTGGTTATATGTATAAACTGCATATATAATGTATTAGAGCTCAGAAATTAATCGCCAGAAGTTAGAGCCATCTGAAAGCAGGCAGGGAATCCTAACAGGCCCCCAAGAGGGTGTCTAAGGAGACACTTTAGCAGAAAACTACGCTGACTTTCTATAAAAAGAGTGCAGTGTAGATAATTTTAACCACATATTACGCCTAATTAACTCATTATGCAAATATGTACATAATAACACACTATCATCCAAGGGTCCAAAAATCCAACAACCATGTTCTGAAAGGTCACATCCAAAACCTTTAAATAGTTGGGTTTTTTTTTTTCCTTTAAAAGGAAAAAAGATTCAGGAAAATGAAAAAAACCCTCATATAAAAGGCTTTACTGCTGGAAAGAACAACAGCGGGAGCCTTTCAAAACATAACCACTTACCTTTTAAAAGAAAATAAACATGTAGTCTGTTCTGACTCTTCAGCTGTGCTTGTTCTGTCTCTTTTTCCCACGCCTACTCATCTCCTTTCATTTCTTTCCTCTAGTCCTCTCTTTCAATGTTTTCAGCATGCTTTTTTGTTCCCCTTTCTCTCTGGGCCAGCTGAAGACTTGAAGACCTTGAAAGAAGGATGACAGAGCTGTAGACCAAAGAGAGATCAAAGAGTTGCAGAAAGCAGAGGTGGGCTGTCAGCACACGGGGTGGAATCAGGATGGAAGTGGGGAGAGCTTGTTTGGGGTTTCTACCTGGCAAGAGCTTATTAAAAAGCGAGAACTTACTGGAAAAGTAAAAATAAAGCATTCTGACTTTCAGTGCATACATCCTAGCAAGAAAGTCCTAGAGCACTCACTGAAAGAGCTGATCACAGTAATGCCAGATAATCAGTCCAGGGAATGCACTGGAAAATCATATCAAGCAAATACAGGTTCTTTTGCTAAATGTTCAGGCTAGCACATCTCCCACTTACCCTTAACAAGGAGAATCTCACCTTTTTTATGAATGTAGGCCACTGTGACCCATACTTTGTTTTGTTAGGGGTAGACTACCAGCTAACAACATCCAGCCCTTTCTGCTTCTCTTTTCTTCCTCTTGCTTTGAAGAGCGAGAGCCAGGGTAGTAAGGCCAGATGTGTCACATCCATGTATTCTTCAGTGGGTACGTACCCCTGCCACCAGCCTCAGTGAGCAGCACTTTAAGTTGTTTATCCAGCAGCCCCTTACAGCTCTGGCATGGTTCAGGAAGAGTGTTTTCTGTGCAATATTTCCAATTACCTTACACATTTTGCCCCAAACCTCTCAAGCCTATAATATATGTTGAGTATCCTACTTACTCTGCAGTCTTACCAGAATAATGGTGATAGTGTTTTATCTGTCCAATGAAGCTTGTCTGGCATCATATACCATCCAAACAAGGTTTTGAATTGTATTTCCATTGGAGATGATACCATCACACTTTTGACCTAGTTACAGGTACAGGCCCAAGTCTTATCTGCCAGATCTATCTGTGATTCCCGCTCCTGTTTCTCTGTATATTTATGTTCATATGCTTCCTCTGCATTCCTCAGAGCACAATAAATCCCGCCTGCCAACCCCTTCGTCACCTCTGCCTCAAAAAAGATTGCTTCAAGGTCAAGCAGTTCCCTTGTAATGTACAGTTTAACCTGATTTGTGGAGGCAGAGCTTTGAAATTTTTAAAATAAGGCTAAGGTAAAGTAAAGCTTGCAAATGAAACCCTGACGGTAAGCTGGAGTGTTTCTCTCTCCAAGGAGTTCGAGCAGAGGGCACTGTGCCATCTGAAGCCATAAGAGCTGGAATTACGTTATTTATTACTCTACACATAAGATATGCCTCAAGTAGAAAAGAAAACAAATGCTGACAACAGAAAGTGATCAAACCCCCATCCACGTAAATCAGCAGGAGAGAGGCAGAGGGGCAAATTCTCTCCCTGTCTGTCTGCAGATTCATACCAGTGAATACCAGCATTAAGAGTCCAGGCAGTTTTAGATACCTTCCCTATAGAAACTAAAAGGACAAATTTAGGATGGAAGCCTTAAAAGTATCAAGAGGTGACAAATAATTGCAGGGTATCAAAATGATCTATAACATTTTGCCAGTTTTCACCTGGATTTGTCTGCCACGTAAGTGCTGCTCCACTGGGTGAGATATTGGATATTCTTTTGAGACAGAAGTAATGAAAACACCAGACAAGATATTAATATAAGGATTTAAGATGTGGAGATAAAGTGCAAATGCAAACATCTAGGTGTCCAATGCACATTGACCTTACATACCTTCATTGCCAACAGTGGATGCTTTATTCTTAAAATAATAGGGTGGTAAACATGCTGAAGTGATGTAGCCCCTATCATAAAGAGCAAAAAATATGTAATGCTATGGCATAGATCAGTAAGACTTCAACAGTACTGCAAATATAAAAATAGCATGTAATTAAAATTGTTACAAAATCCAAATATTCAAAAACCTTTGACCAGCCTCTGCAAAGCCATGGGAATGGCTTAAAAATCATGTCTTTTTGGGAAAAGAAAAAAAAAAAAAAAAAATTGTATTCTGCTTAAAATCCCTTTGAAGCCTGAGTCTCATTTTCAGCTTTCTTCTGTCCAGTGCAAACCTTTATTTTTTTAATGAATGCTGTAATTTTCATGTACTCACCTGACTCTAGGAGTCAAACTTTAAAAAACAAATAAATTTCCAAAGATCATGAGAAAGGGCATAAGAACACATTAGGACCAACTGGAAAAGACCTCTTGAAAAGGATGAGATTCCAGCAAGTTCAACTTAGCGTTTAGCTAAAGGGATTAAATCTGTCAGTCAACTAAAGATCTAGGAACAGATGCCCATAGCGTATATATTTTTTTTTTAATTTTAATGAATAGTTCCAATGATAAATAACAGATTTCCCTATTTATAGAAAACTGGTGTTGCAAGAATATCAGATTGTGCTATTACACCCCCACATGCATACAAGTTTTCTATATGGAAATTTGATAATGACAAGAATTGTTGCTTTTAGAGATTTGGAAACAACAAAAAGGAATGCTTTTTTGTTGTTGTTAAAAAGAAAAAAGAAAATAGTATTTATTTGATTTTACTTTTTTTTAATTAATCTGGAACATGAGAGTATTTGTTTAACCAGTGGCAAAATTGAAATGTTAAGGACAAAGCATAAAAAAAAAGAATAAAAAAATGGAAACCAAACAACAAAAATTATGTGAAGACTGCACTAAGCTCTATATTTTCTTCGGTGCTTTTAATTTTTACCTTCTAAACAACAAAACAAAACCAAACAAAAAAAACCCACAAACAAACAAAAAAAAAGTTGGAAAGTTTGTAGAAATAAAAAAGAGACAAATCAAATGTCCTTGTAATTTTCAAATTTTCAGGTTTGCTTGCTTTCCTCACACATTTCACAAACTGTGTCACGGTATTTACTAATATGATAAAAAAGCACCAAAAAACTAACATCGCCCTGTGTTAGGAAAACTGCCCAAAAGAGGTAGTATCGAAATATCATGTAAAATTCATGTGCTAAGAAAAATTCCATTCAGACTGAGTCACAGAGCCTCATGCTGTATTTGTAAAATTCTCAAACATGATATGAGAGCATTATTGCCTTCAGGCTTGTTATTTCATCCCCTGGACACACACAGAAGCATATCATCCTTTCATAGGATTGATCAGCAAATATCCTCCAGAGCAGTTAGATAAGAAAGCATTCCCTTCCGCTAGCTGTAGGTTTTTGCTGTGTTGCATTTATTACTGTGGTGTGAAAGTCTCCCACTGAGTGCAATACCTTTAAACACTTCTCTGGGTTTTTTTGTTGTCGTGAGGCACTTTGCCAAGTGGTGTGTTATTTACCTTGGAAAAAAATTGTTGCAGCATAATTTATTTTGGTCTGGGCAGAAATTAGCTATGGAAGAAGTTCTGAAACCTGCTTTCTCATTACCAGCAGGTCTTCCATCTGCTTAATTAGAAGTGCAAATATTTGGAAATCTGAAATCCTGCAGCAATGTCTCAGATAGCATTTCTTTGTTGCAAGATCTGAAAAGTGATCACTGATAATTGTTGACTGTGCTCTGTGTGACAGTAATTACATGGCATTGATCTGATGTTCAGACACCATAGCGATGAGCTTAATATAAGAACCTAAATAGACTAGATACAATTAGACCAATAATCACCAAGAAGAGCTAGTTTAAAAGGGCAGAGGGAAATCACAAACAAATGTGAATGACTGAAAGGAGAAAAACAAAACAAAACCCCACAAAAACCTGCAGAATATTTTATCCAGCAAAGTCTATTCAGTCATTTAAGCTGCTGATCGAATACCAGACACTTACACCTTTTTGTGATCAAAAAAAGACTATTTAATTCCTTGCCTGCCTGGAAAAATAAAGCAACTGCAGCAAACCTGCTCTGAACTAGGCAGCATCAGGCTGCCTGCAGACGTGGGTGGCTGGCCAAGTACCTCAAGGATTGTCCCTAAATGCCAAGGGAAGATCCTATCAACCAGGTAGGGAGGTGAGAAAGTAGGAGACTAATGTGAGAAGGAAGAATTCATTTCCACAAGAATGTCTGCTTGGCACTGGATAAAGTACTTTCACATTAGCATTTAGCACAGCAGCCACACAACTGTAAAAGGGTAGAAATCTGAGAAGGAGATGAGATAAAAGGGGAATATTGCTTCTTAAGTGGTCTGTGAACTTTCTTGCTCTAATTGATCTCTTACCAACCTACGCAAACGAAAGCAACTGGCACATTCTGCAGACAGATCATTAATGCACATACACAGGAAAAGCTTTCTACCCCTCCCTACCACTGCTGAAAATCGGGTTCACCCTCAGGCCTGCACAGGCACAACTGTTCTTGTTTCTAGGGGAAGGGGACATGAGTGCTGATGGCATGGTGACAAAATATCCACCTGGCACGTGGGCTAGCCACATGGCTAGTGCCTCCGCTACAGCATCTTCTCCTCGTATTGTACCATAAGGGAAGGAACAACTTTAGTTCAGTTGACAAGAAGGAAAAACTTCTTATTCAAATGCTTTCTCCAGGATCAGCATGTTCAGTAGCTCCTACATGCAACTCAAACCAGTATCTAGTCCTCCAAGGGTATCAGAAACCTCACAAACCATTATTCATGGTAAGTGTAAAGGGTTGATGAGGGAGAAAAGAGTGATCAGAAATGGTGTGGCTGTGGCTGCAAAGGCTAAAGGGCTTCAGAAAGGCACAGGCTGGGAAAAGGAAGATTACACCTCTGTCAGAGCAGATGAAATGGCTGGAAAATTAAACCGTCTTTCAGGCAGAAGACTTTTCGGGTCACTGTCATGAAAGGTTAAAAGAGCATTTTCCCCCCTGGGTTGGCAGAACATTAAGAAACAACAAGGTCAGAAATTTGGACTTGGTGCCAAACATGCTTATTTAGCTCCTCTCTGGGAAGCTGCTCCACTGGAGAAGAACTCAAGCCTTCATGGAGCTCTGTGGAAGCAGATAGGGACCAGAGAAGGCAGCATCCCTTCAGTCAGCTCAACAAAGTAGGCTCTGTGGTGCTTTTTTTATCAAATCAAAAGCATACCAACTCCCTACAATTTAAATTCACAAACAACTTAAAAGAATTGTTCAGTAAATAATTTCATGTAACAAGTGAATTTGAGAAAACAGAAATCTGTTTTAGAATAATTTCTGAAGAGATGAGAGGAAAAAAATTGTTGAATAAATTATCCATTATAAATTATTCTTCCACCTGCACTTCCAACCATCCTCCTTCAGTTTCTGCTGTTACTTTTCCCTGTTCTAAAACACAGGGAATATTCAACTTTCATGTGCTCAGCAGCAGGCAGAATATAAAACTGTATAAATAATACAAACTTAGCTCACATTTTGTTCAGTGCTCAGTGGCTTTTTACTTCTCCTTCCAACATTTCCCTACCTTGCATCTTTTTTTTTGATTTGGCAGATTGAAATTCATGACCTCTGTCTCAGCATGTATGTTGTATAGTAAGGAAAAGAATTATAATAAAGGATAAGAATTAAAAGGTATCTTAACACTGGCATCATGCAGCACTTTTCATTTGTAGATTTTCAGTGGTTTGCAAAGGCAGATGTGTTTCGTTATGCCCAACTTCACAGATGGATAATCTAAGGCATTACATATATGTATATAACAAAATCTTCCGCTCGCTTCAAATCCACATAAGTTTTGCCCAGAGAGGTTAGCAGTGCTTCCCGGTGTGAGAAAGGTGACAGCTATGCCATTGTGCAGAGCTCTGGGCAGAAGCAGCCAGGCTAGCACTGAGCAGGGAGTGCCAGTGCCATGTCAACCTGCTACTGCACCTGCGCTTGTTAGAAGCACCACTAATTAGCTTGACACAGCAACATACTGCCATACCTATATTGCTTCCAGGACCCAATTAGTATCTCTGCAAGGTACAGCACTAGACAATGTAGACACACAGCCTGTTCAGAGCTGCTCTGATACCGCCAGCCAAGATCAGCATTCATGGCCAGACATGCCCAAGACAGGGCACTGGTAAGGCCACGTAGGTCCTAAACCTCTCAACATTTGCTCTTGTGTTCCACTCCCTGGATTATGGAGTTTTACTCACCCCAAAGGCAGGATACAGCAGATACAAAATCACTTTTCTTTTTTGTTTTTGTTTTGTTTTGTTTTGTTTTTTTAACTAAAAAAAATAATCATATTCTCTGCAAACACAACCCACAAGGCAGTGTGTTTGCTGGGTTTACATACTTCACTTCAGTCACTGTGTATCTTAGAAATCTGCAGTGAGCTGATACAGAGATATATCAGATGGAACCAGAAAGCATAAAATCCTTCTCCTGCCACCTTTTCATTGTGCAATGAAAAAACAGGTTTCTACACCTGCCTGGGGGAAAGGATTCTGCAAGATGTACCTGGGTGAATAATATTGATTTCTTTCTGATAAGAGAGAAATGCACCAGCATTACCTGAAGAGCAAAGTTTGGAATGAGGCCATGGGTGCTCACCAAGTGTGAACTGGAGATACTCTTGGGATTTTAGCAACAGGGTTTGCCTGTCTTTACCTCTTGCTTTCTGCATGGTGTCCCTATAACAAACATTCTCATGACCAGTACTTGTCCCAGCCTTCACGTGGACTGCAGTCACTCTGACTTCTTTAGGGGCAAAGTCAGTAATTCATCAGTAGTTTTCCAGGTTGCAGATCCATGAAGTTGGATTTTGTTCCAGGGAAGACACCACACACGGACTCCATGGACTACTAAAGCCCCTTTTAGAAGTGAAATTCACCAGAGCAGTCATGGAAACCCATTTGCTCTCTTTTTTGTCTGTTTTTTTTTTTCCTGGCTGGTACACAGACAAATGTGAGGGTCAGCTTTTGATTCTCCCAGCTGCTGATCTTTATCACAGACTAGAAGGGACTGGTGGAACAACCCAAGGCTCACGCTGGACAGGTCTGGCTGAGGGCTCTGCTGTAACCCAAGTGGCAGTGGGATTTCAGCCTCACTGACCCTGTGGTCTGCTTTCCCCTGTGGCTGGGAAGCTGCAGGAAGGAGAAGCGCTATGCTACCCGTGTGATGAAGTCTTTGCATAAGACCAGCTCTTGAACTGCTCAGGAGTTGAGGTTTACCCCCACCTCTCTCTTCATTACCTCCCCATTTAGATTTTCAGGGCCATCTGGTGTTCTGGGTGGCTGTTGTCCAAGAAACTACATACATAACATTTAATTAAAAATCATAGAATCATAGTATCATATAATGGTTTGGTTTGGAAGGGACCTTAAAGATTTGGCAGGGACACTTTCCACTAGACCAGGTTTCTCAAAGCCCCATCCAACCTGTCTTTGAACGCTTCCAGGGATGTGGCATCCATCTTGGCAACCTGTTCCAGTACCTCACTATCCTCTTAGTGAAGAATTTCTTCCTAAAATCTAATCAGATAAGTTTTCTTCTCTTTAAATTGTCTTCATGGGAGAAACTAGGACTTCAGAGAGAGCTCAGCGCTCACTCATTGTTCCAGTCTTGCCAGTGTTCATATTCAAATCAGTAAGATCAGTAGGGAAATGCACACATGGAACTAAGTACATCTGTAATGTTGGCTGGATCAGGACACTCCAGGGCTGAGAGATCATTTCCATTTTGTCATGGCAAGCGTGAAATCTTACACACCATTTCTGAGAAAGCTGTAAAATGGAAACAAATTTTCAAGTAATTAGACTTAAAATGCAATTCTTTATCATTTTCAGGCTAAAAATTACAAGTAAACTCACATCAATATTGTGTTGTCAATTTGGCTTTTTATCATGTGTTTTTACTATTTACTAAAGCCTTTTCTGTTCACCTTTTAGAAATCTCCCCTTGATTCCACTTCCTTTTCTAATTACAATCCCATTTCCTTCGTAAGTCCTTGAAAAAGCTTCCCTCATGCCTCTAATCATCTCTCCAGTTATAATCTTCAAAATTGTGTTCCATTCAGTTTTCAATTTGGCACTGCCCAAAGACATATCTCCATGTGGTTAACAACCTTTTATTTGCTGCCAGTTAGGGCTGAGGTTTTTGATTTTTCTCTTTTTGGGCTTCAGTGATGTACTTGATGCTGTTTAATACATCCATCTTCAGCACACTTCTGTTACGCAGGTGTTGTCTTTATCATTGACTCCTGGGTTTCATTTTTTTTGTGGGTGCAAATTTATCCTTTGTAGAATCCTATAATGCAGCCTTTCCTCTTTATTTCTTTCATATTTCTTCCAGGCCTGACCTGAGCCACAAAGAATATTTTATTTTAGCCTTGATCCAAATACATGAAAATACTTTTCAGGACTAAAATTTCTTCTGAAAATCAGAGTAACAACACTAAAATTAACTAAGCTCTGCTGACTTAGATCCACAAAGAGTTCTGGTCCCTGTTCTATCATATGGAGACACTTAGCTTCCTGCTGCAATTAAAAGGAAAGCTCCTGTCCCAGGGCTATTTCCTGAATTGTTATCCTTGGTGGACCTCTCTCTTCAAGCACAGGAGCCTGTGGCAGATATCTGCATTCCCTGGTGTGACACACAAAGCATCACGATTAGTGAGTCCTTCTACAGAGCTTGCCTTGAAAGAGACATGTTGAGCCATAAAGGAAGGGGCAGACCTTTTTGCAGATATCTAGGAGCAGAATTTCCCCCTTTCTCACACCTCACCAAATTGAATTTTTAAATGGTGTTTCTTTGCCCAGTCATTATGTCAGTTTCAGAGAAATAAAAAAAAATTAAAAAGAATGATGGACAGAAAACTGTCTCCTTTCTCTGGTCACTTGGAACAAAATGCGAAGATTATTTTTGCACTTATTTCCCCTGGAAAGACAGGCATTGCTGTGATGGCTTTCTAGGAGACAGTCACAGAATCCAGAACAGGGTGCAGCAGCTCTCTGAATGCCTCAGACTGTAACATCTGCGGAGCAGTTCAACTCTGGGCTGCTGGCTATGAAGTCACAGCTCTGTCCAGGTCCATCCTATCTCATGCAGACTAACCTGCTCAGGTCCAGTGCTAGATAGATATGCCTGCTTTTGTCATGTAACACTCATGCCTACGCAGTGCCTAAAGAACCATCGGCAATATGCAGATGAGCTTGTCCCAGGGGACAAAGGCACTATCAAACATTTGCTATTTTATATGTATAAATACCTTTGACAACTTTAGAACTGTGTGAGCAAGTAAGTGTCTGAAGTAGAGGGCAAATTCATAGCAATTTTCTCTCCTTGAGTATCTTCCCATGGGAGGGAACTTTTTGAGAGGCTGTGTTCATTTTCCTGTGACTACAGAGAACAATAGAAACCAGAATGATCTTTACAGAGCCCCCACCTCCTTCATGGCATTAGCATGCAGAGAGCTGCTCTGTGGACAGGAGAAAGACACACATAAAGAGTCCAAGGAAGGCTTCTGCTTTCCTCTTCTGAAATTACTGTTTAGAGCCTGCAAAGTACATCACAGTAGGCAGGAAGATGCTAAATACAGCCTTTTTGTATATCTTTTAGCAGCAAAGGCACAGGTGCAATTCCTCTCCCCTCCATCTCTGGTTTGGGCTGTTTCACTTTTCAGGTGGAATCTGGAATGTCTCCTTCTTGAATTTTAGATGGGAGTCACAAGGTCTGTATGTCACATTCAGACGAAAAGAGAACGGAGGTGCATGTTGCCATCTTCACTTTGCTTTGTGGTACCTCTGTACCTAAGCTAGGTATACAGATTAAGAGACAATGAACCATTTATCACTGCACTATTTTTTACAATGAGTGTTGCTTCTCAGAGATCCCAGTATTAGTGTAAGAAATATTAGTATTTTTGTGTGCAAGGCACAGATGTGTCCACTTCCCTGTCCTGGAAAAAAACATGCAAAATATTTAATTATGATGAGGAGATCCATTTTGGTCAAAGGAGCATGACTGCAAGCACTGAGGCTTAACCTAGCATTTTTTAAAGGGTAGTGTGCCAACACAACATATGAAGGAACTGAAAATAATGGCAGAAAGAAATAGGAATTAACCCATCTCTGGCAACACAATACCCTGAAATTTGCCTACTATTGTTTGTAGGTGTCACCAGGAATTACTACGCAGGGTATGTTACTTCCATTTAATTATATAAAGTAAAAGAATAATATAAAGCAAAATAAATAGGTACACAGACACACATCTATATATCTATATGCACACACACTAAATTGATCATACACAAAGCTCTATGCACAACAGTGCAGGATTTCTGTTGAATTATTTAATGTTTCCCAGCACTGCTCTATCATCTCTATATAAAACGTTTTCTTAGCTCCAACAAGCACCTCATAATAAGTTCACTTATTTTATCTTTCTCTGATTAGAAATTACAAATTGCACCCCAAGGCATGAAATATCTATGTTAAAATAAGTAAATAAATATTTAAATGTGCAATATCTATATGAAAAGCTGTGGCCATTCATATTTGCCGTAATTATGTGAAAAAACAGAACTACTAAAAAAATCTTCTGTTTAGTGGCCATGATGTAGAGTGCTTTTCTACATTATCAGTCAGAAGTGAGTCAGGAAAGTGCCTGCTCTGTCTTCCTACATCCCTGTAAATCAGAAGCAGTGCCACTAAAACTGGAAGGTTAAAACCTTTCTGACAAAAGAGCAAAACCCCTTGATGTGTAGGCAAAACACCAATGCCTGCAGATTTTTTCATGGCTAAAAGACACATTCACAGACACTGGGAAAATGCTGTGCTCTTTCACACCCACAAAATGCAGACACTTTCCTTTCTGGGTTTATTTTCCCCCACTATTTTACCTAAGCTGTCACTTCTGTTAAACTGTTCATTGTGAAAGTTAAGCTGTCTCTAGAGATGCATCCAGACTGCTGCCTTCTACAAGTTTCCCAAAGATAAAAAAGAAAGCTATAGGTACAGATTACTAATGCCTTTCCACCTCACAACAGTTGCTCCAAAACACAAAAGGCCACCTGAGTTGCTTTTAGTTATGTCCTTGGCATTTCTCAAGGACCTGGAGTTTAATTTTGCTGGATTTCAGCCCGGTACAGATCAACATAAAAATTTCCCCCATTTCTCTCAAAACTTCACCAAAACTGCCCTTTCTTAAAGTGTATTTTGATCTCTTTGTTCCACCCTCTCTCTCTTCTGTCAGAACATCAAGCTCATTTCTGCAAATCTGCTCACTCCACGTTTCCTGATCAGACATCAGCTGCAGTCAGGGGAAGCTTTTTATCTTCTGCCACCAAGATCAGTGCTGTTTTGATACCCTTCTGTCCAGTGTAAATCTGGAAAACACCTTACTAGTAGTTCTCCCTATTACCAATAATCTCATTGCTGATGAACAGGCATAACTACAGCAGTATGCGCATAGCCATTCTGTGTCAGATTTTATCATGTGATGGGTCTTTCCTAAGACTATGAAAATCTGCCTCTTTTACTTTCTTTCTCAAGTTTGTAGGCAGATAACAACTGCTACTTTCCAGTCAGAGCCCTCCAGGGTATGTTACACTCTAAACTCATCAAGGATCAGTTACCTTAATTTTTCCTCCATTCCAAAGCCAGGAAGGTGTGTGGGGGTGTCAGTGACTACTTAAAGTACAACACATATATCCACAGTTATTAATCAATATCTGAGCTGGCCCAAAGTTCATGCCTTTTTGAGGCATCCCATTGTTTTACCTTGTTTGTGGCTCTGTTAAGTTCATTCCATTGATGACACCTGGCTCATGGACTCCTGTTTACTTGCTTCTAAGATTTGGCATCAACCTTTTCCTGCCAAGGAAAGAAGGTGCAATGCCTCCTCTTTACCCAAAAGATCTGTGCGTGCTCAGTGAGATAAGCAACTGCTCATGACAGCAGCCTTTTGTGCCATTAAATATATTTCCATTAAATGCAGCCTAGCTGTCCTGGCTTGCAAAGATTTTATTCCTGACATCTGTTGATACAGTACATTTTCTAGTTGATATTTTTGCAGCAGTTAGACATCCCTCGGTTAATGTCATTGGCTACATCACTGGACAGTCTTAACCTAAGTCTGCTACTGAACATGTTTCAGTAACCAGAGTATTGCTCTGGAATTAAACAATTCTTAAATGGAATGGAACCTAACAGATTGTTTAAGCATTTCTTCCCTCACTGCCATCAGGCTGCGGATATCCTGAATCAGAAGTAATGTGTTTAAAACTCTTTTAGAAAATGTTTAAATTGCTAATAATCAAGTTATGGTCCATTATTTGGCATTATCATGGGTTGTATGCTATGGCAGACAAATACCATCTTTATACGTATCTTTGTATGAGATCACACGTTCAACAGAAAACTTCTGCAGCAATGTTATTTCTGGACACCAGGAATAATGATCTGAAAATAATTGTGAATTCTTTTTACAGCAAATATAAATAAATTCCTTTTAGCTCTGGAACATAAATCTCAAGTTTCTGGACTTACCATAATTTTATTTATTTTTTTTTAAATTTACTAACATTTCTGAAATTAACTGGTTTCTTTCATTCTTTGGCCGCTTTGCCCACTCTGATCTCTAGTTAATATTTATAAACATAATATAGTGCATTTTGCATTTTCTTCATAGACAAATATCATGCATGCATTCTGTTTAACAACACTGGATTCGAAGTTTTGAGAAGCAGGTTAACATGCTCAGAAAATAGTGTCCATGTTATATAAAATCCTCTTTCAAAATTGTTTAAGGATCAGTAAGTGCTGTCCAGTTAGTCGGTCTCATAGCTTTATTACCTTCTTCAATGTTTTATCTAGTATTTGGCTTTCTGCAGTGACAGGTCTCCACAGTGACATCCTGTCTGAGAAGAAAAAATTTCTTAAAGTTTTTGCATGCACATGGAACTCTGCATCTGTCTGTACTACTTCAGTTCTATCGAAAGGTCTGGACAGAATGTCTGCTCTAAGTAAGTCTTTTCCAGATTTGTATTTGAGGGGTAAATCATACCAGATTTTGCAATCTATAGGAGATCTTCAAAGATCTGCCTTCAAAGCCTTTTCAGTAATTGCCGCTAATGGCAATTGTGTTCTGTTCGTACTGGCACAGGTATTCCAGTTAGAAACAGCAAACATTTTTTGCATTCACAGACTAAAGGCAGAGCCTCCAATTCTTTTTGTGCATGCTGACATGCTGTTTCAGTTAGGTCTCTGGAAGCATATGGGTCTCCAGTGATCACCATTCCTTGTTAAAAGTGTTGCCCCAAGGCCTTGCTTAGAAGCATCAAATGCCAGCTTTGGTGCTTATTATCATACACTCTGAGGACAGGTTTCTTCTATATCAACTATTTGAGATTCAGGAAGTCCCTGTTGTGATTACCAGTCCATGCCCATTATGCATTTTTACACACTAAAGACCTTCAGATAGCAGTTTAAATTGTTTAGAGTTGTTTGAATAAAAACTCCCCCACAAAATTTGGCTTTTCTTTGCGTTTCTGTATGTCTTCTTTATGTATGTAGGACGATATATTAGTAATCAGACCTATTTGCATACTCTGCTAAGCTTTTGTTCATTGGTTGGTTTTTTGTTTTGATTTGGTTTCGGGGGTTTTCTTGGGGTTTATTTTGTTGGTTTTTTCCTTTTCCTCTGCTACATTTTCCTAGATTGGTTATTTCTTAACCTTGAACTCACATTTTTGTCTTCTGCATTTCAACCTCCTAATTTGAATCCCTTCTAGGAGCTTACCACAGTCTCTGATTGCAACATCTTTTCTATTATATTTCTCCTCATCTTCTCCTCATTGTTTCATGTCATTAATTGTGTATTTGTGGGAAATACTTGAGATTTTTAAAAGCACTTTCCAAATAACATGGGAAACTTGGGCCTTCTAAATGGTGCATTAAAACTGCACAGATGTAAGCCGTTTTTTTTTTTCTGGAGAACCCTGTTAGAACACAGCTGAGGCATCCAGTGATCCCCAGAAACAATTCTCTGGCTAGGGGTTTCTTCCCCTTTTTGCATGCTTTGTTTGTTGCTCAGACTGCCAGCCACAGAGAAATACTCATCTTTCTTTATTTTCGTAATTATTGTGGAATAACTAAATTTGGGAGCTCTCTAATAGTTTCCATTGTATCTAACTCGGCCAAAATAACTCTTCCAAGTTTCCATTTCAGCTCCAGAGAGAGATTTCTAGGAACATCTATGACACGGCAACTGATTCAGTCATTCTTACTTTATGATTTTGTTGGCTTTATTTAACGACATTAAAAACATCTGGAAAACAATCTCCCAGCTTACGAGCTGCTGTCCTTCCAAAGAATGTACTCCATCAGCAGTCAGTAGGTCGAAGATGTTTACAGCATGAGAGTAGGTACTCCATTTGTGACAGCAGTTATGAAGTGTATCTATCTGCTAAAGCTGCTGTTTGTATCAAGCTCACAGTGAAAAGGCACAATTTACTCACTTGTGGAATAGAAATTATATGTTCCTGCTCAACACAACTAACTTATTTTCAAACAGTTTCTGGAAGCTGTGTATATTGCATTTGCTATCTAGTTTGGGAGTTTTGCATCTCTCTAGATTAAGAGTAGTGAGAAGCCGATTTTCAATGAAGACAATATTATTATGTAAAGAAGTACCTGTCTCTTGTACAGATCACTGAAAGATATTCTGCTTCTGTTGAAGATACATATATTTTTTGTAGGCACAGGTTATTTTTTCCAAAAGGGTTCTACTCTATGGAAATATAGCAGCTCAGTATTAGCACAAAACAATGCTTTAAATTTATGCTTTCTTTCACATCAGTTGTACTTACTTGTGCGACTTCTCCCAAACTCATTTCGTTAGAATTTTGTGGAGTATTTTTCCTGTGCTTTCATTTTTTCTCCACGTCTGCATGTAGCTTTGGAACCATGGTTTGCAAAAACATTTTGCTCATTTTCACTTTCATATTATGAAGTCTGGTCTGGTTCTTTTCTGCAGTTAGGTAAAACGCAAACAAGTTATCTAGCTTGATGTTGAGATCTTCTAGCGTGAGGCTTTTGATACCCAGTGTAGTCTTGTCTCAAAGCAAGGATAGCATGGGCCTCCAAAATACTATTTCTGACTGAGGCTCGACTCTGTTATGAACAGTTCAGAAGCATCACTCTATTTACATGTAGATGATCTCTCAGAAGCCTCCAGCTTACTAGGAGTTAACTTTCTTCAGCAGGTTACAATTTATAAATCAGATGAGGGTTTTAAAATAAATATTAGCTCTCCCATTTTGCTATATTGAATACATAGTAACCTTTTGCTCACCTTCTCTTCCACCTGCCAACATGAAATAGATACGGCTTTTTTGGACAACTTCTTGCATGCTGTTTCTCAGAGCTTAGCTGTTTTGGAGTTCCATATTAGCCTTTCACTACCTTGTCTTCTTCTTTTCCTTTTTCTCCTCCATCCATCTCTTGTTCCATATTCTGTTCTGAGATGATGATTAATAAAGAATCCTTTGTGAGAGCTTGTAAAGTATAAGTCATTCATATGGTAGGTGAGCAACTATTACACAGAAGGGCTTGAAAAGGGAAAAGAGAGAGCTCTGCATCTTTCTTTGGCTGCTAATCAATGAACAACAGATGTGACATTTCATCCTTACATGCAGAAGCAGCTTCAGGGTTTGCTCTTTTAATGAAATAGTTGCTTGGATATTCTTTTGCACTGTTCTGAATTTCTAAGAAGACAACTCTAGCTGCACTATTTTTAATCTTCTGCTTCTGAGTTTGCATTGTATGTGTATTGTCCCTTTAGTCCTGGTGGCACAGAGGAACTTGTGTTTTGGAAAAAAAAGGCAAAATTAGTTTCTTTCTGTTATCCTAAGCCAATGGTCTCCATCTAAATAACCTAATGAAAATAAATTTTAATATTGAAATATATCATGATATTTAAAACTGTAATATAACTCCAGAAGATATAAAAAAAAAGAGTATTTGTTGACTTAAGGAACAGCTCTATTAATACATGGTGCTCTTTTTCAGGGTTCAACCTGAAATCAACCTTCTTTGATTGCCCCTCTATAGTGAATTATAACCTTCCCGATTTGAATTTGTAAAACAGCTCTGTAACTGTATCATGACTCATTGAGACCCTGAAATCACTCTGTGACCTTCTAAGTCTCTCACAAGTACCAGGAACAATAATTTCTAGTAGCAAATATATCAGAATAGCCAGAGCAATAATTTTAAAGTACTAATTTGCAACATCCAGAATGACAGACTGTGGGTGAAAATGGAGATAGATACAAAAGGCTCTGGATTCTAGTAAGCTACAGAGCAAATCTGTTTGTTTATTTTGCTGAATGATGAATTATTCTTCACCCTGTGCCTGTCAGTTCCTTCTGTTTTCTCTTCCATCCCTCTACTCTACACGCTGTGGGTTGCTTTTACTTTTCATTTGAAGTATAAATTGCTGGGCAGTAAACGATAAACTGCCCAGTAAGTTCATATATTCTGCTTATTATTTTGAAAGTTCAGCTGCCCAAAAATGTTGGGTAAAAAATCTTTTTCTCTAAAGAATGAGGTTTTCTTAGGAAATGTTTTTTCATAGGAAAATATAACAATTTTTTTTCTTTTCATTTTTTCAGTGGAAAGGTCTACAAGGAAAGTTAGTTAAATTTCAATTTACTTTCTTGTTTTGCTTCAGCTTTAAGTTCAAACAGTCCTTGTTTACTTTTAAAAGTCATGCAAAATAGTTGGTATAAAATTTTTAACCAATGTTATTTAAAGAGTAAGAGGTGGTGTGAGGATTGCAGTGGCAGAGAGTGCTTAGCTCTATTCAAACTGTGTTCCCATTGAACGGTGGTTTTAAATTGGAACCCATGAAATAGATAGGGTAGATGACTGATGCATGCCAAGGAGAAGGCACTGTCTCTTAGATGCAGACAGCAGCCCTCAGGCAGACAAAATCCCTGTGACAATAGTAGAGCAGTAAACTGTGTTCATGGTACAGAGCTGCTGCAGGTGCTCTTCAGCACAATCAGGCTAGTGCCATGCACAGCACTGCTGGTACCATGGGACCACAGAAGGTCTGCTGAGATATCACCTGGATGAAGTTGCTCTGGTTACTTGAGTTGTTATACTTAAGGCAGGTAAAAGACCAAAGACTGTGAAACTTGGATTATAACCTCTATTAGCAACTTACATTCATCCCTGCTTCTTCAAGGTAAAGCTAAAATTCACATATCCTTGCCTGTCCAGTTCCTACAACATGAAGTGACAAATTTGCTGATGCAAGGTAATAGTATCCTTCCTCTGACAAGGGCCCCCTTTCTCCTTTCTTCCATCTTACTAGGATCCAAATGTTGATCCTATGGTATTTTGCTTCTCAAGTTTCTTAAAAGCAGTGAGGTGATTCTTGTGCTGCTGGACACACATTTACAGTCTCCATTTGGCCATCTTCTGCTCCTCTCCCTCTACAAGAAATAGTTCTCATTCATGCTAATGTGAGGCACACTTCAGTTCTAATTAAAGAGAACATTAACCAGTGTCTATATTTGACGGTACTAATCACATCCATCATGTACACATGTGACAGTGATATCAGTATTGGGAACCAGACACTCTATTTAGTATACCTTTTACATCTCTTTAGTCAAAAAAGAAGGTTCTTTTCACTGACAGCTTCCAGCTCTGATAGTGCACTCTCCCAGATCCTTGAAGAGGAGACATCACTTCTATTCCAACTTTTATAACCCACAATTTTGGCTATTAATAAGCATTTTTAACTATACTTTAGAAACTAAACTGCAACACAATGAAGTCATTGCTTTACTCGTTCTACCTCTTGCTACCCCTTTAAGAAACTTTTTTAGCACAAAACACCAACAGCTACTAGATAGATATATTGGGGCCAATGTCTAGTTTCAGTTTACAAAGACACATTCACTGAGCAGAGAAAATACTACTGAGAAAACACGATTGTATTTGGTGACCTTATAAATTATTTTATTTTATAAATTTTCCACAAGTTTTTGCCATGTAGAAAGACATGATCTGGCCAGGCTCATTTCAGCAGAAAATTATCAGAAATTAGAAACTGGAAGGAAAAACACAAATTCTTGGACACCCCGGGGATATAGCAGAGTCCGCTGTGACTTGATCAGGATTTTTGGACACTGGCAAAACACCAGTAGGGCAAGGACATACTAAATACCAATAGGAAGAAGTGATGCTCCTATGTAGTCCAAAGCCCTAGACAGTCCAAAGCAACTGAGCCTTAAACGCTCATGCTGTCTGGCTGCCTATCTCCCATCTTTCTGTAAGAAACAGAACATGCATTGATTCCAAACAAATTTGACAAAGAAGCTGCAACAAACCCAGATTAAATTATTACAACTTTGGGAAATTTAGAAGTTGGGGGAAAGAAAAGAGGTCATATCCACCCTTCTGCTGATTTAGAAGAGGCAGAGCTTGTCCCTTGTTTTCTTGTTTGGCAGCCAGCTTGCCTGGCATCACCCATGCGCTCTGCTGCAGGCTAGCCACTGCAGCTGTCAAATCCTGCACAGTCCCAAGGGTGTGGGAGTAAATATAGGATAGAAATGAAGGCAACGAATGGGAGAGATTGCTTAAGACCATGGGAGGGAGGAAGCAAAGGAGCTGAAGGGCATTTGGAAGATGCCAGGAGGACCTAAAACACTGATTGCAGTAACAGTAGCAGAAGGGGCACAGGAAGGACAACCAGGGCTGTTTCAAAGAGAGAGTGAGCATGAGTTGTTGAGCACAAATCCACAAGGACCCTCATCTTGATTAACACCACAATCACGAAACCACTTGTTTTAACATGATAAGAAAAGGAGGTGAGATAGGCAGCTACATTCTCCGTAATAATGGCTCAGAGAGAGTTCTCTTATCAAGCAAATACTCAAAGAGTACAATTAGCTTCCTTCAGCCTGAGTCACAGGGAAATCATAAGCCTGTCCCTGCTGGAACTAAGAGCATTTGGACTCTGAAAGTCCACTTCCGTGCCACAGGCAGGAATTCAAACTCAAGAGCAAGAATCTGTAAAGGAATCCAGATCATTCATGCCAAGGAAAAGGCAGTATGTTGGCCAGAGGCGGAACAGGAATACAAGAAAACTCTGGAGCTTCAGCTTCCTCTAAACCCGTGCCATACTAATACCCTCTGGAGTACTGGTACCTATTACCTATCAGATAACTTTTTATTGAGAACTTGCCTTTGTGTAGGCATAAAAAACACTTTCAAAAATCTGCACTCACAGGATGATCCTTTCCATTTTCATCCAGTCCCAGGGCAGAGGCCCACCTACTTCCCAGGAAAAATAGGAGATAGCAGTGCACCAAGCAGCATTTCCCCTGTGTAGCAGGCTGACACAGCCAATAACACAACCAATAAACTACTGCCAGAACTGAATTTACTGCTCAAGGGTGCCACACTGGCCTGACAACTCCGATTCACCCGTGGGGACACCTAGTCGTGTTACTCCACTGCAGCTTCTGCATTCAGCAATCTGCCCTGCCTCTGTCTTAGATGTTTCTGCTGCCAGCGCTTAGGCAGCTCCTACGCTCATGTAACAGCACCTGGGGTGGAGCAGCACAGCTGGCAACAGTTTTAGTTTTTTCTTTAAATACTGTGTTTTAAAGTGCAGGAGTTCAGTTTGATGCTGCTGGAGCAGCTGAGTCACCCCTGCAAAAGGAATGGGGCAGACATGTAGAGATGAAAACAGCTAAGGTGTCCTGGAGTGAATCATTTAATGCATCTATTTTAAATCAAACTGTTGCAATTTACACTACTTTCCCAGATATCTGGTCAACTTTTCCTTTATTCACATCATCTCCAATTTTTGTCTCCAATACAGAGGTCTGAATTCTCATTAAGCAGCAGTTGCTCTAATCTTGCGTTTCAGTGGTTTTGTAAAATAGAAGGAAAGTACAGTAGCTCAGCACAGCAGGCTGTCTGCAGGCAAAGTCCATCATATTTATCTAGACTGCAACCTTTTAGCCATTTATCCAGAACGGAAACTGTGTAAAAGGCACAACTTCAAGACTTAGTAAAGATGTTTCCTTCCATCTTGGCTCATCAGCTGACACATTCCATATGTTCTCTTTTGCTTATTATTAACTAACAATAGAAAATATATTAAATGAATTATGATCCTGTGACAATGAATTAGCTAGACTAGAATGTATAAAGGTCTCTCTTTAAACTTTAATTAGTTTAACAATGCTGTGCCTGGTGCCTGCGTTTGCATTTCAAGAAAACATGCAGCAGCTTAGAAGCAGGATGCTTTGTATTTAGCATGGAAAAGTGTCTCTCAGTTCAGGCTTACTTATAAAGCAATTTTCTAATAATGACCTAGATACAGTGGAGTTCAACTAGAGATGGAGTTACCCTGACACACATAAAATGAGTATATTAAATGATCTATCAAGTACTAGAGTATACAAATAAACATAAAGAATGGGGGGAAGAGAGATGGAGAGATGACTCCTGAATTAGGTCCCTTTCTTCTGAAAGCTCTCTCCCTTCCCTGCCACTTGCCCAAAGCTGGGAAAGGTGGCAGGCTGCATCACTACAACACACTCATCCTGCCTCCGCTGGAGCATCTCATGGGCTGCACACTTTGCTGCCTTCAAAGGTCTGAGTTCAAGAAGCACTGCTCATCATGCATCATGCAACAAGCTTCCTGCCAGTCCCTCTGCCCGCTCTCTATGGCAGAATGTGAGGGATTCTCCACATCTCCTCCTGCCTCCTCTCTCCCAGCTCCTCTCCCAGGCCCATGTCTCTGTGTAATGCCCCATCTTTTAGCACATACATGTCTTCCCCTCATCGTACACTCTCTCCACTGAGGCCAGGGGAGGAGGACACACCACTGCACTCTTCCACTCTCCCTATTCTCCTTACTCATCCTTTCCACATGGCACCTACTACTCTGCTGCAGATTCCCATTGACACCAGCTCTTTGAGGTCCTTTTTCTCTCATTTTCCCATGTCACCCCTCCCTGTTTCCCCCAACACACCCATGTGCCCCTCTGGCCTGGGTTCAGCAATAGCAGTCATTTTCTCCTTCTTAGTAGCTGGTGCAGTGCTGTGTTTTCGACTTTCAGCCTGGGAACAATGCTGATAACACCGATGGTTTTAGTTGCTGCTCAGTAATGGTTACCCTGACCAAGGACTTTCTGAGCCTCATGCTCTGCCAGGGAGGAGGGGAAGCCAGGAGGAAGCAGAGACAGGACACCTGACCCAAACTAGCCAAACAGGTATTCCATACCACAGCACGTCATGCCCAGTATATAAACTGGGGGCAGTTGCCTGGAAGGGCTAGATCACTGCTCGGATCGGGCTGGGTATCGGTCAGCAGGTGGTGAGTGGCTGTATTCTCTTCCCTTGTTATTTCCCTTATCATTATTATTATTGGCTCTAGCAGCAGTGGTTTTGTGTTATACCTTAGTTACTGGACTGTTCTTATCTCAACCCATGGGAGTTACATTCTTTCAATTCTCCTTCCCATCTGTCCGGGAGCCGGGGGAGGAAGTTGGGGGGGAGTGAGCAGGCGTCTGCGTGGTTCTGGGTTGCTGGCTGGACTTAAACCACAACACCCTCACTCCTTCCCTCCATCTCCATCTCCCACCTCTGTCCCAGAAGGACGTGACCAGGTCTGCCCCTAGGAAAGCAGGGGGTTGTTGTGAGGGCCCAGGACAAGCCAAAGCACCCTCCCTTTCTGGGCAAGTCCGTCTGCCAGAAGCAGGAGGTGTCTGGTGACATGAGCTGTAGTCTCTTTCCTCACTGTGCCTTTCATGCAGCTTTCAAACTGGCGTCTCTTCCTACCAGTGCATGAGAAAACTTGTACCAAACAAGCCTGGAAGAACTTTCAGCAGCTCAGTTTTATACATGGCCTAAGAGCCTTCTTGTGCCAACAAATGCAGGCTGGGCCTTCAATGCTTCCAGTGACCTTGAAGCCAAGGCATTAAATACTGAATGTTTTATATTGGCAGAGAGATGTTGGTTGGAAGGGATCTGTGAACATCATTGAGTCCAACCAGCCCCCTCTGAAATCAGGACTGTTGCCAACACTAGATGAAGTCTCTTCAAATCTCTACTGCTAATTTGAAAAAAGATGTTGGAAACATTTCTGAAGGATGAACACGAAGTACAAGGTTGCACATTATCTGTCAGAAGAACAGGATGCATTCTCTGTCCTTCGCAGCTGGTGGCCACAACTCACACTCGTTGACCTCATACAAAGGCAGAAGTTAACTTCTTGATCACTGTAAAATATCATCAACAACTTTTGTTTAGTTTCAGTTCTTTGATTATGGCCCAACATTTCAGAGTCATTAAGCTTTCTTTTTAGCAATCATCTAAAAAAACGAACAGTACCAGCTGCTGTTTAATCAACCACACACCAAATCAATAATTTTCTTACCAACATTTTAAAAGTCTTACACATTTTTCAGGTCTTCAAGGGTGTGATTCATCTGACTGAAATAGTTGTATAGTACTGTTTCAGATGTATAGTGTTTGACAGCCGTTTCGTCTGCCTCTCCTTTCTCCTCACACAGAACTTCAAAAGCTTGAGGGACATCTTTGCTCACCAGGCAACTGCACTTGGATGACCAGACACAGAAAGACATCTGTATAGTTCCTCGGGCAGCTGTATGGGAAACCTAGTAATCTAAGTACTTTTGTGATTTGTTTCCTGTTTGTTCCATTTTCACCATCTCCATGCCAGGAACATGACTTCACAATGCTGGGCATCTTCAGAAAATGAAATACCACCCCTGCATGCTTCTCAAACTCCTACCTGCTAGGCAACACTGGAAGAAAGGAGTAAGCATGAGGGAGATTAGATTTCCTGTAGGAGCACCAAGTCAAATCAGTTTAGTTTGGTGATGGAATAAATTAGATAAGCACTGGAGGGAGACAAAGGTGGGTCTTAGGAAGTATAGTTAAGAATGCTGTGCATAGATGGGAGTTTGAGATCAATAGAATAGAATAGACTATGTCAGTTGGAAAAGACCTACAATGGCCATCTAGTCCAATTGCCTGATCAGCTCAGGGCTGACCAAGTTAAAACGTATTTTTAAGGGCATTCTCCAAAAGCCTCTTAAGCATTGACAGGCTTAGGTCATCAGCCTAGGGAAGCTTGTTCTAGTGTTTGACCACTCTCTCAGTAAAGAAATGCTTCCTAATGTCTAGTCTAAACCTCTCCTGGTACAGCTTTGAACCATTTACGTGTCCTATCACTGCATTCCAGGGAGAAGAGATCAGCACCCTGCTCTGCACCTCCTCAGGAAGCTGTAGCGAGCAATATCCTTTTCTCCAAACAAGACAAACTCGAAGTCCTTAGCCATTCCTCATAGGATATTCCTTCCAGCTTACAGTCCTTTCACTAGCTTTGTTAACTTTCTCTGGATGCATTCAAGGACCTTAACAGCCTACTTAAATTGTGGGGCCCAGAACTGCACAGTACTCAAGGTAGTTGAGTACCAACGCTGAATACAGTGGGATAATCACCTCTTTTGACCAGCTGGTTATACTGTATTTGATGAGACCCAGGAACACTTAACATATTGCCCAGACAAGACAGCAGGAAAGTACAGGGAAGAGATAGAATAAAAGAAAGTAAATGCAGGTTAGGAAAATCCGGGAAAAGGAACATTCATATCCATGTGTGCCATTTCCATACACTGTGGAGGAAGAAGTAGGAAGGCACAACCTAGACTCCAAAACTAGGAGTCCACAGTTCAGGCTTCTGCCTCACCAGTGAAGCTATTATCAGGAAATTTAGCCCCATGTCAAAGCTTGGGATAGTGTCTGGGACAGGAACACACCTCCACACACAGGCAGGGTCACCACCATCCTCTAGATACGCGTGAGAATACTGGTACCTGGAAAGAGCCAGCAGAGTGCCTGCTATACCCTGAAGAAGCTAATCAGAGCTAGTGCAAAATAAACAATTAATGCACTTTGCCAATGACCTGGGGGCTAGAACTGAACTATGCAGGGTTTCTGCTTGAAAGCTAATTTCCCACAATTAATATCATCTTTAATCCTAGTCTTAAAGCTATGCAGAAACAACATCCCAGAACATTGGCTCATGAATGTCACAGGTAATGGCTCCAATTTGTGGACTACAGGTCAATTTTGTGGACATAAAATCTCCACACCAGGCACAGATAGTATTTTACCACAAGCACAGATGAGCGGTTTCTTCATAAACGCTTTAAAAATCCATTCATCTTGCTTATCACATCCATTTCCATTCATGGACCAGGGACAGTTCCCACCAGTCCATCTTGGCATGATTTCAGCAGCCAGTTTACACAAAAGATCTTAACAAACACCCTCAGTTTCTACTTTCTTCTTCTCTCTCTCTGTTTAATGCCTGCCTTATTGGACCTTTGCATCTCACCTTATTTGGGTGTTTACCAGCTGCTTCATGGAAATAATGCAACAGTGCTTGCTGCCAGACCCACACCACAGCAGAGCAGGCCCTTGGCATCCTTAAGGTATGGTAATGATGCTAGTACCATACTAGCACCACTGGAGGCATGGTGTCCACCTCACACACCAGAGGAGTGAGCAGCCCTCAATACTAATTTTGTGGCATGCTGCATCCTCCATAATATAAGACAACTTCTTTCTGCAAGTAATAGAGGAGCAGACAAGGAGAGGTGCCATGCTTGACCAAGTGCTCACCAACAAGGAAGGGCTGGTTGGAAATGTGATGCTTCAGGGTAGCCTGGGTTATAGTGAACATGAGATGGTCGAGTTTGAGATCCTCAGGACAGTGAGAAGAGCGTGCAGCAAGCTCACTGGCCTGGACTTCAAGAGAGCAGACTTTGGCCTCTTCAGGAACCTGCTTAGTAAGGTTCCATGGGATACAGCCCTAGAGGGCAGGGGGCCCAAGGCTGTTGATTGATATTCAAGGGTCACCTGCTCCAAACTCAGGAGGGCTGCATCCCAACTAGAAGGAAGTGCAGCAGGAGGGCCAGGAGACCTCCTTGGATGGATAAGCAGCTGCTCAGGAAAATTCAAAGGAAAAAAGAAGCTTATAAAAGGTGGAAGCAAGGACAGGTGGCCTGGGATGAATACAGGGATGTTGTCCAGGAAGCTAGGGACCAGGTTAGGAAAGCTAAGGCTCAGTTAGAATTAAACTTGGCTAGGGATGTTAAGGATAACAGGAAGGTATTCTATAGGTACGTAGCGAATAAAAGACAGACCACGGACAACGTGGGCCCTCTCCGGAAACTATCCGGAGAACTGGCTACCCTGGATCTGGAGAAGGCTGAGGTTCTCAATGACTTCTTTGCCTCGGTCTTCACCGGCAAAGGCTCTGACTGCACCACCCAAGTTTTGGAAGGTGAACGCAGGGACTGTGAGAATGAAGACTTTGGGCCCACTGGAGGAGAGGATCTGGTTCGAGACCATCTTAAGAACCTGAAAGTGCACAAGTCCATGGGACCTGATGAAATCCATCCGCGGGTCCTGAAGGAGCTGGCAAATGAAGTTGCTAAGCCACTGGCCATCATATTTGAAAAATCATGGCAGTCAGGTGAAGTTCCCGATGACTGGAAAAAAGGAAATATAACCCCCATTTTCAAGAAGGGGAAAATGGATGACCAGGGGAATTACAGACCAGTCAGTCTCACCTCTGTGCCTGGCAAAATCTTGGAGCAGATTCTCCTGGAAGGCATGCTAAGGGACATGAAAAACAACAAGGTGGTTGGTGACGGCCAGCATGGCTTCACTAAGAGGAAATCCTGCCTGATCAGTTTGGTGGCCTTCTATGATGGGGCTACGGAACTGATGGACAGGAGTAGAGCAGTTGGTGTCATCTACCTGGATTTGTGCAAAGCGTTCGACACTGTCCCACACGACATCCTTGTCTCTAAATTGGAGAAACATCAATTTGATGGGTGGACCACTCGGTGGATAAAGAACTGGCTGGATGGCCGCACGCAAAGAGTTGTGGTCAATGGCTCAATGTCCGGCTGGAGACCGGTAACGAGTGATGTCCCTCAGGGATCGGTGTTGGGACCAGTCTTGTTCAACATCTTTGTCAGTGACATGGACAGTGGGATTGAGTGCGCCTTCAGCAAGTTTGCCGACGACACCAAGCTGTGTGGTTCAGTTGATACGCCGGAGGGAAGGGATGCCATCCAGAGGGACCTCGACATGCTTGTGAGGTGGGCTGATGCCAACCTGATGAAGTTTAACCATGCCTAGTGCAAGGTCCTACACCTGGGTCAGAGCAATCCCAGGCACAGCTACAGGTTGGGCAGAGAAGAGATTCAGAGCAGCCCTGCGGAGAAGGACTTGGGGGTGTTGGTCGATGAGAAAATGAACATGAGCTGGCTTCAGTGTGCGCTCGCAGCCCAGAAAGCCAACTGTATCCTGGGCTGCATCAAAAGGAGCCTGACCAGCAGGTCGAAGGAGTTGATCCTCCCCTCTACTCTGCTCTCGTGAGAACTCACTTGGAGTATTGTGTGCAGTTCTGGTGTCCTCAACATAAAAAGGACATGGAACTGTTGGAACAAGTCTAGAGGAGGGCCACGAGGATGATCATGGGACTGGAGCACCTCCCATATGAAGACAGGCTGAGAAAGCTGGGGGTGTTCAGCCTGGAGAAGAGAAGGCTGCGTGGAGACCTCATAGCAGCCTTCCAGTATCTGAAGGGGTCTGGTGCTGGGGATGGACCCTTCATTAGGGACTGCAGTGACAGGACAAGGGGTAACGGGTTCAAACTTAAACAGGGGAAGTTTAGATTGGATATAAGGAAAAAATTCTTTACTGTGAGGGTGGTGAGGCACTGGAATGGGTTGCCCAGGGAAGTTGTGAATGCTTCATCCCTGGCGGTGTTCAAGGCCAGGCTGGGCAGAGCCTTGGGTGGCATGGTTTAGTGTGAGGTGTCCCTGCCTAAGGCAGGGGGGTTGGAACTAGATAATCTTAAGCTCCTTTCCAACCCTAACTATTCTATGATTCTATAATGTGGGCCCAGTGCCCATTGTGCCCTGTGGGAGATGAGGGATCACCTCACCTCATGCTCCAAGGAGAGAGGGGGAGCAACAGGGCGGTAGTACGAAAGGTGGGGATGCAGGGCTGATGTATGGAGCTGGGAGAGGTAGCAGCAGAGAGGCCATGTCATAAATGGCAGCCACATGACAGCCTTCAGGACAGCATTTCCTCAGTTCAGCAGGCCCACAACTGAGCAACACCCATACACTCTTCTTCACCCAGCCAAGAAAGGCCTCGTATGTCAGGGAAGAGTGACTAAGTTGAAAGAGCACAGACAGCTCAAGTGGAAATAAAAAGGAATTGACTGCATAACACACTAGAACAAGGACAGCCATCCCAGAAAGGTCTATGTGTGGGCTGATTTCAGCATTTCCAGATCATTTTAGGTGTGCTGTCTCATCATCAGTCCCATCACTCCCAGCAGGATGTTTCTCCCAGGGAAGGCAGCAGACACACTGAGAGGAGCAGAAGTGCAAGCGCCAAGTCCGAGGAAGGTACCTAATCGAATTTCAGCCTTGGATGAATCTCAGCCAGAATCGCTAGATGAATTCCCTAAGCCCTGGCAACATCAGAATGCTACAGCAGGATATTGTATAGGTGCTTAGTGGCTCCTAAAAGAAAGAGAAAAAGCTGTTTTGTTTGGTTTAGGTGGCTGAGAGTTTATATGAAGGCTGGGAGCTTAGTTTAAATGCTAATTGACTCATAAACAAGCCTGAGTTAAATAAAAGAATCAACTAGCATTAGCTGAGCTAGATCAGTTTGAAAATGAGGCCTTTTGTTAATCAGATGGAGTTTGTATTGGGATAGGCCAGGCATTGCTCCAAAAGCAGCATCAGATTAAACCTCCTACTCGAAAAACACTCATTAAAAAGCAACTTCAATTGAAAAAGATCCCACTTGTCGCTACCAGCCATTGTTAGCTGGTGAAACAGTGACAGATATTTTTGAAGACTATTATGGGGAAATAAATATTTATTTAGCTGTCTAAAGTAATTAATCCCTGCTGTTTGCTTTTTATGTAAGCACATACAAGGCAAGACTGTCTTTGTACTTGAATTTTAGGAGACAAGTCTGTGTACAGGCTCCCGTGGTTTTTGAAGGCAGTAACAAATTCATGCCTAATACTTTCTGTGCAACTTGAGAATGCCAGCCATCAAGCAGTAATAGACTTTTCCTATCCTTATTCAGTTGCAGCAGGAATGAGATATATGAAAGGGAAACAACAGAAAAGAGAAAGGTGAGAAAGTAGAGACTGCGAGTGACATGGAAGGCTGCAAGAAGCTGGCATGCCACTGGTGTGGGATCTGCTGAAGGAAATCGCTTTCACAGAGTATCAGCTTGAGAATCACAAAAAAAAAAAGAAAGGAAAAAGAATGAAGGGGGATTAAGCTGTAAAAGCACAAGGAAAAGGATCAATAACCATCTTGGGTGTATTTTCTGGGAAGCTGGCATGGACAGCACAAAGATGTTACTTAGTGAGTATGCTGGCATCCCTCCCGTTTACAAGTTATAGAGCCAAAGTGCAATTAGCACCTTCAGGGGAACAATAATTAAACAATACCAAATAGGCAGTCCAGAGATTGATCAAAGCATATGTAAAAAATAGAGACATAGACCTTAGCTCAGCTCCTGTGTAAAAGCCTCTCTGCCCTAAGAATCACTTGAGCAAGGTATACCCACACTTTAGCATATGAGCTACAGACGATAGCTACATATGAGCTTGATAACATGCAGATTGTTTTGCTTTTCAAATTTTAGCAGGTAAATATCATTGCTACATGTTTAAAATCAGAAGCAATCTTTTAAAAAGTAGCTCAAGTGCTAAGTTCCATATTTCTTTTTCCCCAGAAGTATTTTATTGCAGAGTAAAATGACAGATGCAATTAGATAATATTGAGCAGATTATAGTTTGAGAATGTTATGCTGTGTTACATATTCACGAGTGAACAATAGCAGGGGGGAAGAAGAGATGGGTATTTTTTTCTTAGTACCTATTTTTAAAGTTGGACTAAGAAATGTGTCTTTTCTAGGTAGGCAAATATTATGGGGCTGTATGAATTCAGTTGTGTTATCTTGTCTCAGCTACATGAAGAAGCTTTTCTGACTCAGTTTAGCTTTAAAAATCACTCTGGTATTACTGGAAAAATTTAGAAATGTCCAAAAGCTGGATTCATGACAATCTGACAGCTGGGCTCAGACCCACTGAGCTGATTTTCTATTGAAACCAAGAAGCATCTGCAAGCCTACACACTTTACTTTGTTGAGCTATGTCTCAAGTCACCTACCAAAAGCGAAGGTATCTCCCTTGCACTGTAGACCAGGTACCCATCAACAAAAATATTATTCCTTTAAACTGAGCCCTTCTGGAGACCTCCATTTTCCAGAATAATTAAACAAAGTAAGAGCTGGTCTTTATTCCTTTTATATTTCATTTCTTTTGTGCCTAAAAATTAGTTAGCTAAATCTGAGTTACTCTAGTCTTTATACTTAATGGCAAGAAGGATGCAACTTCACAGGGTGGGTTTTTTTGTCCATCTTAGACAAACCTATTAAGATTATATGCTTTATCCAAAGGAGAAAAACTCCTTCTAATGTCTTTCCATTGACTATAAAATGAGCTAAGGATAAAATTTTCAGATCTGAACAGATATCACTTTGAGATACATAAGTGAGATGTAAAAAGTCTGATTCTGTGGGAAGAGCACAGAGAAAGTACATTATGCCTTCCTTCCTCATTTTGTACCCACACAAGAACCAGACACAATTAGACCCCTTTTTTAAAAAATATTTTAGCCAGAAGTGCAGTTTTACCCAGTTTTATCCTGCCAATAGCCTGAAAGATCATACAAAGCTAAAGGGTCCCTCCCCATCCTTTGCATCCTTTGTGGGCTCCATTCAAGGTCAGCTTTTCCAGGCTCACACCGATGTGCAGTGTGATTAGGCAGAAAGAGCAACCCTTTTCTTTAACCAGCCCTAAGAAAACTGTATCTTTTTGCTTCCAAAGCATCCACTGTACCATCGCATTGTCCTAGGACTGCTCTGGCAAGGGCACTTCAGGGCAAAGCAGAGAACCAGCTCTCTTGGAGATGGTTTTAAGCTTGTTCTTTCATGGTGAAAGTGCTCTGATTACAGTTCTAGCAAGGCAGCAGAAAGCAAGGGTCTGGATCCCTACCTGCAATTAACTGCTAGACACAAGGCCATGAAAATCACCTGTCCAGGAAACAAACGAAAAGGGCTTCATAAATTAAATATGGCAGTGCTCTACCCTTTCCTTCCACAACTGAAGGAATCACTTTACTCAGAGACTTAAAAACCCAGCTTCTGAGTCACAGACAGAAATACGAATGAATTTCAATTATGTCTGTACATGTAGGTTCACTCTTTCATTCCCACAATAAGATGCATTGTAAGTAGCCAGTTCCTCATGTTTGCTGCTGTCCTGTTTCATTTTGTCTGTAGACCCATGTTATTTTCATTAGCTGACCAGTCAGGCACTCTGTCACCTGACTTAACATGACAGCCATTCAAAACTGTCACATTATCTGGAGTCATTGGATGTTGTTCTTAGATTAGTAAACAGATGTTATCAATACCTCATAACAGGCAGAGAGCATGTAAGGCATCTCATTTAGAAAAAAAGAATGATTTAAATAGATCTTACAGAAATTGTAAGGAATGCTGTGAATATGCTCAATATTGAATTCACTTCAGTGTGGGAACTGAATACTTTGATACATCTAAAGAAAAATTACCTGCTATAGTTACAGTGGATTTTCTTCCTTATTTAATAGAATTTGACTTTAAAACAACAACCAAAAAGTATTTAATTCCCATCCACAGATTTTAAATAAACACGTTATAAGCTCCACTCCATTTGGAATCTGTAAGAGATGCACTTAGCCTTTGAGGAGAAAATTCCTGTTCTGTTTCAGCCTGTACAGCAAGCCTGTGACAAGTCCCTTTTTTCTCTTTAAATTTTGGTGTCCCCATCTGCAAAATGCCTATAACGTTACTTGCTTATTGTTTAATTTCGTCCTCTAATTCATTTGATGAAGCCTCCCAAAATAAGTAAAATTTATTCAGAATAATGCAGCCTTTATTTTGATCAGTTTTGATCCCTTTCATCAGGTAATCCTTGATAATGTAATCACTGGGTATAGAAGGTTTCATTTAATAATGAAAGACAAAAATTCTAAAAGAGAAAGACAGGAGGAAGCTACTAGAAGACTGGAGTGATAATAAAAGATGACTACAACCCAAAGTTGCATTATTGAGAGATTATTATTGATATTGCAAGAACTACCATATGCTTTGCAAGCTATGACAGTCACCCTTGTAGTCACATGGATAAAATGATCAACTGCTTTTCGCATTCGAAGTGATAGGAACAAACTTGATTCAAGTAAGAGAAGCTGCTGTCTAACAAACAGCACAGAGACATCATATAGCTTTATTACTGTTTTGGGGAAGGAAGGTCACTTGGTTTGGTTCTGACCTTCAGCTGAAGGTTGTGCATGCAGTTAAATGCAACTTTTATTTACTAAAAAAGCTAAACGAGTACAGGAAGTTGCCATTTCACTATTTCGTGCAATCATGCTTATGCATCCAGGCCAGGCTGGACTGAGCCTTGGGCAACATGGTCTACTGTGAAGTGTCCCTGCCCACTGCCAGGGGGGTTGGAACGAAATGACCTTAAGGTCCTTTCCAACCCTCATCATTCTACAGTTCTATGATAATGCCACACATTGGACACCATTAATGCCAGTGATGTCTTGCCCTTAGCACAAAAATTATAAGCCTGGCCCGAGTGGCAGACAGGACTAATGTAAATTGTCCAGGCTTTCCCAGTGACATGTAAGTTAGACACTCAATGCTTATATAAAGGTCTTGTCTTTTTATACCTGCTACAGCCCGATGCTGCATCCTTTGCACCTTTGTACAACTCCAGGGAAGAGGTTGCAGAACCACTTCCAGATGGGATATTTAATATCATCAAAGTGGTCCTTCTTCTGCAGTGGCAAAGCTCCTTCAGAAGGCACCAGAGTGCATCTAACCTCAACAAACCTGACTGCACCCTCAACAGACCCTGAAGCATGGATTGAAGGGTATGCCTCAGGAATCTCCTACTGACCTCATTTTGATTCAGAATTTTAACCGCCCCCGACAGGATTTTAATCCCCCCTGCAATTGCCATGCATGTGCTCTCAGCAGAAGTAATACACTCTCATTATTGGTGGACCTTCAGCTTCACATAACAGCATCAATCCTGTCACTGCACATACAAAAAGTCTCTGTTGGGGAATCTGCATGGACAGTAACTCATGCTCACTGTCAGTCCCGGGGAAACATGAGACAAATACTGTTTGCTGTAGGACTTCCAGTCCTCCTCCCTAAAAGGAAGAATTCTTTTGGGGTAGGGACAGATAAAGGAGATGAAAAGTTGGAATATGCCCAGCTTCATGGCTTGACCCCAGATATTACAGCGTGCACAGCAAACACACTCCTCTGACAGCAGATGAATTGCTGAGCTTCACTTCCTCACCTGCTGGACCTTGTAGCTGAAAACAGTGGCAGCTTAGAGCGACTCCTTGTTCCATCTCCATTGCAAAGTGTGGGGCCTCAAGCAACTGCATATTTCTCCACAAATCTGATTTCACACTTGCAGTAGGAATGGGCCAGCCCCTTTCAAAACAAGATATCATATCTGTTTTGGGAACATAAAGTGAAGGAGACTGTATTTCACAGTACAACACATGCAGGCATGTCTTCTGTTTACTCCTTTTTTATTTATTTACTCCTCCATGAGGTCATTGAAGCTAGCAAGAACTTTACAAATCATTTCTTTTTTCACCATTGCTTATTGGTCATTAAATAAGAGTTGTCACTTCACATAAATAGATCTACGTATCAGCTGGAGCTTTAAAAGGGATTATATCAATACAGTAGAAGTAAGGAAACAATTTTTTAACTTCCCTCAGTTTAGTCAGACAAAGCAGCATCGATGGTTTCATTTTGTTTATACAAGTTTCCTGTGTGATTCTCATGCACAAGGGCTATTTTGCAGCACAGGAAAGTATTTGCACCTGAAGTATTTTGGCTTAAGTTTTCTTATTTTTATTAAATCACAAACATTTTCACTAAATTTAGGTGGGTTCCCCTCCCCCCCCCCCAATGTTTACTCTTGAATGTAATTTGAATTTGTAGGCAAAGATGATCTAAGAGTCCCATTATATCGCCTACATCTTCAAACAACCAACAAGAGGACTGAGACATAAAGTAGGCCAACTCTTTTTCTTAAAGTATAACTGTTCTTTTTTGTCAAGCTTGATCCAGTGTGGAAGTTTCATTTAAATGTGACCTGCAAAGCAAAAATGAAAAGCAAGCACAAACTTCTGCACTGAATGTCTCCAGGCTGTGGGGTGCAAGAAAATCCAGTACAGAAACAGCTGTAATATTTTAGTGCCTAGTTGATGGGAGGAGGTTCCTGGGATAAAACCTGCCACTTGCTGCAGAGACTCTAGGATTCATCTTATGTTGACTCCAGATTGACTGTCTCAGTTGAAATGAGAATTTTTGGAGTCACTCTCTGAATGTCCTGTGTCACATGCTGGGATTTTTCCAGTGAACTAAGCACGAAAGGAAATTTCACAAAGGAAAAGGAATTCAGAGTTCTTCAAAAAATCTCTGTTATAAATGTCTTTTCTGCTTTGTCTAACATGTGGTCTGGGGAGCCCTGGGAGACCATGGACTACACGTGAAAGGTGTGTGAGGGAAAAGCTAGTAAAGCAAGACTACTGTCAGTATATTCGAATCCGTTATCTGAAGTCTACATCTTTACCAGGAAATGTGTAGAAGCTTCTTAGTAGGAAAAGATCATAAAGCCTTGGTGTCATTCCTGCAGGTGCCAGGAGCCAGCACCCAGTCAATGATGCTGAAGCTGGAGCAGAGCTTTTCATATTGGAATGGAGCAACTTCTTCAGCTCCTTGGGAAAAAAATGCAAGCAGAATTGAGCAGCAGACGCTGTAGGTAGAAGAAAAGTGTAGATATTAACAAGTATTGCCTGTTCCAGAGAAGGCGAGGGAATTGGTAAGAGGCTGAAAAAGAACCCCACTCCTATATGGCTTTAAAGTAATGTTTCAAAACATCTGGGGCAAGACTGACAAAGTTAGGTAATGCAGCATTAGCTATTTGATTGTTAAATGGGTTGACACACTGTGTAAATGAACCCTACCATGCCATGCAGGTCTTTAGTGGATATCACTTGCACATGTGTGATGTAGGGAAAGGAACTAGTATCTGTGTCATTAGGAGCATTAAACAAGGATTTCTATGGAGAGCAGTACCTCCCTTTTTTCCCTATTGAACTTGGCTCTCCCATCCCCCACCCCAAAATCAGCGTGGGTAATGCTACCTCCACTGAACACCCCTATAGTATTCCCACCCATGTCATTTGCTGACACTAATTGAAAACGGGGACCTTGGCAAAATGGTCAAAATTGAATGAAAGAAAACATTAGTGTCATTGTGATGCTAATAGAAGATGCTATAGTTAGGATGGGAGGAAATGGAGGGGTGTTATGTGTATGCACCTCTTTTGATTATCCATGGTACTTCCATACATTTTTCATTTATAGGAAAGAAAAATGTTCTTTTTCAAATTACCTTGATAATGCCAAGAAAGAAGAATCAGGCATATGTTCGAATGTTTCAGGCTTTCCACAGTTAAAAGAAAGCTGAGTTACTAAGGAAAAGTATGGGGGTTTTTTTTGTCTCAGCCTGTCCTTCAATAATTTTTTTTTTAACCACCAGCTCATTATAGTCAAGGATCCTAATTTTAAGAATATCAGGCTCCATAGGGGTTTCATCAGCTCCTTGCTATTCATTTCATGAATGATCTGGACCTTCATTTTGATCAGCCAGGGAGTTCTGGGAATGAACCTTGAGGTGAAGGTGGACATACATTGCTTTCCAGCTATCAAGTTAGATTACAAACTGTCGTAGTATATAAGAAGAAATTCCTGGAACAAACTGCCTCAGATATCCATAGGGAATACACATATGTGATTAACCCAACCGGCCACTGGGTGTGACCATTGCACCACACAAAAGCGTCTGAGACTTTTCCAAAGACAGGTCTGGAAGTACTGGGGTTTGGTAAAAAACACAACCTTTAGAGGTGTGAGTAGACAACAGTACTGTCAAATAACTTTCTGTGCACAGTGTTCAGATGCTTGCTGCACAATGTGGAACCTCTCTCAAAAGCCAGACATAAAGCATTTAAAATTGTGGTGTAAAAAAATTCAGCGAAAATCACATTAATGACATTACCAGAGCCTCTTTTCCTTTTCCAAAGGAAAACTAGTAAGTCCCTTAAAGCTGCAGGTGTTTGGCAGTCTTTTCACTGAAGCCACATTAATAGAATAAGAACATTCACAGGCAGAATGGCTTAGCTAGCAGTATCTAAACTATTAGTTCTCAGTTACCTACCTTGCAGCCAGAGAAGTAATATCCACTAAAAAGAAGAGGGAAAACAAAGTCTACAATAAATTATTTATCATTAATTCAAATCTGGTTTTTGTAAATATAAGACAAAATAATTTTGTCCAGAGTAACCGAGCCAGATCTGTGGCATTATGTAGCTTGTACACCCACTGTACTGTTGTACAGCCACTTCAAAATGCTTCCTAATTTTAAATTTCATTTTATAGCATTTCTACCATTGAAAAGTTCCCAAAATTTAGCTTTTAAAACATATATACTCTTTTTTAGTCTCAATGCAGATATAGATGTACATGCTAATTTGCAAGATCTGTTTTCCTGACCACACTCATGTTCAGTAGTGAAACGTTTGCATATTCTCTTGAGTCAAGTTGAAGTTCAGTAGTACCAGACCCTGATCAAAGAGTCAATGGTAGAATAACATCACCTTGATCTCTGAAAAACCTGTCAGTCCTGAGATTGCTTGAGCTTACACTGGTTACAGCTACCTCCACAGGCAGTAACTGAACAAAAAATCACCAAGAGTGTAACAGTTCTTCTCCTTTCTTTCATTTTTGGGTTAATACCCAAAGCCCTGGTCAGTGGGTATCAACCATGATGGACGTTGCAGGGTCAGTTTTACCAAAACATGAGTTTTCCCATGCAGGAGGAATCTGAAGCTATACCTCTGGAAAGCTTCATTGTATACAAAGTGAGAATCTGAACTCAGATCTGCCTTTCAGATCATACATGAATGGGAATGCCACTTCCCAGAAGTGTGAAGTACATCATTGACTTCTGAAGGGATCTGAAAATCTGTGTGTGCTGTTTTTAAAGTGGAAAGTGGAAGATAATCTCAGTTTCAGGCTTCTCTCTGTACCCTTATTTCTGATTTTTAAAATAGATGCTTTAGTAAAAAATAAAACATAACAATAGTAATAATAATATTATTTTTGTAATATTAT
Source organism: Psittacula echo (assembly GCF_963264785.1). Classification (NCBI taxonomy): domain Eukaryota; kingdom Metazoa; phylum Chordata; class Aves; order Psittaciformes; family Psittacidae; genus Psittacula; species Psittacula echo. The sequence goes on from NC_137738.1 coordinate 42,740,363, forward strand.
TAATATTAATAATAATAATGCTCTCAGGATCTAATAGTTCATGCTGGAAGCTGTCCACAGTTCTCAGACTCACGGTGTTTTTATACTGAGACATATGGCATCTTCCTTAATTTGTGGTGTGTTGCCAATGTTTTAATAAGGGCATCCAGCAAACATCACTTTCCGTATACGTTTGTGCTAAGCCTTAAACTGGGACTCTGTGAGTTAAGGGCAATGGAAACTATTCATTTATTTCCCCATTTAAACAAAAATGTTTTCTCATAATCCTAGGTTAGGAAGGAGCAATTCCACTTGACAAATAAACAGAATGTTCTTGCTGGAAAGCTACACTTTCTGTCCAAAAGCAAAATCACAGGGGCTATCTTGCTAGCATAGTGCACAGTTCAACCCCTGTGTAATTTGAATGTAAAAAGAGAGAAGGTCTTTAGAAAATTCCTCATCCTTGCTGAAATCTACTGCATTCAAAAGGAGGTGGGGGAAGCACTCTGTTCTAAAGTGTCTTTATGGTCTCCAGGGAGAATATTCTTTACAAGACAGGAAGATTTAGCAGGATTCAGAAAGGAGAGCGAGTGCCCTTAAAAGAAGAGAAAACCCCTGCCCATCTTCCAGTTTGGCTGTGAGAGACTCCTGACAGCCCCACAGCTGTTTCCTCAAACACCTCCTTACCGAAAAGCCTCTGTATATATGTAAAATAAATTCAAGAATTTTTGTCTCCACAGAAAACAAGCAGCAGCAGCTCCCTTTGTCAACCTGTAGCATTTCATACACTGGGCTGAGCCCCTGGATGGGGAGCAGCTGCTCTTTTCATAACTGGCAGTGCTGCATAGCTGTGAACATGGCCCAGGGAGTATCCCACCTATGCAAGGGCATCCCCTCTGTGGCACACAGCTACCCAGCAGCACCTGTGCTACCCACCAGGACTTCAGCTTCACTAAGTATAATAAGAAAGAAATGTGGTTATGACAAAATAGCCTACCATCATACATCTGAATGAGAGAAGGAACTAGAACCCAAAGAGTGGCATCTGAGGGCATCCCCTTGTTTGGTGACCCCATCACCCTCTCCTTGACCATGTCATCACCAGGCTTTTCATGGACAGGGTGCAGAAGGCTTCCCTCCTTATTCAGAAGCTAGTTCAGCAGTTTTCAAGGAAATAGCACGCATGAATCCCATTAAATTAATTTTGCACCTTTCATATATCACCACTTATTTAGTACCTTATATGAAAACTTCTGCAATAGGCTGGATTTTAACTGAAACTAAAAAGTTGTGTGTCTCACCGCCAGCCCTCAAGAGGTGCTCAGAATCTTGATTTCCTTTAGCTGTACGTTTCAATCTTTTCAACTAACTCATAGGCTACCGGGGTCAAGAGCTTGGAAAAAGAATGCAAAAAGTTGTGCTCAGTGTATTTTCTCTCATCACAGTTTCCATGGCACAATATGTAACAGGCATTTGGTAGGATTAATGTGCTAGTGATAAAGCAGTAGCCTAAAGACGCAATGACACTGTAGCTGTGCCATAGAAAATCATACTGTATAAAAAAATCTCTACTACCAGAGTCCTACTTTTGAGAGCTGTATAATAATTGGAATAGCGGATGCACAAGCAATTCTTCTATCTTTGTGTTTGGTAAACTAAGTTTTATCCTGTCAAATATAAACCCAAAGTGCCGGGTAAAAAAAAACCCAAACAAAACAAAACAAAAATAAGAAGCAACCAACCAAAACATACACACCAAAACAAACAGACAAACAAATGAACAAAAAATAAACAAAATGCAAACCACAAAGAAAAAAAAAAAAAGAGCCACAAAAAACCCCCAAACAACGACAGAAAAAACCAAACCACTTCCCACATCCAGGTTCTTCCCATCCTTTTCATATATGTTCCAGTTTGAATTGAGCTATATTTTGCACTTTTCACAAGGATCTTATGGTTTTTAATGTTTTAATAGTGAGGGATGGGAGAGAGAACAATAATACCAAAACAAACCTTCAAAAAGCATGTCATCTCTAAACAATTATTCCTAATATATTTAGAATAGCTGCTTGGTAGTATCTATTTAGTGCATGCCCTAACTTTTGGGAGATAAGCTTTTGTGTTGCCAGACTTGAGTCCTTGGGAGACATTGTTCAAACACAGAAGTTTCATATTTCATGATGGAAAATATGAAATATTCCCAGATTTACTGCTATGTTGGCCCTTGGAGCAAGAGTTTGGAATTCCAGGCAGGAACAAGGGTGGCAGAAAATTCTCCACCTTGACTCTATTTCATATTAGTACCTGGTATTAGCCATGAATTAATATTTCAATGCTTGAGAAGAAATTGTGTTCCTTATAAAAGGTTTGAGATGCTGAGGCAAGTGTTGGTACGTTAGCTGTGAGATGAATAAACACACAAACCATTACCGTTAATTTCCATACAGAAAGAAAATTAGTTACAAATGCAAGACTAAATAGCACATAAAAATCCTTCAGCCCTTTACTATCATAAGAAAAAGAGAGGAAAACAACAGGCTGATGAATTTACAGATTTGGAGTCGAATTTTCTGCTAGTTTAACTCATATAATTCTGTGAAGTTCTGTCATTAAAGAATTTTACATTGATGCAAAAGTTTTGCTCAACAGACAGAATTTATTCCTATTTCAGTCATCTGCAAACACATAACTGCAGTTGGAGTGGGATCAAGTCCAAGCATAAGTGGAGGGAAGCAAAATTTTGCTATTCTCTATTGTCATAGGGAGATATTTCAGCCAGTAGTTATCCTGACATCTGCACATAAGTGATGAGGGATTGTGGGAGCTTTATGGAAAATGTTCTTCATCAAGTTTTCAAGTTTTCATCAGTTTGAAGAGGAAAGAGTATGTCTTGCTGTGGTTTTGCCCCCACCTCCAGCAAGCAGAATGTTAGGGTTTTAGGAGAATGGTCTCCTGTAAAACATTGTGGAGCACATAGGGGAAAACAGCAGGTGAATTATATTTATAATAGGGGTCCTTTTTCTTTGTTGCTTTCATTTTGTTTTGAAAATTCAAAACAGAGGCCTCATCAATACTTGTGGACGGCTAAAATTCCTCACACTCTCACTTGACAAGGCATTTAGTCATTCTGATCCTTCAGTTTTGCAACCACTGCTGTCGTCAGCTGGCTGATTAGCTGTTTGGTTTTCTTTTAACACACATTTAATTCTAAAAGTATCATCACAAGGTACAGTTTCAAAGATTCGTGTTCCTTTAAAAACATTTTTTGCATTTTTCATCTTTTCTGTTCTTTCGTTAATTTTTTTAAGATTTGCTTTGCCTATATTTCATGTGCCTAAGCTGCTTCTGTTACCCTTCTTAGATGGGATGACAGGAAATTAATGTAATAGCTTAGCTGAGAACATACCACTGATATATGCAATGGGTTTACATTTTTCTGTATTACTCTAATTTTTATCTGCATTTCCAGTTATCACATCACACTAGCAGATGTTTTAAGGTTTTAATGCTTTTAGGCTGTCCGTGGTGATTCCCTACTCTTTAGTCCAAGTGATCTTCATGTATCCAGCATTGTCTGTTATCATTTGAATGTGCACTAGCTTGCATTTATCAACCTTGAAATTCAGCTGTTTCTCTTCTGATTATCCACATTTTTGTGAGGTCTCTGAATCATTCCCCTGTAATACAAACAGACATTAATGTCTACAGCATCTCTCAATTTAATCACCTCACCACCGTTTCAGGTCAATTGTTTCAAACAAGTTTCTAAGAAAAGAAAAAGGCCTGAAATTTATGTGCACCATTACTGGTTTTGTTCTCCTCTGCACTAGTTACTTTTTATTTCACTTTTATCTTCCTTTCACCTTTGCCTATATAGGCTTAAAAAAGTTTTCCCAAATGTTTCACTTCTCTCTTCAGAAGATTCATGGAAGGGAAGATTCAAGATCACTGAATAAATAACACTTGTCTCTGCTTTAAATAAATTCAGTATTTTTTACCAATTTAAAAATATTTTCCCTTTCAGCTTATATGTCTGTAGTATTTCTGATGTTGTGGTAATGTTATGAGCCCTGAAGTTGCTGAGTACTTTGAATCTGATTTTAAAAAATAATAATAATCATAGGCTTAAATTTACGTTTAAAGAATGTCTAGTTACATTCCAATTCCAACTCATCTGTGACTGGAAAAACTACTGAAGACTTAGAGCAAAATCTTTCCTCTTGTTCGGGTTGTAAACTGCACTATTTAATTGTGATAAAATAAGCTATATAGTATGTTTTAGGACAGGATGAACAAAAGTCTTGTAATCTATCTTTTCATTGCTGTCAATGCAACAAAACATTTCAGAAAAATCTGTCTTGAGAGATGTAATGGTTGAAAATATTGTTCACCTAACTTGCTTAAATTCCATGTAATGACGGTATTTGCACTATCTTTAATTTTAGGGAAGCTTAGGGGCTTTATGAAAAGAACAGGCAAACAGTTGCCTCCAGCAGGCCAGGCACTTACTCCCAGACTCTGAACAACCTAGGCTTTATCTCGAAGTGCACACATCAGACCACATGGCATTCAATTCATCTACAGCCTCACTGCCTTGCTTGTTCAAATGCCATTATATTTTATTCCAAATGAAAATAGGGTTTGATTTACAATCATAATAATGATCATTTTTACAGCATTTTTCAAGTAAGGATGGCAGATCACAGGATAAACCCAGAACTATTTATACAGGGATTGCTTTACTGATATGTAAGCCCACCAAAATGAAAGGTGATAGCCTTCAACCAACAGCTGGACAAATATTATCCAACATATACGTTATCTTAATTAATTTTTACCTTTTTTCTCAACTAATATATTAGAACAATTTTTTTTTTTCAATAATCAACCAGCTGCATAGCTCTGCAAATACTGCTCATGGAATAAATCACTTGATGGATAATGACAATTTTCATAGAAACATTTACTTGGCAAATATTTTTTCTGACAATTGAGGAGCTCAGCTTTAAAAGTCATGCAATAACATTGCATAGTCATTCTAGACAAGCATAAAAAATAACTTTAAGTGAAATTATAGGAAGAATTTTACACAGCAGGAAGTAATTAGCCAAATGGAAATATGGCTACAATGGTGAGATTAACACTTTTAACTGGTGAAAAGTTGTCCACCTTCTTTAATTGTTAGATATGCTCTAAGATCTTGCCTTATATCTCATCAAAAGAATCTTTAACCGGGTCTATCTGTACTTCTAAAGAAATTCTCTCTTTTGAAACGGCTCAGCTTGCACAAGATTTTAGCTGAACAAATCCCATTAACAGCAATGACAGTCACTCTGCTAAATCCTCCATGCCCCAGAACGGAAACAACTGTAATGTGCAAGTTTGTACTCCTCTGCAAATGTATAGACATGAGATGAGATAGAAGGGAAACAGCCACAGATGCGTGGTCATCTTAAAGTATCACATGCCCTCCTGAAGGAAAAGTAAGGAAGAGAGGGAAAGAAAAGGAAGGGAGGAAAAGAAAAGTAAGGAAAAGAAGGGAGGGAGGGAAAGGATGGAAAAAGAGGAAGGAGGGAAGGGCAAGAAGAAAAGAGAAAACAAGAAAGCAATGAAGGAAAATGGATGAACAGGAAAAGTAAAATTACAACAAAACAAAAGTCACCACCAATACCTTGTACCAAATACACCTGCATTTTGTGTTCCAAAGGAATTCTCTGAGGCTGCCTGGCCTCATCTTATTTCTTTGAAGTTCTTTCTGGAATTGGCTCTTGTCTAAGCAGTTCACGCATCCCTATTGAAATACTCAAAAATGGAGCAAGGTGTGAAGAGGAACAGAAGATTAAGCAAGGCTGCAGAAAATACCCATTTATTCATCTTTCAAAGGCAGAAGAAAGGGAGTCGAGCACATCTTTATTCTTCTGTGAGAGGATGCTATTGTTCATCTTGTTCTAATTATGAAATTTGAACTTAAAAGGAAGAAAGAGAATACCTCTCTAACAGTGCACAGTACATATTTTCCGGAAATAATTCTTAAAGAGATATATGTCAACCCTATGTATCCAAGAATGACCCAACAGTCACAAAGCAACACACAGAAGCATTTGATACAATCTACAAAGCTGCACTTCTTGATCTATTTTTGTTCCAGACAGATTAGAGAACTGCATGGCAGAAGAAGAAAACACAGCTAATCTTTCGTGACTGCTAGACAGTGCTGCAGAAATGTAATTGCAGAACCAGAAATTCCATGAAAAGAATGCCATGCCATTTACCACAATCCAAAATTAATCCAATTATTCCTTAATTACACTAAAGGGCATGTTCTTCAAGCACAAATAAAAAGAAAACCGTAAGAATCAGGTCTCCACTAAAAATCTGTGCAATTTGTAGAGTGAATCTTTTCTCAAAAAATAAAAATATGTCAAAAAAACACTGAATTTTTTTCACTCCTATGAGCCATGGGTCTACCAACATTGTCATCTCTTCCTTCCATTTCCATCCAAAAAAACCAAACTGTTGGAAAATGCAATCATCTTTATTAGCCTGAAGTCTAAAGGATTGGGAAAAGAAGGCCAGTATTGTCTGATCATCGTAAGTCTGAGTTCATTGCTTTCCAAAGGGCTCTTCCAAAACTCTTTGATTCAGATATAAGTGGCACTTTCATTGCTAGGTAAAGTGCTTCAAATAAGGAGAGATACAAAGGGGCTGAGGATGTTAGCTCACAATAAGGTGCTTCTCTCTTCTTCTGTCTAGTAATTGAGTGTGACATTGACAGTTTTGCGAGTCTTTCTTGTAGACTTTTGGATTGGAAACAATGACATCTGTAGTTTTTAAAAGCCATGAAGTAAAGTTTTTATTAACTATTGCATACCCAGCATTATCTCAGGACAATGTGATTGCCAGCTCAGGGATTTCCTAAGTTTCCAGAGACTAGATAGGTGGGTTTTATTCTGTTCTCTTTCTCTTCCCACCCCCACCTTCAAAACAGACTGGACTAAGGACTCTTAACACCAGCTGGGCTACATCGTGAGGGTATAGATATTATTAAATAATAGAATCACAGAATCCCAAGGGTTGGAAGGGACCTCAAAAGATCATCTAGTCCAACCCCCCTGCAAGAGCAGGGTAACCTAGACTACGTCACACAGGAACTTGTCCAGCCGGGCCCTGAATATCTCCAACGTAGGAGACTCCACAACCCCCCTGGGCAACCTGTTCCAGTGCTCTGTCACTCTCACAGTAAAGAAGTTTTTCCTGATGTTCACATGGAACCTCCTATGCTCCAGTTTACACCCATTACCCCTTGTTCTATCACTGGACATCACTGAAAAAAACCTAGCTCCATCATCCTGACACTCACCCTTTTCATATTTGTAAACATTGATGAGGTCACCCCTCAGTCTGCTCTTCTCAAAGCTAAAGAGACCCAGCTCCCTCAGCCTCTCCTCATAAGGGAGATGTTCCACTCCCTTAATCATCTTTGTGGCTCTGCGCTGGACTCTTTCAAGCAATTCCCTGTCCTTCTTGAACTGAGGGGCCCAGAACTGGACACAATATTCCAGATGCGGTCTCACCAGGGCAGAGTAGAGGGGGAGGAGAACCTCTCTTGACCTACTGACCACCCCCCTTCTGATACACCCCAGGATGCCATTGGCCTTCTTGGCCACAAGGGCACAGTGCTAGCTCATGGTCATCCTCGTATCCACCAGGACCCCCAGGTCCCTTTCCCCTTCACTACTTTCCAGTAGGTCAACCCACAACCTGTACTGGTACATGGCGTTGTTCCTACCCAGATGCAAGACTCTACACTTGCCGTTGTTGAATTTCATCAAGTTATTCCCTGCCCAACTCTCCAGCCTGTCCAGGTCTCGCTGAATGGCAGCACAGCCTTCTGGTGTGTCAGCCACTCCTCCCAGTTTAGTGTCATCAGCAAACTTGCTGAGGATACATTCAGTTCCCTCATCCAGGTCGTTGATTATTTGCAACTGAATGCAAATGAGTTTCTTTTTTCTGTTCCCCAGTTCCTAGCAGATTCTCACATGCAGTCACATGCTATTGTCAATATCACAACACCACTCACGTGCTATTGTCCAGGGTCAGATCTGTCTTGCTTCTGCACTGAGCTAAAACACTATTTATTTGCTCCTTCATTCAGAGCTGTTGTGCCATGCACATGAACTGTGAGATTCACAGAGCTGAATCCCACTCCATACTGGTCATGTACGTTTCAATTGTGAGCATTGCACCTTCTTTTTCACAGCAATCCAGTTCACATCAACAGGGAATTATATGACCCTAGCTTCTGGTTTCATGCAGGCAAAACATCCACAGAGGAAGAGTCTTCTGCAACATCCCTTCACCTGAAGGTCAGCAATATTCATGACCTTCCATTGACCATATTTTCATGAGAGGAATGGTGGCTAATAAAAACACCTCAATACTTTTCTGTCTCAGAGTCTGAATATCCTCCTCCAGAAAACCTGAATTGCAAGCCTATTCCAGCTGGCCTTAGTTTGGAGTCAATTTGTCTTCTATAGGGTACATGTGACCCATATACTCTTCTTTCATAATCACCTTCTGCAACCCCATTGAATCAGGACTTTGCCTATCAACTGCCTGGAGAGCACATTTGTACTCCCACAGAGTAAGTTGAGATAAGATAATTTATTTTTCAAAAATGAGAGGCTCTATTATAAAAGCTTTAGAAAAAAGTTGTCAGGTAGAGTTGGAGTTGCTTTGCAGTAGGAACAATTTACATTTTATTGTTAAAATAAAGAAAACAATGGCATTACAAGACTGAGAAAGAAGATCTAAATTCACTCAGTAGAATACAAACGTAGATTTTATCTACCTGTAGGTAGACAATGGTGCAATATAACGAAATCCCTTCTACGGCATGTGAGTGAAAGATCTTGCATTTTAATTTATGCTCAGCTCTTCTCACCTGTGTTTGTGCACGACTGTAGCCCTCTTCATAGCAGCCAACCCTAGTTTGCCAGGTGACTGCCCTGCACAGGACATGTCACTGCAATGTGTGGGCCCATTCAGAAGGGCCTTCAGGTCTCAGAACTAACACAGAAAGCACCTAAGCTGAATTCCAGAGCATTTGGCCTATCTCAGGTCACCATTGTGACTGTGCAAGGAAAGTCACTGTCCTATAAAAACAATCACAAGCTGCTGATGTTTGGCAGTGCTTGTATATCACATATTTGCAGAATAGTTTGGGTTGTAAGGGACCTTAACTATAATCTAGCTCCAACTCCCCTGCCGTGGGCAGGGACACCTTCCTCTAGACTAGGTTGCTCAAAGCCTCATCCAATCTGGCTTTATATATTAATAAAGGGTTTTTGCATTCTTACAGATATGACCCACACCAGTGGAGAAGCATGAGAAATCACTGTGTCCTTTCTCAAGTTTGAATTCCATTTTGCTGTGAAGTAGAGAAGATTTTGATGGGAAGATGGTTTGCTGGTAAAGATAGCTCATCTGTAATAAGTATCACTGGAGTTCCATTTATATCCCTGCCCATGCAGCATAGCTGACCTAATATCAAAATCTCCTACCTTAAAACAGAGGTTTCCTCTTCACTTTCAGAATCACCCTTTCTTTAAAATGCTTATTAAAAGCTAATACAAAACAACTTAATGAGCTCTGTGACACCAACATAAACTCTAGTCTTCTGCAGGAATAATATGAAGTATAATTGTAAGTCATTATTATCCTACACACAGTCTGAATTCAGAATAAAATAACACAAAATTTGTTTGGAAACAATTTAAAAACATAAACATGAGGTATATTTAATTATCTAGAATATGATAGTGCCCAGAGGCCGTAATTGAGACAGAGATCTTGTGATGTACTTCGTAGAAACACACGGTAGGAGACAGTTCCCTCTGTTTACAGTCTAGCTGAACAATGTGGCAGAAAATGAGAAGGGGAACAGATTAAACCATTTGACCCTGCTCTGTAGTAAACAGGACCCAGCTCCCTTGATTCCTCCTTCTGCTCTTGCTGTTTGGCCCCTTTGCCTTTGTACTGCAAGAAGGGGCAGACTATCAGGATAGATACATCCACAAGCTGGATACATCTATACCTGAGCAAGTCAGTGAGGCATGTTACATGAGTGAATTACAATTCTGGAACACACAGCTATAATACCAAAAATATTTGGACTGTAAAGGAATTCAACATTTCTCTTTATTCTTTCTTCATTTGGCCTATGAGAAAATGAACATGAGCCAGCAGTTTGCGCTCACAGCCCAGAAAGCCAACCATATCCTGGGCTGCATCAAAAGGCGCATGACCAGCAGGACGAAGGAGGTGATCCTGCCCCTCTACTCTGCTCTCATGAGACCTCACTTGGAGTATTGTGTGCAGTTCTGGTGTCCTCAACATAAAAAGGACATGGAACTGTTGGAACAAGTCCAGAGGAGGGCCACGAGTATGATCGGGGGACTGGAGCACCTCCTGTATGAAGACAGGCTGAGAAAGTTGGGGCTGTTCAACCTGGAGAAGAGAAGGCTGCGTGGAGACCTCATAGCAGCCTTCCAGTATCTGAAAGGGGCTTATAAGGATGCTGGGAAGGGACTCTTCATTAGGGACTGCAATGATAGGACAAGGGGTAACGGGTTAAAACTTAAACAGGGGAAGTTTAGATTGGATATAAGGAAGAAGTTCTTTACTGTTAGGGTGGTGAGGCACTGGAATGGGTTGCCCAGGGAGGTTGCGAATGCTCCATCCCTGGCAGTGTTCAAGGCCAGGCTGGGCAGAGCCTTGAGTGGCATGGTTTAGTGTGAGGTGTCCCTGCCTAAGGCAGGGGGGTTGGAACTAGATGATCTTAAGGTCCTTTCCAACCCTAACTATTCTATGATTCTATGATTAATGTGGCAGTCTAGTCAAATATCTTACAAAGTGAAGGCTAGTCAGGTTAGAACTAAATTGAAGAAAACATTATCAAAGTCACAACAAACACAGAACACGTGTAGGAGCTTTCAAGCCCATGGTGCTAAACAGAACATGACATCAACATAGAAAATTAACATTTCCAAATTTCATCAGCCGGTTCCTATTGAAAAGAACCTTTCTAGCCAGCTAAACCTTTCCATTCTCAAACATGTGAATAGCCACACATTCTAATAGCAAGCATGTCCCAAAATGTTAAAAATAAAGCAATATAACAGTTACTGGCCCACACAGCAGCTGGACCAGATGGCATCTCTATACATTTTTAAACAATAGAATGTAATACCATATTAACACATCTACTTGCAGAAGTATATGTAGAGATAAAAGACAATAACAATATTTGACTCTAATCCTGAGGAAATCAGCATTGAAAATAACTTGCTTTCTAGAGGATAGCAAGAGCCCTCAACAGTGATAGCAAAATATTATTATATATCTGTGATAAAAGATTTCTACCTCTTTGTCTGATATTATTCTCATTGACTTGCTAAGTGCTGCTTACCAGTGTGCCACCAAGATCAATATTAAGAAGTTGCTAAATATTCTACATTATTTATAGTATGAAAATATGAATACCTTTTCAGTCTTGAATCCACTAAGCTCTACAGAGCCTCCTCAAAGTATTTCCATTACCCTTCAGAAGTGATAACACTTTGTTTTGGAGGTTGAACACAGCTTTTTTGCCACTATTTCAAAACTGCAGCCTCTGCATTGCTACCTCCCCAGTTGTGACTTACCAGAGGGATTTGTTCACCAGCTCTGTCCTGATGATATTGCCTATGGAGCCACCCCCACAGATCCTGGTACAGCCATTGGACCATCCTCCTGCGAGCCAGTCCCAAGTGAACTTTTTCAGACACTTCTGTACTTTTCTCCAGAAGAACCAATTGACAAGCATCTGCCTTGCACCAAGGGTGTGCAGCTGCCTCTTGAATATGCAACAAGGAAGTAAACAAAGTGAGGGAATTAAGAAAGAAACCTACACAATTTTCTTGCCTTCCTAAAGACAGTAGGAGAAAAGTACCTTCTATTCCACTATGACAGCCCGGTCAAACCAGCCATACATAGTATTTTTTTCCCCTAATATATGTCAATATCCAACTGAACTCATAAATCTGTCTTGTTCAATTAAGATTTCTGGCAAGCCATGCTTAGTTGCTGGCTCAAAATATCTCACAAGAATATCAAATCCTATAGATTTCAAATTGAAAAGAATTCACAGCAGCTCCTCCACAAGCGGTATTGCCCTCCCTCCAAGAGCCAGCTTCACTCTAACCTCATAAAACTCTTTCCTGCTTTTGTCATCCACACCCTACTCTGCCTCTGAAGCACAGGACTTGCAGAATTTGTTCAGTGGCCATGATTCAGATGGATGCCTGAACTCTGAGATAAAAATTTTTAAGACAGCAAGTAAAAAGAACAGAAGTCAAAACCACGAAACATCAGGAGCTAATCTAGTTTCCAGATTTAAGGTGTCAGGTGCTGCACTTTGACTTTCCTTCATCACATGTTTCATGAGAAGAAGGGGAACACCACTCACACCCACACTAATAAAAAGCTGGGAACATAAACAAAATTTACGTCTCAAAATCCCCAAACACTATAGTTCTTAGTTCAAGGTTTTGTTTGTTTGCTTGCTTAGATTGTGAGAAATTCTGTGTAAAAGGTGTTGAGTTTGAGGGGGTTTGGGTTGGTTGGCTTTTTTTCAGAATTACCCTTTGAAATTAAATTCTCTTTTCCAACCAGTCCTGCCTGCCAGCAAGGTGTGTCATCAATTCAATGGCAAATTTGTGACAGACCATCTTGTTGGAATTTTGGCAGCTCACTGCTACATGCGAGCATTCACAGAACACCAGCATTTTCTAGGCTTCCTGCCAAATGAATGCTTGGGTGAATGTATGTATATACTGTATTCCTGCAGTCTTCAAAGGATTAGCTTTGAATTACCTGAATTGTTTTGAGTTTGAGACATCATTAGGTTATATTAAATTACAAAATATGTAAAAATAAAAGCCTGTGCTTTCTTGAACTAGCAACTCTGTCACTTTTACCTTTGTGACTTTATCTGTGATGACATTTGCTTTATTTGTGCTCTTCTATTTAACAATTCTTCCAGGAGTTGCTTTTCTTTTTTTGCAGACTTGATTTTCAGCTCCATTGTTCTGCGTTTTACTTGGCTGGATAAAAGGTGCATACATCCCTTGCACTCTTTATGAATGGGATTTTTTCCAAACATTATTTATTTTAGATCTTCACAACATCATTTTTTAAGGCTTCTTCATCTCTGTTTTTAAACCCAGTCTCTTTGCTGCCTCCCAGGGATGTCACCTCAGCCTCCTCCTCCTCCTTCTCTCCATTTTTATCTCTCTCCCTCTATTGCCTCCATTTCCCCATTTATATTACACCACCCTTCTCTAACACCAGCTTCTTGGAGTAACACGTCTATTTTACCTCCAAGAAGCTGAACTAACACTAGAAATAAATTGGTATGAATATATTTTTTTTAATAGAAGCTGAGCCTACATAACTATTTTGAAATGTTATTGAGCTCAAAACGGTATCAAACCAACATGATTTCTGTTGCCACAGAATCCAGACTGAAACTGAACCAAAAGATGCACTGGTTTAACTGCCTGCCCATGTGCACATCCTCAGTCTTGCTTACCCTCACTCCCCACACTCACATGCCATCACTGCTATTATTTTTTGCCATTCTGTCATCCCTCATCTCATATCTGTGGCTATTCTATCTCCTTACTCCTAGCTACTGCTGTGTTTGGACTGCCTCTCTTCCACACTTCAGACCCTCTAGACCATGACTCTCACACGGGCAGAGATGTCTAATGCAACAACCTCTCCCTCATCCATACTCACTGAGATAATCTCTGCTTCCATTTCTAGCTTTTGCTTTCTTCCCACTCTTTCTCTTTTGAATGGGGCTGCTAATTAGTTATTTTTAGTTCTCTCCTTCTATGTTTCTATCACCTACATCAGTTTTCCTTCTTCATCCAAGGTTCCCCAAAGTCTGCTCTTGTTCTCTGTAATTTCCATGTCTCTTTCAGCATCATCCACCAGTCCCTCAGAAATGCACACTGCCACTCACTTTTTTCTAGGACTGTCAATTCTTTTTCAGACAGTGAGGAAAATTGGCAACTGTGACAGTATCGCTGAGCTCTTTTTCTTTCTTTCACTCAGACAGGACATTAGTTCTGTCTGGGTTGTATATAGGTGCAAGGCAATCATATTCCCTGCTGTCCCTTCTCATTAAAACAACAGAGCAGGTTTGTGATCTGAACTAGTTGTGCCAGAAGGAACACTGTGCTGCTCAGGTAGTACCTTCAGTCTGCTCACACAGTAGCTCCCCATGTTTTTTCACCAGTAAGTTCTATGACACTTTCCCTTCCCTTCTCTTGCAGTATTTCCAAAAAGTGTACCTTCTTTTTTCTCTTGCCCTCACACATATCATTTTCCTCACCTATATCTATCCAGACTGATGCTTTAAAGGTCATCTCTTTCATTTTTAGAGGAAGGTTCTTCATGGATTATTTCCTGGTCTTCTACCATCTCTTCTTACTCTGTGTGAAAAGTCAGCCTCTTAAGAGGCTCCCACCCATGAAATTTTCCACTTGGCAGCTTGAAACATTTTCAGAATGAATTTTCAAACACGTTCATGCTTTGCTTCCCAGTCTCTCAGACTCTGAGAAGCCACTCTCTATAACAAAACAATTCATTATTTTCCTTTTTTAAAGCCCTCCTCTTCTGGGATGCCTACAAAAGGCTTGACAACATTTAGACTTCTGGTATGCTGAGGTCACTGCCTATGATGCTGACTAATATTTTCTGTGTTTCCTGGTGTTCCTCCATCTGCTTGTCTCCATCTGTTGTTTCCTTGCTTATCCTTGTAAGCTGCTCAGAGGCGGGACTGACTTGCTTCTCCCTGCTTGTGCAGCTGCTGCAGCTTCAGGTACCTGGCCGAGACTCTTGCCCAGGGGTGTTCTGCTCCCACAGCTTTCACCGAGCCTGCACCTTGCTGAGGATCTTCTTACCTGTCATACTGAGCATTTCAGCCAGGCAGCTCTCACGCTGACTGTTGGCTTAGGAGATCTTTTACCTCCGGTGCCTTATGTTCAAACATTGCTTACCATCAATGGTCGAAGTTATTTCACTGACCTCACTTAGTCAACATCACAAAACACCAAAGAGTTTGGCAGAATAGGATTCCCTCTGTGGGATAGCTTCACCACAGCATGTGTCTGTCTCAACACCAGCTTTGCTAGTCCATCCATTTAATTCACTCAGAAAATCACATGGAGAAGGCAGAACATAGGGAGACTTATTTGCCTGTTGCACTAATCTAAGCCCTTTTATTTGCTGCAGTATAAGTAGGGCCAGTGAAGAAAGATGGTTTAGCATAAAAACCTGCCCAGCATGCTGATATGAAAACTATGAATAGATCAGTGTTAAACGTGCAGGACAGGTCATGACAGTGTAATGGCTGTCAAAGAAGAGGCTGCTAACACCTCAGCTGAATTAAATTAATTCTCCCCAGGTCTCTCTCTGAAAATTTAAAGACACAAATGAGAATTCTAGCAATAAGTGCAAAATTTGACTGGCTTGCCCTAGACTGGATCATGCAGGAGGATGATGGCATAGATGCAAGCGAGAAGAGCACTAGGATGCAATGCTAACAGTGAAAAAGGGCAAAAGAGCACAGCTGGTGCCCTTTCTTCATGGAATGGTAAAGGCTGATAAAGTTTCAATGTCCTAAATTGAATTACCAGAAATCCAAACATGAGCATATTGTATTAGACTCCTAGCTATTGCTGCTTCCAATGAAGGGGGAAAAGTTATTTCATTTTTTTGACAATTGGATTGCAGAAATCCCAGATATATAAAGATGTGATGCAGCAGATCATTAAGCTGGAAGAAATCATGTCCTGGTCTATCAGGAAATTATGAAAATGCAAGTAAACAAATAAGCATTTACTGTGGGACGAATGAGATCATACTCCATTTAGCAGTGTTCAACAGCTTTCACACATGTCCTCCCTGTCCACAATACGCCGGCAATAGCACAGCCATACAGCTTCCTACCTTATTCAGATCGAGCCTGAGTCCATCCTGATGACATTCAACAAAATATTTTTGATTACCATCTCATATGGAAAACTGTTTAATTTGCAACTCACTAGAAGCAATCTCTTTAACCTTATAAAGCCAAGCACTGTTCTTTCTTATTCAAATCCTCCTTGGGAATACACTCTTTTGAGGCTTACACATTTAACAAGTGAAAAATTACAAGAGAGAGAAAACAAAAGGCAAAACTGAAGTCCTTCCTCTGAGTTTCTTGTGGTGTGTCAGAGAATCCCAGAAAATAATATTGCAAAGGCCCTTGAGAGGACATCAAGTCCTTTGGCCCAATTTAATTATGTATCAAACTTTCTTCTTAAAACTTCTCCATTGCAGTGCCTAGCTCTCAAGATAGTAGAAAAAATGTTCTGTCTTCTTGTTACAGTGTTAGGGTTTTATTCATTTTTATAGCAGGCAGAGTATAATTTCAGGCCATGAAAATACAGCTATCATCAGTAGATTCTGTATCTGTTCTTTCCAATTGCCTTCTTTTCATTAGAAGGAAAGATATTCTTTGATTTCATTATGATTTTTCTCCTACATTAACTAATGCTCAGGTAGATACTAACACTTTGATCCCTTGAACATGTTTAGACAGGCTTTCAGTCTTTCTTTTGTATTATTTTCAACCAATATACGCAACTGTTCCAAATTTAGAAGTATTTGGAAATGTGATTAATGCTGTTTGTCCTTACTTCTAAACAGAAAAGACAAATGCTAAATAAGACCTAGATAACACAGAACCCTTATTTCTCAGTTATTCAGCATGTAGTTCATAAATTCCCTAAAGCTACAGTTCAGGACTTTCCAGATAATGAGGAGCTTAACATATTTTCATTCTTAAGCTTCCCACTACATAAAATTTACAAGAGCACCTAGCCCATCTATAAAATCAAGACCCTTCTAAAAGTTCCAGGTTAGATGTCCCAAAATTAGAACACTCAAAACTTACTGTCAACACTGTTAAGTTTTTAGGACTTTATGCCTTCAAATTAAGTTACTGTATCTTTGTGTCTTATTATTTAAACTTCATCAAAAGTTTCTGTTATAGGGCAGCAGTTCCAAGGTTTTTAAGGCTTTCTGGAAGGAACAATTCAGGAGTTAAGAGTAGGAGAAAACAAATAAAAGAGTGAGAAAACAAAATATGCAGTTGAACTCCTTCTTCTGGGTATCTTGTGACATCTTGTACAGTTGAAGAAAACAAGGCCATGTGTTGCCTTGGGAGGAAAGTTAGTCCAATGCCACCCTAGGAGCTGCTGGAAACGGGCAAGCTGATAGGCTGTATTGCTGAAGTGCAGTCAGGTTCAGGATGCAAAACTGAATTCCTCATCTTTACGTAGTTTGGTGTAAGATTTTTTAATCTCTTCATCACACTTATTTTCCATTATTTTATAATATCCATTATTTGGACATTACCCCAAACTGTTTGCTAATGTTCAGGGTTTCTGTGGAAAGGACACTGGTGACAGCTTGTTTCATAAATTTAATTGTGAGGATGGACACAAAGTCTTACTTCCCTCTACACACTAGGGATTGCATGGTGAGGGCCTACTTCAGCCTCAGCTCAAGGCCCAGTGTGTGCAGAAGGGCTTCCGGGAGTGCTGTCTTGGGGTCACAGTCCCGACAATTCTTTTCCTGGCTTGGTTTTCTGTTCCTATTTACCTTCCATCTCTTTCTTGGTGGCCAGAGAAACTTGAGCTCTTCACCCCAGTGAAACTGGGGAGAGGTCTATGCTCCCAGAGCTTGGGGAAAACCCATTCAAACACATGATCTCAGCTCCTCTTCCAGTTTTGCCAAGCTGGGTGGTGATATAAGCATCAGTTCTAATAGCAACTCCTGGCATTAAGCCAAGGCAAATTCAAGTGCTGTGAAAGGAAAATAGGCAGCGCTCCATCCAGACATTGACCAGTGAGCAAACCCACAGTCACTGAGAGCCCTCCAGCCTCCACTTGCCTCAGAGCTATTCCAAGAAGAGCACTGTCAGAGATCAGACCCAGAGTTCAAATTGTATCTTATCATAATCAAGCAACATTATTGTGTAAAGCTTATTCCAGCTCCGTTTGGAAGATTAGTAGGGTAGCCAAAAGCCTCCCTGAAAGTTTTCAGAGAATTTTGGCTCAACAAATGGATCAAAAAACAAAATCTGTGTAACGGCTCACCATTTGTTCTCCACTTTTAAATTCTGCCTCAGCACACTGAGGGGAGTGACACAAAGAGATGAGGATTTGAACTCAGAGCCTCAGAGTACACCAACATTTTCTTCTTGCTTGATTGTGTACTAAAACTTCCTGTAAAGTCAATAACTTCCTATGGCTTCACAGCAAAGTGGAAAGATTAAAAAAAAGCCATAGTCCTTTGAAGATGTGGAAGGCAGTAAGTGAACAGGCTGAATCCTCTTTGGATTTGAAAGTCTATGCAGTGCTAACAGTTCTGCTTTAAGGTGTCAAAATTGCCTTAAATCTTTACCTTTATTATATCCTGCTACTGCAGACATATAATAGAATAGATCTGACTATTCCAAACCATTTAGACAGCATCATTTTTCTTTCAACTTTTTTTGAAATGCATCTGATTAGCACCTTTTTCTATTATTATTATTATTTGTTTGGTTTTTAATGTGCAAACACTTTTAATTACTTCAACGAGAACAGCATGGCAATGTAACATACAGTATGTAGAACCACACTTGATTTTACTGTGGTTGGTAGCAACTCACAAATACGAAGTTCCAAACCAAACTAAATACTTAGCCCTTTGTTAGGCTACAAACTTCCCATTATGTGCAAAGTGCAAAGTCAGGAGCCTAAGAAGGACTTAGGAGCTGAAATATTTTGCTACTGTGTGCTTGTAAAACCAGGCTGGTGTATTGGGCAGGGACTTGGTCTAGGTTTGCACAGTAACTCAGTGCTTATCACACCAAAACTCCTCCATCTGGATGCTGGAGACATGTCCCCAGTGGTGCAGCCCCTGGTGTTTCCAGGAAATCCAGGGAAATCTGAGGGCCTGCTGCAGCACAAACAAATGTCCCTGGGCAGGCTGAGATCTGAACAGAAAGCACCTTCTGAAACAGTTTCTCCACTTCACCAGACTGGCTGCTAGCCCTTCCTGCATTTAGGTGCAAAGTCAAACAGGTTCATTAGGCCATCACCAAGGACCTAAACCAGCCTGTTAACTGTCAGGTTGAATAAAGGGAAATGTGAGATGGTAACTAATAGCTGAGAGGTGGCCTAAGGAGTCCTCCCTTACTGCCTTTTCATGAGGAGGCAACTGCCTGCTCTTCAGCCTGGACCAGAGGCTAGCC
Source organism: Psittacula echo (assembly GCF_963264785.1). NCBI lineage: Eukaryota > Metazoa > Chordata > Aves > Psittaciformes > Psittacidae > Psittacula > Psittacula echo. The sequence goes on from NC_137738.1 coordinate 42,759,741, forward strand.
AAGCATCTAGTCCCTCTCCAGGCACAGTACCAAGCCAGATATGCACTACAGACATCATAAGCTTTTGTCCCCTTTGGCATCATTTCTACAGTGACAGTGTAATCACCTTTCTCTCCCCCTTGTCTACTTTTTTGTAAGGATTTTTCACAGAGCTGGTAAGCAAAGCTTTTAAACTATGCTAATACAGTTGCTATTAGTATTAGTAAGAATTATTATTATACAGTCATTTTTTACATTCAAATAACAGAATGCATGGGCCCTTCCAGTAAACCAGTTTCCCCCCACCACAGACATCCCTGGGCTAGTCCTACGGTTTTATCAGCTTCCTACTATGGCACCATAAAGAGCTATTCTGAGTTGCATAGACACATCCTTGGCACCTGGTATCTTCCTTAAGAAACCCCCACTGTCTTGTGGGAATTGTTGAACTAGTTTGAAGTATAGCCTGAGTGTTGCCCCTGTGCAGACTCACATAAGTTTCTATTACAGATGAAACTGTGCTTTAAGCTCCAGTCAGCTAACTTAATGGAGGGCAGAGGATGGTAGATTGAAGCTCAAGTGTAGCTGACCTTCCAGCTCATAAAGCAGTGAAGACTTGACTATCCCGTGCTAACACAAACACTCCTGCTGACAACACAGAACTGGAGCTGGCGTATGGCTGCAGAGGCAGAGGATGGCTTGACTTGGAATGCTGGCAGGGACCCTGTCCCTGACTGACCATCTCCATCACACTGTGAAAGCACCTGAGCTGTAGAACAGAGATATCCTGAGAGTCAGCAGGTAGAAGTGCACTTTCTGGGCTAAATCATCACCAATTTTAGCTTGTCTTTAAATGTGGAGTCATTATTTATTTATACTAAGTTTTTCTCATTTCTTAGTCTGAGCTTTGAGCTAAACTATTTTGAAACAATAGAGCTTCAGCGTGGCTACTCAAGCTAGCGCTACAATGAAGATGAACCTATGACAAAACTTGAAATGTTTTGCAGGGAGACAGTGAATGTAACAGCTCTTGTATAAGTGTAACTATATAACATTTACTATATAAATTTTTTCCTTCTAACTTTATTGATAGGTTTCTTAAAGGAATAAGACTTACACAACTCATTGGATCTCTTCAGCCTCCTGTCTGTCAATCTATTTCGCTTCCTCAGTAACTTTTAAATATACTAAAGTAACTTCAGACAAATTTGAAAATTGCATAAATGTCTTTGGGACTTGGCAGGCAAGTTAAAAGAGATCTTCTTGAAATCCTAACCATGAAAGAAACAGAAATAAGAGTTCAATTCTTACTAGAAGCCAGCAGACCCAAGTCCAAACCAAATGGGAATTCAAACTTTGTAATTTCTGCTTTTTACATAATTACTTGCTAGCATTATAATTGACACACATTGGGATGCATGAGGAAAGATTAGCAAAAGTTAAGCATCTTCTGAAGCACATGGAGCTTGAAAAAACAGCGAGCAGGGACCAGGATGCAATAAAAGCATACAAGTATCTAAAGCATTCAAATAACAGTGCAGGAGAGAAATTATGGTCACTGTGGCTAGTGGCTGGTCAAGTATGAACTCTTAATAGCAATCTACATAAACTTCCACACCCCTCTGTGAAGCTGTCATCTCAGTAGTGAGGCACACACATTTCACACAAGCAGGAGAAGAGCCCAGCATAATAGCTAGTACCAGTGCTAAAATTCACATCTGAAAGGGATCAGGATGACCAGATACTTCACATCCTGGTCTAAAGTCTGCTCACTTTGTGAGACACCCCTCCTTCACCCTAAAAACATCATCTACTGTGAGGTTTAAGCAGTAAAAAAAAAGTTAAGCAGTCAAATACCACAGGAAGATGTGGTACAAAACCTTAAAAGCACAGAAAGTTACAAGTTCAACCTTCCCAGTGGAAGTTCCACCTCCCCTCAGCTCTGTGACTTACTCCTGATATGTAGAGCCGAGCCACTCAGTCCCTTCCCAGGTACTAATTTTGATTCATAATAAACCTTCAATCCTAAAAGACAACATGTTGCACATACAAATATTTTTCACCCACTTCTACTCCTCCTCACCAGATTTATTCTCTTCAAATACTTCTGCCTAAGTTCCACTCTAGACATCTGCACGCTAGCCTTGTTTTGTCTGCCTGAGGTTAACCTTCTTAGTGCTCTCTAGTATTCACTCAGTCCAGGAATATAATCAGCAACGATTTCAGGATCTCTTTGCTATAGTGGCATTTCCAGTTTCTGACTGTGGAAGAAATATTGATGTGAGTTGCTTGAAACCCTTTCCCTATGAAGTGTCAATAATTATCATCTTGGCTTACAGAAAGGAGTCTTTGGCAGGTTGCCCAGTAACATCAAACAGGTCTGGAATAATCACAAGAGCTCAGCTTTCTGTAACAGTACCTGACATGATTGTAAGAAATCACATAATTGACTTCTAGGAATTTGAAGAAAATACATATTCCTTGCTTAATTTTGATCATCAGCATAAGAACTATGCTTTTGATACTGGGTTACCAGAATTCAAACATAAACTATGAGTTCTTTCACTATGCATTTAACTGATATTTCAGTTATGAAAGCATGCTTTTTCAATTGGCTATGTTCACAAAAAATGCCCTGACCAGAGCATTCCTGTTTTAACTTTGTAGTTGCATATGATATGAAGTTTTAACTAAAGCTGTACAAAACTTTCTTCAAACTCAGAGAGTTTGTCTGAATGTTCTTTCCGATTTCAAGATTCACAAAAACCACAAATGCAAGAATTACATACTTGAAAAAAAAAAGGCAACTATCATCAGAATTAAAGCTGATTGTAAACCACAGGAATCATTTGATCCAAGCCATGTGTGTCAGTGCACATCACTGAGAGGCACAAAAACTATATTTAACGTGACCTCATTCGAAGAGCCAAATAGATTAACATTCACCATACCTCAATTCTTATCTATGCACCCATCAAGGCCTTAATTGCAACCTTATTAAAAGTTCTTTAGACATCACCTTATTCACCATCCCAAGGGAAAGCAGTTTATCCCACATATTTCAGCACAATTCAGAGTAATCAGATAGGAAAATCCTGTGTTTGAGCAATCATGATTAAATCAGATTATCAAATATATGCAAGAAACTATATCTCTCCATTTATCAGTGTCAAAATGGCTCTGCTCTTCTTTTTGTTTGCCTTTACTTTCTCAATGAACTTATTTTTATTGCTATATTCTCAATGTATCAGTTTCTAAGATCATAATGTAATCACTGAGTTCAGAAAAATTATTTGAAATTCCAAATTCAGCTTCACCAATGTGTTAGACAGGAGACCATATAACATGCTAGAAACACAAACACCAAGCACATGAAGTAAAAGGATTCAATGCAGACTAGTTTACTGTATCATTTTACATGGAACTGAAATGCTAAATGAGAAAGAAATCTGGCCATAATCCACTGGTCACCTGGAAGGAGATTTTTTCCACCTTTAGACCTTTCTAACAGCAGCTAGGGCAAATGATAAAAAAGAGAATCATATTTTTTAGACTGACCCATGAACTGTGTTGAATATTTTACTTACGATGTTTCTTCTTTATGGTTGTTATAGTAATTCTGCACTAAATCCCGAAATTCATTCAAACTCCACAAGCACACAAAACTTCCTGTTGCTAGCACTTAATCAGCCCTAAAATAGACATATAAAACTGCGGCTTGGCTAGAGAAATCAGCAAGGAAGCAAGGAACTGCAAAAGGATGCTGTGAGAAAAAGCAGGCAGAGCTGAAAACTGCTTTGTGACCGTCTGTGATGTCCCTTCCCATGTCCCTTATCAAGTAATTTCTATTCCGCTTCGCTCAGTTTATGCATCCTCCCATATACAATTCAGTAAACACACAAAACCAAATACGTAAATGCAGAACTGAAAACAAACGTCTACCAGGAAGTAAGAAACACCCAGCTGGCACAAATTATCATTGCTTGACTGAAGTCACGTTACATTGGTGGATGAACCAACTCCGTATTTGTACTCAAGCAATCAAGTGATCCCACGATCCCACAACGCTCTTTCCTATTTCTAGTCATTTCATTGCTGTCATATTATTGCCAAATCCTTCCTATTAAGTAGTGTTGTTTACTGTAAAACATTACTTATAACAATATCCTAATAAAATGACCACTTTGGATATTCACTTGTCACCTGTTAAGTTGTGTGGATTGATAGGATGGATACACGCCCGTCATTCTGACTGCCACCCTCATTAGCCCGCCATGAATGTTGTGTTACATGTTGTATACACTCTCATTAGGTAAATGGTTGTCAGTGAATCCTAAAGATCAAAACAGAAGATGCAAGATAAAAATCTGTTTATATACATAAATTGGAGATCAAACACACTGGACATTACAAGAAAACTGGTTTCCATCTAGCAGAGATGGATTTGAAGTTGAATTTGTTTGTGTTATTGAAGAGTTACAGAGATCTGAGAAAAGTATTTTAGTACTTACCATGACTAGCAAACAACTCTTCTCTTTAAAATGTTTTTATTAAAAAATTTTTTATATATTAAAATATTTTGCTCCCCATTCTGTTTTCTTTCTTAGTTTTTACAAGAAAGACTCTACCCCAGTCAAGAAGGAAATGCTTTGTGGTAGTGATTAGACATTTTCCTCTAAAGCAGTTAGTATAATTGATTCTTCATATACCAGGATTACTCAGCAGGAAGCTGAACTCTAAAAGCTTTATAGTCAGAAACAAGTCTCACAGCCTTCGATCTTCGTATTTCCCAGTCTATCTGAGTCAACCTGTGTAATAGGAAGGACCGCACTAGCAGAGACCTGCCAAATGCCAGTTATTCTGATGAAGAATCAGAGACAAAGCAAATGGCTATGCCAATGTATGTGCATTTCTCCAGTTTTTATCTGGAGCTGTGACAAGACTTGCAGTGCATGGTACGGATGATTCTCAGCCTTTCTGGGCAGTGGTTCCTAGTCTGGTTCCTAGAGACCAGACTCTGGAGTCATAAAGATTATTTCCATCTTTAGAGTAGATTTTTAGTTATGTCCAGGGTTGAAAGGGGACTAGGAATTCATGGGAAAAAAAGCTTGCCTGATTCCTGACATGGAAGCACCACCTCTTAGGGTAAAGAAATTGTTCTGAACACACTCATTCCTATTTCTGTCTCTCTAACAAGAGTATCTGCAAGGAAGGCAATGTAAGTAGCCTATTCACAAGCCCAGACACATCTTTTAAAGGCTTTGCATTCAAAGAAAGACCTATTAATTAATTGAGGGTTCGGCAGAAGTGGAGGCACTCTGCAGGATTTTGGTACACTGTGGAGCAATACAAACATATGACAAGCAGAAACACACCCATGTATAGTCTAAGCAACAAACCACATTGGCCCCAAATGGGAGGCCACAAAACATTTCTAGAGGTAGACCCTACCATTAAAACCTTTACTATCAAGAAGTAAGCTCCACTGAGACTCCTCAAGTCATTTTCTACCCGAATCGCCTGTGTCAGGGCCCATTTTATCTGTCCAAACACTAGCCATTAGCAGTATCACTGTCTCTCCTCAGAGTTGTCCCTGCTTTCTGTCCCTCTCTCTGGCTTTGGTCCAGAAACTCTCTGGGAATTTTGTCTCAAGCTGCACTTTCATCTGTCATTTCCAACAGCGAGTGAAAACTACTGTTCTTAGGACTCATCTATTCACATGAGCTGTATCTAAATTATTATTATTTCTCTAACAGTTTATTTTTTTTTAGAAATCAATATTTCTGCATAGTCCAATGACCTAGCCTTCATACAATTCTACCATTATAAAAATACTTCTGTGGGTTTTAGCTTATTCATGTATCTTTATCTGCAGCTCTATTTGCATGCAAAACATGAGTGCTTTGGGGTGAATCCTTACTGCTGCAAGTACATCTTCTTCCACAGTATGGTCCATGAGTTTTGGAGGGTTTTTTTCCCATTTCATTCGTTTATTCCTTTAAAAAAATCTCCTTCTGGATATCAACTTCAGGTCATCTCTGTTAATCCAGTGTCAAATCCACTATTGTCAATTACCTTACAAAAACTAGATTTTAACATGAGAAACAGAAATATTCATTATGCCATTTTATAAGCCACCAAGTACTTATTTAGACTAAAGCACTGATTTCAAAATCACAGCAAGCAACTAAAGCATAATTAAACTTTCATCCCTGCAGATCTTGAGAGATATATTTCCTTTAAAAGAAAGAAAGAAAAAGAAAGAAAGAAACAAAATAGACACCTGTAGTGGGATATTTTAGTTTCATTTGAGCATGAAGAAATATTTTCTTATAAGTACTAGACATGAAAGAGACAAAAATTAAGATGGAAAACAAGCTTTGTGTTGAGATTTTTATATTTGGGGGTGAGAGCGTTGCCTAACACCTTGGTATTTTTCCACACTTTATTTCATTTTCCCACTTCTGTATTAGAGTAAGAATAAAATTAACCGGCCTCTGCATTAAAGAAAAGTTTTTCCTTCTGGGACCATTTGGTAGAATATATCTATCTGTCTTCCAGCACAATGGTCAGCTGCATAAATATCACTTTATCACATTTGAGCCACCTGTAACCTTTTCCCATGTTGCAAACTGTACCAGTGGCTGAAATACGAGCCTTGGATAATCATTCGAGAGAATAATTTTGTCAGTGCTTAGAAGTGGACTTTTCTTTTCAACATCCCTTAGCCTGAGCTCACAGATAATGTAAGCACAAACCATGTATCAGGAAACTGCTTCAAGGATGCCTATGAGCAGTATGTTACTATGTCCAGGAGTCAAAGGCTTCCAAAGCCAGTTACAGGTATTTCCATTCTGCCCTTCACAGCCCTCCACTGCTGATCTGCTCTTGTTCATCTCCCAGGCAAAAATGCATGAGGTTTTTTTTTTACCTTACAGCAGCCTTTAAGTGCAGAACTTATACAAACAAGGTCAGTGGTGGCCTCTGCAATTCCAGCATCAGTTATGGCAGTAAAAACAGGATCTTTAAGCATAAACTAAATATTACTATTTGACAGAAACTAACCGTACTCAAACAGTGCTTATCCAGACCTCAACCCTAATAAAGTGCTTTAAGCTCATTTGTACCAACACATGAAATCTCAGAACACAAATTCAGTGCTTGGCCCCTCACCCTGCAGGACCTCCAGGCGATAACACAAAACCAGTGTACTGGCACCCTGAGACTGCATGTTCTGCTTCTGCAGGTGATAAAAAGAGCCAGAACTCAACTCCAAAGTAGTATTACCTCCTGATCAAGCTTTTTGAACATGAATTTCGTACATACATTTGGATGCTGCAGTTCTCTTCCCTATGGGCAGGGAACTAACTCATTTGCAAGAAGCATAAGCCTCCTTTTCCTTGAGCATGGGACATTCCTGGACAGTCAGCTAAATGCTTGCAAACACCACAGTTTAACTCAGCCCACTCCAATCCTCTTCAGATCCATGCATGTTATTCCATCTCTCCTACTTTAAAAAGACCATTGAGAAGACTCCTCTGGAAATGACTGCAGAGGTGGATCATAAAGGTAAACACTTAGGCCAAGACAAAGCTATCACCTGCTATGAGGAGAGGCTGAATGCACAAAAAAACATAAGGCTTTGATGAAACTCCACACGCTTCATTCCACATCTGATGCTTAACAGCATTTTTGCGCAGACACTGCCATGAAGAAGTGAATCAAATACAAACCAGTCTGTATTTATCCCCTTTCTTCCTAAATCTTGCTGTACTGTTGTGTCTCATCCTTTCCCTCTTTCACTACCTAGCATGTCTTATTGTTCTTATTTGTCAACTTATCTAATTAGTTTGGGGCCAGATCAACAGATTACTCATGATAGTAGGCTAAGCAAATCACCCAGGAATAAGTGTTTACTGGATCAAGCCCTTAGACTGTCAGCTTCTCAGAGCAGAGACTGTGCTTTATTATTCACATGCAGAATAGTCTGTACACCAAGTGTGTTATATACATAATTCATTTAAAAATAATAATGGTACACTAAGAATGAAAAACATGCCAGAAGGAAAGTTCACTGACTGCACTACCATCAGTAACTCAGAGATGCTTGCACATAATTCAGACTTGGAAAGCCAAAAGGATGATATTTTGTTTAAGGCAAAGGACCAAGAGTCAGAAAAGCTGCAGCGCTACTCCCGGTGCTGCCACAAAAAATTTGTCAGGATAAATCTCTGGAAATATCTGTGCCCCAGAATCCTTTTCTGAAAATACAGTAACACAAAAGGGATACGTATTCTCCTGTTCCTACTTGATATCCTCAAGGGTAAACAAGGACTTGGAAACAGATGCACAATATACAGCATAATAAACATAAGTAATATGTAATTTCATAATAAAACATTTTTCAAAGTAAGGCATGATCACGTTATTGATTTTATTATTTATAAATTATGTCCCAAAATCTACAATATAGCATAAACTTATAGGAAACATACACTTTTGCACACCGTATGCAGTGTATGCGTAACTGTCATGTAAGCTATGCATTAACACAGACAATTTACATTTACAGATCATGGGCAGTACACTAAAACAGAAAATGTTTTACGATAAAGTGTAAACCTAGGATATTGACCTGGCTGCTTCACCATTTAATCTAGCATTGACCCTCCAGCAACTAAATATTCATGACTAGCATGACCTCCAGGCTTCTCTTCCACACCCAGTTGTACCTAAGAGTCAGAGAATTAACCCTTCTATAAGCCAACATTTTCAGGTGGTTGTCTCATCCCCTACTATCATGCCAGTGTCTTTTTCTTTTACTTTGCCATCTACAGTAGCCTGGCTATTCTTCTTTCATATTTAAAAACCTTTATGCAAATAAGGCTGGTAGCACAGCAACCTAAAGTTCTTGCATTAATGCAGAGTATTATTCACATATAAAAATTCCATTTAAATCCCATTAAGGTTATGACATAAATCCAAACAAACTAGAAAATGCACAGTTAAGGTGGAAAAGTGACATATGTCTTCCAGTCTTTTAGCAGAAGAAAGCAAAATAAGAAACCATTAAAGTGTCACCCAGCTGGGGCTAGGCAGAGAAGCATACATGTTACCTTCCTGCCTTTTAACTGTTCATTCCATTGCATCTGGGATTGTTTTATTTTTGCTTAATGCTTGTGTCCCAGTGTCAGTGGTCCTAGAAAATAGATTTTGTCTGTAAATACTTCTAAACAATATCCATTCTGTGGGACAAGAGAGGCAGCCTCCTGTAAAACAGCTGTAAGCTGGGGAAAAAAAATTAGATTACCATTATATATTTTTCTGGAGGTGTTTCTCGTGGATAGTAAAAACCAGTGACAGATATGACACTGTTTTGCAAGTGTCCCAATTAGCAGCACTGCCGCTACAGTCTGGAGGCACCTACTTCCTTTCTCACGTGTTCCTCCTTTTGAATTCCTGACACGTCATAGTAATGAACTACACTGCAAGGTCTTGTGAAAGAGTTGGTTTAATACCAGAATTTTGTATCTGCAGTACTTGAAACACTCACAGGTATGGCTGAGCTGAAAGAATTGGTGTAGACAGCATTTTCTTTTGAATGATCTCTTATAGCTGGTGATGGTGTGGAGTACAGCAGTGCTCCTGGGCATCTATAGCTAATGCATCTATAGCTAATGCTGCACATCCCTGCATGAGCAGATGGATCTCTCTGCTTATGCATGGATCTCTTACGCTCATGAATAAAGTTTGACCCTGTAGCCTGACAACAAGCAAAAGGGGAAAGAGGAGAGGTTTATTGAGCTTTATTTGCATTAATCAAGCTACAGATGCCATAGTCAGTCATGAAATTTCAAGCAGAATCAAGCCCAGAGCATGCTCTTCTCCATGTTTGTCACACAGGCTAATAATGCATAGTGAGTTGTTACTGGAAAGTGTAGGATTTATTCTTTTTCTTTGGAGTTGAATAAAACTTGATTGCAGTTTTCCTTCCTTTTGGTAATGGTAAGAGTACAGAAACAAGATGGCTCAGGCAGTGAAGCTGTTATCTCAACTAGAATCCCAAAGTTTGATTTGAATTAGCCATTCATAAGACAGACATACATATGCACACACACACAGGTGCACACACAGAGCTTTGAAAGCAGTTCCACGCATTTTTTTTGTAAGGCTGGGTCACAACTAAGAAGAGTGGAGATATTTCATGCTCTGCGTTTGTGACCTGACACATCTTCCTGTGTGTTGTCATTGAGCACTTCTGTCCTAAACAGAACTGGTATTAACTGGGGATTCAGCTGAGCCAAGAATTAGGGTTTAGAGGGAGTAGATGTTTTTTAAATTTAGAGTATATTTTGTTTCACTCTGCCTTGAAGAAGTTATTTTTCCCTCCCTCTGTTCTAAGCAAACATTCTACAAATTATAGTTTGAATAAAACACATCACAAACTTCCATGGAAACAGCAGTCAGCATGAGGAAAGAGTGGTAAGTGCTCAAGGTGACAAGAATACCTTCTGCAGTGCCATCACAAGATACAAGTTGAACCCTAGCAAGTATAGAAGCAGCTGACATGATAGTACAAAGCAAAACAAGATCGCAGGGTTTGGGAGAGGGAGGGAGGGACAGGACATATGTCCCAAAGACATCGTTTCTTGCTAATTATCAAATCCTTGACAAATGACAAACATTCAGGATCTCTTTTGGATGGACCTTCCGGGAAGGTTGAGAGAACAGCTTAAATAGGGGATGTCCAATGCCTTCTTGGACATATTACATTTCAGATTAATAAATAAGTGCAATTAGATGAATATCTGTGAAGGATGAGAGTTGCCTACAGGTACATACTATGCTGAAGTTTATAGGAAACATTTTTAGCCTGTGTCCTCAGAGTCCTCTTTCAAACGATATTGAACTGCTGCCAAAATCAGGTCTTCTCTGGGTTGTGAAGAAAAATGGGTTACATATCAGATACTGAAAAACACAGATATTAAATATATAAGTAGCTATCAACTCTCTGAATAGGTGTATTTTTGAGAAGACTTTCTTTACAAAGCAAGATTTTTTGTACATATTATTGTATTCTTTCTTCAACATCCAAGTGCTCAGTGACTCCTATTCCATCTTTCCTTCTCCCATTTGTAAATTTTTATGCATTCATATCCAGAGGCTTGTCCAGAGCTCTGACACTGCAGACTTCTTTTCCACCCATGATTCCCAGCAGTACTCTTACCTCCACTCCATTTTATTCACAGCTCAGCTGCTGCAGTTATCTGTCTTGCTTTCCATGGCCCACACCTTCCCATCACAATATGTTCCTTCCTCATCAAATTTAAGATTGTTTTTTACAGTTGTCATTTTCACTGCTGCTCATTCTAGGTGAGTATTTGCTACTCAAACCAAATGGTTTTTGCATTTGCTCCTTAGGTTTTCAATTCTTCCTTCTGCATCCTCAGCTCTGCTCCTTATCTTTACCCAAATATCCTCCCTTCTTGATATAAGTTTTACCGACAACATAGAGATGACTACAGTAAGCCAGTTTTGACCTTTCCTTTGGAAGACTTCGTGTGTTTAAATTATACATCTCTAAATTTTTTTAAGGATATCAGTCTGTAGAGACAAGAACCAGCCTCCTTTATTTTTTAGTGCCTGTTGCTCAAACTTGAGAAATAAAAGGATTAAGGCAGTATGTTCATGCTCTCTCTAGCTACAGATAGACTGACTTCAAAGGTTTTCAGCTCCTCCCATTCCAACCTGGCTGTCATCCAAGCCACATGGTCAAGTTTGTCACCCAGTGAGATCTGCTACCTCAACTTACCTTATACTTTCTCCCAAATCTGAATCAGCCCAAAGAAACTAGGTAGCTTAAATACCAGGTTTCAGAGGTGTGGATGATTTTTAGCATGACTTATTCTGATTTAAATGGAGCAAGAAACTCTTACACAAGAAGCTCAGCCAAAAGATAAAGCGGAATAAGCATGCCTGACAGAGGGACAGAGTGGTCCCTCTGGGAACATGAGGCTCCTCAAGAAGAGGATGTTGTTTGCATGGCATATTTCAGTCCTCCACACCACCTATGCATGTGAGTGGATTTATTGACTTATCATACATTCAAGTGCAGTAGTTTATTTTTTTTAAGCAAGCAAAAGGCTAAGTGATTTGATAGAGGCCACACATCATCATGCCAGAGACAGGACTACTATAACATGCAAGTAAGACAGTCAGACTGAAAGCTTAAAATCTGGAGAGAGGAGTCACCTTTTGTATATTTGAAGGGTGTACAGCATAATAGAACTCAGTCTTTGCCAGGGTTTCTGAGTAGCAGTTTAGTACAGACAAGTAAATGCTACACAGACCAGTGTGCACGGGGCTTTACACAGAGTTTGGGGTTTGGTTTTTTTAACTCTTGGGGTCATAAAAACTTCAAAGTTTCAACAGAATAAGGTGGGTATGCTTCTAAATGTCTCAAGCTATTTTCCTGGATCCAATCAAATAAAAACATACCCTGCCAGGAAAGGTCTCCCATATGGAAATTTTCCTTTCAGATTGTTTTGTTCCCTTTATAACTGCCAGTGACAGCATAGCATTTGAGGCATAAGGAGGAAGTTATATTCAGTAGCTATTGTGAGAGAAAATAAAGGTGGACTGAAGATGAAGAAAATATCCTGAGTAAACTTAAAATATGTATGAAATCTCTTCACCTGCTCTGACCCCGGAATTGTGCTAATTATGAGGATTAACATGCTTTCTGCACATAACAATAGGTTATGTCAGCTGGTGGAGAGAGATGATCTACCCACTCAGACATTAAAGTGCAGCCTACAGCTTGCTTATACATGGAGTCATGAAATAGATGCAGGTGTCCTAGTCAGCACTATGAAAACACTAGTCTATCAGGAAGGATCAGGCATAAGACAATATCTCATGTCCAAGAATGTACCTAAACTAAAACATATATCCTTGATAAGCTATAAAAGGAGCTTCATTTCTGTCATATCTGTTCATTTTAAAAAAATTGCATCAGTTGACCTTATTAGTTTCTGGATCAGCTGTTCCCACCCTCTCCACTACTTCCTTAACAGATATAAACAATATGTGGAAGACATGTATGGGGTACAGTTTGTCCCAGACTAGCCTCTACTTTGCATATCTCAGAGAAGGATTGATTGAGTGATAAAAAGGGTGACATAAATATGCATACATTTCCTGACAAGAAAGCTTCACAAATAGGTAGGCAAACCCTGTGTAGCCTTATCCTGTTGCCAGCTGTCCAAATATCACTTCATTTCTGAAGGACCAAGGCTCCACATTGTTTGCTGGAACTTAGCCTCAAACACATTGAAAAAAAGTCTCAGTAAATGAAATTCAGCACACATTCTCTTGTTCTGATACTCTTTTAAGTAACACTGCCTCAGGATACATTAGTTTCATTATGTCTGTGCCTACAATAAGATCCTACAGCATGACAGCCAAAGATTGCCATTTATCCTTCCCACACTGACATGTTTCATCTTGGTTCGTGAAAAGGGTATGTTATGTGAGCCACAGCCCTGTAATTCCAACTCATCGTCGTATCATGGACATAACATTTGCCCCTGAATCCTTCCCATGTGAGAAGGGTTATTGTACTAAGAACAAATATTACTGTCTCCTTCAGCAAATGTAAAGTTTCAGTTTTAGCTGAACCATTATACTCAGAAACTTTCGGGGGGGGGGGGGGAATATTTTGAAGAATACTACATTTTTTATTTTTCACTTTTGAGAAGCATGTTTCCATACAGATAAGCATCATATTGGAAAATTCTCAACAAGCTCTTCTTAGATCTAAGACACACATTTTGCAATAAGAACCAATGATTGAGTACCAGCTCATTGCTGTGCACCAATTCTGGCTTGTGAAACCTTAATCCTTATGCTGAAGACCAAAGAATCTAGACTCAATTTCTCCATGCTTGATTTCCACAACATTTATGAAGAGCACTAAACTGAAAAAGAATAAGAAACAGAGTGCCTACTCTAGACATCTGTGTTAAACACTACAGCACCTACAAAGAGATACTTAGCCCCAGCATTAACTAATTAATTAATTAATCAATTAATCCAAAGTTAGCATCTCCATACAGTGAGTGAAGAGATTTGGGTATCTCCAAAGAAACACTCAAAAGCCCAGTGCTGACTGAGGAGTTTAATAAAGTGGTTGGTAAGAAATAGCAAGAGGGAGAATAGCTATTGCTTGTCTGAGGACATTTGGTGTCCGATTTAAGGCTACTCCAGCTGAATGCTTCCATCTAGAGTGAACCTAGACCTGAAGACCTCCTTTAAGCACTCAGCAGTGGCGAGATATAAAGATCATGAGCTTGAAGTGGGAAATCTGCTGAGTACCTGCACTTTCTGATGACTCTTCACAGGCACCTGTACCTTTAGGGCACAAAAAGATCAAAAAAACATACTTTTAAGATTAAGCTGTTTCTTCTAATGGAAGGATTATAATATGTGGTTTTCTGAAATTTTATAGGAATGTGTTCAGTGAAGCAGTAGACTTTCTTCCTATTTACTGTGGCCTTGTGCTTCCTAGGATACCCTTGGCTTAATATCAACAAGCTGCCACCGGGAAAAACATTAAGACTTTAAAGTCTCTCCACCTACTTATTCAAGAGCACCACATGTATGTGAGCTATCTAGCTCAGCTTCACTGTTGAAGGGTATGTCTCTGCTGTCTGTGGAGGTGCAGCTACAGAAAAGACAGCTACAACCTAGCGAGCTCCATATAAGTAGCAGAGTTTTGAGCGAAGCTACTCAACTTCCATGGACTCTATCTACTCTGGTAGGTAATTTGTGCTGAAATCCTTTCTCAAGTGATGTCTGTGAGTTGCCATGTCTATAGCAGCGTCAGGGCAGCCATGCTGGAATAGCATTACCAATCTCACCTACAGCACTGTCCCACCCAGAGATACCTCGTGTGCACGGATTCACTGGAGACACTATAATAATGATCTTCCACTCTTCTTTCTAGATATCCCCTCAGTCTTTCTGGTGGGTATCAAAATGCATAACTAATGGTGTGACATCAAAGAGAATTTTAATTGGTACCAAAGGTATGGAAAAAGGTTATGTAGTGGAGCATACCACTCACATTCCTCTCAGATGTTTAAACACTCTGTTGAAGAAGAGAGGGTAACTTGCATATTTTTTGCCAGCCACCCTAGCTTGGCAGAGCTTATTAAAAAAGACTCATTTTTCCTTGGGGAAGTTGTGACAGAGTTGGCCATTCTTCTTATGGTACGCTGAGGAAACAAAGTGTCTCTTGGATGTTTATTTCAAAAATGTGAGTACCTTCCTGCAAACCATCTTGTGATGCCATAGCTGATGCAAGACACAATGAACAAAATGTTAAGATCTCTGGTGAGGGAGAGAGATATTCTTCTGACTAAACATCACCATAAATGTAGTTACTTCTGATGAACCTTATTTTCATTGATGAGAATAATAACTATGAGGTCACAAATCATCTTATATTGAAGACACCTAAATTTAATTAACCTAATTAATAAATTTAATTAACCTAAAATAATCTCTCCCTGAAAATGCCTATTTCTCTCTATAGAGCATAAAGGCATCCTACAGTGACTGTAACCCCTAAATGCTTACCACATAAATGTCTAAAGCTAGATGGAGAGAAGCTCTGTCTTAGCTCAGGTCAGCTAGCCGGAACTGCAAGTAGCACTTTGACTCCCTCCCACGACTTTGCACAATTCTGTTCTCTTCCCACTGGCTCTTCAAGTGTCTGCAGATATTTCCTTTAGTCAAATCAAAAAAAAGAGCCTTTCTGTAGCCCTTCATAATTACATCTTCGCTTATCAGTTCATCATGAGGTAACATAAAAGTATCATCTTTATTTGCTTGACCATTCATGAAACTGTGAAAGGACACAGTTGTACTTTATTATTATGTTATCCTCAGGAGCAGGGAGGACTACCTCATATACAGACCCAGCTACCTGTGCTGCTGTCAATCACACATTGGGTGAGACAGGACTCATGGTCTTCTAACAGTCAAGCTGTTTCTTCTTAAACATTTATACATCACATCAGCTTGTTAACATACTGTTGTAAAGCATTAGGTAAGAATCTATATAATAACAAATACTTTGTTTCAGACATCTTGATTAAAATTTGTTTGATCATATTGGTTACATTCCTAGTGAAAAGTGACAGCACGATCAAATTATATGCAACATACTGTGTCAGATTCCCTGTGCAATGGAAATTACAGAAAAAAAAAATCTGGATAACTTGCATTTTTCCCCATGTAGTTTTTAAATGTATTTAATCTAATCAGAATATTATACCTCACAATCCTAAAATAAACATTACAGGCTAATCTACTCTTTCCTCTTTTAGAAATGCAGGAGGATGAAGTGTACAAGCAGGGATCTAACAGGCTCCAGCCAGCTATTCTGCCTCAGGAGAACAGCAGCAGTGTCTGTCTCCTAGAGGACTGACATCTCCCTGCTCAGCTTCACCACAGCCCCCACCAAGGTCACTAGTTGTGAGCTGAGCTCCGGCCACGTGCAGGTGAAGCAGTTGTGTTACTCAGCTCCCCTCCCCAGCATCACAGCTGTCCCTGGTCATATCCTTTTCTTATATTAGGTCTGTATTTCCCGTAATTTGACAGACTGTTTTGTGGCTATATGCAGCATCATCACCTCTTCCTACCCTTCAGCAGCTCACTGTGTTCTAGCTCCAGGCTTCCTCAGCCCGTGGTTACCCTTAGTCCCACAGCACTTTCTCTCTCTGTGCCTTCCCTCCCTCTTGCTGTTTCTTGCTCAGCTAGCAGAAAACATGACAGCTTTACTTGTCCAGCAAGAACTAATTCTGCTTGTCCTGGACAAGCAGATTTTTTTCCCATCTTGCTCTTGTCTCCACATATAGTAAATATTTGCATAATATATTAGGCATGTCGGGAAATCTCAAAAGATTTGGTTCAATGCCTTTTGTATATGCACCTGAAAAGCATGGCTGTTTGTGCAAGCAGTTCAAACTGTGTGATTCTTGAGTTAATGGGCCAGAAATCTTATAAGAACAGGTTGCCTCACAATACAAGATTTCTCATAATTTTTGCTTCTTCTGTTGGGAGTACAATGAAAATAATCTCTTGTACTATTTTGACACTTCCTTTCAGCATTCCAGGACAAGGGGTGGAAGAAAGTTACTCAGACTTTTCCGAGCCTTACAAAAGCATCAGTCAGCTTAAACTTCCTTCAGGTTTCAGGTGAGAACTCAGAATGGGAGATTACACCATCCAAGCCAATTCAGCTGTTCTTTTATAGCAGTGTTTACCCGCTTTATTGATATGCATCAGGTATTGGTAAAATAATACACTACATACTCTGACTGACTGGCTAATAGGAATCTGTCAAACTATGAATGCTATAACAGTCACTTAATAATAACACAGCACTACAGAAGGTAATAAATTATATATTTGCCACCATCCTTCATGTATTCTATACGGATCATGGAGTTATGGTTATTGGTTGCAGTGTGTATTACCAGGTCCCAGGGTCACCAGAACAAAGTTAAATGATGTAAGGGAGTAAGTGAAATGATGATCTATGTTCAAAAACAACACTAGCCTTGGTACCTATTTACTTCATGTAGTATGTTTGTATACTGAGTGTGAATAATCAGGTTCCCTGAAAAAGGAGAGAAAATTGACAATGCCAGAGGCAGAACAGTGCTTTCCATTTATCAAGAATTTTGGATTGTAAACTTTATTTATTTGTGTAGGTGCTGCAGGTTGTGGGGATCACTTGGAGTTGGCAAAGTTTCTCTCACAGATCTATAAGACTCTGTACCCAGCAGGGTATTTATTTTCCTCACCGAAGTTCAGCTGCGACCGTCATGTGGAAAGAAAGTATTCCAGTAGCTGCTGTGTGCCAATCTTAGATAACAACTGAGCCCAAGACCAAAGGCCACAATAATCCTGGCTTATTGTTACTGCTACTGCTCCTACTTGAGCAAAAGGAGCAATTTCTTTCCATTTAGGCAATGCAGTATTTGTGCTTTAGTTTGAAGTATCATCCACTTACATTTTATTCATGCATCCTTTCAACTTCATTCCGTCTCCGCTTTTCAGTGTATTGCATATCCGCAGATTTGGCGGATCTCAAAGACAATGCTGATATATCATAACTTATACTCAAGGGAAGCACGAGGGTGGAATAAATAGTGGCTCTGTACAGTCAGAGGCTGCTTCCAGATTCACAAGGGAAGGCAGTTCTGGATAGGGAAAACCAAACATAATTATGCAAAACTGTATTGCTAAAAATTCCCAATTACATAAATCAATGATATTTTATGCTATACATGGATTTATAGACTATTCAGGATTGACTGATACAGCCATCAGCCATGTACTGTCAGCAAGTTATGGATCTCATGGTGTCAGCAAAAAAATAAAAAAAATAAGGGGGAGGGTGTTACTTTTACCTCTGAGATGAAATTGTGTTGTATTTTCAAAGCAGATGTCATCTCAGGGAAAATTATGCTTAGCTAGGAGTTTTCATGTAAATAATTTTCTGCTGGGCAATCTATCGTCGTTTGGATTTTTTTTAAGTATCTATATAAGCCCAAAGGCTTCCAGGAGCAGCTATAGTGCTGGGGGAGAAAACAGGGAAGTGGAAGCAGCCTAGAACCCAAATACCCCAACTTTACGGATCTCTATCTCCAGATTTTGCTTGCTCTTTCACCTGTTTAGGTAACATTTAAACAGGTTCAACAAGTTACCTTCTCTGTCCCTTCTGCAGCCAACTCCTCCCCAACATACACATTGTGTCTAATTGCACCTCTAGAAACCATCATCAAGGCTATGTGAAAGCAACAGGACTAACTGGGTGATAGCACCCATTCTCTTTCTAGGCATTCAGTTTGATGCTTATCTATTCCGCAGTGTGCTTTTAACCCTCTGTGTTTCTGCCCTGCTGTGTGTAACACTAGACACATCTCTGTGCCAAATGCCAACCCAACTCACATGTGTCCTCACAGTGAAAACAACGACGTGCTCAGGTGTAACTGTACAGAATTTGAACAATAATCCTGGCTTTCTCCTGAAAATGAACAGTAGTGCATGAAAGGTAATATACCCCTATTTGCTGAGTGCAGGGCTCTGAAAGGTCACATTGAGAGAGAGAGACTGAATTGTTTGGAAAATAGCCAATTTGATTACAATGGGCAATTCTGAGCTTACAGTTTGCTCATATCTATCCAGCCTAAAGTGGCATCATTTGCAATAACAACTGTATTGCAGAAATGCTGTGGAAAAGACCACAAGCTCAATTTCTATTCTGCTGAAGTATCAGTAAGGGGACTTAAATATTGAAAACAAGATACAACCTATTTAACACTGCAATACAGGCGTTCAAAGCAAGTTCAGAGACATTAAATTAATATTAACATATACCTGTTAAACAGTCACAATTAACAGCAGCTTGGGGGTGAAGTGACCATTCAAAGCTACTGTCCAGTTTTGAAGGATCATTTGAATTGTTACAAGTGAAAATTCAAACCAGACAGAATCCAAGGCATTACTTTGATCTTACTGTCCAGGTCTAAGTTCCACCACTCTCCTGGAATAAGAAAGCCATGCACTTTTCTGTTGACTCAGCCTCCAGTGGCTGATGTGAGCAGTTCAGACTCACACATGACAACACTGCCCCAGGTGATTCACAAATCCTCCTCGTCTTGCAAGAAATGCTGGGCTTCAAAAATCTCAGCTTCTCATGGGCAGTCTCGTATGCAGACTGAAACACCATGTATCTTCTCATGACAATACTCTTGGTTTTGCCTATAACCCCGTGATGTAAAGCATTGTTGCTAGGACCACTATAGATAGATGGGGTTTCCCATGCTCTGTTTGTTCTGGACATACTTCAAAATTTTTCGATATTTGCCTAGGGTTTGCAGTCACCTGGCAAGTCTGACACACGTCCACACAGGGTACAGTACTCAGCAAGTCTGACGCCTTTCAGAAATATGGTAGCCCTAATTATAGGTTCCTTCAGATGGGTTGCCTACAGATTGAAGCTCCCTCTCCGTTTCTTGCATATTTATAAGTATCTGATTAATGAATAACCATAGGTACTGCAATAAGAACTGCAATGGATTTGCAAATGACCTGAGAAATTTAGAGACCTGCTCTAAATCCCCTTGTTTCACTGTTACAGTCTATTCTTTAAGGGGAAAAAAAAAACAAAAACACAAAACCACCAAAAAATCTTTCTTAGTACTTGATTTATGTAGGTACTTTCACCCAAACTACAGACACTGATGAAGACTGTTTGTCACTCCAGTTTTCTGGTACCCAAGCATTTTCTCTTAGTTTCATTCTTTTTTTCTGCTGTGGGTGTCTTTGATGCTCTTCATGAAAGATTCGCCTACCTTAATTTCCAGTGACAATAAGACAATAAAGAGTAATGTGAAGAATTTCCACCCGATGTTAAGGATTAGTGCCTGGTTTTCAATTTTCAGTTCCTTAAGAACTCCTCCCAGAATAATTCATTTTGTGATGCTCTGGAGTCTTTGGTCTAGTAAAAGGCACTGGATTTAAAGACTTTTCATGTGGGTCATTTAAAAACTGTCATAAAATAACAAAAAGAAAAAATATACAGAATTGTTACAAATGGAAAGCAGACTGAGCTGCAATTTTTCAGATCTTTTTCAGCTATGGAGAATTTTAAAGCATATTTCCAGCATTTGAGCTTTTCTCTGCTACTGAAAACTATAAGTTAAACATCATGCCATGGTTCTTCACAAAGGAGCTCAAGTGGTTTGTGGGGGAAACACAAACAATTCTACATCTTTAACTGAGTTACGAAATTTCTCTTTGTCATAAAGAAATGCAAACAAATTTACTTATTTGTAAGCTTTCTGAGAGAGATATCAAGACATTATTAGAAAGCAGGGCTAGGCAGCAAATAGTTTTCATATCCATAAAGTTTTGATATTTCAATTATATTACCAGCCTCAAAAAATGGAATCTCATAGAATCAGAGTATAGTGTTGATGGCAAAGAACCTCTTTTTGCAAAATGAAACAAAAAAACTAAAGGATTTTATTCAGTTGAAATGTTTTGTTTGACCTAGTTTCTCCTTTCTCAGTTTTCTCCTCAGTACAAGAAAGACAAGGAGCTGCTCTAGAAGATCCAGCAGAGGGCCACAAGGATAACAAGGGGTCTAGAGCATCTCTCTTATGAGGAGAGATTGAAGGAGCTGGGCCTGTTTAGCCTAGAGAAAAGAAGACTGAGAAGGGATCTCATTAATGCATATAAATATCTCAAAGAAGGGTGCCAGGAGGATGGTGCCAGACTCTTTTCAGTAGTGCCCAGAGACAGTACGAGGAGCAGTGGCCATAAACTAAACCACAAGAAGTTTTACCTCAACATGAGGAAGAATTGCTTTACATTGATGATGGGAGAGCACTGGAACAGGCTTCCCAGAGGGCTTGTGGAGTTCCCCTCTCTGGAGACATTCAAAACCCACCTGGACATGTTCCTGTGTCACCTGCTCTAGGTGGCCCTGGCTTGGCAGGGGGGTTGGACTGGGTGATCTCCAAAAGTCCCAACCATAACGATTCTTTGATTCTGTAATTCAATGCAAATTAAATTAAATTTCTAAAGAAATTATGTTTCTGACTGAAAGAAAAAGAATCAATTTTTTAAATTTTTGTAAGTAGTAAAGCAGGTATTTCTTCTTGCACATGTGATTTATTAACGGATAATTCACTGAAATGAAACAGCTCATTATCCAAATTTTTTTTAGCAAATCAGCATTTTTAATTGAAATAGATAACAAAGAATTCCTATCCAACCTCCCTGAAGAATGTGCCTCTACAGGTGAGTTTTATCACCTACAACTTACCTTCATATGTGTCTTAGGAAACCCTTCCATAGCCTTTTTACCTAAGATACTATTGGAGCTTATGGATTTCTTTCTTGACTCTTTCAAACAGAATTATCCAAACACACCAGGAGATTATTATTTCCCACAAATCATCTTTTCGAAGTATCACAAGAAGTAACGTGGAATTTCCTGATTGCAGGAGTGACATCCTCTGAATGTATGAAGTTGTATTTGTGTAGACAAAAAAAAATGAAATAAAAAAATCCCAAATTCCACCATCAGCTAACTAAAGCTATTATCGCAGCTGAACTTTTCCCATATAAATGTCAAGTGGTATCACAGTTCATCTGCTCTCTCACTCACCCACAGCACATAGTATTTCTAATGCAGAAAAAACACTGCATTTTCAATCTTAAATAAAAGGAAGGAAGGCAGAAGAATAAAACCAGCTTCTTTTTCCTCCTTTTTTGTAAGTAACCTTGAATGAGAACTGTGCAGTTTATGCCTGTGTATCTCATCAAGAATATATGTCATTTCTCTAAGTAAGCATCATATATCTCAATAGTAGGGTCAGTTACTCACCCTTACCCCCTCACAGTAGCTGATCTATCAAGTTAAATCACAGGCTTTTCAATGTGAGTGTCAGTGTAGATCTGGCATTAAAAAAATAACCCACAGTGGGGCAGAAGAACAGTAAACAATGCAGAAAAAGATTTAACTCTTTAAGCTCTCAAGTTGCTAAGATCCAGAGAGGTTGGTGTGCTGCATATGTTCTACTGCAGAGTATATTTTAGTTCAACTGTTTTGAATGCATAGACAATTTTCCATGAACTCATCTTCCCTTCCTTTTTCACACCTCTTGAGCTACATGTTGTCTTTCTTTTCTTTTTCTTCTGCAAGATCTTTACTGCTCCAGCTTCCATATAACCTCTTCCTCTATGACTGATGCCATTACCTGACACAGTCATTTTTTTCTCCAAATTAAATAAGCTTAAAATACATTTCACAGAGGCCTTTTAAAATCCCAACATCTGCTAAAACAGAGAAGGCTTGTAGAATTAATAAGACTTAAACTAATATTTTACTTAATCAGGAGTTTTTCCCTTGGATGTTTTTTCCAAAAATTCAAAGTTAAATTTTTTAATAGGAACAAATGTACAAGTTTCAAGTGGCATACAATTTTTAGTTGAAGCAAGAGAAAAGGAGAGCAAGCCTTTCTGCAACCCAGTATTAGGGGATTCACATCTGTGTAATACCGTACGGTTCACAGCCCCGCTCCAGTGACTCATGGCCTGTACGAGTTGCAATAGTTCCTGCAGAAGAGGCTGAGACCCCGTATAAGACACAGTGGGGCACAGCCAACACCATGATTTGTGGGACATTCCCCTGGGACTTCTCTGGCCCTGGGAGACAGGAGAGAAGCTGCAGAGCATGACTGGGTCCCACAGGTCTCCATCTTCTTCTTCCCCCCACCCCGGACTTTACATAGCCTCGTCTGTATGCCTGTGGGTGCAGATCCAGGACTGTGGCATTCTCCAAACCTCGCTGGGTGTAACTCAACAACAACAAGTGACTCAGGCCAAAACAAGGCCAGGACCACATTCTTAATCCAACAGTATGGATGACCATGCACCAATATCCAACACTGTCCCACACGACATCCTTGTCTCTAAATTGGAGAGACATCAATTTGATGGATGGACCACTCGGTGGATAAAGAGCTGGCTGGATGGCCGCACACAAAGAGTTGTGGTCAATGGTTCGATGTCCGGCTGGAGACTAGTAACGAGTGGTGTCCCTCGGAAATCGGTGTTGGGACCGGTCTTGTTCAACATCTTTGTCGGTGACATGGACAGTGGGATTGAGTGTCCCCTCAGCAAGTTTGCCGATGACACCAAGCTGTGTGGTTTGGTTGATACCCTGGAGGGAAGGGATGCCATCCAGAGGGACCTTGACACGCTTGTGAGGTGGGCTGATGCCAACCTTATGAAGTTTAACCATGCCAAGTGCAAGGTCCTACACCTGGGTCAGAGCAATCCCAGGCACAGCTACAGGTTGGGCAGAGAAGAGATTCACAGCAGCCCTGCAGAGAAGGACTTGGGGGTGTTGGTCAATGAGAAAATGAACATGAGCTGGCTTCAGTGTGCCCTCGCAGCCCAGAAAGCCAGCTGTATCCTGGGCTGCATCAAAAGGCGCGTGACCAGCAGGTCGAAGGAGGTGATCCTGCCCCTCTACTCTGCTCTCGTGAGACCTCACTTGGAGTATTGTGTGCAGTTCTGGTGTCCTCAACATAAAAAGGACATGGAACTGTTGGAACAAGTCCAGAGGAGGGTCACGAGGATGATCAGGGGACTGGAGAACCTCCCGTATGAAGAGAGGCTGAGAAAGTGGGGGCTGTTCAGCCTGGAGAAGAGAAGGCTGCGTGGAGACCTCATAGCAGCCTTCCAGTATCTGAAGGGGGCCTACAAGGATGCTGGGGATGGACTCTTCATCAGGGACTGTAGTGACAGGACAAGGGGTAACGGGTTAAAACTTAAACAGGGGAAGTTTAGATTGGATATAAGGAAGAAATTCTTTACTGTTATGGTGGTGAGGCACTGGAATGGGTTGCCCAGGGAGGTTGTGAATGCTCCGTCCTTGGTGGTGTTCGAGGCCAGGCTGGGCAGAGCCTTGGGTGACATGGTTTAGTGTGAGGTGTCCCTGCCTATGGCAGGGGGGTTGGAACTAGATGATCTTAAGGTCCTTTCCAACCCTAAATATTCTATGATTCTATGATCCTAGCTCAGGCTCTGGCCTTTTCCATATTCTGGTGAGGATGAGATCATTTCTCTGTTCCAGGCATCCTGGTCTTTATATGCTGCATGGTGGGTCACCCTACAGAAAGGGGTTCCCAGGTGCACTTTCATTAGGTGCTTTCTCGGGAGCATCTCTAGGAACAGATACTATTTCCAAAGACTGTGTTTATGCGTAGCATCTCAGACTTTTGTTTCAAAGGATTCTGACTTTATCCCATTAAAAAGGAATGAGGGGGGATGTACATATACTTGAAAACTTTAAAGAAATCTTTTCTTGGTCATATTTAGTAATGTATCTGTGCACTGCAAAGCTCCTCCTCTAGTGCATTTAAGACCCAGCCTGGCTTTCTTCAAAGTCAGCACCTTCCTACTGACAGCAGCTAAAGACCACTGCACTGCAAAGCTGTGCCAAGCAGCAGTCTTACTTCAATGTGTGGCATATAAAATGCTACTGGCTTGGCAATAGAGATGACAACACTCAGTTCATCTCTCAGTTACAGGATATCTCCCTACTCAGGAAGAGGACAAAAGATGTGCTTATATAAAAGGTACATGAATGGAACAAAACTAAGATTATTATTTATTTCAGCCTGAAAAAGACTGGGGTTTACTGTAGGAAAAAACAAAACAAAACACTTTTTCCTCAAAAAAATGTTGAGCTTGCTGCTCTCACAGTGAAACCTTTACACCATGAGCTCTACTGATGCTCTGCAGGAGGGGCTTACTTTACCCCCTGGATTGTAAATGAAGTGGGATGTGATGGACAGTGCAGCCACAAAGAGTCCTGCAATAGGGCAACAGGGAAAGAAAAGGACCTGAGACCAGCTACAATGAAGGGGCACATGCTAGGCCTGCTTGGCATGTTTCTTTAGATTAACAGTAAGTGTTCTACTGGTTTTAGTGTTTATGTCCCAAATGTTAACAGTTTTCCTACAAATAATGCAGAGGTAAGTAATGCAGCATACACAGACATATAAGAGGAAATGCATTAGCTTTAGATGCCAGGCCTTCAATGGGTGGTGGATTTTCCAGCTCAGGCTCCAGATATCGGTGGTCTGCAAGCATGGCTCTGGAGAACTCCCTCTGGTCTCACCATCCTGATCATTTTTCCTTCAGGCTCCTTCATTTCAGGAAGGTGCTCTTTGGGAAGCAGATGTTCATAGCATGCTTGTTTCCAATTTATTAGTTAGAACTAAATAACTGGGCAAAAGTGTAATATGCATATAAACAAACACAATTAGAATAAAATGTGGAAGTAGCAAATTCATCTAATGATCAGGTTGATTAAATTACTTCACATAAACCAACAATTCCTTATAAGCACTGTGTAATGGTTTAGGAAGGCTGCAGTCTTATTTAGCTCTCAGCCTGGAAAATAACAGGGCTTTTATCAACTCTCAGTGCCAAGTGGCATATTTAGGTTCCAGCCAAATAGCTGGTACAGGGAGTGTCAATCGCTCCCAGGCTGAAACGAGTGTTGAGAGTGCGGCTCTGCTGCCAGCTTCAAGAGCTCGTGCAGATTATTGGTTATCTAATGCCAGCCAACCTTTTCTCTCACTGCCCTTTTCCCCTCAAAGCTCCCAACAATGGATTACAGTAGATTACATTGGAGATATTTCAATATTTTAACATGACACTGCTTCTTAAATTTAATATTCAGAAGATAAATTCAATGAAATAGCATGATTTATCACAATTCAGCTGTAGACAGTTATTGCAAAAATCATTCTTTACTCACTGTGCTCGGGGGACTTTTGCTCCACATGTATGCTAGCCAAAAACTTGCATTTAAAAAGATGCAAGAACATTGAAGTAGATGCGATCCTTAACTTACAGAGATGGGAAATCAAACAGGTGATAAAGTAGAGACATAAAATCTTAGAGAAAGGTTAAGCCAGAAAAAAATTTACACATAAAGATTTTTCACTTAAAAAAATTCATTTTGGGAGCTTAATTTTTGCCTGCAGTAATACCTGCCTCATGACAGAAGTGGCCATGGGATATTTGGTTTGTGTTTGGTTTTTTTGGACATTAGCTTCTTTTAAGATTCTTAGCACTTTGTTTTTACCAAAATCCTTTTCTTACTGAAACTGGGATTGCAGCCACTGTGCAGGGTGTAATTTCTGAAAGTGTAAACCACACAGAAGGCTGGACACAGCCATACTTTAAAGAGCAGAATCAGGTGCTACTCTCTGCATACTCCCTAGAACTGTGCTTTAGCTACATTAAACTCTCCAGTAGCAAAAAACTGTGTTTATATGAGAGAACTAGTGATATCCCATTTAACATGAATCTAGGAATCCAAAAGACAGTTGCAGAGTCTCGGCAAATCACACTAGATTAACGTATTCTAATTGGTGCCTGAAATGTTCAGATCAATGTCTTTGGGCTTTTGGTGAGCCACTTTTTCCCCTTCAGACTGACAGAGGCCACAATACATGCAGTTTATCATTTCAAGGCATAAGAATTAGGCTTAGACTAATTGGAAGATTTGCCTGTTATTTAAATGAAACTTGTTTGCAGTTTCATCATCCATGTGGAATCCAGAAAAGCATCAGACTGTTCCATCAATTTATTTAGAAAAGAATAAATGAATAAATAGGCTGACAATTTTCTCCCCTGGGACTCACACTGTCACTGCATTGTTTCTCTATTATTAATTACCTATGTAAAAATAATTCACTGTACAGCAGTATATACTCCATGCTGTAAAGGACTGGATCAGGTGCTTTTCCGTTTGTCTTTGTGTGCATTTAAATCTCTAGGTGTCAGCAAGTGATGCTCTATGATGCATTCACTGAGGGAAGAAAGTGAAATTCAAGTTGCAGACATCAAAGGGTTACAGCCTATAGTTTTTGGACGCATGCAGTAATAGGGTTAGTTCTTTTCTATTTTGTATGAAAGGCTTATTTGCAACTTCTGCTCTGCTCCAGAGGTCTGGATTCAGACTGTCTTGCAAGCAGTTCGTGTGCAAGGCTGAGATGTAATATGCTAGTAGATGTCACTGATAGGTCGAGTCCTTCAGATGCTGGAAGCCCACAGAGCCCCTAATGAAAAGGGGCAGAAAAGAAGCAAACACATTTCTTTGTGTCAGAGTGTTTTCACAAACCCTTTTCAAGTCTTTGTTTCGCATACAAAATTCTTGACACAATTTAGTGGAGAAAAAAGTTAAGAATCTATTTTCAATATGCCAATACTCTATAGGTTTATTGTACTGAACTAATAGAAGAGAGAGGGAAGGAAAAGGACAGTTGGGAGTACTCGAGACTTTCCTCTTATTAAACCAGATTGTCATCCACCCTTCACCTGAGAACCAGAGGGACAGTAAATTCATCTGCATTCATTACACTATTAGGTCTATCCAAAATAAATATTTTCTTACATGTCATCTGAATAATTTTTTTAGGATCATTCAAATAATGCCACATTTCGTTTGTGTCCTACAGACTTTGCCATGTGCCTTCTATCCCCAATGCTGCAATATTATTAATCCTTTAAAACTTGCAAAAACTATGTCAAAGCATAAATTCAGTCTTCTCAGTCCTACATCCCAAAGGGGGTCTCACAATTTCAGCTCCAGTTCTGTGTAATTTCAAAGCTGCTTCACTGATTCTTCCAGGAAACAGTTCCTTCCCAGACAAAATTTTCGAAAGGGTTCAGACATCCAGCCTCCCTGAAAATGCTACCAGTAATCCAAGAGAAACACTCTGAGAATTCCTCCGAGAATGAGAGAAGTTATTTTTTCTTATAGCCCTCTCCTGTATTCTCTGCAAGAATGGTGCTGTCTTTAAAGCATTCTTCAGACAAAGATGTGGCTTTGGGGAACACAGCAGTAAAAATTTGTGTTCCCATTGGGTTTTTTGTAGAGCACAGTGCACTTTTCAGCATCTTGTATATTATCTGCTCCTTGCATAAAGGAATTCTAAACTAAATTCCTTGTGGGAACTCCCTCCATATAATGCAAAACTTTAATTTGTGCCCTCTGCTTCTTGCATTTGACACAAATTCAAACTGTCTTGCATAAACCATTCTTCCTATTCCCTCAAGAATTTCATAGAGCAAAATGATCTCACTTCTCAGTCTCCTCTTTCACAGAGTAGAGCCCTAATTTCTTTGGTTTATTTGGGACAACTAGTGTCCCTCAATCCCTCCATTATTCTGCTGCTTCTTGCTGCATCATTTTCTATCACTATTCTTTGAAATAAGGTGATCAGAAATTGGAATGATGGTGCAAATATGGTCTCTGCAGTACGAAAGGGAGGTAATTTTTAAGTACTTCTCAATACAAAACCCACTATGTGAAATTTGCAAAGATCTCTATAGATTTCTGCATATGTATGCACCTGTTTTAATCCTTCACCTTCAGATTTCTTCAGCTACCCATGAACTACATTTTCCTGAACTGCATTTCTGCGTAGTATGATCTTTCAGAGCCTGGTCCTCTGTTTTGTCCAGCACCTCATTACTTTACTTTTATCTAGGTCATACATCTTCCCATACACACATGTAGATTCTTTGTATTGACAGCACTCCCTGTTTCTGCATTATCTGCAAATATTTTTGCTTTGTAGTATTTTCATCTTCCTCAGGCCTCAAACAAGTAGTATGAATAAGAGGAACAAATCTAGTCCAGTTCTCATCCATGTAATTCTTTCTCTTGTAACTCTCTTTCTCATGTAACTCTTTCATTCACATCACAGCGAAGCAGTGTGAGCTCTCTGTAGTCTATACTGAGACCACCTCTTAATCCACACAAACATATCGCCTCCTTGCAGGAGGCTTGAAGTTTCAGTGGTGTGCAGTGCCGTACTGCTGACCCCACACATTAGCCTTTTTGTGGTTTTTGCTGTTGCAAAAACATCATGAAACCTACATAAATGGAGATAAATTATATCTCCAGCTTCCTTTTGCCAGTTCTTGGTGCTCTTGCCTTAAAATAAAAATATTATTAGCTTATTAAGACAGGATCATCTTTCTGTTAACCCATGTGCATCCCAATTGATCAAATTACATCTCAGTAAGAGCCCCTCAATTCTGCCTCTTTTTAATAGCATTTTCTCCACCAGTGCTAGCCATATTGCTGTCTGCTTCTTTCTGTCAACTCTGACATGGCAAAGCAATTGCTCAGCACTAAGCGATCTATGATACATGAATACTTCTTCTCTAAACAACACAGCATGAGGATTTCAAAAATACTCAGAACAATGGCTTAATGATAAGAGATCCAGGGTACACATTACATGAATGCCACTTTTCAAAATGGCACAGCGGGAGGATTTCAGAAACACTTAGCTCCTCCTGCTCTTTGAGGATCAGTACAACATACCCTGTTGATAGAGCAACTCAGCCAAGAAGAGCTTCATGTAAAGGAACTCTGAATTTTTAACAGGTTCTTTTACACATGCGCACCACTGAAACTTCCAGCCTTCTGCAAGTATTTGCCACTCATAATCTCAGTTCACAACACCCTATAAGAAACCTCTTTCAATGTTTGCTACTTTTGTTCTTCTCCATGCTGGCAGCATGCTCTCAAAGCACTTCTTATATGAGGATACTTCAAAACAGTGAGGGATATGATACACATTCCCATACAGTACAAAGAAGTTTTACAGCATGCAAAAAAGGGCAAAACCAAAACCCTCCCATATCCATTCTGGAGCAAAACTGGGACAACAAACAAAATCTCTGGCAAGGCTCTCCTGGTCTTGCGGTGGCTTTTACTGAGCCGTTCTGCCTAGCTGCACAGGAAATCTGTGCAGACCTTCAAATATGTAGTCCTGCCATCCTTAAAGGTGAGGCATAATGAATCGTTGTCCATCCTGGTATAACTGTTGGGGCAGTAGATTCTACCTCTGAGTGAGGCCTGTGAGTTTAGCCTGTATATTCTGGTTCCTGGGAAAAGGTGTCTGAGCCATCTGAAAATACAAAAAAGCCTTGACTTGGTGGAAGAAACATTAGTGATGGGGAGCTTGTAACTCAGTTGCAATGCTCACATTCTCTTTGCATGACCAGTATTTCCCTCCAACTGCGAACTGGTCCCTCAGTCTGTTGAAAAATATATGTGGTTTGCAGTAACTTGTAGCCAACATGCTTCAAGAATGTTTCTTATTGAGCAAAGTACTGCTCTGACTGGCCTGCTCTTGCCTGCTATCTTCTCTTCTTTTGCTGTACTGCTCTCCAGGAGTCAGGAATGGCTTAAAAAAAAAAAGGCACACCCGGGTAGGGTAATTTCCCCAGGCTAAATACACTCAGGATGAGTCCCTGAACAACACAGTCTGATTAAAACCCCCCTAAGAATATTGTGTGAAGTGACTAATTCAGAGTTTCCTAATATTTACAAGGCCAGGGTCCCGTATCTGAAACATACCCCTACTTTTATCTATCCATCACAGGGGGTTTTGGCTCTGACTATTGCTTTCTCTGTGTAGGTTTTATATTTTCCTAGCACTAATAGCAGCAATGTCTGCACAGTTGTATTTAAAGTTGTATCAAAGATACCCAATAACGAGTGCACACTTACAGAGAATTTCAAAGTCATCTGTAAAATATAATTTGGGGCTGAAACTCAGCAAGTGAAATCTCATCCCAGAAGCAAATTCTTTTGTAACATTTAAGGGGATTGAGGGTGAGGGGGGAGAGGGAAGAGAGAAAATTACTGCAAAGGTGAACTAAAAAGTGCTTTGTGGGGAAGTGAAGAGACTTCCTTCAAAGAGCTTAGAATCCCAAATATTGAAAAGAATATGTGTGCAGACTTAAATGTGACAGACATTTTTCCCTTTGAAAGTCAGTTCCTGCTTAAATTCACAGTGAGTGTCAAGTGTTTGCCCTTCAAATGAGGCTGAATACTTATTTTTGAAGGCCTGCTCTTCACCCCAAGCCCTGACTTTTGCTCATAATTAGTTAATTGTGTGCAAACTCCCACCTATTAAATAAACCCATAAGTGGCCTCTGAGCAGAGAGTCGTTTGGTAGTTTTCTCAATTCCCTTTTTTGGAGCACTCCTGCATGAGGCTATAGTATCTGATTTATTGAAGGGTTCTGATCAAGAAGCTCGTGCTGGACCACTGTGGACAATTAAGAAATGTGAATCTCTTCCCACTGTCATTTCTGAGGGGAAGAAATTAAAGGCACTACAATTCTTCTCCCTAGATTCCTTCTAATGGTTCAAAGCAAGACTGATGACACAGTACTTGTGTGCACGCAAATATGACCCTAACAAAACCACGGTAATTACCATGAACCTGTAAGTCCTTTCCCTTACTTTTAAAGCCATGGTTTATCAGAGAGAAACAAACCAAAAAGTGTAAGCCAGGATAATAATAAGAAGAAATGGGAATGCGAAGCTAAGTACTCAACAAAGCTACACCAAGACACAGATGAACAGACAACGACCAAGGGCTTTTACACTTTCTGTGATGGATTGACTGGAAGAAGGGAAGGGAGCAAGGGTGCATCAGTCAACAGCAGCAGCAGATGCCTAAACAGTGTTGGCCAAGTAGTCAACAAGTCTATACTTCCCATGCAGAGTGGTGTATAGGAGAAGGCCCTCAGCAGGAGGTATTCTACCAGCAGAGACATGGGCAGCAGGGAGGCAGATGGCTGTACACAGCCATGCCCACAGCAGGAGAACAGAAGCAGCCTTACCTGTGCTTGCCTGAGAGCAGCACTTGCTGTGATTTAGCAGAGCAGTGATTTCTACACCCTTTGCTTCCTGCAAGTGCCAAGCATATTTTTACAGCTGTCCTGCACATGGAGGCAAAACAGGGAAAAGATTGCTTTCCCCAACAGGGCTATTCTCCCATGAAAAAATACAAAACAAACAAACAAAAAAAAACCCAAAACCAACCAAACAACAAAAAAACCCAGAAACAACATAATAAATCCACTGGACAGACTTCCCATCAATATTGACAAAAAGAGAGCAAACTCCTGAATAAGACCATTCCAGCCATCTCAAATTCACTTCCATGCACCTTCCAGTTTACGATTAGAGCAAGGTACCATTGCTGCGACGGATGGCAGCACTTACCAACTCCTGGCAGCAATAGCTCTGTGATGAGCTGAATCAGGCAGCAGGCAAGCCCTGCCTCTTCCCCATGGAGCTGCACTCCATTACAGCTGCCAAAACCCTTTCCACATGCAGGGAATTAAGTTTCACCCACGCCTGTGAGTTCAGTATTGCATCTATTCTGAGAAATTGATTACATCCAGGCTGAGGAGAGCAAGGCACAAACATACCAGGAGATGTGCCCAAGGTCACATCGCTAATCTATTGGAGAGCTCAGAATGGAGGAGAGATAGATCTGCTGGCTTCTACTCCTTTGATTAATATCCAAACCAACATGTCCTCTCTTCTGCCCTGGTCTAAATCCAACTTAATTAAACTAACTTTGGGTGTGAACATTATTAAATCAGTAGAAACCTGGGTAATATCAGATTAACTTATCCCTGCAAATGTAGAACCACCAGTCAAACTGCCATAACCTGTTTTTAAACAAAAATACACAAATCCCCACAGTGGTCCCACCAGCCTGGCTGGTTTGGTGTAGAATCACACCTCTGTAGACCAACACTTTGGCAGTGCTGAGAAAAGCTGTGCATGGCACACAAGAAGGGAAGAAAAGTCAGGCTTTGCCTAGCAAAGCAGAACTAATATAAGAGGATGTAACTGGCAGCTCTAAATTTTCAGTTGAAGCAGTGATCTCTGCAAAATATGTAATATTGGAGCTGTAATTATTAGGAATTGGGATTATCTATTCAAACAGCTGAGTAGCCTAGGGAAGTAAGCCATGGAGGGAAACACAGAGTCTCTAATTAAACCAGCTGACCTGGTTGGAAAAAACAGACCAACTATGGCTCTCATAAGTCCTTCTTTGGGTCTAAAATGAAAGCCACAGATTTTGAGCTGAGAGCAGACTGGGAACAATTGCTCTGAGTGTTCGACCTTCTGCAAAGCTACTCAGCAAAGTCATGCCTTGCATGTGATACTTACTGTGTAAACACAGTTATCTGAATCTCACTGTCCCTCTGTGTTCCTTCATTTCACATTGCGTAAAGCACAAAAAAAAGCAACAAAGCCCCTTCTTATTGGTCTCAAACGTTACCATCTCATGGTGGCTGCTTGATCTTGACCATCACCACTTAGACCTCTTAGGTCAATATTTCCTGGCTACGCTGATGTGCCTTGTGGGTTGATTACAAAGGAAGCAGTGACTGCTTTAAAGAGAAGTTCCTGTGAAGAATCCAGTGGTGAAAGGAGCCTGGCTCATAGAAGCACTTGAAAGGAAATACCAGGTGCCAAGTGCTTTGGTCTAGAGGCTCTATTTTCCTGGCTGTGGGTAAAACATAGGAGTGAAGCCAAGAGGAGAGTCACGTCAGTACTCAGCATCATTCTTTGCTCACTCCTTTACTCTGTGAAGACCCTTGTGGGTGGAAATTATATTCCCATCAGTGATAGATATTGCCAGAATTAGCAGCAAAAAGTCTGGTCTTGCCACCAGAGGTTCATTAGCATACAAAATGTCTCTATAAGAAAAAACTGTATCAATTGCTGATGCTCTGCTCCATTGTCTTCAGTGTTGCTGTGCTCAGGCAGAACAGTTCACCCACCCTTACTCTGAGGCAATTCACACTCAGATGGAATGAGAGAAGGGAGAGTGAGGTGCTGTGTAGGAAGAAAGTGCTAAAACTCTATGCAAATTACACTTTACAAGCGTGAAAAACAACTAGATGGAAGGAAAAATCAAGATAAATAGGGGGAGGAGAATGGTTAATTACCTTGCACTTTGCAAGGACTGTGTTAGCTTCAGATAGGCTCCCTTCAGTATGGGATAGATAATTCCCAACAATATCACCACATTGCTCTCAGAAAGATAACACTGAAAAGGGAAACTAATTTTAAGGAAAATAATGTATTTAAGAAGAGAGAGATTTCACTGTATGGTCATTTTGAAGTGGGCAAATTAACAATAAAAAAGCCTCACATGTACCATAATCTCTGATTGTTTTATTTTAATAGCTAGCTCAGCACAGAAGATCCCCTTCAGTAAGTAGAGATCTAATTTCTGTTAATTTTGTGCAAGTCTAACAGAGCCACTGCTGTTCATTTGTAACTTGTCCCCCACCCCCTTCCCTGTCATTACTTCTAGGAATATATTTCTTGAAAGCATGATGAATATCAGCAGAATTTCTCTACTAACTACAAGCTTTTGCAGTCCAAACCAAAAACTGCTGACCAGTTAAAAAGTGGACAGGAAAATGCATAACAAACATGACATCAGGAAATTAACCCCTTTTCCCAATTGTGCTCCACACCATCTCACCATCTGGAAACACTGAGAAAGATGAAAATGCTCTCACAAATCCCGCACCCTGACATCAGAGCTCAGGAGGAAAAATTGCAGCTTCTCTGACTTCCTAACACAGCATTATCTGAGGGCCTTGCTGCCCATAACACATACATTTTAATAAAAATTCTTTATTTGTTTACATACTGCTTAGCCTAAGAGGAACTGAGAGACAAAGGCAGACCTTTACAGATGTTAGCTGCTTCAGCAGAGTTGCATGAGTCTGAATCAAAGTGTTTACTCATGATCACACACATTTGTGATGGAATGAGAAATTGAGTATCTCTTGCGAGAAGAGTAAATTAACCAGTTAATATTAAAACATCTTTCTTTTCTAATGGTGAAACCATTTACCACAAACCTGCTGTCCCGGAGGAGCAAGAGGATGCTCCAGTAGCAGAGAAACACTGGGAACAAGCCATTGCTTTAGCCCATCTAAAATAAAGAGTTAAAAGAGGGGGAAGACTCACTGCATCTTAAAATAAATACGGAAATCTACAGATACATCTACATACACACAGAACAGTACTGCACATTTATGAACTTGATCACCAGTGGCAGAGATGAAACAGCATCTGTTTTGAAACCAGTGGCAATGGGAAAGGTAGACAAGTCTAACTTTTGGTTCAGAAATGGCGCCTTCACTTTTGCAATGAGCTAAATACATTAAACAGTAAAGGGTTAAAGAATAGAACTGTATAGCTTGCTAGGCTTGTTACAGCTAACCCATATACACAATTTTGGGGGCCTACCCTTGCTTCCCACTTTGAAACTTGACCTCACAAGTCTTGCTTCTGGGTTTCAGTGCTTTAGACATTGTTAGAGCAAGCCAAAGTTTTATCTGAAACTTTTTAACATGAAAAAATTACTTTTTTCCCTAAATAAATAATTTCTTGTACCTTTTTCATTCTATATTTTTTTTGTGTTTGTCAAGTAAAAGAATTTTTCTGTTTTCTAGCTTTGGGACTTCTTTATTCCTTTTTTTCTCTCCATTTTTAATCTATAGGTGCAAGGAAAATTGGCAGATAAAATTAACATTTAAAAATGCTTAAAGGTGGGTGAGAAAAACAACTAATGAACATTCAAAAGCTAAAACAAACCAGTTTTTATTTTCTTTGCACATAATTTTAAGAAGCTGACTTACATATACATATATATATGTATATGCTATACACATTACCTTTTTTTGGCAGCTCTGATCACAGTATGTGTTCTCCAGACTAGAAAAGCATTAAACCAGAGTTTCACTACAAAGCCTATAACTGAGGACAGAGTGTGAGCTGTATGTTTCATAGCAATCCCACTGAGAGAATTATTTTTCTCCATTCTGAACAAAAGGATGTAGTCTATATGTCCACTGCAAATGTATGTATCTTTGTGTAGTCAATGAAAATAAATATATATTATTATTTGCTTGTTTCATTTCTCTTTCCGAATTTAGTGTCAGAGGACTAGGAATAGCATAAAAATAATAAAAGATGCATAATGAGCTCAGGATCTCAAAATACTTTACAGAAGTGCATCAGAATAACTTGGTCTCCTCTACAAATGAAGCTGTTGAAGCACAAAAGAAAAGCAGTGCACTGGAGTCAGTGACAGAGCAGGGAATACTATCTGTGTTTCACAATTCCTGCCATTATTTGCTGTCTATAAAACCTTCACAGACAGGGTGTTCAGGAGAGGGCGAAAGAAGCATCCTTTGGCATTTTCCCTATATGGCCAGGTATGAAAAGAAGTTACGTCTCCTGGAAACTGCTTCCACTGGAAGAAGCCTTTCCAAGTTGGAAGGAACAAAATATGATCGGGACTTTCAGCCAGAACAAGAATAGTCAACAAATCCAACACTGTTACAGACTTGGGTAACATTCTGCTGGCACTTGGAGTACATGACAAGTCCCCAGTGCTCATCTACCAAGACATCAGTGCTGCAGTCAGATCCTCAAATAAGAAGAGGCACGGGTTTGCCGGAGAGCTAGAGAACTGACTATGATCCAAAATTATTTTCCAGGGTGGGGTTGGGTGACTTTGGCATGACACTTCACATCTTGCAGCTCCAGTTCCACACAGAATAGCTGCAGACAATAATAATTCTCATGTTAGTGAGAAATACTTTCTAATTTCCCAAAGCCAAGCCCAGCAGGAGAGCCAGGTATTACTAGCACCACCTGGTAGACTGAATTTATGTGCCTGCAAGTTCAAGAACAAGTAGTGATGCCAACAAACGACCATTTCTCAAAACTCTCCAACTTTACTGAGCTTGTCTACCTAGAGAGAAATAACTTCAGAGAAATAAGTATTTTGGCAAACTAGGGGAGGGTAGATCGTGCCCTAGTTCATCACATCCTAGTATCTAAGACAGTCCCTGACATACAGGGACTATTTATATAATCTTCAGACATCCACACTCACGGTATATCAGAATCACTTGTTTGCAAGAGTCACACATGTTACCGTCAATAGGAGAAGTCAGACTTGTGTATCAGGTCATGCAAAGGTTTTAAAGCATTTCTTCCACCTCAGTCAGAAATCCAGATACAAAAGCTACCTCTCAAGGACATCGCTTGGCTTTGAGATACACCCGAAGGGCTATATTAGGTCCAGAAATCAATGACTAGCTTGAACTGCATCATCAACATGCTGTAGGCTTTCTTCACCTGTGACACCTATGTTGATGATAATTTCATATTGCTTAAGTGCTTCAGACAATCGTGTGTGAGAGGATGCAATAATGTGAGAATTGTTTATACAAAACTGAGGAATAGATTTCAGCATTTTAGGATATGTGGCAGGTTTTTCTCTTTGCTGATGAGTAGTGCTGCAAGCCAAGCAAAGCTGCAATTCCTTCAGCTATATTGTGTATCTACGTGTCAAGTAAACGGCACTGCTGGGAGTGATGGGTGGTTGCACCAATGTGCAGGGGGCAGTAGGAAATTTTGTGTCATTCAGAAGAAAGGAATAAAACGGGAGAAACTGAAAAGCAGAGCAAGGAGATGGACTTTACCTTCCCCTGGTGCCCCCACCTCTCATGTCAAGCAGGAATTTTCCATCTCTCCCCATTTGTGGGCAGACCTGAGAACCTGAAGGGCTACAGTACAACAGGACACTTCAAGGGATGGCCTGTGGCTTCAGCTCCCTTGGAAAAGCCAGCAGGATCTGATTAACTGGGCAAGAAGGGTGAAAGTCTGTGTATCACCGGTGTTAACCTTGCTCTTGTATTTTATCTCCTACATTCACTTATCAGCAGGAAATCTCTCTTGCTACTCCACAAAAGAAATTTCCATCTGCTTTGTGATATGTATGGCTTACAGTACTACGATCCTTCCTCAAGCAATGACATAAACTCTCCTAAACTATATTGCTCTATAGGATACAAGCAAGACTGTGGTGGAGGCATTTATATATCTGTAAAGTCTGAAAGGAAGAGATATGTATTTTTATATCTGTGGGATTTATAAGGTACAATTTGAGAATTTCTGTCCCTTGTTACCAGTCAGCATCCTAAACACATATATAGTAAAAGGTGAACAGGATTCCACTAAGGCCTATGGCCCACTCCATAGTTTTGCAAAGGATATTATATCAATTTTACTTTTAAAATCCTACTAATTTATTTTTTATAAAGATGTATGTTGCCACTCTTAGCTGTAGTTCAAAGGTTTTGTTTAAGAATTTCTAACTACGAGAGAGAATGACTAGATGAGGCTCGGAAATTCATCAAGTCACTACTTCAAAATGCTTCTGTGGTGAAAAGCTGCATCCTGCTGCTCCTCAATCCAGCATCAGGCACACTAACCTGACAAGTATATGGTGCACACAGCAGTCCCTTATTGCTCAATTTCATTTCATTGTGGTTTCTGTTTAGCAAGCAATAGTCAGGAGATGCCATTGCCCTTAACTCACTGTAAGTAGCGAAGCAAATTCTCCCCTTTTTATATCTTGTTTAAAAGCAAACTCCTTCATCTCCGATCAAACTAACTGCTCACAAGACACTTTGATCCCCAGCATGTACTCCCAACATGAGCTGAGTAATGCCAAGTTTTGTTCCCACAGACAGATCCCAACAAGTGCCACTGCACTGTCTCCAGTCTTTTCTGACAGCAGTCAGTCCAGGCAGGAGCTGAGAAAGTCATTTCACTTAACACACAGCTCTCAGCAAATGCCACCATCTGCTTTTAAATGGTTCAACAACCCCTGCATCAGGTCTGAAATTTCCCATCAAATCCTGCAGCTTCTGACAAGCGATAATTTAAGCTTTCTGCTACACCAGCTTTTACAGACTGTGATAGCCTTGCTCTAGACTTACGCAAAAGTCCACAATCACAGACCCTCATGCCCTAAATTGCACTGACAAGGTAAGGGGGGACATGGTGACCTGGGATGATGAGCTTACCCAAGTTTGCAAAAAATGCAAGGAACAAGACAGAGCAGGGAATATTTTTAACCTAGATCAGAGTTGTCCCCACCACTTCAGCGTATAGCCTCAAAACTGCATTCGGACCATGGAGAAAATGACACAGAACAGCAAAGATGCACAAACACTATTTATGAACTTCATACTATAAATTTGCCTTTGCATTCTCCTGGAAGTCCTTTGTAGACCTCCTCCTTCGTAGTCCTTTATTCACCTCCTCAGATTCCTTCCCACCAAGCTGCTAAGTAGGACCGAGCTGAGTACCAGCTACACCTTGTTCCTGTAGCCTTGCTTTCTGCTGGATCAGAACAGATGTATGGTGAAAGGGTTGCTATAGCATACTTGCTAAACCACCCTCTGGACATACCACCCAAAAAGTGTACAACAGAGGAGATACCTGATTGACCAGCATGCAATTGAACACTGATGTCATCATACTTACCTTGTGATTAATTTGTATTTATTATTTTCCTGGTATATCCACAAGCACAGTACTGATGACAGTTGGCTATCACACGCAAGGGCAAGGGACGACACATTCATAGTAACTCTGACACCACTCTCCAGAAATGCTGAAGAGCGAATAATTAAAAAGATGTCTGGGCATTAATATTTGCCAGGTGAAGAAATCACATAACATGTCCAAAACTAGGCTATTGCAGCAATCCCTAGACTTTGCAGATCAGATTGCTCTTCTAAATGTGCTTATTTTCTAACTTTTTGCTACAGACAGGTGACAATAATTGCACGATCATAGTTACAACCCAGATGTGGTTGCTTGCGGAACTTTTCAGCAGATGCAAGGGACAGTTAGAGGTATTAACTTCACCCAGCAGAGCTCTTGAAATTAGAACTGCCTTCTCTGCGGAAGTTTATCCATAGGCAACAGGTATTTATTTCTATGCCTGCAGGTAAAAGCAAGTAGTAATAGCAATTGCAAAGCAATACATTTCTAATTGCAACAGATCACACCCTTCAAGGCTAGACTTTGAGATTATTTTCTGAGTCCTTAAGCATACTAAACAGTTTTTCTAGCAAGATACAGTATACTTTCAGCAATATAAACAACGAATTGTAGAATACCTGGTTAAAATCTTTTAAGATTAGATGGGGAGGTATCTCTTTCTTACACATGTGCAGACACACACACATGAAAATGAGCTTTGCGCTTTCACATTGCAAACAAAGTATTTAAGTTCCCTCTGAAAAATCTGTATGAAATAAAAACAGGTATTTGCTCAACATATTGCTGACTGTGAGGCATTGCCCACTGCACATCCATTTCATCACCAAGACTGGGCATGGGACAGATCTGACCTCCTGACGCAATGGCTCACAGAGAAACAGCAACCACACCAGTGCTTCTACTAGCCCACCACCATCAGGAGGGCTGAAACAAGCAAACTTTGCTGACAGCTGCACAAGGGTCGGAGCCCACCACCAGCCAGAGTTCAGATCAGAAGTAAGTGCTCACTTGCTAAGCCAGAGCAATTCTATTGAACCCCCCAGGAAAAAAAAAAAAAAAGAGACCCAAAGCATGACTGTTAACTTGTACAAGCTGCTTTTCTGTTTTTGCAAGTTATGATATAAGCAGTCCTTTTTTTGAAAACCCCAAGAGAAAGACCCTTTGAGAAAATATTTATTTATTCAGTGTTATCCTACAACTGTATGCCTTATATACCTTACCAAGACTCTCATCCAGGCTATCATCTGAGATTTTCCTTTAAGTACTTCTCTGAATTAGAAAACAAAATCCTCCTTCTCTGCTGTTTGCATCCTCCCAATTTTCCCTTCATACCACTGCTTATTTAACCAGCTTAGCTGAATACTTTAGTCCACTTCTGGTTTTTTGCACTTCTTCAAACATTTTTTCCTGAAGAACACATTGTCTAGAAAACTGGGAACTTGTAGCAGCAACTAACTAATGGACAAGCATGACTCAAACCCAGAATTATTTCGAGCAGAGGTCTAATACCACATGCTCCCCTTCTCTTCCATAACCTGAGCTCTCTCATCAGATTGTGCCTCACATGGTGGGAGATTCCTGAGGTACTGAGCTTTTTTTGAGAGAATGAATGGTGAATCACAGGCAGAGCCAGGAAACAGCTTAGCTGACAGGAGAAAACAAAAATCGACTGACCTTATCTCCCAGGAAGCACTGTCAGATGTGGACTTAAAGGGAAAGAAGACAAAGATGGTAATAGAGGCTAAAGGGCTTCTACTGCCCTACTGGCTTCTGCCTTTGCCTCTCTTGCCCTTCCCCTACCTCCTGTTCCACCCTCCCTCTGATGTCTCACATCCCCTTGTTGTTGCACACCATTGCAGTCGTTCACTGACTCCTATGGCTCTAAAGATAAATTGAGCACAATGCAACAGCTCTGCAAGAGAGTCTGTACCAAAGTGTGTATGTAAACACATATGTATATTTGATATACCACATCTTCCCACCTTGAATGCCAGCGACATGGTGCTATGCTCTGTTACGTGACTTCAGGCAAAGGGCTTGTTCCTGAAGAAAGGAGCAAGCAAGGCTAAATCATCCTCTTCACTTATGACTACATGAACAGAAGAGAGTATCTTCATCAAAAATGGTTCTATATTTAAGCATATTCTTCTTACAGGAAACACTGGAATTTCTATGTACACACTCACTGCAAAAAAATAAAGGAGTACTTTATCAAAAATCCAGTTTTCCACCAGAGGAAAAATTTTCACTCAGACCTACTCAGGTCTTGTTGACAGCTTTCAGACTAGGCTTTCAGCAAACCCCTCAGGCTGTATATGCAAGGAATCTGTTTACCCTGAAGAGTCAAACAGCCCATGTGTGTCCTCCAGCCCATGTGCATGTAGGGGCTACTCTGCAGCTTTCAGACACCCCAGGGGATCTGTGATGGAGAAATAAGTGCTCTTTATCTCACTGATGACAATCAGAGAAATGAAGGGGGGAAAACGGGAGGAAAAGGAGAGGCCAAATCCTTCAGCATGTTGGGTTGGACCAGGGCAAACAGCTGAGGCAACCAAGTTGTTTCAGTACCCCCAGGAGCCTCCCTTCCTTCTGAGCATCCGCACAGAAAATGGCAGCAGCTCCCAGCATGGGCAACATCCATCATTATCATGGGGCAGGCACGTACTCCCTCCTGCTTCTCCTCCACATCCTCTTGGGCAGTGGGCATTACTCTTTCCTCACTCACCGTGGCAATTTGCAGATGTTAAATTATACCCAAGAGGGCCTATAAAATACAAGGGAAGACAAATAAGAATTATAGCTCAGAAATTTATATTAAAAAAAAAAGGAAACAAACAAACCACTATAAAGGCTATGGAATTAAAACCATGTCTTTTCCCAGGTTCCTGCTGAGCTCTAGGTGCATGCAACATTTCATGCAAATCAGATGTAATTTACTGTGTGATTTGTTTCTTCAATAAAAATGTGAGAATATGGAGAACAATAATTTTCCTACATTTTAGCTACACATTTCTCCATAAATAGCATAACTATTATAATCACTTCTTGCATGTGCTTGTAGAGTGATTGCCTCTGTGTGAAATACAGGGAGATCATTTCTGTATTATGCCCAGGATGCTTCACAGAGTTTGGTCATATTTGTGTATGTGCACATATACACATGCACACATATATGTTACTAATAGTGCTATATACAAGTATATGTATAGCATACGATGTATGCTGTATGAGCTGTGTATGTGTTTGTGTGTGCATCTGTGTGCACCTGTGTTTGTGTATGTGTATCAGCCATTTTGCTCTCATTGTTCCTCTTGTCCAGAGCCATGGTATTCCCTCAGACAACGTGGTAGTGAAACAACTGGTGACAAAAATCGAGCTACGGCTGCCATGGACTTCCTGAAAGTAGAGACTTTTCCACTGCAAATGAGAGATGTTTCATCAGTTGCTATGTGGGCAGGTATTAGTTACCAAATCAAAAATACATTCACAATTAGCAATACAAGCAAAATAATAAAATATAAAAATATAGCAAGCAAATAAAATGGTGCCAGTATAACATTGCAATGATGTTGCTACCCAAAGACATTCCAAGAGATAATTCTTTTCCCATACCTCCCAATAGTGCACAATATAAGGGGTAACAAGATGATGAGAACTGTGAGTCCTTCAGTTCAAAAATGCCTGATGAACAGCTATTCTCTGAGGTATAAAATGGCACCGTATGGTAAATAAGGCATTGTCACAATGTCACCTTCCAAGGGGAAAAGCAAAGCACTAGATTTTTTTTCTCAAATGCATTTTATTGAAATCACTGGGTTTTAATTACCAAAACCAAAATGCTAAATTGGGGCTTGGGATAATGCAATTCCTGAAGAGAAACACTTCTGTGAATATTTTCTAGAAGAAACATTTTCTACAATGTTGTAAAAACAGGTACAAAAGAGAACAACGTGCAAGGTTATGAATTGCAGAAGATGCTTATTCCATCTGTAAAATGGACCAGTAACTTTAGAGACACACGCACACGTAGACAATGTACAGGTGTGAAAATAAATTTTTATAATAAGCCTATGTGGAATATAGAAGTGAGAAAAATAGGTGGATAAATTATAGTGAACTTCTGATATTATTCTATATTAACGTATTTTATTACAAATAATTCTGTGGCACTTACTTAGAAAACCCAGGTTGGGTGTGTGGTTTGGAGGAGGAAGTTATTCTGGTAAAGTAGAGCAGCTATTTTCCCAGCTGAATAGTAATAGGAGAATAATAAATTCTTGATTGCATTTTCTTGCTTTTTGACATTGTGTTTTAGATTTGTCATCTGTATACATACATACATAATCAGCTTTGCAATAAATTCTGTTTGGGAAACCATTTCCTGATGGTCTTGATAGATTTGCACATAGAAACATAAAGGCAGACATCAATAAGAGAGGTTTATTCAAGATGTAAAAATTAAAAAAGTAACCAAAAATACTGGGTTTATTTGTGAGTGTAGCAAAAAAAGGGAGGAATCTGGAGCTAAACAAGGGATATAGAACATAAAAATCCCAACTAGCATTTGCTCTGAACCCAGTATTTCAGTATACTGAAAAGAAGACCATGTTTAGGCAATGCAGGAATATTTGTAACAGTGTTTTCCATCTGGGAGAAGGAGGATAATGGTAAAGAGTTAGCGTTGTGCCAGGTCTGGAAAAGAGAATCACCAGCTGTATGAATGAAAGTCTGTATATCAGCCAATCTCAATTCCTAAGGCAAATCTGCTCTTTCCTTGTTCTTTCACTTCCCTTTCCACTCCTCTCTCTGGCAATGGGACCCCTCAGACACAGACACAAGAGCTGCCCTGAGTCTTTGGAGCTGCTCCCATTGCCTGCTGCTCACAGCATCTGACGCTACAAACTGACCCATACTACTCACAGGTACAAGGCACACAGAAACATTGCTTGTGTCCTTCCAGTGGTGGGCAAGACTTTTCCACTCCTTCATTCATCATAACTCCAAAAAGTGCGGCAAGTTTGCTCTCTTGCCCAAGGTTGTCCACTAGTCAAAATTCTAGCTATTTCAGACTAACAAAAGT
Organism: Psittacula echo; assembly: GCF_963264785.1. Classification (NCBI taxonomy): domain Eukaryota; kingdom Metazoa; phylum Chordata; class Aves; order Psittaciformes; family Psittacidae; genus Psittacula; species Psittacula echo. The sequence goes on from NC_137738.1 coordinate 42,804,709, forward strand.
CTGGTTTTCTCCACATCCCTACAGAATCATATTTCTTGATTGGAATCTTGGGAAAGCTCATCCAGATAAAGTCAAACTTCAAGTCAAGGCTTAAGAAGTTGCTATCTGCAGAAAGCCTAAGAAAGAAGCTTCAGATAGACACATAACTATTAGATGACTAATCCAAAGCTGAATCTCTTCCTAAATGCTCAGTCTCTCAACAGAAAGATTCCTGCAGCCCCTGGAGATCTATTAAGGTGCAAGGAGGTCCACGAAGCCTGGTCTCAGGAACTCATGGCTGCTGGGAGGTGAGACAGTGATGAGAAATCTGTCTTGCCACTCCCCTATGCCAAGCAGGTCAACACTCCACTTTGCCTTCTTACTCCCTCAAACTGTTTTGAGTTCAAAGCAAGACAGGGGATATCACTCTGGTTTGTTTCTGGGACAAACCCCAGCATCAGGCATTTTCCCCTTTGTAATATTGCTCTGTCAACTATTTAGTTTAATATCACTCAGAGCTGGACAAGCCTTTCACAGCTGGGAGCTGAGTCAGCTCTTCTCCAGTTCACACATTTTACAAGCAGAAGATTTTCTTCAGTGTCTTTGGTATTTGAAAATTTTCACAAAACCATTTTTTATATGCAGTGCCTGTGCAAAGATTTTATTGCACGTGTTAAAAAATCTGAAATTCCAGCTCTTCCAATGGTGTGCCCTGCACACTGCATCTTCATAGCTTGATTGGAACAGTATGACTGTGAATTGTATTAACCTTGACAAGGGCCAAGTCAAAATTTGCTTCCTGCCAATAATTGAAAATGTGAGCTGAAAATTCACCACTTGTTGGAACATTTATGCCAGCAAATTGGTTTTCAGGTGTATTGCTGGTTTTCAAACGCTCAGGTAATGAGGAACATATTAAACATCTAGACTGATTTATAGGAAAAGAACCCAGAACAGGTGCTGTTACCTCAGCTCAGGATTATTTGCTAGCAGAATATGAATAGAAATGTTTTATACCAAACTTGAACAGTGTATGTCACAGGATACCATCTCTCTCAACACAGATCGTTTTCTTAGGAAGCAATTTCTAGGTCTCAGGCTGAACTCTTTGTTTTCTGGAAACAAAAAAAAAAAATCAATTTGGGGACTCCAATAGCTGGTAGACATTTTTATGATAGCTACAATGCAAGTATGTATTCAGAGGGACTTTTTTTTAACACTCCTGGAGTAGCAGTAAACAACTTCTTTATTGCCTGATAATGCAGAGATACTTACTTTCATCAAAATAAATCTTGAACAGGTTTCAGTACTCCTCTGAAATGAGAGGTTCAGGGGCTGGAACAGGAAGACTTTGGGAGGGAATGATACTTTATTGATTTACTTAGGTAACTATTTTCTTGGCAGTACTTAGCATGTGTGCAAAACACCTATTATGTGTTGACTGTAATTTTTTATAGCCCTCATTTAAAATGATGAAGTGGTTATTCTATGCTTGATAGGGCTTTGTATGTTTTCTAAGACAGAAGCCTGCTTCCAAACGTCGCACAAGCCCTGTGAGCATTTAGCCACAGATTTTCTGCTGCCTTTCAGACTATCTGAAGTTTATCTCGACACACCTAAAAAAGCACCCTCACCCTTTGTATCCCCATGAAAAGGTGTCCCCCTTCCACTCACTACCTTTGTAATTAGGAGTAATATAATGATAACATATCCTCTATATTATATTCACTACAAAACAAATTCCTCAATTTTCCTCTCTACAGTGGACACAGGTCCCTCTTTCCTTACAAATTACAATAAACTACAAAAAGAAGGGGTTTGGGAAGCAGCCTATTTACAGCAGACATCAAAAAGTCCTCTTCACCTTCCATTTTCTCAAGAAATTATCCAGAAGGAAAAACTAGCATATGTCCAGGGCAAAAAAGTCTTGAAAATAACCCATTTTAACTCTGCAGAAGGTCTGTCAAATCTTATCTAGACAATTAATTACTCTGCCCCAAATTCCAGTGTCATTAACTGTCATTAACTGAAAGACAGGATGCATGTAGACACCTTTCAGATAGGTATCTCTGTGCTGTCCCCCCTGCCTCCTAAAGCTTGGAAGGGGACAGGGCCACCAAGGGAACAAACTGTCAATCTATTATAAAGTTAATATCCTAACTCATCTTCATGATAAGCTGAATCTCCCTTGCAAGCCCTTTCCATTGGCACAAAAGAAGCATCATTTGATGAGATCATGTATTATCACCTCCTGCATCTCAGGGCCATCCCAGATTGCACCACAGGGACAGGAGACAAGCAGGAAGCAGTTTTCACTTCTCAGGATTTTAAAACCTTCCCCTGGAATGCTATTGTAGAAGTGGAGGAAACAAATCACAGGGGAGACAAAGATCCGTTCCTTGTAACAAAGGGCCTATCACCCCACCTCTGGTATACGTCTGAAGTGCAGGTTTGACATATAAAGCTTGAAATCATTCCTTATTAGTGTCAGCCAAATATGTATGACAGTTGAGCATTCATCAGCACAAAGGCATCATCCTTGTCCTCTCATCAATGATGAGAGGGGTGACCAGCAGGCATTGGCTATTTGGGGAAAGGGCTCAGGCTGGACCTGACCAAGTTGCACCCAAGGTCAGTTAGAACTGCAATCATTTTGCATCCCCTCTTTTCCTGGCTTTGACCACCAATGCCACCATGAAGCTGAGAAAGCTTTTGAATAAATCTTCTGCATCTCCACTAAAGAAGGTTTTGAGGAGGTTATGGATTACCTCTGATCATCATCACTTTTGGCTCTAGGAGTGAATATTTTTCTTTGTTTACTTTCTTGGAAACAGAAGAAAGGAAACTGAATGAAGAAATCAACATATGGGTTGAACATCTGGGTAGAAGAAGAAAGAAGAGATTCTGCCTTATGGTTTGCCTTATAGCCAACCAAAGTTCACTTATGATGACACCAGTGAAAATAAAAGGAACCTGATAGTGGGTCAAGTAAGATGTTACTCAGTAAGTATTGTACATTGCAAATGTTATATGGGAGGATAAAACACTTGATTAACTGGTTCTGGCAGCCTGGCACACTACAAAAGAATTATTAACACATATTCTACAATCCTCAGCAATTACAGTGTACTTAATCTAGATTTTTATATATATATATAAAATATAACTGTAAAAATAATTTGAGAGTAGAATCATTAGCAACAAGACCAAAGAATGATTAGCAAGCAAGGGAAAAGAGAATTAGTTGGTAGACACCATCATTACACACTCAGATGCTAGTAGTGGCTCCTTGGAATTACAGCTGATGGCACGAGGTTGAAGCTGATCCTGTGGATAAGCCTAAGTATCAATGCACAGAAGAGTAGTTTCACTACGGACTGTTTTTATACTTCTGTTAAGCTATGACAGTTTGCCTACCAAAAGTGCCCAGCTTTGTGTCAGATGGAGCTACCTAGTGAGGCTGCCCCAACTTAGCCAGCTGCCCAGCCTTGCTCCCTGGGAACAAGGAGCACCCTTTTGTGCCTTTTGGATGCCTTCTGTGGCACTGCAAAGATAACAGGCAGATATGTCCAAACTCAGGTCTGAGGCTTAGATGTCCTCTGAACCTGCTCACCTATGTCAAGCACCTGAAACCTTGCCCTACTGTCATTTGTGAGAGGTGAAAGAAAGACAAACCTCTGCTGCTCTCTGGGATGATGGGACTCAGCGTGACATCTCCAGATCTGGAAATCATCTATTCCTCCTGCAGGAATCATATGCCCTCATGTAGTTAAAGAGTTAATACCAACCATATGGTTGATTACAGCAATTATTACAAACACAATGTCTAATGAAGGCAAAAATATGGTAAAATAATTAGACTTAATTATGACATTCACATTTCAAATTACGTTTCCTTTATCCTGTGTGAAAGACAAAAAATTCCTCCTGAAATTCAGCAAGCTTAAACTTCCTCTGCATTTCCCAAAGGGAGGGTTCCTGCAGTATTGGAGAAAAGAGGGGGATGTGTTTATGAAGCCCCAGAAAGTGAGACTACATAAGGCATCCAGGCTGGGTGTTTTGGCCCATCCACAGCCTTTTCTTTTTGCAGAAAAAGAACTTTTCCTCCTGTCCCAGTGCTCTCACAACTGGCTGGAAGCCTCAGAAGGGTTAGAAAGGCAATAAGAACCCTGAAAAAAATCCCACAGCTCCTTCAGCCCCTGTGTTATTTCACACACTGGAACCTAGCTCCTCACACCAGCGTTGCTCAGGAGAGTCTCTTTGATGTTCCTTCTAATGGCAAGCATGACCTGGAGCTCCAAATGGCAGCTCCATCTTCCACTACTTGAAGAGTTCCTCTTTCTCCTTCGCTTCCCTAAGCCCACACATCTGGCCCAAGTCACTTTCAATTTACAAAAAGCAGTCTCATTTTGGAAGTTTGTAATACATACTTGCGCATAAAATATTGGCTGCAAGCAGAGAGGGGAGTTTTGTGTTGGTGCATTTGTCACAGTGCTCAAAATTCCAGCTGTATCGATCGGCTCAATTCATTTTACAGGGCCACTTTCATTAGCTAATCCTGGGGAGTTCACTGCCCTATATCTACTAAGTACACACTCACACATACACACACACATCCAGAGTGGGAGAGGACAGATTTCATTAAAGTGCACCACAGATGGGAAGGTATCCAAGTCACTTCCAATACATTATATCAGCTCAACTGGAGGTTTTCCTTAGAGTTCACACAGTTCATGGTTAAAGCTTTTCTTTTTGATGGCCTGAGTCACACACTCTAGTATGTGCTTCATGATCACTGCCTGCTGGCTGAAAAATATTTATGCTGTGTGGCAAACTTCAGCAGGAAAATCATTTTGACAAAATACACAGTAAGAGCACTTGGTCTGCTCTACTTTATGTCAATATGAAAGTGCTTTTCATGTGGCCTCTTGCTTTATTCACTCTAACAGCTCAGTGGGAACCTGCAAGGTTAATCAAGAACCTGTATATGAATGGATGCTCTTCACATAACCTGAAGCCATTTCTTCTGCATAAAGTCACTGATCATGACTTAAGAATGGCTACTGTAGTGGTTTACGATCCCTGGGAACATACGCAGGCACATGGCACATTGTGAGAATGAAAATAAACCTAACTTGAAACTAAAATTGTTTGGCACATACCTAGCAGGCTCCAGAGCCCGTGTCTGTGGTGGTTACTCAGCACTGTCCCCTAACAAAAGGCAACCACCTCCAGCTCACCCACTGCCTCTCTGGGCAGCTGCAGGTCCCCTGTGTCCTGCCCTGCTCTGGTTCTCCCCTTGCATGATCCCTGCCTTTGCTATTTGGCAGCGAGGTACAGCCACGGCACCCCTCCAGGGCTGCTGGTGTGTCTCATGCCTGATAACTCTTGTCAGGTGAAAAAAACACTCGGTGCAGGCAGGATTTGATATTACAGCAATATATATACGCAGATGGGAGCCATCCTCCTTTGCAAAGTAAATTCCAGCCAACAGCCAATGCTACCTGCGTCTAAATAATGTAATGTTCAAAGGAAAACTTGCCAGACCATTAGTTGTTCTGTGTAATAAATCACACCCCTTTGAAACTCTCTGGGTGCCATAGCAGGGCACCATACAAACTGCAGAAATTCCATCAAGGCCCCCAGGATAGCAGGATGGAGGGGGCAGCCCAGCACTCCATGCAAGTATTTTTCTTTTTCAATATCCTCAGTGCCATATGTGATTCTCTTTAGGGTGCCATTTCTGCACAGGCAGAGTCCTGCATCCATTGCCCACCCAGACTTGCCTGACCTGCTGCCAAACACCATCCCTCTTGCATTGCCCCCACCAGCCTCCCCAGCTCCAAAACCACCAGGCTCCTAACTAGACAACAGTCCTGAAGCCTCATCCCCAAGGAGCTCAAAGACGCTTGTCCAGATTTCCCAGTGAGGAATTCCATGAACCCTTTAAATAAATCATGTGATGAAATTGTTTTCATTATTCAAGCAGTTCTGCCTAGACATGACTGGCCCCACAAATTTACCTTGCTGTGCAAGGTACTTAAAGGCAGCAGTAGTACATACCTCAGGATGCTCTCCTTGGTGGGAAGATCATAGAATCATAGAATAGTTAGGTTTGGAAAGGACCTTAAGATCATCTAGTTCCAACCCCCCTGCCAGGAGGGCACTAAACCATGTCCCACAAGACTCCATCCAACCTGGTCTTGAACAGCACCAGGGATGGAGCATTCACAACTTCCTTGGGCAACCTGTTCCAGTGTCTCATCCCCCTCACAGTAAAGAACTTCTTCCTTATATCTAACCTAAACTTCCCCTGCTTAAGCTTGAACCCATTACCCCTTGCAGAGAGGGAGAGCCAGCTGGTAGGGCTTTGAAGCAAGTACATTTTTCCCAAAAGGTGAATTAGCATTTCTTTTTCAAAGTGACCTCAGCTGAATAAATCATCAACTCAAGAAAGGTACAAAGACTAAGCCGCGGGATTTTCAAATGCTGCTCAGGCATGTGAAATGCAGAAATGCCTGTGTCTGCTTATAGGATCCATAGTACTACCGACTGGGACAGTGCACATAATTGTCACTGTAAAGTGGCAAAATTTTCCAGCAACCCACAAGTAGGAATTTTTGAGAACTTACGTTTACCCTATATGTAGAAAAAATAAGTGCAGTCAACTCGTAATACTCACTGGGAAATGTGGACTTTTTATTCATTCATAGTACTTGAAAGACTTCGCTCTTACAAAATCCACATTCACCTAGGGCAGTTTTCAGACCATTCACAGTTATCTGAGGTTGAAGCCTTGGAAAATTGCTACAGGGCAGAGAAGGAGTGAAGACACATGGGCTCCCTAACAGCCAAGATTCTGAATTACATCACTGTTCCATAAATATATTCATTTTATTCATGTTCATTCCTGAAAAAATTTACTGCACCAAGGATGTCATCTCGACTATGTATCTTAGAATTGATCATTTCCCCAATTAAGCTGTTCGGTCCTCAGACTTAAAGAGCTGTCACAGCTGCTGCAAGCTGATTTATCTCCCGACGACGGGCAGAGCTCCTGACCAAAATTATTAATGACAGAGGTTCTTTTTTTGAAATAACCTTAACCCGAGCATATATCTTTTTAGTCACATTAATATCTGAACACATACCCCCAATACTTAGCCAGGTATTAAATGGATGTAGAACCCTAAACCTTGGTGTTTTAATACAGAGCCTTTCAAATGAAGAATAAGAGATAAATCTAGCCCCCTTCTGTGCCAGGCTGAACAGCAACTGCTGCTGTTTCATAGGAAATGTGGGCTCCGAACAGGGCTTTGTTTTACATCACTCTGCTTCCCAGGTAGCTCTCACACCACACTGCCCTCAAGCTCCTCATTGTGAGACATGACTTCCATGGGTTGGTCTGAGAATATATTACCCCCAACAGAAGGCGGCCCAAAGATGAAACGCTACAAGTGCTCATACACAGGTTCATGACAGTTATTTCTTTTTAAGCCTCCTTTATGGTTTAACACCACTCCCACTGAAGCCAACAAGGGGTTCTGCCATTGGCATTAAGTGAGGCAAGAAACGGGTGCTTCATCAGCATGGTTTTGTGACCACCACTACAACAATTGGGGCCCATTGCACTGCATTGGCCAAGCGGACTTCATTGCATTTAATTGCCTAGCAAATTTTAACATAAAATAAATGTTACCGGGACTTTGTTTATGAGAGTTGTTGCATACGCAAAATGGGTTGGGTCCAGATGAACACTTGGACAGCAGGGTCCTGACCTGGTTGAGCTTTCTTTTACTGTGAAACCATAAAAGGATATAGCACAAACTCAAATCTTATTTCTTCTGATTTGAAGGGCCCTAAAATCTTTTGCACCTTAAAAATCCCCCTCACAAATGCCAGTGAGTGTGAGATAATTCACACATTTAGCAGAGCAGTTCTACCATATTCCAGATTAATGTCAAAACTTCCACTTAAACTTTTTTTTAATTAGTTTAAAAATTCATCCAAATGTTTCAGTTTTAAACAGCTAAGCGTCTTTCTTATTATTCAGTCCTCTTATTATTCATTTTCAAAAGCCCCTCTGACACCTATCAAATCTGATAGACGGAGCAGTGATTTCTCTCAGGCAAGTGTAAATCTTACACCACTTCCCACATGATATTACTTTCCACATGTCTGATGGCTCTGGAAACAAGTAATCAAATTAATAGGACTATTTAACTTTCATTCATATCTTAGCTGCCACCACAAATTTCAACCATCAGAAGACGGTAAAATGTTAGTTTTGCTTTATTTGGAGGAGATATTCATTTTCACAACTTCTGCCTTAATAAATCCAGCAGCTTATTTCTTGGGTAAGATGGTATGATTCACACTGACAGCAATTTCAATAACCACTCCAAACCTTTGCTATTTACATTTGGTTTTGTGAACAGGTCATATTCCCAGCATTAAAAGTTTATGATGATTTAATAGGAAGATTGTAAATATAATCTACCTGGGTCTGAAAACTTCAGTGGTTGAAAAAATACAGTGGGAACCAAATGCAGCAACACAGTTGCTTAGCTGATCCCCTGACCTCCTTCTTGACAATATTCATTGCTAGGAAAATATCAGAACTGTCCTCTGCCTACTGTTCTGGCTTCTCACTGCCTATTGCAATAGGTTCATCGTGCCATTATTCATCTGCAAAATGCACAGTAGTCTCAGCCCAGGATATGTAAGGGATCATGTTACTTTTCAGGAACAAGTTTTGCTGTCTTCTGTTCTGCTGTGGCCCAGGGCTGAGGAACCGAGAGCATGATGAGGGCAATGCAAAAGTCATCAACAACTTCAAATGTATGAGTTTTCACTCAGCTGAAGTGTAGTAATAGCCTGCCTTGTGCTCTCAGTCCATCTCAATTGCAGACTGAGATTTCTTAATTGAAACCACCATGAATTGCACCACTTGTTCCTCACTGCCCATTCCAAGTGAAGGGCAGATTTTCAGCCTACTCATTGCCAGTAACAGCTCTTTGCACATTCCAGTAAAATATTATGCAAGGATCTTCCCTTCCTTTCCCCTTCAGCATCCATCCACACGTACAAACCATGCCCTCAAGAAGAAAAGCAAAAAAGAAACCGTGATGGTTGCTATCTACTACACTGCTTCACACAATTGAGTGGACAGAAACTGAAAACTGTAGTGGGTCTGTGTGACATGCACAGTAGCATGAACAAAATAACATTTCATCAGTTTTAGGCAAATGTCTTGAAACATGTAAAGTGGATATTGGTTTTAGTGAGGACCCTGCACAGTAACTAAATAGATCTAAACTCAGTGCTCAGAGCTGAAAATTGCTTGAGCTGTTCTGCATTCAGTCATAATAAACTGTTTGCAAAAAAGATTATCAGTCTTGTGACATGATAGTTTGGCATTTGCAACTTAAAATTACATTGGACGTTTTGCAGCTTTATGATATTGCAAATTCAGGCTTGGTTGGCTATCCATTATCATCTTCTTTCAGAATTACTGCTTCCCGGGTTTCTTCTTCCTCTTGGAGATATGTGTTTCAGATTATTTTCCCTCAGATTTATTATCCTGCAGTTTTCTAGGATGAATCTCAGTTTCTATAAAAACCCCTGTCTACCTTCATAATCTCTTTAGGTCTCTTTTTATTATCTCATTTTCTCTCTAGTCCTCCTAATTCAATATCCTCTGAATTTTGTAATCATGCTCTTCTCGCTTTTTTCTTTCAGATCATTAATGATGGTATTTAATACAACCTCTCCTTGTACCACTCCTAAAGTACTGCATGATCATAATAATGCTTAGCTTTTAGAAAGCACAATCTATCCATAACTCAAAAAGCATTTCATATGTCAGGAAAATGTTGTTACCCCATATTACAATCAAAGTGCCTGCAAATGGTGCAGGTACCTATGAAAGCTGGTTTCCTTTCCCTCACTTCATCTACAGCCAAGGGTCAGAGACATACAAACATCTCTAGAGCCTGGTTTGGAGTGGCTAAAAGAGCTGTCTATTTTGAACAGCCGCTTAGGGGGTCCCAACCTCTCTACAGGGAGTCAGGGAGATTTTGGCAAGTACCTCTGGACAAAGTGACCTTGACAAAAGAGAGGTGGGATCCAAACCAAGCTCGGTTCACCCTTTGCCAGGTGGAGCATACTGCAGGTCTCCATCTCTTCTTAGCTCATGGAAAATTGTCTGTATTTGAAAACAAGAAGGAACTAATTCCCCAGTCAAGTTTTGAGTAAATCCTCAGTGGTTTTTCAAGACGAAAAACTGAAATTTTTACTTCTTAATTTTCAACAGAAAGCTGTATAATCATGAATTGAATGACCCAGTTCAGTACGTCTTCACAGAGCACTGTCTGTGGCTTCTTGGATCAGCAGTGGCTCACTGGCCACAGCCTTGAAAGCACTGACAGAAGCTGTTTTTTGTGATCTGCTCAGTTTTGGGGAATGGAGAAAGGGATCAGAGAAACCCCATTCCCACCCACTGGTCCAAAGGCTGATATTATCTACTCCAGAGTTACTCCAAAGTGGTCAGCCCTTCCATCTTCTTCCACACAACCTCCTGTTAAGCCCCTGTGGTGAACCAATCTCTCAGCCAATACCTGCCCCACAGCACAGTTTTTTTATATATGACACAATGTGGATAAAGAATGGGAAGGCAGGAGGAACAAGGCACATCCATCAGGACCAGGACTTTGCAGACTCGCAAAACTAGCTTTGACTCCAGTCCCTGCTACTGGAAACTAAAGAGGAGAGGTCGAAAATAGTAAAAATGAATATGTGTAGATCATAGTTGCTGGGTTTCTTTCCCACATATCCATTAGAGTCTTACCTAAATGCCTCTTTTATTGCCCATGGAATAAACTGCAAGTCCCTTTACTGTGATCTAAGAAATTTACAGGCCACTGCCACCAGGCCTTATCAGAACCCTTTCAAATCTAGAAGATCCTGAACCATTATGGAGCTGTCTGGCAGTGATCATATGAATATTAGTTGCAGCCCCAGAACAGCTATACAGTCTAGCTGGAAACATGGAAAGACACATCTGCCACTGCCTTTTGACCAAGTGCTTTTCCATTCCCAGCTGCTACTCTTGCCAGGCACAGAGGCACAGCTGGCTATTGCTCCCCTTGGGGCTTCATGCCTGGCTGAGGCACACAGGTAGTTGTGCAGTCCCATCCTGCCTCTGCCTCTTGAGGTGAAGGTGGTTTGCTAATCTGTGAACTAATGCCACTGTTTCAAACAACCTTTTGTTCTAAGCACTCGATGTTTTCAGATGGACTGTGTGCCTGCAGCTTCCACCGAAATTCAGCTGGGCTGACTGCTTCCAAAAGGTCACTATGGGGAGCAACCAATCAGCTGAAGACAGCCAAAATAATAAACCTTGTTTTGAAAGTCACAACCCAGAAGTTCTCCTGAGCACTATGTTTCACTCATAGTTTTGGGGACACTGTCCCAGACAGCAAAAGAATACATGAAAAGATGCATCTGTTTCCATCAGAAGTATCCTCTGGTGGTTAATGCCTGTTGGTATCTCCTTCACATAAATGAAACAAACAGTAAGACAATATTTTCAACAGTTTCCCAGCTAAAAAAAAATTTTAAAAACCCTCAAGAGATACAAAAATCCGATGATCATTGTTACTTTCTGCTATTTCTCAGTTTGGCCACGTCCTTTGATAAGCAGTAAGCTATCACTGTCTCTCCAGTGTCACGGGCATGCTGATCAGCAGCAGTGATGTATTACTGGCATTTTTCAAAGATGGAAGGAGGTTTGCCTCACTTTTTTGGCCAAATTTGGCTCTGAATAATTAGATTCTGAATGCCTTATGTATTTGGGCAAGATGTTAGCTTCTTGCCATAAAACTACAATGTAATTTTTTTTGCACTGTCAAACAGCTGCCATTATCCACATGAAGGGTAGCTCTATGTTGTTGATTGATGAAATCAATTATCACCTCATACCCCCATCACCGTATTTATGGAGGCAATGTCCATACTACTGATAGCAAGACCATAGGATAATTTTGTCATTTACTTCATTTAACATGACCCATGCCTGCAATTTCCCCTGTCAGGAAGTTATTCTAACATTCCAAGCCTACAACCAGCTGCAAACATGCAGGACCTCCTCTGTGTTTAGCACAACACCCTGTGCAAACACATAAAGATTAGATGAAGTTTTCATTACCTGCTATGCTAATTAGGCAAAAATCTATAGGGAACAAAGCTGGCCAGAAACCCCTTGTGGCAGAGACATGGCTAGAGCATGGGTTCTTTCTTTCTGTAAAAACCTAGACAACCAGCTCCCACTTGCAAGAGCATAACATGGGACTAGAGGATTATCCGTCACAATTCAAATGCAATTCTCTGATAATGGTAATAGTGTTCCAGTGTTAGAAGTGATAGACTTACATAATTAGCTGCAAGTGCTATTTCTGTGTGTGTAAAATCTTTTAATTATTTCCTTTTTAATTATTTTAAATTACCTAATAACTCTTTGGCAAAGAGGGATGTATGGGAGGGAGGTAGCGCGAGCCCGCCATCATTATGAAAGCTTTTCAAGAGTTCCATTATGTGCTGTGAGCATCTGACTCTTTGTAGCATGAGTCACCCACAAAGTCTTGAGCCATCAAGTAATTAAGGTTCCTTAATACAGAGTGGGAGGGGAGGAAGTAATATCATTTGTCCTTATGATCAGTCACATTCTTACAAGTATATATCATAACTGGTTTATAAATGGATTATTAGCAAATCAGATTACAGCACTAATTATTTCTCCCAACATTTCTTTTACCCATGTGCTGTGGATTCATCCACTCCCCAGTACTACCACACATCTCTTCCATCTGTTTTCTTCCCACTTTGCAACCTCACACACATACAGAATCGTTTATGTAAACTCATCCAGGACTGGAAGAACCCAACAATACTTGTTATCAACATTTCAAAGCAAAAAACATTGCTGGTTGTCACTGGAAATCTGTCTGAATGAATAGCTGCCTGGTGACCTAGGTACAACATGGTGGCCATAACCCAGTTCTGAGCAGAACTGCAAGAGAGGAATTCACAACACAAAGCCATTTCCATGCTGGTGAGCAATCTCAGAAGAAAGGACAAGAATTGGCAGGCCTGAAAAGAAAGCCATCTTTTTTGCCTTTAGTGGAAAAAAACAGAACTGTTAGGTAAGACATGTTAGGTAACATTTTTTCCTTTCTAATGAAGATGGAGCCCAAGACAGCTTGATTATTCCAGCAAAAAAAAAAAAAATCAAGGGCAGGACAAAGTTAAATAAGAGCTGATAAAAGGAGCAAAGTGGAGGGGCAGGAATTAAAACAACCTAAAGGAAAACATAGGTGGAATCATAGGTCAAATTTACTACACACAGTCAATGAAATATGTTACAATTTTCAACAGCACCTACAGGATTTAACAGCCCTTAGGAATTGCAATCATTGTGCCAGTTGTAAATGTTCAGAAAAAGAACAGAGATTCAGATTTTTCTGGTTTGCTTCTTTTGTATACCCTAAAAAATCCATTAAAGTCATCAAGCCGAAGCCTGAAATGGTACAAAACATGGAAGGTATGGCAAAGCTGCTCCCCTGCTCCCCTTTGCAGCACTGTAAAACACAACTTCTGCTACAGAGTTACCAAAGAGTAAAGGAATGATTACGGAGTAAAAAATAATGGGTTGCAAGACCACTGTTCTTCTGCCACTTCTCCAGTCTTGCTTTTGCCATTTCCAGAAGAAGAAGAAATTGAGAAGATGGTGTAGTCTTTGCACAAATTCCTTTGCCAGCTAGTAAGGTGTGATTAACATTACCCCAAGTGTTTGCTAGGAATGGATAAAGAGTGTTAAAAATGTCAGGTTTAGGTCCAGCAATACTGAAGAATTTGCAATGGACTTCTTAATCTCTGCTTAATCACTCCCGATCAGGGTACACACAACCAATTCTTCTGCTGAAGCTGTTCCCTTACTAACCACAGCTCCTCTCCCCATCACTACCAAAGCGCTGCCTGTGCTGGATCTGTCGTCCTCCATGTTGTCCTCATCTGAACTACATTATACACACATCAAAGCAAAAATCCAGCTTTTCTCCCAGAAATAGAGTTTCATTAGAAACTCTAGAATAGAGTTTTCATTAGAAACTCTATTTTATAGAAAATAGACTAGAAATGTACATGTCAAGGCATAGTGATCAGCAACAAAAAAAAGAGGCACCAAAGGAGGAACATACACCCATATCCAGAAGGACTGTTGGTCTCCACTTCGTAAATCTACCTCTCCAGGCTGATGAAAGCTGTCCCATGTTCAGCTCTGCCACTAGAGCTGTAGGTGAGTGGAATGAAAGCCTGACACAGCCTGATGCACCAATCGCAGCCACAAGGAAAGACCTGTGGACCCCACCAAGCTGGCATTTGCTTGGCACATGGCCCATCAGCTTGTAGAGCCCCTTGTGAGGGGCACACCACCTTCAGGAGGGTGCTCAGTGCCTCAATCAGCCTTCATAGACATCTTGCTTATGTTTTTGAGGTCTCTGGCGGGGTGGATTCACAAGTGTCAGCATCCCACATTCACCTCTCTGGGAGAATGTGACTCAGAAGTGTAATCACATCTCCTCTTCTCCCATTCCAGTTAACCTGAAGATGACAGCTGGATTTCTGCTGGCTGAAAAAGCATGGGCTCATCCACAAATACTTCCTGCAACACTGGCTCTGTCAGTAGACCAAAGCGTGATTCTTTTTAAATATTGCTATGGTACCATTTTAATCAGTAATTACACACAAAGCAGAGTCATAAACCCTTCTAAAGTGAGTCGCCCTCACTGGTACTGAAACAATAGCATACGCCTATGGTATAGGCAAATGTCTCAACTCTACTCTCTCTAAGGTGCTACTTCACAATGTTAAACCTATAAAACTCAATCATACTCTAGCCTGGGAGAAAAAATCAGAGAAAACTCTGGAGGAGAGTCAATTTATTTGGAAGTTAACCAGACATATTTCAATCTCGATTGGACATCTTGAGACACAACATAAATTTTTATATAGGTTATTTGATTCTCACACTTCATAAATTAAATAGAATGATCTCTGATATATCTAATGCCTGGTGGTAAAAAAATTGTAGAAGGATAGATTTCTGGTACATTTCTTTCCAGTGACCTAGGTACTTCTGGGCATCAGTTAAGGTTAATGTGAAATAAGGGGCAATGATAGGAAACAGTCTCAAGTCCCAGGCAATTTGCAAAGGAAAGTCAGCTTGCTGGGACCAGCCTACCAGCCACTCTGCACAGGAAAAAGCTATCAGAGAGTTAGGTATTGTTGCCAGGCTCTGTTCAAAATTGTCCCGAAACCTTAGAAAACTGGAGCATTGCTTGGCAAGTTGAAAACAAACATTCCTGAGAAAAAACTGTTTTCATAACATAGCTGGATGACTAATTTATTAGGTTCATTTATCTCAAGCAAAGTCAGCCACAGCTTTCCATGTGTTTGCCATTTGACTGAGCCAATAATAAAATTTGATTTTAAGCTGCAAATGGTATGAAAATCCAAATAAATCGTATCTTTCAAATGTCTCAATTGAATATAGATGGGCTAGCCATCTCAGCCCCATGGTGGTTTTTGGTGTCTTTGATTGGACAACCCAGAGATGAAGTAATGTAGCATGCTACAATTCAAAATGTGACCCATGTTGACTAGCTGCATGATTCATCCAGTCAGGAAGAGAAATAATGCCACTTATGGGCTTGTGCTCCATAACTAGACACAACACTAACAGTGCAAATACACTGTGCCTCCAAATATACAGTTAAAAATTGCTTTAGTTAAAACTCAAGATAAAAACCATTTTTATTTTGTAATTCCCCAAGTAAAACTCTCATGTTCCCAGGAAGCAAACACCATCAAGTGAAAATTCATACGTAATATGACTACAAATACTTATATTGATAGGGAGATTGATCTAATTCTGAAGCAGAAATGTATGATTCTCTTCTACATTAAGTATATTATAGTGGTGATATATGTAGTAGTGATGCTATACAATAGCAGTGACATTATGGAGGAAGTTATACTACAATCAGAAGTGGTATATGTCTCATATGCAATAACAAGACTTAGAGCTGTCATCAGCAGTCATTAAGTCATCCTGATTACCACCAGCAAGAAATTATGCCTCTGAAGTATTCTGGACATTTGTTCCTTTTTTTTTTTTTTTTCCCTCTAAAAAACTGTTTCTTTATTTTTCACTTTTTTCCTTCCCCTTTTCCTTGTTTGCTTCTTTCTTCCAGCCCTAACTTTCTTGCTTCTGAATTTCCTTCCCATCAGCAAGCCTCACTTTCTCCTTCAGCTGCTTCATTTCTTTCTCAACTCATTATCAAACTAAGCATGACCAGTCATGTTATAGTAAGCTTATTGACAGTGACAGTAGAGAACTGCATTTGTTGATTTAGGAGGTGTCTTACGGTCTTATATTTCTTTCTTGTTCCTAGTTCATTTCACAAAACCTGATCATTTTGACAGCGATTTGTGTCATTAGGTCCTTTCCAACCCTAACTATTCTATGATTCTATGATTATTAGGTTTCAGAGTGAACACCCCAGTGCAGTTCAAAGGAGGAAAAAATGGGAAGGTATTCATTTTCCCTGAACTGCCATTTCACAGAAGGAAGAGAGCTCTTTATCTGTTATGCTTATCTTGCTTTTACAGGTTATCTTTGTAGCCAGGTGGATGAACAGCATTTTATTCCCAAAGTAAGCATGTTTTCAAGCTTTGTGTGCCATATGGCCCACAAAGAAATAAAACTCCAGGCTATGGGCAGGGTGTTCAAGACCTCTGCTCTAGGCAGCTGGGTGCAGCTCTGAATTCTCAGTATGTTCCTCAGAAAATTTGTTAATTTTTATGCATTGTAATTTAATAAAGTCCCTTCCCTTTGCAACTGGTCATTGTCAGACCCCTTTCTGATCAGCAGGGAACTAATACAACCTGGGAGCTGCAGCCCAGGCGATGGAAAACATTACAGGCACAATGGAGGACATGTCTGCAAGGAATATCTTCTGCACCTGGACTCCATTTATTAAGTCTGCAGAAAGGGCAGCTTCTGCCAAGAAGCCAGACACTCTGACCTTGTTTGAACCTGCCTGCTGCCTGTGGAGCTGGATCTGTAGCGAGCCGGAGCAAAGGAGGGGCAGGGGCCACACTGTTGCTCCTCAGGGACTCTGCAATATATGGGGAGTTTATGTTCACAAAGTGTTTTACTTTTAAAGCCTGTATTCTTTCATCTCGTCACAGGCTATAACTTCGCCATTGAGCTATATTGCTGTGTCTAGTCAGAGTGCGTGTTTCTATGCTGGTGTCAATCATCTTTTTTTTGTACCCTTCATCAGCTGCAGCTCATGGAGTTGCAGGTGGTTCTTGCTCTCCACTCTACCGATGCTGCTTGATTTTATTATACCATTTTTCCCTCTCGTCAAACTTTATAACTTATCAAGGTCTAAAGTCTCCAATAAACAGAAAATTAAAAGGGGGATGAAATGCAAACATACAAAGTTAACATACAGCTTAGATTCAACACTCAGCTCATCTTAAACAAGGCTCTAGTTTTCCCAGTATGACATGAAATTCAACTTATCCCATAATGCGGTCCTAATTTAACGTTTAAAGATGTTAGCATTCCACGCAAGTCTGAATGATCATGCTTGGCTCTCAGACACTGCAGAGATAAGTGTCCTGCAAATAGCTAAGCTGGATAGATACAGCTAATGTTTTCCCTAATAAAAGAAAGATCCTTCAAAACAACTGATTACCTAAATACAGTCTTACTTTTCCAAACAAATAGAATATTTACTTACCCCTTTTACAAGAGGGGGGAGGGAAACAACACAAGAACAAAAAAAAATCTCCATCCCTGAGATATTTACTACTTGAAACTGCTCTTTCCAGTCTGAAAGCAGCAGAGTACTGAAGAGTGAGCTTAATTTGATGTCTGCTGGACAACTTTATTTAAAACCAGGTATACTCTTACACATCTTGCTGATTAGGGAGTTTATTCAGTGCATTTCACACCCCAGTGTGGCATATTTTGGCTCTCTGCAAAGTCACTTCTGGGGCTGCATCATCCCCAGCAGGAAAAGCTGCTTCTAACCTGGGATTCAGCCATGGGGCTACAGGGATCAGGCCGGGAGGGTAAGGGGACATCAAGGGAGTCATCATCCCTCATGGCTGGAGGTGCCTTGGCTGAGGATGCCAATGGGTGCCAGGGAGGATGGTGAGAGTGTTTGTATGAACATACGGCCATTAGCAGGAATAAGGTATAAAGAAGAGCCCGCTAATTTTACACTCGATAAAATTGGCCAGTTGCCATCCCAGACTCTTTGTTATTGTTAATCTGGGCTGGATTTGAACAACTTAGATGGAACTGAAACACCGTGTCCTATAATTAGTCTAAAGAGTCTCCCAGCTTCCAATTATGTCTACTTTAGCCATTTAGGACCAACTTGTAAAATTCATACACACTTTTCCCTTTGTCTGGAAAAGAAAAGCAAAAGGACACAGTGTTCAAACGTATAAGGGTAAAAGATAACTACTTAGGTTTATTTATATAGGACTTGAGGAAGGTTAAAAACAGTGTCATTAAGAGCATAAGTAGTCAAACACTCACGCTGTTTATGATCTAGACATGGAGATAATTTGGGGAAAGAGCCCTGAGACCTCAGGTGCAGCTTGTGCCCTGGCATAGTCTCAGGGCTAGGGGCAGCCCCACTTCAGCATTGGTGGCTTCCCTGCCACCGAATGTAGTTGCCTGTGATGGCCAAACTCCCTGGGGACACCTGTAGCAGAGGCATCTCCCCTGGGGCTGCCCTGCCAGAGCCATGAAGCTGCACTTAGGAGGGCATGGCCAGTACTGCAGATGAAGGGCAGCCGTTTTCCATCTGCCAACAATATGGAGCTGCATCTCCCAAGAGTGCTGGTTAAACGGGTGGGCTGCTTGGAGAGTGTGAAAGGGACACGGTGCGGGAGAATTTCGTGAAGTGGAAAGAACAGGCTGGAGATCCCACAGAGAGGTGACATAAGGTTTCCACATCCGTAATTTGCCATGGTGGTTTAGTTATTACCACCAACCCCCCAAAAAATTCAGTGATATCTCAACAAGCTAAAACAATGGGAACAGATCACCTTGTGTTATCTTGTGTAACTCCACTCATGACCATTCCTGGGAAGAAAGAGGTACAGGAGAAAGACGGCAATGATAGCCCAGCTTCCCACCGCACCGCTTCCAAGGAAGTAAGGCAAAATTTAGCCAGTCAGAACACATTTTTGTGCCCAGAATACTGTTTGATAAAATTAAAACACCCTCCCAGGCTTGTATACAAAATCCAGCTCACGTTCTAGAACATTATTTCAGCAACCAGAAGATAAAGAAATATGTTAATATACTGCATAAACGAGGCAGAAGGATTGTAAGTCAAAACAGCCCAACAGAACTATTTGTACTAAATAACTGATCTGTTCATTTAAAAGCATTCATTAATAAAAGGAAGCCCATTTCATTTTACTGGACTTTCTAGATCATTTTAAAAGATGATTAAAATTTTTCTCTGCTGCAACACAAATATTGCTTTTTCTTATTACAACTGAGTTCTACTTATTAACATAAGTGAGAAAAGGCTCTTGGTGTTTGTTCAGGGAAAATTATGAAAGGAATTGAAACTTTGTGGAAATATTTTTTCCTAAGCAAACCTGAAAGAAAACGGGGAAAAAAAAAATGGTAAAATGAATTATTAGCAATGCTTGTTTTGTGAAAACTAAAAAAAAAAATAAATTAAGAAACTACTCCTTTCCTGCTGAAAACAGGCTTTCTGGGGAAAAGAAATTAGCAAAATGTCAATGTTCACTATGTTCTAACTTTGAATAGTTCATTCAGTTCTTCATTATACTCTATGACTGCCAGCCCCTGGCCAAAGATTATAAAGACCTGCCAGGCTTATGCACATTACAGATGTTTTAAAATAGTAAAGGTTTCTACCTATAAATGCTACTTCTTCCTAGAGCTATAGGAAACACTAACTCTATTGTCTCTGTTTCTTTGATGAGAGCTATCTTCTCATAAATGGTCTGATTTCACAAGAAATAAAGCAAGCAAAAGCAGCTTTCAAAAGCATAATTCTTTTTCCCAAATAAAGTTCAGTGGCTTGCTTCACTGGTGTTCCCACAGTTTGGCATAACTCCAAACCATGGGATCAGTAATGGAAAGCAAAAACTTCATAAATATCAGTTAAAACAAGCTTCTATAACATTACTAGCACTGTGTAGGATTACTTCATTTCCAAGCAATAGAAAATATTTCTGAATGCCCAGAACAAGGTAGAGATCATTGCTTATAAACTGCAGACTGCCTAGTTATGGAGCAGGGACAGTATCATCAGAGTTCTGAGATTATTCCTGTGCCATAAGTATATAGCATCAACTCATCATAGCAGCTAATTATTTCATTAGCAGATTATTTATGCCCACAAATATATTAACAAATCTCAACAAATCTCAAAGTCATTTGTGGATAAATAATAAGCTGTATGTAGAAAAAAATAATTAAGTTCATCAAACAAAACCAGACCTGTCAAGTAATCCAGGCTGCTGCGTTCAGGGGTCAGATTTCTTGAGACCAACGCTGTTCGCACTCGCAGTGATCAGAGGCTGCCTATGCCTTTGGACACCAGGTATGCTCAGATTTAAATATGTTCCAGCACAGCCATACCGTTCCATTCTGTGTTATTTGGTCTTGAATGGTCACTATCTTCATCATCTTCCTATCTACTCCTCTATCAAGTCTTCATAAAAGAAGGAATGGGTTGGGGCTTTTTTTCCGACTTCATCCTCAAGCCCAATTATGGCTTTAAGTATTGACTAATGCTCATATAGTATTATACAATTTTTGTTAATGTTGGCTTTGATCCAATTATGCTTATTAGACTGGCATTTGTTTAGTTTTGAACAACTGAAATAATAATTTTATGAAATTTATCTTTTTCTAAGGTAATTTTCCTTATTAATGTGGGAGGGGAGAGTTGCCTTTGTCTCTTACTATGATCTTGCACAGATTCTAAAGAGCTCAAAAGCCCCTGAGTATTGAAATTGCCTGGAACTATTTACAGCAGGCTTTGCTTGAATTTGAAGGGAAGTTTGGAATAATTTTTGGTTTACTTGAATTATTTCATCACAGTAGATGCACAGGACCTGGACAATCTCAAACACAGATTTGATTCAAAAGCACTCAAAACCAGAGTAAAGAACTTTGGGGAAAAAATAAAGAACAGAAACGGTGACAGAAAAGACAATAATTTCTGGCAAGTTCTCAGATCAATCATGTCCCTACTTTAGCCCTAGGTTCCAAAGGTGAATTCAGAATTCTGCTCCAAAACTTTAGCATCAATACTCAGAAGTAATCATCCAAGCCCATGTGTATTTTTGTAATGTTTCAGTCTGGCAGCACAGAGCCAATAGAAAAGATTTCCAACCTGCAGGTCAGACAGGTGTTAGTCAAAGTCTTTCACAAGATATGTCTCTGCATGGTTTTAGAAAAGAAAAAAAAGAAGCACTAAAGAAAAAACAAGGCAGTAGATGAGACTCAGAAAAAAACAGCACCCATGAATCTAGTAGGCAGCTTAAGCTTGCATTTACAATATTAGAACATTAACATGTTGTTGACTAATAATAGTCTTCAGTGAGAGAATTTGCTAATGTGAGTATTAACAAACTATCTGTGATTATAAACACAGAGATAGGGATATCTGATTTTGAAGAGCAATTTGATATTTGTTGTAAGTATCTTTTGTGGCAGAGGATGCTACTGAACTACATAAATTCACGTTTCAGTGTAAAAAAAGTAAGTTTCAAGTAACATCTACAGGCAATTAAGCACACAGCGTATTAATACTAGTGCAAATGTTCTTCTCCTTGAAGATGAAGAACGTCGCTATGGGTTCAAGCCAGCAAGAACAGAAAGGTGACCAGGAGTCTAGCAGGACACCTTTGCTTCTGCTTGGAAGGAGAGAAGATTTGCAAGCCTGGAAGCAGTAGGACTTTCTCTGTTGCTCTGCCATGCAGACCTGGCACAGGCAGAGCACGTTTCTGAGCCTGGAATAGCTCAAGAAGTTCAGCATGCTTAGGCACACCACAGTTCAGCCTTGACACAAAAAAAATACCCAAGCTAAATTCCCTAAATTTAGGTGTGTACAGGCACACCAGGCAAAAAATTAAGTTGCCTAAACATAGGTGCCTGGCTATGGGAGCTGTCCTTGAGCCATTTGTACAGGGCTGTCAGAGGCAATACAGCACTCACAGAGGCTCTGCACATTTCTCAAGCAGAATATCCCACAAAGTACTAACATTACCTAAAAACAACATTAACTAACACCAACTGCAGCAATGGGATCTCACCAGTGCTGCCCTGGCTTCCACCGTTGTTGGTGGAAGAGAAACACCAAGACATTCAAGAGATCTAGGGAAGGGACCTTAGATACCTAGCATGCATGTAAATCCTTGCATGTGGTGCATCAACCAGCAGCGCAGTCGCCTACACCCTGTCTCATTATTGACAGCCAGCTTCTTGCACCCCACCATCATCTGCCTCACTGCACCTGTGGCAGTGCTGGCATGTTTGACCTGGTGTACAAGTGGCACATCTGCAGCAAGCCTTACTTATTAGTGTCCATGTCTGGAGAAAACCAAACACCTTCCAGGGCTAAAATACACTATAACTAATTAAGTGAATTTGAGATATATTTCAAAACCTATTGAGAAGAAAGCTATGCTACTAAAAAATTTAAAGGGCTGACTTAGTTCCCCTAAGGCAACACTTTCAGCTTTGAAAGAATATAACTTTTTAGTCAATAGGATCTGAAATACATCTCAAAGTTTCTTAATTAGTCAGTTATAGCTGAATTTAACTTAAAAAGGGGGCGATGGGGGCAGTCATCAAACAACTATGACAGGTGTGACTATGCAAAAGTGATGCTATAATGTTGATACAGGAGGGCCTCCAGCTAGTTTATGTGTTAATTCTCTGAGTGTGCTTGTAAAGAGCTGGATATTTTCAGACAGCTAAGAAGAGCTCAGGTTATATTTGCATCTGAGTACTTAAATGAAAGCCTTACATTGTATGTCCTGAAAATCTAAATTCCAAAAACCTGTCTAATGCTACATGCCAGATTCTCATGTGGTGTAAACTAAAGTGGCTCCTTAGCTTGCCACACAGCTTTCCCAATTTACATCACCTAAAAGACATGGCTAAGTGCCAAGACGATTAGAAAAGCAGATCCTTTTCTTCTTCGGTTTCATTTGCACATACCTCTGCACTTCCTTTGCTCGGTTACACACTAAAAACAGAAGCAACAAAGTGCTCAGAATTAAAATGTGCATTTGCCTTATTTTCCTTCACAAAGCAACAGAAATTCTGTGAGCTAGCCAGTCCTCTGAGATATCCACCTCAGTCTGGCAAATTCCTGAGGTTTGGATAATAAAATTTTGAGACAATTCCCACAGGTATATTTTTCACCTTTTTGATATCTTTTATATGCTGCATTACTTTCATGTGATGTTTCCCACAGTTCTGGTCTGATGAAACATAGAAAATTCATTGAGTAACAGCTTCCTTACAAAAGCCAGCACTGCCACACCGTACATCTGCTGAGGATGAATCTGAGAATCTGCTTTAGCACAGTACAGAAACATAAGGTGTCATTTTTGGACTCTGCGACCTAAGACTTTGAAAACTTATGCCTTGCCTGCTGGAAACTCCTCCACCGTGGTCTGTGTTGCAAATAAGCCTTGAAAATCCCCAGACCCCATTCATCAGGTATTTACATCAACATACACTGAGAATGCCTCAGTTGCATTCTCTGACTCCAATACACGTTAACTCAGCAGAAGACCACATCTGAAAAGCCTGATGTTCCCAAAAGGGCAAAGACTTGATGACAGATATGAATTATTCTACTTCTGTCAGAGGCATGCAATAGACTATCAAAAACAAAGAAGACATAAACTTATTTCTCGAAAGACCCACACATCCTTGCAGCCCACAGTCTGCAAGGTGTCCCATCCTGGAGGCAGTCTGCCACATTGACATTAGTGTAAGTGCTACACAAGGACATGTGCAACAGAAAGGGAAACATCTCAGATTATGTGTTGCAAAACTAGACAGAAATGTGAGCGAAGCTGCAGCTGGCTAGCTGGAAAGTGAGGGGTGGGAGGGGAGGGAAGGAAGAATCTCTTTCTATTCCTGGTCCTGCAGCATAGCTCAGATAATTTTCTATCCAAGCCACCTCCAGGAAAAATAAAAGAGTGACATAAAGCATGTGACATATTACTACCCTCTGTGGACAGCTTGGAGATCACCACTCTCATATATCTTCTCTTCCTGCACAAGCAAACCTGGGTGCATCATCTTCTACAGCCATCAGAGAAGAAGAAAAGCAAGTAAGAGGCAAGACAACAGAGGTCATTGCTGGTCATTGCAGTGGGGTTGCCAAGTTGGGAGGCACTAGAGAAGCAACAACAGTCTTGGAGAGTTATTTTAGGACACGACATGCTTCTAACATGAGGACAGGACATGGGGGAGAGTGCGAAAGTGAAGCGTGTTAGTGCATTTCTGCCTCAAAGAAAACTGGTAGATTGATAAATGAGCTAAAAGCAAAGGAATTGCAATACAGATACACTGGATTTCCTGCATCTGCCCCTAACTGACATGTCCAAGTACATGTAATGCCACATCACAATTCAACTGACCAATCCATATTCTCTATTATTTTGCAAGCAATTTCACTTGTTTCTTCCTTCTTATGGTATCTTTAAACAGTTAAGAAAACTGAAGAACCTTTTCCAGCTCCCGTGTATAAGTAACTTTTTGCATTAATTTATACTGTCATTAATTATTAAATGAAGATGATTATTAAATATTACAATGAAGAATATTATTAATATTGCATCTGTCACAGATGAAAAATCTACATGTATGGATGAATGTGATCTATTTATTGGTTTATGAACTCAGAGTTCCCTGGAGACTGTCACTGATGACACAATATCCCCAAATGCTGGATTTTGTATGTGATATATCTGAAAGATGTGCAGAAACAGATGTAACCAGACAGCTCTCTTTGGTTACGTACATGAGGAAGCTTCAAAGTTATTTTAGCTAAGGCTGGCAAAAATTTATTCTGAATAAATTGCCTCTATATCTGTTTCAGGCAGCAACGACATAGGAAGAATGTGAACTTTTTTGTTATATCAACTCATTTTTGAGCCAAATTATGCTTCTTTTTGAGTATCCGCCATTGCAAACATAGAAGACATGTGGATCTAGATATTAGCACCTTCTAAAAGTTGGCTCAATAAAAGCTGTTTAGCACTTAAACATGGAAGCTGTTGTCAGCTACACAGATGAGTAACTCATTCTAAATTTTGGAAATGGAAATTCTGATCTGATGTATCCTTCAAGCTTGTTAAGAAACTATCTTTTCTAGGCCACAATTCAGCTAAAATTAACTCCAGCTCCCACCCTGTCACAATCCACACATGACTATGGAAGTCATAAAAAATTAACTTGAAGTGGGTCCTTCTACTGTATGTGGAGGAAAATGTCCCTTGGAGCCCAGACTCCTTGATCCAGAGAGCGATGGGACAAAGGAAATAGCTAATCACACTGCCTTAGCTTGGAAATATGATTAAAAAGAATAATGTGTTAGGCTTTATCCTAAGAAACACCTTTCTGTTGTTCTTGTAAAGCCATCAAACACTGTAACAGACAGCAATAAAAAGACATTGTCGTATGTTTATTGATTCTGTATTTTCCCCTATCCTCTAGACTTTAAAAGGGAAATTGTAAGAAGGAGGAAAAAAAACCACCAAACTACTCCAGTGGACATAGCTTAAATCAGATTTGAGATGCTTATTTCTGGGATATTAAACTTGAGAATCTTTAATATATCTTCTTTTTTTTAATCTTGTTGTTGTTGTTCTTGTTCGTGCTTCCTGAAAATCAGGTCTGCTGAATATCTTTCGGTTGTTTTGAAAATGTGTATTACTTGTGCTATTCCTCCCTCTGTGTCTTCTATTGCTCCAAAATTCACTTATTCTCTGTGGTCTCATCAGTACTGACACCATGCTTTTTTCCTAGTCACACCAACTAGAACAGCCTTGCAGTGTTTCCCTGCCTTCAAACCTACCTCTCTGAAATACCTGGGTTTTTTTCTTAGCTCAGCTCTACACCTGCTTCTTGTTTTTAACTTGAGTTTAATACAATCCTAAAAAAGTCAACAAGAACGTTGGCTTGAGCTGGACCAGGTAAATGTGCACCTAAAACTTTAGAGATTATTCAAGTCTTCTAGCGCATGAACTTAATGAGTGAAAGTCAATAACTCCACAGCTGAGGTGTCAACTGAGAGATTTCTTGTCCTCAGCAAGTCATAGCCTCAGGATCCCAGTCTCCATCTCTGTTAGACAGGATGCTGCTTTATCACCATTACAAAAAGGTGGGGTGAGGACATGTGTTTTACGGACAGCTGTCTGAAAATCTAAGGTTCTTTAGTGACTGAGTGGTGACAAAAAACGTTTTTCATGCTATCTGTAATTTATTGACAGTTGGCTGCCAGTCGCACGCTCATTCTGCTAATTTGCTCCAGATCCTTGCACGTTTTGGTGGACCAGGGCCAGGACAGAAAACAAAAAAGAATGAAGCAAACCCCATCCCTGTTGAACCCTCTGCCCTTTCCACCCTGAACACGATCGTGCTCCTCTCTTTGCTGGGAACTGATGTTCACAGTGTGACTAAGAAAATGATTCAGTCCTGAAAGCCGCCATGTGATTTAGTGAAACAAAAGGCTGACCTCCCCAGTGTCAGCAGCAGCAGCAGCACCAGCCGCTCTCGAAACATCTAAAAGGCAAATGCATTAGTATGTTCAGCCACCATGCTGGCTAATGACTAGACGTTTTTGAACATATGGAATCATTATTCCAGCATATCATCAGTGAACTTTCCAGAAAAGCTAATTAAAAGACTCTTTAAATGCTTACCACAAAGTTGGGTTTTATCACAGTTCCTCACTTGCATTTGAAGAATTAGCAGTTTTTATCTCCCCTGCTCTCACCCCCTTTCCATTTCCGGTGATCACTAAAGATGAGTAAAGCTACTTAAACAGATCTTTAATTTTTTTAATCATAATTTACCTTTCCTTTTATTTCCTATGCGGAAAGATTTCATTTCCCACTGACACAAAAAGGATTTAGAATGCACTGTGGCCACTGTCTACTGATGGCTCATCTTCCGAGCTACCTTCCTTCCTATACATCTCTCCCATAACTGCTGCTGTTCTTTAATGGTTATTGCAAATGACATTAAAAGGTAATTTATAGATTGCAGGAAAGAAAGGTCATTCTCCTGGCCAGTAGCTCCTAACAAGGGGTAAATTCTCTGGACAACTCTTCCTGCTGATCAGAATAATTTTCTAGGAACTGTGTAGATGACCAAAATTTCCTGCAAGACTCATTGTAGAAACAAGATTTTTCTCTTCCTTGGGAAGTAATTTTGCTTTTAAGGAAGTATCCTCTCAAGTTAAAAACAACTTGCAAACCTGAGGCAGGTTAAAAGACTATTATCTACTTTGTGAATCTAAACCTGGGACATCTTGGAGGAGAAAAATCTCTCAGGACTTCAAACTGTGAATGTAGCATTGCCACTGTTGTGACGTCTAAGTCCACAGAAAATGCTCATACAGGAAGTGTGAGCTATTGAAATAAATAAACCTATCAGTGATAATTTGCATCTTCATTGTTAGGTATACTACTGCTGGTTACTTCAGCAGAAGCACACATGTTTAGTTATTGAGCTTGTTGGATGCACTGGAAGACACCAGGATGGGCTACAGGGTGGATGGCAAGTGTGCCTTCACCAGGATGGTCTCAGGGGAAAAGGCTATCAGGATGACTGATAAAAAAAGACATTTTCCCCACCTTCCTTTAAAAAATTAAAACTCTCCTTTGGAAGTTTCCAAAAAAAACCACAATATTATTTTTATAGTTCCATAAACATATTTTGATGGGCCCTTCTACATAGCAGTGACAGCATCTAGTAACATGCAGTTTCACATGACTACTCAGTGATGTAAAGCAAATCCCAGAGTAAAATCTAACTTCATGACACAGATGAGAGGTTGCGATCCCTGGGTTTCCCACAGCACGCATGTCAGCTGTAGTCAGGTACCAATGTGTAGCAGAAGGCAACCACAGCTGTGTCCCCACCAGCATGTATAAGCACATGGGGCTATTCGCTTTACAAGCACACTTCTGACTCTGATGGTCCTGGCTAGGTGCAGTAAGCCCCATGTCCTGTGAAATAAGCCTTGTTAAGATACAGCACTGGCTGGCCTGCACATGGAGGAAGAGTGGTGTCATCAGAGCAACACGCAGCTCTGAGGGCACTGCCATGTAACCTCAAACTGCAGCTGGCATCACCTGTGGAGCTATGCTAATGAGTGAGCAATGCTCCACAACGGAGCTACTCCAGCAACAGAAAATGAGATGAACAACAGGAACACTATCTCTCAGAGTGCTAAGAAATGTATGTACTGCTAGCACTCCTCCTTCAGCTGTTAGCACAGAAATAGTTTAAATATCTTGTAGCTGGGTCTCTTTCATTACATTTTTAAGTGGTAATAACTTTCAATAGTTATCTTGGAATAATAAATGACCATTAAAACATGTAAGTCTAAGTGCTTCAACAAAAAAAAAAAAAAAATCAGCTAGCCATTTATCTAAAACAATCTCTCTACATTTTAATTTTTGATAAAAGTAATAATTTGAGAAACACTGATCCTTCAAACAAATATATATTTAGAGTTGGAAAAAACCCACTTTACTCTGCAGGAATGCAATTTATACGACCAGACGTATGCACATGTGTGCTGGTTTTGGCTGGGATAATTTTCTTCACAGTAGCTGGTATGACGCTATGGTTTGTATCTATGCTGAAAACAGTGTCGATAACTCAGGGATGTTTTAGATATTGCTGAGCAGTACACAAAGTCAAGGCCTTTTCTACCTCTCACCCACCTCACCAGCGAGCAGGCTGGGGGTGCACAAGAGGCTGGGAGGGGATGCAGTCAGAACAGCTGACCCCAACTGACCAAATGGATATCCTATACCATATGACTTTCATAATCCACATATAAAGCTGGGGGAAGAAGAAGGAAAACGAGGGATGTTCAGAGTTATGAAATTTGTCTTCCCAAGTCACCATTACCTGTGAAGGAGCCCTGCTGTCCTGGGGATGGCTGAACACCTGCCTGACGATGAGAAGTGGTAAATGAATTCCCTGTTTTGCTTTGCTTGCGTTAGTGGCTTTTGCTTTACCTATGAAACCAATCCATTAATTTAACTTCCCTCCCCCCCGCCCCCCAATTCTCTCTCCCATCCCATGGGGCACGGGGGAGCAAGCATCTACATGGTGTTTAGCTGCCGGCTGGAGTTAAACCACAGCAATGTGCTGAAGTGTTTATGGCACTGGGGACTAAATGTGTTTAAAAAAAACCCACAAAATGATGGCATACATGCACCAGAAGATTTCAAATGTATCCATCCTGTGAAATAAACATCCCTGTGTGGAGTAGCATTGCAGAAAGCTGTGCTTGGCAGATGGCAAGTAGACTGGAACATAATTCCCCCTGCCCCCAACCACACGCACTGCCTGGTAAAACAACAACGCCAGTGTCCTGCCTCCTTCCACTTCAGATGAATGCAATCACCCAGTAGAAATGTCAGCAACTTTCCTACCCAAAATATCTAGCTGCAAATCAGAAGACGTTTTGACAGGAAGTCAAAACAGATTTAGTACCAGTCAGAAAGTAAAACACTCGGAAACAAAATCCCTTCTTCCTTTTGTTGCATCTTTTCCTAGTTTGTTTCTCCCCAGTTCTCAGTCCTGTTTGCTTTGGTGTCGTGGTTTAAGCCCAGGCTGTAAATCAGAACCACGAAGTCTACTTCCCCCCCCACCTTTCTTCCCCCCGCTCCTGGAGGGACGGGGAGGAGAATCAAAAGAATGCAACTCCCATGGGTTGAGATAAGAACAGTTTAATAACTAAGGTATAACACAAATCACTACTGCTACCACTAATAGTAATAATGATAAGAGAAATAACAAGGAAGAGAATACAACCGCTCACCAACCGGTACCTCACCCCCCACCCTGCAGTGATCCAGCCCTTCCGGGCACTCTCAGTTCTACCTCCTGGGCATGATGTGCTGTGGTATGGAATACCTCTTTGGCTAGTTTGGGTCAGGTGTTTCGTCCCTGCTTCCTCCTGGCTTCTCCTCCTCCCTGGCAGAGCATGAGACTCACAAAGTCCTTGGTCAGGGTAAACATTCTGACCAGCAACTGAAAACATCAGCTTTATCAGTATCATTCCCAGGCCAAAAGTCAAAACACAGCACTGCACCAGTAGAAAAAATGACTGCTACTGCTAAACCAGGACATTTGGTTTGGTCTGTCTCCTCCTTTCTGCCCTGGTCTTTCCACAGCAGATAGAGTTCAGGAAGTTTTCTCCTCTGGAGCAAGAGTGATTGCTCTGATGTGTGTCCCCACGCGGTGGCCTTCACACCCCTATGATGTCAGTCACATATGCATGTATGCCACTAAAGATGTACAGAAGATCAAACTGGTTTGCTCCTTATAACAGTGAAAGTATTACCTATTCAAGACAGGTCATCTAACAAATGAATGAGCCAGAGCAACACTTTGTAATGTCAATATAGATCACATGACAGGGAAAAAAAATGTATAGGAAAATACAGAATTCCTCAAATCTGTATCTCGATATAGATAAACAGAATAATCTCACAGACTCAGCAGTCAGAAAAGACATAATCAAGGGAAATTATTTTCCTTGTGGATTGTCACACATTTTTCTGACCTGTCAAATATCCAATACCTGCTGTTTTCTGATAAGTAGTGAGCACACATCCTGATAAGGAACGATCTTAAAACCTCTATTACTTTGCAATGATCTGTGTATAATATGACTTTGCCTCCCAGACCAGGAGATTTGCTCCCATGAGGAAATGGAAACATGGTGACTCAGAGCTACCCAGCCTGATTTTGACATGGGTATGGGTAGCTCACTATTTTTGTAGTTCTAAGGCCAGACTTCATCCAAGCTAGTAAAATGCAAAGTTTCTTCAACTTCTTTTACCAATAACAAGGTTCTAAAATGCAAATAAACATCAATATAAATAAATTAATACTGTCAAATAACCTGATGGCTTACAGGTTGGGCAGGTACCAGTGTGCCCTCCTAGCTTCTGCCTTCATGGAGTTAGCACTATATACTATTTATACAAAGCTTCCTATGTCCCTCTGAGCATTCAGTAGCCAATTAAATATTCAATTGCAAGTTAAATAATGGCTTAAAATATTGGAACTAATCCAGTTCACACTACCTGAGGACTGTGCTCACTAACTGCCTAGAAAAATGGGGGAAAATTAAAATAACAGGAAACCAGGTCACAGACCATGAGTGCAAGCATGGGCAAAAGGAGCAACACAGTGTCTGCAGCCACACAGAGATGTGGACGTCTTCCTTTAGTTGCCTTTTTATCTGAGAGGTCAAGATTAAGAGACCTGTATTTCAGTGTTTATATGAACGGTGCTACAGGCATGCTATGGGCTTGACTGAGTTAATCAAAGATAGGTACTTGGTGCCTGGAAATATGAGGGCTCCAGCTGGGAGTCCAGAAGGGCAGAGACCTCCTATAGGTGATGTGATAGCCAATACTTTACCACCCTCACACAACCTATGAGACTGGGAAATGAGGATGAAATGAGGTTAAATTCTGGTTGTACTTATTTCAGTAGCCACTCTCACTGTTTCCTGGTCAGAATTTCACCAAAAGAGCTTTAAATGAACACAACTGGCATAGTTGAGGAACTCCCTCATTTAGTTGACTAGCAGTCATTTCTGATATCCTTTTTCCCTTTGAGAGTAAAATTAAAGACCTTTTGCATAATTTTTCCTGAGTCCTTCAGCAAGGATGCCACCAACTTAATTACAGACAGAAATCACAGTCAAAGGATCAAATGTTACCACCACCCTCCACCAATTCCCTGGAAACTCTGCAGTGGGGAGAAGGTTACATGAAACTGAGGGTCTCGGGTGTCCAGCGCCTCCCAGGAACTGCCCAATTACTCTGTGCATGTATGTGTGTGTGTATATATATATATGTATATGTATGTATGTATATTCACATACTGTTTTAAATAATACCCAGTCCAGCAAGTCTTTTGACCAGAATGTTCTGTTAAGCACAGATTCCAGCAACTGACTGCAGTCCAGCATGCACCTAGGTCTGCAGCATGAGAAAGAATGGACAATCAGTAACAAAAACTTTCCATCAAAGATTTTTCTGTATCTAAGAACCCCTGTGGTTAAATAAAAGTCCATCTCTAGATATGGAAGTGTGAGAGAAACTATCTGTTAGAAGCAGATACTGCATGGAGGCCCTCATCAGTTGGCAGGAACAGAGCTACTCCATGAGGCACCTGGTGGGGGCTTTCATTTGTTTTTCATTAAGAAAATTTACAAGGAGTTCATTCAAAGGGAAAAATGGGGAACAATGACGCTTAAAATTGAGTACATAAAGAACACAAATGTATACTCAAAAGCAGAGAGGAAGTACTGAATGCAAACAAGTAGAGCGGGTCATGCAGCTTAGGTGGGCCCAAAATTACCTCCATGAAAAATTCAGGGAGAAATTATACTCACAAATATATCCAAAACAACACAATCTTCCTCATTCATCTATGCATCTCCTTCTAGTCTATTCCCTCAGTTTCCAACAAGGCCTTTTCTTCCCATTTTGTTCAACAGAGAATGACCCATGCAGCCAACAATAAAATCAGATGGAGATGAAACTTACTGTTAATGATGTGGAGGCCAAATTATTATTTAACTTTTAAATATGAACAATGCTTGGCTCCAAATCTCATTTAATCTTCATGGATATCAATTATATTTCATAATTTCTAGACCTGTGAAAATTTCATTTCTCCAAATGAGCTCAATAACTAACCCTCAGCCACTTTAAAAAAAACCCTTCTATTCTCAGATTTTTTCAATATAGATTATGAAAACATTAGTTCAATGGGATTTATATGGCCTATTTGACATTTTTTCTCTTTAGTTGGATTTGAAATATTATTCAAAGCTGGGGCTCTTTCCAAATGCTAAAATATTTGTTCTCTGAATAAATCACCATATGTGTGAAAAGATCAGACATGGGTACATCTTTTATATAGTGGCTGTTCGTTTACAATGCTATCAGTCTTGTGTTATATTATTACTATTTTTGTCGCAGTGTGCACTTCATTGCTGTGGATGACACTGCAATGTTTCAATGCAAAGAGACCTCTAGGAAAAGAATGCAAACATTTCTAAATCTTGTTCGTTCACCATCAAACACTTGGGAATGGGAATAGTGGAGAATAATAAGTAAATCTTCAGGAGCACTTCTTGGAGGAGGTACTCTGCAGGAAGCTCTTTATCAGCCAGGCCCCATTTGCAAGGTACATGGAGAACAGGCTGCTTTAGGTGCCCATATTCCTACTTGAAAGCTGGCACAAAGCCTTGCAGTGGTGATAAACAAGAAGACCTGCAGGATAAGGATTATGCTCTACCCTGATGCAGACTATTAACTCAGCAGAAGCAGCAAAAGACCTGCAGTCCTAACAAATTCACAGAAGATCTTCATTCTGAGCAGCTCAACCTGCCTTGCTCTGAGCAGTAAAAGAAATAGTTATTGAACACCATGCAATAGCACCAGCTTCTGTAGTCTCAGCCCTTGCTGGTTCCTGGCCCTGGGTTTGCCTCCCAACATTTGACTGGGATTGACTTCCCAGTGCAGCTGTACAGCTGAATTCCCAGCCTCAAGTCCTGACACGCGCTGCCTGTTTTTAAGACTTCACAGTGGCCCCAGCTGGTGCAAAGAGGGGATGACTGGCTTTTTCCATCCATGGTCTGAATGGGCAGCTCTGAGTGAATAGCCTGTGCAGCAGCTGTGCAGCCTGGGCCATCTCACAGGATGGGTTTTAATTTCCCCAGTCCCTCTTCATTCCACCCTCTTGGGTTTTATGTGGGTGGAGTTTTATTTCAGTCTAAATGCCTAAATCTGTTGCCCGAGACATAGGTGCAATCTGAGTCCCTTCCTGTCTTACGTGTTCAAATTGCTGACCGCAACCACAATAGGTTTCATGGTGTTAAGGGCCACCTGTTGAAAGTGTTCAACCCATCCATTTGCATTCCCCACCGCCTGTTTTCCTGTCTGTGACTCAAGCATCAATCTCTGAGCCACTTGCCCAGTGTGTCGGGCTGCAATCATTGCAGTGCTGAACCTATTCAACATCTTGAAAAGCTAATTAACTTCATAAAAAATTCATATAGGCATGCAAATACTGTGGCCCAGATAAATAATTAACTGAACTCTTCCACACCAGCACCAGCACGCTCCAAGGCTGCCCTCTCTTGCCAGGCCTGCTCAACAATTATTCAAGACATGTATTTGATGATTCTCTTCAACGTTTAAACCTACGCGGCAGCTTAATAAACAACATACATTGCACAGTCAACATTGATTTACACATCTTCTGAAGATATGATGCATGAAATGATCAGAAAAGTCAATAATGCAAGCAAAATGTATGGGCTTGAGATAAGTAACAGAAAACAAAATCAATGCCTTCCAGCTATAATCATCATGAAGTAGAGTTCATAATAGATAACATTAAGTTTGAACAAGTTGCATCATTCCAATACCTGCAATCAGCTGTCACTTCTGACAATAATTGCCAGAATGGTATTCATATACATATATGCTATCTCTACCTCTGGTGCTAAATGCATTTAGGTGAACAATCAAGGCAAACAATCTGACGAGCCAGATATTTTATTATTCTGACATTAAAAAAAGGAGACTGTGAAGCCCATTAATCATGACCTGTATTGCCGTGTGCATACAAATATTGCACTGAAGAAAGCCAAAAAGCTTGCTACAGACATACTAAAATAAGTACCAGAGGAAGATCTGAAGCGGTTTGATGGGATCACCCTAATTCACTAGCTCTGAGGGATAAAATTCAGCAAAAGAAGGCAGCTGACACTATTGGAGCACCTGAGCAACAATGACTCAGTCACAAAGTGCAGGCAATGATACACCTCAGCTTTGTATCCAGAGCTTTACAATGGACTTACTTATCATATGGCTTTACGTCAAGGATTTCTGATAGCCTCAGGATGCAATCAATAAGAAAGCAACATAAGAGAAAGCTCTGACCACTAAGGGCTTGTCAACACAGGGAAGATCTTGTGAAACACGGGAGGGTGTGAATTCAGAGTACAAAGGCTCTGGCCATTTTGGAAGATGATTATCCAGCACAGAGTGAAGTAAACTCACACAAGACAGTCTGAGGGCGGAAGACACGTCTATATGGAGAGCTGGAGTTTAACATATATATCACAATAGCCTTCAAATCTACCTTTGAAAATATTTCTCCTGGTATTTCAGTAGCAGTTCATGTAACCTATGCCACTAAGTTAAACCAGGAAGAGCTGCCTTCAGCGCACAAGAGAGGTTGCCAAACACAAGCCTATTTGTGGAAGCACTCTGTCTGCTGTGCAGAGGGCTGGTAATGACAAACATAGCCCCTTCCCTCCAGCCAGGAGGATGAATTTGGCTTCATCTAATCACAATCCAGCTTCTACCAATTGATAATTATTCAATGGCAATAAAAAATACACTGTCAGTCTCAACTGAGCTCCTGACAGAGCTGTAAAATGCTCACAAAAACACAACAGAGTTGTGCCCTTTTGTGAGCAGCAGAGACACAGAGAGGGAGATCTGTTCCTCCTCCTTCCTACAAGGCAGGAGCAAAGGTAGAGCCTTGCCAGGAGGTGGTGGTGTAGGGAGTCTGTATCACTGTAACAGATAATTATATTTCTTTCTCTAGCATTAGGGAAAGGAAAGAACAATAAGGATGATGAGGTGAAGGGAGCTTTGGGGAAACTGTGCCTTGAGTTGAGGTGTCCCAGCTGAATGACCATACCAACAAATTCATTTTCTACTGGCTTTGATTTGACCCACAGAAAAGAAGATGATTTCAGCTGAGTCCTGTTTTCAGGGACCCATTCATCTCCCAGAACTAAAATCCAAGCTCATAAAGCACAAACCCACACAAGCTAAAACCAATCAGTATCTTCCCCAAATTCCTGCAAAGCCAAACCATTCAGTGCCACACAGTTCTGCCAATAGTAGTAACAAGTAACACTATGCTCAGACTGTAATTTTTCATATCCAGTGTGCTGTTGTCATATGATTTACTGTACTAGCACTGAAAGCCATTGCCCAAGCTCTGTCTCTGCACTTCTCCTGATTTACTTAAATCTTTTTACTTTTATCAGCCACATGGAATGGGGACACTTACATGTAACAACTGACAATTTGAACAGAAAATACGGAGAAAAGCTGTGCAAAGCAAGTGGCTGAGATTATAGCTGTTGACTTCTAATATTATTTGACAGATGAGACTGCTGCAATTATCCTCTGTTCATGGCTTCCATTACTGGAACAAGAAGCACACAAAATAAGGGCAATTTCCCAAACAATATATAGGGCCACTTAACTTTGTCAAGAGCCATTTCCGCATGTGAAGTCCTCCCTGGTTAAAGATACAAGTATAATGTGCTGGCAACTTCACACAAGCATTTAGTGCATTCCACGTTAACTGCCTTTTCAGTTGTTACTTTCCTGCTCTGTTTGAACCAAATAGGATATTATTTCTAAAGATATTTGTTTAAAGAGTATTGTGCTTACTGCTGCTCCCTCTCCCAGGAGCATTTTTTTTTTTAAAGAAGGCATTTTAGAAAGTTTACGTTTTTTTCTTTTACGATATCATTCTGGATTTTTGCTGAGTCCTGTATCCCTCCCATCATCCTGTTCCTGTGGCCCATCCACTTCCCTTCACTAGAAGTTTCAGAAAGCACCAGCCCCCCAAAAAGCTTCCTGCTTTATCCTTCTTCCTCACTCTTTCTTCCAGTGCTCTGCTGCAGAAAGTTGCCCCAAGTCACCCACTCTATATCCTGCAGCCCCCATTGTTCCCCCTGCCCTGCCCCAGCCTGCTGACACCCTACGCTGGGTCCCGCTCCCAGCATGCACAACTGGTGATGGGGAATGCTGGCAGGGGGAAGCAGCTAACATGGCCTTGCAGTTCCTCAGCAGCCAAATAATTGTCATTCTGGGGAGGGGGAATCTTGCATACAGGCCACTCTGTATGCCAAAAAGTGAGCAAATCGTACCTAACACACACCTGTCAGTGCATAAGGAGATTTCAGAAGAAAGGTGCAGGTTCAAGGTTTCCCTAAAGTAATACACAACAAAGGCAACCATCCTCTGAAGATTCCTGTGCCACATCTGGCCACTGTATCTAATCACTGGAGTGTGAAAGAATGAACATTAGTTCTGCTTTAAGTTCAAACCTCAACAAAACCTTAGCAAGAGTCACTACTAATGTCTCCATAATAAATCTTTAAGGTTGCCCCATCACTTTGACTTGTGGAGCTATTTATAGATCAAAAGGAGCTTCTTTTGCTAGGAGGAAAAAAAAAAAAGCAATGAATTTTCTGAAAGCAAAGGTGAAAAAAAAAAAAAAAGAGAATGAAATAAGAGGGAACAACCTGTGATCCAGGCAGTAGTTATTAATTTTTCCTTCCAATGAGATCTGTGCTCAACCATGGTGGGAGCGCATAATTTTCAGTAGCCTTCCCCAGCCTCTCACACACACTCCAGTATCTTCTCCCAGATGTGGCTGGGACCGGGTGCTGCAGACACAGGTAGGTGCAAGATAGCCTACAGGAGACACTTCACAACCCCTTCAGGCCAAACCCAAGTTCCTGACCAAGCTTAGCTGGTGCTGATCCTTTTCCTTAGAGGATGAAGGCATTCAACAATTTGTATGAGATTTATTATTTTTTTCCTATTCAATGTAATTTTGAAAGTTCTCATCCAGGAAACACGCCTGGCTTTTCCTGAAGTATTACTGAACACTTCATTTCTGCTTTACCTTGTGGCAGTGAGTTTCATGGTTCAGGCAAGAGCGGAGTCACGGATGATGTGACACACCTTGACCACAGACAGCAGTACACACTTTCTCTCCATGTCCAACAGCGTGATCACTCAGGGAAGAGATCTGGTGAGGGGAAAAGTGCTACCACCTTCTGGGCCCACCCTGGAGAAAGGGTCAGACCCCTCTTCCCCAAAACATGTCCCTTGGCCTTCACCAAGATGCCCCATCAGAAAGCATCCTTCAGGCTATACATGTAAAATGCTTTCATATACCTGGAAATAGGGATATAGTAATTTCTGACACATTTCTATGAGGTGAATAAGATTTATGTCAATATTACAGAAAAGAAAATGAATCCCAGAAGTCAATGGGAGACAGAAGACAAGATGAGAGCATTCAAATGCCAGACTCAGAGACCTCAATATACTCCAGCATTTTTTTAAATTAATAACTCATGGCATCCAGAATGCAAAGAACAAAATATGTGCTACTTACAAGATTCTTGCCTTTTCCTTTCCTCCTTTCACCACACCACTACATTTTTCCAAGGGGCGAGTTGACTCTTTCCTGGAAAATGACCTTTGCTGGAGGGCAGGCAGATGGCAGCAACCACAGACAAGCCCAGTTCTCCTCCTTAACCATGTGTCATTCAAAAGCCTTGAAGATTGCTGCGCTGGAGACCCCAGGTCTCCTCCTGAATCTGGGTCACTGGCAGCACAAAGCCCTGCTGAAGGCACCCATGTGTGACGCAGACCCGCCGTGGACCATTCCTCATCCCAGGGACACATCAAGAGCCAAGTCTGTGCTGCATAATTACAACAGTTTGGGGCTTCAGGGATTTTTTTTATTTTCATTTCCTGTTCAGCCCCTGCAGCCTTGGTCTCTTCAGCAAGGGTGTCCTCACAAAGGCAATCCCTGTACCAGAAAGCCTCAGGTTTGCCCTTAGCTCTTCCACAGCCATTGATTAGGTGTCTTTTTTCTTTCTCCCTTTTAGAGAAAAAAAAAAAAAAAAAAAAAAAAAAAAAAAAAAAAAAAAAGGAAAAGGGACACGATTCAAAACTAAAATAGAACAAAACACATTGTACAAAGGATTATTTCAAGTAATTCTCCTTGAAACTGTAACAAAGGAATGTTTCCTGGGGATTAAATGGACTGTCAGGTAATCAGAAAAGTTGTTTTAGGTTTTCCTCAAGAAGAAAAGAAGCATTTTGGACGGATTTTGTTTCTGGTGCTTTGTGACACTTAACAGCTTATTCCCTCATGTCACACCAGTTTATTTCATTATTCATAAACACGCTGAATGCCAAAATGATCTCAGAAGCTATGGAGTATTTACACGCTCAACCATTAAGCCCTTTCCTCCCTGTCCCATTGCAAATGCAAGAATCCAGCCCTCCTGCTATCCGTCCACAGGGATTTTTATTTTAACCACTGCTCATCCTACTACCTCACTTTTTAGGGGGGTGGGAGTCCTCATATTTTGCACACTGTGCAGAACTCTGAGATGGTCTTGACAGAGAAATCACATTCAAGAGAGAATGAATTTGTCCCTGGGGTTGAAATGCAGAGCACCCAAGGAATATTGCATACATGCTGGGTGCAGTCCTCATCCCTCTGCAAGGTCACTGGGATACTAACACCAAAGCTCACTCCCACCACCAGTCCCAGGACACTCTCCTAGACCAGGTTTGAGCCCTCTCACCTCACTCCTAGTTCGCTGCCTGCTGCCGGGTACAGTCTGTGCTTTCACAGGGTCAAAGCACAAGCTCCTATTTCTAGCATAGGGGTCTCGCACCAAACAGTCACATGCTCCTGCCAAACCTACTACCTAATTCTTAGGGATGCCCTAAAATGACCCAGGTCTTTCCTTCAGGCCCAGCTCCAAAAGTTACTACAAGTATATCCTCTTCAGCTGTTTCAGCCCACATCCACACCTGCAAGCTCATCCCTCTCCTCTCACCCTTCCCAAAGCCTTCAAGGGAGCAGGTGAGACAACCTGGGGCACAGACATCCCTCACATCCACTACCCCACATTCAGCTCCACACCTATTTTATGCCAGGTGGAAAGAGTCCCCCTCCCTCTGCCTGGCCAGGAGCATCCAGCAGCAAAGGTGAGCGCAAGTGGCTGCAGCAAAGTGAGGCAGCCTGGACCCAAAGACCAAACAGAGAAGGAGTCAGAGATGCTCACTACCTCTGCAGGAGGGATCCTCACCAGTCAGGGCATCTGACATCAGTTTCTATGCTGGCCCAGAGCTCTGATATCCTTTTGGACTACTCAGTGTTACTGGGCTCCAAAGCAGCAAAAGACACCCACATCCATTTGTGCTTAAGCAGCCAGTTTCTGCTGTAGCAGTCAAACTTGCTTTCAAAAAGGGCATGGGAAATGCGGGTTTAAGAAACACTATGACTGTGCCTGGAATGGGGACAGGCATGGCCACCAGACCACACTGGCTTCCCACATGGCAACACTGCCAGGTGTGACAAATCACAGCCTCGTTTTTGTGTTGCCAACCATAAACAGCCTCCACTTTCTATATGCTCACAGGACGTGGCTCTCCACATCAAGCATTATGCTGAGCCCACTCCAATCTGAAACTGTTGCACCTTCATGTGTGTCTTAATTTTATCTGTAAGTAAAAGAGAGGAAGATTTGAGGCTGCTAATGGTCCTGGAAATTGATTTTTGTTGTTACTGTTATTAGTACTTTTTTAATCTAAGAACAGAGTTTTCTTTTCCATGAACTGCTTCTTTCTACAAGAATTGTGATTCCAATTATTCAGACACCTGCTGGTGTCCCAGCAGCCCCCCTGGCAGCAGGGAACCCTCTCGGGCTGAGCAGACGAAGGAAACAAAGCCCAGAACAATGTTGTACAGGAGAAACACTATACACCCCAGAAAGACAGAGAGCACAGCAGCAAATGTGTTATTAGACTCACATCACAAGGGTGTGCTTGTTTGTTTGCTTTCCGCTTTTATACCCCAACGCTCTCTCTAGCTGTGCCACATGTTGAATTTTTCTTGATTAAGTTGAGACTTTTATTATGCAGTGTCTCAGAAGAATTACAGAGGGGAAGCAGAAAACCCAACTGCATATGGCAAAGGCGGTGAGATAGATACTGAAGTCTTCCAGCTTGAAATGACAGGCAGTACAAATAAAGCTCTTTTGTACTTGCTTTAAGACATAGCATGTACTAGCCCCTCTCAGCAAACATACCTCAGGAAAAGCCAAAAGTAGGATCAGAGATGCACAGCGAGGGAAATTTTAAAACTGGCAGTGCAAGTATGTTCAGACACAGTATTTTTGCACAGTACTGAGTGCCATGAGATGTCAATTCTGACTGTGTAGTAATAATAATTTCTTTATTTTCAATTATTGTTGTTGTCATTGTTATTATTATATAATGACAACATCTCATAGGCCTGTCCAAGTCTGTAACTTTAAAAACAATAGTGGCTACTCAAACCATCCAAGCTTCCCTCAGCTCAGTGCACAATGAATGGGATTGACCTTTTAGCCAGATTATTTGGGATACATCTTTCAGCCTCATTTTTCTCCTTCCAGTGATGGCTGGGTTTTGTAAGAGAAAGACCATCCTCAAGACAGCATCAAAGTCACTATGGCAGGATTTCCTCACCTGGAAACAGGCTTCGAGCAGACCTGTAAACCCTGTTGAAGTTTGCTTTATGGTGCCAGAGCAGCACAAAACAGCTCTAGTATCAGGCCTCAGGGGCTCAGTCAGTTCTGTATGAATACTCATATGATGCAGTTATCATCAGCAAAGCTCATAGCTAAGCGCCTTGCTACCAAGTCTCATGGCTTTGATTTAAGGAGCTCCCAGTAATCTGGGACACTACAATTAACATATTTAATAGAGCGACTAATGGGAAAGAAAGAGGGGGGAAACCTGCATACCACAGTTTATGCTGATGCTAAGGTGGGAAAGGAACAAAATCTAGAAGTTTTGTAGTTTTTCAGACTACAGAGAGGGCACATGGAAACTAGTTAGTTTTTCCCTTTTATTCTGCACAACGTAAGAGAAAGAAAAAAAATCACAGAAATTAATTAATAATCTCAAACAGTTTATCATTTCAAAGGTAACATATGAGATTTAAAAACTCACCTTAGCATGTTATAGCAGCCTTCCAGTACCTAAACAGGTGCTACAAGAAATCTGGAAAGGGACTTTTTACAAGGGCGTGTAGTGACAAGACAAGGGGTATTGGTTTATACCAAAAGACAGTAGATTTACATTAGATATAAGAAGGAAGTTCTTCACTATGAGGGTGGTGAGGCACTTGCACAGGCTGCCCAGAGAAGCTGTGGATGCCCCATTCCTGGAAGTGTTCAAGGTCAGGTTGGACGGGGCTTTGAGCAACCTGATTTAGTGGAAGGTGTCCCTGCTCGTGGCAGGGGAGGAGGAACCAGATGATCTTAAAGGTGCCTTCCAACTCAAACCGTTCTGTGAGTCCATGATTTTGACAAGCTTGCTCATCTAAAGGCAGGCGATCTGCACTTTCTGGACACCAAATCTTTCCAGAGGGTCTCACATGGTTGCACACAAATTATACAGATTTATTTTATATACATACCTCTGTTCCATAGCTGTAGGAGATGGCAACTTCTGCAGCTGGGTTATTAAAAGAGGCAACAGCTAAGGGTTCAATACAGGCATCTATAGTTGTTCAGGTAAGAAAATGGTAATGAAATAAATCTATTTTATAAACAGGATATAAAGAAGAGTAGAAGCAATCCCCTTCTGAACAGACAACCTTATTGTAATTATGATAAATCAAACACAGCTGTTCTGGTCAGTTGGGGACTTACTACATTGATTTTGCTTGGAAATCAAGACCAGCATCAGCTGGCTTGGAGAAGCAGCCAGCAGTTCATCTGATCAATGGCCAATAATATATTACATACCATAATGCTGAGTTACAGTATTACAGTGCTGTAACAGTTGCCAGACAAAAACTGTAGCAAGATAGCTGTATGGCTAAATACATATATAAAAGACACTTTTACAGTATCTTTTACATGGTTGTTTAATTATCTCCAAACTAAGTCTTCTAAACCCAAGAAATAGTTTCAAACTATGTGCAAATGGGCACCTAAATAACATTAATTCTGCCTTGTTTTTACTGTATGCATTATACCATATAGCACAGTCATTGCATATGGTTGTTATTATATCCAGTAAACATAAAATTATTACGAAGTCACTGTAGCAATTATGGTGCCAGATTAGATAAAATTACTCTTTGGGCAAGGCCTTCCAGCTTTCCAATATCACGTCTTCAGTTTATCCCCCACTGGAGAGTGAAGACAAGCTGTCCTTAGAGAAGAGGTTAAGCCACGTTCAAATGACAAAGAGAAGCAGTGGTCGCTTTTGCTTAAAGCACTCTGGAGTTCTATTCCTTCTAGAAA
This sequence comes from Psittacula echo, assembly GCF_963264785.1. NCBI lineage: Eukaryota > Metazoa > Chordata > Aves > Psittaciformes > Psittacidae > Psittacula > Psittacula echo. The sequence goes on from NC_137738.1 coordinate 42,848,289, forward strand.
CAATAGAGAAGGGAAGAGATGTTGAGAGATGGCAAGTCTTTAAGGAATTTCCTCCAGCAGAACATGATTTTTCAGTGTTGGCAAGAAACTATTTGGCAAATAATGGCTCAACATGGAAGATGATCATATTTCTTCAAAAATGTAACCTACAGACAAGAGGTTTTTTTAAGTCATTAAAATAGGTCCAACATTGGGTGCTTACAGAATATGTTTATAATGAAGCTAGTTAATGGATTTACTTGTAAACTTGGACAATACATTAACTATTTAAAGGGTAAGGGTAGCACTCATCTGAGCTCGCTTTAGCCATGTGAGATTAAGACACTTGGGTCAGCTGGGCCTCTGGACTCCCTCATGGAGAACAGAAAGAGCAGCTCAGCAGCAGAAAGCTGATTTATTGAACAGGATAGGGCTCTTGCTCTCCAGACATGACCAGCGCCCATATGCACACCTGTTTTTCAGCAACATTAGATGAATCCCATTCCCGTTATGCAGATTATGATGTTCCCAATCCTTTGATAGCAGAACTGATTAAGAAATTTCCGCCCCTGACTGCACCACCCCTGTTCATGCCTGCCACCACCCATCCCCAGGAAGTGGTGGTTATCCCTCTCCTTTGCACCAGTTTAGCTAACAGACATATAAAATTATCTGATTCTAAAGAATCACTTTTTTTCCCATCATCCACCTATTTTTCTATAGACTTCCTGTCATAATTTATTTTTTATTTAACCACCTCATTTTCACCAGTCCTGGACACACCAGCACTGGAACAGGCATAGCACAGAGGCAGCAGCCCTTTGTATGGGGACAGAGGGCTGAGAGAGGGTATTTTTGATCCACTGATGAAGGATCCATAACATGGAGCTACACCCCAATTCTCAAGAGCATGCCACATTTTTGTGTTCATTTATACAACAAAAAGGCTACGTCCAATACTCAACACTGCCCAGATTACAGAGCCACAGCATTGTCTTCACAGTGAGAGCAGTTTGATCAGCCTCCTTCTTCAGTGTCCCCTTATCCCTCATCTTTAAGTACAAAAATGCCTGAGAGGCAGCCCACAAACATTCCTTGTCCAATCGATTGGCCATCAATGTGATGAGCTGCCACAGTACTCTGACCTGACCTGCACCATCCCTGTCTTCTCACTGCTCTTCATCAGTTTTATAAGGCATATCATTCCTGGGCATCTCCAACCATCCAACCTCCAGAAGTCCCTAAAAGCCCTGGGGCCAGGACATGCACATTCTTTAAGCATTTCTGCATTGCTGTCTTGCTCTATTGAACACTACCCAATTTGGATTTGTGTTGATCGCAGGCCAGAGGAGATCTTCTTGCACTCCCCCTTCAATCCCCTGCTTGGGTCAGACGGCTCTCCTGTCAGCTGTGTGTGGTCTTGTCTCACAAAGTTTTATCCTAAAAATTAAGTAGAACAGCAAAATACCTCCTTGATACCTCAGTGTTAACCTCAATAGAGCGACTCCAGGGATCAGCTGAGTAGACTGAGGGAGGAAAAACTTAAAGTAGAAAATAAGTAAATAATCTCTCTACAGATATTTAGACACATACATACACATACAGTGAGATTTTACAACTTAATTTGCTTGTGAATGGCACTGAACTGATTCACTGTGTCTACAGTACTACAGTACAAGTGTCCTCTAAACAGTAACTCAGCGCACAGAGAATTATGTTCATTCATGCATCAACATTTTTGAGTTAAGATACTTCTTTATTCCAAAGATTGTTGATTAGCCCCCTTTCAAACTCAGTATCCGCTGTCTGTGCCTTACATGAATCATGTTCCACACAGGACATTGCTGACGCTCTGTCACAAACAACCTAGGAATAAAAGATCGTCATTTCAGTTTATTTTTCCTGCATCTTGTTAAAAAACAGAATTTTGAAGAAACCTAATGCATAAATACATATTTTGTCTGATTCAATAACATATACAATTCAAATGACAGCGCATTAGAAAACCAAGGGGCCGCTGTTATTCACCAACACTTTAAATATGAGCAATTTATTTCTTTACCTCAACATTACTCAGAGGGCCAAATCAGAAAATGATGTAACATCCTTTAACTGCCTGCCCGACCTTCCTCCCAACAAGCAACTAGAAAGCTACTGACCGCTCTAAAACAAAATGCTATTTCTTTAATCTTATCACTCATCACTTATCTTCTGAGCAGTGAGGACAATAACAGTTTGGTATTAGCAATCTCAGCCTTTCTCAGACAGTTGGAGGCTTGCATATCTTAACTGATGTGCCTAATTAGATACAGCAGTGATTCAGCGTTCAGCTGCGGCTCTGTGGTTTTGCATCCAGTGTGCATCAGCGTGCTTCACATCACCGTGTGACTGAGGTGTTTACTCTTCATCACAATCACTGTTTTCTGTCAGAAGTGATACCACTGGTTTCCAAAGAATACCACTCCTTCACTTATTTATTTGGAAGTACTTTCACTGGAAAGCACAAGTTGTCTTTGACTGAATGTTATTCCTGTGAAAGATAATAGCTTGGAAATCTCTGTTTTTTCCACCCTGGACAGAAAAGTCTGCTGAGCTTTCCAGAGGTGTCACGGAGGATCACTTTGGCACGCTATTCAGCCTCCATGCCCACTCTTAGTCATGGGGAAAGCTCCATTTCAGTGGCTGTAGGCTTGTGAGTTCTTACTTGCCATGAACTGGATGAGATTTTTTTTATTAGGTGAAATGCCTTTCAGTAGCTAGCAGCATGAACTAGAAATGAACTGCTGCTTTGGAGACGAAAAGGTCTGTATGTCATTAACTTTGTCACCCTCTGTTGACATAACAGAATGTAAGCAAAGAAAACGTATCCTGAAGAACGAAAAAACTCAATGCTAAGTGTTTTCTCAGGCTTTATCCTTAGTAGATTAGAACAGCAAGAATATTCCCTGCCAAGCTTCAAAAGTGTGAAAGCCATGGTAGATAACACATATTTCCAGATTTAAAATTACACCAGTACATAGTTAGGCATACAAGAGCCACGTCTTCAGCTGTAGTGAAAAAACACTGCTCTGCTGAAGACAACACCTACTTCTATCAGCTTAGGATATTGCTCCTCAATATCAAAGCTTATTATCACTTTCACTTACCTGCCAACTGTTACATTTAGTGCTCCATTTTCCAATGCAATTGTAGATCCTTAAGGGAAGCTAGAAAACGCAACTCTCTATTGGTGATGTTTTCATCTCTAATAGGAGATGTATAAGGCCCTGAACACAGCTCTTTGTGAATAAAAAGGCTTTTAATTCATCTTTAAGGAAACAATTAGAGATCATCCTGAGCATATAAATTAATCTGATTTTTCTTTTCCTCTAGCAAGGCTATTATATATCTCTTTTCTTTCTCTTCCAGGTTGGCTTCTATTTTCTCTCAGGTGCAACTGCAGTTTCCTAAGGCAATGAACTGAAAAAGCATCAGCAACATCTGGAGTTATCTGCAGTTCTGCCAAATAAAATGAACAAGTCTGAAGAGGACAGTTTCTCAGAATGAAAAGGGAAGTGGTGACTAATAAGGAAATGCAATTTACAAAAACCATCTCATTGAACCTTTTCTTACATGTATCAGCCTTGTAAGTCTCCTCAACCACCTAAAAGTGCTACTTGGATTATGCAAAACCAAGATTTTTCCAGAAAGAACAAATGCTTGGCAGTTTTGTTAGCTATTTAGAGATGAATGCAAGTTTACGGATCACTTGATAGTATCTGATAAACCGTAGGCTTCCCATCTGAGTTAACTTCCCTCAACTCCTTTTTCACCAATAGAAAGAAACAGGTAAGATAGGATTCATCACACATTTAAGCAGACATCTAAATTAGCTCAGCTGAACTGCACCCTAAGAGTAGCAGTTACTTTCCCTTGACTGGAAAGGAAGCTCAGGACACCTAACTTATCTGTAGATGTCTAATGTTAAATGAGATGAGGATCACCCCCTAAAGCTGTCTTCCAGAATCAAGAATCCTTTGCGTTCCTTCTTATCTTAGCTTCTCCTTGTCACTGTAAGCCCCCTGGAAAGTAGGAGACCATCATCCACAGACAAGAGAAGCTATTGTCATCCTTTTCAAGAACTTTTCTTTAGGGTCCTTAATGAAGAGGTGATAGGAGCATAAGCATTTACCTGTTACTTGGGTGTATTCAGCTTAATTTTCTTGTTCCTGCTTCTGACCCCTTACTCTTAGTCCTCTTTCCCATCCAGTTTCTTCTTGTTCCACCTTAAATCCCATTCTCTAGGAGCCATCTTTATTCAAGTGCCTCCAAAAAATCATTCCTACTCACTTGGTTACAGTAATCCTGAGTTAATGTGCTTGGTTCTGACAGTTACTGGAACCATGCAAGTGTGCACCTTTCTTAAACAGCAATTATGGGATCTTATCACGTACAAACTGTCCTGTCCCAAGGTTCACTCATCACAGTGAATACAGGCTAGACTCACCCTTCCTGACCATAAGTACTTGGATGAGACACCTAAAGTTATGTGTCTAGTCACTTGAGTCAATGAAGAAACAGTCCCCTCTGGGGGGGGTCTTAGATCTTGTACCATTTTAATTGCCCCATAAAGACTGATTTGTATAACTCTAGTTACATAAAGGAACACCTGAGTGGCAATATTCCTTGTTTTGGGTTATCCATTAAGCACCAAAACATAGGCAGGGTGAACCTGAGTTTATATATTTTCCTCTTATAGGAATACATCTTAACATCTTTTTAATACTTGGAAATAGTACAAACAACAAGAAAAACAGAATTTTTAGTTGCAATATATCTTCTCTGAAGCCTATTCTCTCCTTAAGTTTGGTGATTCTTCAGCTGCTGTTGATGTTAAGCGGAGTGCCACATCTGACAAAATCAGGCCTGTTGACTTTACTGATGAACTTCACCAGTCATCAGTGGCAAGAAAGAAAAATGTAACAATGGTAAGGAAAACAGAAATAAAGCCAGGCTTTATACCTTTACCAAAAGCTTCTAATATCATTCCTCTATTGCTACAAAAGCCAAGGGATGTTGCGAATCTGGATGTACTCTCTGGAATACATTTTTCTTTTCTTTGTTGCTACTGATTCTGCTTGGAAGTAACCAAACCACAGCATTCTCCTCTCTTGGCCTTCAATACAAACAGGAAAGGGAGACGGCCTGGTATGAAACCTCAAGCAGTGCCTCAAACCGCTCCTCTCCTGCTAGCTACAGAGGGATGGGTGCTAAAAACAGGAAAGGTGATCCCCAAAGGTAGAAGGGGTTCAGAGTGAGGTGGGAGGTCTTGGGGAGCAAGCCAAGGTCACCCTTTTGGCAGCATCTCCCTTGGTGAGCAATGCAAAGCGCACGTCAGTGGCTGCCCCATCCTGAAGCAAATTTCTAGTCAGAAGGAAGACAAACCTGACAATTTTCCCCTTTGATTTTTTGCCATTTGAGGAATGCATGAGGACACCACATGATCCATTTAGCCTAACTCGCACAAACTTAGAGAAGCATGCAGCTTGAATTTATAGCCTTTTCTTATCATTAGTATTTTTCCTTCAAACCTCTGCATTTCCTTGGGCCCATGGAACAGCAAGGCCTATCCTGCAGCTCATTTGAGGCCTGCTGATTCCCTGTGACTGCAAACAAAATCTGTAGCTTACTGGATAAAGTGTCTTCTTTGTGTTTCAAAAATAGTCAGCACAAATCCAATTAAAAATGTTTCTTTTCTTTCAAATATTATATTGTTCAGGGTGTTTCTGTGTAAGCAGGGAACCCTGGATTACATTCCTCTCCAGGGGATCCTAAATGTTTATACAAATCACAGTAGGCAGCATTACAACACTTCCAACTTCTGCCACATGCACTTTGTCTAAACTCGAACTTGGTCAGAAATCTGTCAGACTGCAAACTGTAAAAAAGAGAAATGAAAGCAAACAGTCTTATTTTTGTTCCTTTTGAGGATGCAATTCTATTAACAGTTCTGTACGTCTTTCCCCCATCAATTTAATTACAGATTAATTAATTCTTAGCAGCTTTCTAAAGCCCAGCAAAATATCATCTGACCCAAAACATTTCACAGCAGGGAAAAAAGCCGACTCAGATAAAGAGAAAACCATCCTTTGGAAAAAACGGTATTTAGAAGAACAGGCAAGAGTAGAAAAAGATCAGCTTTCCCTTTTCATCAGCAAACACATGTCGCTGCATGTCTCACTCATTAGATTTCACTTCTTTCCATTCCTGTGCATCATGCCCCAGACTGATCTTATCTACAAACTGGTGACACTATATCCAAGGACTTACCATTATATGCTTTTCCTTGCTTGAAGATATCAACATCAAAGTGGTTGAGATACAGCCATGGCTGTGGCTTTGCCATTAATGCCATGCCACAGACATGGACCTCTTTTCAAACAGGTGCACAAAGTCTGAATGTGCTTGGAGCTGCAATGCAAATGATTTAGCTTGTCTCTGACAATGAGGCAACTTGGTAAGAAATAGAGCGGTCTACACTAGAAACAAGCAAACCCTGGCAAAGATTACATTTGTTGTTGGCTGAGATAACTCCAGGAAGGGGCTGAGTTTGCACCCTTTTCTGTGAGTTTGTGTGTTGCTTCTACCAGACAGGTTGGGACTGCCATCTGCTTACATTTATATTTTTATAGGGCCTTTTATCACAGGGCTCCCATAGCACTTTACACACTTACACCTTGATTCTCTATTGTAACAGGAGGTGAGTTTAAATTAAAATAATGTGCAGGTCATAATCTAGGAACTGGGCTTTAGAGCCTCCTTTTTCACCTCTCAAGTGAGGTTGTTACAAAGCAGGTACAAAAAGCCAGAGCCAGGCATTTCAAGCCACAGCATGAAAGTCAAGATATTTCTGAGAATGGAGAAAACAGAAAGACTTAGAAGAAGGAAGCCACGTTTTGTATGCACAGCTGGTAAATCCCACAATGTAAAAGAAAGAGCAGCACACCTGCGCCTTCGGTCATCGATGTGCAGGGGGGCAATCCTGTTTGCCATGAAATAAAGGAAACATGGCTCAAACAAGCACCCATCTCCTTGCCCTTACATGCAGTTACTGGGGATGATTACTGTGTATAACACGGAACCCCACGAAAGGAGAAATCTTGCAGCAAACAGCTGCCCCATTTCAGCAAGGGGGAGCTTATGCAAAAGGTCACCATGACAGTCCAGCAAAGGCACAAGATGTGACATGTCCCTTCCCATATGCACAGCAGGGTTTGTGTGACATTGCTGTGCTGTCCTCCCAAGGAAGGGGGCGGAAGCCAAAGCTGTGCAAAAAGTGGAATGAGGGAAGCACAGGAGTGGAGGGCAGGAGTTTGTCTTTGGAAGTGCTTCCACAGGGTTAGCAAGTTAATTAGTTGCACAGCACGGGCCCAACTGCCACGCCATGAAGCTTCTTTTATTAAATCTGCTTGTTTCTAGACCCACTGTTGCTACTCCAACTGCCACTTCCCAGGCCAATCAGAGAGAGCATGGAGCTCCTCTGGGCACAGGTGGACACCCACATGGCCAATGCTTGCAGTTGAGCTAGCCACCCTGGGCTCCTTCACAGATAATGCAGAGAAACATTTTCCTTAGGGAGACACTTCTTCTCTTCCTGGAACTGATGGAAAACAGGACAAGTGATTTGCACCCAACAACTGCCCATCTCACTCCACTGAAATCAGACGAAAGTGCATTTCTCACTCCCTCCGCCCTGCAGAAAAGGTCAGTGAATCCTCTCTAGCAGAGCAATTCCAAAAGGAATCATTTTTTTTCTAACACAGAGACTTAAAAATCAAAATCTAAAAAAAAATTATAAACCCTGTGAAAATTGGAGCTGATGACATACAATTGGGTCTTCAAGACACACAGTCATATATATGTATGCTCACCACTGGGAAGCATAAGTAGCCAGTTTACACCATGGCTCACCACTAGGAAGCATAAGTAACCAGTTTACGCCATGGCACACCAACTCTATTTCCCAGATCAAAGCAACTGATCAACAGAGAAAGGCTAAGAAGCTGAAAAAGGACTTGGAATAGGAGGTGAGAAGGCACAGGGTAAAGGAACAGGAAAGGCAGGGAGAGCAGTGGAAAAATAGTACCAGAAACTGAAAGAAAAAAAGCAGAAGTTGTAACATTGGAGATCTGGTTCATTCCCAACTCCTCTTTCCACTCTTGAGTTAAATATTTTCCCCATTCTCACTGACCCTCACTGCTGCTCTTTGTGTCTCACTTCATGTGCCCGTTGCAGCTCAGCTCACTCCTTCACCTGCACAGACTCATCACCACCCACAGAAAATCTTCCAAACACCAAGCTGGGGTGCGTTTTGGAGCAAAGAGGGGGCCTGAAATAGCTCCTGCTGACATTCTGCTAGTGCAGATAAATAACTCAGCACTCGCTGGAGCCATGACTGGAGTCCAAGTTCTCTGGCAGTTTTATGAAACTCTAGCTGTTCCTTGCCTCTGCTTTTCAAAAAGTGCACAGAAAGAAACAGCTCATTCTGGGGCAAATGACACAATGGTGCTAAACGGCATGATTTGTTTGTTTCATCCCAGGAGGGGAGGAGGAGGGAAGGAATGTATATGTGATCTGATCCAAACCATTTTGGTGGTGGTGTTGTTTCTGCTAAACTAAAAATAAACAAAACAAAAATCAATGGTTCAAACTGCCCTACACAAAAGAAGTTTGAGGGAGAGATTTCTCTCTCCAGACTCATTTGACCCTGTGACACCTCAGCCTGGGAGGAACGCACTTACAAAACCCAGTGTTCAGAAATTAATTTAAAAAATAGCCCAGGCTGCCTTGCATGCAGAAGAAAAGATGTCTATTTACTTTGTCTTCTCTTGCAGTGCTTGTGTCAGAGCGTGCTCTAAATTGCCCACTGACCTACATTCCCCGGGATGCAAAGCTGTGCCTGCTTGCTCTGGGGCTCACCAGCACCCCTCGCCCCTGCCCTGTGATCCCTCTCCAACATTGCACCACTGTTACCAGCAACATCATGCATAAATAGATAACGTCTCAGGCCACCGAAGCGTGCTTTTGAATGGATAGCCAGCCAAGTGTACGTTAATTAAACTTAAAAGTTCTATTTATTGCCAAACACAGGGGGATTATGCAGACAACAAGTGACGGAAAGTACTCCAAAATGTTCTCACCCCTTTAATTACTGTGCTATAGTTAGCCCAGTGAGCTGATGTATAATCAACAGTGCTGTACGCACTGTTTACAGCAAGCACTCAGGAGAAGCAAACTTTTTACTTCACAGCCTCTCCAAGTGGCTGCAACATTTGGAGGTACAGAAGGCACCGAAGCAAACTTTCATTTATCTCCTCTTCGTGAGTCTGCTTGCCTCCAGTGCCCCGCCATGCTCACCAATGCCAGGGGCCTTGCCGCCTGCCCATATCCCCCTTAGCAGTGCTTTCAGTCCATCGCACCAAAGCTCCCATAGCGCCCAATGTGTAGTGAAATAAGAGAGCTGCCATCGTGGAAGTTAATTACCATTGCACCACGCTTTGCTGCTGGCAGTTTTTAGAGCTGGGCATCTCAGGAGTTTGAATTTATTTTATGCTTTGGTGTTCTGTGTGCTTACAGCTCTTGCATTTCACAGGCAAGCTGAGCAGCCAAGTGAAGAAGCCAGGCAGATCCGGATCCCTCAAGAGGCTGATCCTGTTCCCCTGAGTCTGTCACTGGGTCCAAACCCTTGAATTCAGCGAGATCAGCATGAGATCCTGCAGCATAATGACACTTGCTTCCTCTTAAAGGCAGCTTGCAAGCCCTCACCAATAGTGTATATTCTTTATTTAAAAAAAAAAAAAAAAAAGATGAAAAAATCAGCAAGATATGGTAAAAACTTAGTATCTCAGCTTGAAACAGCCCTACTCTCACTCACACATACAACACACAGAGTTAATAGCACTGACCTCTGTGCTTCTCTGTTTCCCCATCACTCAACAGCGCCTTACGAGCAGTACCATATTGTGGTCTCCTGCTACTCAACTTGGCTGCCTTCACCACTGGCAGCTCATTTTCCTTCCCTGAATCCTCAACCCCCCCATTCATTTCCAGGTGTTTTCATTACAATAACTTGAAGAAGGAGACACATGCACCCATTAGCAAACCAGCAAAAAGAAAACCTTTCATCCTCTTGCGTTTTCATAATTGATCACAACCCAAACAGCAACATGCATATTCCATGCGACCCTAGGCCTAGGTTCCAGGAGTCATACCCCCTCCCACGTATACAAATTTCCTGATCTGGACAACCAGAACAATATGAGGAACTGCAGGCAAATGAAGTTATGTTAAGCATAAGAAGCAGCTGAGCAAGTCACATCACAGGACCACGAAGTCTGCCACCACTACCACCCTTCTTACAAGCAGTCTGAGGCACCTTATGCATTTAGTACCTCCACACTCACATATGTAGTGGCTCTTAGGGCAGCACTCATGTTTAACCTTCTCTAAACCAGCCCAACCCTGTTTAGTGAGGTTTTCCAGGACCTCAGAGTATCTCCCCAGCAAGACCCACCAAGTTTGTCTTCCACAAGGCAGAGTCAGGTGGGGGTATAAATACCCCCATCATCATGTTTTTGGCTTCGTTGTAATCTAGATAAGGTGTCTCTGACTGGCTACAAACATCACGTGAGGAATCATCTGCAAGCCTAGAGCTACTAGAGCATAGAGTACTTTGGCCATGATTTGTCATCAGCAAACCAACTGTCATACCCTACCTCTAAAGGCTCTGATGCTCAGACAGAGACTAGGATGTCTAAGGACTTCAGTGTAATTACAGAAAGGGGATTCAGCAGCTTTCCTATTCCACAAATAAAATAACACCAAAGCCTTTTGAAACAAGGCTGGTCAGAATTTTTCTGACCAAAAGATATCAATACATTCCTTCCCACACAGTTGCTGCTTTCTGAGCAAACACCTCATCTCTCTGGGAACTTCACTCCCATTTTTGGAGGTGAGCACTGGGAAGCGGTTCAGCACTCACAGTCTCTTTTCTGCAGAGCTGCCCTGGAGTCAAGGATCCGGGGAGCTGCCTACAGAGCCTGGTAGAGCCTGTGGAGCTGCTGGAAATTTCTTTGGCCTTTCTTTGGTTTGCTTGCTTTAATACACATCACGTTTCAAAACAATGGCATTTCTTTCAAACTGAAATCCCAACTTGTAGCCAGCTTTACGGTCAGTGTCTACACTGATAATCTCTGGGCCAAAGGGAAAATTTGTAAGCTTCCAAATTACTTTGAGATATATTAAAAATGCCAAAAGATGAATAGCTGGCAGATCAGCAAACTGAACAACCCCAAATTAAGATGAAGATCATGCGTATGCATGCATGTGCATGTGCCGCCTCAGAAACTGACAGCAAATGTTCCCTGTCATAGGACCAGCATTGCATAAGTGGTATTAACATGCAGAATTACTTTGTGTCTGCATCTGGCACAGCTTTTGCTGGACAGATGACTCATATTCATTCTGCTCTTAATTGCTGAGTCTTTTGAAGCAAATGCTTATGCTGTTCCTTCTTTCTATAATGGGTAAAAGATTAATTTCTTTGTATATGGTGACATGTTTTCACATATCCCACTACCAGGTGTTTCTGTGAGCCAGGTGGCAGTCCATCCTGCTCTGAATCTTAACTGTGTTTCATAGGTTTGCTAGGACCATGTCATGAAGGCACTTTGAGATGCAGAAAGAATGGCAGTTTGCCTTTTCTTTAGAGACCAGCAAACACAAGTGCTGCCCAAAGAGTTGCTATATATGTGAGTGGTGATATACTAAATGTACTCACTTGTCTCAGGGTCGCCTGCAGTGAGGGTGGTGGTAATGGTGGATGTTATCAGCCCCAGGGTGTGAAGCTGCAGACAGCCCCAGAAGACCTTCAGACATTCAGAAGGAGATTTCACTCCTCAGACTCTAAGCCTGGCCACTATGCCAAAGACACCAGAAGGGCTCTTTATGCCTCATGCAAATCTTCTCCCAGGCACATTCCTGGGCCCTGCAAACCCCCACAGCTGAGCCCCCTTCTGACCATCGCTGTGGCGTTACTCAGGAATCTGAACATGGCCTTCAGGTCTGCACCCCTCCTGTTTCCCCCGCAATCACTGCTCCAGCTGATGTCTGGTTCCTTCACAACCCATTCTCCGCTATTTGTGTCATCTTCCACACTGCTGCATCAGCCATGGCACAGCAGCCAGCTCCTTACACAGCCACCCCCAGACTCTGGATGTCGCTCCTCTTCCTCAGGCCATTACGGACGGGTCACCAACTGAACACTGAGTAGGGCAACATGTGAGTCATATAGCAGCCAGCAGTGTTCCAGCAGTTCCTATGTGAGTGGTGGGCACTCTATGGTCCAAATAAACAGTCTTGTGTAAAGATAACACACAATAATGCTGTCACTGATTTGCAGGTAAAATAGCAAAAGCATAGCTCTGCTTGTTTTGTAAGATTGAGGGGTGGCTTGAGATATGAGTAAGTTGCTGGTTTATTTCTGGCTTCACCCCTAGGACCAACGCTCCTTGATACTGATATTTAAAGAAGCACTTTCTTCAGCATGGCTACAAGCCAGGGTGTGGTGTCTTTTTTTTTCCTATGCTGGCTTCAAACAAGCTGTAGGTGTCTGGGTGGGTGGGTTGAGTGACATATTAGTGAGGAAGCTTCCTCCCCTTTCAGAGCTACACGGAGAAGTCAGAAAGGCACCGTTTGAAAAAGTGACAGGCAGATCATGTCGGACTATTGCTGATGAAAAAGGGTTTAAATCCATGAAGAATCTTGAATTTAGAACTGCACTGCTACAGAGAGTGGGGTGAAGTGAACTTCACTAACCTCTATAAATACTATCTGTCTTTTAATTTCAGATTTGTTCCTCAAAAAGCCTTTCAAAATGCACGCTCCCCCCCTTCAGCTCCTGGCATCCAATCGAACTAGCTACCTAACAACAACGAGCAGCGGAAGTCTGTCCTTCGTCTCCATTTAGAAGTGAAAGATTCCCCCTTACCTTCCACCCACCCCCCCCACACCCTGGCTCTGAAGGTCTTCCAATTATCTCCTTTACCTGCCACATTAAACAGTAAAGCATATGAGTTGCCAGAGTTACAGAGTCTGAGGACAAGCCACTGTGGCAAAGCCATGACATTAGAACAGATGGAAAACTTCTCGGGAACAAAATGTGCACAAAAAAATGGGTTCTGGCTTTGAAGTGTATATTCACGGTGGGTGCTTTCATGTCTTTTGAAAAGCCCTAGCTCAAATCTGACCTACTTAGGCAACATTCTTATTTATGTCTCCGACTAAGGAGCTGTATATTTAGCAAATGAGAGGAAATCATCCCCCTGTCATGTTTATAGATTGGAGCAAACTTTGCTGTTTAATTCTTCAACAGATTTGTCTCCATAAAAGTGGATGTAATTTAAACACTGTTAAAAAAATCAATAAATTCCAGAAACCTAGGATAAATGCAATCATAATTTCAAATATATATATAGGTATTATATATGTACAGACATACATACAGAGAAAGAAAGAGAGAACATTTATTCAGTAGACTGCAGTTAAACCATATTTATTTAACTGGTTCAACAGTAATGGGTAACGCTGAGCAAAGATGGAGAGCCCATCAGAAGAGTTTGCCGTTTTAACTGATGCTAAATGCTAACAATATTCCATAAGATATCAAGGAACAGAGAAAATCTTAACTCTAGGTAGGCTTTTCTGGACTAAAATGAAATTAAAATGAAATGAAAAGATTCTTAAATTCAAGAAATTGAAGGTGAAAGGCACCTCAGGAGGTCATCTAGTCTGTCTCCATCTCCCAAAAGCAAGATGAATTAGACCCATGTTATTCTGGACTGATATCTGTCTAACCTCCAAGGGTGGACACTTGGTAAGCTTCCAAGCAGCCTATATCTCCTTCTTGCAATTATCACTAGTAGAAGGATCTGGCTGGCATCTAAGCTAGTCTTTCACTGAGGTTAAAGCCCGTTACCCCTTGTCCCAGTAGACAGAGGACAGATTATTTCTCTCTGCTTTTCAGTCACCTTTCAAGACTTATCATCTTCTATCTCTTGTAGCCCAAACAAGAACCCTCTGCTTTCCACCATCCCACTTGTTACTGAAAACACCGCATTGCACTCTGTCCCAGCACAGATCTCAAAGTGCCCCACTCAAAATGCCCTTTCAGTTTCACAGTTAACATTCGTAACAGCTCTTTGATTACAGCTTGCCAGCCAGCTCTGCACTGACCTAAAGCAATTGTTTCCTCTCATCCTGGTTTCTCTAGGTTGCTTATGACAATGTCTTATAAAACAGCATAAAAAAACCCACTGCTTTTTGACTAACCACAAGGTCTGTTGCTTTGTCTCAGAAGGAAAAGAGATTGTTTTCAGATGATCTGCTAGTGACAAATCTGTGCTGGCTATTCCACTCATATCCTTGTTACCTTCAAGGTGCTTACAATCTATTGTTTGACTGTTTGTTCCATGTATTGGCAGGTAGCTGACTTGACTGCAAATCCCTTGATTCAGCTTTTTCTCCTTGTTATGGATATACACTATCTCTGCCCTTTCTCCATCCTCCAGAACCTCTCCTGTCCTCCATGACTTCTGGGGATAAACACTAAACTTCCCTGGATTATTTCAGACAGTTCTCTGGCTCTCTCTACCCTGGGTTGAATTTCATGAGACCAGATGAATTAGAAAACATTTAGTTTATGTCAGTATTTTCTGATTTCATTTTTCTGTACTACAGCCTAAACTATTATCCTGTAGTTACCAGCCATATTAAGCCTCCAATCATAGTTGAGCTTCTTAATGAACATTGATTCCGAAGCTGCTAACAGTATTCATTTCAAATAACACTATTTATTTTGGGGGAAATAATCTAGTCTCTCGCAACCACTTCTGGCTAAACATTTGTAACCTTATCTAGGTGTTCCTGCTCTGGCAGGGGGATTGGACTAGATGATCTCTTGAGGTCCCTTCCAATCTCTAACATACTGTGATACTGTGATACTGTGATTTCAGAAGTAAGCTCTCAAGTTGTTTCTCCACTACCTAATGCTCAAAGGCTACCTTCATCTCCTAAATGGGAAGGAGTGTTTAACACAACCAAGCCCCTAGTTGACATTCATACTTGTTGACATACAGAAACGGGGTTTCTCAAGGCAACTATGATTCTTCCTGATCAAAGCTCATCTGAAAATACCATAAAAATACTTACTTTTTTGCTGTTCCTATTGAATGCAGAAGGGCCATGGTAGGCAGAAATGGAAGTATGTCCTCAAAACCCTGCAAAACCCCATCCACATTTGCAATGGGAGCTGCTCCAAAGCTTTCTGCTGCAACGTAACAATCTGTCCTACCTTAAACTTTGCTTAATTCTCCCACCTCACCCTCCCAAGTCATAACATCATATTTATACTTGTCTCTTTAATACCCGTTTAGAGAACACCTACAAATTCACTGATGCAATTTAAAAACCCAAAAGATACACTCTCCCTTAAAACAGATTAAAACAGTGTCAGCTCCCTTGAAGTTAATGAAGGAATACTATTCCTTAGAGCTGTTTTTATTCCTTCTGATAACCTAAATGATGCTGAAGCAGAAAGGGTGAAGTAACTGAAATCCAGATATGCTAGTTTCTGCTCCATTAGGAAAAGGAAAAATCAATTTGGCAAACATAAAGGAAGAAAATCAATAGGAAGAGAAATTTTATTTTCAGCTGAGGACTAAGAATATATTACAAACAATGGTGAGTGAAAATTATTCATTGATTTGTATAACACCTTTTACAAGCCCAAAAGTGCTCCAAAGAATTATAGATTATTTAAATCTAAGGATCACTTACTGCCAAAATGCACCTATCTCTGGGGTGGAATAGCAGCTGCTACGAAATTGCACTAGCAAACACTACACCACAGCTTTAGGGCACAAATGCTTTATCTGAAGATGCATCAAGGGAAGCTGAAAATGCAGAATGGAATTAACCAGGCTGGAATATGACCACACTGCAACTACATCGATTTCAGTTTAAGTTTAAACTCATGGAAGATAGGTCCATCAGCCCATTATACAAATTTTAGCTCAAAAAATCCCTAAAATGCTCTTTGTCAGAAGCTAGGATATTGTGTCAGAGGATGGGTCATTTCATGCTTGCCCCATTCCTTCTGCTCTTTCCCTGGTCACTGTCAGAAACCTGATGACATTAGGCTAGGATGGACCTTCGGTCTGACCTAGCATAGCTGTTCATAAGTCATGAGCTAATATGCTGGACTGTGAGCTACAGCAGTGCTGAAGTTAGCACACCTTTGCATCCGCTGACTCGGCAGCAGGGCAGCCATCTCTGGCAGAAGGGCAGGTGGTGCAGCCGACAAGGCAGTCTTTTGTATTCTCTAGCATGAATCACCATACCCATCCGGAGGCACGCTAAATCCTCAATGTTAAGCGCACATTAAGTTGTTTCAGGATATGGGCCACATTTATAGCACTGTCATTAGTAGCAAGGGCTTGCACTGCATAAAATTACACAAAGTACCTTCTATACCTCAAGATGTACTTAGCAAGCAAACTCCTAGGGGCAGGGAATGTACAATCTTCTGTTTCTCTAAAGCTCCTTATTCAATTAGAGCAATATAAAAATGATTTATAACAATCTATTAAAAATACAGCTCATATGACTTATCACTCCTGGGGTCCTGGGAATATACTGTAGGATTTGCCACTTAATTCTAAATCAAATCTAGTGGCCAGTACCTCACATTTTAGAGAAACATGAAAACTAGTGACACTTCACCAATTGCAATTGCACCATGTCGTGGGTGATACAAGTTTCCACTACTCCAGGGGCTGTGGCAGGGCAGGTAGAAAATGTTGAAAACATTTGCCATCACTGCCATCTCCCAAGGGTGTTTCTTTCTCTCTCAGTTTTCTCTGGAAAGGCTTCTTGGGAAATTCAAAGTCCAAAATAGCAGCAATGTAAAGTAAACAGCTTGCCTGAAAGGCCACAAGATGTGCTGGAAAGAGATCCACAGACCGTCTTGCACATGTAGTCCTGAGCAACCTGCATTGCACAGGATGACCTACAGCCCGAGGACACAGCTGAGGCTATGCACGGGGCAGAAGCACAGCATCTGCTTCATCCAACGCCGTTCAACTCAAGTCTACCTGCTCCTGTTCTGAGAAGACCAAGGAAATGTAATAAGAAAATCTCAAATTAGAAATCTGGCCCTCTCTTGTAATCTTCAGAATAGCCAAGAGCTAGTACTGAAGTCTGCAGCAGCATCAAAATCAAAACAGACATCATGTACATCAGAGGCATGCTCCATATCTGACAAAGATACTCTTAATTCTTACCATGAGCAGACAGGGATGAAAACTCTTTGCACCCTGGAACTGTCAATCGTTGATAAAGCATGTTGATAAAGCTGTATTCATAGGAACGCCCAGGCCAGGAACTGACCTATTTGACCAACAAATTCTTTCCTCTTCTTTTCCTGACAGTCATATCTAGCAGCTGTTCTCATGAGCTGATAATGCTGTACCTTGAAAACAATGTCAGAGCAGACAAGGGAGGTTCACTCCTTCTCACAAAGCCACTGGGAGCTATCACACAGCAGGATGTAGAAATCCACAACACACAGCTAGTCAGAGATGCCCTCACCAGCTAAGATTAGCCAAGAACACAATGCTTGTGAAAAAAAATATTTTTAGTTTCAATGCAAAATTGGGTAGTATTGATAGATATTTCTGCACATGGAAAATGGCAGGGGCTTGCAGGAATACTAAACTCACCTTTGTTCTCACACTTTCATTGTACTAACCCTCAGCTTCATCTCTTGCTTCTGTCTTCCACTGCTACTACCCCCAGTTAATAGGCTTTGTCTTCAGGGCTGGGAGAAGTCTTAAAATCTTCCCTTCTTAAGGAAGATTCAATGATGAAGGGCACTACTAGAACAAAATATGCTTGTTCTGCAACAAAATCAGCAGCAATGCATTACCTCCTAGCAGTCTACTTGCCCAGCTCCCTAGGGATTAGCACACCACAAGTGAGTGGCAGGTGATGCTCTTCCACACTCAGATTTTTGCACAGGTTTCCTGTGTAAATCCTCTAGTGCCTAATACTAGCTCACATTGTACCTTTTCCTCCTTTTTCAGAAAGCTTTTTCTCTTGAAACAACCTGTTCTTTGGTTATATTTGGCTGAAGCTGGCCAACTAGTCCAAAAGTCACTGAGAGGACAGCTACACACCTCACCTCACCCACAGTGCAACATAGAAACCTCATTTTCTAAGGAAATCAGGCTAAAAAACAAACAGTGAAGCCAGAATCTTTTGGTCTCTCATTCCCTATGAATCTAATGTTCATCTTTGTTCCAGCCTCCTTCTGACAGGAATTGCCTTTATCTGTATTTTGTAAAGCTTTGAGGATATTGCCAGCACCTTAATAATAAAATATCATAAAGAACCATATATCTGAATATTATTATGCAGAAAATATGTGCATGTTCACACAGACAGCAGATGTATAAAAATATTGAATATGTAATTTAAGGCTGTATTTGTGTTTAAGTATGTAGGTCAACTGTAGGGCAAAGTCTTTTTTATTACACACAAAACCCACAAGTGCACTGGACTGAAAGAAAGCACATAAACTCCTTTAATTCTGGATGCTAAAAGGCACAAGTTCTAACTAGCGTTTGGATGGGTGATTTCCCCAGGGAACCCCAGGTGTCCTGGGCACATGCCAGGCAGTTATTGCTGAGCACTGGGGTTGAGGTTCACCTCACCTAACCTTAGCCATCTGTCTCCCTGTGGAGACTCAGGCACCTCCAGAGGGTGATACCTGGGAGGATGGAATGAATCACCCTGCCTGAGTCTCACCACTGACTACAGAGGTGGCCTAGACTACTCACTTAGATAAACGCGTAATTTCTGAGTAACTGCAGTTAGGTGAGATGAATGCCAGACTTGGTGAATATTAGCCCACAAAAACCAAGTGAGCGGGAAGACTTCACATCATGGCTGAATGGGAATAAGAAAGAGCAAACCATAAACCCCAAATTCTCAGCTTCTACGCAGAAGCAAGAACTGGTTTATAATACCCGGAAACTTCTGCAACTGCATGAAAAGGTCTTCATAAGAACCAAATAAATATTGCTAAGGCAACTAACATTAGCATTTTAAATGCATTTGCTGACAATGGAAGTCCAAAGTATTCTCCCTATAGCTTTCAGTTACAGGAAAATGATGATTATTGCCAGAAAATGGCAGAAGAGCAATTTCTATTTCGGTACTGATTTGGGTAACTACCCTTTAGCCACCATGAAAATCAGAATGAAGATCTAGAGGGAAAAAGAAAACAAATCCACACAATCTGAGCTGGATTCTGCAGCAAAAGACTCTAATTGCTCTATCCCTGCCACATTTCAGGCATAAATGGTAACACACATGACCCATTAGGCAACGGGCTTAAAAATGGTTGGCCATCCAATCATTCCTGCAGTTAAATTTGTTGGCTTTAGTGTAATTCTATTGGTTTCAAAGTTCTACTTCCCATTAGTGCTATCGACCATGAGATATTGTTAGAGGTTTTTGTGTGCTTTTTTTTTTTACCTTCACTAGCTGGAACACAGCTTATCCCCATGTCCATTAAATATACATTTGAACAGCATTTCCACCTGCACTTTGTCACCTCGGGTTCTCAAGGGGTGTACCTTCACTTGGCTCTGAGCTCAAGGGCGCCCTTGATATCAGCCTGAGAGTGCCAACAGGCATGCTAATGCCCATTTGAAATAGCTTTTCCTTTGCCTCAGATGTTCCCATGCACTCAACGAATAAAAAGTCTCTGCTTCACTCCATCTGCAGTCCTATAGGACAACCTCACCTCATTCTGTCAGTGAGCTACAGCTGCTTTCAGGCACATCCTAGACTTTGCTTCCCTTCCTGGGGTGTCATCCCCCCACTTTAAGATCCAAGTTAGCAAAAGGTTGTGTGTGTACTGATCTAAGCTTACCTTCTTGTAGGCACTCACCACATTGCTATTAATACTGTATTTCTTTTCAAAATGTCCACGTGCCCTGGAAAACTAGAAACACCCTGTAATTATGACCTGCTTCTGAACAAGAAAGAATGTAAATTGTGAAAAGGGAACAAAAAGCTGAATTTTCTGCAATTGAAACTTCAGCAGTAAAGAAAATTTGTTCATCTGCTGTCAGTAAGAGGTGTGTCTATATGGGTCACTGAAGAGGTTCTTTACTGGGAATAAGTTAAATTCAGCATCTACCATCTTGTCCTGTGGGTGAAGCATGCGATCTCAAACACGCAATACAACCCAAACTGGGTGTCATCTTTTTAAAACTTTCTTTTTTTATGAATCACTTCCAAGACTTGGGGGTAGGACATCACGACAGACAGTTCCTCAACAAAGAACTGACATGAGAACAAAAGCTATTCCTGAAGAGTTCCCAAAATAAAAGTGAGACAGATGAGTGAGGAAAAGTTGCATGGGTGTTTCTTCAAACAAGAACATGGTCAGAAAATAGGTATCAGAAAATGTAGATTCATTAAAACCAAAATGCCTCACAAAATTGTCAGCTTTGCAGAAATGTGTTTTATGGAAAAAAGAAAAAGCCACAAGAAGGCTGCAATGCTGTGAATATGTCAGGTTTGGACACCTTCAGAACTAACAGTGTCAGTGTTTCATCTTAAAATGACTTCTCATTTTAAATATACTTCTATATTTCACATTCTAGTACCGTATTGCATAGCAAAACCAGCAGAGCTAAGCTAAAGTGAATCCTTTCCAGAATCCTCCTGTGTCGGGAGGAGTTTCAAAATTTGGGACTTTCATTTATATTGACCCAAGATAAATTTCAAAATCTTTAAACCGTTTGGAAAATGGAATTCCATTCCTTGCACAACACTGTTTTAAACCTCAGCCCTCTGCCAACACCTAAGTCAAGCTTTGGGAGATGCTACTGTCCTTCTGAAAAATGGCTCCTGCTCAGCTTCCCTATCCAATGGCATCTGGTGAGGGCTGCCTTGCCATAAATCTAGATAAAAGCTGCTAAGCAGTTACCCTGAAAAACTACAGATAGTTAAGTACTTGGCCATATCCTGGACCCTGGGCAATATCTTTCCGTATAATTATTTCTGTTGTTGTCATTAGCTCCGACACCCTTACTAATTGTTACCTTAGGTATTTCGAGACTCATAAAAATGTGATCTTACTCAAGGCTTAAGCAACACATGAAATAAATCAGCAGCACTGAACACTGGCTGACACTGGATGAAACCTGGCTGGGAACAGCTGGATTGCTCTCTTGACTAAATATTTACAAAAGCCATGATTATATCACCGAGTGACACTGTGTGAATGTAACAATTTATCAATCATCCTGTTTAACCATCCCTGCAGGAGGTGATGGCATTCTCACTTAACAATAAGTATCTACTGTATGATAATTAACTGACTTATTTTGCAGCTAAGGTTACTTCAGGGATATGTAGGCTTTTTAAGTACCCATTTCCTAAGCACTGCTATTACTTCAGAGGCACAGAAAACACAAAGTTCAGCTGGGCTGTCACTTGCACGGGTACTCATCCAGTAACACCACTAGAATTACTTGGGGCACACAACGGAGCAAGGGCAAGCACAAACCAGTGCAGTGTTTGTTTTGTTTTCCACATTCCCCTTGCTGTTCCCCTGCCCAATGCAGGGTGCCACAGGCAGTGAGTACCACAGCAGCTACCCTGCCATCTCCTCCACTGCCATGGGACCTGCTTCCTGCCAGCCCCAGCCAGTTTGGGCTCCTGCCCTTGCACATCCTCTCCCAAGTATTTGGTGGTATTCACAGCACTGGCTAGCAGCCATGCATCCATGCTAAAATGTCCGTGTCCCAAGGAAAAACTTCCTGAATTTTCTCACTCCACACTCACTAGGTTGAGCACAGTTGGGTATTCATTTGCCCAGAAACTGCCTGAAGTTCCACCACAGGGTTCTACACCACCAAACCCAGCAATGCTGACAGCATCCACATGAGTCTGGGTGAACAGGCAACCTGTCCCCCTGCCAGCAATGAACCTAGCACTGCTTCCATCAGTTGGTCAGCACTGACTGGCTAGTCTTAAACCTGTACCTCCCAAAAGGGTCACTAGTCACCAAATACAAGCCTACCTGCTGCAAGGAGAGAAAGGCTGGAATGTGAAGAGGTGAGCTTTGCCAAACTGTGGAATTGCCAGGGAAAGTAAGGATCGGGTTCATACAGATCAGAGCAGCAAGTGGACTGATCAGGGCATCGGAGGGGAATGTTTCCTTGATGATAAAGCCAGCGCATGTCTCACTGATAGGAAATGTGTATTTGGGCATCAGAAACCGCTACCACAAGGCAGAAGCTTTTTATAAAACTTTCCACCTTCTGCTTCATGCCAGATTAACTCTCTTGCACCAGCAATGGTGTGAGCAGTTCAGCTACCTTCCTGTCTCCTTCAGATTACAGATTTTAGCACAACACAAGAGAAAACACAAATCTCCCCTCTGTCAGTCCCACAGCACAGACACTTTAAAAAGCTCTTCTTCAAAATGCCACACAGGTACATGGACAGTGCAGCAGGTTTGTGTTGATCCTGTTAAAAATGAACAAGTGGCATCCACGGCTCACCTCTAGAAACTACTTTGAAACCATGTCTTTCTTTCTAGAAATCTTTGCTCATAAAGAAGAAAGTTTGGGGTGATTAAGTCTCTACTCCCTTGAGAGCTTGAGAAGAAAGTTTCCCTCATACAGATCTTAGAGGTAGATTTTTCTTCCCATTTTGTACATGTTGAGAGTCTGCATAATAGTTGTATTTTAGCCTTTGAGCCATCTGCCACCGAAGGGGAAATTTCATCTTCTTTCTACCTACAGAGAGGTTTATAAATCAGTACGCATACAGACATGGGAGCACGGGACTTGGTCACCCTTCCTGAAGCACTTAATGTGTCAGACAATCACAGCAAGTGCCCTTTCAGACACACGGGAAGGGGGGAGAGAAGTTACGATAAATTTAGTTTTCTTTTGAAGTTAATAACCTCCTACAAAGGCTTTTGGTAAAACACAGGCACCTTAACATTTTTTTCCCTTTCAAACAATTTTTTCCTCTATTTTTCCTCAGATGGTAGAATCTGAGGAAACCTGTCTCTTCAGAAGTAACTGCTTTGTGCAAATGACATCAGCAGACCACGAGGTTACCACTGGTAAGTTGGCACCCTGAGGGGGATGAAATGAAATCTCTTATCAGCCTACTCGCTCCTCTTCTTTTCTACATTTGGTGCCTTTTGTAATACGCAAAGCAAAGGAAATGTTTTGCTCCCCTTGATTTTTTTTTTTGCCTCTTTTCTTTTTTTCTCAGGAGAAGGAATAATACATTTGATTGGTTTCTCCTAAGTCTCAGCTGCTGCTTCAGGTCTGTTTGGTACCTCATTCAGTGATTTAGACCCCCTCCTCTTTCTGCCTTGCATCAGACCTTTTCTCACCCACCACTGGGTTTTCCAGAGACTTGTTTCAGGCAGTTTTGTAAACCCAAGGAAGCTTGGGTCCAAGGTCTTCCCAGGGGAAGAAGACCTCTATAAATGCACCTAATGTTAGCTTGTTAGCTTTTACAATCTCCTCCTGTCACAGAAAAGGCACTGCTGTCTTGAATTCAAAACCATAGTAGATACAACCCCTTATCAGTTTCACAGTGTGGATACCCTGTCATAACTCCTTTTCTTCAGGCTTCTCTTAGGTCAGAAGGTTTCAGAGGCAGAGACGGCTCCAGTGGAAGGGAGATGACAGGGAAGACACAATAAGTGAATGAATGGGAAAGTGTAACACAAGGATACTCCCCTCCCTGCATATGGGATTTCCAACAGGTGGAGTCAGTACAACTACTACCTATAGAACAGGGGACTAACCTGAAAAAAAGCTCCAAGATGGTAAAAGGGAGGGCCTAGGGTTTGAGTTTGTTGCAGGAGAACATCTGAAATTATGAACCTACCACAGCTTACTTTGCCATGAAGGCGTCTCCTGGTTTACCAGCCATTAGCCCCAGGAGAGGAAATGGGAGGTAGGGACTTTCTGCATATGTTTTCAATAAGACACATTCTCCTGCCTCAATGCATCCAGGAAAGTCAAACAGTTCATTACAGGAAGCAAGCAGGAAGGGCTAAACAGTAACAAACATGACTGTCAGTGGGGGAAATAGGAAAAAAAAAAAAAAAAGCTAAGAACAGTTCAGTCTTTCCTAACCTAAGCTTAGAAACAAAGATGCTAAGTCACTGAGGATCCTGAGTCTGGAGTGCGGCAAGGAGGACTGGATGTCATCAGAAGGATTGGTCATATAATATCACATGCAGCTCCTCAGCGGGTGAGGGAATACGTGGAGCAGGGAGAAAGTGCTATCCCAAAGTGGGGTGGAGGAGAACGTCCAAAAACCTGCAAGGGAAGATCAAGGGTTAAGGAGCAGTGCGATACACATAGACCTCTATTGCTTTTACAAAAGACACACTTTCATAAACTGTGTTACAAAAGAAAACCTTTTTGAATAAAATAATATGAATACACATTTTCTTTTTGAAGATGCTATTTCTGAGTCACTACACCCACCTGACACCACTTGACACTTGCAGACAGAAGATGCCTGTATCCCCATGCGCACTCTAAGAATATCCGGCGGTCCCCGTCTGGGAGAGGCACAGAAAGCCAGCCCTGGTTTAGGAGCTGTCAGTCAGTGAAGGACAAGAAAAGGTGTCAGGCACCTTGTAAGCGTGACAAGGGGAGGAAAGCGGGCTGAGAGGAGAACGGGTAGTTTCAGCACATGACAAAGACATGATAGGAAGGCACGAGGGATGAGATAGTGAAGATACTGGGTTTTGAACATTGACACAATTTAAAACATAGTAAGTTTGGTCAAATGTTTATCATAGTCTCTTCAGGAACCTTCACTGCTCCTGTTTATTAATTTTAATGGGATGGTATCTGCAGCTCCCAGTCAGAACCAAGGCTCAGAACACACGCAGAACAAGAGGATGGGGCCATGCCATGCACAGCATACAGAAAAGGAAGATAAGTAGCACATCAAGAACAGAGCAGCAGGGTAAAACTATCTACATGAGTTTTAGAGCCTTGAAAGTCCAAATTTATTTTTGAAGGAAGTTATTCTGTTTCAAAAACACAGTCTTCAATCCAAACCAAGCCAAATACCACAACTGAAATTTCCCAAGCAGAAAATAAAACCCACTATAGTGCTGGTTACAAATACAACATCAAACCAAGTACCTCTCAGACTGCATTCTGAAAAGTGTAGGTTTAGATGAATCCCTGCATCCTGGCTCCCTGAGCATTTCTATGTACATGAATCACACATCTGCAGTTTTTAACAACATAAAGAGACATCCTCACCTGTCTCTCCATTTTGTTGCACCTATGCTCCCCCAAGAAATCATGTTTTGACGCAAAACGTTGCACCACAACCAGCCTGCCTTGATGCTGCAAAGGAACCCAAGGATTCAACAGGAATGAAGACAACAGCATTCCAGAGACATCCGGGAGAGGGACATAGGACCTACTCCTAAAATTTGGCATCTGCAATGCTCACAAGTGCAGATTGTCAGCCTGCCTCTGGCAGGTTTTACCATTTCTGATGGAAACATAAATGAGGACATAAAAATGTGGGACTGATCTCCCCTAGTTGTAACTCCCTGGAAGCCCAGGCAGCTAGAAGAGAGCACTAGTCATCCAGGCTCCCTTTATACTCCGTGGAGAGAAGGCGATACCTCCACAAAGGGATTCATCCCTTCCTAAGATGGATATCTGGGGTTGACACGATGGGGTTGCCACCTTCCGAAGGGGCTCGCTCTCCACAAAGTTGCCCTGCCACTGTAGAGGGGCCTCAGACCACAAGCCTGGATTTGATGCCTGTTACAAGCCAGATGAGAGGAATCCCTCCTAAAGCAACTCTTTCAAAGCAGTGTCAGTGTCATTTAAGGATGACCCATCCTAGTTCTCTATTCCACCATGTGCTTTATCTTCCTGGCTCGTTAGTTTATACCAGCTGGCAGGGAATGGGTTAGTTTACAGCACTGGGAAGTGCAGTGCCTCTATGGAAAAACTGCCTGTGCCAAAACTGAACCCCATTTTTGCAAGATTAATTACTGAGCTTTTTATTCTGGCTACTATGTTACCAAGAAGTCATATTCTGCCCCAAAACACTTCACCAATGTTTAAACCTACAAGACAGCTTCCTCATTTTAACTTGAAAGCTGTGCCCAACCTGCTGAGGTTTGAGTGTAGTTTCACCATTTATTACTATATATCAGGCACTGGCATATCTTTGTGGTAAGAAGTAAAATCATTCTCTTTTTTCTCCCGTCCTTCACCTTAAGTCTGTCACACATTCGGAAATGCTGGCAAGGGAACCAGGGTTACTGCGTTTCTTTACAGAGGTATAAGCTGCTAGGAATACATTAAATAACCCAACATAATTTTATAAGTGCTGGTTGTATTCTTTGATATTTTCCACTTCAGGGACCATCTGCTTTCCTCAAGTCCAGTAAAGTAATTTTTTTTTAATCTTCATGAATGCCAAAGGATTAAAAGATGAATTCAGAGATTAAGAGGCAGGTAACTGTAGTGGATACAGCACCAGGAATCCTGTCTTCCACAGTGAGCCCTGCCAGTGAACTGCTCCATGGCCTTGAAAAAATCATTTCACCTCTCCTGTACTTCTGTTTTCCTGCCAATATTTTGCTTAAGTGGCTTCTGAGGCAACTCCTGTGGGTTTGTATAATGCTGCCAGTATAGCATCCCAGGATCAAGCAGAGTGGCACCATAGTACAAAAATAAGGACAGAAAATTTGGAAAGTACAGGGGTTTGAAAGGAAATACCTGCAAAACCTTTTTTAAACCTGTGATGCTGTTGGGGTCTTCAGATCTCCAGGCTCTAAAGGGGTAGCAGTTTTTTAAAGTACCTGTTGCATATCATAATGGGGAAAATGTAGTCATCGATGTTTTTATGACTGGCCTCTATTCTGCCTGGCTTGGTTATGTTTAATACCTGTGGAGCAGGTAATTTTAATAAATAGAAAAAGAGAGAAAGGGAGAAAGTGTCAGCAGGAAGCTGGGTATGGAGTTATTGAGAACAGGAGTGTAAATGTGTCAAGGAAATCCCCAGTGATCCAAAAGGGAATGCAAGTAGCTTTGCAAACAGCAGAAGCAAGCTGCAATAACTGTACAGGGGTCTTAGCTTTGCAGAAAGTTTTTCATTTTTCAAACTATAAATCAAAACAAATCAAATCAGGCCTACATTTCTATAGTAGCTTTCACACCAGAATCCCAAGGCACTTCACACAGAGGGCAAAGCCACTCAAGTGTTTACGAATGCAGCAGGTCATAAGAGCGTGCCTTGAGCCAAGGTGTAAAGGCTGGGAGCGCAGCAGCACCAAGATCTGAGACGTCCCTGTGCCGTGGGACCAGGCTCGACATTCCCACGGGCAGGGAAAAGCCAGGCGACACCAACCTCAATACAGCCTCAGTGCACAGGTCTCTATGCGAGGTGCAAGGTACTTGTAAGCTATACACATGTTCCAATGGCCTTGTAAAAGACAAACTCAAGCAAGATGACAACAGAAGAGCTGGCTAATGGCTCCACAAGGACAAACACAGAGACACAGCAGAGGCATTTCGTTCCTCCTCCATTCCTTATCTACAGGGTACTGCGCTGGTGCAAGAAAAGGATGCCCTAAAATTGCAGCAGCGTACACAGCCTGCTGACCGCAGCCAGCAGCTCCCAGGCAGCAGCCAAGTCTCGGGGTACACAGGCTGCCACCCACGCAGCCCACTTAGAAGAAGCAGCAAACTTCCCAGCCCTTCCCTGGCACTGCTGCAGGGAAGGCAGCAGACTGTCATGTCCCCTCAGCCATATTCAGACACCAGGCTGCCCACTAGATCAGACTGGAGAGAAATACAGGTACAGCACCACCTGCACAGTGAAACCTACAGCTGCCCTGAAACAGCTCTTGTTGCACCAAGATAAGGAACAAAGAAGCTCTTGGGTGCAAAAGCTGCAAAACCACTGAAATCCTTTCACCAGTGACTCTAGGCAGGCTCACCTTTCTAAGGTAAATTTCATCTCTGCTAATCCTATCAGTTAATATTGAAATCAAATAAAATGCATTATTTGATATGACAGTCTCCTTCTTATGAAGTCAGCTGCAGCATTTTTTATTAGCATACGATTTAATTACATTTTTATTCCAGGTCTTCTATTCTGTGCATTGTGGGCAAAAGCACATGAATTCTGTATGACTGCAATGGTGGGAGAGACGATAAAATTTTGAATAATGCTGCAATGTTAAGAAATAAGGAAGATAAGTATTGCTGTTTTAGGAACGAGTCTTCAGGATGACGGGTTAAGTGAATAAACAGCACAGTCCCATTACTGAAAGATACAAAGCAACATTTCAGCTGCCCATATAATTTTTAAGATAGCCACAGACTCTTTCTGCAAGATACCTTGTTCACAGGCTTGATCTAACCCAATACTTGAGAAAAAGTTCAAAAAGAGCAGAACAGCAGGGCACCTTGATTCCAGACAACACATAACTGTGGTGCTGCTAGACTTAATCTCCGTGTTTCCAAGGGGTGTGCTGTGGATATGGGGCTTTCTTTGCCCTGGGCTGTCCAACATGCGTGTTTGTTTTGTAACACTCCTGCTCCCAGATTAGCAAGGCACACTGGAGATCATAAAGATGTTCTCCATAGTTAGAATGGAAAACACAACATTTGTAATAAAAGGAAACAGCCAAGCAAACAGTTGGATTCTGTGCATCAGTAACCATTATTTATGGTCACTGGTTGTGAAAACCATTAAGACCTCTCAGAGCCAAACACTTGCTTATTAGCTGAAGGCACACACATAGCATTGAAGTGCAAAGTTATACCCCAAGCCACTTGTAAATAGTAGCACATGGTGTAGAGTAACTTCACTCTTTGTCGCACCAATTGTAGCCATAAACTGGGAGCTTGATGGAACAGCTGCAAGAAAGCAGTGATAAGGAGAAGCCCTTAGCTGTTTTGCACACATGGGGAAGGCTTTGTGCAGACTTGGATACAAAATTCCCAGACCCAGTCACTGATGTCCTCAAATCCTGATGTGTAGAGTTAGTACTCAACTACCTTTTTCTTTTAAAAAGGTCTGAACTTGGTTTATGACACACGTTACTCATTTGTCAGCCACATCAGAAATTGTTATGAGAAGGAAAACGCCCCATTCTTATATATTCAATTGATACAGTGGAATAGGCAATGGGAAATATTTCTGGTCTTTTAAGTGCAGAAAATTTTTTCTTGTTCCGGGATTTTGTTCCAAGCCAAGTTCATGATTTCCCAGCATTTACTGCCCTACTTTACCCATCAGTAGGCTGGGTATAATGATAGTGCTGCTTCTTAATTCAGAGTTCATGTTTTCACAGTGAGTTGAGACAAGCAGAAGGTGCTTTACGAATGTAAAATATTGATTTTCCTTTTTTCCCCCCAAGTTTGCACAAGGTCTAGAACATTATACAGTAGACAACGTGATCCTTGAGCACAGCATAAACTTCCTTCCTTTATGCGGCAAAAGGACATTCAGAAAGACAGAGATGTGCAGACAAAACCAATTCAAACAGGGCTGCCTGCCTATGAAGAATGGGGATGAAAAGCCAATTATGGTTATTTTATCATTACAATGTTTCAGTCATGACAATCCTTTACTTACTGGCCATTGGTCAGCACCTGTTGCATGACATGGCACGAACAATTAAGCTTTCTGTCTTTGTAAAATTTAAAGGGAATACAGTGTCTCCTAGTCCTCCATGATTACAAGGAATGTTCATCTCTATTATCTTGGTTAACAAGAAGGTAAACTCCTAATATGCCCTCTCAAGTATTTATTCTTGAAAACAACTCTTTATTGATGCCAGAACTTAAAAATATTTGAACTCAATGCTCCACTGTGCAAAGCTTTCAGTGTTAATGTTTCTCTAGTGTTAGGTGCATTTCCTCCAGTGTTGAAATTGTGAATACATGGAAACAGAAACACAGGCAACAGTTTTCTTTGGATTAGCCATTTCTACAATGCACATGAAGGCTTTAAAAAGTTCAGGACCAAATTTGGAAAACTGCTGCTTCCTCTGAGGAGAAGGAAATGACTGATTAAGACATAAATCTGGAATCATTCCAATTAATGATGTAGTTAAAAGATGTGAATAGCAGATTTGTAAGTGGTAAGTGGTTTTCTTCTTCGGAAGAAAAATCACGGTCTTGCAATTTTTCAACATCAGATCAGTTTTTCTTGCCATTCTGAACACTTCACATTCCTTTTCTGGAACGATAATTTTTAGCCTTCTACGGAGACAATATCAAAAAACTCCTCTTTTCATGCACACAAACATTTCAACAGATACATTCACCAAGCAGATATGTGCAAAACATATGCAAAGCATCACAACCCTCTAATGCAAATATATGCATACACACACAGAGAGAAATATTTCAATGCAAAAGGTAAAGGAAATACTAATTTTACACAGTAAGTTGATAAACAGTTCATGCTCATTAGTACTCATGAGCTGGTTTTGCACTGTACCTGGAGGTAGGATAATACTAAAGGGAGAAGTAACTAGGTTAGGTACTATGAGAAGTGACTTTCCACAGCATGACAGGGTTATGCAAGCTCATCAGGGTCCTTATATGCATAATTGCATGGTTGAAGCCCATGTTCAAGGAGGCTTCACTGATCTTGGTACCCAAGCCTGCCAGAGAAATACTATATATGTTTCAATAAATGTTTCAATAAAGGTAGATAAAGTCCCACATGTGTGGACAAGATCAGCAAGTCAGGTACTTGTGCTTCATTAATAAACCACTGTAAATAATAAACTGACCTCCACTATGTAATTATCCCAGCCTCTTTTTCCATGCAACGATTTTGCCAGATGAAAGCATATCACAGGAACTGGATTTTCCCATAAATGCTTCAGTCTTACAACAAGTAATGATTAGTCCCGTATTTCTCTTTCCCTGCTTCTCATACCCCAGGACAGCTCTGTTTTTTACGCTAATGTTGGCAGAGGGGTGTGAGTAGTTCTTGTAATTCAATCATCAAGCTTTAAGACTGCTTCCCAAAAATGGAAGCTAAATCTCAAAGCTGCATGCATCCTATGGCCTACTGGGATCTAAATACAGCTAATTTCTGCTGGCTGAACTGTAATAATGAAGATTGTGAGTGCTCAGTGGTAAAATTGGGGAGGCCGTATTTAAGGCAATGGAAGTTATACCCTGTGCAAAATCCTATTCCCCAGACCAAGGTGGAAATGCTGTTGCTGAATGTTGCAAGGATAAGACAGAAGAAGAGTATAATTTATGCATTATAATTGAAATCAAGGAAGCATTTCCTGCTAATGCTGTCATGCCTGCTTTGCAAGGCTAACCCTAATGACCAACAACTGTAGTTTTTAATACAATTTCCAAAGCAAGTGGTAGCTAGGGAATAGTCCCATTGGAACAGACACCACACATGCCTTCCCTACATTTCTTCATGTACAATTCACAGATGATTGCTTTGCGAGACTGTGGATGCATGACTTACTTATTCACTCTGGAAGAGTGAAGAGTTCCATAAAAGCATTTACTAATAGACTCTCTGGCAGGAAAATCCACCTCAATGCAATTCCAAGCCACTCTAAACTTTTTTTAATCACCTAATGAACAGCATTTCCCTTTCACTGTTGGGAATGGACACGCAGGTTTGGGAAAAAACCAACAACTAATTCAAATCACTGTCTACAAATGTGGCTGGACTTCTTTTTGTGTTTGGGGTTTTTTTCCAGTAAAAAGCCTGTGTCCTTCTAGTTTAAATAGGAAGCAGAGACAAAATAATCCTTTCTTTTTATTTCTGACCCAGCAAAAAGCATGATAAGGAATGTGCTAAGAAAACCGTGCTGTCAAGATTCAGATCAAGGTTTACAGGTGCTCTAGCTCAAGGCTGAAGATGTTCAGGCAGCATGGTTTCTTTGGGGATAATCACATAAAGAGCCAAAACCTATCACTATTTGCTGAAGGAAAAAGAATGGTCATTTCTTACGTGTACTAGGCAGGGTAGCTTTAAGGAATGGGCTCATTCAGCTATAACTTGTACAAGCCCTTAAATATCACACAAATTGAGCAAAAATTAATGAAGAACAGCCTGAGACTTCCCACTCACCTTTTTAACACTTTCAGGATGCTACAAACAAGACATTTTTACTGACTGTCTGCCATTGGCTTCATTTGCCTGTGCTCAGACAAGCTCTCCTCTCCACTAGAAGGGTCAGACTAAAAAGGTACATTTAGGCACAAGAACCATCATTGGTAAGAGCCGCATCCTCACATTTCCTTCCTTCTTATCATTTCAGCTTAGCCCCTTCTTGTTACTCCATCTACTTACAGCAAGAGTATTAGCCAATGATGTAGCAAATCAGTGATAAAAGCCACTGGTCATTAAAATGAGGAGGCATCCTGGGTTTGAGCACTAATAAGAGGGCATTAGCACTATAACAGCTGTCACATTAGACCACATTAGTGTCACATCCAATCTGTGCGAGCCAGCTTTTGGAAAACCAAATCTTTTTTGTTAATTGTTTTTCATGCTTTTGTCTTTCATGATTCTTCTGACTGTAAGCCTAGCTAGTCAGGCTCTTCCCTCACTCAGAGATCTTATACGGAGAAATGTGCTGGCTCCTAGCAAAGAGAATGACCTGAACAGACACACACAAAAAAATCCTAAATCTTCCCTAGTTCTTATCTGCCTGAAAAACACACACTGAAGATTCATGGATACATCCATACTAGTGTTGACATATCATAGAAAGCAATAAGACAGCTAAAAGAAATTAGCTTTTACGTGGCTGTGTCTGCCAAGACTAAAATCTTTTCCACCTCCAGTCACTAAGGGTCTTCCTAGAGTAAAATCCTTCTTGGATCCTAAACTAGACTGCTTTTGATTTATTCGGTCTAGTATAAGATCCTCTATGCTCCTGAATGTAAAGATACAGGATCAATAATTTCATCATAGCAATAATTTCTACTTTGTGTCAGATAGGAACTGTTGACAGATGATGCTCCATCTGTCACAGTATTTTACAGTAACAAGCCAAAACACAGCAAAAAAAAAAAATATTGCAAACTGTACTGTTAGGAATCATCGCAACAGAGCATCTTGGGGTTTTTGTAAATAAAATTTATTATAATGAAAAACCCCAATTCAAAGCTTGGATACTGGGACAGGTATAGCTATTTAGCATCTTTATACAAAGGGTTTGAAATCTAATAGTGCTTAGCAAGGCACCATTTGAAGTAAATTTACATGGACAGACAACCACATGCCTGCTGTCCTTACACTTGGAACTAGGCAGTGCAAGCTAGAGCCCATCTAGAAGCCGTGTTATGACCCTCACACTGTGTGAAGCCCTAGCTATCACTCTAGTTATATATTCAGATTCCCCTGGATTGATGTTTAAATGGAGCACTCATGTAATGGCCTGTGTCTACTTATTCCAGCATACATAGGTTCACCTGTGTTCAATGGGGTTAAGCCAACAAGTGTGTGGGGTAGGGATGGCAGGTATAGAAACAGAATAAACTTTGGAAGGGCCAGAGATGGGTGATCCCTACTGGCACCCACTAGCACCTACTGGTGAGGAGATCCCGTGGTTCTCACCTTAGCCCTTTCTCCTCCTTTTTCCATTAGGGTGGTGATAGCCACAAGGGATTCAGCATCTGGTTCCTCTGCGAGGGTATGCTCTTTAAAATATATGCCTGTCTACCCTGAAAGTGTGGCCGACCCTTTAATTTCAGTCTCATTCAAGTTTCTAACCCCCATATGCCTCCCCTTCTCTCCCAGAACATCAGAAGGTTGAAGGCAGGAAAGACGGGTGATCCTGCCCTCAAACTGGCACTCATTTTCCAAGTCAGATTTCTACCACAGGCTCCCTGCTAAAGCTGTTTCCCACTAAAGCACACAGATATGGACAGAAACAAAACAAAGCTCCTGATGCAGCAGAACGTACTGGAACACAATGCACAAATCAATAATTTCAAATTTAAAACCTCATGCAAGTCACACAAACCAGAACCACTCAGCTTTGCACAGTCCTCAATGCAGCTCTCTGTACAAAAAGAAACAGAGCAAGAAAGAAAGTCAAAAAAAAAAAAAAAAAAAAAAAAAGACCTGCATAGAAAAAACATAAAATTACATTAAACTTGATTTATTTTCTGCATTTGCCGGTATGTTCTGTGCTTAATTCTGCTTTTATCACAGTTGTTTTCCTCCTTTCCACCAAGCCCAGTCCAGTGGCACAGCTTCCTCGAAGTTTTCTCTGTGTTTGCTGGATGAGCAAAGCCTCTTCATTTCACACATCATTTACAGCTCGCTGCTGTGATTTCAGAAAGTTAGTGGGCTTTTACCAAGCTAACAAGTGAGATAGATAAACATTTTGTGTGCCTGCTAATTCTAAAAGTTCTGCAGATTTTCTGACAGTAGGTACCCTGAGCAGTCAGGGAAATTCAGCAGTTTCAATTCAATTTGCACCACATGGCAAACAAGTTTGCCCAGAAATTAGTAAATAAATCAGGAAGAAAGGGAGGGAAACAACAGACTCTTCAAAGATGTATTGTATTCCTAGAACGCAAACCTAGTTCCTCTCAGCTTTCAATGTATTTTACGTGCCTCACTAGATTTATTCATGCACTCTTTATTTGAACCAATAGATGAAAAAGTTTCTCTCTCTCTTTACTGTCAGTGAGCCAGACCTAGCCATCTTCTTCTGGCATAAGAGAATAACTGTTCACCCAGGGACAAATATTGGATAATGCATCCAGCTGCCCAGTGTGTCCAAGTCAAGCTTGTATTTTCAAGATCACTGGACATGAAAGACATAAGAAACTGGATGTCTGATGTGTACATGTGGAATTTTACCTGATATTCACCAAATTAATTGGCAAACCTTCTATTTATTGTAAAGTTTTAGAACTGGAGCCCTGTATGTGCATATGTAAACTGGGCAACTATGTGTGCAAATAACAATACAATTTACAAAGGTAAATTACAGATGCAAGTTAGGTGTGGTTTTTATGTATGGCCAGGTGTACGTCCAAAGCTTTTAAAAGCGTGGTTCTACTTGAACAACGAGAAACAGAAAAAGCACAACTAAACAGAAAATGTGTGAATCTTTCCAGAGGGATTTTTTCACGTGAGAACACCTGAGTCCATTATTCTGTGCAGCCAGAGATATGATCAGTTACAGTCAATATATCACCTTATATTAAAACAACAGCAACACAAGGTATAAAAAACCCCACATAAACATTTTACTATCTGTTTTGTTGTGGGTTTTTTTTTTTCCCACATCACTAGTAGCACCCTCCTATGCACAGTGAGCTTTGGCACTGCAAAATGACTAATCCCTTCTGGATTCTTAGAAAGTCGCCACCATCAAACCTCAAGATCAAGATTATTATATGAAAGAATTACATGTCCTATTTATTAACAACAAGAGAAAAAAAAAAGAACAGTGAAACATTTCAACCTGCAGGCTGGCAACAGACAAGCAAAGGTCTTCATTGGCTACTTTCATTTAACTTCCTTTAATAGCATAATAACACATGATCACTGCTAACAGAATTGGCAATAAAATGGCTATTCATATTTAATCAGTATGGGAGAATAAGGACTAAAAAAAGGATGAGGGAAAAAATGGATGGATGCCTTCATTCTGGCATTGCAGTCCGGAGAGACTGGAAAGTGATGATTGTCTCATGTTCCTTCTTTCACACAGCAATATGTTGTAAAGAGGATGGAACCAGTCACATATGTTCTGGTCCTGGCTGGGATGCATCTGTTTTTCACGAGCATGAAAAGAATGTTTTTCCACATTAATAAGGACTTAAGGAAATACATAGCTACATCTTCCAAACCAAACAAGAGAAAGCCAGAGTGAACAAGATGCAACCTTCTGAAGCAAAGTTATGCTTAAGGCAAAACCTAAAAAAAATGGAAGTGAGAGGCTCTCCTGCTAAACTTTAGCCTCGCATTCCCTTTGCCCTGGCAGTGCTCAGAGAAATACTCATATTGCTGAGGGAAATCTCTTGTATATAAACCCTCAGGAAACTAATGATCTAATTTAGGAAAATATTTAAAATCTCAGACCTTACACGTAAGCTCAAATTTAAGCATGTGCTTAAATGTGTTCCTGAAAGATACTCTAGTTGTGTAACCGGTTTATTTCAGCTGTCATCAACTCTAAATAGCTAAAAATTGAACCATCAGCATTTTAGTTATATCACATCAGAGCTAATTTTTAAGTTTCTCTTTCGAAGGATGCTGACTGCTGTATCTAAAGCATCCAAGGTCTTTTTCTTTTGGAGAGAAGAAATGCAGCAGATCAGGCAGAAATGCACAGGGGTCTCTGAATATTTTTGCTGTAGATTGCTGTGCAAAACCAATTATTTCATAAATTTAAAAAAAAACATGCAAAGCAGGATATTTCAAACAGGAAAATAAGCAACACTGGTTTTGAGAGAAATATATCATGTTATTGTGGAGTACTAATCCAAGTAAGCTTCTTTATATTCAAAAATATTGCTGTATATGTGGCATTTTGTATTCTTTTTGGTGTGTCTTTTAAAAGGGACGCAGTATTTAGGAATTGAACTATTAGACCTCAGCAAGGCTGTTATCTCAGGAAAAGAAGGACTCATTGCAAGCACTTGAGAAAGACAGCAAAACAGTGAACTGAAAAGTGCCTCCAGTGCCAAAGATATTTTTAAGATATCGTTGAACAATGTTAGCAAAATTAACACTTGTAAGGAAGTAGAAAAAGAGTGAGAAGCAGGACTCAGGCAAATGCTAATTGGGGAGGTTTTCATATTCCTGTTCAGAGAGGCAAAACAGTCTCTTGGGTAGAGCTCCCCTGGGATTCCAGAGGCAGGAGCTCTCTTCCCAGCCATCACTCTCTGAATCCCCAGGTGACCTTTCACATTCAAAGCCAAGATGCTCCCCGATCTGCAGAACAAAAGCCATGAACTTTGTGGAGCACTTTGAGGTATGCCATTACAAAATTCTGTGTCAGGAATTCCAAAATCTGCAATTAGTTGTATAGGAGGGTATCACATAAAGCAGATCAGGCATTTCTACCACAAGATTTTCTTTTGACATCTGTTTAAAATTTAAGTGTGCAATAATAAGATGCCGAGCTTTGTCTCCATTACAGCCTGGAACCAGCAGGAAGCTGTAGTGCTGAAATACTGCCTCTAATTTTTCATTTTACTTTATACCAAATTACCCGTATTTCATTTGTTCTAAAGGCCAATATAATAATATTTTTAAATGACATTTATATGAAACCTTTTCCCTCCAAATTCTTTTCAAGGTATTCACAAGTCACACCTCATTACATCATTGGGAGGCAAATAACTGCAATGCCCATTAAAAGGGTCTGCACTAGTTGAAGAGAAGTAGCTCGCCCATATCCCCCAAAGTGGTGGACAAGGCAAAAGTGGCTTCCATGTCCCTGATACCTCCAGTGAAAGTGTTTGTGCAGTGACACATGGAAAAGCTCTGTGTCTTAGGCAAAAAACCCAAAGAATTAAAAAAGTCATTGTGGGTAAATTTGAGGTTGCAACTGTTAATAGCAGGTAAGAAATAAATTACAGAGGCCTTCATTTCCACCATGCAGCTGCAGCTCTCGTCAGTGGAAGCCTTCCACATACCTCGAGGACAGACTGATGCAAAACATCACGCCTTCAAAAGCAGAGAAGCTGTTACTAGGCTTCTGGTATCCCAGATGGGCACTTGTGAAAGTGCTACCCGTAACAACATTTCTGCCTATGTAATTGCTTCGTGCAAAATGTACAGGTTAATTTTCCTTCCTCTTACTGGGATCAACAGCGGGTAACTTCTGAGAGTTCATAGTGGGGCAGAGAGAGAGAAATAGCAAGTTCAAATTGCAGAAGAAACACTGTATTTTATTTCTTAATGTGAATGTGGCCTAAATGGTGATTCTTAGCTTTAGTGGAAAAGGTATTTTAAAGCTTGCCTACAAAAACAGTCTGGTTGCCTCCTTCTCCCTCTTATCTTTCCAGCTGCACTGAAGTTATGTGTATTAGAACAAAGGTACCACATATTTCTGGATTGAAAATTAATGCAGTCCCTCTCTTACACATTAATTGTCAGGAATGGGATCAGAAAGAAATACTGAGGTGAAGTCCAGGTATAAGAGTGCTTACAGTAAATTTTCCTCAGCTCTTTTGGTTCCATACATAAGATTAAATGTCCCTATAACTCCTGGCTTAATATCTCAGCCAAGCCTATAGCAGTGTCATAGGTTTACAGGCTGCTGCTTCAGTTTCTAGTCTTCTTTAAAACTCATTAGACTTTGGGGCTTTAAAATGGCCTTTGTTCCTGCCAACAACACCCTCCCATCATCCAGATTAAGGATTCATGCACTTCATTTAGTGTAATGTGACTTTTTATATGCAAGATAATTTTCTGACACTTGTGCACACCTGTTGTAAAGGCAAAGAGTTATTTTCCAATGTCTCTGTTCAATTATTAGTGTCATCTTTAATGAACTATTCTGATTTAATTGCAGAATTTGTCTCTGTTGTACTACAGACAAAAAGAACCACAATAGAGCATTAATTTAAATAGCAAAACTAATGTTCACAGCAATATAAAAAATATTCCAAAGCTGAAGGTACTTTTTCAATTTGTTCCATCCAATGAGGTGATTCTTTTGAGAAGACCATTAGACTCATAAACCTGATGCATAGAGGGCTTAACACAGGAACAAATATGAGCATTCACACAGTCATAAACGAATGGCACACCTCTGAATTAGAACACAGCAAGTGACTTCATATCCCAGGAATATGCTTGAGAGACAGTATTAGCTGTTCAGCCATGGTGGATCAATGTTTATATCTAGTGATTTGGCAAAATCAAAAGTGGTACCTGTCTGGGAAGCGGTACCTGTCTGGGAAGTGGTACAATTTACGTTTAAGGTAGCAGCGTGGAGAGGTTAAAACAATGTTCTCTTTGATTGCAGTGTACTTCTCTTTCACCTTGAAGTGAAAAAACATCATTTATGATTC
This sequence comes from Psittacula echo, assembly GCF_963264785.1. NCBI lineage: Eukaryota > Metazoa > Chordata > Aves > Psittaciformes > Psittacidae > Psittacula > Psittacula echo. The sequence continues at coordinate 42,887,474 of NC_137738.1, forward strand.
TTTCTTTTTTTATTTTTCCTTTTTTTTTCTTCCCCGCAAATGCAGCGGGAACTAGATTTAGTGTGACTCCAGCCTGATTTTTCAACACTGGTCAATTCAAGTCTTTGGTGCCTTCAACAGTAGCTGCCGAGGAGCAAATTTAGACTTTCACAGAACAAGAAAGTTGGACACACAATACAACTGACAAATCCCATATTGCCCCATGTTGCTGATGTGCTTGGTAGATAGCCTGGACAATGTTCTACTTTCACACACACACACTCATTTTTCAGCCCTCTCCAAATACGAAACCACTAAGATTAAAGCACATACTAAACTGAGCACAGAGAAAGGCTTTTGAAAACACTGCCTTAACTCTTCGGTGCTCCTTTTGTTAGTAAAATGGCCATAATCCTTGCATCATATTATCTAATTTTATATAATTCCCCTCTCTACAATATCCTGTAAGACCCAGGGATGACAAGGCCTATAAAACTAAATTGTTACCTATTTTTCCTATTCATAGAGTACCACTTCTGTTTGTTTCCTTTCAGGAATCCTGCTGTACAATGACATGTATAATGCATTTCTATGGCATGCTGCTGAGCAGCTCTCTTCCACTGGCTCAGTCTTACTTTGGAGAGCACAACTTGCCAGAAACCACCAAGACCCTCCATACAACCAACCAGAAATTAAGGCTCCGCAGGGGAGCACATTGCTGCCTTACAGCAAGGAAATAAGAAGCAGGCCTATGGCAGCCCAGCAACTGATCATTTTTTATGTCAGTTTAGTCGGCTATCCTCACAGCAGCTTTCCTACGCTTCCTATTCTTGAATTTCCACCCAATAAAAGGGCTCCCATGGCTGAGGTGCAAGGTCCTTGACACATCCTGTTAGCACTGTATCACAAACCTTCAGAAGCACTACTGGGTGTCTTGTTCTTCCACCACCACCACCAAAGCAGTAATGGTGTCACTTTCACATGCATCAGCAGCTGAGGTTAAGTGTTGTATGTGTTTAATATCTCATGTACTTTCTATCCAAGACTCTCCTCTGGTGTCAGGGGATGAACTAACTACTCACTTGTGCCTCCAATGTGTGTAAATTAGCATTTACATGATATAATTCCCCATCTGCACACACATTAAAGAGATACGTATTTCAAAGCCACTCTTCCAGGATATATATTGGTTCATACCACACAAAGTCATCAACTCTCAGGGCAAGGGGATTTGATTTACACATGACCCCACGGTGCACAGAGAGATGTCTAGCTGCCATGAGCTACGATACTGCCTGAAACCTCCCTGGATGTGGACTAATGGTGCTGGCAGCTTCCTCAGAGCCTTGCACCCACAGTCTGCTGCTGGGGAAGAGTACAGTGTACAAGGTCACAGCAACACATCCCTTTCAGGCCAATCCCTGCCACTGCCTTGAGGGAAATGTCTCTCTGCTCCTCCATCTATGCAGTCTACCCCCTTCTATAAGACAAGAAGTTTCTTGAACTTTGCTTTTCTGACACAGCAATACAAGTTGCTGTATAGATCAGTCACCACATGTCCCCCTCTGAGTAAAGAGGTTCAATAGTCCTGTCCTGACATCTTCTTTAGCAAGCAGTCTGACAGGTTATGCAGCTTCCAGTCATTTTATTGGCAGGAGCTGGGTAAAAGCTAGTGGAAGATGGTGGGTGTAACACTTCATCCCTTCATTCAGAATAAATTCAGAGAAGCCATTAAGGTTCTTTATGAAGCCAGATGTTTGAAACACTAATGATCTCCACCCCAAACATAACTACATGCCGTCTCTCAAAACAAAGACACATGTGGACAGAGAGGCTTCACAGGCAATTACGTTGTGAGGGATTGTGCGTGACAGAAACAGCAAGATCAGAAAAGCTGAGGAAGAAGACAAAAAAAGACCCTGTCACTATTCTGACAAAACAGGAAAGAATAAGCATCTGGATGAGCAGGGGCTGGGGCAGAGAGACCTGACCCTGTGTGTAAAGAGATTATCTCCTGCCTGAACCCCCCACGGGTTCAAGGGAGCAGTTCCTCATGCATTCTTTGTCATAATATAAGATTTCATCGAGACCACCTGATTGCCTCATCCGTCTCTTCTCCTAACAAAAGAGCAGCAGTACCCTGAACTTCTGCTAACTTCTCAGGTCAGATATATGTAACATCTAACCTAAAGGACTTTTAGCATCAGTGCTCACACACACCATCTAATGAATGAATTAAACTCAGATGGTAGTTTGGGTGGTTGGGGTTTTTTTAACCACTGCACAAGCTGTGCAAACTTCCACTGTCTACCCAGACCTGCACACAGAGCTCAGAGTTAAAAAAAACACCTGCCCCTGGAGAACACTGAAGTCCAACATGGAAACCTGTTAAGGGTTTCGTGATTCCAGTTAATTTACAGCTGTGGTACTATTTTGCATTTGCTTCCACAAAACCAGTATGCACCTAAGGGCTATTCACATGTAATGACCATAGTCAGTAATAAGCAAATGGTTACCATTTAATTCATAGATACTAATAATAGTCACATACAATATTTTAAGGGGAAAATGTGGAGGAAAGGAGAGAAAGGGGAACTGTCATTCTGCAAACATATACTGTATAGTCTTCATTAACTAGTTGTTCTTATTTGCAGTACTTTTTTTAGCCATTGGATAGATCCAATGAGATTCAAAGCCATCATATGACTAGTTTTATTTTTCCTCTTCTTACAGCTCAAATGAGTACAGTCTTAAGAAAGCAGTGCTTTGGACCACTTGTACTGATAACAAAAGGGAGAGCATCTCCCAGCTTTTGAGTGAACCACAGATAACTGTTGACCACCTGTCCCTCTAATCTCACTGTACTAAAGCAGCCAGCTTGCAAAATCTCTCTTCTTCAGCTGCCCCAAAGCACCAGGTCTTTCCCAGTCCCCTCCTCCCTACATTAACCATCATGCTTGGCCTTTCTGCATTTCTTCTACTTTCTCCAAACAGCTCTTAGGAACAGACAGAAGACACTGCTCTCCTCCATTGATCGTGACAGCAATGTCCTCAATCTCTGACTCGACTCAGGAATAAACCTATAACCTTTTGCCATTTTCCTCAGCTTTTAACTAAAGCTTCCCCTTCCAAAACACTGTTCCCGCCTGCACCCTGCAGTTGTGTTTGTGCGTCTCCTCACTCTGCTCACTGTCTCCTTTCCCTGACTTCCCCAGCTGCAGCAGCTTAAAAAGGGAGTATGAGATTTTGTCTCCAATTGATTTTAATTCTTTCCCTCACGCTGCCCCTGCAGGCACTAGTTTGCCAGCCCAGCTGTGGCACTGAGCTCAATCAGTTCTCCCTCACGCACAGCCTTCCCTCAACAAGCTGTGACTGATCAGAGAGGGACAAATGCACACGTACTTTCATATTCATTTCTTTGCACGCTCCAGAGTTTTCTTACAGTATGAGGCCCATCAGAAGAAAATATCTGCTTTTTTTGTTGTTGTTTTTAAGGTAATGGTTTCCTCCACAGCCCTGACAGCACAAACACCACAGCGCTTGGCCTACTGTAGGCTACCCAGAGAGGGGCTCCGAAATGAAAGTGAAACAGACGAAAGCAGCTGAAGTGTTCAAGCAAAATGAAAATACAAAATGCTTGAGAGAACAAAAAGCAATGTTAGCGGGGCAGCTGATAGATTTTTGAATACTCTTTTTGTAATAAGGCCCTAACGTGTTGTTTTAAGGGCTGAATGGGAGGAAGAAATACTAAATTTTCCTTCCAGCCACCAACTTTCTAGAAGAGTCACAATGATCATAGAATCACAGAATGGTTTGGGTTGGAAAGCACCTTAAGATCATCTAGCTCCAACCCCTGCCATGGGCAAGGACACCACACAATAGACCATGTCATCCAAGACTCCGTCCAACGCTGCCAGGGATGGCCTTGAACGCTGCCATGGATGGAGCATTTACTGCTTCCTTGCACAGCCTGTTCCAGTGCCTCACCACCCTCACAGCAAAGAATTTCTTGATGCACAGTGAATCTGGCTTGGACAGATATCTCAGCTTTCTTCTCTTCTAATGCTTAATATTCCCAAAGTCCTCCTGTCTATCAAGTCACCTAATGTGTGAGAAGGCCACAGTGCTATACCTCACCTGGTAAAACATCTAGCATGATCATCTGCAAGATCAGCCCCAGTCACTGTTTAGTATCAGAGCCTCTCATTTTGTGACCCCCACACCCAGCCAGATTCTAACTTGAAGATCCTTTCACACACTAGTAGCTTCCTGCAAAGCCAAGCATCAGGAGACAGGCTACAAGTTATGCACCACTTCTCAGAGGAGTGAGATACAGTGAACACAACAAAAATGTTCGTGGGATGTATCATACCTGATACTTGAGATTTTACAGTGAAATTTGAATTATAACAGCTAGATCTTTTCCAGATAAGATTTTCAGTAACACTGAAACTGCACCAAGACCACAAAAATGTAAGCTATAGGATAAAAACACCCTGCCATTTTGCAATTTAAAAATGTATCTTGATTACATGAGCATTACCCATGATAGAAGGAAAGGGAGGCTAATACAGGGCAAGAACTATATCCATGAATTTCTGCTCTGACCCACAGTGATTACAAGTGCAGAGCTCTGGAGCACTTGTCAGTCAGGGACTAACCTGTGAGAGAGCAAGAACCAGGAAAAGTGCTCAGGAAAGCAGTACTGCAGTCCTCTGTGAAGCCAGAACTAAGAGGAATGAACAGCAGGACAAAGCATGCACAACAAAACCACGTGGGAGCAGCTGAAGGATGCCATTAAAAAACTATGGATAGATGCACAGATGTCCAAAACCCACTATATGTTCTAAAACCTGATGCACAAAGGAAAATAAAGTCAAATGTCTGGTGATCCTGAAGAGAGAAGTCCAGAAAGGTGAGTGGAATAGCACAGAACTTGCTTTTCAAAACACAAATGGGACCAGTGGAGTGGTGCTGAACCTGCTTTGTGAAGAATGTACTCTCTGTAACTGGATGTAGTAATTCTCTAGTAAAAGCCTTTATTCTGTAGGAACTGATGATTCCACCAGAAAATGCTGGTATGACAATCCATCATGTCCCAGACCAGTCCCAGACTTGGTCTTTTGGAAGTAAATCGAGGACAAAGTTTTAGTATGGCTCTGATACTGACATCACACACAGCTTTACAAGTTGCTCAGTGCTCTTATTTACTGTTAAAATAAGGAGAGATCATAGGAGTTCATGGTGCTCAGCATGTGGCACAATGGGGTGTACGCATTCTTTCAGTGCAAACATTGACATCTCCAAACAATAAATAAGGACAAGTAAATAATTTTGCTACTTCATCTCTTGATCTTGTCTTACAAAGGTGATCTTACGGAGTGATCCTGCCATACACTTACAGATCACCATTATTAATGTGATATACTTTATTCAGCAATTTGTCCAAAGACTAATAAGAACCTTAAAAGCTTTAAAAAGGGAAACAGACTTTAAGCCTTGTTATGTAGCAACTGTAGTCATCGTTCTTTATTTCTTAAATCTTACTATTTGAGAGAGAAAAAATAAGAGACACTTTGGGGGAGAGACAGCAAAAATAACAATTTGCAAATCTTCTTGTTGAAATGTATTTAAGCCACAGATGCTGACATTTTACTGAAACTACACTTTTGCAGTAGAGGGAATGTAGAAGAAAGGAGGGCTGACCCTTCCTGTCTTCAATGATAAATATTAAATCTACTTGAACTCTAGTAATTTACATAAGCTGAAGCAACAAACAGAAAAGGGCTGGCTGAACCTAAAAGAACTGGAACATTTTTCAGTGCTCTGGGAGCCCTTTCTCATTTCAGTGTGGCTCTGCGTCCTTGGCTATATTTTCTAGCTTTCTGAAGATGAAATACTGAAGCTATTCAGCATTTTGCTATGGTTGCAGAAGAACATGGGAGGCAGGCAAGTGAAATTACAGGAGCAGAGATGCCTTCTGTTATTATGCGTAAGTTCTACTGTCATTCACTCCAATTTCAAAGAGCAGCATTTGTAGTTAAAAGGAAAACTCACTGCAGCACTTAAAACCAATCACAAATAAACAAAAAAACATTTAGGGGAAACGCACTGTCTTTATTACAGGAGCAATTGCCAACCTTAACTGCGGGGAAGACTGGTAGGTGACCCCTCAAATAAGTGGCCATAAACCTTTCATCTGCTGGGAACAGTAATGACTGCCTGAATATGAATTAATTCTATTGCATGAAACCAAATTTCATGTTTACCACTGCCTAAGAATGAAAAAAGAATGAGTCCTTGGCATGTTTATCTACGAAGAAACTTCTCTCACTATGAAGAACCACGCAGCAAGATTATAATTATTAAAGCAAAGGACCCAGTGAGATGCACAGCAGTTGTCATTCCCACAGCAGTAATTTACTACAGGGCACCTAAGAGGGTCAGCATGTCCCTCAGGATTGGTCTCCAAATTAGAACACATAACATCCTGATATCTTCTGCTAAATGGTTCCCAGGCAATTGGAGCATAGGGATATTTGTGTGTTAGGGAGGGAGATAGCTGGTATGGGAGTATCAGCTTGGTATTCCTCAGCTGTGAACTGGAAGGACTGGAATAGCAGTTGGTGGCTGGCAGGATGAAGGAGAACGTGGTTACCCCATCGTTACCCAAACTCTTCATTCTCATTCTACATTCACAGTGTGCCATACAGTTCCTGCCTGTCTACAAACACCAGTCTTATTTATGACACACCATAGAGCCCCTGAAGTAAGTGAGGTACTCTGGCCCTTAGTGGTTCATGAAAAACTGGCTTGTGCCACATTAGCATGCAAAATGAATGAGGCAGGAGCCCAGCTCCAACACCTCCCCAGAATAATATGTGACAATCTAATTAAACTTTATTGTAACTATACAAGCGAGGAAACAGAATTAAGGCTGAGTAGGCAAGCTCAATTTTGTCATTTCCTTAGCCTTTGAGTGTTTGCAGTTTGATAGTCTTGTCATGTAGGGTTTTTAATAGAATTTTGTTTATTCTTTTTAGAAAGTAAATTAAGCGATGAACTTCTATATGGTTCAGCTTCTGCTAGGCCAGCACACTAGACCAAGGCAAAAACCTGTGCAGCCCACTGGGCAAATTCACTGCTTCTTCCATGTCTATTGGAGGAGCTCACCTTTTTTCCTCAATGTCCTACTGGTCAAAGAGAGATTGATTTCCTAAGCTAGAAATGCGAGCATGGTACCAGTGTAGTTTGGTACCTAGAAAGCAGAGTCTGAGTACATAGAAAACACCCTGTGAGCACCAGCCCATAACGGTTAATTGCACCAGAAGAACCGAGAGATACCTCAGAACCAAACACCAATCCATTCCCACAGTTGGAAGTGTAATTTTTTAAGAAATCTTTGTTCTTGTACCTATCTCATCTTACACTTTCCAATTAAAAAATTGCTTCTGGGCTTGATATCAAATGCTTGAAACTGCAGCCAGAAACATAAGCAACTCAAAATAACCCCCTTAGAATGGAAACTCTTGTACATCTTTCATACTGCTATGCCTGGAGTACTTTGCCAGTAAGATGCCTAAAAAGAGGGAGAGAAACTCAGGGTGGGAGTGAAGGGAAGGGGAATTAGACCAAAAAGGAATGAAAGGGAATCCCACGGGGAGCCGGCAGAAAAGCTCCAGACATTCTGGCAGTTCTAAGAGTTTGTTCCAGGTGGCAAAATAGACACTCATTCGAGGGGAATTTTTGATGAAAAAGGGCTGGGGCCTTCAGGGCACAGACCTTAGGAGACTCTCTGAATCTCTGCTGTATTGTCTGCCACGGCATATGATTATCTTCCTGTGCTGTTGCACATTGTAAAGCACTTTATAAAGCAATGAATTACACAGCTGAAGTGGAGTAACCACATGCAAGCAAATACAACAACCATTATGCTCTCAGCAACATCCCCCACACAGCCACGAACATTTGCATTAGTGCCAATTAATCTGAGGAGGTACAAACTCAGCGAGGCATAGGATTTGTTCTTTGGTGTGAAGGAGGAAGGGAGGGGAGAAAAATATCCTTTTGTCTTCAGAGAGGAAACATCTGTAGGAGTTTTCAAGGGCTTCGGTGACTTTGTTTAGCGTGGCGCGGGGGAGCGTGCTATTGAGTACTTTGATCTCACCAGCAGGTGACACTGCAGCAAGTGGGAGCAGCTATAAAAAGTTTGCAGCGTTCTAGGGACAAGTCGCACAACCGGCACGCAAATGTGTTGTACGCTTGTGAGTCACAGTTGCCGAGAAGTGGGAACATGCAGCACAGGCTAGTCTTTTAGTTTCAGCTTCTCCTTGTGTACTAATGCCTCCCTTGTTCCCTCGCTGCCCCCCACCACTGCTTTCAAACAGCACAGAGTCAGGAAAGGCGCCGAGTCTTTTAATCCTGCCTCACATGGAGATGCATATGACTAAACCAACGCCAGGGAAAACTGTTTGAACAGCCCTACCTCTCGCTGAAGTCAGCAGGAAAGCCATATCCTTTCACGTCAGCGCTGAACACCGAGAGGAGCCTACCAAGCGCTAAATGGGGGGGTTTTGCTTTTCCAGCTCCATGTTTCAAACAGACATTCTCCACAAGAAAATTATGACGGCATTTGTGAAACATGAGTTCTCCTGTGATGTGTTTATTGAACTGTATGTTAATGCAAAAGAAAGCAGATTAAATATTTGAGAATTAATAACAGATTTAACTCTCTTACCTCTCTGTTGTGGCTGGAACTACCAAGAGGACTGACCCTTCATAACCCTGAGCTCTAGGATGTGTGTCACTGGGGACTCAGGAAGATCAACCTACTTCTACATGAAGCTCCAGTACCACTAAAGAAAAGTCTTCCTGCAGGTGAAGCACAAAAATTATGCACACTTATGCACAAAAATTCGTATGTGCTTACTGATCAAGGCTTGCTCTGCAGATGCTGGTGAGGTCCATGGCTACTGTATATTGCTATGGGCAGAGTGAAGGGGCTCTTCTTTTTTCACTCTGTAGTCCTTCACGTGCAAAGAGGATATAGGCAGAGCTGCCAAGTTTTGTTCAGCTCCCTGTGTGACATATTGATTTTGTAAATGCGTTAATGGACCAATTTACCACTTTCTAGAAAATTTGCATGAAACCTTCAGTTGTATTTCCCAGTCAAGACATCTTGCTCCAAACAGCAGCAAGGATTTCAATCCTTGCTGCTTCACATAAGAAAAAGGGAAGGCAAGAGACCTTCTGAGAGAATATCAAGAGAGTCTAAACACTGTTTGCAAGAGATGATGGGAGGCTGCAGGGCACTGGCAGGCACAGGCGGGTACCCATGTAGGGTTTAATGCCAGAAGCATTTGTAGCAGCTTGCACTGTCAGCCCTGCCAATGTGTGGCTCCTGTACTCCAGGTGTGTTTAGTATAGAGAGAGTGAGTACCTAGTGCTGGTACCTGGCACGGTGTGGCCAAAGTCAATACCTGTAATCTTCTTCGAAGCTCATGTGAATGTGTTAAAAAACAGTTGGAACATGTCAGCTTATGACAGAGGTGCCAAAAACAGGGTGCTGGGCAAGAAGCATGGTCACAGGCAGTTCCAAATGGCTCCAAAGAGCTGAAAGAAGCACAAGAATTCAAGGCTCGAAAAGCGTTTATAAAATGCTTCTACTTAAGCCAGCAAACCAAAAGACATGAATAGCCCTCCCATAACATTTTACACGCATCTTTGTATGTTTTGTTTTTTTTTTTTTTCACTATTATCTGAACTAGAATGCTGTAGAGCATCAAAAGGATGCTTTCTTTGGGGAGCCAGAAACAGTTTTAAATCTCCTCACTTGAACAGAATAACAGAATACAGTTGCAGCACTACACCCCTTCCCATGTCCACTGGAAATGCCCATGGTTTTACTTTCATGCCTTCCCATCTTTTCACTGTCAGAGCAAAATGCAAGGATGGAGAAACTCAAAGCTGAATTTGCAATGAGAGCAAGCACCTAGCATAAACTAGTTTAGAAGCCGCATATTTTCATCAGTTTTTCTGACTGGGAGCTCTTGGAGACATTATTTTTGAGGACGACATTTAAAAAGCCCCATGTTGCCTAAAGTGTGACTCTTCTACTGAAGGTGTTCCCTCATCCACTATGAGATACAGCGATGGTTGATCCACGATGAGATACAGCCAGGTTGGACAGGGCCTTGGGAACATGATCTAGTGGGAGGTGTCCCTGCCCATGGTGGGGGGGTTGGAACCAGCTAATCTTAAGGTCCTTTCCAACACTAACCATTCTATGATTCTATGATACTATGATGGACTGCAGACTGTTCAGCTTCCACAATGCAGATGTATCTTGCAATTCCTCATATGTACATGAAGTAGACAGATGACCTTATATATGCCTGATATGTTACTTAACATACATTAAACTACCAGCATTTCAAAACTGCAGTGGAGATTGCCTGCCTTTCAAGACCCAGAAAGAGAAAGAAAGCGGCAAACAGCAAAAGGGCCAAGCAGTTTTTCTCTTCATCATTCCCACTTCCTACGTGAAAGGCTCACTGGTAAAATTTGTTCCTAAATTGTGGGGTTTTTGGAACAACACTCTCTAGTCACACAAGCAACACTTTATTTTTCCAAGTGTAGTTATTTAGTTTCTTCACATTTGAATTTTTGTGTCACTTCTCTTCCTCTCTATTTTTTTAAACAGTGTGAACACGTTCTGTAATTATTGCTGACAGCCCAATGTTTAATGGTGCTGAGTGTCTTTTATGGCAGTCAGACATTCGTTTGGGAGACAGCTGTCTCTGCTTAAAGTCACTGCCCCTTAACTATTTATCTCTGCCTCCACAACTCAGAAGTGGAAACTGTCCATATCTGCAAACAGTTTAAGCAAAGCTTGTTTCCCTCCACGCTGCAACAGCCTTGGAAAGCCCGTGGCTTTGGTTACTGCACCTCGGCTGAGGGGCACAGGAACAAATAGCTGATCAAGCAGTAACTTGTAAAACAACCACAGCTGTTTTTCAAGCAAACATCCGACCGTGCCCTCAGAGGCAGCATTGCGCATGCGGTGCTGGAAGTGAAGAGGTTTCTGAAGCCAGGAGATGCTGTGGGAACCATCCCACATTCCTCCCCTGTCCCAGCTGAAAGCCAACCGCTGTGCTGTGACCGCAGCTGCTCTGCATGCTCCATCTCCTAGCCTCCTCCTGGCCTTCAGTCTTTTTTCCCTGGAAGCGCCAGAAGTACCATCATGTACTTAAAGCACAGCTGAACTTTTCTAGCTGCCGTTTCACAGGAATGCAGTCAATATGGCACACTTCCCAGCTGTTTTCACAGAAGACTGGCCCAGGCAAGCACAGCTTTAGATAGCCTGGGTGTGACTGCTTACCTGCTACACAAGTCAGGAGGTGATTTGATTGGCGCCAGTCCCAAGTAATGTGAAGTAACACAAAACTCATCTATCACCATGCGGTACTTACCAGGTGAACCTTCATGAAGAAAACTTGCCTGACCTGATAATACAGCATTACTCCCAATAATTATGTGATTTAATACAAGTGCCGATTTCCCACAGGTGAAAGGGAGGGGGGAGGGCAATTGCATCCATCTGTGTGTGTTTGCCTGCATGTTCCCATGAAGATGTTCTCAGCTACAGCGTGTTCATAAGCAGCAGCCTTGAAAGGGCATCAGGAAACTATTTTGTGGGGCAGTGCTGTGCCAATCTGTGTGTTGTCAAACTATGGTGCTGACACTGCCAAATTATTGTATCTTGAGATTCTTGAACTATAGCAAAAGAGGAGATGTGGAATATGCGACCAACACAGTTCCTTCCTTTGGTGAACAGAAAAACCTAATCCCTTGCCGCTCTTTTATATTGCAACAAAAGGAACTAATACATTTCTGTGTTATCTGTTCCCTTGCTCTGCACTTCAGTGAAGTTAGTTTAGAGCAATTAGTGACTTTCCTACACTGTCTGGAAGAGTAGGCACTTTCTGGCCCTCATTCAGCTTACTTACCAGAATTATTTTTTTAATTAATTCCCCCATTGTATCAGCACAGCAGAAGACAGGCCCAATACTCTCACCATTTGTAAGTCAGCATATGATTTCATACAATTTATACAATGCCCTGAGAAATGAAAGCATACCTGCCAAGAGTATCCTATGCAAATGCTTTGCAGGATTTTCCTTTATGACTAAGGCCAAAAAGGACCGTTGTGATCATCTTACCAGTCTCACCTGTCATACAGATGTGGCTTGAGTAAAGCAAGTGTTGAGCTAACAGCTCTAATGACAGAATATCCATCGCCTCCACAGCACTCTCTTAACATTTAAAAGGCATTTCTACCCCCAGACTGCAAAAATGGAGAGAGTTCAGGAGCTATGTTTTATACCCTGGAAATGCTTTGTGCAAGATCATCTTTGTGTGTGATACAACAGAGGAATACATCTTTGCAATGGATTCCCCATTTTCCCCCACCTCCCATCACATTTGCCTCCAACCTTGATCTGGGAAGTGTTAAATTCAAAAGTATTATAATGGATTTCTTTGACTCAACACTGATAAAAGTTTCACAGTGAAGACAATATTCAGCTTTTAAGAAATTGCTCCTAAAATACAGAGATGTAAAATTATGCTGGTTTCTTTTCATCTGGCTTTGAATCATTCCAGAGGATTGTGTGGTAGAGATGACATTTTGCTTTTCAATCTGCAGGATTTTTCCATTATGTTCTATTTAAGTTTTTCATCAGTTTGCTATAGCTAGAACCAAACTGCAGACCTTTCTCCCTTCTGAAGCAGGAAATTAATACTTTCGTTTCATAAAATTGCCAAAGGAGATGCTAGGAAGTCCTCTCAAATATGATGAAATGCCCTAATAACATATACATTTATAACTAATGTTCCATTGTGAAAATTAACATTTGGAAACAAGACCGTTTTAGAAATAAAATCCAGCAAGTAGAACTCTGCAACAAATCATCTTGAAAACCCTGACACCATGAAGTGCTCAGGGCAGGGACCCCATGCTTCTGCTGTAGCAACTCTGTAGGTAGCATGTGATGTATATTAGTACCACTCTCAGCTGTGCCTGGCCATTTAGGAGTATTATCACAATAAAAATCACCAGCACCATCACAAACCTTTTTAAAAGCCATAGGCTTCACAAAGGAAAAGCTAAAAAGCTCCATGGGTATTCAGTATATTCAGCAGAACAGCTGATAACTGATCCCGCAGTCCTTATTCAGGAAAGAATCTAAATCCTAAGGGGAATTCAAGTGAGCTCCATTAGCTCAAATGCTCTTCACCAAATAACCAGTAACCCCAGAAGACTGGAGACAGATAAAAATGTTGCTTCCTAAACCTAGTTGCCAAATGGAGCCGGCTGAAAATTTTCAAATGGAATTTCTATGAGGGCTTAAAATCAAAGGTATTTTTGTCTGCATGGGAAAGCAAAATCAGATCTCCAACAAGACAAAGAGGCATAGCAACTTTAAAAGCATATTATTATCTTTGTCTAAAAATCTCAGTATTGTTCAAGCCATTCTGCTTCCACTGTATGGGAATGCATTTTCAGAACTTGTGTTTTGCTGGGCTTGGTACCTGGTCCAGAAACTAAATACCACACCAGAAGCAAATAAGTTATAGACATTTCTTACTATGTTGTACACAATATATTTCTGCAATATATGGAAAGAGGACAGCAACAGCACTGCAGAGCATTTAGATTCATCAGTATGGTCAGCAAGGAGGCAAAAGGAGGCTACAGTTCAAACACAAAGGTACTGTGGTTAAAGTAGCATGCCTCCCACTTTACTGCTGTACCCACTCCTGCAATTCCCAGTCATGCAAGCAGGGTGCTGATTTCACCAGCTCCAACTGAACAGGCGAAGAGCAGTCTTTCCCCAAAAGTTGCAGGATTTAGCTAGAAAGCTGTTCTTCAGAGACTAAATGAACTATTTCTTTTTTTACCAGTGTATCGTCTTCAAAGTACAAATTAGTAGCAAATAGTCATGTAGGCCAGTTAGAGATGGAAGTGTTTCTCCAGACCTTACAAGGATGTCAAGTGCAGTTCACAGAGAGCAAAATTAATGCCACTAGAGATGGCCAGAGTTCACCTATGAGCAATTCTCTGATGGATGATTGCTTCTTCCATTTTGCTTTTATAGGCTTTAAGGTGCACAGGTAAAATAAGATCACAGAGTGACTGAGATATTTTTATAAGTATGGACAAAGAAGGCAATTTTAAATCTTTTCTGAGGTGTGTATAATTACAAGTGCATTTCAGATGTTGTTAATATGCTTAGGTGCTTAGGGAAAGCAATCTTATATGAAAGATAACCTTTTAATAGATTGCTTTATTACAGTAACACTCAGCTTCACCACTCTATTCAGGGTTGAGTTAGCTTCCCATGTTTTCTACATGTTTATAACTTAGCTGTAAAAAAATCATTTCAATTGAATATTCATGCCAGCTCATAAAATTTCTATGCTAATTGGCAAAAATACAAAACTGGTTAATCTTTTACAGATACGAACACCTACTGGCTAAGGAATTAAAGATTTTTTATATTTCTTTTTTTGGCACTCACCTAACTCCATAACCATTCCTCTGTAAGAAGTATATTTGGCAAACTATTAGCATATATTGATTAGTTGTTACACGGGAGAACTGTTATTGCAGAGATTTTTTAAAAACTTAATCAAAGCTTGCATTAGACAACAGATTGCAACAGCTCCAAAGGAACCATTAATAAAAGCTTTTTTAAAAGAATAAGTTAATTTAGTGCTTATGAAAACAAGAGATCCGTGGAGTTGGCCAAGGTCAGTGATGCGTAGGCTTCCTATGACATTTTGCCAATACACTGCCATCCTGGACTAAGACTTTCTTACTATTTCAGCCATGAATCCTCTCTGAGCAGGCACTGCTGCTCGCCACAAACTGCATGGCACACTAGTGACACAGGACAAACAGTTTCTAGACTAACATTTCTAGTATGGGAACCAACCCTGCTTACCTTAACTGTGCAGTTAGTCCTGCGTGATGCCAGAAGACCAGCACACGTGACCACAACTTGGCTCTTAACTTTTAGCTATTACTTCAGCTGTAGCTTGGAGCCAGCTTCCCAGGACAGTTTGGCAAGCATGCATGCAGTACATCATGTAGATTTTCAGTGGTGCAGCTCCAATACTTGATAATTCAGTTCTGCAGAAACACCCTGCTCACCTCCCTCTCTGAAGCAGTCTGTTTAAAATCAGTCAGGCTGCTGGCACAGGTAAAGTAAGCAGGATTTCCTTCTCAAGTTCTCTGCTTTCTGATGACATGGCTTGTCTTCTGCACTGTGTCAGGGAAACAAAGCCCACAGGACTTTTTGTGAGCTCTTAAAAGCATTTTAGGTTTTTACTTTCTCTTTTCTATTCACATTGTGCATCAACTATTTAAGAAAACATGTCCCTGCTGATGACCTCAATTTCTGCACCTGTGTTTTGAAGAGTTCAGTGAAGACCACCAAAATGCTACTATTTAAACACTGGCTCCTGAACATACACATGCTTCCCCTGAGATAATATCTTAAATTTCCATGAAAACAGCAGCATTACCTGCCTACACTTAAGTAAATTAAGGATGGTGATCTGCTTAATGGCAATAGTGCAGGGTGGGATAGATCTTGATCCCTCTGTTGTACGCGTATGCCTTGCGAGTTCTGCATTGTCTGTCTCCTTTTTAATCCCCACTTCTGAGGTAAGAATGAGATTAATGTTTCTCTATCTTCCAGAGCCATTGCCATGACTGATGCTGTAAAGCATATTGTGTGATACTCAGATGCAATTACAAATACCAGATAAACATATAAGAACTTTACACAGACCTTTTTTCCCCTTACCTTTTCAGCAAAGAAAGAATAAGGCAGGTACAGCCCCTTGGAGCTTGTCCTTTCAGCTCCTTGCAAATATCTAAAAGAATCACTACTGAGTAGCTTCTTGGCTTCTTTATCTCAAGAAACGGGGCACATGTGTCAATACACATACCTGCCTTAGGACTTTACACTAAGGCGTTTAACATACATCATTAGTGGCATCGTAAAGTTTTCATATGAGTAATGTAACATGTTAAGTGGTACTCCAAAGGATCCATTATGTTTCACCAGTACAAATTCACTTTCTACACAAAGGGTTGGCATGATTAATGATCTGTTATGGTCTATTGATTAAATATTACCTGTTATAAAATCGCTTAAATACATATTTACAAGATAAACTAGAACAGCTAACAGGCATTACAGTCTTTGTGGTAATTAAAAGGAATGTTATGTAAATACACATTTAAGTGATTTATATAATAGGGCTCCAAATAAACTGTTTTCATATCATGCTGTAATGAATTAGCTCCTTTACTGTAGGTAGGTATCTGACCTCTACTGGAGTATGAAAGACCTGCTTATATGTCTCACTGTTCTTGCCTAGCTTCAATAGAAAACCATACCTAAAAAAGTATTTTGGAGAACAAAAAGAGGAAAAAAAAAGTGCATTAGATACGATGGTAGTAGTTAAACAGCCCCTGAAAAGCTCTGAAGTCAGCTTGGCTAGTGAATGAATGAACATCACTTTGACTGCCTCAACTGCACTAGCAATGATCCCATGAAGGCTGCAAGAAAGATGCACAGCAGTCATATGGGACCAGAGACATAAGAATGAACTTGACCTACATCTTCTGAGGAGTGTGAAGACCATCAAGCTGGGCTGGACATGGGAACTGACCTGGACCTGGAAACTCAAGTTGATAATACTCTATGGGGCATAGCTACACTGCAGTCCTGATGCTTATAATGCCGAAACATGGGGTAGTCTGCACTGTTCTCCCTCAGCTATACCAGATACAGGTGACTCGCACAGTACTTCTCAGGAAGGGCAGAAGAGAAACCATCTTTGGACAGGGACTAAATATTGGGATTTTCAGTCCCCCTCAGAAAAAGGAAATATGAGGAAACCATTAGACATCACAGAATAGATGCAGGAATTAGTTTTTAACTCTAGGATTTGCCTTCAATTTGTAACTGTTATAGCTAATTGTCATTCTCCAGATTCTCAATCTGCAAATAAAATACTATGTTACTTCTGCTAGTTTTGGAGTGTCTTCTTCACTTCAGTTTGGGAACAGCCTAACATGCAATGAGATAACTAAACGAGGCTCTCAGTTGCAACCACAGCTCATTAGGACCACCTTTTTCTTTGTTTTGTTCACAAAAGGTAAAAAGTCAGTTGCATATTCTAAAATTTCATATTATGGCTTTTAAAGCTTTCCCCTTCAAAATGTTCTCTCAACACGTACTCCAGGCAAAGCAGTCAAGCTTCCTCTGACCTCACAGAGTGTAGACAAAGACTCAATTCAGCTATTATTTAGCTTGATGAGACTACCTTTCATATGTTACTCAATGTACTGAGCAGTGACTGGGCTAAATCATTATTTCCTAATGGAAATTGGACTTGGAGGGTCATTAGATATTCTTCGCAGCTACAGGTGTCACAGGCACAGGGGATGAAGCATAAGCATGTTTTGGCATAGCAGAGACACTCCTTCACCCCCCAAGATAGTGAACCAAGGCCGTTTACCTGCATGATAATCTGGAAGAAGACGCTGAGAAGGCCCACATGTCTTTGGGTGTGTGATGGAGCCCTGTTTCCATTTCTGCCTAATGAGAAGAAAACAAAGATGAGCGGACATGACTACATGCATCCACCATCCACTGCCCGCACTGTGTTGTGGATGCGGGAGAACAGAACACTCCTGCTTATGTCTTAGGGCTCCAGATGCAGCTCTTGGAGCAGCTCTGACATAGATGAGGGTGGTCCTCTACACAGCCACATCTGAACTCATCTGAGCTAACCCTGGTGGGGGCAGGTTTGAGCCCTCAGCCAGTAGGCAGGCACTAATGAAATCCATTAAACTGTCAACATTTAGGGAACACTGTTTTACAAAACCACTTAAACATACCATGCAACAGACAGCTGAATTAGGCCTGTCTGCCTGTGTGGAGTCAGAAAGAGCCATGTTACTCTTCAGGGGATTGAAAACTACTTTGCAAAGCAGAACCCTGTTTTCTTCATTTTATTTTTAGCAATTATTCAAATGTACTTAAAATGGACAAGTGAAAAGTAGTAGAAAAAAATCAAAAAACAAAAATCCTGGTATGAAAGACAACCACCACCTTCCAAAAAGAAACAAAAAACCCAAGCCACTGGTACCAAATGGAGCTTGAAGAGATGATTTGAAAGCAGGAGGAGAGACACCAGCGAACAGGGTGGAATGTCTGCGTGCCATTGGAGCTACGTGGCAGGGTGTTCTGAGATGCTTGGAAAGAGGTCAGAGCTGATCGCAGGTGAAAGACTGCAATGTAGGCAGCCAGCATGCAGGAAAAGTGAGCTCAGAAAAGAAATGAGGATCCCAGGCCCCCCCAGGCCACTGGCAGCTGCTGTGAATGTGTGTGTATGTGCCACAGACTGGCAGAAACGACAAACTGAGTCATCGGAGAGAGGCCAGAGCAGCCCGAGTCACTCTTCAAGAAGCCCCGTGGGGCAAGCAGTGGTGTGCTACCAGGATGGGCTGCTAAAGGAGCAATCCAGTCACCTCCTGCTTTGCTGGAGGTGAGAGGCTGCAACTTGACCGGTAGGTCACTTTCAGCAGGAGATATTCAAGGTGTGGAAAATGAATTTGAGCATAAAGGAGAAAAAAAAGGTGAAAAGAGTGCTCAATGACTGCCCAGCAACTGCATATATGAGATCCACTGTCTGAGTATGTTAAAGGAAGTTGGTTTCCCAAAGGCTGTCTTTCTTGCAGTCTATCTTCTACTGGAGAATATACGGGGTGCTTTCAAGGAGCTTCCAACAGCTTCAGGAACATTTTGGAGCATTTGAGGTATTTAGATAGATCTTTTCTTCTTGTGCTGTCCTGTTTCTATCACTTCTCATTCATACAGAACTATATACCAAAGGAAGATGTTTGTTTTCTTCCTGTTTAATCTCATTTTTGCTTATTCCTTGACCTGGAGCCATAGTTTCCCACCCTCCCCAAATTGGACTAGGGAAGTCTCATTTTCCTGAAAGGCTTCAAATTTGAATTGGTGGAGACAGAGGTGACTATTTAGACAAAGAATAGATATGATATAGAAAACACAAGACAAACATCAGTGGACTCCTCATCTCCAAATTAATCTGTGTCCTGAATAAGGACAACAAGGAAACATATTCTCCCATGATCAGGAACACTTGGCTTTCTGCAGTAAAGTTTTCAGAAGAGTGGCCATTTTGTGACACGTACACAAAGGCACTGACCATTATACATTGGTTTTAGGCTCCACATGAGAATGACAGCCATCAACTAGCAACAGCGGATGGCCCAAGAGAAAGAAAGGTTTTATAGTCTTTCCCAGTCGCAAAAATCATTCAGTCTTACAAACCGTAACTTCTGTGACATCACTGTCATCTCCCCAGCAATGAGCAGTGATGTCACAAGACAAGTGCAGATATAAAATAAGCAGTCAAAGCAGGTAAATGTTGGGAAAAAACACACAACCAATTTTCATGCAAATTTCCTTGGTTATAACAAATGAAGGAAGGGGGAAAGCAGAAAAATAAATGATACATCTGCACAATTGTTTTTAAATGGAATGCTTTTCAAAGCTCACCAACAGACATCACCAACTCTTTAACGTTTTCCTTCCCACTAATTTGTATCCTGTCAATTTACAAGCTATTTCAAACACCACTTTTATTTAATAAAAATGCGTGGCACACTGAGGAATTTATGTAAACAAGGTTGGCAAAATATCTTTGTAGGACATGCTGGTAGGAGTCAGGTAAAGAATGAATTAATGAATGAACACTTTAGTAGTTTGGTGTAACTGGGATATAGCCTAACTGAAACACTAGACCTGATGCTTTACTACCATATACATATCCATAGAAGTGGACTTTGACAGTGAAACAGGCTCAAATCAACTCTCTGGTGGGAAACCACGCACCTCCTAGACCTTTAAAAAAATAACTAGTTGTATCACAGTATCACAGTATGTTAGAGATTGGAAGGGACCTCAAAAGATCATCTAGTCCAATCCCCCTGCCAGAGCAGGAACACCTAGATAAGGTTACACAGGAATGTGTCCAGGCAGGTTTTGAATGTCTCCAGAGAAGGAGACTCCACAACCCCCCTGGGCAGCCTGTTCCAGTGTTCTGTCACCCTCACTGAGAAGAAGTTTCTTCTCAAGTTGAAGTGGAACCTCTTGTGTTCCTGTTTGTACCCATTACCCCTTGTCCTATCATTGTTTGCCACTGAGAAGAGCCTGGCTCCATCCTCATGACACTCCCCCTTTATATATTTATATACACTAATAAGGTCACCCCTCAGTCTCCTCTTCTCCAAACTATAGAGACCCAGCTCCCTCAGCCTTTCCTCATAAGGGAGATGCTCCACTCCCTTAATCATCTTAGTTGCCCTGCGCTGGACTCTTTCCAGCAGTTCCCTGTCCTTCTTGAACTGAGGGGCCCAGAACTGGACACGATATTCCAGATGCGGTCTCACCAGGGCAGAGTAGAGGGGAAGGAGGACCTCTCTCGACCTACTGACCACCCCCCTTCTAATACACCCCAGGATGCCATTGGCCTTCTAGTTGTTATTATTATTATTCAACAGCAGCATCATAAAAGACTTTTCACTCAATAATCATTAACCATTTAAAAAAAAACAAGTATGGATCATTATTCTTAGGATATAAGTGGAAGATTACAGTCTGGGTTTTGAAAAGCATCTACTAATTCAAAATGTCTTAGCCAAGTTAACATTTAAAGTTAAAATGACCTAACTGGTCACAAGGCTTCTTGGAGTACAATAGAGAAAGAAATAAAATTGGATTTTCTCCATGATGGATCAGACTAGGAATGTCCCATGGGAGATATTGCCTAGAGTTTTTCAAAAGATTTGCTTTTTGATTTCATGATGGCGGACAAAGGAAGGCTATTCAGAGAACCTGTTTCCGTTCTCTGCCTGGTTAAGCTGTCCACAAAACTACAGTGCCCCATTATTTGTGTCCCCAAACTGAGATTCTTGTGCTGGATTGAAGTCAGCCCCAGCTGACTTCAGTTAGCAGCCATTTCAACCAAAGAATCCCTTCTATAAATGTATCACGGCCACACATGACGTTCTGGAGATAAAAACTGACAAAGAAACTATACTTTTATATTACAGAGGTCAAAGGAACATTAAAAGTGCATGAGTGGGTGTACTACAGGCTATTTAAGTGGTATTTAAAAACATAAAACTTGTGGGGCATTGTAGCAACTGATCAGTCATTTATAGAAATAGTTACTAGTAATTTACTAGCCCTTTAGTAACATTGTATGCATAGAGTCCTAATATAAGCTGTAGTGTATGCAGCTTCAAATTTTAAAAAATGAACATCATAAATTATGCTCCCAGCTCCATATTTAATAAGCAAAAGGTCTCGTTTTCCAGATTGCTGAGTAGTCTGTAATTCTCTTCACCTCACTGGGAGCCATTGTGGACTCAGCATTTTCCAAAGCAGACTAATTATTTAGTTGCCCAAACATGATATAAGAAAACCAACTCACTACTCCAAAAGTGGCCAAATCTTGGTTCTTCACAGCAGAAGGGAAACAAAAAAACAAGGTCTCTGAGGGCAACAGGTATGTTCTAGGGTATTATCAAGACACAGGAGCTGGCTTGGCAAACAAATTAGCTGTTTTTATTGAGCTCTGTGTTGCCACAGCCAGACTACTCCGTGTACCCAAACTGTTTGCAAGTCACTTCAGGTGACTCTATTCCGTTGCTGCCTGCCACCACAACACACTCAGTAAGGGAGTACTAGCACCCCAAAGGGTTGCTCTTCTCAAAGGGAACTGAAACAGGAGATGACTTTTCTCCCTCCCACATCAGCTAGTGCTGTGCAGGGAGTACATGACATAACTTTTTAAAGACCAGAGGGGATATTACTGGTTTGTTCATCCCATCACACCTGTAAGCTGCCTTTCTCCTTCACAGACAAAATACCTTCATATAGAACCTGTATTACGCATTTGTATGTAAATGTATTTGTCTCTAAATTGGAGAGACATCAATTTGATAGATGGACCACTCAGTAGACAAAGCACCGGCTGGATGGGCGCACACAGAGTTGTGATCAATGGCTCAATGTCTGGCTGGAGACCAGTAATGAGTGGTGTCCCTCAGGGATCAGTGTTGGGACCGGTCTTGTTCAACATCTTTGTCGGTGACATGGACAGTGGGATTGAGTGCGCCCTCAGCAAGTTTGCTGATGACACCAAGCTGTGTGGTTCGGTTGATACGCTGGAGGGAAGGAATGCCATCCAGAGGGTCCTTGACACGCTTGTAAGGTGGGCTGATGCCAACCTTATGAAGTTTAACCATGCCAAGTGCAAGGTCCTACACCTGGGTCGAAGCAATCCCAGGCACGGCTAAAGGTTGGGCAGAGAAGAGATTCAGAGCAGCCCTGCAGAGAAGGACTTGGGGGTGATGGTCGATGAGAAACTTAACATGAGCCGGCTTCAGTGTGCACTCGCAGCCCAGAAAGCCAACCATATCCTGGGCTGCATCAAAAGGAGTGTGGCCAGTAGGTCGAAGGAGGTGATCCTGCCCCTCTACTCTGCTCTCGTGAGACCTCACTTGGAGTATTGTGTGCAGTTCTGGTGTCCTCAACATAAAAAGGACATGGAACTGTTGGAACAAGTCCAGAGGAGGGCCACGAGGATGATCAGGGGACTGGAGCACCTCCCGTATGAAGACAGGCTGAGAAAGTTGGGGCTGTTCAGCCTGGAGAAGAGAAGGCTGCGTGGAGACCTCATAGCAGCCTTCCAGTATCTGAAGGGGGCCTACAAGGATGCTGGGGAGGGACTGTTCACTAGGGACTGTAGTGACAGGACAAGGGGTAACGGGTTAAAACTTAAACAGGGGAAGTTTAGATTGGATATAAGGAGGAAGTTCTCTACTGTAAGGGTGATGAGGCCCTGGAATGGGTTGCCCAAGGAAGTTGTGAATGCTCCATCCCTGGCAGTGTTCAAGGCCAGGCTGGGCAGAGCCTTGGGTGGCATGGTTTAGTGTGAGGTGTCCTTGCCTAAGGCAGGGGGGTTGGAACTAGATGATCTTAAGGTCCTTTCCAACCCTAACTATTCTATGATTCTATGATTTGTATATCACTGATATTAGGAGGAAGAATTTGGCTTCTAAGCAGGAAAGAAGGCATCTCCAAGGGAGAGATTTCATAGCAAAATTCTTGAAAGCCATGAAAGGACTGAAGAAGCCAAGTCTTAATGGTCTTCAGATTAGTCTGAAACAGTCTCAAAACAGCTCAAATCTCAGACAACAAAAATAAGGGACAGGTTTCCAATAATGCTGAGTATGCTGAGCTAATTTTAAAAGTTCCTTATTTAATTTAGTGCCTGGATCAGAGTTCAGCTCCTACTGAGAGACAATACCTATCAACCAAATAATTCAGCTTGCTAACTGCTTTGCAAGATCTTCCACAAATCTAGTTCCCTTCCCTTGTGCTACCGTTACTTGTGGCTTTAATGACAGAGAGGTAATTTCTGGAGGAGGGAAATTCCTCAAAAGAATGGAAAGAGTTTTTTTCCATTAAAATGTAGTCCCATTCATAAAGGTAGAAGATATCCCAAGCTGTGTCACAAATTTACCATCTGCTCACACAGCACTGAAAAATATCCAGGGCATGTTTAGTGGATGAGGGACACCCACTCTGCATTTGGGGGAAGGGAAGCAAGGAGACCTGAGACTGAATTAAATAAATGATCACATTGTATTGCTTGATATTACACCTAAAGTGTCTGCTGCCTAAAAAAATTCTGATAATTCTTACTGAAGCATACATGGGGTCAGCTTTAAAGCACCCTTTAAATTGGAAGCCCTCCCTAATGGTCGTAAGGAAAACTCAGCACAGCCAAGTTCCAGATGTTTTTCAGAGACACAGATATTTTGTTTCCTCATTTAGTGTCTATTTTAACACTGAGAAGGCTGATTAAAGTGAGAAACAGTATACTTCCAGCAACAAGTTCCATGATATCCAGTTTCCTTTCAATATCTGAAACAGTGCAGAGCACTTAGTCTCCACTGTTACTCTCTCCCATGCTATCTCAGAAGACACAAAAGCAATGCATAGAATACAGCAGCTCAGATTACTGAGATTTTAGATACCTGTCAAAGTGGAGTACGTCTGACAGACTGCTCAGGAGTATGGACAGCTGGCAAACAGCATGCCAGGCTTTTAATATAGATGCCCAGAAGAAGAGGGAGCCAGCACCACGCAAGTCAAGTTCCACATGCATTTACCCATTTGCTTGTAAATGCATGAGCCCTGGCACTACCACTGAACCAGGCCTCAGTGCCATCCTCGATTACAGTCAAGATCAACCCATAATCAACACCATCTACAACACAGACAAAAATTCTTCTATAGGCATTGGTTCCCAAGCAAATATTAATTTATTCTGCATTCTGTCTGGCTTTGTCTGACTTTTATTTTTATTAAAGCTAACTGCAGTAGCTCCACCACAGTTTAAGGTAATGGTTAACCAGACAGATGAAATCTCACTGAATGTTGTTGTTGAACTGGCTCGCTGAGACATGAGCAACTTCAGTGAAAGTACTGAGCCTTGATGAAGACAGGGAAATCCCCTTCTGCCTAACTCTGATGTTTCTAATTCTGATCCTTCCTTCCATGCTTTCCTGCCGGTAGACCCATGCTTGCTTTGTAAAGTTGACAAGTGATGACCGACTATTAATAGAAAATCTCAGAAATCACTTTATGTGTTTCCAAAGCCATGATATAAACTTAGCTCTTCATACAGGAAAAACTAGTAAGCTCTGTATTCAGACCCAGACAAATGGTTAGCTAGGTGCATTAAGCAAACAAGTACTAACCTAGTCTTAGTATAATTATACCTTCACCTGTTTTCTCCTTGTTTAACTATTTCAAGTTATGTTTTTTCTTTCTCTTTGTGAGAGGGAACTACTCCAAGGAGGTTTGAAGCTTGATTGGTCACTGCTTTCCTGGCTTCAGGGGGGCCACTCCAGTATAAAACTGGAATAAATAAATAGGAAGTCAGATTTTGGGATACTTGAGTGTTTCTGAAAACGTTGTCTATTTGGAGAAGACTGCCCACGGATGACCTGGAGGGGGATTGCCATAATAAAGCCTTTTTCTTGACTATAACTTCACATATAGTGTAAGCCCCTTTCATATCACATTTCATACCTGGCACAACCCATAAAATCAAACTTTGTAAAGAACCTCTCTGGAATCTGCGCCACAATTAAAAGTGTGGCTACCATGTAGACACAACATCCCTGATTCCAAACTGGAGAGACATGAATTTGACAGATGGACCACTCAGTGGATAAGTAATTGGCTGGATGGTCACCCTGAAGGAGCTGCAGTCAATGGCTCAAAGTCCAAGTGGAGACCAGTGACGAGTGATGTGCCTCAGGGGTCAGTACTGGGACCAGCACTGTTTAACATCTTTGTTAGCAACATGGACAGTGGGATTGAGTGCACCCTCAGCAAGTTTGCTGACAACACCAAGCTGTGTGGTTCGGTTGACACGCTGGAGGGAAGGGATGCCATCCAGAGGGACCTGGGCGCAATTGAGAGATGGGCCAATGCCAACCTCAAGAAGTTCAATCAAGCCAAGTGCAAGGTCCTACACCTGGGTTGGGGCAATACTAAGCACAAATACTTGTCTGGGCAGAGACTCAAAGGAGAGCAGCCCTGAGAAGAAGGAACTGGGGGTTCTGGCTAACAAGCTCAACATGAGCCAGCAGTGTGTGCTTGCAGCCCACAAAGCCAACTCTATCCTGGGCTGCATATAAAGTAGTGTGACCAGGAGGGCGAGGAAGGTGATTCTCCCTCTCTACTCCACTCTTGTGAGACGCCACCTGCAGTACTGTGTTCAGCTCTGCAGCCCCCAACATAAGGACGTGGAGATTTTGGAGCGAGTCTAGAAGAGGGCCACAAAGATGATCAGAGGGCTGGAGCACCTCTTCTGTGAAAACAGGCTGAGAGAGTTGGGCTTGTCAGCGTGGAGAAGAGAAGGCTCTGGGGAGACCTTAGAGCAGCTTCCAGTACCTAAGGAGGGCCTTCCAGAAAGCTGGAGAGGGACTTTTTACAAGGGCATATAGTGACAGGACAAGGGGGAATGGCTTTAAACTGAAAGAGTAAAAATTTAGGTTACATATAAGGAAAAAATTCTTCACTGTGAGGGTGGTGAAACACTGGCATAGGTTGTCCAGAG
This sequence comes from Psittacula echo, assembly GCF_963264785.1. NCBI lineage: Eukaryota > Metazoa > Chordata > Aves > Psittaciformes > Psittacidae > Psittacula > Psittacula echo. The sequence goes on from NC_137738.1 coordinate 42,913,775, forward strand.
AGGCTGTGGCTGCCCCATTCCTGGTTCAAGGCCAGGTTGGAGGGGGCTTTGAGCAACCTGATCTAATGGAAGGTGTCCCTGCCCATGGCAGGTGATTTGGAACAAGATGATCTTTAAGGTCCCTTCTAACCCAAAGCATTTTATGATTCGATAATTCTATGCGAAGATAAGATAAGCCTTAATCCCAATTAAAAATAAATTTCAGAAATATATCTGAGTACTTCAGAAAGTTCTTGGGTTAGTCAAGTAAGTGGAAGAGAAAGGAAAAACAAGGAAGCCTCAATGGCAGACTAGTTCTTTAACAATGAATAAAAGAGGATGGAGCTCAGCTCATCCTCAGTCACTAACCCAGGGCTTGAATAAATGAGGAAGATGCCACATGGGAAAACAGGATGTCAACTGACTTCCGTTCTAGCTCCTCTGGCCTAACTGCATGTCCTACTGTGGTCACTTTCTACCCACACACTCCACTTGGAGCTACATCATACAACATCATGCAACACAGTAGGTTGAGCTTTGTAAATTCACACCTTTTAGCACATGGCAAGCATTCTCCAGGAGAAGTGCACATTATGACCTTAGATAGGTCACTTGGTCCATAAGACTTAGCTTTCCATCGTAGAATTGGGATGAGGGTATCATTTTCTTCATCTGAAGAGTATGTTTTTAGCTGCAAGCACTTTGGGGCAGAACCTATTGCTTTCGCAATAGTTTAACATCTTAGCAAAATGGAGGCTCTACCAGCTACTGCCATACAAATGTCCACAAAACATGAGTTTGAAAGAACTCATTTATGTTGGCAATGACAGAACTGTCGGAATAGATACCTTGAGATGAATGTCCTTTGTGTCCATAGCCATCAATTTGCAAAAACAAGTCTAAATGAACCTACTTGTTGACAACCAAACCCATTACTGTTGTTAATCTGAGTTTTTTGTACCTTCACTGTCCTACAAGGTTCCAAAATAAATTTTATATTTTACTTAATTTCGCTGTCATTTTTTTTTTTCCCCTTAATGTACTTCACCACTTTCCCATTGCTGTTGCTGCCATGCAACCATTTGCAACAAACTTGGGTGTCAAGAGAGCTGTGAGGCTATTGGTTTCCAGTGTCCCTTGGGCTTTCACAGGGCAAAACATGCATGCAGCCCTCAGTCTAGTATCAAATGGGGACCTTGGCACTAAGGTTTTGGCAAGTTATCTGCCCTTGCTCAAGCTCCATTATCTCTGTAAGTACAGAGTTTTGGAACTATGGAGGCTGTCACTTTCTTCCCCTGGGCAATCACCTGTACAATCAGAAGGCACATTTGCCATTATTGTTACTGTACCTTCCAGAGTGCTGACACCCACCATGTAACTCCGGAGGAAAAGAGAAAGAAAGAAAGAAAAAAGAAAAGAAAAAATCCCACTCTACAGACAATACAAAGGCTTGAAAAGCTTGAAGCTGGAACCTCAGAACCCAGGAACTGCTGAGCTATTAATTTCTCTGAAATGTGTCTGCCTTACAAAAAACCCTATACTCCATACACATAGAAGCAAAATATTCTTCGCAAGCTTCCCAAAGGAAGGATTCTTTTTTACTCTACCTCAACATGGCTGCTTTTGTAAATCCCACATTACAGCCTGAATTCAAGAAAATTAAAAAGACAGAACAGCTTTTTTACGTCAAAAAATACACAAGTTGTTGTTAGCAGGAGAAAAAAAAAACGTTTCTATTCTTGACCTTTACAGAGGTAAGACAAAAAACAACTATTTCTTTAGACTAATAGCATTCTGTGCCTGTGCCTTGTATATTTTCTTTTAAACTTGCCATTTTGCTGTTGCAGCTGGGCTTGTCAGTTTTCAGCACTAATGGGTTGTGATATGGTGTCAGGGGAAGTCAACAATCAATGCTGGAAAAAAGGGCTATCACTGCTGACACAGCTAAGGATGGAAACACAATGGCCTTCGTTTGGAGAGAAACAGAAGAAAAATCCTGAGTTATATCTTGCTTTGAAGATTAGGAGAGATTTAGCCCTCTCTGACCAAGCTATCACTTTCACCCCTTCCTGCCTCACCCTATCCTCCCATTGGCCTCTAACATTATTCTACATCTCACCCAAAAGATATGTTTTCAGTTTAACAAAAAAAGCAAAACATTTTATAACAAAGATTTTAAAGGACCATGGTTCACATTTTTGATTTTAGCTGTTACAGTTATTAGCTTTCAAAAAGAGGAGTTAAAAAAAGGCTGGGCTGTGCAGTGAATGCCTGTGGAGCAGCACGGCAGAAAAACCCTTTTGGATGCCTCTTCTACTGCCTAGGCGTGAATCAGACCAGTGCTGAGCACGTCAGCTTCAGATGAACTCAACGCATGCAATGGACACTCGTTAGATGTTAAATCAGGTGCCACAGACAGAGTTATGAAAGATAGACAGTGTTCAAAGGCATTCAAAAAGAATAATGGCAATATTATTTATTTCCATAGCTTTGTGTCAGAAAACCTGACTAGCTCTAAGTCCATCAGACTCTGAGAGAGACAGGGAGAGGTTATGACTACTAAAGTTTCCAGATGGGGAAACTGTGACAAGTACATTCTTTAAGATCACACCAGGATCTTTCTTACACTCACAGGCAAGAATGTGGAAATCAGCAGACATCAGCACAAATATGTTACCTCGCTCAAAACTTTAACTGTCCAGTATTACTATAGATCTTTTCGTATCAGTGGATAAAAGGTCAATCACAGATTTTCCTCTCCCTCTAATGAAAGAAACTGAGATTGATGTCAGAAAATTCAACACCTCCAAAGTAAATGGGAATCTTTCCTCTTCCCGGCCAAGAAATCAGCTTCTCAGAGATATTTAGACATGCCTGATTCTACAGATAGCCCCAGAATATCCTTTCCAAATTATAATTTGTTCTTCTAGCAAGTCATGGCCCTAAATATGGACTTACATTTACTCTTCGATTGATTAAAAAGATAATTCTGGAATCACAGTCTATCTTCACCAAAAGCCAGTTGTACGTAAGGGGTTCTTCAGGCACGAGGACACTGCAAGGCCATGGCAATAAAAGCAAAGTGAGGGGAAAGAGTGGCTACGAACAGAAAAGGAGGAAAGCCAGCAGCAATGAGACAGTGGAAAGAATCAGGTGAAACCTCATGAGATGCTGAGGTTTTTAAGGTGACTTGTCCCTGTGAGAGGCATTTTTTCTGCAGCTACTTTCTTTGTCACTCATCAGATAAAAAGTAGAGCCAGGGGAAAAGAACGTGAATGAAAACATTTTTCACAGTGTTTCTCCTCATCCTTATGGGTCCCTTCCAACTCGAGATACTCTGTGATTCTGTGATTCTGATTCCTACCTCTTGCACTTCCCTCCACAAGCCTTGCTGCCAAAACCTGTCCAACCATTAAATGTTGTTTGCAGGCAATCACTAGGTGCTAAATTCACGATGGCGTTAGTAAGCCATGAAGCATTTAGAACATTCCTACTATAGCACAGTTTTGACACCAGTCTTTAAATAACAGCAAGAATCTGCTTCTCCGAACCACTTGTTGGCAACATGCATTTGTTTTGGCCAGCTGCTCCGGTGAAATACGGAGCACCTAGGAACATGGCTGCCATAGGAGATCCTACAGGATACAGCAGACACTGAAGCACCTCAGAAGTAATCGTGAAAGCCTTCTCTCTTCTTGGGTGTCACACTGCACCAGGAGAGTTGGGGCTTAAGGACCTGACCCCAAGCCCACTGAAGAGAATGAGTCTTTGCCCACTCCAGTGGGCTTTCAGAACATGCTGCTTGAAGGAGAGGTGAAAAGAAAGAGAAGTTAGATGCAGTTTCAAGAACACTCTGTACTGTGTGATTTTTCATCATTAAAAATAAGTAAGTAAATAAATAAATAAACACAAACTGATTCACAGAGTTTATTTCACCTATATAATGGGGACATGGCCAGTCTCTGATGTTCAAAGCTAGATGAAGTCTGCAAATAAAAAAGAGCATCATCGTAAAACAAAGTGCTTAACTGATAACCAAATAAGGGAAATTTGTGGTGTTTGCAAACATGAGCTTGAGAGAAGCAACAAAGCTTCACCCATTAGTATACAAGGGAAGGAAAATTACGAGAACTTTAAAGTGCATAAATAAAAAAAAATACGAAGAGTAGAAGACAATTTCGCATTCCAGGTTAATAAGCCAAAAGCAGTCATTTCTCTCCCCATATCACTTATCCAATTCATTATTGCTATCTATCAAAACACAGGGAAGGAGCATCAGTCCTGCCTGTTCTATGAAGGAAAAGGAGAAAAGGTCATGGAGCTAAATCCTATAAAACACTTTAAAGAACTGAAATTAGTCTCTTACAAAAATCCAATTGAAATTGACTTGAAGCTGAGTCCTATGACCTGGACGGAAAAAGTGGTTGAAAGACTGTAAGCAGCTGGTAATCATGGGAAGTGATATACTGGGCTGGTTTGCTGCAGAGGTATGTTTTTGGTCTCTTCTTATTTAATATCTCAATTAATGATCTGGAAAAGGAGGTAAATAGCACATTAATGAAATTCACAAATGACAATAAACCAGGAGGCTTTCAAATGTCAGAGAGGATAGCAATAATATAAATGTATACTAACAAGGTTAGATATGTAGGCAGGCAATAAAATTAAATGCAACTTCGAAAAATGTAGACTAATACACTGAGGAAAAATAATCAGAAACATGGATAGTCCATGAGAAAGCAAAACCTGGAAAGCATCTGTGCAGAAAGATATCTTTGGGTGACAGTGAACAACAAATTGAATACAAGTTCTCAAGGAGATATATAATTTTAAAAAACAGATGCAATTTTGGGCTGCGCATGCAGGGGAATAATGTCAGAAGATGAAAATTATTGTCTATGCATCTGGAAAGACTTCTGGTGAATACTGCATCCACTTCTAGACACCTCTGTAGCACAAGAATGCCAGCATGCTGGAAAGGACTTCCAAGAAGAGAAATAAACCTTGATTAAACAAGGAAGGTGACAAGGTATATATATATGTATGGTTTCAGCTGGGACAGAGGTAGATTTTCGTCTCAGTAGTTGGTATAGTGCTGTGTTTTGAATTTAGGATAAGAATAATGTTGATAACACACCAATGTTTTAGTTGTTGCTGAGCAGTGGTCAAGGACTTTACAGCTTCTCATACAGCCAATGAGTAGGCTGGGGGCTAAAAGAAGCTGGGAGGAGACAAAGCCAGGACAGCTGATCCCAACTGACCAAAGGATATTCCATACTGTATGAGATCATGCTCAGTATATAAACTGAGGGCAAAGCTGGGCAGGGGCTGCTACTCAGGAACTGGCTGGGCATCAGTCGGCAAGTGGTGAGCAACTGCATTGCGCATCTATTATTTTTATTATTTCCCCTTCTTTTTCTGTCCTACTAAACTGTCTTTATCTCAACCCATGAATTTTACTTCTTTTTCCGATTCTCTCCCTCATGCCACTGGGGGAGGGGGAGTGAGCAAATGGCTGTGTGGTGTCTACCTGCTGCCAGGTTAAACCATGACACAAGGGAAAGCAACAACTGCCTAGAAATATATGAAAGATGAGCAAAGAGAATGGACATGCAGTGGTACAGCTAAATGTAATGAGATGGAACTCAACAACATTTGGACGAAGTATCACACAACTTCTCAGAAACCACATGATTCAGTTGAGCAGGTGATTTTCAAACAGAGAATGAAAAGTCCCATCAAACAAAGCATTTGAAACTTGAGAAGGTAAAACACTCAAAGGCAAACTGTAGTGAACAATTGTGCACTTGCAGGAAGTTGAACTACTTGGCCTAAGAGGTAATTTCCATGTTTAAATTCCCTGAATCTGTGTGCCCCAATATTCAGCCCCATTAGTAGCTTTGCTCTGTTACTGGGTTCCTACACACACTGATATTTTTTCAAGGGAATGCATACCACATATGCTTCAGTCCTGGTACAAAGTCTACTGTAGAGTAAAAGCTAACTGACTGCATACATTGACTATTTAAAGTACTCAAAACCAAGCAGATGTGTGACCTGCTTTCATAAAAAAAAGTACTTTTTCAGCAGACGTGGGTTTTTAGCGACATGATCCTTCAGTGTATTTTGCATATTTGAAGGAAAATGTGATTATTTATGTGTTTATTCATGTTTACTATCTTTCCATTTCCACATCTTCTGTACTTTAGCATCTTTATTTGTTCTCATGTAATACACTGGAACTTGCCTAGTACAGGTCTACTCAAAATGAAAAAGGAAGCTTTTAATGCTGAAGTGCACTGTAATGCTCCAAGACCCTGGTGTTAAAAGGGGAAAGAAAGACTGAAATTAGTATGTAAGTTAAGAAATACATAGATATAATTTTACTTTTATAGAAAAAAAACATGATTTTATCAATACAGTGATCACTCTGTGTGCACCTGTATTTACATGTATATACCTTACCAAGTTTCCCATTTTTATGCCACCCAGGTAAGTCCCTTTTTATGAATGTCTGCCTTGGTCTTTACAAAAACTGCTTCCACATTCTTCCAAAGAGAACAAAGAGGTGAAAGGTTTTTCAAAGTTTTCCTGTCCTTCTCACTTCCCCTAGGGGTTGTTGGAGAGCTGAGGAAGGGGGAAAGCTTATTGAGAAGAAAGCTCCTGGTTTTACTGCAATAAAAGGTGGCAATCTTATCATGTATAGATGCTCAAATGATGTATAGACAAAGGACGTTTGCAGTGAAGATTGCCATAGGCAAAACAGCAGATCTAATCAAAAGCTCTACACGAATGGATGTAGCGAGCCGGTGGGAAAGAAAAGCACTCACAGTACAGAATCCGGAATTGCTCTTCTCTCTCTCCATGGCTACCTCACTGGAGCACAGGAGAAGCCAGAACCTTTGGTATTTTGGACAGAGAGGAGCCTAGCCATTGCACTAACTCTGACTGTGTCACGGAAAGCTGTTAATATAATAGCAGTTTTACTTCTTTTTTTTTTTCCTGTTTTTGTTTTTTTCCTGAATGGAAGCACATGCAGCTAGCTACCTCTCATCGACAAGGTCAGTGGAATGAGGTGGTGTTTGTATGGCAAGTGCTGTAAAAATAGTTCTATTGTACAAAACAAATTACAGACCAAACACATATGTAAAAAAAAAAAATACAATTAACCTTTAGAACACTGTCATTTTCAAAACTGTCAGACATATGAATGGATATGTGTCCTCAGGCTCTCAAAGATTACTGAAAGTCAGGACACAAACCAAGAGAAGTAAAGCATTCTCAAGCCAAAGCTACTGCAGAGTTCCTCCTTCGCCCCACTGTGAGTAATGTGCTAACCCAGGTGTCCCAGAACAGTCAGAGGTATTACACAATCTGTGTGCTCCATGCTCTGAGAACAATGACTGAGAACAATGAAGCACAGCTAAATGTGCTAAGGTACTGTGGCAGACACACCTCGGTGTTTTTTCTGTTAGCTTTTGTTAATTTGCCTGGGGGAGGAGGGTGGTTTTATCTAGCAACACAGGCACTGTAAACCATACTCTTTTCTGGAACTATCAGAAAACAGACAGTCTGTAAGTCAACGCATGGAGTTTTTTGTTTGGTGGTTGGAGTTTTTTTCTGTATGCCTCTGTCTCATGCCCTTGCCTGCCTTGTCTGTTAAGATTAAATTCTTTGGGTGGCAGGACACAGTACCACAGTTTTCATGGTGCCAAGCACAGTGGGACTCAGTTTTTACTGGCCCATGTGAACTGCCATGAAGCAACAAGCAAATAATAGTAATAACTTACCACACATCACTGTTGCAGAACCCTGAAGAAACCAAGGGCCAGACACTCCAAGGAGATAAGCTGGCAGGAGGAAACCTGCACTGCAGGCCTCTGCCTGAGTAGGTGATAGTATTATTTGATTGCAGACACCTCTCCTCCTCCCAGTGTCCTCATTCTTAACATGCAACATAAAATTCATCCCTGGGCACAGACAGCAAAACTAAGCCACCAGATCTACCTCGGTTCAACACAGCAGTAAGGCCCTGCTCCTCCAGCCCTTCCAGCCCCTCCAGGTGTCAGCATGAAGAGTTGTGCTGCCTGCCTTGTGCAAGACAGACAACAGGATGTTTAATGGTCTACGCTCCTGTCCGAGCCAGACATAACCTGAAACTCTGCCTCTCCACATGCGACTTGGATATCTGGCAAGCCTCAGCGAGACACGTTTTCCTCTTGGCCTCCTTTCCTTATTTCTAGGCCCAGCGTTCACATTCAAGGGAGCAGAAGAGGGGAGGGGGGAAGGAGGAGGAACAATGGAGGGGCACACCAAACAAAGAGCTGTAGCCTGCAGAGGCCCAAGGAAACCAGAGGGAAATGAAGACACATTCTCAGAAAATATAAAACCTGAAGAAATGTTCTTGCATGTAGCATAAAAACAGATTTGGAATGGGTGACAGAGACTGACTAGCACTCAGTATCACATCATCTGAGGCAGGGAAGAGATATCAGGCAGGGGGCTGGGAAGCAGCAACCAGCTGCCCCATATGGTCAGCTCTTGGTAGGCAATTTGATTTTCATTTTCTCCGCTCATTGTGCTCATCCCTGTGGTATCTGGATAAAAAAAACAGTGGTGGAAATAATAGGACAGGCTTGCCCAGGGCATTTTTAAGGGCTTGAGAGCCATTCATTCATAGACCAAATCTAGACCAGGATGGAAGCAGGTAATCTGCTGACTGTTTGTTGTCTTATATGAAATGTTCCAGTGGTATTTCACAAGTATCCACATAAAAATTGAATAATTCACAACTTTCTTAGCATTCTCAGCAGATAGCTCAGCCTCCGCAGCCTCCCAGGACTCCACAGTTTCTTAGTACTAATGACTTAGCTCTACAAATATATTTAAGCACACAAGTCTATGCAGGTTCCGGGTGTAATTGTGGTCTATCCCAAAAATGGTTTGAGGCAGTGAAGAGTAAGGTAAGGTGTGGGAAAGATCCCGTGATTGTATCTGTGCTGAGAATAAAAGGAGCTCTTCATTCTCCTAGGCTATTAATCTGGTACCTTCCATGAGCACAAACTTGGAAGAGCTAATTTACATACATGACCTTCAGTTGTCTTCCATGTGTTTGCAGGACAATAAGTGACAATGGCAGCTCAGTACATCCCGTATTCTATTGCAGTTTGTCTTGCAGAAACAAAAGAATTTATTATTGTTGTCATCATCATTTTAAAATAAATGAATTACATCTAATAGAAGAAATCCTCATGCAGTTACAACACAGTCATCCTCAAGTTGTCCTGCTATCTAATGCTGCCTTTCCACCAGTTTTCTCCAAAGATTGCCAAAATAAAGATTAATTAATATATATGGACAAGCAATTAACAATCCAATGAAAAAGATTTCAGCCCCTAAAGCAGGGTTGTTAGGACCTTTTTGGTGTGTCCTGTCAGACACAAAATAAAGGACATCATATGAACTCATTGATACCACACACGTATCTGCCAATGCCAAGCCTGGCTCTGGTACCTATGTTTCATTTCTCTAGAGAAAAGAACTATCTTACAATGACTAGATCTCCCAGTAGGGTAAATAAATAATTAAAATGGAGGGAAATTATTATATTTTTCGGAACACACAAAGATGTGCCCCAAAACATTTTTGTTTAAATAAACATTGGACAAAAACCGTAAGGCTAGAAAAAAGTTATTCCTTTTTCTTATCCATGATGGAAATCATCACTGCTACTGTAATTCAGCTGCTGATAAGGATGTTCAAACACTACATGGTGAGACAACATGGCCTACATTTACCTGGGAGTCAGGAGACCTCCACAGCCTTAAACTAAACATTCACGCACCTTCCCACTCTGTCTCACCATTTGAAAAGCTGCCAGCCAACGAGTATCTGCACGAAACTGGTACTGTGGTTCATACTCTGCATGGGAGCTTGTAGATGCTACTGTAACACAATTAACAGCAACAGTTCTGAATTAAGCTGGAGAAGTCTTTAGCAGCAGCTAGGGTGAGCCCTGCCAGAAGGCAACAGAAGAAATGGTAACTCAACGAGAAACTTGAACTGATAGGAAGGTTTCTCATTTGGATAAAAACATGACAATCCTGGACCAGCAATGCCCCCTTTCTATAATGACAGCCAACATACACTCCTCCCAGGAATGTTCAGTCTTCCAGGCGGTGGCTCTCCTCTCTGCTCTTCAGCTGCAATCCCCACTTGTGCATGTGCACGTGTACACACGAGCACAAGCATGGAGGAGAGGCCAGATTTTATTGTAGTGTGCAGGGCAGGTGATTCAAGTCTTTGTGTAGGAAGTTGAGTCACCTCCTTCTGAGCAAAAAAATGTTCAACACTATTGTAATTCCCTCTTTCTCACGTAAAGTCCAGCAATGTATGCAGAACCTTCCAGCTCCGCATTTCCTAAACAGTGAAAACGTGCATGGAAAGTTTAGTTTTAAAAACGTGTGACTGCAACAAAACAGGTTTGCCCTTTCGTGTCGGGTATCATGAATCCCTGTGGCTCGGCGGCAAAGAAGGAAAAGCGGGGGGGGGTATAAGTTTGCTTTTGGGAAGGGGGGCGAGTGTTTAGGGCTTATTTAGTAACACGCTAGTAAACAGCTCAGGCGAGAAATGCAGCGCAGTGAGAATCTGTGTCACCTTTTGGAGCCTACTGCTTCAAATCTGCGCGCTGTAGCTTGAAGCATTGCACAAACTCTGGGTCTGCTGACTGCCTCCCTGGAACACAAACACACCGGTGATTGGGAAAGCTGCTTTCCAGCTTGCCCTCCCTCGTTTCTGCCGGGCTGCTTTTGGTGTTTATTTATTTTTAAACAAGTCTTGTGCATGGGGGAAAAAAAAAAAAAAAAAAAGAAGAAAGAAAAAAGAAACCAAACCCCAACCACACAGCATTTTTAACCAACACCTATTTCCTTCCAGGACCCTATGATCTCTATTGATTCCCTTTAAAATGTTTTTCTTTTTCTTTGCCCCCTCTGCTGATCGAATTTCAGATCAGCCAGGATATGCAACTAACCTTCCGGCACAACTGAACCCAACTGACTCACGGAGATCAAAAGGCTTGATGTATTCATTAAAACGTAGCACAGCCCAAGCAGGATCTTTAACGCAAGCTCTCCCTTTGCATTGCAATTAACGTGGGGGAGAGGAATTCTTATTATTTTTATTTTTTGCAAATGTTCTTGCTTTTGATTTTCAGGCTGGGGGGGCGGGGGCAGGAGCGGTGGGAGGGAATGAGAACAAAAGAGAGATCTTTTTACCCGAGGATGACGTCAGGTTGATTTTACTGACAGCTACTGATGCACGTGGAGCAGTCGGGGGCAGATCCCCCTACCCAACCCCTCTCTGCCTCCCTTCCTCGCTCCCTCGCGCATGGCACGTCTCTGGGATACAGTATACGCCGACAGCCCACGGGCCGAAAGACGGGACCCCTCCAACTCCGGGCGCCCTCGCCCGGGCCATCAGCTGCCCGCTGCCCCGCAGGCGGCGAACAGCGGAGGGAGGGGGCGGAACAGCCCACGGGCAGGGAGAGGGGAGAAGGCTCCAGCCCAAGAATGTTGTTCGTTACCGCGGCCTCCGCGGGGACGCGGACACAGAAAATAGTCCCCGTGCCTCGGCTCCCACGGGGCTCTCGCTGCCCCACTCAGGGCCCCGGCAGCCCCAGGGACTGGGGGCCGGCGCTGCCGCGGCCTGCCGTGAGGGGCGGGCCGCGACCATTGGGCCGCCGCCCGCGCGCCCTCCAGCCGGCCCGCCTCCCGCGGCCGCGCTGCGGCCTGCAGTGGGGAGAGCGGCCCCGGCGGCGAAGGGCCCGGCTGCGCGCAAAACCCGGCCTGGATCCGCACGGAGCGCGGCACGGCGCCGGGGCGCGGAGGAGGGCGCTCACCGCCGGCTTCTTCGGTGCAGTGAGGAGAAGGCGGAGGTGTCCGTGGGGAAGCACGCTCCGTCGGTTAAAGGGAGGCACGCACCCTCCCGCTGCCCGCCTGCCACTTCAGAAAGTCACGGCTGAGTCAGGGCTGAGGCTTCTCCTGCTCAGCCCCTCATGGGGTTCCCAGCTCCCTCACTGGCAGGAATCCTTCGCTCTCCGCACCTGTCTTCATCACCCCCGAGTTAGGAACGCTTTCTAGGTTCAGAACTAATTGCCGGGAAGGTTTAAAAGTGAACAGAGGAATCTCTTATTTTGTGCTGTGTAAAGAATATGAACAAACCGCCCGTGGGCAGGCTGGGCCTTGCTGGCTTGAGGGCTGCTGGGTACCAAAGGACAATGGCCTCCATTGCACAGCCCCCTTCAGATACTATCCCACAGACCTTCTCTTGGGACGGGGCGGGGGTGGGGGGTGGGGGTGGTGAGGTAATGCCTACCGTTTTAAGCCTTGAGCTCCTTCCTGAAAATACATGCAAGTGTTCTCCTAAATGCTGTGAACCTCACCCGAGCCTGTGAGGATTTGGGATTGTGCGGAAACCAGCCTGTCTTGACGAAGCGAAGGAGATCTGTATACATTCTGCCTGTAGGGTTTCAGGTGAGCCAGCCAAAAGCTGTTCATCAGTAGTCACCACTACCACTCAAATCCGTGTCTCTCCAGTTTAGAGACAAAGATGCCGTGCAGGACAGTGTCAAAGAGTTTGCGTAAATCCACATAGATTACATCAGTCACTGTTCCTTTATCTACCAATGCCGTAACCCTGTTGTAAAAGGCCACCAAATTTGTAAGGCACAATTCATCTTTAGTGAAGCCATGTTGGCTGTCAGCAATCAGGTCCTTAATGTCCATGTGCCTTAGCATAGTCTCCACTAGGACCTAGTCCATGATCCTGCCAAGCACTGAGATGAGACTGAGCAGCCTGTGGGTCCCCAGGTCTTCCTTTTTTCCCTTTTTAGAAATGGGTTTTCCTTTTCCAGTCAGTGGGAACTTCATCAGACTTCTAGGACTTCTCAAATATGATGGATAATGGCTTGGCAACTTCATCTGCCAGTTCCCTCAGGACCTGCTTGTGCATCTCAGCAGGTCCCATGGACTTGTGCACCTTCAGGTTCTGTAGATGGTCTCAAACCTGATCTCCTGCAGCGGGTGGTTCTTCATTCTCCCAGTCCTGCCTATGCTTTCTGTGATTCAGGCTTTGTGGTCGGAGTACTTGCTGGCGAAGATGAGGCAAGAAAGTCACTGTGTACCTCAGCCTTCTCTATATCCCTGGTAACCAGGTCACCCATTTCCTTACGGAGAGGGCCCACATTTCCTCTAGGCTTCCTTTTATCCTCAGTGTACCTATAGAATCTTTTCTGTATGTCCTTGGTATCCCTGTCCAGATTTAATTGTCAGGGCTTTAGCATTCCTAGCCTGATCCCTGGCTGCTCGGATAGTTTCTCTGTATTTCTCCTAGGCCACCTGCCCTTGGTTCCACCCTCTGGAGGCTTCCCTTTTGTGTCTGGCCTTGTTCAGGAGCTACTCATTCATCCACACAGGCCTCCTGGCATTCTTGCCTGACTTCCTCTTTGTTGGGATGCATCGCTCCTGATCTTGAAGGAAGTGATCCCTGAATATTAACCAGCTTTCTTGAGCCCCTCTTCCCTCCAGGCCTATATCTCATGGTACTCTACCAAGCGGATCCCTCAAGAGGCCAAAGGCTGCTCTCCTGAAGTCCAGGGTAGCAAGTTTGCTGCGCTCCCTCCTTGCTGTTCTAAGGATCTCAAGCTCCACCATTTTGTGATCGCTGTGGCCAAGGCTGCCCTTGAGCTTCACATTCCCCACTAGCCCCTCCTTGTTGGTAAGGATAGCGTCCAGCATGACCTCTGTCCTTATTGTTTCCTCTATCACTTGGAGAAGGAAGTTATTATCAGTGCATTCCAGGAACCTCCTGGATTGCTTCTGCCCTGCTATGTTGCCCCTCCAACACATACAAGGGTGGTTGAAGTTCCCCATGAGGACCAGGGTTTGTGAACATGAGGCCACAGCTATTTGTCTATAGAGGGCCTCATCCCTCAGTCTTCCATGTTCGGTGGCCTGTAGGAGACCTCCACTGTAGTATCCCTTGTCCTGACCCATAAGCTCTGGGTTGGCTCCTCATCCATCCCTAGGCAGAGCTGTGCACACCCCAGCTGGCCACTGACATAGAGGGTGACACCCCTTCATTGTCTCCCTTGCCTGTCCTTCCTGAAGAGCCTATATCCTTCCATGTTACTCTTCCCTGAGCCATCTTCACTTCTGTGCAATATGTTTCTTCCTTTACATATTAAATTTCATCCACTAATTGACAAGTACACATCTTACTTGGAGTTCTGCCCATTTTTGACATAGAGCATGTGGCTCTTTTTGAACAAGGTGTAGCTGTGATTTGCACTGGTGTGCAATTTTTACTCGTTTCATAAATGTACTTCTCGTAATACAGTGTTGTCAGCTCTCATGATTTTTTTGTGATTCTGATGTTCTATGGTAGAAATTCGTTAAAGCTCCAGTTCCCCAAGTCAAGGAAGAATTTTGGCTTTCATCTGAAAGGAAAAAAGTCTGTTTCTGGTCCTTTTATTTGCAACAGAAACTTACATTATGTGCTGTAGCAGCTCTGGAACCAAAAAGAGAAGAAACATAAATGTATTATTATGACCATCATTGGTATTGTTTTATTTTAGCTCTCTCGATAGTTGCATCCCTGATTCTTTATAGCCTGGCCATACTTACTATGAGACAGAGATAAATAGATTTGTGCAGCTTGCACAAGCCCTTACTTCTCTGCTTGGAGGTCTCAAATATATTTTAAGTTGAGATAGATAATCGTTACTAACTTACTGCTTACACTATTTACACTTACAACTGTGAGACATACACAGGCATGCAGATTTTTTCTCTGCAAAATCAAGGTGTTAATCTATTCTTTGTTGCTTTGAGGGAGCGTATTTCTGGTAGCTGAGTATATGATTCTGTCTGGATGATTACTTCTCTGTAAAAATAAGTCATTTATGATTTTTACAGGTTAGTATCTCAGTAGAAAGCTGTACTGTACTAGGACAGGGGCCATTTTCTCTAGCTGTGTGTGGCTTTTCACAATTTGCCATGGGAGAGAACTTCAGGAGTTTTCAGCCCTCTTTTTTTTTCTCAGACATTTCCCTGCAGAATCTACAAGTGGAATGGGTGATTGTTTGCAGAGGTTTACTTTGTCTTATCTTAGTTCTCCATCTTTGACAAGTAGCCTGTTACAGCTTTCCATACCTAATAAGCAAAATTTCCCTTACTGTCTTTTTACCATGACAACATTTATCCATGTCTTAACAGTTTTGACTCCTCACCTTGTCACAGGCAGGGTAACAATCCCCACCTGCACACACACTCTCATGCACATGCTCTTCACCTTTCAGGAGATACTTGCCACATGGTTTCAGAGGAATGGCCATTCTTTCTCAACGGGCTGCATTGTCAGTGTCACAGTTTGGGGTACCCTTCCATTGACTGCCTGAATCTCTCTGCAGTTATATTGCTGTTTCCTACTACCTTGTGCCCCTAGTTTGGCTGGTTGAAACATACACCTCATCACCGCTCCAAGTTTTATGGCAGAACCAGAGGAAGGGATAGGTTCACTCTATCGCAACCATGGCAACACTTTCCAAAGATGCAGCCTACAGTCCCTGTGAGTCTTCCAGTTTTCCATGGCAGCCTTGTTTCTCAGAAGCTTACATCGACCCCAGGAAAAAGCATGTTGCAAAATGCCTAAGTTGCTATTTGGTAAAATATATCCTTACCATGTACAAAACCAGGTGAGCTTTAAACTTCCTTTAAGAACTGAGCAAAAGGGAGAGGTGAAGAGGGTTCATTTAGCTTCTGTTTCAGAAAGACCCTGTCCTATTAAGTCAGCCAAATTTTTTGAAAGCCAAATCTCAGTTGTGTTCTCACTCATTGTTAAAGCAGCACAGAAAAAGATCCTCCTTTGTCTTTATGCTGCCTGTTTCCTGAAGATACACGATTCCTCTGAGGCTTTACACTTGGACACCTATTGACCTAGGGAGTTCAGAGGCAAATATTTTAGTTTGCTGTCCTATTGTTCTAAGCCATTTCAAATTCAGGCAGCTCCCTAATTTTAAGAATGTTAAAGTTGTCTTTCCATGCTTTAATAGAGCTTATTAAGTCATGCATTAATTCAAAAAATGCCAAGAGTTTGAAATAATGCATACAGAAGGGTGGACTAAAACATCATAAGCCAGAAATTATTTTGTGGAAGACAATGATGGAGAACGAAACTAAACTTTTCATGGAACCTTAAAGTCAATAGAAGAGCTCCCACTGCCTGCAATAGCAGTGGATGTGGACACTGATAATCTGCGATCAGTCTGTAGCCCGAAGTAATTCTGGATTCAGCAGTAGTATGTTTTTTACAATGCCTGTATAGATATTCATTTCCCAAATTTGAAGTCTTGACCCATATTTCTATGCTGACTTCTTTTGAGTTGAGCAATGGAAAGACATTAGACAACCTTTCTTCTAATACGCATCATGTCTGCCTCATGCAGCACCAGTACCATGCCACAGGTTTGTTCCAGAGATACTACTGAGGTTTATCTGTCTTTTAACCAAGTTGTATCCACTGGAGTATTTCTTAATGGAAACACTTCTATCACAGTTAAGTCGGTAACAAGGTATTTGACACAGAGCCTAAGTTTTGAGCTAAACATAGCAGGAACCCTTAAGCTCACTTTATCTCACTTGTTACAAACTTCTGGAGAGATTTCTTTTTGTCTCAGAATTTGTAGATCACCAGTTAGTTCAAGCAGGAGATGTCTTTCCAGCTGAAGAAGCCAATGCTATTGTTATCAAACTGTTGTTCCGTGTGCTCACACTGACTGTATGTGGGATATCTCATTACATTGGGGGCAGTTTTGTTGTTTTATATTATAAAGGAGCTTAGTTTTCTTACAGTATCCAGATTCAACTCATTTGTCAACATGTTGCATTTCATTATCCTCATCAGCTCATTTGTTTTTCCTGAGGGGGAAAAAAGATGAACCTTATTTTATTTTATAAAAGTCAGGATTCTTTCCAATTAGTAGAACTTCTGTTTAGCCAGTGCTGTGAAAGGTGCCCTTTCCACTGTACATGTATCTGCTGAAGAGCACATCTTCTACTCCAGTACTTTTTTCAGTAGCATCTTTTTGTCTAAGATGAAAAGGATCCACTCATAAGTCCTGGACAGACAGACACGCTCTTAAGGGAGGAATTATGCTTTCAAGATATCCCCAAGAGCTGTATCCAGCCACAGCATACTGTAGATGTTACATTTTTTGTACACTGCAGCTTTGCTAATATTTGAATACAATGCCATAATTCAGTGGGAGCATAAATAACTTCCACTCAGAAGATGGATGCTGTGGTAGCAGGCCAAATGGTAAGCCTTGTCAGAGCCTGCTTTTTCACTTGATCAACCACACAGCATAATATTATGCTCCTTATTTAAATCCTCCTTGCAGATGTCATACTGGGTTAATTGACAAGCAGCTGGATTTGATAATGTGTATAATACGAGCATCTATTGATTCTTGTGATAGTGAGGATGTGCATATAGTGATCATGGGGTTACAACTCTCAGCGGTGGGAGATGAGTAAGTCTATGGGTCACAATATAAATTTAAGCTGACGAGGGGGTCAGCATTAACTGACATGCCAGTTTACATTGATAATTCTTTATAGGTATGGAGCATGATTGGCTGTAAAAGACTTGTCCTTGTACCTGAATTGTTTTAGAGCAGCAGAGCTTTATGCTGAGTTAACAGCATGCTGTTAAGAATCAGTACCAATGTAAACACAGAGAATGATGGGTTTATGTTGGCTGTTATATCATACAGTATTTCACAGTTCCTGAAATCATTTAATTTTCAACTAAGTTGCTTTGGCTTTGCCAGTCTATCAGCAAAGACTGAGCAAAGTGCAGCACTGTAAATGAAATGAAACTCCCAGTTCTCCAGATAGTAAATGATGGCTCTTCTGTTGAGCTGGAATTCTATAACAGCACTTACTAATTCCAGCTTATATAATACAAAGTCATTTGCCATTTTACTTTTTTCTCCGAAGTTCATCATTATATTGCTAAGCTTTCATATGAACTTATGCCACTCTAAGTCAGAGGGAGCAAAAAAAGGAGGGAAATAAACTGAGGGAAAGAGGAAAACAGGACAGACAAAGACTATTATGAGATGAGAATTAGGAAGGAGAAATAGGGGGCATCAGAAGAGCAAAAGATTATGGAAGGAAAGGAACAGTATTTCATAGGAGAGGTGGGAACAAAACCAAGGGAGACATTACAAGTGCAGAACAAAATAGGGGGAATTAATACAGAAGATGAAAAATTAAAAAAAAAAAAAAAGAAACTTCTTTCATTTCTTTCAGGAATATTTTAGACTCATCACTAGCAATCCTACTTGCTGCAATTCACTGTGTTTGCCTCTTACCTCAGAAATACACCTCTGTATAATGAGTTTCCCCTTTCATTTTGGCATCTGGCTTGCTCTTGTATAGGACTAGGCCTCCAGAGGTCACTGAGGAGAATTGGTTTCTACTAAAGCTCCTCCATACCAGAGTTCAAAAGCTCTCCCACAGTGTAGTGCACAATGAAAATTGACACCACCAAATAGCTTTAGTTTCCTTCTTTTCTTTTTCTTCCCTTTTATTTTTTTTTTTTTTTTTTTTTTTGGATGTTATGCACTTTTTTGGGCATCTGTATATCTGAGTTAAATTTTTCTGCTGAATATTGAGCATATGGCATGAAGAAGTAAGCTATAACCAAATATATATGTGTGTGTATATATACATAAAAACTACAGTGACATAGCTTTTTGTAAGGTGGTTTTTTTCTAATCGTGTGAGAATAAGCAGATGTGAGACGCTTCCTCTATTATGAACATTTATATGAGCTGTGTGGTCAGAGGTGCTTAGCAGTGAATTTGGCTCAGGGCAAGGGAACAACAGCAGTAATTTGAGGGATGATTTACTCCTGTTAACACTTTTCAGAATTGGCAATAAAATCAGTGCTCTTAAAATATGAAGGGCTGGATTTTAAGCAAAATATGGAAGATATATTATCAACCTGAAAAGCAGTCAAGTGAAAAACTGTTTATTATGAATACCTAAAAAAAAGCCCATATATATATTTCCAACAAGTGAACGATAATGAGAGGGCTGCTCCCTTTTCCTAGAAGTGATTAAGTTTTCTTTGACTTTCTGGTTTGGCTGCTTTTAGGCTATTGCTTACGTAAAACAGAACACCTCCTAAGCCCTCGTTTACTAAACAGAGTATCTGGCTTCTGATCTCATGCTACACAAGGAGGTAAATTGTATTCTGTGTGAGGAGCTTTACATTTGAGCGTAATGGAAGGGGGACAAAGACGCTACTCCAGAAACAACAAAGACACTAGGTTTGAGATACTTAAATTTGAATTTTCATAGTTGAAAAGTACAATTCAAACATGGAAACAAGAAGTCAGTTTTCGTTAGCCTCACAGGTATTTATTTTAGCAATCTTCATTTTGCTTTTCTCCTCTCTTAGCAAACCTGTGTGGCAGAGTTTGTTGAACAGTGTAGGACAGTTCTGCTATGAAGTGATGGAATGCTCTTCTGAGGGATCATCTTCCAAATGTGACAGTCAGAGGGCACAGCAGGGATGCTGACTGCTTACTCAGTCCTCAATGTTCTCAGACAAGAGGGGATTCTCATAGCTGTGAGCAATCAGTGACGACGTGATGACCACATCCAGCTGTGCTATCACTAAGATAGGTTGCTCAGCTGCGTTGCTGTACCTCTGGTATGTGAGTGCATAGGGTGCATGGCATAGGATTTGAGGGGCATCCAGTCTTTCACGCACACTGATAAATTTGTGCTTTGTTCCAAAGTGCGAGAATCTCGTCTTCAGTCTGCAGACCAGCTCCATGCGAAAAGAATATGGCTTATTAGATGGTGGTATCCATTCAGTGATATGTAATGAAGTAGCAAACGCCAAAGTGTCTGTATACTTGTATATGGACAGAAACAGTTCTTCTGCAATAGCCATCAGCTGAAAGGAGGAACCAGCTCAGTCCCAGGAAATACAGACAAAAATGTAAGTGCAATTTTTGCTTCTGTAGACACAGATAGTTTATCTTGTCAGTCATATTAGAGCTGCTGAGAATAGCTCCAGGCAAAGTGTTGCAATACAGGAATGACTCCAAGGAGTTACTGCAGTGGCATTTGACCCATGCTGATGCATTAGAGTTAAAAATGCAAGACCAAATGGGAGAAACTCCACGGACAGTAGCGTATGAGACTGGACATGCTGTTGAATTGCTAGAAACAGTTATTTGAATTATGGTAAATTATTCTCTATATATGCATGCAGACATGGGATTAGGACAGGAATGTCCAAGAATGAATGGAGGTAGAGATAAAATGAGAGCATGAATAATGGGGTATTCTGTTTTAGATCCTGTGCTTTGGGGGTTGGCAAAGATCCCAACTCATTCCAGCCTAATACATACAGGGTCATCACCAAAACCATGTGCTAAGCACACTGAATTACTGTGTGTTTGGCCGGCTGCAAGATGTGCAGAGCTCTGCCTACTAACTGAGAGCACAGGGACAGCAATAGCTCTGGAGGAGCTGTAAGAGCCTCCCTTTGTTTACAGGTGGTAGAGGTTGCATCATACATCTGGCATTTGCCTAGCAGCCATATAGATTTTAGTACTGTATGTCACAGCAGAGAACTACCTCCTTCAAGAAGGAGTGCCTTTTATGATATTAGCCATTGGTATGTGCCAGAAACATGCTTAGCTTAGTCAGGGGGACTGGGTGGAGCAAAGGGAAAATCGGTAACTTTTATCAGAAATTATGAGGTAATTGCCTTTTCTCTCTGCAACCAGGCACACAAGTCTCTGGCAGCAATACCTGAGTAAGCTTTATAGTGAAAAAGCATTTGTATTTCTTCCTGAAAACAAAACAGCTGGGGGGAAAAAAAATCAGCCAAAGATGCTTCTTCTGAGGAACTCTGTGCAAATTTGCTTCACAATTAGACACTTGGAAGGCACCTAACAGGGTTGTCTGGAACCCATTTAAGAGAAGGACAGGAGGCTGCCTATTCTGTCCATGGCTGAGGAGGGAACTGGGGCTCTCCCATGGGTGATTTGAAACATCCAAAAGAGAGCCTTCCTTGTACTCTGGGGGGCTGGAGGCCCAGTTAGTATTTGGTGTGGTGCTGTGTCACCCAGAATACATGCTTCCTAGAGAGCCGTGCCTGGTACCTGCATTGTTTTCCTCATTCATCATACACCGGGCATGCATTAGTGACAGCACCATAGGAAATTGTATTCTTCATGCTAAATTGCATATATCTACCTGTCAGAAGCCTGCATGTTGTCCCAGTAAGGGCCAAGGCTTGACTGCTTCTTAGTAATCTGGTGCAGAAGCACACATTACACAACTACCCTGTGTTCAAATGAGCCAATACCTCAGATAGTAGCTGTTGCAAACCAGGATGGCAGCTGTCTGCGGATATAATCACAACTGAAGACATACTGCCAGGGCTTCTGTGTCCTGGTTGCACAGCTAGGGGCAGAGCACTCAAATATTTCTAAAGCTAGATATGCAAATGCCTCTGGAACGAAGCCTTTTACAGTTCTGCTCTCATTAACCTGATTTGCATATGTAAATGACCTCTTGCCACATGATAATGAGGTCTGCTCATGCAGAGATGTTCAGCATATAAGGAGAGGGTTTTCAGTGACAGTCAGAGCATTTTGGCCAAAGCAGCTGGTACAAGGACAGGACCAAGAAAGAAGTAAAGGCAGGATCCAGAGACAACAGGGCAAGGAAGCAAAAGGAAGCAAAAGAAAATCAAATGCTGCAGATGCCTCCTTCAAATGCCAAGGGCATCTGCAGTTCTAGTGCCTTATTGGAGCAATTTCATAGTGGAGTCTGTGAAATGAGAGCAGCTGAAGGACACTGACAATTGGGAAGTGACCTGTGGCGTGGAGCTACACGGAAGATAGCGGATGTCTGGCTATCGTGGAAGAGCAAGCACGTGGCCTAGCATTCACTGGCTGGTTTAAAGCAGCTTCTTCCAGCTATTCCTGTGAGCACCATCACAGAGAGCTGGACACATGGCAATGGGTCAGTCCTTCTTCAAGAGCAGTCTCCAGTTTAACCATTTCTCTGTGATTACCTCCTTGCCACTGGCACACTCATCCAGAGGTGACACTTCTCATTTCTCATCCCTCATATGCTGCTTAGCTTCTTATCAGGGATATTTCATACCTATGCCTCACTTAGTGCATGTGGAGGCAAGACAAAATCCTTCCTAGGTTTTCTTCCTTGGATACCATGCCCCTTTTAGAGTGGTCATATCCTGAGATAGCTGTCTTCCTACTTGCCATGTTTAACTCTTGATTCCTGGTCCTGCTACAGAACATTCAGCTGCTGAGGATTTGCTGACTCAGAGCTCTTCAAAACCTGCCTAATCAAGCACCATCTTTATCCAGTTCAGAAAGAGGGAGTGATCAGTTCCACTCAGACTTGCCCAGCTGTCTCAGGTAGGAATACAGCCCTCCTTTCTTTGGAAGGGGGAAACAGAAGTAGAAGATGGTAGTCAATATCTGTTATTGGGAAAAAAAAAAAAATAATTGTGGGCTAACTCAGGATTTGCCTGCATAAAACCCTGTATTGGTACATGGGAAGTGGTTGGTCTCTTTTTGTCACTGTAAAAATAATAATAGCCAGTATTAAATATCCAGAGCCCTATTCATAGCTGGTAAGCCACCAAACTGAGGTTAAAAAAAAATATAGTAGGGATTCACATCACAGTCAATAAATAAGAAGCTGTGTTGGTATCTTTGTGAGCTAGCCAGGGTTAGCTAAATTAAGTTAAAAAAGCAGTGAAGACAAAGCAACTTGTGTATTAGATTAATTTAGGAAGTTGAATTCAAGCCTGTAAAGGAAATTAGTTCATCTCATGACTACTTTTGGTTCACTCCCATTCATACCAAAGGGAAGATAATGCATATGGGAGACAGAGAAACTTGACACACTTGTATTTCTTTACCTGTCCACTGCTGACAGAAACATGCAGTGTGACTACAAGTAATGGTTAACTTCAAAGCACTAAAAACTGATTGTTGAACATGCCTCATCCTTTCTGCACATCAGTAGGCAGTTCCTGGATCAGCCACTGGCCCAAGCCCAACTCATCTGTGTTCCACCCTTCACAATGTGGTCATTACATGAAGGAATGATGGTGTAATCCCTCCCCATCATGTCCACCAGCATAAACATGAGATTCAATTTTACTGTAGTCACGCCGTCAGTATAGTATTTCCCAGTCAATAATATCATCCAGGCCCATGATTGTCCCTTCCTAAAATGCCTTCAGGTCTGGACACTAATTTTCTAAGCTTACTTAGAAAATTTACTTACTTACTTTCTAAGGCCTCTCAACACTGAGTGCTTTTAACAAAAGCAAGAGTCTTGCATATCTATGCTAATATTAATTTGTTTGGTGGTTGTAAGGGAAGTGTTGTAATGTGCAGAATGACCTAGAAATGAGTAGTGTCTGAAGAGCATAGTCTTGGCCTGGTGGCTTATTCGTATAAATAAATCAGAAGGATCAAGCAGAGTATGCAGGGTCTTTTGAATGTTTCTGTATAGCCTGTCTGAGCAGCAAGCCCTTAACCACACACTCAAGCAACCTCTGGGAGCATTCAGTCAATTTGGGCAACGAACAACCTGTCCTAAAACTGAGCCTGCAAGTATTCGCCATTCAGAAAAGGCTGTCAGCTAACTAAGCCAAAAGCTTATGGAAATTCTCTCGCTTGTAAGGTGCCATCTTTAGAACACCTTTTGTTTAACTTTATTTTTAGTTGTTTAGTAGGCAGGCATTTTTGTAGGGGCTTTAATCAGACAAAGGGTTTATGAGGCTATTCTGAGAGAAAGCATTTAATTAATTCCAGACTTTTCTCTTCCTCCCTCTTTTGTTCAGCTTAGGTATACCATCTACATACCTATCTATAACAACTGAGGTAAAAATCCTATGAGATTTCTAAGAAGTTTGGTTCATCTTTCATTAGATTGCAGCAGAACTGAACCATATCCTCTCACTGCTAGACATTTTTTGAACTAGGCTTTTCCCAGTCTCACTGGGGTATGTATGTGAGCTGGAAAGCTTCACAATGCATTAAGATTTCATGAGGGCCTAATTCTGTTTTCTCTTACACTGCCCTGAATCTTCAGCACACGGCGCTTCTGCTTTGATGTAGCATAACTGAGAATACAGCAAGTCTTTGAGTAGCCAAGCTCCACTGCATGGACCATCTAAAAAAATGGTGTTCTAACCATACAACTTGTGATTTTTATCTTGAAGAGATAAAAGTTTAGTGTCATTACTTCATTCCTATTAGATAAGTGTTTTGGAGACAGGAAAGACGTTTTGGCTTATAGTAAAAACTTTATTCCAAATGTGCTCTTTTCTTTGTTTTTACAAAAAAAAAAACCCATTTTGAGAGATCTTATTTTGTATTAAATGGTCAATGTCTCTTCATTATTTTGGCAGGGCTAGGTTGCATCTGGTGTTTCTGTATGAAGTCATGTAAGCAGGCACAGAATTCTCATCTTGTTCTGTCATATGTCAGGATCTAATTGCAGATTTTGTGCTTTCATGGGAGGCACAAGCTCAGAACAGGACCTAGACATCTTGTAGACCTGGGACCAGCAAGCACTTTTGCTCAACATGCCATTAGAAGAAGAGTACACAAGACAAAACATAACATAATAGAATCAGTTCCCTGCCCCTGCAAATAGCTGTGAGCACCTCAGTTTCTCCTGTTCCTGTCTGTAGCATACAATTTAGTCACCAGGAAAATAAGTGCTGTGGTTTTAAGTAAAGTAGCTGATGAGAAACTGAGTAAATGGAGGAGTTCTTAATTAAGTAATTAGACAAATAAGAGGGGAGAGGATTATATGATACAAAATTATGAATAGAATAGAGAAAGTAGGTCAGGAATTTCTGTTCTCCCTATATCGTGACGCAAGAACAAAATGACATGCAATGAAATTCAGAAGTGAGAAATTCAAAGCTAATGAGGGAATGGTTTCATGTAACCCATAATTATCTAGTGGAAGCCTTTCACTCCTGGAAGTCCTTGATGCCAAGGATTTATCAAGTTTAGCACTGAGACTAAACTATCCAGAATTATCAGAGATAACAACAGCTTTACAAAACAAATTAAACCTTGCTTCTGGTTTTAATCCAGTCTTAACTCTGAAAGTGAACTTCTTCAGCTTTGACACCTTCCTTTGAGCTATCTGGTAACGGCTGCCACCTGAGATAGGTCATTGGAGCAGAGAGATCTGAGTCAGCCTGGTGATTCTTGCATTTTTATACCCATAGTAAAGTCTTCTTTATATTTGGCCTGGGGTGTGGGACAAAGTCCCATCCCAAGGACATTTACATGCTAGGCTTGCTCAAAGAGCTACAGCTCCCTGCAAATGAACATAGCAATGAACACAGTTTTTCTGCAGCCGTAGGAGATAGCCAGCTGAAGGAGGATTCATCCCCTGCAACAACTATCAGCATCCTCAATGAGATTTTCAGAGGCATCCATGTTACCTGTCTTGGAAAATGGGCCATGTGTCTGCTGATCTTTAAGCCCCTCGGATCCTTCTCATGTCACCAGGAGCTCAAAGATCTGAGGCCTCATTATTACTGCTGTTCCATCAGAGCAGATCTGCTGCAAACGCACATTTTTTCTGCACCTTACATATTATTCCAGACATTCAAAGCCAACTCTCTCAACCTGACCCAAGTGTATTATGGTGCATTTAAATCTGATGTAAATCATGAATTTGCTGAGGACAAGCTGCTTTATATTTTCAATCAAATTTTAGCTCATGTGTTTTAAGTGTGCTTAAGAGTTTTACACACTTTCATCAAAACCAGATGATTTGATTATTTTCTGTATTCATAGTACACCATTGTTTTGCCTGCATATTTACAGCAGCTATTAAAACAGATGAAAGTCATCATGTGCTTGAGAAGGATCAGGGTAATCACATCCACCAGTGAAACACATTAATTTTCAGCCTATTCCAGCCAGATATGCAAGAAGAAAATCATCAAGAACCAAAACTATTGGATATTGTTGGTTTACCTGGAGCATGGGGTTGGAGGTCCCCTAGAGGTTAGTGGCGTTTCTGTTGACCGAGGTGATGACAGAGACTCCTGTCATATTTGAATGAGAGCTACCTGATGAAACTGACAGTGCCAGTGACAGTTCAACTGGCACGTAAACCCAGAGATTATTTCTGTGTTCCTAAATAAACATATTGTCTTCTCTCCAGGAGAGAGCCTTCAAGGCTGTGCAGCTCTGGAATTTATTTACATGCACCTTCCTGACATGGGCTGCTGAAATGTTACACAGTAAAAGAATCTGCATTCTGTATTAATATGAAAACATATTGTAGTAGCTTAATAGAGGATAAAGCAGGAAAAAAAGCTTGAATGAGAACAACTCAAGAGAAATCATGTCCTGGTAAAATACTTAAGTGTTGTTAAAAGACAATGCCAGGCCAGGAAACAAACAGCAGCATAAAATTAGAAGGGCTGCAGCAGTTTAAGTAGAGACTCTCACAAGAATAGCAACTGCTGGAGCTCTTCAACCTGATACAGGCATCTACAGATAAATCTATAAAGATGTTAGTTTAGCCTGCAGGGTGTCAGGCCCTGGTCTTACAGTGAAACAAATGTATGCACTGACTTCTTGATACTTCAGCAACCAGTTATCTTAATTAAGTTTGTTCCTCCTGTGAAGCAAAAATAACAACTTTGGTTACCGTCTTCTGCAATATCACAGACTTTCACTGGAAAAAGCTATAGTTACAGATTCAGTTGGGAAGGTGTTTGGCTAAGCACAACTAGTATACATGGTGTGTCCCTGAATCCCACTTGGAAGGTGCTAAATTCATGAGGTCAGATTTTTATGCGCAGCATCATTATAGTGATAAGATTTCAGTCACTGCATATGCCAACTAGTTTTGCATTCCACAGTGACTTTGTTTCCAAACTTTGACCACACATGCAGTTCATGTAAGATGTTTTCATGTAAGATGGTTCATCTAAGAATTGGTTCCAGCAATTCATTTCATTAGCAAAGTTAAATATAACTTTGTCAGTGTAAAGTGATATCTTCAGTAAAATTCAGCCTGCTCTAGAAAAAAATACATAAAGGAAACCTGCTGTAGAAAAATAATCTGTGCTTTCTGAGAGGTTATGGCAACAAAGAGACAACAGAGTGGTAAATAGAGTGCCATGACCATCTTCTATAACCCTAAGGTGAATTTCTGCCTTTCTGTATCCTCCTGAGTACATATTTGGTGATAACAGCTCTGTAAAATATTTGTAGTGTCTTTGCTTTGGGCATCACTGATGTTATGTGCATAGACAACCATCTGTACCTTTTATTTCACAGAAGGCTCAAAAAAGGTTGTGCCTCTGTTGTGAGCTGCATTACTGGTGAACAGAAGACTCTCCCGGCATTTGATTTATGATTTCTAGTCCACATAGGATTCATTCATGTTTCCAGGATACCTTGGGACTATGTCTAGCCCCAGAAAATACTTTGGCTGATCAAAATATAGTTTCACAAAATAGCTGCTTATGACTGTTTCTGTCAAGGAATAGGAAGCAATTAGCACAGTTAAGTGATACGGAAAGCCACTCTAACCTTCAAATTGTGGCTCTTGGAAGATGTCTTGGAAAGAGGATCCTTGGCAGTGAGGAAGGTGTGTGTGCATCTAGAAGAAAATTGTTAACAATAAATTGAAAGACTTCACTAAAACTAAATCCTTTTACAGAGGCTTTCTGTTGCTGTCTGTCTGTACAAAAATGCAAACACCCATGTGCATACAGGGAAAGGGAGAAATCCCACAGCAGTTTGGGGAGTTCAACTACTCATTCCAGTGCATTGCATTCACAGTTTTAACATGAAGTACAGTTTTGTAGAATTGCATTCCTTATCGGTGTTTCAATGTCTTCAAATGAGAGTCATCTACAAGAATATATTTCTAGTTTCTAGACATGTTTAAGGAAGATTTTTGGAGTGAAGTAAAAAGGCAAAAACTTATTTTCTCTTGTTCACATGTAAGTGAAATCAGCTTTTCTCTCAAGTGCTACAAATAATCATGAACAGCTCAAAATCCCATCAACGGGCATGGGTTGTCCATTTCAAGAAAAGATGAAACAAGGGAGAGAGAGATGAGTGGGCACACACGTTTTATGGGGTTTTTTTATTTTATTGCTGAAAATTGCTGTCTCTTTACATTTTCTTCTCCTGAAAAAGAGGTTGAGTTCGGTGTCTAAATCTGTCCTCTCAAGGGAGCACGCATTACTACTGCAGCAGCAGAGGTGGAGGCAGCCCAAGCCCAGAGTCAGTCTCAGGCAGTAATCAGCCCTTTTCTTAAGAACTCAGTTCCAACTTCTTGTTTTACGGCTATCTCATAACGAGAAAAAATAAATGAAGGTACAAGAACTTAATGATAAATTATGATTACTCATATAAAGCCAAGACAGAAATAATTAATTACTTATTTAAAGATTTGCCTAACTCTGTGCAGCACTGTTTATACTAACTTCTTACACCGTTTTAATCTTCTTTGCTCTGATTCCAGGTCTGTAGCTTTGGCGTTCCCATAGGGTTTTGTTTTTCATCAGGATGAAACTAAACACCCATTTTTTCCTCACACAGAAACTTCCATCAGTCTTTGTCCTTTAGCTTTGCCCTATTGTCTTTTTATTCTGCTCATCTTTTGTACCGCTGTACAAGCTTGGCAGGGCACTGGGTATATGATTTAGAGACAGCTCTGGATTCTTCCATGCTTCCTTTATTAAATGGAGCAGGATATTGAATTAGTTCATCATAACTGGCCTGGATGCAGCCTTCATTGTTAAGTTTGTCAGCTGTTCACATCTGAAGGAGTACTCCAGTGGCATCGCTTCCAGGGACTACCAGCCCACAGGCCATGTCCTTTACTATTCAGAGGCCTCATGTCTCCGTGCCAGTTCCTCTCTCTCTGCTCCCTGGAAGCTATTATGTAAATGCAGAGTCTAAGCAGGTGCCCCAAAATGGAAAAGAAAATTTTAGGGTAAGTTTCAGAGACGGTCTCTCCTGGAAGGAGGCGTGAAATCAAACAATATAAGGAACTGGTAAGCAAATGCAGCCCACCTCCCAGTGCATAAGCATTTCATTTAGCTACAAATGCTATGGCACCCCAGTAAAATGATATGATACAAATAAAAGCCTGGCCTTTGTCCAGTATTGAATAAATGTTAGCATTAGCTTAGTGTCATGTGTGCTTAGTGACATGCAGCACACATGCATGAACACAGTCCCAGCTCTGGAGACCTATAAATCTAGCAAAGTTTCAGACTTTTAGTTTAGACATTTATGTGGCTGAGTTTGATTTAAAAGTCTTTCAGGTCTTTTTTGGGGGAAAGGTAAGGGGGTATTCTTTTGTGGTGCTGACGGGATCAGAAATATCTTGCAGTTCACTATTCTTACTGTGTTTCAGTAGTTGAACTTGCATTATTAGGCAGAACATGTAATTGGGAGAGTGGCTGAGGTAACAATACAAAATCCAGATTAAAAAAAAAAGCCCACTAAGGACAGTGGGTGGAATGGGTGGGCAGGTCTAACAACACTGACAGTCAGAACTCCGTATGCTGTCTCTCCTACCATCTATATTCTTCACCCTCATAAAATGAGTCTAGCTAGCTGTGATGATAGTTGGGCAGCCCATCCTACAAGTACAGAAGTTGCAGCTTTTTAACAAGTGCATTTTCCAAGAGTCAGCACAGGGCTTGCATGGGTAAGGTGCAATCAATGTCACCCATTCCTGCTAATGACCTAAA
Organism: Psittacula echo; assembly: GCF_963264785.1. Lineage (NCBI taxonomy): Eukaryota > Metazoa > Chordata > Aves > Psittaciformes > Psittacidae > Psittacula > Psittacula echo. The sequence goes on from NC_137738.1 coordinate 42,943,658, forward strand.
GGACTGTGCTTTCCCAGCAGAAGAAGGGAAAATTAATCTTCACCACAATTGTTCCATTTCTCAAACTTCTTTTCAGCAAAGATATAAATTGTGCCAAATATCTATCAGTTTTATGATGACAAGACCATCAAACTTGTTTCATTAAACACCCCCCCCCCCTTACAACTGTCTAAACAAGATTTTTCCATTTAGTACCCTATCAATCCAGAGTTATGATTATTCAGTAACTGAGGGGATTTCTTGTATTTAAATATTAATGTTTGTGTAGTTATTAAAGTATTTGATGATTTGTCCAGGGGCACTGTAAAATTAAATATAGCATGTCATTTATGGTAATTCAGAGGAGAATAATAAAAAATCTTTTTCATTCTGGTTTTGTGTCTAGCTCTGCATGTTACTTTTACTGCTTATTTGATGGTTTGGGGAATTCTGTGGTTTTAAACCATTTTAAATGTAGGATTTCAGAGCATATTGTTAGGATCATATAAAATATTATCTTCCAAGTTATGACTTTGTATTGCTGTGTATGAACTGTTGTCTGACAGTTACACTGCTAAAGGGGAAGGCAGTTTTCCAGCAAATATTTATCATCTATTGGGTGTAGCAGTACAGTAAGCCCATAAATATTTTGGGAAGCTCACTTTGGTCCATGCTGCATTTGCTTTCAGAAGTCACCTCAGCCTACCAGAGCAGAAATGTGTATATGTAATTAGGCTTTTCAAGTTATGTATATTTAAAGAACATTATTTAGGCACTCCACTGTGAATCGCTCATGCTATAAAGAACAAGAGAGAGAGAACAGACAGGAGAGAGGCAGAGCAGCTTATTTGAGGCAAGCACTTGACTGGCATTTGTATGTGTACAGGTGTGCAGCTTCCTCATGGATAGATTTCTGAGGTGGGATAATGGAAAAATGTGCCTATGTTTGTCCCATTCTGCGAGGAAACATCTTTCTGCCCATTTGAAAACAATAGGTGATAAAAATGACTTTCATAAGGTCACTCAGAGACAGAGCCAGAAGTAGAAAGCAGGCCACATAAATCCAAGTCAGAGCGCTTTCTATGAGACCAGACTGGTATTTCCTGTGGAAAAAAAAAAAAATAAAATGAGTTAAAATCTTGAATGACTGCTTTTACTGTACAACAGAAGGGATTTGATTGAGGTCTCCTTCAGCTTTTTCATATAGGTCAGTGTAAAACAATTCTGTGGCTAGTGATGGACAGCTGTCATGGGATACATCTCTTCTTGGTAAAAAGGTGTAGCAATCTATTATATTATTAAAAATATCCCTAGCAAACTGAGTTAATATAATTACAGTAGAAGCACTTGTTACATTATTCACATATCTATATACATTCTAAGCCTGTTTTTAAAGCTGATCATAACTTTCTGAGTACGTGTATGTGTCATGTGGCAAAATTACAGTAAAGCAGCTTTGTTTGCAAATTGCAAGCATACAAAAGTCAGGACATTCATGTAGTCTTTTCAGTGTACCAATAATTCACCTGTCTTCTGAATACTCAGTACAGAAAATTGCTGTAATCCATGTTAACTGTAATGGTAAGATATTAAGTACATTTTTTTTCCACTGGCTTAACTGGAAACACTTCACAGGAGGTTTGGTATCCTCTTCATGTAACAGCAATTTAGAGAATTTTAAATAAGGATGTATACGCATGCGAGACATCCAGATTATGGTTCCAATCCAGAGCCCACTGCAAGCATTGGGAAGACTCCCTTTAAGTACATGGATTTCTTGATCAAAACCCAAATGCTTGCACTGGAAATAACACACAAACTAGGGTTACCACCTCTTTCAAAGGACAGATTAATCTGCACAGACCTCAGTGCTACCACAACGAGACTGCTTTCCATTTAAAATGGGCTCATATATGTTTACATTACAACTTGGTACGCAGTGTGGATATACGCAACTCTCAGGCACATGCTGTCTGAAAGGGCTGAAATGGCAATATGGCAAAGTATCTGTAGCCTCAGGAGTAGTGTGTGGAGAGGGCTTTATCATGAGCAGTGAAGAATGGAGACCACATCAATCAGAGACAAATGTGGTATGTAAGTCTTCGCTCCTTTTTCGTGTTTCAACTGAGTCTTAAGGCACATAGGCAAACACAGTGAGTGTTTTACCTGAACATGAAGCCAGAGTGAAGCTACTCATGCACAGGACTAAAACAGCTGCAAAGCACAGAATTGGAGTCCATGTATGGAGACCACAGGAAGTTAGTGTTAGGAGACCGTCCTCACAACCTCCTGTAAAATAGCCAAGAGACACAGGGCTTTCATCAGAGAGTTTGAAAAACAGATGCTCTTACAGACTTAGCACTGCAACATCTTCTACCAAACAGCTCTATCAAAACACACCTGTCATCTTCTGTCTTGGCACTTCACTCCTGTCACCTCACTTCACTGTCAACACATGCATTTCTCTTCAGAACCAAACTGACTTCAGTTTCTCTCTGCAGGGCTTATCCCTGTCTCATCCATCATGATTTCATATGGCAAATTAGAATCCTTAGCTCTAACCTCATTTTTACCAAAGGTGAAATGCTTTTCATCCTATTTTCTTATGAAGGTATTTTCCCTGTGCTTCTACAGCCACATATGAAGAAGACCTTAAAAAATGTCTGCCTAGTTATTTTGTCATCCTCCTTCAAATCATTCTCTTGTTGTGATGACTGAAAAATTATATGAGAATGGTTAAACAGCTGGTGTGCTATGACCACCACTTCTTATAGTAATTGTAATCCTCTCACTGTAACCTCATGATGCCTCTGTCTCTTTGTTACATCCATCTGTTGTCTCTTATCATATACTTGGACTGCAAAATATCTGGGATAGTAACTAGCCTTTTTCACTCACACATAGGAATGAGCTCAGTGCCTTGCATCCCAGTATCCCAACCACCATCACTGATGGGATCCCTGACAGTTACCTCAAGCACAGCTAAATGATAATGATAAGTGTTTTAGAAAATGGATTGGAAGAAAATTATACAGACTTAAGTGATATATCTACTCTGTTTTCACATAAAAAATTACTGATTTTAGATGCATTTATGTCACTGTATAATATTCCACATATATAGAGATACAGGTCATGTAGCAGACCTCAGTGTATTGTTAAAAACTTACTGGAAAGTGGTGCACCATTCTGTACTTTTAATATTTGGATAATAATTCTCAAGGATGTTGCAAGAATTAGTTAACAAACTGGTATTTATAAAGTGCTTTGAAGATTAAAAGAGAAAGAGCTATCTAAATGTGCATTTTTATTATTAATAATAATAAACCATATTTATTCAAACTTGTCAGAATCACTAAACATGCAAAATCCATGCCTTCTTTTTTTTTTTTTTTTTTTTTTTTTTAATGTAGCAATAGAGTTCTATGCATGCCAAGAAGGACTTCTGTGATGTTTATTTGGCAGAAGTGTTTCCCCATGAGCGTGCACCCCTCCTCCTGCTACTTACATATATATAAAATGATCAGTAGGTGTTACTCAAACTTTACATCATTCTCTTTGTAGCCTCTAGAAATGTCGCCATGAGCAAAGGTTACCAAAGAAGTACTGTCTTCTCTGTTGTAATTAGAGCTATACTAACCCCAAGCTGTGATTCAACAGGGGTTGATCAGAAGAGATCTGCTGTCTCAAGAACTCCTAGGAACAGGCAGGCAAAAAGTCATCATTCCAATGACATAATTTCAAGTTTAACAATGGGGGAATGATGGCATTGCAGCATGCGTCATTCTCAGCGGAGGGTAGGTGATATAAAGTTAAATGGTACAAAAAAACCAAAGCAAAACAATTTATAGCAAAGTATGCCCCATCTCCAGAGGGAATTGCCCGCTTTGAGCTCTTTCCAGCTTCTGCCTCCTGCAACCTCTTGCAGCCGTGGCTTTGCAGCTCAGACTCCCAGGAGAGCTGTTACTCTCAGATGGATGTGTCCCCAAAGGGCAGTGACCCAAATGAGCTGTCCCTCTGCCTCTTCCATTCTGAAGTTCGGTGTACAGGCATAGAGAAGTTCTGTGTGGAAGATATGCTTTTCCTTATCAGCTGCATTTGAGCTCTAAACCCGGTTAAGCACCCTTGGTACTTCCAAAAAAGTGCATATGACCGTGGTACGCTGCTATGTAAGTAGGTAGCAGTTGCCATTAGCAGACGTAAGTTGTCTAGACTAAAGCTCAGTGATGAAAGAAAGAAGCTAATGGAAATAAAATATATTGATTAAAATGACATGCTTTGCCCTACCACCATATTATCATGACAGGAGCACTGTAGTAATTTCCATTCACAGACAGGACAAACACATCTACAGAGTCATAGAGGAAGTTACAACACACATATTGGGTATGAAGAAATGAGCTGATCAAACCAAATGCTGGAGTGAGGACAGATCAAATGATGCCACATGGAAAATTACAGTTTGGAATGAAAAAGTGGTCCATTTAACAGTACATAAAGTCTCTGTAATATGCATAAAATCAGCAGCTAGCAGATGTTTTCTGATACAGTGCATCTGCATGAAGCTGGGGTGCATTCAGTTCCACTGTAATGGCAATACACAGAGCAGATATAACAGCAGACCCTCCAGACAGATGAAGGCAGCCCTGCCCTTATTTAATAATAACAGTAAGTAATAACTTGTATTAATTAGCAATCAAGAATTAATGATGGACTCAGATGCAGTTGTGGGAGGTATCATTCAAAGAAAGGAAAACCTCTCATCCATTGGTAACAGCTAAGATGAGGAAAGCAATTTCATAACAGCTCCCTGTTTGATAAGATCATGCTGAAAATACCACCTTGGGGTTGTTAAAACTCTCTCTTCACACTCTGTGGCCAAAAGCAATTTCTTTTAAATCTTGGGAAAAATTTCTTTAGCCATTTTAAGTCTGCAGAAATGCAAATGAAAATATTTTTTCTTCATTTAAAAATAATATTGTGCATTTTATTTCACAGAGGTGAGTTTTGAGAAAGCACCTGTCCCGAGTGTGGTTGTTGATTGAAAGAACTGATACATCACAGACATTTTTCTTTCCTGAGTTTACTTGTAAGCTTGGAGCTAGTGGAGGAAAATACCAGCCTTCTATGGTATCCTAAATAGCAGTTCATGCCTATCCATGACACAATATAGGCCACACACAGTAGGCAGTGCAGGTTTTCACAATTTGATCTTTGTTCTTCAGTGGTTTTACCAGAAGTAATATTTAATGACTGAGAGACTTAAAATGTCAGAATTAATGCTTAACTGGTCAGGATTACCGTAACTGATGAAAACATGGAAATTCTCAATATTCTGAATTATTTTAGGTCATCTGCACACTCAGGCAGAGGCCAACATACCAGCATGATGGAGGTTACCTTAAAGTCCACCAGGACTTGTGACAAATAATTTATTTCAATTCAACATGTGAAAACTGAAGCTAATTGAACAAAGCACTGCAGTAAGAGCCTGACTTGACCAAATCCGGTCAAGAAGCATCTGGTCTTGGACACAGTCAGGCCATGTGTCTGTGGCTTCCAAGGATTGTCTGCATTAGGCAAGGAGACTTTAAAAGTTTCTGTCATGCAAATACAGTTCTTTCACTGCAGACTAGAGATTGTGTGTCTTCTTAAGTCACTGTATGTAATGATTTTTAAGATTCTCAGCTATTTTCAAAGCCCTTTGTGGGACAATTCATAGTTGGGAATCTCTTCAGTCTACACTAACATGACTTCTCAAAGCACCTTTCTGAAACAGTTGTCTGCAACATGAATGAGAGGTATCTGTACAGGAAGGAAGCAGAAAGCTGAATATGCAACTATGTCTCTTGAAAACACTGGAGCATTCACAGATCTTCCTGCCATGGGTCCACTTTTTGTCCAAGAGGCACAATGGCAACACAGTATGATAAACAAATACAATGCTAACTGAAAGATATAAATGTAAATAAAAATAAAATTATGTACCTCTGTGCATAATTGTTAAAGTATATTAGATATCATGGAGGTAAGTTGGATGTCTTAACAAGATACCATGGATTAAGTTTTACCTGACAGTTTCAGAGCAACAAAGAAAAAGCAGCTTTAAAATGGGGGACACGCCCCAGAAAAGGTTGTTAGAGCTAGCAGTGAAAAATGAGTATGTGTAGAAAGCTCTGTTAAACCCAGCTTCTTACTGACTTTTTCTGTTTTGGAAAACAATCCCTCACTTCTCCAGCACTGTCTGCAGTGTTGCCATTGTTGCACTGGCTGCCAATTGCCAAGGACTTCTTTGTTAATAGAAAATGGAATTATATATTTCTCAGCACTCTTTATTCTTATTGAGTGTGATTTACTGTAGTGTTATTGAGAAGGTCTCATTGTCACCTGATCATATCTTTTCACAACCAGTGAGATTACTGTCAGGGAGAAAGCTGTTCATTCTAAGCAACATTTGGTAATAAATTGATTACTGGCTGAATGCTGATACTTTACAAAAAGAGCAATCAATGAAATATCTGCCATTGCTCAGTTTTACATTAGAAAGGCACACAAAATAACCAATAAATGATTGCACATGGTGACTGGGCTGGACTGTGAAATCAACTTGGACACACATAGGACACACAACTTAGACACACACAGTGTTTTTCACACACTTTGAAAGCCACAGTCTAAACCACAGTGATTGTGTGATGACCATGTATAATAAGTGGGTTGTTAAGAAGCATCTTGCTCAAATCGCATTTTAAGCGCAGCACACTCAGTACTGTTTGCACTCACAGAGTAATAGTTATTTTTAACAATTGCTAATGAGCTGAAACATCCTACCCCCCTATTTCACATTTAGTATTCCTTTTCAGATCTACTGTTTCACTGCCTTCACAAATTCAGGAGGCCCCTGGGAGATCTCTTCCTTGCCCTGCAACAATGCCTGCAGGACATGCTGCTGCTCTTCCCCTGGCACTAATTCCACTAACATCAAGGGACATACACATGGAAATGCACCAGGATATGACCTCCACATCAAGAGAAATAAAGATGGTGTGAAAGATCTTGTCTTACCCCTGCCTCTCTCTCTAAGCCATTGAGAGCTTTGCTCAAACAGTGCCTTCACTCCTGAATGACAAAACAGGCTGTGAGACCATCTGCCACCCCCCAAACCAGGAGGCTACAAGAAGAGTTCCCTGGTGAACATCCCAGGCATGGATCCAACTGCTTTATCAGGACACAAGAGGAAAGGCACAATCTCTACCTGCTGCTGTGGGGATTCACTTGTTTACACTTCCCTTCCTGGAAGAAAGACTGCAAAAAAATTCCCACTTCTTTTTCCTCTCCCTTTTACTCCAGAAGTTGCAGTCAACAGCTCAGTGTCCAAGTGGAGATCAGTAACAACTGGCGTCCCTCAGGGGTCGGTGTTGGGACCGATCCTGTTTAACATCTTTGTCGGTGACATGGACAGTGGGATTGAGTGCGCCCTCAGCAAGTTTGCTGATGACACCAAGCTGCGTGGTTCGGTTGATACACTGGAGGGAAGGGATGCCATCCAGAGGGACCTCGACACGCTTGTGAGGTGGGCTGATGCCAACCTTATGAAGTTTAACCATGCCAAGTGCAAGGTCCTACACCTGGGTCAGAGCAATCCCAGACACAGCTACAGGTTGGGCAGAGAAGAGATTCAGAGCAGCCCTGCAGAGAAGGACTTGGGGGTGTTGGTCGATGAGAAACTTAACATGAGCTGTCTTCAAGTGTGCGCTCGCAGCCCAGAAAGCCAACCGTATCCTGGGCTGCATCAAGAGGAGCGTGACCAGCAGGTCGGAGGAGGTGATCCTGCCCCTCTACTCTGCTCTCATGAGACCTCACTTGGAGTACTGCGTACAGTTCTGGTGTCTTCAGCATAAGAAGGACATGGAGCCATTGGAGCAAGTCCAGAGGAGGGCCACGAGGATGATCAGGGGCCTGGAGCACCTCCTGTATGAAGACAGGCTGAGAAAGTTGGGGCTGTTCAGCTTGGAGAAGAGAAGGCTGCGTGGAGACCTCATAGCAGCCTTCCAGTATCTGGAGGCGGCCTATAAAGATGCTGAGGAGGGACTCTGCATTAGGGACTGTAGCGATGTGTAATGGGTTTATACAGGGGAAGTTTAAGGAAGAAGTTCTTTACTGTGGGGTGGTGAGGCACTGGAACAGGCTGCCCAGACAAGTGGTAAATGCTCCATCCCTGACAGTGTTCAAGGCCAGGTTGGACAAAGCCTTGGGCAACATGGTCTACAGTAAGGCATCCCTGCCCATGGCAGGGAGTTTGGCACTATGATCTTAAGGTGCTTTCCAACCTAAACCATTCTATGGGTCTATGAAGTTGGTTAAGAATCTAGGTCTGGCTGGTGCAACGTGAAGCCTCCTAGTCCTCTTTTGCTCCCCAAATACCAGTTATCCAGGAATAAGAAAAATCCCAGTCATCATGTGCTGCGAGAAGAGGTGATTGCTGAATGAGCCATATTCACCACTGCTACTGTGGCCACAAAACAGGTTCCATTCTGCATTATTATTTTCAATTTATTACAGTTAATTTCCTTCCTTTTGTTCCCCATAACAAAAAATTAAGGATGTTTACTTTTTTTTAAAGTGACATTGCCTAGTACCTGTGAGAAATGAAGCCCACAAATTCCTCTCCTCCATAGAAATGGCAAAATCCATGCTGATGAGCTCTGGTTCATCATTGTTCAATGTTTAATTCCCCAGTTTCGATACAACAGTGTAATTACCTCAGTTTTTGTTTTGTTTTATTTTTTAACCCTGGAAAAATCAGCTGGCTAACAGCAATTCAACTGATCAGGGGAAGTTACAGAAGGTCAGAGGGCTCAGCGGTGAAAGTAGTAATACAGAGTGCTTGGGGAGTGACCTGCAAGGAGTACCTGCAGACTGTAATGGTAAGGGCTGCAGGAGAGGCAGGAAACTGAGGAAGGAAAGCTGAGAAGTTAGTTTCAGGTTTAGCAGGAGAGGATGGATTTGAACAGTCCTAGAATCACAAGGAGCACTCAGATACTCAGATGGGTCCTAGTAAAGGGTTTGAAGATAGACAGTACATTCAATTTGTATACACAGCTGTTCTTAACATGCCTCTGAAAAGAGGCAAGAGCAGGGTCAAAAGGTTGATGCAGCTTTTCATAGACTATAACCGTTTATTTTAGGCCCAGTTTCCAGAAGTGATTTAACACTCAACTTAAGTGCAAGCTTTTAAACTTTAAATGGAGACACACCATTCTCCAGGAAAAGAAAAATATCAACAAGCAAGGAACTCTAGCACAAGCTCTGATTAGCAAGAACAAACACAAAGACAAGGACAATGAGTCCAGTCAAAAGTTACCTGTAAAAATGCTAATGACAGAGCTGTAAGCATTCACAGTGAAGACGGAAGTAGAGTGGAAGAATGAGGGCTAGTCCAAGAGATATTTTTGGAGAAATCTGGAATAATCTTTAAATGGGTGATATATTATTGATTGTGAGTTCTGAAAGCACAACTGCAACAGTAATAGTAATAGTTTCTTTCTTCCAAGTTTTTTCTTCCAAATGTCCATATTGTATATTGTCCAGATACACTAGTAGAAATGGGGCACTAAGGCAAGTCATTAATTTGGTATCATGTACACCACTGATGGACAAAGACTTTGACCCCTGTACATAGGACTCCTGGTGTCCTCCTCTGTCTGTCTAGCTATGGTGCTGCAACATGATGAGAGGCGCTGTCTCTCAAGCTGTTGAATCTATTGCCACTAGAAGCTGTGTATTTAAAATTCTGTGAATTTTGAGTTTCTTCTGTTTTGAAGAAAAGCTGTCCAGCAAGGCTTCACTTCTGCTAGTTAAGGATTTCTTTAAAGTATCTGCCCTGGATCCAGGAAGTGCTGAAGCAGTAGGTGGTATTTTTCTCAGAAGGAGCTGAAGGTGCTGCACAAGTCTCAGTGGCTCCAGCTGAAGCGCAGTAATACAAAAACGATGTGGCAGTTCCAGCCACTTGATGACAGATATTCTCTTGTGTTTGACCATACACTTACAATATATTTATTCTCAGGATTATGTCATTGAGCATGAGCTGCTTTCAGGCATTAGATCATACACCTGGTCCTTCCTAGAATGCTGTTTTAACCATTTGCTGAAAGCACCAGTTGAAAGGATGATTTGACTAAGTGGCTAATTTGACTGAATGCCTGTAACACTTCCAAACTATTTTTAAGCCATTTAAAGAGCTTCATCTGATAGATTTGGGCAAAAGCTGCATAAATTGTGGGTCAGCACAAAGCAGCAATTCACAGATGGGCCTCTGTAAAAAAAACCCACACACTATTTTTGCAGGCATTTGCTCCTGTACCAACTCAAACTAGTACTATATCCTTTCTTTACTCTCATGGATAAAATAAGCAAGAACTTCAAAAGCAAATACATGAAAAAAAATAGGTAAGAATGGGAGGTTTTCAAAGGCACAAACTGGAGTGAGGTGCCTATGTGCCCTTTTTCAGGAATTTAATACTTGCATTCTCTGCATTTAACCACTATGCAAATAACATAAACAAGCACCTGGATGAAAACCTTTGAGTGGTTCTAAGTAACAGCAGTTCCTATGTACTCCCTCATTACTGCTTTCCTTCACCTGAAATAAATTTCAGACCATTTTTAACTTGGGGTAGTCACATCCTGCTCTGCAAGGGGATATAAGCTGCCATCAGTTCAGCATCTGCACTGATTTACATAGATGTTAATATCCAACAGCTATTTTCCATTGGCTCTCTTTGGTTTACATAACTGCAAGAGATACAGAGTAACAAAGAACCAGGCACTCCATTTCTGGCAGCAGGCAGGATAGAAAGCCTTTAATTTGAGCCTTTGAGTGTATCCATGCAACATAAAGTACAAGCGTGAGAAGAACATGCTGATAGTTCTGCATTATCCCTAACGGCACTGAGATGCAACAAGAAGGAAAATCTAGTGCACGCTTATTTTATCAGAGAATGTTCCCATTACAGCCAACTGCAGGTGCCATTTTGGATAAGTTAGTTCAGCGAGCCCTTCCTGGATGGCCAGTTTCCATAGCAAGTGAGCAAATTTGTTGCTTGTATTGTGTAATATTTATACCACAGTTGTGCACAAAGGAATCCAGAATGGTTTTAAATGCTTGTATATGTAGTAATACCAAGTGTCTGAAATGCAGAAACTTATTGTTTCACAGAAATATCAGCGAGTAAAATTTAATAAGTGTCTATGTTTAGGGGCTAGATATGGAACAAGTTACAGATGGTTTTAGACAATATGGATTGTGAAGTAATTGCAGAAAATTTCTATAAATATATGTCATCTGCAGAAATAAACTTCCCTGCCCAAACTGCGCAGAGAAGAATAAACTGATGTATTTAGCTGAGAGTGATATTTATTCTTTCTGAGAAGTCCTATGTATTCAAAAGGTAGGGATATATCTTATATACCTCAAAAGCAGCCATGGGGCAATTGCAGCTCTTATGTTTTTGTTTCATTGAATGCAAGATAGAGGGAGCCTTTATTTTTCTATTATTTCTCATCTTCAGAAACAATATAGAGTGAAAACAGTAGATTTTGTCCTTTGTGCAAGGGAAACATGGTAAAATCTGGGGCTAAGCAGACAGCTTAAAAAGCAGTGTTAGTTTTTGAAGTGACTGTTCCTCTGAAGCAAGAGACAAGAGAGAAAAAAATTGGGTCTTGACAATACAATAAGTAGATTTCTAAAAGGTTTTTCCTTCCAGCTGAAATATTTTATGGAACTGGAGAAACATCAGGCTCCACTTGTAAAAAGAATAAAGTAATAGGATAATGGATACAACAGTAAGAAAGATTACTTTGAGACAGTGTCAGAAGAAAGACTCAAAACAAGGAGAAGGTTAACCCATCCATTATTTTCAAGATTCCACGAGCCCCCAGGTTAGGCAGTTATCCTGAACCAAAAGTGAGTAGCAATGTTAATTTACCAGTTTTATTGTTCATTCAAACCATTAATCACTACAAACCACCCTCAAAAATAAGGAGGATATAAAGAAACAGGACAGGACAGAGATTGTCTCAATACACAGATGACTGCTTGCTGTTTACCTGGCACCCCAGGTCCTTGTTGTATCAGCTGCCTCAGAGAGTAAGTGGGCTTAGATTCTTGATGCAGTTGTACAAATCAGATTTTGTTTTGGTATTGTTTCCAGCTGAAAGCCTTTTCTTCCTATTAAATGCTTCAGTGGTGGATTTAAATATTTAGCGGATCCACATTACAGGAGAACTGTCTGAAAGCATCACAAAGCAAGCATTAGTTAAATCCATTAAGGATCTACTTAAGTGGAATTCCCTGCTGTTATCTACATGATAGCCACATAAAATGACACTACGCAAAGAAAATGCTGGGGAAAATATTCCTCCTCACATACTGTATCTGTGAAAAATCCAGTCTTACTGAAGGATCCCTTTTTGATTGTCTTGATTTCAGCTCAGAATTGATATTCTTCAGCTGAAGGGGGAACAATATGGCTTGGTTTCAGTTGTGCTTTTGCCCCTCTCCTTTTTAAGTACACTCAGTTCAGACAAAATCTTTTGTTAGAGCAGAAGGTACGGAAACGTTTTTTGGTTTGGACACAGCACAAACCATCAAAGTTGTATTCATTGTGCAAGACCCATCAGGAATGCACAGAACCTTTGTGTTGTATATTTTTAAATACAGGTAAGTGGTAGCGGTATGAATAAGATGTTCTTTCTTCCAGCTCCTGAAATGGTTCAGGCACCTGAACCATATGAATTATAAAACTTACACCATCTTTCAGGTTGCTCTTGTTTTTACATAGGAGGAAAAACTTGAACTCCATGAACTTGTTTTTCCATTCCCTGCAATCATGGGTTTGACACACGCCCAAGAAGGCAGTTATACTCCTCAGAATAATTCTATTCTTTATCAGTTATGTAACATTTCCTATTTTTGAATGCTCAGGAATCTCTGATACGATTTAGGCTTATGGATAAGATGAAGGCACTACAGAGAGTATATTCAATGCATAAACATCCATGCTGGTTGTAATATTTATATCCCTAATCTATCTGTAAATCAGTCCATAGCGTCTCCCATCATTGATTTTCTCTCTGGCTCTCATTTTGAGTACATTTTATAAAACCCAAGAGAAAAAGCTCTGTTCTCTAGTCAGAGAAGTATAGAGCTATTCTATAGAGGCAGTGATTTTTTCTTTCTAAGACATTAAACAAAATATTTCTTTTTCTATTGGAGGGTGAGATACTAAGAAGTCTTGGTTCATCCACACATGTAGATGCACATACAGAGGATCACACAAAGCCAGTAAGCCCACTTTGTCTTCCCAATTAGACTGTACCTTAAAGGCCCAACACATAAAAAACACCTCAGCAAATCTGCTATTTCGGGGGTCAGCAGCCTACTGAAGGGAAGGAACAGCACATGGGAAGTTTACCAATGGCACAAAGCAGACACAGAAGTGTGAGCCCTGGTGATCTGAGAGAAGTGTCCTTGTTAAGCAGCAGCTCCTGGGTTCAGAAGTCTGGGCACTGGAGAGGCTGCCATGTCCTGGGAGGGAAGATACTATCATCAGGTGTCCAGAAACCACAAGCCACTGTGAGCAACAGTGTGCTCTCACATGTATGACACTCTTGCCCACACACAGAGCTACTACATTAGGATAAAATCTGGTGTCAGGTGGGACGGCAAACCCAACGAATTACAAAATTAGAAGTCAGACCCTTTTCTCAGACCAGTATTATCCTAACTATGGGACTGAAAAACAGTGTCTCTCTGGGTCTTCTGGCACTCCAGCCATTGAGGGATATACTTCAGTAGGGTTTCTAACCTTGTCACCACACACATGGAAACTTACTTTAAAAAAACCCCAAAACAACATTTAATTTATCAAAAGAGTGCAGAACATCGGGTTGCATCACCTGTCAAGACTGTGATCATAACTTTACAACTAACTTCATACAACACTGGCAACATGAGACAACACTGCCCTGTGGTGAAGCAGTATCATGACTTACTTCTTTGCCTTCTCCAGAGACCTGCATCAGGAAACAAGCAAGGGCCACCGAATGGGGAATGGAACAAAGATACACCACAGTCCTCCCACACCTTGGGGGAAAAAGGTTACATTTTTGCAGAGCCACACAATATTCTGAGAACTCTTACTACAGATTAATAAAAGGGTCTTGCTGTACATCTACAAATTGAGCATTCAAGGTGTGATAAAACCTCTAATGACTTTCCACTGGTATTTGTAACCTTTTGAAAACGTAACTTCTGTGCTTTTTGTGCCCCAAATAAAAAATTGTAAGTCTTTTGCTGTTTTCTTCATTTATAGTCCTTTCAGAGTAACTGCGTGATTTATAATTCCTACTCCTACAAGCACTTCTCTGCAGACAATAGGTTTGCCAAGGCCCACGATATGGAACTTAAATGGCCTGTCTTTCAGAAAAACACTTCAGAGTAGAACAAAGAGGTGTATGTGCAGGTACGAGGGAAAACACTGCCCAAAAGAAAACCCAACCCTGGAAGCCAGTGTTACCAGATCACCAGGGGGCATTAGGCACCACACCTCCCCGCAGCTTAAGTGGCACGGGTCTGGCACAACACATGCAAACTATAGAAAAAAGACAAACATCTAGCACCCATGAAATGCTTTAGCTTTTATTTAGCCTAACGACAGTGGCACACATACACGTTAAAAAAGTAGAGTGCCACGCACGGGTGCAACAGGGCAGGTCCAATGTGGAAGCCCCTCCTCTCTCTTCCCACAGCCCGTGGTGCGCGACATGGCTGCCGCTCCCGGCAGGCACTGCGGCCTGTCCCTCCGCCGGGCACAGGGTGCTACAGGGCCCGTCAGCCGGGCGGCCACAAGATGGCGCTGGACCGAGCGGAGTCGCGGGGCGGTCGCGTGCCGGGTCAGCTCCTGTAGCTGGCACGGCAGTTGTTTCGGTTAATTTATTGGTTTTATAAAGTGTTCTGAGCTCATTATAAATAGCACCAGATTCGGAGCAGTTCTACTGCGCTGCATTGAATTAGAGATACATGCTTATTTACCCACTAAACTTAGGATCTCATACAAATACGTATTCATATATTAAGTGTATTATGACAATCTGGGATCTACATTGTTCACACTCCCCAAATCTTTGTGTTAAAATGACATTTTTTGTGCAGCAAATTTGTAACACATGAGTAGAAGTGATACTTGAATTTCACTATTTCAGCCACTGTGGCTTTTTCTTCTTTTCTTTTTAGTCTCCCTCTCATATGCCAGCAAAAGCAAACACAGCACTAGCCGGGCAGCACTTTCGTCTCTAATAGAGGATTGTGAATGTCCCAAAACCCACGCCCAGCCCTGCTGCCTCAGCGAGGGGCTGTGTTGTGCTTGCAGTCCCTGCCGAAGTGAGCTAGGATCTGTGGTGCTCTTGGCTGGCAGCCGTGCCTTTATCCCCTGCCTGCGTGAGCCCAAACCCCCCGAAGACCGGGCAAGCCAGAACGTGCAGTGGCTGAAGTGAGGACAGCGGTTCACTATTCCCCAGGCTCCTGTTCCCGCGTGTGTTCGCCTCCTTGAGGTGGTCGTGCAGTTTTGAACGCTTCATGGAAAGAAATTCACCACTTAAGTCTTCTCCAGGCTTCCCATATGCCAGTGCCGTCCCTTCTGAGGAGCAAGGCACAAACTTGGAGCAGAGGTTGTAATCTTTTTACCATTCCTCTGCTTCTCCTTGCCCTGAGGTGTGTCTGCACCCCTCACAGCTCTCACACCTTCTGCCCGACTGCCAGTCCTCCATGTTTTCCCAGAGGAGTGAAACGAAGCACCACGCAGTCCTGTGCGGGATGCCGGCAGTGCAGGTGAGACTAACAGCTACGGCCATGGGGATCAGACACCGGGGGTGACAGTGGGATGGGTGAAGGAAGACAGAGCTGCGATGCTGGAAATACGGAGAACAAAAGCCCTGTGAAGGGCAAACAGCACCGTGAGGCATGAATGGTACAACAGTGCAAAAGGGAGAGAGACATGAAACAGCCAGAGGACTTTGCTTCCCAAAACCCCACATCCGTTGCTCCCCACATACACTCCCTTGCTTGAAAACTACAATCACCTCCAAATTGTTTCTGAATGCCCTGAAATTCAGCTTGCATGTTCCTTAGTGAGGGGAAGGTCTGAGGTGGGAGTGGTGCAGATGCAGTGAAAGCTTTAGCATGCAGCCACTCACCATTTTGACCAGGAGAATCGCTGCTAAAGCTGTAGAAGCAATGAAGGAGAAAAGCTCTGTCAGAGTACTTGAAGGCTTCAAGAAGTTTATTGGGGGGGGGGGGGGGGAATACATGGAATATTGCAAAACTTTGTAAGGGTGGAGTAAAAGTTGAACAGTGGTCATGCCCTTCCAACATAGGCAGCGCCTAGGCATAAACTGTGAAAAGCACTTTTTGCGCTTTTGAGCTCCAGCACCTGAATAAAGAGTAACACCCATACTTTGCACAGGCAAAGCTTGAGAGTGGGTCAGACAGTCTGATCAGGGATGATGCATCTGGCCTGTGCTTACAGACCAAAGTAGTGATGTTCCCTCCTCCTTCCCTGCTCCTGGATGGAGTGCTAACTGTTATCACCCTTCACCCTTTCCCCTAGGGTCTTTTTTGAGAGCTAGTTTACACCACAAAGAATTTTTCCAGTATAGCTGTAATTACTGAAACCATGGGGTCAGTGCAATTCATTCCAGTGCCATTTTTGCCAGTATTGTTAAACCTTTGCTTCAAATGACAGAAACCATTTCAGAAAAAGACCTTTTTTTGTTACTTATTGTTTATTCTGACTTCATTCAGCCTCATTTTTTCACACTCCTCCCTGACAAAACTATTTGGCCAACAGATTCAGCCTGAACTTCTGAAACTGTTTCCGCTTTCTCCCCTTATTAAATGCTGTCATGTATGGTACCACAAAGCTGACAGTTGCCAAGGCCAGTTGCATGCACTTTCTCTGGCAGCACCAACAAAATTGATTGGTTTAGGAATCACGGAGGAGAGTGCTTTGCTGCGAATACTAAAATCCGAAGCAGTTTAGTGTGGATACATCTGTACTAGCAAACCAGTATTTTCTTCTAGTAGAATAAAACCGTCTCCCACCAATGGCATAAAATATTATTGGTAAAAATACAGTTTTACTGGTACAACTGTGTCTCTACCAGAGGCTTCTGTTGACACAGCTACGCCTGCCAGGGCTGGCATCTCTTTACAGCTATGCTAGTAGATGTCAGCCCTGTAAACGTGATCTTGGTCTCTCAGAACATACGTTCACTGCTTTTCAGCTCACAGTGACAACTCCATCCCACAACTGTATTCAGTACAGTTACTCTTAAGACAGTAAATGCAAATGAAGATGCAAATACATGTTGTAATTCAAATCAGAGACAACATCCTATTCTGCCATTCCTTCCTTACAGCTACTTAATGCAGATTCATAAAATTTAAGGTCCGAAGATACCTTTAGGTAATACAACCTGAGGTATAACACAGGTCAAGCAATTTTACGTAATTAACTCTCATGATTCATAGATGAGCAGGTATCTTCTAGAAACCATTTTTAGGTCAAAGATACCAAGTGAAGAAATCACCATTTTCCTTAGTGGCTTGTAACATCTGCCTCACATTACTGAATACAGAGCCATAATAAGATGTTTTGACCCCTGTGATGTCTCATTCTGTGTGGCTTTCTCTCCTTGAAGTTCCTCTTCTCTCTGATCCTTTTCCTTGATCATTCTTCTACTCCTTCTAGCTGCATTATTCTAGGTAACACTTTTCCAGCAGCAGACCTGCCATCATCCTTCCAGAGCAGCATAAGCCATTGCACTAAGACAACCTAACAACCTTCTGGTGTCCTCTGCAGGGAGCACACGAACACCCTTGTGACAGAATCATGCTCAGTGGGTACTGTCATCTCTGTGAGCAAGGTTGAAATTCTGTCAGCTGGGTAATGTATATTTTTATTTTACCTTTTCTGGCAACCAAGTATTTATACTGCACTGATCTCCATGCTCTGCAAAGGTAAAAAGCATGCTTGGGCAATAACAACTCTGCATTTGTTAGGTCTGTGGATATTTCACATATATAAATCTTAGTAAGTTTATTTCAAAATACAGAGAGTAAGGCTTTTGACTGATGTATATTTGTAGGTACAAAGATACATATCATACTAAATTCATATTATTAAAGCCTTTACAAGAGAATCAGCCAAGCAGAAGATGACAAACTTAAAAGAGATACCATTGTGATTACAGAAAGACAAGAAAAACAAACAAAATTCCTCCTTACTTTCATTTTTTTCTACCCCATAAAGTGTTTATGAGTAGCTGGGTTTAACTATTCCTATCTTTACTGAAGTAATCAATAGAGGAATACCTTCATAGAGAAGCATGCGTTTTCTACAGTTATAGCTAAACAGAACAGATTTGAACAAATTCCTAAGGATCCACTTCCATTATTAAAGAAGAGTCTGAATTTTTAGCTCTGCAAATAACCAGCTGAATAGCCTGTAACTTGATTTTTATTAACATCCAGTTGTCTGTCACATACCTCAAAGTCCAAGTGTCCCTATGTATAGTATTCCTGAGTACTTGACATCAGACAGCTGGCAATTTTCTCAATAGGATGTATAACAAGTGACTTTATTGGGGTAATTTAGGACAGACCCTGCAGAACATGTAAAAGAGTTTTTGTCTGGGAGCTATTTCTCCAAATCTATCTGAGAAATGGCTTGCAATCTTACTCATCTTCACAGGTGCTTGATGCCATTGATTTACAATTTTATATTGCAATTCTAACAGGTTAGCTGAAATAGAGCATACACGTATGAAGGACATTATTGAGTCCAATATCTCCAGTTCAAGAGAATGAAATAGTTCCCTTTCCCATTTAATCATAAATGTTTCTTTAGTGGGCAATAAAGAAAAAGCAATGGCTTTATACAATCATCCCACAATGTTCTGAGATTCATTGCTAAGGAATAAGATTTGCTCAGAGAAAAAGGATTCTCTAATACAAGTAGATTTAACATCAGACTGAATAAAGGAACTCCTGAACTGGAAGTAAAGAAGCAAAAAGGGAAGTCTAGCATGTTCCACCTTTATTGTATTTCTAGGTGAAACATGAATTTGTTTTACTGAAGAGTTAAGATAAATATTCCAAATAATTGACATCAGTTTTTTCTGCAATCTTTCGAGAAAATAGGAGAGCAAAATACACAATATACTTAAAACAAAGAATCAGATTACTTTTGAAGTTGGTACAGACATCACCCCAGGAACAGAGAACTTGGGTTCAGGTCTGGTCCGTAAAAACTGCAGTTTTCACACCTGCCAACTCATGATCGCTCTCTTTCCAAAACATACGTAGAAAGTCAGTTCCCCTTAGCTGAGTAATGAGCTGGATTTATACATCTGTAACAGAAACCACCATACTCAAGAGGCTTGCATAGTGCTTTTAATGATTCCCTTTCCTGCCTCAGTAAAGTTAGTAAGAAGTGTTTTAAACAGGATGAAACACTGAATGGGTGAAGTTCACATAGTGAACTTCAAAACAGACATAAAATAGAGATCACCTAATTCATCCATACTGAACCAACCTATATAATCAGCAGGTCTCTTCAAATATATGGCTCCATTGAGCTGCGCAAATAAGGTCTCTGTATAAAAATGATATGCATTAAAACTAAATCAGCAAAGTGTTTAGTACTGGCCTTAGTTTGCTCCTGCTGAACTTTAATTCTTCTGTCACTGGTACTTTGAAAATTCACATTCAGTGAGACCAGCCCTTCAAGAAGAGTAAAAAATACAAGACAATTTTAATGCTTTTACTTTATGTGGCCTTTCCCAGAATGAGTGTAGTCCCTGGTTTCTAGCTGGTGAGAATCACCATGGATAGCGGTTCCCAAATTAGGCTCCTTTCTTCTTGAACATATGCATAGGAAGTTTACACCCAACACAGAATGGTGTAGCAATTTAAATTCAAATATGGTTAAATGAAAATCACATTTGTCCAATCCTCTAGATGAGAAGAAAACAGCTGTAATGTGGCAAAAAGATATGCACACAGTTATTTTTTTTATGAAGTCCACTGAAAACACAAAATCAAGATTAGAAAAATTTTAATAGTATTTGTGTATTAATTTTTTAAAAAAGAGAGAGAACCTGGCATTTTTCTGTCTACTTACAATTTTCCTAAAATCCACCAAGAGAGATAAAATATTAGGGGTGGTCTGTTTGGAATGAAAAACAAATAGCAAAAGATTAATTAGCGTACAAAGCGAGCCTATTGTCAGTCCCTCAGTCTTTGCTGCCTCTGACTATAGCATCTGGATTTGTTAATGCAGATGACTCACATTGTTAAGTCTTTGTTAAATAACTAGATTATATTTTGGATTAATAAAATGGTTGTTCTAATTTTAATAAAATTTCTTTTTAAATTTAAGAAGAAACAGATGCTTTAAACAGACCACATGGTAGCTGCTCAGGCCTGTCACTAAGTTTCATGGCCTAACAGGAACAAGGACTACATGTTTGTACGCATTTCCGGGATCAGGTCCTCAACTAGTAACACACAGAGATTTTTTTTAGAGCTGTGTATTTTGAAGTAGTTCACATCCAGAATGTTTAAACCCTCTTCTCTTAGGTTAGTTTAGCTCTTAGCTTAGCTGAAGCAAGGAGCAAGTCACAGGGGATGTTTTTCTTAAGAGATACTTTGCCTTCATAATGAAGATTTGATTGTGGCTTTGACAATCAGAAGTGTCGTGGCAGAGAGGATGTGAAAGTGAAGTACCCAAATTGCAGTTGGTGGTGATGTCCTGTTTGCTGAGGACAGGAGCAAGCTCAACGAGTCCATGGGGACCGTGTGCTTAACTGACAGCTACTGCGCCACTCCAGAGCACAGCCTTCTCCACAAAGCTTCTGCACAAAGCTCTGGCTGCCCCTCTCCAGCTGGTGTATGGAGCATCTTCATCCAAGTTAACCTCTCCCTGTGAATCTAGACATTGCAGATATTTCAGCTGCCTCCTGTGCAAGGAGCATTGCCACCTCACACACTGAGGCAAGAACTGCCAGCTCACTTTTGCAATTTAGAAGCTCCAGTGAGCCACTGTGTGAGACCAGCAGCCATAAACAAGCCTGAGACTCTGGAGATGTACATACAGTTCGGCATATGCTTCACAAGCGTACATCACCATGGTGCTGTCATAGTAAAATAAATAAAAGATGGTAAACCCCACACCCTGGTGCTTTTACTACATTAAGCCAGACACCCAAAAAGTGGATAAACTCTTTTCACTGACATATAACTGTCTCTACATCACAATGACCAATGTTTAGGACCTAAATGGATGGATTCCCTTAGTACATAAGAGGTTGTGCTTATCAAAAGAGGTTACTGCCACCTACCAGCTATTTATTGTCCCTCTGCTGGAGTCCGCTGTCTCCTTAGATCTGTTGGCTTACTTTATCCTAATCTTATTTGGGCAAATGGGTCTGAGCTAATGCAGATAGTTTAAATAGTAGTGTCTGGTAACCTGGTTCATTTAATCTGAAAAGGGTTGGGGAACACAAACCAGCAGATGTGAGGCGCATTAATATGTGGTAGAGGTGATGCTGACAAAAAATGAAGATGGTAACTTCTTTCACTGACTCAGCTGGGCTTTGAAAGAAAGCGCCTGTTTATAATCTGTTTATAATCTTACATTTCTTTTGGCAGTAGTGCTGGCTAAGCAGGTCCTATTTATCTCCCCCTGCTTCAAGACCCCCTCTTTGGTCAAACAGTAAGAAGCGGGTAACGGCCTCATGCGCTCTGCCCCTTCTCTTTCCCCTTCCTGTTATGCCAGTATTACTGGTTGGGCCGTTGGGTGAGTCAGTGCAAGGATCTGGATAAAAATAAGTTTTCTTTTTTCCCCCTTGGGTTACCATGCAGCTGCATAGACTGTTGCATCAGCACCCCCAAGGTCCATGCCAGGTGCTTATGGCAGTCACCTGGAGCTGCTGGAGCTGGTGTTGCAGCTGAAAGAAATGTTCATGCAGTCATGGCATTCCTCCTTTATGCCTCATTTCCTTGATGGTAAAGTGGGACTAACTGGACCTCTCAGTTTATGGGAGTGCTTAAACGGTAAATGTATCAAAGCAACAGCTCTCAAACTAGGAAGTTGCCCTCTTGGGAAAGCATAGCATGTACCAGGTAGGGATGGAGAAGGCTCAGGAAAATTTCATCTGGGCTCTCCCACCTCTCTCCTCCCTTACCTTCTTCCAGCCTTTGTAGTTCTTCCCTCTCTTCCCTGACAGCATTAACTTTGTGTCCCCTACACAAAGTGACTGAAAGAAATTGGCACTGGGGTGATCTTTGCTATAAATTGGAGGGTAGGATTTATTTGGAGAGAAAGCAACAATGTGAATGATATTTATGAGTGATACAGTATGACTATGCTTCAGGAGGCTAAGACAGCTGCAAGTTGGGCTGCAGGAATTTGGGGTTGCCAAGAGAACGAACGTGCATGTACGTGTAAAAGGGTGGGGAATGAAGATAAGGTGGGGAAAGGAGGGAATTACAAACTATTACAGCAAAAGAGAAAGGTGGGGCTCTGGCTAAAAGACTCAGAGCTGCTGTATTACAGATTGTGAATGGTCAAATACTACAGAAATGGGTCAGAAATAGAGTGCATTAGGCAAAATAATGTCTTTTTCATTCTTGCAAATATTCAGAATTGCATATACACTATAGTCATGGAAAAGAAATTCAGTTTGCAAAGGAAAGAAATTGTTCCATCTCCTATGAAAATCCATGCATTTCTGGCTGTACATAAAAATATCCTATGGACAAATTATTTTTCTGGGTGAAGACATGGAGGCCACAGTAATCAATTTAATTTACAATTAATTTATCAATCAAAACAGTTATTTACATTTAGCAATCAAAACCTGTATCAATTGCTGTTCCCAGAAGCAGCAATTGATAAATACTGTGGGCTATAAGTAAGGTTTGCATTGTGATATATAAGTTGTGTAACTGTACAGTGGAAAAAGTCTAGGGAAGAAAACTAGGGCTTTTGTTTGTTTGTTTTTTCTTGGAAGACCCAGCGTGTTTACAGCTAGGGTACTGATCTCATTTATTTTATGAGTGTGAAAGCTGTGTATTGTCAGTTTGACTGTTTCTTCAACCCTGCATGCTACAACTGAGGATAGAAAGGACCTCCGACCAACGTGTAGCTAACAGCAAATATTTCTTTTGGTTTCCCACGTGTATCTTGCACATCAACAAAGAAAAGATTTGTTAAAGGCATGAGTATGGGAAAGAAACATTGTCAGAGAGCTCTATGATTATTCTTATACCGAATCTTTTTAAGTTTTGTAGTTTATAAATAAACAGGACCATAAATTAATAATGCAAAGGAAGGCTGGCCTTTTCCTAAATTCCCCCAAAATGCAGTGATATTCTCAAACAATTACATAGGATCCAGAAATATTAGTGTCATTCAGTTTAAAAGCTCAGATTTCACTGGTGGGTAAGCCCAGAAATCAACAACCCCTACTATTACTGCCAAGTGGAAGATTTTGTTTTGATTTAGAAAATCAGTTGGGCTCCTATCTCACCAAAGTACAGACTCAAGAGCTGTTTTTCCTAGAGACCTCAGTCCACAGAAGCACTTAATTAGGGCTTAACTTTAAGGAAGTGAGCGATCTTACTAACTTCAGTGGATGATTCACATTTGTAAAATTGAGGTATTTAAACATTCTATTCAAGTGGTCTACATCCAGAAAGGGAAAAAAATTGCTGATGTTGCATTTCAGTAATAAAATCATGTAAGTCATTCTTGAGATAGAGATGTGATGTTTTGAAATCCTTTTGTTTACACGTTGCCAGAAGAAGTGCATTAAATTGCCAGGGATTGTGGCTGCCAAAGAATGGATTTTAATTAAAAGGTAGAATATGTCACTGTCTACATGTTTTAGGCCATGATCTGTTGGTGTAAAACATGTTTTTTCAAAGGTCTTTATGACCAGCTAAAATAAAATTATTATGCTCACCTCCAAGCTTTTACACCTAACAGAGCCTGGCTTATCAGCTGGATATCTACTGTAATAGTTTACATATTAAATTTGTGTCTGAAGTGTCAATATTACGTAATAAAGAAAACACTACTATGTTATATTTATATGTTGACCACATAAGGGTTCTCTTAAAAGCAAAATCCCGTTACTATAGCTCCAAACACCAAGCTAAAGGGTAAAGCTAAAGCTCTGAGCTGGCTGCTTACTTTTCTGTGATCTGATTTATGCCTTATTGAAATCAATTAAAAGATTTGCACTGACTTCAGAATGATTTCGATTGGATGTTTAACTAGTAAAAGAAGCAATAATTTAATAAAAGCCCACATACTTCTCTCTTTTTTCCTCATTAAATCTAATGCCAAAGTAAAAGAAGGAGATTGAGAATTACAGTGAATTTGACAACTGTTTCATCAAACTTCACAGTTGAATTTAAACATAAAGCACAACAACAAAAAGGGGTGTTTTTTTTGTACTTAGGGATTTTTCAGACTCTTGTGGCTACCCAGGTCAGATGCAACAGGCTCTGGAATCTCTGACTAGATTTTTACCTTACCAAAAAATTTAAAGATTTCTCCCAGTACCTCTAAAATAACACCTTGGGGCTGTTATCATATTGGTTTGTTTCCTGTTTCTCTCTTTAGCATTATTCTGCGTATGATTTAAGAGCCACTGCTCTAACCAAATGGAAGGATAGCTGCCCTATTGCTGGGAAAGCCATATCACTACCATTGGATTGAGCTACCCACGGGTGGCCTGCAGGGTCTGTTCTGATGTTGTAGCCAATGGAGTAAACAAATTGCCAACAGTAAGTTTAGAAAACAATGTTGCTTATCCTGGAAGGGGATCCCAGAGTCCCAGAGTTTATAATTTGCTAGGAAAAAGGCAAAAGAAAGAAACCATACTTGGACAACATTGGTTTATAGAAAATAATTCAGTCAAAGAAACAATGAAAATAGAACTGAAGTTGAAACCACGCACTTGCGATATCAAATATCAATGCAATCATTTTGAAGCAGATAATATGCATGGCAATTAGAGCTTTTTTACATTATATTATAATAAATTCATAATTCATGCATACAATGAGAGCTTTTGGAAAGGAGCATTTGAATTTAACAAACACTACCACTCATCATCTGAGCAAAGATGGCAAAGGGAATCTCAACATTATTTGCAATCTAAAAAAATTGAAGAATGGTTGTTG
Organism: Psittacula echo; assembly: GCF_963264785.1. Classification (NCBI taxonomy): domain Eukaryota; kingdom Metazoa; phylum Chordata; class Aves; order Psittaciformes; family Psittacidae; genus Psittacula; species Psittacula echo. The sequence goes on from NC_137738.1 coordinate 42,968,955, forward strand.
CTTTGTGTTGTGCTTCCCTTGCACAGACTGCAGTGCCTTCTGTCTGCTTTAGGGTGTGGCATCTGCCATTGGGGAGGAAAAACTGGCATGTGTCGCCTTTTATAGCAGACTGATTTCATTGTGCTGAGGGCCTCTATTTTATAGCCTCTTCGTTCCAATCTTGTAGCCGTGTTGGCTGAAACAAATTGGAAGAAAGGAGTTAGTAGTATAAACTCTTCATTTTAAAGCTTCATTCTTTTCTTCTTTCCCAGGGAAAACATTTCAAAGTAAATCTTTGTTAAACTTTGCAGGCTATTTTCCTGATCAGAAGGAGTTGCGGAGCATGTCAGGAAGTATTCCATCTGCAGCCGGGGCGCTATCAGCACATCTTATCGGATTTTAGATATATTTATTTTTGCTTGAATATAAATGTCTTGAAGTATAAATGTGTAATTGATTTTATATTTTATTTTAGAGTACACATGTAAATAAATACACTCCAGGAGACATCTATATTTATATTTGCATATGAAAGACTTCAAAAAATCAACTTATGTGGCTTAATGTGTATAATTAGCGTGCATTTGAATATAGAAAGGAAGAAAATCCAGGAGAAAATGTCAAAAAGGCTCACTAACAAAGATGTAGTATTCTCTTGGCAAAAGCTGATGAATGATTTGGCATGAATTCATCTTACAATTCTGTTATTCTCTCTCCTACAAAGATGATATACCCCTTTCTAGCAGTTTGCATAGAATTGCAATTTGTTGTTGTTACAGGCTGTAATGACCCTTGGGTATGCACCTGATTCCCCCCAGTAGAATTACTCACCATTTTTTCTCCCTCTCTGTGTTTTTCTACTAGCCATATAACATTTTTGCACTTGCAAAGCGTACCAAAAAAAAAAAAAAAAAAAAAAAAGAGAAATACAACTGTAACAGAAGTATTAGTAAGATGTACTTGACAAGCACTGAGACTTTTCAAAACTAACTCCATCATGGAAATCAGACTACTTCTGACTTTTCAGACAGAACTAAAATTAATAGACACTGAAATCACACTGTTCATACATTTATCAATAATCTTTGCATGTAATGCAACATTATAGCGTGAAGCTTCTGCTCTTAAATGCCTTCACAGTGGATTCAAAAAAGCCTACCTACTCATGACAGCATCTGTCTTGACAGGCTGCGTTTTTTTCTACCATTATTACTGAATCTCAGATTTAAATTTCCATTTTGAAATTTGAAAACGTGCTTGCCTTAACAGAGCACATATTCATTTAAAACAGCGTGGTTTAGACCGTTACTATATTGAAAACGTTCGCTAATATTCCAGTTTGCTATATTCAGAGCCAAGTATTTAATCTTTCATTAGTTGACGGCAGTGTGCAACTATTACCTTTTCTTCTACTAGGGTATCATTTGTACTAAGATAGTTCTAAAAACCCCTTCAAACCATTCTGAAAGATGGTTAAAAAATGTAGGTCAGCAGCAGCAGCCTTCCATTCGGAGCAAGAGTTACATGGATTACATATTTTGATTTTTGTGTTACCACGTTTTCATGAGTGTCTCGTGTGTACTGGAAATTATATTGTTTGGGGAAACAATTATGGGACCGAAAATGCCTCACTCTCCTTGATCAGTCTCTGTTGATCTGCAAATAAGTACACAGAACATATTGAAAATGGCCCTATATATACAAGCATCGTCAGTGCAAATGACCATTAGAATTTGGAGACAGCTGGACGATATGGACAACTGCAAAGATGCTACCGCTGCAGAATTTTAGGTTAAATTTTATATTTCGTGTGCAGACGGTTATAAAACTTCGGGGGGACGGGACGGGACGGGACGACGACGACGACACACCAAACTGGAAAGAAAACACCAAATTATTTTTCCGTGAGATGGCAAACGTTTCCCTGCCCTCGGAGCACAACGAGGCGCCTTCCGACCATGACACATGGGGCTGGGGGGCAAGGTGTGATGTCCGAAAGTTTGGCGGTTCCGCCTCCTCCAGTACACCTGGAAGCGGGGCACGGCGTTTGCTGGCGTCCCGTCGCCTCTGTCCCGCCGCAAGGGCCCCGCAAGGTAGCGCCGCCGGCGGCACCCCTGGCTCCTGCTCCCCCCCACACGCCGGGGCCCGCCGGTACCCTCGTCCTCCAAGCAACCCTCCGCGCGAGTTGGGCCTGCGGCTGCCCCCTTCTCGGGGCCCGCTGGAACGCACACGAGTGGGACCCGGCCAAAGGCAGCTGCGGGGCCGCGCTCCCCCCTCGCAGCCCTCCGCGATCCTGGCGGCGGCCCGGAGCGGGAGCCGGCGCCGTGCGGAGTCCAGTCCGCGTTTTGCGAGTGCGCGGGCGCGCTCGGGGCGGAGGGGGCGATGTCTGCCGGCGCTGGCTCGCGAGCTCTCTCGCTCATGCCATGCTGGGCCAGCGCGGCTCCGCCAGACGTGTGTTCACCCATATCCGGGTTAGGGAGGAAAGGAGGGGGGAAAGGAGGGGGGGGGGGGGAAAGGAGAAAAAAAGTTTCATTTAAACCTGAACAAAAAACTTTCAACATGAAATCACACAGCGGGAACAGGCGCGGACCGTAAGGAGTTCTTACCATTTCTAATCTCAACCACGGACTCGGGGAGGGAAATTTCTGTAACTCGGTGCGTGCGGAGCGGTCCGCAGGGGATAGTTTTGGCTCAGTCAAGTCCCTGCCCCGGCCGCTTCTCTTTCTGCCCCTCTCCGAGCCCTCCCCAACTTCTGCTCGCCTCCCCTTCTGGGGCTGAGGGTCGATATTTTCTTTTTTGTTGTTGTTGGTTGTTTGGGTTTTTTGTTTGGTTTTAGTAGTTCGTATTATCAGCACTAATTTCTCCAGACTCGCAATGTTGCGATGATCATGGCCGCGCAGGTCGCAGCGGCTCCGGCTGGTGCGAACAACAACGGCAAAGCCCCGAGCCTGCCGGGAGGCCTGGGCCCGGATCAGGGCCCGGGGGTGGCCGGGGCCGCCGCTACTGCCGCTCCTGGGCCGGGCCCCGCGCTGGGGGTCGTTGAGGGGAGTCCGGCCGGCGGCAGCGTGAATAATTTAGATCACCATCTCCTCCACCACCACAGTGAGCCGCTGAACATGGCCAATAACGCGGCTCCCGCCGCTGCCGCCGGTAACAACAACAACAACAACGCCAGCGGCGGCGGCGGCTCCTCCTCAGAGCCGGCTCTGAAGGAAGGTGGAAGCTCCTCAGCGTTATCTTCATCTTCTTCGTCTTCTTCCTCCTCCTCCTCCTCCTCCTCCAACCCGGGCTCGGCTATGGAGACAGGGCTGCTCCCCAACCACAAGCTGAAGAGCGTCGGAGGCGATCACCCCGCCGCGCCGCCCCACCACCACCACCACCATGCCCACCACCCGCATCACCATGCCCACCACCACCATGCCCACCACCCGCACCACCACCACCATGCACTACAGCAGCAGCTAAATCAATTCCCGCCGCCGCCGCCGCAGCAGCCGCCGCCTCAGCACCATCCCGTGCAGAATAACAACAGCAGCCTCGGCGGCGGCGGCGGCAGCGGCAGCAACAACAACGGCGGTGGCGGTGGCGGCGCTGCTCAGCCCAGTGCAGACATGGAGCAGCAGCAACATGGAGGAAAAGACAGTGTTTTGGGCGCTCAGGCCGAGCCCCCCCAGCAGCAGCAGCAAATGCTGAATAAAGGCGCCGACGAGGAGGAGATGCCCGGCAAGATGGGCGAGCCCATCGGCGGCCGCTACGATCACCCCGGCTTGGGACCCCTGGGCGGACAGCAGCAGCCCCAGCAGCCGCCCCCGAGCGCTGGGAGCGGCGGTGGCGGCCTCGGCGGCGGCGGGAGCGGGGGAGGCGGCGGCGGCGGCCCCTCCGCGGTGGGTGTCTCGGAGTTCAATAGCTATTATGGCAACGCTGCCCCTGCCCCTGCCAGCAGCGCTACGGCGAGCCGCGCCGGGCCTTGCTTTGATCAACATGGCGGACAACAAAGCCCCGGGATGGGGATAATGCACCCCACGGCGGCCCCCAACAGCATGGACCCCCTGCAAAACTCCCACGAAGGTTACCCCAACAGCCAGTACAACCACTACTCGGGCTACGGCCGCGGCCCCGGCGGCGGCGCGGGCGGCGGCGCGGGAGCTGTGGCGGCAGCGGGCGCCGGAGCAGGCGGCGGCGGCTACGGGAGCTCCGCGGCGGGCTACGGGGTGCTGAGCTCCCCGCGGCAGCCGGGCGGCGGCATGATGATGGGCCCCGGCGGCGGGGCCGGCCTCGGCAAGGCTGCTGCCGGCGCGGCGGCGGCGGCCGGCGGCTTCGCGCGGTTCTCCGGACAGAACCAGCACCCGTCCGGGGCCACCCCTACCTTGAACCAGCTGCTCACATCCCCCAGCCCCATGATGCGGAGCTACGGCAGCAGCTACCCCGACTACAGTAGCCCCAGCGCCCCGCCGCCGCCGCAGCCCCAGCCCCAGGCAGCGGCGGCCGCCCCGGGAAGCCAGCAGGCAGCGGCGGGCATGGGCATGGGCAAGGACATGGGCGCACAGTACGGAGCGGCGAACCCGGCCTGGGCAGCGGCGCAACAAAGGAGTCACCCGGCGATGAGCCCCGGGAGCACCGGTCAGGCCATCAGCAGGACCCAGGTAACCCCCGCTCCCCATCGCTGGTGGCTCCGCGCCGCTCGTGTCGGGGTCGCAGTTTCTTTATAATTCACTTTTTCTTCCTCTCCCCCTCCCCCCACAACCGCCTCTCCTTAAAAAAAAAAAAAAAAAAAAAAAAAAAAAAAAATATTTTATTTTTCTTTTTTTTTTTTCTTTTTCCTCCGGGCCAGTTCTGCTTCTCCGTGCCTCCGCAGCAAGGGAGAGCGGCGCACAATGCGCGGCTCCGCCGGGACCAGGGGTAGCGGAGCGCGGCTCTGGCTGCCGAAACCAGGCTGCTCTCGGACCCGCTTCATATTTTTCCCCCTCCACTCCGCAGGCAGCAGCGGTGGGACGCGGGGCCCGCGGGCAGGCGGCTCGGGACAGGGCCGGTTTTGGTCACGGGGCTGCCGGGCCTGGGGGGCTCCCGGGGGATACCGTCCATTATCGTTCACGGAGCCTTTTGCTGTATTTGATCTTTTTTCTTTCTCCTTTTTTTCCCCCGTCTCTGTATTTAACCTGTTATTTTTTGTTCGAGCGGAGCCCATTGCGCGCTCTGAGCAAAGTAGTTTGTCCCTGGCGGAGTTACCGCAGTGAGATCCGCGCAGCGCGGCCGGGATCTTTTTCTTTTTTTTTTTTTTTTTTTTTCCCTTCCCTTGCCGGTGGGAAGAGCGCGCGCGCGCGTGTGTGCGCGCTTGTGCCCGCGCCTCCGTCCGCGTGGCGCGGTGCGGGGTGCCTGTGGCCTGTGACCTTATGGGGGACTTGCCCCACCGGCGTCAGCGCGCGTGGGTGCGCAGAACTACGTTTGTCTCCCCGAACACACGCGGAAATCCAGACGGGAGGAGAGGGGGAAGGGTGGACGGGAGAGGAGGGGCAGCGAAGAAAAATAAAGAGAAGGAAAAGTCTTTGGCGTCTGTAAAAGGGGCTCGGGCACCAGGCTGGCCACCACAGCCAGGCGCACCCCCGTGTACCCCCCGCCCGTTAACTCCGCCGATCGATCGATAAGTGGATGGATCGATAGATGGATAGATGGGCGCGATGATCGAGGGGCGGCGGGCCGCGGAGCAGCGCCTTTCCGGTGCGTTGCGGGGAGCCGGCGTTCCGGGAGGCCGGTTCCCGCTGCAGGGCCGGTGCTGAGCGAGGAGCGGCCGGGTCTCCTCCGCCAGGTTCGGAATTTGAATTGTGGAGGTAAACTGGCTGCACCGTCTCCAGACAGCTGCCTCCGAGTTGACATCTAATCTGCCATCTGATTGGCTCCCCGCTCGCCATTGGGCACCTCGCGCCGCTGATGTAAATAGAAGTGCCGAGCGGCGCAGTCACACGAACCCCCGCCGCAAATAACACCGGGCAGCCGCGCCGCCGGGCCGGGGGGGGAGCAGCCCCTCCGCCCGCTCCAGCACCAGCTCTAGCCCTGCGGGCCACCGGCGCCTCCAGGGCCCAGGGCAGGCCCTCGCCTTTTCCCCCCTTCCCTTCCTTCTTCCCTCCCGCAGTTCGGTTCCATGGCGTGCTTTTGCTGGGCATTGTTTTATTTATTCTTTCATATTATTAATTCCCCGCTAATTAGAGGCGGTAGGGGAGTACCTAGCAATAACAGGGCTTGGGTGAGGATTTGGGATTTCAAGGTGTGCTCGTGCCTCTGAAAGCGTTTTGTAATGTTGCAGCTTATGGATATTATGCAAGGGATTAGTTTCTTACTTTTATTTTTTTTTATAAATAATCCGAATGCTAATTTCATTGCATTCCTCTTACCTTGATACCTAACCTGTGCATGCCTCTTAAAAACATCATCTCGTTTGCGTGTGGCTGTTGTAGTTGAGAAGACGCCGTGTATTGTACAAAGATGGGGAAAAGGAGCTGTTCTACCAGAGTTGCGTTTGTCTCATCTCTGCAGCGTATCCAGATATTTCGGGGGGAAAATGCGCTTTTGGGTTTGAATTGTGGTTAGAAGACTTAAAGAAGCATCGGGAGTTATTGATCTCATTATTTTTTCTACATGAATGTGACATTAGGCTGGAATTCTCAGTAGAAAAGTGAATTGTGTTAAATGGAGTAGTGCATTAGGATTTTATGGGTTTCTTTTCCTTTCGACAAGATCTTTCTATTAAGAACTGTTAAATCTTTTAATAGCTTTTAACAACGAGGACTGGCAGGAACAAATGCAGGTGTATGCTTTTGGGATCCTCAAAGGCTGGATCTTTCCATAAAGTAATAAGCAGAACCTGGAGAAAACACCGTTTAATGTGGTAATTGGTATATTAATCCTGAAAAAAAATAATGCTAGAAACCTTGGATAGGTGGAATGTGTGTGTGTTTGTCTACTTCCAGCAGACCACTCCTGTCACGTTTTTAGTTTTTGTTCCATTTCCTTTCTGTTTTTATAGGAAATAAGATTTTTCCTTTTTTATGAGTGTTATTCTTACCTTTTTTAATTTGCACTGGTAAAGAGGTCACTAGAAGCCATAAGGTAATGAGGCCTTGTATCCTGTGACCTTTAGTAATTAATTTTAAAAGATTTGCATTGTCTGCTTGCTTTTAAACATAGGTAGTTTGGAATTAATGGCTTTAAAAGCTAGAGAAATTGTCGGCAGATAGACATAGTACATGTTAGTTTAGAGTACTGTTTCTTTACAGCAGAAATGGTTTAAAGTATTTTATTTTTATTGGAGGAGTGAGAGTAAATTCATTATGTCCTCAGTATGACCCTTAGAAATACTTCCTTCTATTTATGGTTTATGTGCTCTCTCATAGTTGTTTTTTTTTTTTTTTTTTTTCGTGTGTGTGTGCGCCATAAGAATTAAGATGCAGCTTAGAAAGAATATTCTGGCAAAGGCATAATTTAATTTTTTTAAAATTATTATTATTTTCCTTAAAATAATTCTCCTAAGGGCATGTTGTCAGTGTTCCTTATGTTATATTTCCATCTAACCAGTAAATGATTAAGGAATTTTGTTAGATTTTAAATTAATATTTTTTAATGTATAAAATAGGTTGTGTGAAATAAATTTGTACATTAACTCACAGAACACTTTTTTAATTTTTTTTATGCCCATGTGTCACTCTCCATGTATGTTGTATCATTATGTAGAGAAATTAATTGCTTTTTGAAAGAGAAAACCATAATATTAAGTCCAGCCTTTGAACAGGAGGCTTCTCTTATTTTTTTTTTTTTTTTTTAATAATCATCTGTGTGTGTACTCTGTATACGTGTATGTGCACATTAGAATATACTCACTTGTCATGTATCTTTGGAAAGCAGATGATGATTTAACCCTACACCTGTAAGAAACTGTTGTGCTGCTAAGAGAGAACAAGGACCTTCAGTAAGCTGCAATGTCTGAGATACTTGTTAAGGAAATTGTTGCCTCAGCATGGGTAATTTCTGTAATATGTAGAACTATGGCATCCCACTCTGACCTGACTTCTGTGTTTGTCCAGCCTATTAAATTAAGAAAATTTTGTTTCCATCTCATTTAATCACCTTATCCGATCGTGTAAGCTTGAAAAGGAGGCCTCTTGTTTCTGAAGAAACGCACGTTTTCAAAGCAGATGGGTATAGCTCATGCAGATATATTGATTTGATTGTGGAGGAGACATGTGATGCTGGTACAGTACCTTCTCATTCAGTTATTTTGATTATTAAGTCCTTGACAGTGTACAGCTATTTAGAATCCTGAGGCTGCTTTTATACTTTTGATTTGTCCTGCCGTTTCTTAACACATTAGCTGGCCTCTGTGTGTGTGCTTTATACACTTTGTTCTCCTTTGTGCACGCATATAAGACTTACACACACCTACAGACAAAGAGAGAACCTGAATCTTTTCAGAAGTACCTGTATAGCAAGTGTTAGGAAAAAATCTGTTGATCTGCTCTGAATTAATGTGCCTATCAGTCATTTGTTTTGCAGTGGAGAAACTCAGAATATGCTTGATTCTACAGCTCTTTCTATGCCAAATAGTTAGCCGGTGTTGGGAGCCCTAAGCCAGGGCTGCAGAATCACGTCCTGTGCCTGAAGGCCATTAAACAGCTGTTAGTGTGGTGAATAGCTTCTTGATGTCTCAATGGGAGAGTAAAATATATTTTTCCCTGTGTGTTTTGGAATAAACAGTTTAGTATTCACATAGCTTCTATTTAGAAGTAGCAAATAGCAATATTCTCAGTTAGTAGCATCTATATATATATTACGACCATATATTTGACACTTTGTGGTTTGGTGTTCAGTTATGGGTTTCTGTAGTAGCGCTTATGCCTACATGTTGAACAGCAGGACCCTGTGTATGAGATACAATAAAGAAAGAGACATGCAAACCTGTCTGCTGTATTACTGCCTCCATCGTGTACTGATTCTGCAACTAAGCAGTCGATTGCTGTCTTCTTGGCATTCTGATCCAAATCTGTGGGGATGAAAAGGCGTATAATCTGTAGCTAAATTTCCTAGATACATATGTAATGTGAAATTTTTGAAATTACTAAGCATGGTCTGTTAGGTGATGCTGTTTCATTTTGAAGTAGTGTCTTAGTTAAAACTAGAAGAAATCTGTGCAATGAAAATATGTTTGATTAGCTATTGATCTTTTTCTTTTGCGCATCAAATATTTTATTATAGGTATTTTGACATTTTTCTTGTTAACATGAGAATGGCAGTAGTTTATTCATCCTTGTGTCCTTAAGATTTGACCTTTGTCCTAACTAGTTACATTTCAGTACTTTTTCAGAATATGCCATTTATTGGGAGGCTTTGAAGATTCTCTGTGGATATGTAAAGTAGTGTTGCCACAGTCACTGTGCATGCATGCTCAAGGCTGCAGAATTTCAGTAGCATGTGTTTGTGGTAGGCTAACTTGCTAGAATGTATTTTAGAATTGTGATTATTAAGGTATTTGGGGAAAATAAAAGTTTTTCTTTCAATTTTGGGGCTATTTACATAGTGCCAAATACATGTTTTGGTAGGACTGAATGAGGACTTTAATTAAACTTAAATTAAAAGTATACCTTAGTGGTTTTCAAATTTGTTTTGAAAACTAGTAATAGAAAAGTGCTACTAAGCAGTGTTGTTTTTGTACTGCTTGGTGCTGAGAGAGGCAAGTAAACGTGATACATGGAAGTCTTGTGGAGCCAATTGTGAAAGTAAAATGTATTTTAAGGAAGCCTTGCCTGTTAGTAAATTTAAATACTATTTTTTAGTAAAATTGAAAGTTTTCTCTACATGCGATGTGTGTTTTGCCATTCAGATCATAAGGTTACCGTTTCAATTTTTCTGTTACCCAATCGTCCCTCTTTGTGCTCAGTTTTACACACAAATGCTGATGTGCTGGCACAGGGCTGCAGTGCTTGTGTTGCAGGTTGGCCGCAAGACTTCTGTTGTCGTACTTCCATTTGGGGAGTGTGGCATACAGTGATCCACCAGGAACATAGGCTGGCTCCAAAAGGACCAAACCCATCCAGGGTGGTGTCCCACTGCAGTCAAGGGATCTTCAGGGAGGAATGTATCCCAAGATACCAATGTAATTTGTGAACAGTGCATTTTAGGGACAGTAGATGGCTAATTTATACAGGACTACTTTTAACTATCTTTATTTGCTCAGTAACAACGTTCTTTATGCTACCTTTCTAGTGTGCTGTGCACTGGAGTAAGAGATGATTCTTCCTGTTGTACAGGGTGGGGAAACTGAGGTACATAACACACACCTTCCTTTAGACAGGCACACCTTGGCAGAAGTGAAAACAGAGTTCTCAGAAATAAATAGGGTCTCAGTGCCATAAACTTCAGCTTTTGCATAAATCCAGTCATACTGTGAACACACTCTCTTGTGGGAGAATTTAAGCTTTACAGTCCTATATTCAGACAACTGAGAAGACAAATGACTGAGTGAAATGAGGGATTTGTCTGCTGTGTCAATATAGTCACCTTAAACTAAAGGCACCGTCATCTAAAATTCAAGTATTCCTTGCACTGTTTTATCACTGTGCATTCAATGTCATCTATATAAAGTTACTGGATTTCTCCTAGAAATTAAGCTCTGAGGAAAATTGAGTTGAACAAGTGCCCGGGAGATTTGCTGGTGTTGCAGAACTTGCCTTCTGATGAATACGATGTACAGAGAGCAAGTATGTGCTGGGGGTGTGTGGGGATGCATGCACGGTCTTCCCTGCCACCAAGTCCAGTTGTTTTATCTGGCAGATAAATTGTTTTCATTTCTAAAATGAACAAATTTGAGTCAGAAATCACTACTGTTGTTTCTTGTTTAAAGATTGCTTTTCATAGGGGAATTGTTCTTACTGCAAGTATAAAGTACCTTTTAGCAAACTTTGTATTCCCTGTATAGGATGCTTATTTCATCTGAAGGCACCTGCAACTATTTAGAAAATTCTGTAACCTGTGATCATTATCCTGATGTTATTATCAAAATGTTTCATTTATGTTTATTAAAATCTGTGTGAAATCTGTGTAAAAGTTTTCAGCGGATGTGATTGAAGCGGTGTTGATGTATCCTGCATTTATATTCCATGTGTAGTGGAAATGTTAATTTCCTTCAAACTGTCAAGCCAAGTCATAAGGCTGCTGAATTTCTGAATGGGTAGTGGCTAAATTGTGGATGTAAAACAGAGTTTGGTGATTCTCCAGCGTGTGTAAGGAATTGCGTTCAGTACGGAGCTATCAAGTTGATCTACTTCCATATTACTTCCTGCATTTGAATTATGGTGGGTTTAGTAACTTATGTCAGAAAGACTGAGCGTGTGTAGAAGTATGTAACCTGTTTATTAGTTTCCTTTCTCCAATATCAAGAACTATTAGTTTAGTTAATCTTTTGTACCTGAGCTTGCTCAGTTGCCAAATGATGTTCTGCATTTAGGAATTCACTGCTGTGCCCTCTCTTCCCAGCTGCACTGTGGCCTTCTCAGACTTGAAAAGATACTGAATTCAGGTTTGTGATCTGATGATTATTTATGAAGACATCCATCTGAGTGATAGGCTCTCTGATGCTTCCAGCTGTAGGGCTGTGTTGCTGATCTCTTCCTGCCATCCCCGCATCCTCCCAGTCTTTCTTTGACCATTGGGGGTGGGGAAGGAATTTTCTGCTAATCTTCTTTTCTGTTGTTTTGTTTGGTTGTCTGTTTTTAAATTAGATGTATGTGGGATTTTTGTCTGTTACTTACTTTCTTGTTTGCTAAAAAACAATCATGAAAATGGGGAAAATTTAATGTATAACTTTATTTTTTGGGGGGGGGATAGTGTTACTTGTGTTACTAATAGGGTCTTGTAAGCTTCTGCTTTAAACTGTTGCATGTGTGTGGTTTTTTTTTCATGGTTGAGCTTTGTTTGATACTTTAGGTATCTACTTACTCAAAAGATAAATCTTGGGTAGCAGGGGTTTCTGTTGGATGTTAGTAATTTTTTTTAGCTGTATTAGTTACAAAATGGTTTTGATTCTGTGGAGTTACTGAATCAACTTATTTGCCTTTTGAAGGCTGTGTGGCCAGGTCCACTGAACTTTTGTTGTTGTAGCTGAATAGTTAGGTTCAGGGAATTAATTGCATCCCTGACTAACAGCTGTTGTGGCAAACCTGTTTGTATTTAGTTTACCATTGGGGTGATAGTGTATCTGCACTGGCAAAATAGGCTTTTGTAAGAAGGCTCTCCTGAGGGGTTTACAGGTATGGCTGTTAAAGTAGAGGTAACTTGTTGAATTTTCCACAAGGTAGATGGTTCCACAACATGTTTTGGTTGTGTTTTAAAAGCAGGAAGTGATCTGTGTTATGCAGGTAAAAGAGGGCTGTCTTACTGTAGCACAGACCCTGGTATAGCTGGCTCTCACAAAAGAGCCTGACGTTTGAGCATGGTTGTTTTCTGTTTGTTTGACTGAAGAAAGAAAATTGGTTCAGAAAATCCCAAAAGGAGAGATCCTGTTTTAAAACGTAATTGTAGTCATGTGTGCCATTCCCAGTGTGGACATGGCTTAATTTACAGATTGATTGAAGTGGAATAGTACCTTCTTTACACAAGCAGTGAATTCAGCCATGGTAAGTAAATTATGTGACTTCAGGAAAATGGTATTAGTTGGGGATTGGTGCAGGAGTTCTGCATAGTTGTCTGCTGACTGCATCATCTAAAGGTTGATAGTTTCACTGTTGGATGCATCAGTTTCTCTTTGTTAAAGTAAGGGTAATATTTCCCTTATTTAAAAGTACACATCAAACTCAAATAATTAATTACAGTATCATCCGGAATAAATAAGCAGCCTAAATACTTGTTACGTGTGAAGGTATCCTGTCTGCACTGTACCTTCCTTTCTGTTTGGATGGGATCTGAGACAAGGTGTTCCCAACACTGATCATGTTAGTTACTTAGCTTGTCAGGCTTACGTGTTTGTAAGCAAGGTACTGAAACATCAGCTGTGAAAATTTCTTTTGAAAGCACAAGGACAGGATTTGTAGTTCTTACATTTTATTCTTTTAGAGTTAAAAATAAAGATAAGGAGATTTGTTTTGACAGCATCAAAGGGGTATGCTGGTTTATTTGCAGCCTTTGACTTGGGTGGAATGTATGGAGTTCCAATTCATGTTGTGAATATTTTGGATATTCTGTTTATATGAGATGGAAGTATTGATGTCTTACTTTCAGGCATGATTTATGGAAAATAATTGTGCGTTTGTGATTTTTTTTTTCCCCCTACTTTAATTTACTGTTGCTTGAAATTCCCAAGTCAAGAAAAATGAGTGTGTTCTTTAGAGCTGTTGCTGTTTTAAGATATTTACAGATAGTCATAGATAGAGGCTATTTAAAGAAATATTTTTTGGAAAAATACAGGTAAGTACATAGGAGACTGCTTTAGCTGTGTGCAAGCAATAGCAAAATAATTTTACTTGCCATTTTTATTCTCATTTGACAGCACTTGTTTCCTATAAACAGAAAGGTAGACTTCTGCAAGGCAGTGACTTCATGGTGCCCTGTGTTTAGTGGTTGTGAGAAGTGCCAGTAATATATATAGATAGCTGTTAGCTGGTTGTATTCCGTTTTGAATAATTTGTTTTAAACTGGAGTTCTGCTTGATTGAGGAATTTCCAGCGTGCAGAAAGGCTGAACCTGGGGATTGAGGCTTCCTGGGGGAGGGGAGGGAGTGGGCTGCGTTCTGTGGCCGGTTACAAACGTGATATTTGTAGCGTCTGTAAAAGTTTCACACATGAAGCAAACTAGTTAGCTTGTATAGAGTCACATGATCAAAATATTTTTCCCCTTGCCTCTGCCAGAAGCTATCTATTGCTTTTCAACAATCTCGCTTGCCGGGCAGCAGGCCAGGGTGTGTGAGGCGGCCCCTTACGTGAGCTGCTCCATTCTTCACCTCCCCGGCTGGAGTGCCCTGACCTTCACATATGGAGATTAGCCATGTGCTCCCGCAATTGAAACTTGCTGCCTCAGGAAGAAAAGGGGGTAGTGGTGCTGTGGGTTTGTGTGTTTGGTTTTTTTTTTTTTTTTTTAATTCCCTCCCCCCCCTTCTTTTTATTCCTCGAGGAGTTTGACAGCCATTCATCCCTGACCTGGGCAAAGGTAATGCAAGGAAATTGGACTGCAGTGGCATGCGGGAGGAAATGGGAGCATGGGCCCGCAGGTGGGCTGCTGTGGGAGGTGCCGGTGGAAAAGAGAGGTTTGGGGAATATCCTTGTTTATTTCAAACGATAGTTCTTGACTGCGTGCCACTGAGCTGCCTTTCAGAGGTTTTCTCCCGTGTGACCCTCTGCCTTCACATCTTCAAAACAACGTTATGTGGAGTGTTGCTAGCGGTTTTCTTTAAGTGGTGCTTGGTTTACATTTAATTTTGTAGTTTTTGCTAATAAAGAGATGTTCTATTTGTTTGTCTTGTATGTTGTATTTTGTTTTATATATTTTTTTTTCTAATTTAAATCCTGAAGCTAGCACGCATCACTTGTGCCAGGTTGGGGGGAGTACCACAAACCCATTTTTCCTGCTAATAAACTGTAGGAGCTACTGCTTCAGTGATGTTTTGGGGATTTTTAACTTTCTATAGAACACTCTTTTTGTTGTTGAACATGTGGTATGCAAATACAGGCAAAAATAGTGCTACAAAGTATTTTGTTGTGGTTTCTTTTTTTAAAGCATTAAAAACACATTTTGCTTTTCTAATAAACCCCATAACCAGACCTTTTAATGTTTTGATATAAATAGCAATTACACTAACTGAGATCCAACCACAACTAAAAAAAAGCATTTAAAATCATTCAGAAGAACAGTTCCTAACTTAATTGAGCTCTTCCTTTAAAGAGGAAGGGCTGATGGGGCAGAATCCGAAACAAGCTCGCTTGGGTTTTAGGACAGTCTTCTTGAAGTACTCAATGTGTCAGCATGGTTGCCAGCATTTAAAAATAAAGAAAAAGATTTATCCAAGAATTAATTTGGGATCTGAGGCTACTGCAGTCTGTGCTGTCAAGAGTTTTATGTGTGAATGCTGGTGACAGTCATAATGTTTTCTGGATGAATTGAGACCCTCAAAAATATTAGATTTAGGGACATGGGCTGGTTGTCTCATACATTGGGATACTAGTTAGGGATTTGGTTGTTCATGAGGAACTTGCCAAAGGCAGCACTTTGCGAACAAGCAGTGGAGAGGGATTGCCTGCCCCAGGAAGATGTTACATAGCCCCCCCATTTCTCCTTGAGTTCTTCACAGTGCATTTTAATAATACTAGTAATAAGAATAACATGCTTTGTTATTGGAGGAGGGAGGGTGAGTGTTATTTTGCTATAGAAGGTGATTGGCAGGATGGTGAATGGAAGAGTAGTGGAACCCACTATTTTTTCTGGAGATACTAACACTTTTTGTGTGTCAGCTCTGTTGTGGGATATGATTGCTCGGGGCTCTTTGTCTGCATTTTCTTCTGCAGGGAGTTTGAGATGTATTTGTGGATCATTTGCTTCTGTCTTCTTTTCTTCCCAAATTTACACTACTTTCTTGTATCCAAATGTTGTCATCTTCTTTTTTTGCCCCTTTGTCTTGTGATACTTCTTTTTCTTTTATGCTCTCTGAAATTTCTCTTTTTCCAAATCATTGGAGTGATGGAAGAACCATTCCTATTGTCTTCTGCCATTTTACAGTTGCTGGAAAGTAAGTAGTGTGATCACATATGCAGGGAGAAAATAGCTTTTGAGTGACTGTTATACCAATCCCTCCCTTTTACTTGCGTTTGCTCCTTTCTGTCCACCAAGGGGTCCGTGCGCAAAAGTTGTTGGGGTAGGAGTGGCAGCAGGGAAAGTGCCTTTGCCAACCAGCTTCTTGTGTACACTCTTCTAGTGACCCGGGGTCAAGCTGCATTAAAAAAAAAAAAAAAAAAAGGCCATCAAAAACCTGACCAGGCAAGCCACAAATCTTGGTGAGATTTGGCGTTGTTATAGGAGGAATCACACAAGTAGTTACCTGTGCTTGCTGGTGCCCTATTTTTCTAGATTCCTCTAAGTAACAGCAGAGAAAAGAGAAGAAAAGGAAACAGGAGACAAAACCAAGCTGGAATGTAAATGTTGATGTGCACAATTTCTTTACTTTTTACCTGGCATGGCAGCTGTAATTAAAAATTTGTCTTTCTATATTTGCTCAAAAGATATTTGAAAAGATGTCAGCATGGAAATTGAAGTACGGTGTTGCTGTGTTTGTGAAAAGTGTAGAAAAGACAGGAACTGAGAAGAAATACTGTGTGTAATTGTCTGTATTAAGTAATGAATATGATATGCTAGGTGCAGTCTATGCAATTTTATAGTACCTGATACTTCATTTCATACATATGTTTTCGTTTTAATTTTCTCTATAGAGAGTAGCAAGCTGCCAGCGATGGTTGGTTGTATTCCACTGTGTCATATTTTGTTTGGGGGGGATGTAGCTAGTTAAGATGGTGAACGAAGCCTATTTAAAAAGTTAGTTAAAGTTCCGTTGTTCTAGGAAAATACCTTAGGAATTTGAAGAAGAACAAAGGCCGATTTTCTTCTTGCGTGGTAGGCTCCAAGTTCTATTGCTTTGCCTCTAAGAAGACCTAGATGTTTATTTGCAATAATCTTGTTCCCTAAAAAAAAAAAAATAAATCTCAGATGTAGCTGTGATAGTTACTTTTCTTTTAGGTTTGAAAAAGGTAAGTCTGACTTACCTTGTTTGTTGCCTCAATCTACTCTGGCTTTTAACATTCAGTTTAAATTTTTACTTTGCTTGGTTGGTGTTGTCTTGAAGAGATGAAGGAAGAAAGTAGGGGCTTTTTTTTAAAGGATGCAGCTGGTCATGGCATTATGACAGAAGGTTCAAATAATTAGGATTTCTGATGACATTTTTGCCTTCTTAAGTCCTTTAACTCACATATGGCTGTCTGTTTTATTCGAGCAAGTTGTCTCAGCCAGGGTGCCAGAATAGATAGAAGCACAGTTTTTCCTCTTCAGAAGTGGGTGTATATATCCTATTGTAGACTGAAGGAGATGATGAACATGGCTTTTTTTAATTACTGAGGGCTTTCCCCCCCTCACTCCTCCCTCCCTCCTGCCGCCTCCCCCCAGAATAAATGATACTCATCTGATACTGAGCATTCAGTAAATGTTTTGGTGTTTTTAGGTTAATGCTTGGGAATAAGCAGGTTTTTTTTTTTTTTTTCTTTTTTTAATTGAGCTCATTCTTCAGACATTTATCAGACGATCCAAGTGGGTATTCCTCAGAAAGGCAGCTTTTTATTCTTCTTGGCTTTTGAGGATCGGGGGCTGAAACAAAGAGCAAATTGTCAGGAGAAAGGTTGTAACACATAAAAATATAGGAAAATGCATTGAATTAAATGGACATGTGCCTTTTGCATAGATACCAAGCCAGAATTTCATCGGGGAAAACTGAAGAAAACTTGAAAAACCTAATTTGTTTACCTCTGCATTTTTCTGTAGCCTTTTGTTGTGCTCCTTGGGCACTCTTTTATCAAGTTCTGTATTACTAAAAGATCTTACACCAAAGGGTGACTCTAACGATCATCTGAAGCTGATCTAAAATTTCACTTCTGCTGAAAAGGCCAGTCCCACCCTTTTATCAGCTCCCTGCTGCTTCCCTTGTGTCCTAAGGTGAGTCCCATCAGCTCACTGATTTGCTTGAAAACTAATCCTGCCAAACAAAACCGATGACTAGTTGTAGCTTTCAGCCAGGTCATTGAGCTGATCTTACTTCCAGCACAGCCTTTCCAGCACAGAGGTAAGGCAAGGGAGAGCCTGGCAAGTTCAGCCAAGGGTGAGGGTCAGGGCAGGACAGTCCCTTTCTGGTGGTGGTACAGGTCTGTTATAAGCACAAACTCATCATGAGACTGTATTCTTGAGTGCAAAATCACTCTGCAGACGTGACAGATACTTTGTTTCTCAGTGTTTCTCTACAGCAGAGAATCATTGTTATCCTCCTCTTAAAAAGGAAAGAAGCTGACCCAGAGGGTAAAAGAGATTTATATTTTTTCTCACCAAGATGATAATTATACAGAATGTACCGATTGCAGTGGCTAAATAAGCCTTCAGTAGCTTTGAAATGCTAGATTTCAAGGGTGGGACTCATCTAACCATATGTATTGTAGGCATTTATACCTGATCTTTCTGTGTCTCTTTGATGTAAAGAAATAGTCATTTCTTGGTGTGAATCATCTCATCTTGAAGTAGACATGTAATGCAGGTCTAATGAATCATGCTTCTAAAGTTACATGTTTTTTCCCTTCACTCTAAAGAAGGTCTAAGCCGATAAGCTCAGGCGTTGATGTCAAAGGGCAAAGTGAAATTAATTTCTTCCACTACTTATAGTGTTTGCAAATCATACAGGCAAATGACTCCAGACTTCCGTTGGCGTTCTGGAGGGACTAACCTTCCTCTCATTATCTTGCTAACCCGTTAGAACTAATGGTTTTAATACCCATTTCCTGTTAAGCTTGATACATTTCTTTTGTTGTTCTTTTGTATAATACCTATTCAGGATTTGTCCTGCTGTTCCTTTTCTTCTGATATGTTAAATTTTTGCATGTTTCTTTTCAAGTGTCTTTGCAGACATGAGGCATACTGGCAATTTGAAAATAACAGGATGAGTTACCAGATCAGTTGACCTTAATGCTTAGGTACACAATTTCCATACAGAGGTGCGAGCTCTTGATTTGGAAATAGGGCAGCGGTTTCGTTGTGTAGATGCTGCTTCAGTCCATTGAAAACTCTTTGCCCATTGCTGGCACTTCAGCTGTGGTGAAGTGGCTGCCTCTGGAAAGGAGCTGCCATAACGGTGGTCCTTCATGCCCAGCACTGGTGCTCCTTGCGGCTTGTCAGCCCTCCTGCTTGTCACTCCAGGGATCTGTCTGTGGGGCATCACATAGGGCAGTGAATGCGATGAGTACTTTGGCAGGGCTGAGGGACTGTGCTGGGCACAGGAAGGAAGGAAGGGGCAGCTCAAGGGAGCTGGTGTCTCTGGGAGCAAACAAGGTGTGTTTGGAGTGCTATGGGTATGTTCCAAAACAAAGCAACAAAACCCAGTGTAATGCCGATGGATGAAATTGTTCAGAAATACAAAAGAAAACATGGGCATGACTGTCCTGCCAAGAGCCCTTTTTGGCAATGCGGTTTTATACAAAATTATTGAAGAGGAAAAAAGGTATTTTTCAGAAGAGATTTACCTACATGTCCTGCAAAATGGTTCCAGTAATCCTTAATTGTCTCTGGAGTCACTTAACCTTTCTTAGTAGAGTGTTTAAAATGCCCAAACTGAAACGTTGTTGCTATTAATAATGTAGCTGACATCTTTGTGGCAGGGTGTCCCTGCTTTCTACTTTTTGGAGCCTGGTGTAGCCGCTGTTTCCTTTTGCTCCCTTGGTTTTGTAAGGGATCTTTCTGAAACAGTGACAATTTAGCTTACCCTTGGGTTTCTGAGCTCGGTATCCTCTAAAAAGTTGCATCTTTTCGAAAGATTCTGAAGACATTTCTGTAGTTTTATAGTTTATCTTCTATCGTTCTTTCTTACATTTTGAAGTTCAACTAGTGGTATGGTTTTTAGATGTACTTCTTGCCCCCCAGTGTGTACGAGGAGGAAGTCTGACTTCCTCAAGGTTGGCTGAGATGTTTTAACTTCTACAGCAAATGAGGTGAGAATGAAATTGTCAGAAGGACAGAGACTAAATTATTGAAGCACTTGACTGTTTAAAGTAGCTGGGGATGTACTGTAAAAGGTGCGAGTCTAACAGTCAAATGTGTAAACAGCACCTTCCGTATTCCTTCCTTGTACCTGATTTCTCACCACTTGCTTTATATGGTGAGAACCTAAATCAGTGTGGGAGATATTGCAGTTGTTCTTAAAGTGTTAGTTTTTGATCCCTCCACCAGAAGAATAATCTATTTACCATATAGGATAGCAAAGAGAAAAACATTTTCAAGGAAGATTAATTGAAGTAATTCATCACTTTAAATGAAGAAGGTTCATCAAACAAAAATAAAAGCTAAGTATTTTATGCGCGTCTATTGGAATTTGATAACCATTTGTTTTGCTAGAAAATATATGTGGACTGGGCAACCAGTGCTTGTCTACACAAGGAAATTTAACGGTACAACTATGTGCTATAATTATATGCTATAATTATACCAATATAACTCCCTATGGAGACACTCTTATACCAGAATAAGAGTTTACACGTTTTATCTTACTCTGCTTCCAAAGCACGTAAGCTTAAGTGGGAAAGGGTGCTCTTATACTGGAGCAAGTTTCCACACTGAGCTAGTTATATTGATATAATTATGCATTTTTTTTCCCTTCAATGTAGACAAGTCCCTAGTGCCTTTTCAGCTTTGAACTTTAGTTAAAAATTTCTTGGTTGTGATAAGTGTCTAAGCATTTTCATAATATATTTTTATAATGGGACTTGGGTATTTAAATCAATTACTTTGGCCACTTAACAGCATTCTGTGTTGTGGATAACAATAGGATGTAAAAAGGGATCAAAATTTATGTTCCTATCTGCTTGGGTATATCTGCATTTTTCTTTTCTCTCCTCTGTGGTTTTACAAGTATCCAGTGTACAACGCAATAGGTGGAGAAGTCTGTGGCTGTCTAATGAATTCCGTGTTGGACACTTTTTGTCTTCAGTTTCTCATTATTCCTGGAGGGTTTTTTTTGTGCTGTGACTATAATTGCATATATCTCTATGGATCACAGAAAGAAGCTTCATTGATGAAGTTGGAAAAGAAATTCTTCAAAAAATATTGTTTGGAGAATTGCTGAAATTTATTGATCTTCATCTCAAGACAGTTAGGACCATAACTGACTTTCTAGGCACACATTGTGCAAGGCGTAACTCAGATTGGTTGCAGAGAGAGGAGGGGTGCAGGTGCATGTGATGTAGTCAGAGGAAGGGTGATGTTTAGAAGGTATGTTTGGTAGGGGTGATTTCTTTATTCTCATTCAGTCAGAAGTGGGTACGTAGAGAGGGATTTACATGGATGTTGCTTTAAGTTGGCCATCTCCTCTGGTTCTCTTTGCTACTTAAAATACAGCATGTCTCATCCTTCACACCTCCCCCAAAATAGGAACATGTAAACACTTCTTTACAGTATTTTAGCAGTTTCTGCAGATATCAACACAAATTCCTTGTAAACGGTTTCTCTGTGGTATCTTTTTTCTTCTTAAGAAGTGACTGGTTTGAAAACATACTTTTTCATCCTCTTAATTTTCTTTTGTCAATATTTTAGTACATATGTAGTGTTACAGCGTTCATGTTGTCTCATTGTGTTAGAAATTGAGATTTATGACTTCAAATGAAAAGCAAATTGCAGAAACAGAAGTCCTAAAATAAAACAGAGGTGATGTAATAACCTCCAAATCATAGAAGAGCAAGACTGGAGGGGACATCAGGAGGTCATTTAATCCATCCCTCTGCTGCAAGACAGGATAGCACAGACCTAAACCATTCATGACAGATGTTGCTCTATCCTGTAGTAGTAACAGACTGAGCGAAAAGGAATTATTTATACATGTGCTTCCAGCTGCCCCCCCCCAAGCTTTGTGCAAGCTGAACTTGCCATGAAATTGGTGTGAGAGGGTATGTGGATTCATACAGGATTATTTCAAGTATCTGAGTTGTTTCTGGTTTTTTTGGGAATGTAATGTCTTCTGTCCAAGTAGTCTAATGATGTTTGTGTAGTTTTGAGTGTAATGCCAATTTTTAATTTTGTCTTGCTGTCTGTTTTTCAGGTATATTTCTTCCTGAAAAGATTCTTTCTCTGTGTTGGCTTTGTAACCCGTGTCTTATCTTCTTGGGCATTGAGCAGTTTCGTTTAAAAATGTGTAGCATTTTCTTCTCATACTCGAGAGTATTTTTGGTGTACAAATCAGTTTCAGGTTTCCTTTTTTTTATTCAGTTTCTTTTTGTGTGAAAGAGCTGCGCAAAAAAAAACCAAAAAAAACCTCAACAAAACAACTAGGGGTAGGAGTGTAAAGGGAGAAGGGGGAGAATACATTCAAGAAATCATAGTAGTTGGCAGAAGAGCTGGATTTAGCTGAAATGCCAGGTTAGATATGAAGAGAATAATGTGGCTTTAAGAAAAGGTCTTTTCTCTTTGAAGAATAAATAAAATGTACATCTCAGAATTTTACACGTTATCTGCAGCTCTTTAATCGTAAATTGAAGTTTGCAAATGAGTGTCAGATGAATAACATCTTTCTAAATTGAACAATACCTAAAACTGGAATTGCAGATACTCTGTTGCTAAAATGAGTCTTTGGGCTTGTTTGCTCTATTTTGTGTTTTAGTTATATCAGCTGAGAAACACCTCTCTTTGGCCTAGTCAGAAGAGGTCATTTAGTGCCAAATTATTTTGACAGAATGAACTCTTTTCAGCCCTCATCAGCTGCAGGAAGAGGCTGCTGTAAGTTGCAGCCTTGGAGAAAGGAGAAAGATTAAATGTAAATACACTCAAATTGCTGTTGCCCTCAGAAATAGCTTACTTGGACATACGGGAAAGATTCCCTATACCTGTACTACTTCAGTGTTTTTTAGGAAGACAGTCATTTCCTTCTCTATTTTACCATTTAATCTGATTGTTAATTTTAATTCTGTTTTAGATTTGGTAATTTTAGGAAGTTGGAAATGCTGTATTTTGTGTTGTGCCCAAAGGGGGATCATTAATTCTGAATATCCTCTCTAATGAGTTTTTCTGAAGTGTTTTTGGAAAAGCTGTGTTGCTGTTTTCACACAAAGTCTGATGTGGGCTCTCTTAAGGACTGGGAAAGAGGAGGTGGTCATAGAAGTGGAAAGAAACCAAGAGTTTTCAGGGAGACAGAATTTGAAAATAATGGTTTCTGCTGTGGGAGAGGGGAGGAAATTCTATGAATATGGCATAGTCAGGTTTCCTGTTAAATGATGGTTTTGGGATAAGAAATACTGAAGTGGATCAGCTTTCCTGCTTTCATATTTCTCAGACCAGATACGTCTCATATGTTGATTTTTAATTTAATTTTAAATGGTGTGATATTAAAGAAAATTAGGGTTGCATATTGAAAACATATGCCTTCTTTGTATAGAAGCTGAAAGTTCTGGATACTAGCTATAATAAAACCGTGCACTTAATCCTGAACATCCAGGATAATACGGTGCAGAGGTTCGAACCCATGGTTAATCCTGCTTCCATATTTGTGCACTTATTTATGTGCATGTGTTACATGCATATGTTTCTTTGTGCTGAGATGCTCTAGGATGTTTCATAGTCTGCCAGTGTTTGTGGAAGAATTTGTCCCTTTTGTAGTGATTGTGAAAAGAGCAGTGAAAACGTAGCAAGTTTTGCTGGTTTTGAGTGAGAAGTAGGTGAAGGAATTAGGGTTAAAACAGAATTTGACTTGGTTTAAACCCAGGTCAGAGTTTTTTTTCTGAGTAAACCATAGGGAAATGTGTATTTATATCCAGATATGGTTTTGGAGGTCTGTTCCATAGATTTCTTTAGGAGTCATTCCCAAATCTCTATGAATTTTTAAGTTTGTTTAAAACCTGTGGGTATTAGAGCTGATAATCTTTTTTAATCAGTGGAGCTTTTAATTTTCTTGCTACCATTATTGATTTTGCTTACAAATATGTTTCTATAATTGCATATATGTTGATGTAAAGAGCATTTTTTCTTGTAGAAATTAAAGTTTAAATCTGAACAGATCCCTTAATACTTCGAGGTTTTGGCTGGCTGTACGTCTCTTAGTATGGCTGCTACATGCATTATAGTTCTGGAATTACTCTGTTGCAGGATGTTCTTGCCACCACCACCTTTACAGGGAAATTTACAACTCCTGTAATATTTGTCCTTTTAATTCTAAAATCCAGATGAGGCGTAACCCCAGGAGTGTTGTTTTGCTGTTGCAATGTAATCTTTTTCAGATGATACATGATTTAGTTGGAAACAAATTAGCGGCTATGCATGCCTAAAGAAAGCAATTTAATAAACAAGATTTTTGTAAGACCTAATCAGAATTGTAAAATGATACTTGGGAATCACTTACATTAAACAAAAGAGCTGGTGTGAATGTAAGCATGTGTGTGAATTCATGGTTTCCAATCACATTGTTCTCTCAAGTAATACAAGGTGTTCGACCTTCAGTCTACTGTTTTTTCTAATTTATTACTTAACTATGAAATGTTTTCAATCAGTAATGAAGATTTCCACACGTAAGTGTAGCTTGTTCTGGGGGTGGATTTTAATTTTTATTTTAACTGCTGAAAAAAGCTGTTTAATAAATGCTTCAAATCACCTGCTGCTGCTGGTGAATTTTTATTTGTTTTTATCCTTCCCAGAAACTTAGTTCCATGCTTTTGACAGTGTCTGTGTTGATGAGGAAGATCATTATAAATGCAAAATAATCATAGGCAAGTACTCATCAAAATTATGTTGCTCCAGCTCCACAATGTGAGTGTCTCGCCCCAGATTGATTGCCTGTTTCTAGCTGACCCTTGGACTGAGTTGATGCTGCTGGTATGTCTCTAACTGGGGCAGTGGATTTTTATGGTGTTCAACCAACATGATACAGAGGCTGTTACGGAACGATTGTAAAAAAAGATGAACCAATTGGTTTCCAGGTAACTACTAATATTTTGCACTATTTACAACCAAGATTTTTTCAGCCTTTACAGGAACAGTTTTAATGTAGAGGATGTTACAAGAGAAGCAGTTTCTTGGCAGTTAAAGAAGTGACAAGGCTTCTGTTGTAGAGATGAGTTTGCCTTCCCATTAATCCTGATCCTAAATATATTCTTTAGGAATTTTGCATATATTGTCTGTAGCTACAAGCTTTTCCCTGTTTTCTTATTTAATTAAAGCCATTTCTTACCTAATTAAAAAAAGTATTGAAAAGAAAAAATACTAGATTAGCAAGTATGGTACCTGCTGTGAGGCTAGAAACCAAAAAAAATACAGAAATTCAGTGCTTTACACTGCTTTTTAATGTCCAAGTCTGCTATCACTTGATGTGAGTAGCATGACTGATTTGTCTCTTTTTCCTGAGCTGCTTTTCTTCCTGGTGTGGCAGTAGAATATAACTCTTAAATTCTTTGGCAACCATTTCTCAGTGTGGGCAGAACTTTCTGAACTTTCCTTAGTTGCCATCTCATGGTATGGCTATGAAAAAGAAAGACAACTAATTACTTTTGTTGCTCGTGGTGGAGCTTTCCATTCTGTTATCCTTTTATGCTTCTTTATGCCTGTATCCTATCCATTCTGTAAGCGGATTGATTGATTTTTGTTTATTCTTGTGTGTGTGGTGTGGGGTTGTTTTTATTGTTGTTTTTTAGCATTTTTCTTCCTGATTTTATTTGTCATGAACTTGAACAGCTGCAAAAAGAGGCAAAATTGCATTAGAGCTTATGCTGTGAGCAAAGGAACTTATGCTGTGTTCTTGGAAGAGGGTGGCAGGGCACTTTGCAGAAAAGAGTGCAAAAAATCTTTGCTCTATGAAAAGGATATAACCAGCAGTCAGGGATGAGAGTAAAAGCTGGGGTTTGTAAAGGAAAAGGGGCTATGTTTCTTAGAGTAGCCGCTAGATTCTAGGGTCATCTGGACTCTTGATTTATTCTGGAATTGCATTCTGGTGAGGTCCATTACAAATGCCAGCAGTGGGTATAACTCAGTTTTTTAAGAGTTGACATTTGCTTTTTTTGTAATAGTGTAATCTCAGAGCATGGCCTAGAAATTTTAAGTATGTTTCATTCGGGAGTACTTGATGAAATCTAGCGCATAAGGTTGAATTTGAGAAGTTGAGGGGCTTATTTTTGGACTTCTTAGAAATAGGCCATTTTCTCAAAGGCATTAATACTGTTCCAAGTGTTCTAGCAGAAATTTAAGGTAGGGATTTTTTGTCTTTTTTTTTTCTTTCCTTTTAACGTTTCCAGACACCTTTTTCTGTCTGAAGGTAGGTTTCCGAAAGTTCAGAATACCGTGTTACAGCCTGTGATGCTGTAACAACGTTCTCCTTTTGAAAACCTTCCAGAGGGTTTTTTTTTATTCACCCTTAGCCTACTCATTTCTGACTTCTAGTCCTGTTCCTTGTTAATCATAACTGACATCAGTCTCCCCAAAGTCTTCTTGTCTTTTTCCTTGTTAAGAGTGCACAGAATACTTGTTATTATGAGAGTGAAAACCCAGTCACGGAAAGGTGAAGTGTTGTGCTCATGTTTGCATAGCAGGTCAGCTGCTGAGCCAGGAATAGAAGTCCTGTCTTATGACTTGGTGCCCTAACCGCTGGCCTGCACTGCCTCACTGGAGCACTGGTCTTTTCCAAGAATGTAGTGGTGATGGGGTACAGAAGAAGCTACAGCAAGTATAGGAGCTCTGCTTCCAACTCTGGCAGGGCTTTGAGGCTTGTACATAGCTTAAAATACTGGGGAAGGAAAAAAGCTTTCTAAAGGAGCACCTAGATAAGTTCTGTAAAGTTACGGGTTGCTGTGCTCTGTTTAAAAAATAAACAACAAAAACCAATTTGAAAATAGCTTTCCAGAAGGTTGTGGATGCGGGGGAAAAAGTTCTATGTGTTTGAAAGTCAAACTCTGCTCTACAAATAACCTTAAGAGCAGCCTGTGATTAAATCTTTTGTATGTTCAACAACAAACTCATTTTATGCAACCACAACTATGATAAAATTGAATTAAATGAACCTGCCTCTAAGAAAAGAGACTGAATAGCTGAGTAGTGCATTATTCAATGAATGGGAAACGGGGAGGCTGGCTGAACGGCTGGGAAATGGTTTAACATTCTGTCGGACTAAAGAGCAATTCTGTGAAATCACTGTATTTGTTTCCCCCCTACCTCCCCGCCCTCAGTTTTTAAATAGCAGTGCTCTTCATACTGTCAGAATTCAGTGTTGTGACACCCCTACTCAAAAGTTATGACAGCAGTGTAATGACAGCTACTGCCTCTTGAGAATCAATCAGGCAATTAATTTTGTAAATGAAATGCTGATTATACAAAGCTTCACATGAGAGGCCCAGTGATTAAAATCAATTTAACAAATTGTTTCAGGTGGGACTTGATTAATAATTTGCCATAAATGCTGAGGATATATGACCAGCATACCTTTTTGTGTTGTGTGTTAATATAGAACTATATATAACACTTGGAGTGGAAAAAATCTGAAGCTAACTGTATGTACTTTTGGCTTGTGACCTAGATGCGATTGGTTATACCTTTTTGTGGCTACACTGTTCTCCTAGGTGTCCATAATGCCACTTTCTCAGCTAGTGCTCTTTCCAGCAATTAAATACATCTAACTTTTATTTTTGCTAATAAAGCTAAGTAACTGAGAAAATGTATTTAGATCTACTTGAATATTTATTAGGTTTAGGAAGATTTTTCTTTAAAATTTAAAGTGGATGTAGGATATCTTTCATTTATATTCTCCCCACCTCCCTTCTGTCCCTTACTAGTTTTCAGGACTTTCTGCATTTTTCCCCTCCTACTCCAGCACTTCTTTGCAGGAGCCTCCCTACAGAGCGCCCTTCTTTCCATTTGAGGCTGCTCTCTGCTCCTTGCCTGATGGACACTATTTTTAGTACATCCTTTTCTGTCCATCTAACCCTGTGTTTGTGTAAGAGCTGTACAAAGTAGGTGAGGGAGGTTTTTTTTTTTGAGTTCCAGATGGCAGCCATGCCCAGTGAGTGAAGGTGTTTACTTGTCTAGGAAGCTGAGAACCTCATTGCCAGACAAAATAGAAGTAACTGGTATTCTGGGTGGGGCTTTTGTTTCTTTAACTTACAGTTTTCTGGGTTTATGAATGGATTTTCTCTTCCTTGTTGCACCATAGTGTTGGCTTCTGTGGAGGCCTTAGGGCTATGAGACACCCTCTGGTGAATCTAGCCTGAGAACTTTGAGATACTGTTTTCCCTCACTATCTGCCTTGGTCTCCTGCCACAGGTTACTATTTCAGTAGCAGAAATGGTAGACTGAGCACTGTGCCCATGTCTCACGTGTTCTGGTGCCAAAGCTGTTGTATTGGTGCAAAAATGCAGGCAGGTTTTAAGTTCAGATGCTGGACTGTGAATGGAAGTAGCTAAAGCATGGTCATGATCTCGCAGAAAGTGGGAAAAGCACTTGAATCGTTGACAAGTTCTGTGGGTGCAAATAGGTTTGCTAGAAGACATCTTTAAGAACCCCTAAATTCTGCTGCATTAGAAATTACAGCTAACTTGCAGGGGAGTGCTTTCGCTGGGAGAGTAGAGCTTATGCATGCTTAAGAAAGATGGTCTCCTCTGTATGGAGTATCCAAGTTGGAGAAAACAAATATAAAGACAGGAATATAATTCTTGAGTACTCCTTGTAGAAGTTTGGAATTGGTAAAGTGGGTTATAGAAGGTGGCTGAGTGTTCAGGTGTATTACGCCTTCTGTTGACTTCAGAACAACCAGGGTGTACCTGTATGTCAGTAATTGGCAGTGACAAAGAACTTGCAGGGCAGCAGTTCTGAGTTGCATAGTGGTGTGAACTTGTTAGAAACAGAATTGTTTTAGCCATCATCTGTGATAAATGTGTATAGTTGCTTTTTGATGTTGTCTTAACCATTGCGTGCACTTCTAGTGGCAACTGAAGAGGTTAGTTTGGTATACTTCACTAAAAACAGGTTTCTTCGCTGTCTTTGTTGCCATTTGTTCTTTCAGTAGTCATTTAGGTTTATCTGTCTACAAAATAATAACTAGAGAATGGCTGACTCACTTTCCTTGCAGTTTTCAGGCTGTGTTAAAGAGGACCCAGAACGAAACTGGAAAACAGGCATACATACATGCATCCTTCTCCTCCAAACTGCAGAGACACTTGCGTGTATAATTATTTGTAAACATTTTTGTGGAGTAGTAGTTGATTTTTAGTGGGGCATAGCTTTGGTTTTCTCTCTTTCCCCTTCTTAATTACTTACTTTGTTTTGAGTGGGACTTCATCTTTCTGATGTCTCCTTGCAGTTGAAATCAGACAGTATGCAGCACCTTTAAGACAAGGAAAATTGCTGTTACTGTTAAATCTCTGCCAGTATATGCTTCTTTGTTTACTGGCCTTCATCATAGGTTTATGTTGAACGAGGTTCTTTGTTTTTGCTTATTCCTTGTTGCGTTCGTGCAACTGACTTTTTATAATTTAAGTTTTAGTAAGGTACAGACAGTAGACTTCCTATTTAGAAAAATACTGGAAGCATGTTTGCCAGTCACCTCTCAGATTTTAATATTAATGTAAGTCAGAATTTAATGCTGTACATTAATACTGTTTTAATAGTTGTTTGCATCTTTAAATGGATATTTAAAACACACAACAAGTGTTGTGTTTTGAAACTCATGCTTTTGTCGTGTAAAAACGTTGGCTGAGGAGTCCTTGTACATGTTCATACAAATGATGGCATTATCTAGGAATGGATTATCTTTTCTCCAGTTTCGTCCACATGCCAGCTGTGTCATTGTAATGTAGTGAGTACTTGTGATTATCTCTAGAGATAAATTTGTAACTTAGTGCCTGACCTAGAGCTGAGAGCTCCATGCCCATCTTTCTTGGAATGTCAGTAATGGATTGTCAGCTGTCTTTATTATGAGGTTTCAAGGCTTTGGTATTAATGAAGAGGCTTTTTTTTTTTTTTTTTTTTTAATATGGAGACAGAGGCTTTGGCTGGAGATCAATGAATAAACAAAGAGTTATTGTATTCAGTAGCTCTAGGAGTTTGAGGGCAAGTCTACTTGAGAGTGTTGAGTTCATGTTGTTTTGTTATAGGCGCAAATGATGTAACATTAGTTGTTGGGATGTGCTGTGGCTTATAGTCTGTTTAAACTGCAGCATTTGCTGTTGTCAGCCAAACCAATGCTGCTTTCAGTCTTTTTTGTTTAAACGAACAAAAAAGCACACTTTCACTTGAAGAGTAGTTACATTTCATGTGAATACTTTTCTCATAGTGAATTGCTCTGTCTGCCTTGTGTAAGAGCTCTCCCATCACATCTGAATCCCACTGTGAACTTCTTAAAGTGTTTCCCACTCCTCCCTGCCTCAAGATTTCAGTGGTGGGGTTCTTTGCGGCATCTTTAAATGGATATTATATTTTGGGACTGTGACTGATGGTGTTCATATTCATAAATGCCTTTCAGATAAAGATTTTGGTGTTAGAAGCATTCATGAATAACTTAATAGTATATATATAATGCATATGTAACATTAGTAATGTCCTAAAAGGAAGAGCGGATACAACTTGATCAGACTGCTGCTCAAGCTATTGCAGTGTGCACGCTGCCTCAGATCCAAGCAGAGACAAGATACCTGGGAAAACACTGGTTAAATGATGAGAGAAAACAGTAGTGTTTTGTTTTGTTGGTTTTTTTTTTTTTTTTCTCTCACTTTAGAAAATGTAGAATTGAATGTCAGGTACTTCAGGGTGAGGTGATTTGTTTGTTTTGACTAGGAGGAGAGCAGAAGTGGTGGTGATACTGAGTTTACAAGTGGGTGTAAGAATATTAATTTTTCCACTTCTGCTTATGGCAGGAATGCCGAATTTTAAGTATTCTTTTACACAAGACATTGAAAGAAAGAGCAGGAAACAGAAAGAGGGTTCTCAGTTACCATCTGTGGGCAGGGTAGGCTTTTCTGGGTCCTACCTTAATGGTTAGGCTGTCTGTCTAAAGACCAGTATTGAAAACTTGGCCCTACTGAAATCATTAGCAAACCTTCCGTTGGTTGTTTTAATGTGCTCACAAGGCACATAATAGGCAAGAACTCTTACGAAATGCTCTGTTCTTACGAAGCCTGATAGTACATGTGCAAATGAATCAGATACTGACACAAGATAGGCACCTATAATAAAGGGCTTATAAATTATAATATTACTGTGGACTGAAGCAAGGAACAAGACTGAGGTATTTTGAGGAACTGCAGATCTATGCAAAGTTTAAATGAAATGTGGCAAGTTGAAGAGGAGGTGCAGAATCAGAAGTAAGAGGCAGAATCCATTCAGGCTTGCCTGGCAGAATATGGCAGTAAAAAATAGCATGAGCAAACACTAGCTAAATTGGTAAAGGGTAATGTGTATATTGGGAGTAAAATAGCACTAGAGAAAAATTGGACAATTCTGTAAAGGAGGAGGGGAAAGGAAACAAATGGATATTGATGACTGCAATGGCACTAAAATAAAATTTTAAAAGTAATTAAAACTTTGCAGTACGGCATGTAATAAAATTAAATAAAGGCATAGAAGATGACATGAACAGTGGGATTGAGTGCACCCTCAGCAAGTTTGCCGATGACACCAAGCTGTGTGGTTCGGTTGGTACGCTGGAGGGAAGGGATGCCATCCAGAGGGATCTTGACATGCTTGTGAGGTGGGCTGATGCCAACCTTATGAAGTTTAACCATGCCAAGTGCAAGGTTCTACACCTGGGTCGAAGCAATCCCAGGCACAGCTACAGGTTGGGCAGAGAAGAGATTCAGAGCAGTCCTGCAAATAAGGACTTAGGGGTGATGGTCGATGAGAAACTTAACATGAGCCGGCTTCAGTGTGCGCTCGCAGCCCAGAAAGCCAACCGTATCCTGGGCTGCATCAAAAGGAACGTGACCAGCAGGTCGAAGGAGGTGATCCTGCCCCTCTACTCTGCTCTCATGAGACCTCACTTGGAGTACTGCGTACAGTTCTGGTGTCTTCAGCATAAGAAGGACATAGAGCCATTGGAGCAAGTCCAGAGGAGGGCCACGAGTATGATCAGGGGTCTGGAGCACCTCCCGTATGGAGATAGGCTGAGAAAGTTGGGGCTGTTCATCCTGGAGAAGAGAAGGCTGCGTGGAGACCTCATAGCAGCCTTCCAGTATCTGAAGGGGTCCTACAAGGATGCTGGGGAGGGACTCTTCATCAGGGACTATAGTGACAGGACAAGGGGTAAAGGGTTCAAACTTAAACAGGGGAGGTTTAGATTGGATATAAGGAAGAAATTCTTTACTGTGAGGGTGGTGAGGCACTGGAATGGGTTGCCCAGGGAGGTTGTGAATGCTCCATCCCTGGTGGTGTTCAAGGCCAGGTTGGATGAGGCCTTGGGTGGCATGGTTTAGTGTGAGGTGTCCCTGCCCATGGCAGGGGGGTTGGAACTAGATGATTTTAAGGCCTTTTCCAACCCTAACTATTCTATGATTCTGTGTGAGAGTGCACACATCATCTGTTCATGGTCGTACCTGCCCACTGGGTTTTAGAAGCATGTGATAAAGTTATAGTGATGCTGTCATTTTCAGTACATGCTAGAGAGCAGATGTGGAGTGGTTGGTGGTTGATCCCTACAACATGAAGAGGCTAATACTCATCATGCTCATCCTGTCACCCAAAATTTGTCTTTGAAAACAGTTGGAGCTGATGTTAAAGAAAATATTTAAGTTTAATAAAAGTTAAAGGAGCCTTCAGATGAGATTATAGTATGTATTTATCAACTAACAACTCTAAACTTTTCAAAATGTTGTGGGTGAAAGAAACTCTTGTTATCTTGTTACAAAAATGAAGTTCAAAAAAATGCCAAAGCTAGAAACTGTACATGCATTAAAGTTGGAAAAAGTTCTAATTAAATTTGTACCCACTGGAAGAGCAGCTGTGTATGGCTCCAGGTCTTTCTCACTGTGCGCCGTTCTGAAAACAAAACTTGTTCTTTTGTGAAGAGTTTTCAATGGTATTGATGACGGTCATATTAAATTCTAAAATCAGTCTCTAGTGAAGAGATTTTTCCTTTTTTACAGATGGGAAACTGAGGCATTCATTGCTGTAGGAAGTTTGAGTGGCCTGTTCATGGTGGAAATAGGTTAAATTTTCTGAAACACAGAGCTTCTGAAACACCTTCAAAGCGCATCTCTCATCAAATTCAACAGTAGCTGCAGTTGTAGATACACAGTATAACTTGCAATTTAAATCCCATTATTTGAAGTCTGGAAATGAGGGATGTGTTAAATCTTGAAACTTCATAGTGAAAAACTGGCAGATGCAGGTATAGACTCCAGTTCCACCTGAGCAGCATACAGCTACCTTAATAGTAAAACCATCTTCTGCTGCATTCACTACTCATAAACTGAAGCATTCAGTCTTCCGGCACACAACAGCTCTGTGACTCCATTGCTCT
Source organism: Psittacula echo (assembly GCF_963264785.1). NCBI lineage: Eukaryota > Metazoa > Chordata > Aves > Psittaciformes > Psittacidae > Psittacula > Psittacula echo. The sequence continues at coordinate 43,002,163 of NC_137738.1, forward strand.
TGGCTGATCCCCTAGAGCAGGCCCATCCGCTGCCTGTGCAAACAAAAGCGTAACTATGTATTTAAAGACTGATACAGTTGTATCTGTGAAGGAGACTCATTTAATGTTGCAAGGGCAAACTTAATTCTAACTGCTCTTACCTTCTGCAGCGGTAATATTTGGTAAACCAAGGGAAGAGCTAGCTGTTTGGTTTTGCTTTGCCTTGCAGAAATATGTTGACAGCCACTGAATCTCTGGTAGATGTCTTCACCTTTAGCTGCACTGCACAGATGGTTGGGATCTAATCTAAAGAGAGTAAGGAAAAAACAGTGGTAAGTTGACACCCTCTATAGGGACTGGCCAGCGCAGGGGTGAGATGTACTTCCTCACTGGATGTCTTCTCCAACTGTAAAGATGATCAGAGGACTCTATTGTTTTGTCCTCTCCCTAAGACCTTGGAGGGAGGAGGGAACAGGCACCACTGACAGCTAGGGTGGATCTCTCTGGGTTGTCCCAGTAATTTACCTAGAGATACTTACTGCTTTCTGTCTCGCTCTCTCATATTCAGTATTTCCAGTCCTTGATCCTGATGCCTGACTTGCAGTGTCCACAGTAAGTTTGGGGTATGCCTGTGTCCAGTGACCACAGCCCCCCTGGTTTCAGAGTTGTGTGAGTCACTTACAGCCCTTGGTGGCTTGAATTACAGCAGTGTCTCAGGCTCTTTATCCTACCTCCTCTCTGAAGTGGACGGATGTTACCTGAGGGAAAGAGAAGCAGCTGACCTGGAGAGAACACAGGGAAGCCAGGAGACAGCAGGCTGGTGAGGAGAAGGGAAGGGAGGATAAAGTGGCAGTGAGGCTCAGTCTCCTAATATACACAATAAAAACCCTCCACTGCTTGGAGGTCAGTAGTCCAGAGGACAGAGACTCTTCAGCCTGTATCCATGTCACCTTCTGACCTTGTTTCCTCCTCTTCCTTTCAACTCCTCATGCCTCACTTCTGTTTCTGATGCTTTTTTTAACCCATTGTCCCTATTCCTTTGTCCGGCAAATTTGAGGCTGCCTCTGTATACCTTGTAACTCCTCTCATGAAGTCTCACTGTGCTGCTCTTCCTGCCCTGCTCCTCCTGGCCTGGTGACATTCGGGTGCTCCCATGTTGCCTTCACAAACATCCAATGTCACCCTGGCAAGTTAAAATTCTCTGCCCCTCTGGTATTCAAGAGGTATTTTGAAGTGTTTTATGTAAGAACATAAACGATGTATTTTTCTGTGACCTCATTCTAAGACATAGCTGAACTGTTTCTGCTGAATTTTCCAGAGGATTTCAGCCTCAGGCATACATATGGCCTGGAAAATTTCAGCCTAAATGCTCAAAGCTTGGCAAAGTTTATATGCACCTGAAAGTAGTCTTAATAATGGAAAGTGTCGGACTTTTAGCTGTGTAGCTATCTGCATTGTGTATAATTACATTTAAGTACTGAATGTGCAATAGAATATACTACAGTCAAAATTAATTAAAACTGAACTTGAATAAATGTTGTTACTGGAGTTGAGACCTAGCAATAATACCCTGAAATGGAAGATGATGACAATGAACAGTGCTGTTTGGCTTCATGAGGGTCTTGTGGAGGAAAGACAAGACTTACTTTGAACAAGGATTTATATTTGAGAAGATAAATATGACAGGCGGTGCAGAGGATTGACATTAAGACACAGAAATAAACATAGATAAAGTATCTTGGTCTACAGGAGGAAATTCAAGTTGTCCTCTGGGACCCTCCAAGAAGGAATCTCTAGTCCATCTGCTAAACCTTTGTGTTTGCGTTGCTTTTAGTTAAAAGTGTGGTGAGAGTGCATGATTGTCTAAAGAAAAAACAAAGAAAAGAAAAATGAGAGTGCTGTTACGGGTCAGGTGGCCTGAAATGGTTGGGGAACCATTGATTTTGGAAAATATGAAATATAAATAGTAAATTACTATTGGTTGAAAAATAGAAACTTCTGATCTGGCCACAGAACAGACAAATAATAAAGGGAAACTTGCTGAGTAATACTTGCCAAAATTAGAAATGAACGTGCGATTTGCTATGGTGGCAAAAAAGGGCAGTCCTCTTCTGAAGTGAATGGAAGTATTGTGTGAGGATGATGTGGTTATCATTTTACCTCCTCACATGTAGTGTGTCCACGTTTGGAATATTTTATTTGACTTCGGTGAATTCCCTGGCAAATCGGTGTTGGTAAAGGTGTGGAGAGACAGTGAAAAAGTGGGAAGGTTTGAGTTTTTTGCTTGCAGGAAGGAAAGAGTAAACAACATGCAGTAGTTCGTTAAGCAGCAGCTGCTTTGGAGAGCATATACTTTGTGTGTAATAAAAAAAAAAAAAAGTCATGATGTGTTATTAGTACAAACAGCAATAATGACAAGAAACAGGGATGGGAGGGGGGAAATGTAATTCATTGTCATAATAACTATTGCATCAGAATCTAATAGCCAGAAAGGACTTGTAGAGGCTGTGTTGCATAGGGGGCTTTAGAATTAAACTGGTCACAGTACAGTGTAGGAAAACATGTACAAAATGTGCTATGGGAAGGAATCCTACTTCTCATGGGGAGGTGCGGGCTGGCTGGGTGAATTAATAGATCTTTTCATTGAGAGGAGGAGGGGGTGTGGGATATGTCTCTTTCAGGAAGATGAGATTGTGATAGGTTTTTTAAAAGCTCCTTCCCTCCCCCCTTTCTTCCATGAATATAACCGGCACTCGGGAATTAAAAACTGGATATCATATTAACAATACAGTGCTGCGCTTGACGAAGTACGGTATTTTTTTCTGGTTCAGTTAGTCCTCAGTAATAAAACATGAGAGTAATACCGCACAATGGTTGACACCTGTCCTGAAACTGTTACAGTGCTTGGTAAGTGCTGCCAAAAAGTCTAAAAATAAAACTTCCCTCCCTTGGCTCCCCTCCCCCTCCCTCAGTGGCTGCTGTTTGGATTTTCTGAGGTCTGTTAAGGAGGTGAATAAACTTCCATGTGAAATGTGGGTTATGACTTGCCTTTTGATCTGGAAACTTACTAATGCACATGATAGCAATATGAAAGCACTGAAATATGGTGTTCTGTATGCATTCCGCTTCTTGGAAGTTTTCTTTCCACTTTCTTTTTTCTTTTTTTTCTCCCCAAGGTACGAAACAGATGTTTTCTCAAGGTTGAATGTGTTGTCCACTACTTAACTACTTTTGTCTCTTTTGATACACTCAGTTTTCTTTATGTTTAAACATTAAAGTCAATGATGCTAATTGGTTTACAACAGCATACTTAATTATTTCTTAAGTTTATTGTGCATTTTTTTTGCTTTTTTTGTAGGTAAGAGAAACGTAAGTTTGAGTGCAAAATTATTATTATTATTATTATTATTATTTTTTAAAATGCAGTGGAAGTCCTAAGCTCACCATTCAAAACCTCACCTAATTAGTATAAGAACCAGAGTATGGTACTTTGCCTATTTGTGTGTCAAGTCAATATATGATGTATAGAGCATTGAGAAAACATATGTACAGTCTGCCCGGGGTGAGTGTAACTGTTCTGACCTTTTTCTTTCCACACCTTAAAGTGTTTCTTGTCTTGTGTTTAACAACAGGGCAGCCCAATGGATCCGATGGTCATGAAGAGACCCCAGTTGTACGGCATGGGCAATAACCCCCACTCTCAGGCGCAGCAGAGCAGCCCCTACCCCGGGCAGTCCTACGGCCCTCCTGGCCCCCAACGCTATCCCGTGGGAATGCAGGGCCGGGCCGCGGCAGCCATGGGAGGAATGCAGTATCCACAGCAACAGGTTTGTGGAGGATTTCTCTGTTACTTTGATTTCCCTCCTCTCCTTCGCTTCCTTTCTGACACTATGGTAATAGAGGGGGTGCAAGGAGAAGAAATCAGAAATAAGTATTTCTCCCACAGAAGGGGGGTGAAAGGCTGTTTAAAAGTAAATCTATTATGTTGACAGTGTGAATGTGTTCTGAAACCCCAGAGTCAGAAAAGAGTTTAGTTTGTTGCTGGTACTTCTTGCAGAGAGGAGTATGTCAAATGCAGTCAGTTTTCCTTTTTGCTAGTTGATATTGTTTAGCCTTGTATATATTTTGTATGTTTGATTTTAAAATTGTCTTTCTGTCCAACTTAGATACCTTTAAATGTAAGATGAAAGCTAGAGCTGACACCAGTGCTGCAAGACTAGTGTTGTCCAGTGTATACAGAAGTGGTACATCTTTATATCAGCTGTTGTTGTGGTGGGCTTTCTTGTGTCTTATTCCCCTTTCCCCCTTACAGAAGGAGCCTGTAGCTTTTCCTGCTTTTTCGCCTTTGCCAGCTCTTTAAAGTCAGGATATTTATTTATTTTATATCAGAGGACAAAGAAATGTAAGAGTTTCCTTTTATCTACTTGGATTTCACTGTTGATGTGACCTTTTCTGCCTTTTTCCTCCCCTTTCAAAGAAGGTCAATTCCTATGTTCATACCACATACTAAGAAAGATACAGTACTTTTCTGGGGGAGAAGGGGTGTGGGTGTGAATAAACCCAGATTATCAAGAACTTATGTTTCACTAATTTTGTTCTTAAAATCAGGAATGTGAGTGTAGGCAATGGGAGCTCTCCACTTTTTTGTGAGCACAACAGAGTAATAACTTGATCATTAAAGGGAAAGAACATTCATTTTGTGCAACTGACTAGTTGCAATTAGCTTTTTTAATGTCATTTATTGTTTAATATAGAGAAGATAAGAAAATCTTGCATTCCCTGGCAGATAGGTGTCTGGCTAATTCTTGTTATCACTCGTCTACCAGGGCAGTTAATTAGATAACTGTATCCAATATAGTAGTTGAGTGAATAGTACCAACAGTCTTCATTTTTATTCTTTTCTGTTGTTAAATAGATACTTATAAGGGAGAGGTTGTTTGGTTTAGAAATATCAATGTATTTGGTTGCTGGATTCAGACAGCAAAGTGTTTTGTCAGTCATAAAAGGAGGAGAAACTGAAAAAAGGAGGCTTTATTTTTCTCCCTGTGGCTGTAGCCAAAATGAAGTTATTAAAATGTATTTTTAATTTTCAAATGAGTTCTTGTGTGCTGTGTGGAGAGGGGTGTTGAATTTTCACTGCATTTGCTAATTGCTTGATAATTGTAAATTACCCATCAGCAGGCAGTGACCTGGCACAGTGATTGGCTGCTGGCCCTATCCGTCTTCTCGCAGCATTAATGTAATTGGCTGAGCAGCAGCACAGTTCTGAGCACTAATGCTCTTTGGGGAAAAAGTGAGAGGATAATTATGACATTGAATTTTTATTGAACGGACATCACCACCTAGGCATGATTTTGTTTTGGACAGCCTCCAAAGCTTCGTGTGTTTGGTTTGTGAACCTCTAATGATCTGAATCCAGTTCTTTTCATATTGCTCATATATTACCACCTTTCTACAAAGGATTAAAATGCAGGAATGCAGGTTTGTAAATTGAATTGCCAACTTACCAGCTGAGTGGTAAGTTGTCTTTGGCACAGGATGCCACAGTTTGATTCCTGGCTGGATTTTTACTCCTGTGACATGAATATTAAATAAGGAGAGCCTAGCTACACTTGTCAAAATTGGCAGTGTAGCATGTACCTACTTGGAGATATAATGTGCATAAAATAAATAAGATAGCCAGAAGTTTCAGAAGATGAATCTCAGCACTTTCTGGGAATTGGAGTCCTTTACAGTATCGCATTGAATCTTTCAAAAGCGCAAGGCACTTCTGAAAAGTTGATGGTTTAAAAAGTACTGGGCCTTAAACACATACAGTGCTCAGATTTAAGTATTGTGCAGAGACCGCACTGGGTAGATGGATTATGAGGGTGGAAGTGCCACACTGTGGGAAGGGTGGGAAACATCAATGGGAGGGGTTGTTCTTATTTTAAGTTATAGTCTGCTGTTGCCCAAAGATAGCCGAGGGTGTCAGTTGTTTCCGTGGATGAAACGAGCAGACTTTTTGTTAGACTGTGAAGATTTTTGAAGAAGACCTTGAAATGTTAAGTCTGGCTCTTTGTCAACGAGTGTTGTGGCTTGAGGTTAGAACTATGGGACTTGACAATTTAACTTGCAGGCTCTGCTGCAGGATGCTGCAAATGAAGAAATAAAGATGAAAAACAGCACCCTAAATGTCCAGCTAAAATTAATGGAAATGGTAGAAATGAAGATAATTGCCTAGATGTAGGTAGTTGGTCTGTGTCATATTGCAGCAGAGAACAGTGTATTCCAGCCTGCTGCCCAGAGGTGAAAGAACTTGTTTCTAGGAAGAGAGGCCTCTGGCATAAGCAGTGAAAGATTAAAGAGGCTGAAAAAGTGCTATCAGTTGCAGTCATTCTGCATATGTGCAGCACAGGTGTCAAGCATCGCCTGGTAAGTTGATGCTTCATACCAAACATAAGGTGCAAATAAACCCCCAAATTTTCTTAATATTCTTTGTAGAAATCTCAGGATATTGAAGAGAGAATGGCAAGTATGGGATATGTTCTGTGACATGGCTGCAGAGGATGCTGTGAAGAGAGAAACCAGATCTCCTAAGCATTTGAGCTTGAAACTGATCTTTCAAGAGTTACCCATGACGACCCCTAGAACAAAACACTAAGCCTTATATAAGGGGCAGAATTTGAAATGTCATCTTTTTGCATTACTCGCTAATACAACTAGAGATAAAGGGGTTGAAATATATATGTGGGCATGTAGGAAAGAGGTAAAACTGTGAGGAAGCTAATGGTAACCTGAGTTTTTCTCGTTCTTCTCCAACACTTGACAACAGAGATCCAGATTTATCATGTGAAGATGGGTGGTAGCTTGTTGTGACAAAATGCTAAGCAATTTGAAGAATGTAGCAGCATTTTGTTAGATTTTAAGGGCATGCCCAGATAGCTTAGTGTGTCAAATAAATATATAAAGCATTTGGGCTGATTTGGATAAAATTGTCTTATCGGGTTAGGAGATTAAAAATCACATTATTCTGCATAATACACATTTTACATATTGCCTGTGTAAAACGGGAAATGTAAGAAAGAAAAGTGTTAGTAAAAGAGTTATATACTTAATTTATAAGATTGCAGACGTGACAGTTTGTCTCTTTTGTCAGTAGGCATAAATATGTATGGTGAATGAATTACTCAAAAAGAGATTTTTATGTCGTTTGGAAACTTTTGAGGTTTTGTTTCTTCCCTGTCATCTTTCAGTGGGAGGGGAGGAGGTAGGGAAAGCTGGGAGCAAGATGACCTGTGCCTGTGTTGTCAGCTTTCAGCATGATTAAAACACGAGTTGCAACAAGGCCGGTGGTTGCATCGCAAGGTTTTTAAATGCTGGTCTTGCATGTAAAACTTAATATTGCTATCTCATCATCTCAGGTACTCTGTCTCCTGGCTTTCATGGTATGAATGTAATTTTAGGATTATTAGCGCTCCTTACCCAGGACTTCACAGAGATTGCAGTATGTATGTAAAAACAGAAAGCAGAAAAACACACTTTCAGGTTTAATTTTCGGCTTCTAATCTCTTAGATGCTTCTTGGAATTACGAAGAGGTGATGTCAAAATTGAAAATCCTAATAAGCAGGAATGCTTAGCACCTGCAAACTTCAGGCTTGATTTTGCAGTACATTTCACTATAGTGTGAGTAATAAGAAGTGATTATAAAGGCAATAATTATGTTTTCACTTAACTTTTTCTTTTCCCATCCACCCCCAGGCTTTGGGCCTCAGTCAAGCAAGCGATGATGCCCTATTCAGTTCAGTTGCCCTGCCAAAGTGTTTCTGTGCTTTAGTGCTGTATGCTATAGGAAAACGTGCTACTTTGTGAGAACATTTCGCTAAAACTAGAAATATCTCAGAGTACCAATTAAAAGTGTTTTGTTTTGTTTTGTTTTTCTGCTTTTGCCTAATGGTGTTGCTTTTTCATGTTAATAACCTGTGATAGTTTATTTTGTGCTGAATTTCATTAAGCTTAAAAATCAGCTCCTTGAAATACCCACATATAGGTTTTGAAAATTTTCAGTAAAGTCTGAAGGCTTGGATTTATGAATATGTTTGAAAGAATTGAATGCTGTGATGTGCCTGTTTAATCAGATGATCATTGCCTAATTGATTTTTTTTAGCATTCATTAAAATTCCTTGTGTACTTGATGGACTGGAACAACAACTTATTGTGTAAACAGAATTGTGTTGCTCTAATGCATAGTAAATTCTTTATGAAAGATAGTTGTGTGGATATGTACTATAGCCATTCCTAATAGCTGTTCAAAATGCACTGTTTCAGTACTGATCATGCAGTTGTCTTAGTGCCTTGAGCCTGCTTGCAGTAAGTCAGTTATGAGGCTTGAGCCTCCATCTGTTCTTTCTCTCTTTTTTTTTTTTTTGCTATAGAAATACCGTAAGATAAAAGGCTGCTAATCACTTGTCCCTTTAACGTTATTTATATATATATATAATGTTCTTGTTTTGCAGAATTCAAAAATAAGTGTTGTCAGTGTCCTCATGGTTTTAAGAGCGGAACTGTAAATATTCAGAGAAACACTCTTTTCCCCTCTCTCCTCCCTTCCCCCCCATTTTTTTAATGTACAGATTATTTCAAGGATTAAGGAAAATATGCTGCTTTTTTTTGTCTTATATGGCAGGTTTCAACTTGGAGTAACTTTTTGTTAAAGTGACAGAGTTATAAAACCTCTGGGAATGTTCAGCAAGGATTTTTTTTTTTTGTAATGGAAACTGCAAGTCAACCAGAACTATAGCAGAATCAGTGTGATTACCTCATTTAGGAAAGGGTTTACAGTGCTCATATTGGGTAATGTCCCGGATTGGAAACATCGAATTTAGGCCAAGGAAATCAATTGGCTGTTGGTTTGGCAGGTAGAGTTTTAAAGCGAGCAAACACAAATGTGTGTTTACTACTGGTTGGTTGGCTGGTTGCGTGTGTGTCACTTTCTGAAATCATTTTAATTCTAGAAGATTGATGTATGCCAAGAAAGCGAGGCTTACTGTCATGTTTTGCTTTGAACCATTAACTTAAAATGTGGCACATACAGTGCATGCTTATCAAGTGGTATGTTTGTACATTTTTGTGCTCCTAAGCAGCTTTTAGCACAGTTGATGTTAGTGTTGGTTAAGGGAGCAGACACAGAAAATAAGCATTGTTTTCGTTTCTTAGCCTATTTATTTTGCAAGAACAGAGAATCAATCAATATGATTGAGTCTCAAAAACAACCAGTGGAGGACAAAACATTAAGATGTGTTGCTTTTTCTTAAAGATTGATAGACTCATTTCATACACACACATAAAAAAGGATCAGCACGTGCATCAGAAGTGCATTTTTCCAGAGGTTTTTTTTTGTTTAACTTGGTTTTCTTTGGGGGGGGGGGGTTGTTTTTATTTTGGGTCTGGGTTAGTGGTATTTTGGTGGGGTTTGTTTGGTTGTTGGCTTTTTTGGGTTTGTTTTTTGTATTTTTGTTTGCTTGGGTTTTTTGGTGTGTTTTATTTTGGGGCTTTTGTTTTGTTTTGCTTTTTTCCCCTGGGCGTTTATTTGAAGCTCTCTCTGGCAGATTGTGGATTTATAATTCCTGGAAAGCAGGAAGTTTGAAACTCTTAAAGATGAGTATTTTTCTAACTACTTTTTCTATTAAAACCATGTAAATACTTTGAATTAAAATAATTCCTCAATAAAATATTATTTCAATGACATATCTGCTATCCTGTTTAATTGCTATAAACTGATGGGGGGAGGGGAGGAATCAATCAAATAAGTAGAAGAACTTCCTGGAGAGTGTGAAGTTTGAATCCTTCCTTTTATGAATCAGAAAAGGGATGAGAAGTCACAGTTGTTTGTCTTCCTTGTAAGGTCATCTTAAAGAATGGATCTTTTGATGGTCAATTGTTAATAATTGCAAAGAAAAGTTGCTGCTCTTTGTCATGTAAAGAAATGGGATTTTTAAATTTCAGATTTGGGAAAATGCTAAATAACGTTCATGTGCAGATTGTAGGAAAATGTTTAGCATGGTTCTTTCTTTGGCTATACTAAGCCTCATTGACTAAATTGAAAAAAAGGCTGCTACTTTAGTTCATGCCAGGATAAGGCTTTATGTTGTATTGTCTCCTTTAGAATTATCCCTTCTATTGAGTGTAATTCACTCTGTAGAGAGAGGTGTGCAGAGATTACAGATAATGGCGGAATCAAATTTGACATAAGTTTGAGATCTTTTTGGTAGTTTAGCTCGTCATCTTAATTCTGGTCATCTGAGATTGTTTACTGAAGAAAATCCCTAAAGTAGCAGAATTGCATTATTATGGAAAATAGAAACATTTCAGTAGCTTATATCATTTCTTTGAAACTGTGGAAAAAATGTAGGTTGAAAAAGAAGAACTGATCCTTCAGCTGGTGAGAGAAAGCTTGGAAATGAGACATTTGTATCTGTTGAATTACTGTGTACTGACATTCAGTAAATGCTAATTTTTACATCCATCCTGGAGCAAATGGCAGTCTAGATTTGTGTAGAAACTGTGTAAGAATCATCAACGTACTATGCTGAATAAAATGTATTTTTGATACTGCTAAATGATTGTACTTCAGTTAGAATATTTAATAGCTGTAATCACATTTGTTATTCTGCTTGGAAGTGGGGGCATGAGAGAGGAAAACATGCAAACCCTGTGTGTTCGTGTTCTGAAAAAGGTTGCTGTTAAGGAAGCAGCAGTTATTTTGTTGTTAAGAACTTGGTTTGCTAGCAGTATTAGCTGTCATTCTGCACTGGAGTTTAGGCAGGAAATAGATTTTGATGATCAGAAGTGGCGAATAGAGGGCCGTTCATTGCTTTGCTAGGAAGATACAAAATCATTTACTTATGAACAGCTCATTTTACATGAAAGCAGGAGACATGAGTTTATTTACATTTGAAGTAAAATAAGCATCTTGCTTTAAGAAAAGACTACTGTATTACTCTATTCAGCAGCTGCCATATAATGACTGTGCCAGGAGGGTTTTAAAGTGTAGGTAAGGAATAATTAACTGTTACTCCTAATATTATAGTCATAGTAGTTTTCTGTTAATAATATTCATCAAAGAATAATTGACACGTGAAACTACTGAAATGACATCAGACCCATCATGTGCACGCACAGTAGGATTTTTGTAATCATACTTCCTGTAATGCTCCCCGGGGGCAACTAAGCATTTTTTCAAATTAATTTTTTTAAGTCTTGGTATAAGTTTCTCAGAAGATACTATCAGTTGTCCATAAATTTGAATTTACTTAGAGGAAGCAAGGAGGGAATGGAGTTTGCTTTTTTAAAACTAGAGTGTGTTTCCCATAGCTGAAAATAGGGCTGAAGATAAGAAGGTGAAACCCATCTGAAATTAGTGGTAAATTTGCTGTGACTTCAGTGGATCTAGATTTCGCTTGGGGGCCATGTTGTTGCGGTGGGTGACATGTATTTAGTTGGCAGCAGCGTAGGCAGAATCAGCTTTCAAAGTCAATTGAAGAGAACTTCAGAATGAGCCAGGTCAATACCCTTCACTTTGGTGACCGTGGGACAGGTAGCTTTCTTCTTGGAACAATAGACCTTTCAAGAAATATCTAAGTATCTCAAGATTGGACTCCTATTGCTACCAGCATCTTTTTTTTCTTTCTTTCTTTCTTTTTTTTTTTTTTTTTTTTTTTAAGCTAAGAATTGTTAGATTTAGTTTCGGCAAAGTTTAAGTAAAAATTAGTTCTACAGTAGCATAGTAAGTACTGCAGAAAGTCAGAACCATTTTCCACACCTTTTTAATGTAGTTAGTCTTAAATGGCATGAGTCCCATGCAGTTTAAACAAAGCTTTTGTGGCATCCTGCTTCAGTTTTGTATGTTTTATGACCTGAAGCATTAGGACCTTTGTGGGAGTAGGTGAGTTATTAAAAATACGTATATATATATATATATATATATATATATATATAAAAGATTTTTATATGTTTCAGACTATTAACATTCTCTGTGGTTAGTTTTGTCTAAAACTCTAGTTTGTTTATACATATATATTATATTGATCCTTACAGCTATACTAACTGGGCACATATAAAGATCCTAATGTAAATACTTCAAGCTTTTAGTTTTTTGTTATTTTTCAAGACTGATGAAAGAAAGATTTAAAAACTTAAGGAGTAACTGAAAGATATAGCTTATTTTATTTTTGTAGGCTTTTATTCTTTTTCTACCTTGCATGACCCCATTTTTGGGTGCTTCTCTGATACTTGCACTTATTCATTGCTTTGCCTAAAATAGAACAAATGTGTTAAATGCTTGCTTCCTTGTTGATAAGTATTTGATCTCTGAATCTTATAATGTGTTTTGGGGGTGGGGAAGAGGAGAAAATCAGTGTCTGTTTTATTTCTCTGCATGCTCCATCCTTTTATGGACGTTGTTTCTTAGTAATGGCTTTTTACATTTCTGTGTTAAGAAGAAGGCACATAAAGGGCATAAATGCACAATATTAAAAAGTGTATTTGAATCTAAGTATATTTTGAATTCAAATACACATTGAATTTGGCTTTGGTATATATATCAAAAGCACAAATTACACTTGCTGTTGGTTTGTTTCACAGAAGAGTGATGAAGAGATTTCTGCATGCTTCTTGGCAAACTGTAATATAACTTGTCTTTTGAGACAAGAGTCCAATCAAAATAAGCAAGGTTTATATAGCTACTTAGGGAAGATGTAGTTTTAATTACAGAAGTATCATTCCTTATCTTGAGTCTATGTACATACATGTGTTTAACAGCCAGTGTTTTACAGGGCAGGTTAGCAAAACTGCCTTCTTCTTTTCACAGGATTCTCTCTTTCTCCAAACTGTTTTGTGCTGTGCAGGTGGTGCTCAGTAAAAACAAATACGTAAGAGTCCATGCCAAGAGCAGGTTGAGCCTGTGCACAGAGGAAGCAAGCAGGGCTGCTCAGCAAGGCTTTTTGCTCCTCCTGCCCCTTTTTGAATAACTCCACTGCTCACCTCTGCTGTCCATCCTAACTTTCCCAGCTGGCAGGACTGAAAATTGGCACGTGCGTTAGCTCTTCCACCATACTGGAGAGTATTTAAAAGGACAGATGCAAATTGAGTCGTTTGTGTTTTTCATTGGTTTCATTTTATTGCTGGTTGGCAAAACTGAAAAATATCAGCAGCTAGATATCCCCCTGCAGGTTTGGGAAGTGTGTACTTAATAGATTTATGGCCCTTTTACATTTGGAGAGCTGTTCTAGGGAGGAAACTTATTTCTAAAATGAACCTTAAGTTCTGCAGAAAATGATACTTGAGGCCTTGCGTTCACCAAGGAAAAGATTGTACCTGATGCTGGAGAGCAGGCAGGTGGGTTTTCAGTCCTCTGAGGTTTTGCTGTGGGAAATCCCATGTATCCTTCTCAAATTGAGGATTGTTTTATGACCTGAGTTAAATTTGCAGTGTTGCAGCAAGTGGTGAAACATAGATTCAGTAAATGCCAAGACTGTATAGGTACTTGGCCTTTCTTTTTTGATTTTACACATTACAAGAAAAATAATGTTGCTTTAGGCCTGTAACATAGGGGTTACAAGAGAGCATTACCACAAAAAGTAATTGAAGAATATGCAGGGAAAGATCAGATATACTTTGCATGTATTCAGTATAGGCTTTTTCTTCCTTCTTTCTCTCTCCTGTTCTGTCATCCCATTTTTGTCTTCAACATGTAGAACTGACTAAAAATATATTCCTATTCTTGGTGTGCATTAAGATCCTTTATAGCAGAATAAAAACCTGACTAAATATCAGAACCCTGTGTACATGTGAGTTGCTGCACTTTTAGTGTAGTTGCTCTAGACCTGCTTGCAGGAGCTTTGAGACTTCTGCTTTCTGTAAAGCTGCTTTTTTTTTTTTTTTTTTTTTTCCACCTCCCCCCACCTTTTTTTAATTTTTTCTTTTATTTTTTTCCATGGGGAATAAAGCAGTTTTTAGCCCAGAGGATACAATTAATTAATGTTATGAAACCTGGTTGTAAGACTGTTGTTTATAAGAATGTGGAAAGATGCACACTACGTGTAGTGTTCTGCTTAGTGGAGAAAACATGTTTTTACTTGAAAAATATTTTTGATACATGGACCCATTTTATGTATTCCACTTCCAACCACAGGCAGGAGTGACTGTTTCCTGAATTCTTTCAGGTAATAAATTTTAAGTTTCCTCGTAATTTTTGTAAGTATTTGCTGAAAGAAAGCACAACATGCTTTGGTACATGTTAATCCTGTAGTAATGAAATGCTGCAAATAATAGTTTTTCATTATATTGTGTTTTTTACTGTCTCCGAGATGCAAAATTTCACAGCTTATTAGACATTTTCAGTACCATCTCTGAAAAGAGGGGGATGCAAAGTCTTAAATAATAGAGTTTAGTAAAGGGCATGGAAAGGAGCCTGGGACTAGTAGAGGAGCAGTATCAGCTAGCACTGATTTTACCAGGAATGATCATCCACTTCCTGCATGTCAATAGAAATGCAGGAGAGCACCTTTCTTGACACAGGGGTTGCTGAAACATCAAGTACTGTCTTTTTTTGTAATACTCCCGTGGATGTTTTTTCACAAAGTGGTATCTGTCAGATCTTGAAATATTCTTGCACAGTTCGCTTTGAACAGGTAGCACAGGACAAGTTCTAGCACATAGCTGCTTGACATGGGGCCGCCTACCGCGGGGAAGGAATGCCTTGCTTACATACATCTGAGTTGATGTGCTAAGAACTTTGCCAATCATTTTGCCGATTACATGCTGGGCTGTAAATTATTACTGAACTTCCATTTTGAGTCATGGCTTCTTTTCTTTTTCTTTCTTTTTTTTCCTCTTCCCCCCCCCCCCCCAAGACAATAGCAGTTGGAAATATCGAGGATGCTATTACAATGTGTGATTAGCCTGGAGGTATTTTTACAGAGAATCTAACATAAATCTGTGCATTTTTATTGCTACACTGTCTTTGGCTTTGCAAAGCAATATTTGCTTTCTTGTGTTGCTTTAATAGTACTGTTCATCTAGTAATGCACATGGTGGAGTATGTCAAATTACAATTGAAAACAGATATTGTGAATGGCTCACCTGAAGGATGCAATAAGGATACTAAGACTTAATATTTTCCTTAAAGATATGCCTTTCTTTGTTATTTTTGTATGCTTGGCAATAGATTGCAGCTGATATTTGAACAGGGGTTGAGAGAAGTAGTCTTGTTTTTGTGCACTTGCTGGAGTTCTTTATCTATGCTGTTAACATCTTGTTTTGGAAATTGAGATATTCAGACACCGGAATGAGATATGCTGTGAAAATCCCAGTTGTGCTGAAAAAGGCAGAATGAATTGGGCAATAGGGTCCCTTGAAAGGATGTGAATTCACTCTTGTCCCGTAATTTTTCCTGTGGTTGAAGTCAGTGGAGCAGTTACTGGAGCAAACAACATACAACAGTATATTTGTATGCAATTGCCTTGAGGGATTTTTCTTGTCTTTTCTTCCTTAAGATTCCCTATCTTGGGGCAACTTTCTCTGTTTAGCTGCAGGTGAAATGAGCCTTGCAAATATATGTCAGCTGAAGTATGTGTTTGCCGTTATTGCTATGTTAATATTGTTAGTTATACTATATTTGCTCATGGAAAAATAATGGAAGCCTGAAACTTGTTCTGGATAGAGGTGTTATGGATGCTTTGTTGGTTTTCTGTTTGCTCTTCCTTCTGGGTGAAGAAACTGTATTGCCATATCCCTTTGAAATCCTGTTTGTGTTCAGGAAGGCCACGTCTAGCCATTAGCTTTCCCATAGGTTTACATGCTTTTTAGTGAACTTTGCCTGAGGTTGTGCTGTTCATGTTAATTTTGCTGTTCCGGCTGCAGTTTCCAACTGGAGGCACAGGAGGCTCCCTATTCAGCATAGACTGCTGCTTTCATGGGCAGCAGGAGAGACTACCAGTGCTTCCTGTGGCGACCTGTCCCTTCATGGAGTTACTTAGTGGAAAACTGCAGTCATTCTTAGCTGATCTGTCTCAAAGGTCTTCCTTCTGCTTGTGAGACAGCCGAGGTAAACACAGTGACAGTAGGACTCTGGAAAAAATATGGACCTGTATTGTATATGATACATCTTGATGCAGAAGTCATTTGAGTTGGAGGTATGTTTTGATAACAATTGAAAAAAGGGTTACCCTGTGAAAATAAGTGTGCAAATGCAAATCTTAACAAAAAAACCACAACCAACCAAACCCAAACCAAAATCTTTATCCTGATTGAAGCTCGTGATGGTACGTGGCTGGCTACTGTGGTTTAGTGTCTTTGACTGGACTTAACTTCTTGTCATACCTTTGAACACTCTACAGTACCACTGGGAAGGGAGCCTGTTATTTGGCTGGGCTCCCTCTAGTAGCCTGAGAAGCAATTCGTTGTGGGGTACTTCAGCTTGGGTGGGTGGAAGAGCACTGAACTGGGGCAATGGGGGTAGAGGATGAGATTACAGGAACATATAACTACACATTGAAATCTAAATCATGGTTTTGTGAGCAAAAGTGATCAAGGTACGCAGACATGATGGGAGGGACATCCCCCAATTTTAATTGCCTGTACTCTAAAGCTGGCAGCCAGGGTAATAAACAAGAGGAGCTGAAATTTCTCATTTACAATTATAAATTTCATCTACTTGGTATTGCTTGAAATCTAGTGGGAAGGTTCATGGTATTGGAATGTTAAAATAAATGGTTATAACCTGTGTAGAGAGAATTGAATGGGTAGAAGGGGAGGGAAAGTGGTACTCTATATCAAGAGCAATATTATGTGTTTCTGAATCACTGAGTACTCAAAAGCAAATGATATTAAATATTTCTGAGTTACTGTCCTGGCAGAGAAGGCAGGAGATGGGGGTACCAGCTAGTACTTGCAAGGTACTGCTGAAATAAAGTAGAAGCAGGATGACCAGTCCTTTGAGATGTTATTTACAATGATGAGAGTGGGGGGAGCAGGGACTGAACACCTGCTGCTGCTGGTATTGAAGCCCTTATGAATTTCTGTTAAAAACTCTGTGTGTGTAAATGCAGGTGACAGTTTGTCTGTAAAAGGAATATATCAGACACTGAGGAATTCAAAGGCAGATGAAGAACTGGTCACGAAAGTACAATAGCTTGATTTTAATTATGTTGCATGCATGAAAAAAATTGAGCTCAAATAAGCAACAACAGAAAATCTATCACTATCATACACATATAAGTATGTATCTGTTGCCTTCAGAGGGATAGCAACTCAAAGATGGGAAGGGTCATAAGCTTGGGAGATTTTTTTTTTTTGGTAATGATGCTTGGAAATGGCTTAAAGGTTTGGGGTTTTTTTTTTACTAAATGAATAATTGAGGAAGAATTTAATTCTCTTCTGCTGTTTCTGTCTCCAGCATCTGTCAGGACTTAGAACTAGAAACTTGACTTCTTGAAGCTATTTCTTGTTTCGTTTAATACGAGTGTTTTGAATGTGAATCAAGTTTTTTTTAAAGTGGTTTCTTTAGCTAATGAAGACCCGTTTTAAAAGGAGTCAAATTCCTTCAACTATAAATGAGCACTAATTATGAATTGAAAAAATGATCTGGTAAGAATAAAATGTTCTGTTTACCATTTCTCCAGTGTAATAAGCATGTTAAATTTCAGAACTGAATAAATACTTAAGTACATAATTGCTTAAATAAGTGTGTGTGGACATTTAAATAGGTTTTTTTGGTTAGCAAAAAGACTTGCCAAGTGTAGTGTGAAAACTAGATCTAATAATAAGACAGAACAAAATAGTTACCAGTCAGTGAGACTAAACCTTTCTTAAAAATAGTAACAAAAAAAATAATTAATGCAACACAAGATTCAAATATATTATTCATACTAGATTTTCATGCTTGCCAATTTAAGTGAAGATAGATAAGACCACACTAATATACAATACTTTGAGTAAATACACTGTGTTCTAGGAACCAAAATGCATATCTCACTTACGGGATATTGCTTTCTTCTGGAAAAGCAGTGACAGAGGCGGCTTTGGAAGTCATGGTAGATAATCAGCTGAGTACAAGTTCCTTATGCAATCCTGCAGTTTAAAAGCTTTAATATGGTATTTGGCCGAGTAAAAGAAAGTGATACTGGAAAACTGAATCTGGTTTTTGGTGCCTCAAAATGGCTAGTGGAGATAGAGCTCAGATAAAGAATTAGGATGGCTGCAGTAAACTGGAGTGGTTGGTTGTAAAAATTCCCGCAAACAGAATAACCTTATAGGTTAAAAGGATGTGATTCGGGTGTCTTGGCCTGAATCTGTGTATAACTGAATATGTGGAACAGAAATTTTAAAGAGTAATTTTTCAGTCTAGTGTACAAGTATATAGATAGCATGGGCTGTACTTCCACAGACAAAGAAAGCACATTGACTGAAGAATAATGGCCATGTGCGGATGCCATGTAAGGCTTGCTGTCTCCCTCAGACAGGGCAGAATATCTTCAAACAATCAAAATAACCCCAAAAGATCTGAAAATTAACTTGGTCTTTGAAATACTGAGTGACATGAATGTGAAATCGCTTTCCTTCTGGATTATTCCAGAGTATTTGCTTTTCTTTGTCGAGTTAATCTCATGTTCCAACAATGCGATCAGTTTATTAAACCTGTAGCACATTGTTATGCCTTTGGAAACTGGGAACTTTAATTACTAAAAATAACATAATGTGGTTCTTAATTTTGCAAAACGGAGTGGTTTTTGTGGAGATGGGTTCTGTATGCCTGAGATTGTTTGTTTGCCACCTGGTGAGCAATTTAAAATGCATGTAGAAGATATGAAAATACCTTCTGGAGATGGAAGGCATTCTTTCTTCTTCCAAAAAAAAGCCACTTGTAAACTGTAAGAGTTCAGAAGACACAGACATGCTATTTTGTCTCTTGCTTGGAATCACGAGCAGGAAAATTACCTACGTCCTCCAGAAAAAACTGGCAGGCTGGTCTGTGGGCTGCCATGATCTCCACAGCATGGGCAGGCATGGCTGTGGAAAGCACTAATCAACTGTAACTTATAGGGAAGATGTCTGAGCAGGCGACTCAGGGAATGGGATATACACAAATTTTCCTCCTGAATTTGACTTGCTCCAGTTTTGTAAAGCCCTTTTAAACTCTGAAGCTCTTCTTCCTTTGAGCTGTTCTTTTTTTTGTTTCCCAAACATGTCCCACTGTAGATCATTCAGTGTTTCTCAGAGGAAATAGGTCAGGTGTGGACTTGTAGGGTTTACTGCATCTGTATGAGGGACTTTTGGAGAATTTTTTTTCATTTTATAGTGGTTAGCCATCTGTCTTGATTCTCACTGCTTATTGTGAAATCGAAAACATACAAATAAAGAAGAGTTTACTTTACCAAATTTCCATGTGAGAATGTGTGCAAGTGTATGCATCCTAAGCACTCCTCTGTATCTGTTCTTCTCTGTCTTGGCGTGCTTTGGGATTAAGGGTTTTAATACTGTTTGATTAACAGTTTACTTTCCACAAGGAAGCAAGTTAAACAAATTCATTAAACTATACAGTAGATTAAACTGTCACTTAATCATATCAGTTTAGTCTGGCTCTATTAATAGCTAAAAAATGGCTTTATATTTTTTAATGCCTGGGAGCTATGTTACAATATACTCCAGTTATTTGAGATTGTAACCTCTAGTTCTTCTAGACAAGGAGTAGACAGCTATTACTAATTTTTATATAAAATACAAATCTTCACTTTCGACCTTTTTGGGGTATTTTTGAGAATAAATTAAACTTAATTCACAATTTATTACAATTTCATATGTAAGTTTTGCTTTAAATAGTTCAGTTTTCTTTCAAATTTCTGTAAGCCTAATAAAAAATGTGACTGTAGTTATATATTTATGATAATTTCAGTTGTGTGAGCTT
The DNA here is from genome assembly GCF_963264785.1 of Psittacula echo. Classification (NCBI taxonomy): domain Eukaryota; kingdom Metazoa; phylum Chordata; class Aves; order Psittaciformes; family Psittacidae; genus Psittacula; species Psittacula echo. The sequence goes on from NC_137738.1 coordinate 43,022,085, forward strand.
TCAGTAATGCATGTCTGCTACATACTAATGAGCAAATGAGATAACATGTTAGAGTTGGAATATGGAAAGAATCCTGATAATTAGGGTGCTTGGGTACAAATTTTGACTCTGCTGCTGAACTGTTATGCTAATTTATTATAAAATGCATGATACTTGCAAATAAATGATAAAATACCTACCTGGTGCTGCATATTAGTAGCATTTTATCCAAATAATGTTTGTTGAGCAGAAATGGAGTTCTTGCAAAATATGGAAGTGAAATCCGAGTTTTGAATGTGCTGGAGTTTTAGCATCCTTTGAACAAATGTGCTTTTACACATCAGGTGGAAACACTTATGCTGTAAATGCGGCAATTAATTGCTTTTATCTTGGCACTTTGACACTCTCCCTCCCCTCCCACTTAATAAAGTCTGGTCTTGAAGTCTTTTCAACATCAGGTCAAAATGTGCCTTGTTGCCATCATGAGAAACTGCCCTGCATGAGGGTTCTAGATTAATTTTATTAGTAGGGGGGGTTGATGTATTTAAGGTGAATTTATCCTTAAGATGGTAGCATCATAGGAGAAGGTCTTGAGAAGAGCAGGGAAAGCATTTAAAAAATGAGGATGAGCAGGGGGAGCAGAAACCAACAGATATGCACAGTGGCTGATATGGCCAATGCAGAGAGTCAGGTAGGTGTCTGAAGAAGTGTAGGACAGTGGGCTAACAAAACTGGTGTGACTGCACCAGAGAGGAACGTTGCAGTGATTGTGACAGGAACTGAAAGGGCCGTTGTTGGGGTACATAGCTGTGCAGGCAGAGGTAATTGTTTATTTTGGGTGCTGTTGCTCTGGATGAAGCGTCAAGGCTTTGCAGTAATTAACGTCAGGATTACTGAGGTAAGAGTGCTCGGTGGTGTATGTGGGCGCAGTTAGTTCTACGTTTTCTTTCACAGTTTACTGACATAATACGTTACTGTAGCCGTGGAAAATCAGTCTGCTGGAGTAGGCATGTGCATGTGTGTAGCTTGTTGGAATAGTATGTGTAAAAGCAGTTGTGGAAGTTTTGTTTAGTTTAGCGGGCAAATTGTTTTTCTTTGAGAACACAGCAACTTAAGCATAAAATTTATAGTGACTTTCATTTAGCTGTCAGTGATAGGTTGTCATTTAGTCACGTTTTAGAATGAGTTTCAATCCTGAAGAGATGACCAGCAGAAAAACATCTTTGCCTACTCTATAGATGAGGAGAATGGGGAAAGATGTGTGTGGGCATCCCCTTCCATCAGCCATGCTGATAGTAGATAATTCACCATGTATTTCTGTGCTTTCTCTTCATCTTGTCCTAGTTTTGTTAGATTTTGTCTTTGACATAATATATACATACCCATATATATGTGTGTATATATATGTACACCCCTACAATATATGCACACCCACACCTGTGCATAGATATATATATGCGTACATGTATATGGTGGTATATCTATTTCCAGATCCAGAAACATCCTGACAGCATGGATTCCTGAGCAGTGCTAGGGCACCACTCTTAGTAACGGCACTGTTCTTGGCTCTGTCAGCTGTAGTGATGCTTTAGATGTGGGATTTGCTATGACAATTAAATGCAGACCATGTATAGCTCACAAATCCACCTCTGCCATGACCCCAGATATTGATTTATTTGATTGGACAGTTGGAAAACTATGCAGAATTATCTGTGGAGCAAGCAGCATTTTGAAACCAGTCTGTATTAATATTAAAATGATTTATTGCATCTTATAATCAAAATAATTTGGAGTTTGAGGGTGTATGTGATGTTACATAAACACGCTAGGTATGATGGGTGTTTGAACAAATTTTATGCAGTCTGCTTATTCACTTAAAATTTTCAAAACAAGTATTCAAAAGCTGCTTCATTTAAAAAGACAGAGTTTTCACAGCTTAGCGGGCTGCACATTTAATACCAATGAACTTCAAAGCTTTAGCCAGGACAAGTGCTTGCATCTTTGTATTGCTCCAGAATTTGGCGGTTTAGCTTAGAAGTAAATTGTAAATGTCAGATCTGAAGAAGAGCTTGTGCGACTGTAAATTTGTGTGTGTGGTGGTGGTTTTTTTTTTTCCCCCAGCTATGTTGGTTAGCCTTGTAAGACATTCTCTCCCCCTACACACGCTTCGCTTTATTTATTCCATGTGTGCTGTTATTTGTTTATTTATGTATTTATTTTTAAGTATCGTTTGCATTCCGGTCTAAATGTGCTTGAAAATTACCATCTGCTCTCCTGCTATTTAGATAGGGCATGCTACAACTGAGGTGAAGAGCTGTCACATCAAATATTTTCATTCCAGCTTTCGCACCTTTGATATCGAGTTACATAATTGCAGCGCAGGACCATTTCCAGGGATTCCTTATTTTCTTTTTAACCCTCCCGTGCCTCCTCCCAGTCTTTACTGGATTTTGCTGCCTTTTGAGAGGGTTTCCAGTACAGATGCAAGTTTGTGGATGCTAGGAGGTGAGGGTTCAGCCTGTCAAGAAGGGCCTTTCCTTTTCGTTAAATGCTAAAATGTAGTAGAATAAGCAGGAATAGAAAAACATAGTGTGCCTATTTATGGTGTAAAATGTTTTTAGACAGATAAAACACTGGGGGGGGTGTGTGGGGTGTGTGCATTTGAGGTTGGTGTCTGCGTTTTATTTTCCTTTGGTTATTTTTTTTTTTTCCGCAATTCCCTTTTCTCAAAGTGAAATCTAAACGTGTCAATGACATATGCAGAATATATTTTCTGTAAGGCTGAGGTTGACTCTAGTAGTGTTTTGGTGGTCGTTTATTTGTTTATATTTTTTTTTCCTTGGGTTTTTAGTCTTTTAAGTTCAAGGACTAGGGGAGGTAGAAACTACTCTCAAAATTAGAGGATTATAAAAATGAACAGATCATCTGTATTCACATTGACAGTCACTTTGGGTTGAATGGAAATAAACTGACAGAAGATGGTGTTTGGAAATGAAACATGACAGGAAAGCAGTTAGCACAAACTGCCCAATAATTTCTCATAGTCAGGAAAAGAGCGCCATTAGAGAGCGGGGGTTGTGCCAATAAAATAGCTGTAAGATAAATTAATGGTCTTGCAGTACCAGGCAGTAAATTGGGCGCATGTCATCTGCCCCTTCCCCGCTGGTTAATTCTGTAATGAGAAATAGGATGCTTGCTGGCACAGGCACCAAATTCCAAGTGTTTGTATCTCCTGTGAGGTAGAGTTTATCTACCTTGTTTTGACCTCCTGGGGCTCTGGTGGGACAGACCTCTGTTGACTGCCGTCTGGGTGAGACCCCATGTCCTCTCTGTGGGGTAGCAAGTGGTTCCTCGGTGTGCCTCCCAAGCCATCTTCTCATTCACTTCTTCAGACAGTGACAGTGGTCTTCTGCATGATGTGGGGATTTTTATTTCTGTTACTGAAGTAGTGGATGCAATAAATGTAATTAGTTTTACATGGTGGTTTGTGCATTTTTGTGGGTTACACTGGGGGGATCTTTGCTTTCATTGGTGACTAACTGCATCTTCTCTAGTGCTGCTGGACACCAAGGGGGCTTTAGTGGCAGATTCATGTTGCCAGAGCCTCTTGTGCTTACATGATGCAGGTGTCCCTCTGCTCCATCCATCAGTGCACTCCTTCACTTGCCTGAGCCTGGGGAGTGGGATTGAGGAGCCAGGCAGTGGGACAGAGCTGAGGTCACGAAGCTCAACCAGACCATATGGTGGGAGTAAAATATTTTGCCCCAGCTATAACACCCTTTTTCTTCCCCATTTAAACTTAGGAAAAACCATGCACCAGAGATGCTTCAACTGAAGTTGCACTCTGTTAGACATAACTGTAATGCGTTGTAGGAAACCGTGGTGGTAGCTGTGACCTCAGGTCTGGAAAGGGTGCATATGTCTCCATGGTGTCATCCATATGTGCGCATGCTTGTGTGTACCATGTGCATGCTTCCTTTTGCAGCAGTCTGACAATTCCCTGCCTGTGAAAGCTGCTCCATGGCTCCAAAGTGCTGGACCATGGGTATGGTTGTTAACTTGGAGGGAAGAAATGTGGGATTGTCCTGGTTTGGTCCTATTTTCTGAGCTACACCAGAAAGTTTTATTCCTGCTCACAGGTGTTACTTCATTACTTGAGGTTGAGTTTTTCTTTCTTCTGTTGGTCAGCTGAAGGATTTTTGGGGTATAGTGGAAGCCTAGTAACACCCTTTTGCTCTGAGGTTGCTGTTTCAGTATATGATTGTGTTGAATGCATTGCTAAAATCCATTCCAAAGCCAGTTATGTATTTGCAGTATCACCTTGAGATTGTTCTTTCACAGGAAACCAAGAAATTGTTCAGTGCCTTTCGATCGGTTAATTCCCTTTTTCTGCAAGAGGAATAGAGCATGGGAAAAGTACATGCCCAGCCACTACAAGCTGGGGACTGCACAGCAGTTTATGTTTTATGTTTTCTTAAAACCAATCCACCTCCTCTTAGCAAGGACTCATGTACTTGTGGTAATTGAATGAGCTGCAGGGTACATCGGGAATTGTAGTTTTGCAGTGTTTTGTGCTCTGAAGATTAATAATCTTACAACCCTCTGAGGGAGATAAAGAGAAGATGTTCTCTGACAAATTGTTATCTTGTATTTCAGAAATGTGCTTTGAGCACTGAGCATACCTTCAATTCATCCCTTCAGTTTTTACCTTGATATCCTTAGTAATGGCAGTATTTTAAACATCTAAGCTTGTCTTTCTCCTTCATCCCTCTTTGTTTTCTGCAACTGTTTTGGGTTGTTTTGGAGATGTTTCACTTACAAGACAGTTGTCTCTTTCAGAAGACTGTCCCTGAAATACAAACCAGGAAAAAGCATTAAAACCACTATTGTTTGGTTTTATAACCACCTATAGCAGGGCTCAAATTGAACAAATGTCTGCCTTTTATATTTGAAGAGTGCTGGCAATATCCTAATGACCAGAGTTTAAAGAATAATTTGTATGGTCTCTAACTTTCGGGTAATTTTTGTCTTTTCTCTGCCAGTGGTTTCAGCAAGTTTTTGTTATAATTTTGTTGAGATTGTTAAATATTGGGTTTGGTTTAGCCACTGAAGTAAGTTGTTATTGAAGAGTTTAAGTAGGCTGAACACCCGGATCCAGTTAGTAGTAAGAAGGTGACCGTCTTTCTTCCTCATCCTTTACCCTCTGCATGTACACCAGGGAGCTGTAGAGGTTTTCACGGCTTACAGAAAAACTACAAATTCTTTATTGTTTCTGTGCTTTTAACACATACTTAAAAGCCTGTACGTACAAATGCTTAGAAAAATGTAACTTTAGACTGGTTGGCTGAACCAAAAACTCTTGCTGCCTTATTTATTTTTCCTAACACCTTTCACATCCCTCAAGGCACGTTATGACTTTGAAAACAGGATTATATATGTGCATTGACTACCCAAGTACTTAAAAAAACTACAGTGTGCTAGACACGCTACAATGTATTTGGAAGAAAGGAAATGGGAAAAATACTCAGCAAACTAAATCGGTAGAAGAAGATAAACAGGCAAAATGTAATTCTGTCGAGGGAGAGTTCGTTCCAAAGTGCTGGGAGTAAGTGGTGGGCTTCATAGCGCTGTCATAGATTTGAAATGAAGATTTAATATGCTGTCTCTACTGAGGTGATAATATCTGTCAGCTTCACCAATATATTTTATATATTGTTATGAATTGCTTAATGTTTTCAGATGAACAACTAATTACAAACAAAATTCAGTGAGGATGTCTATGTTAAGTATAGATGCATGTATATGTATTTAATGTCTTCTGAATGCCAGAGTGATTATTTTTTTTTATGCTTCTGAGATTTTCTTACGCTTTTTATGCGTTGCGTGATGCAAAATACAGCATGCATCAGTCACATCATTGTTACGTGGTATTTTGCTGGTGTTACAAATCTGAGCCAGAATAAGGGAGACAGGGGAAATGATTTCCTTGATTTTGGACAGTTTTCTGTTACTTGTGGCACACCCATCCAGTTTGGGTCTCTTGCTTTCCCTGTTGGTCAGTTCAGTGCCTTGTTAATTTTAGTGAAGCTTAGCAGAGATTCACTGAATGGGTGGGAGACTTTCCTTTTTGTTTTTTTTTTTTTTTTTTTTTTTTTTTTTTTTTTTGTAGAGGAAGTTTAAACTAGGAGGTTTAGTTTCCTGGTTTAGTGCACTGAAATGGTGGAGCTCAGGGCCAGTCTGGTGCCGGGGCCATGCGAAAAAAGTAGGGAGTGTGTGCTGGGAGGATGGAGGGGAGGGTGAATCTCTGGCATTTGGCAGTTGGATTGGCCTGCTTTGCTGCATTGCCACAGTCAGGATAATTTGAAAATAAGCAGTAATTTGCTAATTAAGGCTCATGTCCTTGAACAAGGCATCTTGGTGGCTCTAGCTGGGTCTGCCAAAGCTGTGTGGCGATGCCTGGAGCTCCTCTGTCCAGCAGTTCCATCCCAGACCTAATAAATCTCTGAAAGAAATTGGTAAGTTTCCATTATTTTCTTCTGGTTAAGAACAGCGTTTTGTCAAGATGCTTTGTCTGACTTCTCAAACCAGATGTATTAGAAGGATGACAACTGACTGGTAACTATTATAAAATACATTAGCATAGGATTTTTCTTCGACAGCCCCATTTGTGAGAAGTAATGAGGTCACTGCACAAGAAGTTTTGGATTTAATTTGGCATGTTTTGGCAGCTTGTTAGAAAAGCATTGTTTGGGTAGGCGCTAATAGAGAGACTAATAAATCTTTTTTCTTTTGTAAAGAGAATGTGTTGTCAGCGCCCTCTTACCACCTTATGAACTTGGTCTCCCTGCAGGAGATCCACTCACCAAAATGTTGTCTGCTCCATCCTGCTCTTTGAAATACTGGGGGTTTTATTTCTCCTTAGTTCTGGTAGAGAGAAGAATGTGTATAACACTGATCACAAAGGTAAATAGCAAGAGTAAAAACCCTACCAGTTGGCCCTATTGCTGCTGCCTTTGTAGATGTCGCTTTTGTACATGGGAAAAAAAAATTGCGGAAGTCGCTCTAACAACACAGATCTGCTACCAGCATATGATTGCTCCTCTGTGCATAGCAGCAATAGGTAAACACAGAGTTGTTTCATTAAATTAATGCAGCTATCAATTTGCTTACGTTACATGCACTAGAATCTAAGTTCCTTAAGACTGTTTGGAAAGCTTAATTATTTTTTCTTCACATCTCCTAAATAAGCCTTGACAATCTAAACATCAGGCAGACTGTTATTCGACATGAATTTGTTGTCATATTCCAGATCTGCCTTGGATTGTGGCAGAATTTATTTCATAAAATCTTTTCCTACTTCTTATTTCTCTTTCTTTTTAAATGGCATCACATCAAAATCTGTCCAAACTCTGACTCACTGATGAATTAAGTCTTCAAAAAAGACAGATGGAGAAAGCAAATGTTGTTAAAATTTTGTCTCAAGTATTATAGCTGTGCTAATAGTAACTTTTTGATCATGATTGCTGTACAAGGTTTGATTGGTTTCAAATTAATTTCTTTTGTTCTTCACTGTTTCTTAGAGGCGAGGTAGCATATAGTTATACAATACTGTTGTTTTGGCTGTATTATAACCAATGCATTCTCATTGTGTTTCTCAGTTAAGCGGTATAAAATGAGAAATTCTGTCTTGCAGGAGAATAGATGAAGTAAAAAGTTGAGATTCTCTACTAGAATTTTCACTTTTTTCTTTTTCTCTTTTAAACTGCAAGCCTATATAATTGTTTACTGAAATTTGTGGGTATCTTTAAACAGTTATAAAACTTCTTAACTAAATCACCTCATAGATGTGCACAGTGTGGTTTCTATTAAATTCACAATTCTGTGGGGAAAAGCGTGATTGAGATTTAAAGTGTGTGTGTGGGAAGCTGGTATGACTTTTGTTCTTGTTGCAATTTGTTTATTAGTTTTTCCAAGCTCTGCACATACCTGTCTTATTCTATTGATTTTTAAAAGAAAGGCAGTAAGATTTTTCTCTTATCCATCCAGATAGTGTTTTCAATCAGGAATATTTCTCAACTGTGATGTCCTTTTCAATTATAAAATAGTATTTGCCTTTTATAGCTGAGTATTAAATAAATTTTAAGATAGGATCAGCCTGACTGAAATAAGATCTTTTTGTCAAGATTTATTGTGTGCATACAGAAATACTACACTTCTGAGTATGGCAAATAATACGTCAAATCTGAGCTACAAAATAGAAATGTAGATGGATCCTTGCAGTGCATGTATTTTATTGTTACTTTACCAGTGATTTTTCTTTCATGTAGATTGACATAAAGACAAATATGTACTTTCCTTTAGATATTAAACCCACTATCTCACCTGTGAGGGATTGTAAAATTATATCCCTTTAAAAGAGAATACATCAATCTACAAAAAAATTGCATTTTCAAGACAAGGTCTTTCTTATTTCTGTATTCCTAAGTGTATTCAGAAACAAAGAGAAAGCTACAGGATTTAAGCCAGTTTGAAGCTTGCATCAAATACGGGGATTACTCTAATTTTGCTATAAAGTTATGTAGTATAATGACATTTTTTCACACTCTCCTGTTGGGATACAGCAAACATGCAGTTATTTTGTGCATATCTGTTCAACAAGGTTTTTTATAGGGCCTACATCAAAGGATCTTACAGCAAATTTAAAAGGGATGTAGAGATTTCTATGGTACCATAAACAGTATAACAAATAATTTGTTGTAGCTTCTAAAATTGGGTCTTTGGGGTGGGGAGAAGTGTTTAATCTGCGGATATAGCTGGTAGTTCTTAATGGTAATTAGTAGCTGTTGAAGAGTTTAGGTAGAACATTAATTAAAATAATCCCATCCAAGCCTTGCAATAATAGGCACTGACTGCCATCTATCCATGTGGGTTTTTTTTAATCAGGTCTATCAAACTATCATTAACTTTCTGCCTAGCCTGTATTTTCAGTGCGGTTTTACATCCTAATACTTGAAACCTTCCTCCTTCTGGGTGAATGCCTGCAACTTAATTTATCTTCCTACGGGACTTTGCTGTTTGTCTTTTTGGCTCTGAAAGCAGAAATACAGAGCATTTTTCCAAGTATACCCTTAATCTGGAAACAGCTTTATAACTGAATACTGAAGTATATGATAAACGAACAAAATATTTTTGAAGTATAGGCATCTTGCCTTGTTAATGTGCTTTCCCCTCTGGCCACCCCTTCTCCAGTCTTCTCTTTCTGTCACTCCATTAAGTACTGCTCAGTCATCAGTTGAAAAAGCACTGAAGGTGGAGTGAATGCAATCCTGACTTTGTTGTCTTTGTTCAGCTAGATGAATGATGGGGACAGCTCTTCATTTCTACAGCTGGTCACAATGGTAGAGCTCTTACCATTTCCCTTCGTTACACAAATTGGGTCAGGGAGTAGAAGGGGGATGTGAGTAATCAGATACTGTCCTTAAAACTTGAAAAAGAAATTCTTCTGGATTTTAAGTGTGTGCTGGTGAGTGTTAGATGAGCCATATTTATTTACTGCAGGAGTTCAGATGATATTCAGGCAGGGGCTTTGCTGCCCTGGGTGCGAGATGCAGGGTGTGAGGCTTCATTCCCCTTGGAACTCAGGGTTTGGTTGAAGTCCCATCTTTGAGAAACCCTCAAGCTGTGCAGCTCAAACATTAAGCATCCAAGCTATATTACTTTCTGACCTGAAAACATTTCCAGTGCTATTCAAGTCTTTGGTGCCTTTGTTTTCAGGGTAATTTTGGAAAGAGAGGATACCAGTCAATTTAGTAAAATTATAACTCCATTTTCTTTAACTTTTTGAGAATGATTTGTTCATTTTATTGATGTCTAGTTGCTTGTATTTTAGAAAAATGGAGTTAGAAAAGGTCTGTCAATGTTTGGAGCACTGTAGAGGGGGAGAGTATTTTTCTATGTTAAAATTATCCTAATGTCCAAGAAAGTCATGTTCCACTTGGTCTCACTTTAGTGTGTATCTGCCTACAGATGCCTACAGATTTATGAACACTACATTAAACAAACTATAATAATATGTATACATTTAACTCAGGATACTTGTCTTCATGCTGCATAAGTCTGTTGTAAGTCCGTATTAATTTTGTTCTATTTATTAATGAGTGATTATTACATTTGAGTGTACTTTTCCATGCTTAACCAAAGTAGGACGGTACACTGCAGTACGTTAGTTAGGATACTTGTAAGCTATTGGAATGTGTGGTGAGAGTAGTTTTCTGTCAGGTAGTGAATTTCTGACATAGTATCTTTGAAAGAAAATTGATTTCAAAAGAAATATTGGGGTGGTGGGTGGGGGTGTTTGAAAAGTTCTGTGGGTTTGGGTTTTTTCCCCTCCCCCCCACCCCAAATGTTTTTATTTTCAGTGTGTTTTTTGGGTTGTGGGTTTTTTTCGCAGTTGTAAGTTATAACTTGTCTGTTCTTGGCAGCTGTAGTCAAATCTAAATATTCAAATTTTGTAACTTTTTTGGTTTTCTGTTTTGACAGACTTTGATTTTTTTTTTTTCCCCCTCTTTTCCCTCCATGTATGTGTGAAAATTGTTTTTCATTCTGAGTTGAAAACTTCCAAAAATACTCTTAATAATTTCTGCCATGCTTTGGTACTTACTGCATGTTACTTAAAGAAAAGACCTCAAACTGACCCTCAGGAGTTTTCGCATCTCCCTGTCAAGTGTTGAAATCTGCATCCATATAATGAAAAAATTTAACTTCTAAGCAAGAAGTGTTATGCACATGTATTTTGATGTCATAGACATCGATTCTCTCCCCCCCGTGTCGTGTCCCCCCCCCGCCCCTATGGACTCTGAAGAGCCTATTAATCTTCAGCTTTACTCATCTCATTTCCTAAGCTTTTTTGAAAGAAGCTCTTGTGTTTTTGAATTGGGCATTCTGTCTCGGTTTGCCAGCCTCCCTTAGCATGGTAGAATAGGGAGAGAGAATGGCAAGGGCAGAGATGCTCTGCCTACGGCTTGGAGGGTTTCTCTCCATTAGCTGTGCTGCCTTCTTTTTCCTTGTCTGAGGTAGAGCGGGCTTTGATGGATCTTTTAATATGAGTATCATCTTCCAGCGCAGAGCATGGGAATGGATTAGCCTAGAGGGTATGAGATATGTTCTCTAAATACAGTATTTTAAGGAGGACATCACTGACAATTTGGCTTCATATCCACTTTTCTTGTGTTTTTTCCAGTGCTGCTCTCTGTGTGTATTGGTAGCTTTGAAATAATTTTCTATTGTTGTTAAAATAACTGAGGAATACGTTTAATAGTCTTTGATCCATTTGCTCTTCGTCTTATCCTTTCAGGTGGCATACTAGTTGCTTATATGAAGAACAATTAGGGAAATAATTAAATGGATTTGTTTCGGGGTTTTCCTGAGTCAGAGAGGCTTTATTTCGGTATTTTGGTGTACATAGTTCTGAAATAGGTTCTTAGTAATTAACTACAAAATAGAAGGTGGGAGGGTAGTAGTTGGGTTGCATGTGTTCAGGTGAAAGTTCTGCTGGAATATGGTGTTCTCAGGCGAAACAAATTAAGAAATTAAAAGATACTGCTGGGATAAGCCTTGGAGCAAGCTTAATCTCTGATACAGTCTACTGTTATCTACCAGGTGACGTGTGGGAAATAGTGAAAAGAAATAAAAAGTGGAAGGTGGTGGTGTCGTGCTGAAATTTTTAAGAAAAAGAATGGGATTGTTGTTGTTTTTTCCTAACAGCTTTTCGTTGGCCTAAAAAGTGTTGCGTGTCCCTCCACCCGCCAAGAAAAAACAAACCAACTTTTTGCCAGTAAAGTACAAATTCGGCTGCTTGAAAAATAAATTGTGTGTGACTAAATGACTTTTAATAAAGATTATTGTGGATTGCTGCTCGTGTTGGGTAGTTATTTCTTGATCGGGAAGAGACTGTTGCTAACTTCTGAGTTGCAGTAAGTAATCAGGACCGTTGACATAAACAGATACTTTGTATGGATGCCTAATGATAATCTTCCCTCCTGGTCGTTTCAGTTTATTGTTGGGGAATGTTGGAGATACCAGTGAGGTCTCCCAAATCTTCTGCATACACACAATGATAAGTGGTAGTACTGAAAGGGTAAAACAAAGGAAAGGAGGAAAAATGCAGTACGAAGAGGAAAGGATCCTGGTATTGTAAAATAAATCTGAAGAGACCATGTCTAGAGAGATACGTAGGGTGAAAATAGAGCACAGAAAGACTGAGAAGAAAAATTCTCTTGGCAGTCAGTGGAAGGCCCCATCTCTAGCACATCCTTGAGTTGGTAGGAGCTGTGTGAAGGCTGCAGCTGACTGGGTGCAGGGGTGAGGGTGCCCACTCCTCCTCACCCAAGAAGTTGCCTGTGAGCAGGCAGGGTCTGTTAGGCAGCCTCAGTGTAGCTCTTTCTTTGCTTTTACAAACCATGCTTTGGAGGGGCAGTGTTCGTTATACGTGATGATGGTGAACTTCATGACTTGTATTTATCGACCAAAGCCTGAAAACTGCTAATGCAATTCCTCCAAAATCCAAATGTTTCCTGAGGACAGGTGTCATTGTGTGCCTTGTGCTGCTCCATTGCCTTGCACAGGGAGGGGACAGCTCATGTCTTAAGCAGCATTTGGTAATTTATGTGGCTTAGGCTTGGTTTGTTCACAAAAAGTGATTTCAAAAGATGGTGAATTGCCAGTCGAAATCAGCCCTATGCCCTCTTTGTGTGTCCTCATCTGCAGTTCTTTGAAGGTTTTATTTGGTTTTGTTGTGTTGTTTAGGCCCAAGTTGTTCAATATAATCTTTCTCCCTTAAGCCTGACTGAACACACTTTTTTTGTTAATATTACTGAGGTGTTTTACTGCAGCAGCAGCGGTGATTACAAGACTACTACGTTTTGGCTATCAAATGCAATGAATGTGATGAAAATCCCCCTGTGTTTTACATTTCACTGCATAACATGTTTATATAACATGTTAAACACTTCTGTCTGAAGAGCAGCTTTCCACAAAGGTAAAGTATATTTTCCATGGCACTTCTTAGAATTACTGTGGGAAAAAGTAATTCCTGCTCACTTCTCTTCCCACATATCTAAGTCTACATTTCCTAGTGTGTTAAAAACACGCTTTTTCTTATTTTCCCGCAGCCCTTTGAAGTATAATTTTTGAGCGTGTCTTTCAGTTTTACGAGGTGAGAGGCTGTTATCCAGAGGACATGGTTTTCCTGATGCCGGGGACCTGGCAGAGGCGCTGGGCGGGAGCAGCCAGGTCCCTGCTGGAGCGTGCCGTTGCGCGAGTGCTAATTCGGCTTTTTGTATTCTTGTCCTGTCTGTTTGTGGTATTTAATGTTCTAACATCTCTCTGGTTGGGTGAACCCATATGTCATTCAAATGGGAACCTGTGCCTTGCCATTGGCCTGACAGCCGCTCAGCCGTGGAACACAATGATAAAATTATGAAAACTGTGTCTCTGTTCATTGGACCAGTGGAATTTACAAGCATTTCTCCTCGATGTGCCTAAACACTGTCTTGCCGTGCCTTGGCTCACACGGCAGATTTTTCTGGATTATAAGCCTTGTCAATAGTGTGAAAGCTCACTTGTGTCTTTCCCCCCCCACCCCCCCCACCCTCTTTTGTTCTCCCCCTTTATTTGTAGATGTGTACTCAGGGCCAGATCACAAGTCAGCTGCCTGCTTTGGTGGTTACAAAAATAAAATATTTTGTTTATGTATTTAAAAGCAGAGATATTTTTATAAAAAGCAACGTTTTGCTGCTGTTTGGTTCTGTCAAGGTATTTAACAGTAAATATAAGAAATGTTATTTACACGCAGATTCTGTTTGCTTCAAGTATTATTTATATAGCAATACTGTGTGATGGTAAAGCCATGTCTATAAAGTCATGGTTTTGCTTCATGTCTCCCTTTTTGTGGTATGGTGTGCATTACAGATACATAATTCAAACATAAATGTTATTTGACATAGCGGAATAAAACTGTTTTCAGCTCATGAAAAAACCCTCTTACTATGAACTTGAAAAGTTCTTTCAAAATCACACTGTCAGACTGGTAGCATGTTTCTACTGTAGTGTCACCTTACTTTTTTTTTTTGCCTGTGGTTGGAATGTCATGGTGTAATAATCAATTCATCTTATAAAACTTAGTGAAATACGCTTGCTAATGCTTGGAAGTGAAACCAAACCCTGCAATCCTGATGTATTAGTAAGGTATAATTTTGCTCAAATAGCCTTGGCTTCTGTTTCTGTATATCTTACTTGCTTTGTGTACCTTGTCATTGGTTGAGTTTAGAAATCCAAGACAAGTTTCTCAGTAATTAAAATTATCAAGGTTCTTCTGCACTCTTATATTACCAGAAAATTTGCTGCTCTTTCTGCATACAAAGGATAAATTTCTGTTCGAGCCTAGAAATAGCGTTGAATGTCTATGGCTGTATGTATATTGAAATATCAGAGAAAAATTTATTGCTGGGTTAATTACTGCTTAGTTCTCTGATAATAAGTTTGATAGTGTTTCTTCTGTATGTGTTATTTTTCCCCTTATTTATCAACTGAATAAACTTAACAATAGGAAAAATGGAAGGAATGGATGGTTAGTATATTTGAAACTGGTTTTGGTTTTGCATCTGGTTTTTTTTCTTTTATTATTTCTTTTTTAGAAATAGTATAGTCTGTTCTTATTTTATTGGAACTCCTTTGCTTTTGACAAGGGTAGAAAGACATCTGAGAATGACTAGCAGGGAAAATTAGTTCCTGATTAGTGTTCCAGTTAATCACGGATTTCTTGTATCATAGGTTGTGTAGTACCTTTCCTGACTGTCATTATCAGACAAAAAGATTGTGGAGATCTTTCTAATCTGATGCATTACAAAGCTTTTTCTGGGTTTTCTGCTGTCCTCTTTGGGCTTGCTGTAACAGTGTAACAGTGGGGTTATGTTTTATGTTCATGATCTATGAAAATTTTAAAACAGAAATATTTATTTTCTGTTTGCAAAATTATCTGCTGCTTTGTGAGTCGTCGACAGATCCATATTCCTTGCCCCAAGGATACTGCAGGATAAATCCCTCAGCTCATACGTTCATGTCTACATTGCTGGTTATGCTGGTAGCATTGGTCCTGTTAAGCTCAGTGGCACTACTCATATGGTTAAAATTTAAAAATGCAGTTTGCGGAGTTGGAATCTGAGTAACATGTAACGGAGATAAATAAGGACATGGTTGGGAAAGACATATAGAAAAGGTTGAAGATTTTGCTGAGTTTGTAGGGCTTCTTTGGAAACGTGTGTGTTTCAACTGGGACTGACTTCATGGATTTATTTATAATACAAACTTTAATAAATTATAAGACCTATATAGCAAGTACTTTGAATTCATGTATTTCATGAATCCAGCTGTAATGTGCTTTGTAGGGCTCTGCAAAGCTCTGCACTGCATTGTGTGTCTACCCTGTTCATGTGCTGAATTTCTTTCCTACTCCTTTTATATTACTGCACTTGAGAGAGTTTCCACTTGCTAGTTGGAACAGAAGCTGAAGGGGATCTTTAGGAAAGCACAGTCAAGCAGACATAATAAATTTTGAAAGGCATAAAACCTACCTCCCAATTGAGGCAGGTAAAGATTTACAGTACATCATAGAAATACTATTTTTTTTTTTTTTCTTTTTTTAACTTGATAGAGCAGAAATCTTCTGACTTTCTAAAGGTTTTCTTACTGCAAGGCAGTGGAAGAGACACTCGCAATGTAGCAAGTTGTTTTCTTTTTGACTTGAGGATGAAATAAGATTATTTGCAGATCAGTTACAGGCAACAAAGTAGAAGAGGCAATGCTTTTAAGCAGGTGCTTGTCTAGGATTTTCTCTGATGCACAGAACAGTTACACTGGATACTAATTATTTGATTAGATGCATTCTGAAGAGACACAGAGATACACTGCAGTGTATCAGCTTGTCTTTCTTCAAGGGAGCAGATCCTCAATAAAGTGTGTCCCAGAAAGAACAAACAATGGCGAAACAAACTACCATTTAGTTTAAGATAGCACTTGTAGCGTATGCCTTGTATAACTTACGGTGTGAGGTTATAAAATTCGCTGGGTTTTAAGGGTCCTCAGTTGACTGCTGCCTTCTAAAAATCCAAAACCCAAGCCTGCCAAAAAAACCACCACTAACTGAAAAGTTTCTTTAAACACTCACAAATTTCCAGGCTAAACAGAACATACATCTTTAAGTTTGAAGGCAAGTTCTTCCCTTAGATTGATAATTTAATGACACTCACCACATATTGGAGCTGTTGAGAGAATTGGATTATAAAGATTTGTAGATTGCTTTTAACAACATAGACTATTAATTTATTTTACCTTTCTAACATTTCTGTTACTTTGAAATGTTTCTTTTTAAAGAGATGTTATATTTTATCATAAAGCATTCCTGCTTTCACTGCAAAAGGGTATTTATTACTGCCTCTCTTCTAGGTGAAATGTGATGACATAGTCTTTTCCTATCTATTTTAAATGTAGTAAAAGGAGTAGGTTTTGCAAGCGTGATACTGTATGTGAGGAGAGGAAGAAAACAGGTGGATGTTGGAAGTTTTTTGTAATGGGGTCTTACCCAAAAGGGACTTCCCTTATTGTAATACAGTATAGAAATTTACTTGTCCAAGTGAAAATCACTAATTTCACCTTTTTAATCCGCAAGTTGAATACTCTTCCTTAGTGTTACATTTTTATAGACTTTTGAAGGTATTTGTGGCTACTGTGTTTGTGTGGGTTGTTTGGCTATCATTGCTGTTTTGAATGTTGATCTTAGTTTTGAATGACAAATGTTTTGCAGCTTTCTTTAGCTTACTGAATTTCTTCAAACACTGTGATCTTGGTGAGTAAATAGTAACACATGCTGTAGTTTATTCTTTGAATTTTACAGAAAATAGATAAAATAGTCTTGATAGTTTTAAAGTGAGCGGATTTAGTTTATTTTTACCTCTAGATGTGAAATAAAAGCAGAGTAGAAGCTGAAGGAAGGACTAGACCAAAAAAGCACAGATTATTTACTGGGGTTTTTAATTGTTGGTTGCTTTTAATTGGCAGTGCTTCTGTTTCTCTTCCCTGCTCAACCCCCAATCACCAGTTTCTGTGCTGAACATTTAAACCAGAGGTCAGTTTGGCTCTGTGTGTTGTTTTAAAATATGCTGCAACTGGACCTGCTAAATGGAACAACAGCATCAGCATAAAATGCAGAGACCGCATTAGGTCCGAGAGGGTAGAAATGCACATAGGTTATCAAGAAATACCCAAATCAAAGTGAGTTTACTCTATAGATGTATTTTTTCATCGTGAACTAACAATGTTTCGAGCTGCAGTCCCCTTCACATCACAGCGTGATAATCCCAGTTCGTGCTGTTCATGTTTTCTCCTTTTTCTTTCTTCTAACTCCCATAGCACAGCTTTTTCAATCCAGCATTCACTGCACATGTTCCAGTCATGAGGTTACAAAGCTGACATTGCAGTCTCAGCAGAGGTTATCTCTTCAAAATTCCCTAAAATTCCCCTTTGGCACATCCAGTTTGGCAGCTGGGTTTCTGTAGGAAACTGATGGAGCCACCCCCTCCCCTTATGTCCTTTATAAAAATAGAAATCTATTAAACCTCTGGCCAGAAGGGCAGATGGGTAAATACTCCTTCCAAAGCAGACAGTGCTGCTTCCTAAGCTTTTCTCCCTAGTTTTATACTCTCCAAAAAATCAGATTTATATACTTTAAAAGACAAGTAAATAGTGACAATACCTGCTTTTAAAATTAAAGCGCAACTTGCCTGTTGTTCTTCAGGACATGTGAACTCTGTGCTCTGGAGGATATGTACAGGTGCTGAGAAATGTTGACCTGTTGTTTGAAATATTTTAAATAGTTATGCAACTGCAAAATCAGAAGCTTAGTTTAATCTTAGAAGCACATGTCTCAACAACGCTGTAACTTGTAAAGTACAACTGGTACTCGGACGATCTGTGAACCAAATGGGAGGCTTAAATATCTAACTATCAGCATAGAAAAGTGATAACTGACCTAATAATATTAAAAAAACTAAATGGGCATTGCCCATTCACAAAGAGACTTTACTTTCATGGAAATCTATCTGTGAAATGCATTAATAATTTGTTTCTGCTTTCTGCAAGGAAGAAAGGGAGAGAGAGTTGTGTGTGCGTCCACCTTCCCACATCACTGCTTTTCTCTTGGGTGATGTTTTGGGTGAGAGCTGCAGTGACCTCTTTCCTGCTTAAAGTGGGCTAAATTTTATGGCAGAATTTAAGTGTCTGAGTTTAAGATGACCCGAAAAGCCACTGTCCTCCCTGAAAGTCAAGGAGAGAGGCTCCTTTTGTAGCTTTGCTTTGTTGTGGAGCTTTCCTGTGGTATCTGTTTCTGAGGGCTCTGCATG
Organism: Psittacula echo; assembly: GCF_963264785.1. Lineage (NCBI taxonomy): Eukaryota > Metazoa > Chordata > Aves > Psittaciformes > Psittacidae > Psittacula > Psittacula echo. The sequence continues at coordinate 43,040,516 of NC_137738.1, forward strand.
TACTCTGTTTTGGAGAGCTGGAAGCTACTTCGTGTATGGGGTGATTTTTGGGAAGTGAGAATTGTGGATTTGGATTCACAGGGTGAGGAGAGCACAGGAAAACCAAAACCGAAGGCTGCAGTTCAACAGCAGCCAAAGCTAACCCAACTGGTAGCTGCAGTGCTGCTTCTCTTACATCGCTTCTGGGTTCATCTGATCATGTTGAGCTGTTTCTTTGCGCTAAGCCAGCAGAAGGCTGTTGGTTAACTTTCTGCTATGTTAGTTTGGTGGAATGGCTCGGCAGAGGATCAAACCAGCTATGAGAGTGTCCTGGTTTTGACTGGGGTAGAGTAAATGTGGTATTTGGTAACCAGCTGGGTTTAAACCATGACAGGGGACTGGCGGGTTGGGTAAAAAGAGAAGCCAGTGGGACTTCTGGAGCAACAGATTTGGAGCTGTACACTAGCTGTCTTGGTGCTTTAGCTTCTGGAGCATCATGCAAAAGGTGAACAGTCCCCACTGGGTCCTGCTGTCTTTCCAGAAGAGGCAGTCTTTATTTTTTGTGGTGCCTGCTGTCAGGAGGACCCCTTCTTTCTCCAGCCTCCCTATGTGCAGAGGTGGGCACCGGGCAGTTGTGAGGCAGGAACCTGCTCAGTGGATTTGATGAGGAGCTGGGAAACATTTCTGCATGGAGAGTTTCCTGTAGATCAGCTTTGAATAGCTCCCTCCTGAGAACGTGTGCTTTTTCCATCACCTTTGGAAGAGCGTAGCACTCTGTTGGCTCCTCTGGAGAACTGCAACCGCAGCTGCTATTTTGACTCGCTCTGCCTGGTGCTTGTGATCTCTCTTTGAGGACTGTGACCCCTGAATAGACTCTTCTCATTTCTTTGTTGATGGTCAACAAATCTACGTGGCTATTTATGACTACATTCACCTGACACCTCATGCTAAATCGTGTATGAGTTGCACAGAACATTGTGTTTTCTCACTTACAAGTTAACCATGTCTATTTTCTTGGGTTTATTGAGGAAAATCTTTGCTAGCATGGCATCACTATTTAACCATCTTCGAGTCAGCCTGAAGCCCTTTTCTTTGTGTGTTGTTTTAATGCAATGAAGCATCTGCCTCCTTGTTATGCTTTCTATTTTTACCATTCCTGATTTCCCCACCTCTTACTTACTGATAACTTGGTATGTTTGACATAGGAAACAACAAAAAAAATTTTGCTCTTATTCTTCTCTATGTCCGCTGGAGTTTGGGGGGAGGGGAGGGGGATGATGACACACACAAAACCCCACCACTCTAAATTGTTCTAATAAACTAAACAATGTAAGAATCTATAAGTTTATCACGCATTCAGGTGAAAAAGCATAATGAATTGTATAAGCACTTGCAATCCATTTCAGCGCAAAGTCAGACGGATTAAGATGGATTTCCCTTCATCACACGTGCAGAGAAATTTATTTATGTAACAAAAAAGTGTTGACAGTCACCTCCTGCAGCCCTTTTTGGAAAAGGCTGCTTCTTAACAGTGTTTTGTAAAGGAGAAGTGAGAACACAGAGGATAACGTTCAAAAAGCATGTGTGAGGAGCTGCAGTTACCTTGGGAGTGAAGTGAGGAAGGTGTAGGGTCCTTACTTGTGTGGTGCAGACATCCTTAATCACCTTTCTGAGCAAGCTGAAGTCTGAGCCCCTTCTGTGCTTAGCACTATAAGACAAAGGCTATCTGGGACACCTTTATTACACAAAAGCAGAATGAACTGTTCAGTTTCCTGCTTGTCTGTTACTGTTGGCAAAGTGCGCTGCAGCAGACGGATACCACCATTCTTTACAGTCTTGGTGTCTTGGAGTAAAAAAATTTAAGCTGACTGGTTTCTTTGTTTTTAACTGAAAGATCTCCCCGTAATGCAGCTGCTTTGTCAAAAGACACTCCTAGAGTTCACAGTTTGGAGGTATTGAATGTTCCTGATAGATCCTTTAAAGTGTTTTAAAGTGCGTAATTGGGGCACTTGAGCATAAAACTACAATTATACACTTGTGTGTTAATTTTGTGTACAGATAGATATTACTTCAGTCTGGCCATAAATGAGAAGGAAGCATTTTATTGTGAGTGTAAGAATTTGTTTTGTGAATGCTTTAACAAAATAGGTGTTCAAATAATAGCCCAAGAGGATCAGACTTGGGGGGGGAAGGAACAGTTTAAGCTTTCAAGAAAGGGAAGGAACACGTATGGGTGTATTGGAGATGCTTGGGTGCTTCGAAAGAATAGTAGGTATTACAGAGATTAACTGATGGCGACAATATTTGAGTTAAGATTAGCTGCAATATTGATGAAAATTCTAGTTGGTTGGTGGAATGAATGAATGAGCTTGATGGTTGATTCTTTGTAAGATTTTAAGGGGGCTATTTTCAATTAATCGAAACAGGCCATTTTTGATAAATGATGTTATTACTATAAAGGTACTTGTTTCGTTTTCTGTTCCATTTTGAGGATAATGTTATATGAATTAGATTATGTTATTTACATACTTACACTGGGCAGATGTTTCTAAGACTTATTTGTGGTAACTGATTGGAGGAATAATTTACAATAATGATCTTATTTTGAGTATAATAAAACTGTAATTCTGTAAGAAATTACAATGTACTATATGGTTTCATCCATGAGTATATAAGATTGATGTCTTTGATGTTCCTGTCAGGGTTCTTTTGATGTTTTCCAGTGCTAAGTAGTAGGTCAAATTAAATAATAGCATTGGAGTAAGTCAAATATATAAACTCTATGACTATAGGGAGAGGGCTTGAAAGTTTTCTCTTAGAAATACTTGCAGCAGTATTTGAAATCACAGCTGTGTTACAATTGTAAGATACAGCGTTCAGGCCGTTATGTAAGTACTCTTATTTAAGAGCCTGACTTGCTTTTTATCTGTTCCAAATAGGGAAAGAAAAGCCAGCACAGAAATGATTAACATCTTCCTCTTTTTTAATTTCTGACTCTGGTCAAACTCATCTAAAGCAGGGGTTTGGATAGGGGTTGCTATATATTTCTTATTTTTCTAAGCAAGCATAAGTACTGCAGAGTGTCTGCCTCTGTTGGCTGGAATGTTGGTGTTGAGGGGCTGTACCACAGAATGTGATCCTGATCTTGAGCAGTGAATGCTATGCATCAAGGTAGTAAATTATGCTGGGCTGGTAGAAATGTAATCAAATTTTCTTATCCAGTTGGTTCAGCCAGTCATTCTGTTTGCCTCAGGATGCTTCCTTTGGGGAATTTTTAGTGTCCAGATTAAAAGTATGATTTTTGAGTCTACTGTAGTAGAAGCAACTAGCAGAATTTGGACTGTACAAATGACTGCATTTGTCACAGAAACTGCTGAACCTGAATGATAGCTGTGGGAGGTCATGCCTTTTTCTTTTGTGTGTTGACCTCCTATGCCGTGGACACTATTTTGGGATTTAAATCCATAATGAGAACACAAGGAGCTGTAAATCTGTTCTCCCGCTGCATGTGCATGGCAAGTTTTTCATGATTAGAAGTGTGATATCCCTTGGAAAAATGAAGGATTGGTACTGGTGGAGGTGGCTTGCTGTGTGTAATAGCAACCTACTGCTCTGCCGTTTCAGCCAGGCCCAGGAGGCAAAGCTGTGGGGGCTAACTGGAAAGTGTCAGTCTCATCAGAGGTGTCTGGGCCAGGCCAGAGAGCTTCTCTGTCAAACACTAGAAATGGGGTGTGCCCCATGGCTGTTAACTTTGTACTAAGAGAGTGAATTGGAGTATTGAATCATAGAATTAGTTGGTAGGGACCTTAAAGCTCACCTGGTTCCAATCCCCTTGCCATGGGCAGGAACAGCTTCCACTAGAACAGGTTCCTCAAAGTCCTGTCCGGTCTGACCTGGAACATTGCCAGGGGTGGGGCAGCCACAACTTCTCTGGGCAACCTGTGCAGTGCCTCACCACCCTCACAGTAAAGAACTTCTTATATCTAATCTTGATCTCTCCTCATTCAGTTTAAAGCCATTCCCCCTTGCCCTGTCACTACATGCCCTTGTAAAAAGTTCCTCTCCAGTTTTCTTGCAGGCCCCCTTTAAATACTGGAAGGCTGCTATAAGATCTCCCTGGAGCCTCCTCTTTTCTGGTCTGAAAAATAAGTCCAGATAGATGACATCAGTTGCACTTCCCTTATCCAGCAACACCGTCATTCCATTGTAGAAGGCCATCAAAATTACCAGGCACGATTTGCAGTATGGCAAATTGTCTGGTACATTTAGAGCAGCTTCACATCATTAAATCACAGAATGTTTGAGGTTGGAAGGGACCTCTGGAAATCATCTGGTGCAACTCTCCTGCTCAAGCAAGGCAATGTAGAGCGGATTGTCCAGGACCATGTCCAAACTGTTTATGTATCACCTGGGGTGGAAACTGCATAACCGCTCTGGGCAACCTGTCCCAGTACTCTGTTACCCTCCCAGTGAAAAAGTATTTTCTGATATTCAGAGGGAGCCTCCTGTATTTCAGTTTGAGCCTACCACTTCTGATCCTGTCACTGGGCGTCACAGAAAAGAGCCTGGCTCTGCCCTCTTTGCATTTTCCCTTCCGGTATTCCTATACATTGATGAGATCCCCCTGAGCCTTCTCTTCTTCAGGCTGAACATCCCCAGCTCTCTCAGCCTCTCCTCATATGTGAGGTGCACCAGCCCATTAATCATCTTTGCGGCCCTTTGTTGAACTCTTTCCAATATGTCCATGTCTTTCTTACTGTGGAGCTCAGAACTGGACAGGGGACTCCAGGTGTGGTGTCAGTGGTGCTGAGCGGAAGCACCTGCCTTGACCTGCTGTCAATACTTTGTCTAATGAAGCCAAGGGTACCATTAGCTCTTTTTGTGGGAAGGGCACGTTGCTGGCTAATGTTCAACATGGTGTCCACCAGGACCCCCAGGTCCTTCCCTGCCAAGCTGCTTTCCAGTTGGAGGATGGCCTCCAACACATATTGGTGCCTGGAGTTGTTCCTTCCCACATGTGGAATAGGAATAAAGAAAGGAGAAGAAAAGCAGCTGCTGGGGATAGAGGGTGTGCACTGGGAAAGGTCTGTGAAGGCCAGCAGTCCAGTAGAACTGAACCATTTTGGGTGAGAGGAGGAGAAAGGCATGGCTTGCTGAAGAGAAGAAGGGCTTTGAATGATCTCAAATGACTTAGCTCTGAAAGACGTCCAACTTAGGAATGGTAAAGACAGTATTCATCGAGATTGATATATCTTTGGAGGGACACGTGAAATCAACTAAAAAGCACCTTTCTGTCTTGAAAGAGCCTGGAAGAAAGGAGAACTCAATCATGTGCAAGAAGTTGGGGAAGTGATGCTAAACAGGATGTTTGTGCTTTCTAGCTTTTATCAGTACTGCAATAGAAGAATAATGTTTGCATTTGTTCCAGCTACCAAGATTGTGTGCCAGAAGAAATGTAGAGTGAAAGACGTTTTACAAAGGGATTTTTCAGTCTCCAGTATTGAAGTGTTGGGAGTCTCTCTGTGTATAAATGCATAAAAATGGAGGATTACTCATGTGGTTAGATTACCTGCTATTCAGACTCAACCTATACCTCTCATTTGTGTTCCCTGCTTTAGGAGGTTTGAATGGCATTGCAGAACTTGTCTGAAGAAAAATCATTGTCTGTAGTTTCTTAATCATAATTTATTTTAACCACTATTTGAGAAATAGTGGTCAAAAGTGTTATCAATTTCCTGGAGAATAAAGAGCAAATACAGGACTTGGGGAGCAAAGACTGTTGTGTCGTCCATTCATAGATGCAGAAGAAGTGCCCTGTAATGAATTATTTGTTATATGATTAAAACTCAGGGGCTTCTGCATTTTTCTTTAACGGCTGCCATTTTGTAGGTGAGTTTCATGCTGTTACTGCAGTGAGAGATGAGGTTTCCTGCAGGCTTTTTACTGGAGCTCCAACCATTGGAGATACCATAGGGATCAAGGGGATCCTCTTGTTGGTTGTGGCAGTTCTGATGTGCTTTTTCTTATGTTGGTTGGTAAAATGGAGATTTATTGCTTTAAGCAGATTATATGATCCCTGTTAATTGTTTTGATCACTTTAAATTAAAAAAAAAGGGAAGGCTCAGTATAAGAATAGATGTTATCTGACTCATCGTCTAAGTGTGTGTGTGTATATATATGTAGGCATTATGATTTCTCACTCTTTTTAATACAATGTATCAAAATAGCTCTCCTGAAAAAAAATTCTGTTTCAAATTTCCCATCTTTTCTGTGGTGCTGGTCTGAGGGGATGGATATAACAACATGGAAATCTCTTCCTACAGATTACCATATTTTCATCCCTTTATTTGCAGAAAGGACCAAATGTTGCATTAGTTCAAACTGTAATGCACTGTACAAATCAACACTCTCAGGCTCTTGTGTAGAAGAAATTTCTTCCTATTGTTTCTAGCCTCATCTGTTTTACCTCTCCCTTGAAACTAATTTTAGCTCATCTAAAACATGCAAATTTTTTCTTTCTGTTTGTTTGCTGTTTTTAGGGGAAGGTGGGAGTGGGACATGGTTGTGATATTGGCATAGATTTAGCATTTACAGCAGAGGTAGTTTTCATCAATTTCTGACAAGGGAATCGAAGTGTTCTTTTTTGGAAGGAGAGATATTGCTTTTCCTTATAAATGATTGACTATTTTGTGGTAGTAGTCTTTATTTATTTGGCTCTCATCATGAAGAATAGCAAACTTATTCAAAATCTCAGAACATCAAAAATATGTCAATACATAAAACATAAGTACTATTCCATACTACAGTCTATGCAAAAAACTATGTTAATATGATGTGAAGGTTGCACAGCTAAGAAGTCAGAAAACATAAATGATAAGATTCTAGCAGCCACATTAACTGAGCCACATTTCACATCCTCTATATTTTATGAAATGCCTTTGACAACATAAATCAGAAGGAGAAGGTGCTATATATGTGCAACATGGCTCGGTTAATGCTGCTTTTGGAACCTTAACATCTGTATTTTCTGACTGGAAGGTTTTTTAATCATGTAATCTTAGTAGGTTTTTACAGTTTTTTGGTTTGTGTGTTTGGTTTTTTTTTTATAGTTTCTCTTTTTAAAAAAGAGAGGAGAGTTGCCTGTACTAATAATGGGTTAGCTCATGTTGCTTTGATTTAAGCTACAGTAAAAGGCAGTGTATAGAGAGCACCTTGTGGCAGGTACATATTTGGTGCCATACACATTGCACTGAAAACTGATGTAATCATGCTGGTGCGTGCTTTTTGAGGAAAAGGAGGCTACAGGCATGTGTTTGAAGTCCTGTCCTTTCTGTCCTGTACTTGTAGCAGAGGGCATGACTGCATTGCAGACTGCAGCATATTGTAAAGATGCTTGAGCTACTTTTTTAAATGAACTGGCTTGTGTACAAGAAGCAGCCTGTCTACAAGAGTGTGGATCTCCCTCTGACCTAATTCATCCTTCTTTAGAGCACAGCAAATTAGCCTAGCATGGCTTTTGGTGTGGGCTCCTTCCAATACCTGAGCTAGTTTGCAGTTCTGTGTACTGCACTGCAGTCTTCAACATAGACGTGCATTTAATGACTCTGCAAAATCCGCTATCTTGTGAGTTCTGTAATGGGGATTATCGTGCTGTGACACAGAAACATACTTTTTATCCTTTTGCTTCCTTGCTCTGGGTCACAGGGTGAACCAGAATCAGGCCCAGTGTTAATATTTTAAAGATTTTAAATAAGATTTTAAAGTTCACACTTCAATGTAAAGGCAAGCAGTCGAGGAAAGACAGAAACACAGGTGAACCTTGTGACCAGTGTATTGTCAAAAGGTCACAACTAAGTGATAAGAAGTAATAGAATTTATATAATGTATGAATAAAATGCCTTAGCATCAGGATTTCTGATTTGCCTCTGATGAATACCCTTGACATTAACACCCAGCTTTTTACTTGGTTTCCTTTTTGATCTTTTTTTTGTCATTCAGTGAGAAGGACTTGCGGCCTTTGTTGAGATAGTGTGTGCACAAGCACTCTGGGGTTGGACATGGTGATTTCAGCTGGGAGACCATTATGCAGCAGCTATTAAACAGTTGTCCTCTGAATGTGTGCCAGTGCGTTTGCGATGTTATATTTCTTTCTGTAAACCAGATAAATGTACAGGTGAAGACCTGGGCTTATGTGAACTAGAAAGTTCTAAATATGAACTATTTTTTTTTTTTTTTTAAGTATGTGAAAGCCAGAGGGCTTCTATTTTTTATATTTTTTATATTTCTAATTTTCTATCCAAAAGTATAGAGAAATGCATGGTTTGAATGTTTGAGGGAAAGTATTTATGTTCTGGCAGAGGTCTGAGCTTGGAAATCGTAAGACTGAAGCAGCAGATGCTTCAGCAAATCACAGAAGTTTTATTTGAAGGTTTGATAGGAACTGTGTGACAGCTCTCTTTATAGCTATTACTGAAGTGACCACTGTAAAATTAAAAGAATTAGAATTAAATTTGGCTATAATGTTTTGCTGGCTGGAAGAAGGTGCTGTTGTACTCCTGGTATGAAGTACAAGGTGTAGTGGGTCTTTGGGTTTGGTGTGCAGTTGGGTTGTTTTTTTGTTTGTCTGTTTGTTAGTTTTTCCTTGAGAATCCCACTCACTATACATTTTGTATTGTAATTTCTATGCAATTACAGTGTTATAATTGCTAGGAAAGCGGGATGTTACTGATTATTACATTTCTGAAGTTGGTACTGGTTTCACAATGCTCAGGTCTGTTTCACTGTTTCTCAGCAAAGCAGGACACTGAATCAGGTAGCGTCAGCTTTTTTTCTCACTGCCACACCTGCCTCTGGAGTTCAGCTTTTCCTCTCTCTCTAAGTAGGGCTTAAAGCTAATCGGGCCAGACACACCCTTCTTCTCCTAGGTTTTTATGTCATGACTCTGTGATCCAGGATTTCTGAACTGTTCTGTTGCCTGCTACCAACAGGGTCTGCCTTACCTTTCAGCTACCAAATAGATTGAAGGGAGAGGCAATGGCTGATGTTGTCAGGACTCTTTCCATGTGGTGAGCATGTCATGGTGACTGACATGTTCAGGTGGGTGCCAGAGTGACTTGGCAAAGCTTTTTGTCATGGGGGACACGTAAAGATTCTTTCATTATTGATCAGATGTAGCCATTAGGATGGTTTAGAAGTGCAGTAGCTGCATATTGCTGGTATTGTTAGTGTACCTGTGCTAACACACTAATTCTGTTACATTTTAATTTTAAAAATTATTATAATGACTGTAATGCTGCCTAATGATCCTTCTCGTTTGACATCAGTTATGGATTATGCATGCAAAAATTGCTTAAAATTTCCATTACTGTGAAGGTATTACCTGGACAAAGAACGTCTGCCACAAGACCCCTTGTTTAAGCAAGAATTAAAGATAATGGGCGAAGTTATAGGTTTAATTGGATTTCTCCCACTTCTTCATTCTGGCTGCCAATTTTGTTCCTCTTTTATTCTCATCCTTTCTTTATTAGCTTTCAGAGTGGTTTAATCACTGATGGGCAGTCATACTTCTCCCAAAATAATGCTATTTGTGCTGTGCAAGTCAGATAGGAGGCAAAGTAATTATTATCATTTCTGTGCTTGCCTAGAAAGATATTCAAACTTGGGTCTGTTTCTCTCTTGAACTGTCCCAAGAATGTGTGCATTACCACAGGCATGCTGAGGTTACCCGAATTTCATCTCCTGTGTTGTGTGGCCAGCCACGAAGAATGTGGGTATAAGGGAGAAAGGGAGGGAGAGTTTACCTTAAGAAGAAAGAGGATGCTTGGGTCATTCACTCCAAGCATTCTAAGTAATTGGCTTCAGATTTGTTTTGTTCTGGGGAGGTTTTAATGAAGTTTTTTTTTATATGCTGTTTAATAAACATTTGTCCATAAGCGGTATCTTGTGATCTCCATCACAAGATTAATTTGCATGTTGTTGTTTGTTATTTATTTAAATACCCACAGAATTATACTGAGTGTTCCGCTAAGGCAGTGGTGATGGGTCTCCGCGCTGAAGAGTACAGCAACTGAAGCCCCATGTAGTAGTTACGGTTGTGTTTAGGGGGGAAAATTCCAAGATAACCAACAGAAGTTCAGGAGAAGAGCTCAGTACTCTTTTTTACAGCAGTGTTTGGAAGCAGATTGCTAGGGAAAACACTTAAGAAAATGGAGCAGTCTTCCAGTTTCTGGCAGTCAAGGTGTTACTGCCTCTTCAGGTTGTTTACATTGATTGGTTCCTAAGTAGCTCACAGGACACAAATACATATTGCAAAGAGGCAGTTAGAACATAGGCATGACTTATATCAGGTCAAATCAAGGATCATGTAGCCCCCATATCCTGCCTCCAGTGGGGCTTTAATTGGATGCCTAGAGAAGAGTCAGAACAAAGCAGGCATGTGATACTTCCTCCCAGTACTCTCCAAGCCTCCAGCTATTTTTGGTTCAGGGACTTCCTGAGCCAGATGTGGCTCTATATATTTGGTAGCCCTCAGAGGATGTATCTCTTGTGAACTTGTCCAGTCTTTCTTTGAGCCCACATAAACTTTCAGTTTTCAAAACATCATTTAGCAAGGAATTTCAAATATATGCTACCTCTGTCACTGGAGAACCTATCTCTCTTATTTTGAGGTTTGATTCTACCAATGTCTGTCATTTAATGCTTTTGTAGATGGTTTTGTAGCTTTTTATCGCATTTTACTTCCTGGTGTCTTTTCCATACTCAAAGAGTTATAGTTTCTTCATATGGAAACTGTTCATACCTTGATAATTCTTGGACTTCTCTGAGCCTTTGTGTTTGACCTTTCCTACTAAGTCCAAGAAAACTGTAGTGAGGGACTTTTCTTTGAAAAAACTGTGTTGATGTTTCCTAATTCTGATCTTTATTCTTACCTGTCCTGATTTATCCCGAACAGTCATCAGTCCTTCATAGTCTTAAATTACTCAAATATCTGCCTTTTTCTGTTTTCAAAAGCCATACTCCAGTTCTCGCCTACCCAGTCAGCTCCAGGTTAGAGACTGTATACCATCATTAGTAATTCAGCTATTTAATTTGTGAATTTGTTTAGACCTCTGGAGTGATACTAAATGGTCGTTTGTTCCATGCATAGTCCCATTAGATTCAGATGTATTCATCAAGTCCCTCGTAAAGGAGGACTCCAGCACAGGAACCTCCCAAGATTTTTCCATAGTGCACACTAGTGCAAAAAATTTTCCAAGCTTCTCTCTGATGACACTGTTTTCTCTGAATCTCCTTTTATACCTCAGTCATCACTTGGAACTTCAGACTCCCTGGCAGACCTCCTGCTCCTGTTGTGTGTGAAGAAATAATTCATTACTCATTTGGTTCCCTTTCCTAGCTGTTCTTCCAGTTCTTTCTGGGCTGCCTTATTACATTTGAAGTGCCAGAGTTTATAGTCTTTTCTGTTCTCCTCATTTGCACTTGGTACTGGCTTATTGAAGGGTGCCTTTTTACTTCTAGAAACCTGCGATGAGCCATGCTGATGTCCTTTTGCTCTTCTTAGGTCTTTCTGAATAGGCGGTGAATATTGGTTCTGTGCTTTCCATGTGGTTGTTGTTAAGCGGCTTTGATGCTGCCAGTGAGATTTTATTTCTCGCAGCCTTCTTTTAGAGCTTCCTTTTAACAAGCTTTCTGCTTTTTTATGTAGTTACACTTTTTGAAGTTAAGCACAACAGTAGTAGATTCCTTGATTTTCACAGTTCCTGTAGGGCTGCTCAATTTAACTGTGTTATGGTCACTGATGCATAGTGGTTCTGCACCTGTAGGATGTAGAAGTAGATGATTCCTGCTGCTCAGGACTGAGCCAAAGGCAGTGGATCCTCATGCAGATTCCTTAACCAGCAGCTGCATGGAACAACCTTTGGCAGTTATCTGATACTTTGGTATCTGCTTTGTAGTCCACTTGCTCAGTCTCTATGGGAGGTGCTGAGATCTCCCTCTATTACAGTCTTGCACTATGCCTTTGCTGATCTCGGTCGGTGTGCTGCTGTCAGTGTGGCCATAGTCTCGCCGTGCCTGGTGGTCCCTGCACTCACTCTTCCTCATCCAACCAAGCTCCAGGCCTCTGCTGCTTGCTTTAGTGGAGTTCTGGTTTTATTTGTTTCTAAACTCTATGTAGCGCATATAGTGTTACTTAATCAGTAGCTGTCTTCCCCGTGTAGCCTCAGATCATGCAAAATAGTGACTCTCAAATTGTTTCCCTTCTACCAGATTTCTGTTGCGACTACTGCTAATGCTTCTGTTTGAGGCTTGATGTTCCAGTGATCTGTTTTTAATCCTACCCACCCCCCCCTCCACCCCCACACCCCAGTCCCTTTGTGTAGAAGGCAACGTATTGTCTGTTTGCCTGATGATATTCCAGCACATCCGTTTTAGTTTGTGTTTTAACAACCTCATTTATGCATCAGCAGGGAGAGGGTATTTGTCAGAAGGGGTTGCTTTGGTCACAGAAACATCTAACTGCCTGTGAAATGATAGTGAAGGAAATAAAAGTGCAGGTGAAGAGAACAAATGCAGAAGTGGACTTAACACTGCTGACCTTGGAAGTTAGCAAGAAGTAGGACTATCAACTTCTGGCAGAAGTAATAGGAGCAGATCAAGCTGTGATAGTAAAACCAGCCTAGACAGGTGTTTAAATTTGACTTTGTGTTATTATTATTATTGCCTAGGAAATACTACTGTATTGTTGAATGAATGTAGTAAGTTAACTTTAGGTAGAACAAGTATGTGTTTACATACTGAGTAAACAGATTTATCAGTGTATCAGAAACTCAGAGGAAGCAGTTCAGAGATCAAAGCATTTCAGATGTGCTCAGGTATCTGAGACATCTGCAGGGGTGTGCAGGACCAACAGAAGACCCATTCTAGACGGAAGAAATTCTGTGTTGCATCTGTCATTTATCTGAAATGATACTAAATACCTGTGTCTAGGGAAGAGCAGAGGTACCTGAAATTAGGGCAATATAGAGACAATATCAGGTGCTTGTTGAAAGTGTGCTCTTTCAAATAGCTCGAGAAAATGTCAGCGTCTATTGATACAAGGCTTATAGAGTGAACTGATGCAGAAGATTCCTCTGATGTTTTAATTGACTTGCTTTTGGTTATAGCTTAAATCCTCAGTGTATATGTGAGTTCTCACACATATGCTGATTTGTCTATTAATAGCACCTGTAAGAGGTTATTTTGTATTGTGTTTTGTTTTGATTTTTTAAAACAAGAATGTATCTTAGTAGGGGGAGAGGAGACTTAGGTTGAACTGGACAAAATAAAAGCTTGCTAAACCCTTTTTTTTTTTGTGTAAGGCTTAAACACACAAGTACTAGGGGTTGTGGGCAGAGCACTTCACAAAAATTAGTACTTCCTTACTTATATATATGTGCCTATAAATAAATTTATATATATAAATATATATAAAAAGACTTTTGGGTCAGCACATCAGAATGATTCTTCTGTTGATTTGCCTCAGTAGTGTGCCCATGGAGAGAAAACATTTAAAATAACTGCTCCCTGGGCATTATGGGATTGTGATGTTCAGAAGCATAGCATTTTCCTTAGTAGCTCTTCTTGAAAAAGGTAACTATATAGAGCACTTGGGCTTACTCTCTGCTCAGGCAGTCTGGATCTAAGGGCTTGCATTAACTGCTGAGTGAAAGAGTAGTACTGTTGGGTCAGTTGTATAGCTGAGGATATCACTCCTGATCAGGTTGCCGTACAGATGTGACATAGCTTGATTTCGTGTCCTGCCTCAACTCATGCGTTTGCTTTGCTTGGCTCTTCCAACAGATACCGCCTCAGTATGGTCAGCAAGGTGTAAGTGGCTACTGCCAGCAGGGCCAGCAGCCCTACTACAACCAGCAGCCTCAGCATCTGCCACCCCAGGCACAATATCTGGCGCAGGCCCAGCAGAGGTACCAGGCTCAGCAGGTAAGCACTGTCCTTCACTACTGACAGTTACCCTGGAGCTAGTAGTGTAGAAATGATCTGTGTGAATTGAACAAAACCCTCTTGATTCCTTTTTGAGAGAACAGTGTTAAAAACAAAACTAAATAAACATGGAATCAGACAACATCCTTCTGAAAAGTCTTTGGGGATATACACACAAATACATCTGTACATGCTTTAAGGCTTTATTTTATATCCTTTTTTTTTGAATAAAGCCAGTGTGCATACCCCAGCAACTACTAATTCTGCTTTTAAAAAGAAGTAACAGTTTCTTGATCTGATGTTAGTGGAGATTTTCCTTGCTTTTATTTTGTTTTGGTTTTCCCTCTCACAAGACATTGTTGAGAGCTTCTGCATCTAACATGGTTACTACTGTTTTGGTTTTCGTGCTCTTTCATTTGAGTATGTTACTACTGTTTTGGTTTTCGTGCTCTTTCATTTGAGGATAGATGAGTTCAAGGCATTTTGGAACTGCTTTGTCAAGGGAGCTTCTTAACAGATATTTTTAATTGAGATTACAGCTATTAATTTGAATGTTGTCAGTTTGCACATCCAGTTATTGAAACTGTATATTTCAATATCCATTGCCGATCTCAAAGTGTGCTTTATATGTTAGCCATTAAAATGAAATGATTCTGTTTTTAACAAAGATCAGAGTGATAGTGTATGATTCTGCTTCCCAGAGCTTGAGAAACACCTGGATTTTAGATGCTGAACAAAATGGATGTGCATAGCTGATGCAGCTGAATGTGTAGGCTCAGTTCTATCTGCAGTCGAAACTAAAGCATACTTGCCATCCTGGGAAATCTAACAAAAGTGAGTTGCTGAAGACTGGGTATTAGTGGAGGCAACAGCACTTGCTACAGATCACTGGGGAATTCTGTCAGGCATGGTTGATTAACATTTTGGGATAATGCTGGTGCAATGTAAAAATCTTAGCTTCACATAAAAAGTGTGTGTAAAATAAACTAACAAAAGATGCTGTAAGTAGCAATGGTGCAAAAGGCTCCCCTCCTTTGATTTTAAAATAAAGCTATCATAATTTCACTGTGTAATTACGTGTTAATTTTTCTCCATCTACATTTTAAAATTCCATTGAGAATAAACTTTTTTTCATTAAAATGCTGGATGGTTTATGGAATAGAATTCTTAATTGTATCTGTGATGTTCTTGTAAATGTCACCACTTTCCGTCTTTTGGATTATATGTAACTACCACTTTAAAGATTGCAGTTGTGTCTTTAAATTTAATTTTCTCCCTTTTTACTTTGGCATTAAATGCTTGATTTCTCTGACTTGAAAATACTATTCATAACCATCTTGGTAAAGTCTTAGCAGATAAAGTCCTAGTAATACAGCCTATGAGAGAGAAACACAGCTGCTCCAATGTCTACATATCACAGTCTGTGAAATTGAAATGGTTTTTTTGCTGCCTTGGACACTTCATAATATTTTAAATACCATCAGTTAAATGGATTGAATATTTTAGTTTAAAAAAAATACACAAAGCATACCAACTGTGCAGGACTTAGGAAATAACAAGTTACTGATTTATCTGTTGGTACATGTTCCAATTACATCGTTTGATATCATAGCCAGTAAAATGAAGGTTTGTGCAATGAAGTGAGGGGTATCATAGAAGAGGATAAAGGCAAAATGAGAGTAAAGCTTTCCATATATTATAGACTTCAGAGAACTAGGATGAAGAGAAAGGCAGTGATAGATTGACAAGTAGAAGACACTAGCCTCAGTGTAGCTAAATTTCTTCTTTGAGGATTTGAGGGTACAGTGGAGGTGTGTCTAAATCCAGGCTCCAAGGGTCATAAAGGCTTCTCATAGTCAGTAGGCATTTTTGCCTGAGTCTGCAAATTCAGATGATACATTAGCTTCTCACCAACACAGCCTTGCAGTTGGTAATCCTTGGTGTGAGAATCGCACCTGAAATTCTTCGTGGTTTGTGAACGGCTCTTTGGTTATCCTGTTCTTTAGTAGTGGTCAGCCTCTTAAGTTTTGAACTATGATCCCCTGTTCTGAATTATACAGGCTTTTCCTGGAGTGTTTGTGTGTAGATGGGACTATTTCATGTAAGTCCTTAACACTTCAGGACTTGGTGAGGCACTGGAATGGGTTGCCCAGGGAGGTTGTGAGTGCTCCATCCTTGGCAGTGTTCAAGGCCAGGATGGATGAGGCCTTGGGTGACATGGTTTAGTGTGAGGTGTCCCTGCCCATGGCAGGGGGGGTTGGAACTAGATGATCTTAAGGTCTTTTCCAACCCTAACTGTTCTATGATTCTATGACTTGCTCCTTTTCTCCATCTCCAGATTAGTTCCATGGTTCCCCTTCCTGTGTCTCCAGAACAGTCATCATGTGAACACCTCCTCTAAAAAAAAAAAGTAAAACCTCACCGTGTTCTTCCTCCTTCTTTGAGAACAGCAATTCTAGAAATCTAGAAAACAAATATCTAACACAAGAAGTTGAAGTCTGTACTTTTGATACTTCCACAACAGTGTTCTTTCTCTGCTGATGATGCATTGTGGAGTAGCCATTACGTGGTAGCCAGTGTACAATAGAAAAATTAATACTAGGATAACAAAAAAGTTGTGAGTGTACATCAAATCGTGCTGCTGAGACAAAAATAAAAATTAACTGTGCTTATTTAATTATACATGTCTCTGCTTATATTAGACTGATGATCTTTTGAAAAGAATTTAAAAATTAGAGTTTAATTGATTAAAATTTTAGCAAGAGAAATAGGAGTAGGTATTCACGTAGTTTTAGGAGTTTTAAGGGCAGAGTTCACTGAATTTGACCTATTGGGCAGACTTACAAAGGGAAAGCTCAAGGGAGATCTTACTGCTGTTTACAGCTACTGCGTGGGAGAGAACTGGGCCAAACTCATCTCAGAGGTGTACAATGGAAAGATAAAAGGCAGAAGGGACAGACTGGGACAAGGAAGTTGCAACTTGGTAAAAAACCAAATCAAACCAACCAACCAACCAAAAGACCAACAAGCAAAAATCAAACAAAACCAAACAAACAACAAAAACACACACAAAAAACCCCAAACAACAAAAAACCCCAACACCAAACCCAAAATTACCACTAGGGTTTTCAAACACAGGAAGGAGTCCAGGGAGACTGAGATCTTTATCATTGGAGATGCTCAAAAATCAGCTAGACAAAGTCCCCAAACACCATGTTGTCACTAGACTGGCTTTGAACTGGAGGTTTGACTACATGACCTTTTTCTGAAGGTCTCTTCAAACCTATGTGATTCTGTGTTGCTGTGATTTAATGTTGGCTTTATGTATTCTAAATAAAACTTTAAAATAGACTCCAAAATCCTATAATACCTGTTGCACCAGTTGGTGTATCTTTCTCATTTCTTCTTTTAAAAAATATCAGTACATCCTGTTTATATAATCCTGTCAATTAGAAAACTGAGGTAGTCTCAGTCATACAATCTGTTATCCTTTCTGTCTGTAGTCTTTACTTTCGCTTTCTTTCCAGCTTGCAAATGAATTTCCTCCATGTTTTCTGTATTTTTCATGAACCGTTTTCTTGTCTTTTTATATTGATTTTGTTAAACCAACGCTGAGTGCATAAAGCAAAGTCCTAGTTTTGAATGGTCACAACTTTGAGAAATGTATAAAGGCAGTTGATGTCAGTCCCAAGAAGAGAAGCTGGCCTCTGAAGATGTTTTTGCCTCATGCTTGCTAGCCAGAATTATGGCAACTTTAGACTATTGTGTCCTGGAGAGCATGGTTGGATCATGAAGCAAGAGGAGATCACTAGTAATACTGAAGTAGTTCATGGCAGCCCCAGCTGGGGATCAGAATGTTGTTATTCTGGTTGTTTGCCAAGTACGTAACAAAAAGGTGGTCTTTGCCCCAAAGAGTGTACAGGTTATTCTATGCCCGATGGGCTGGAATCTGAACTTGTTTTTGTAGGAGGGATGCAGCTGTGAGATGAAGAAGTTTCATATTCTATTTTAAGCTAAATAAGCTGTCTTCATAACTGCCACCTATGTGTCTGTGATGGAACTGATTTGACTTCAAGATGGAGGGGAGAGATGCCAGATCAGAGAAAGGGAGCTTCTCAGTAATTTGCCGCCTTTTGCCTATGGTGTTTTCTTTATTTCCCTTGTGGATTTATGTTGGTGTACTTTGGAGATTATCAAGCTGAAAGTAGCGTTTATTCTGGATGGCTGATGGACTTATTCTTGCCACCAGTTTCCTTTCATGTAAAATCCTGTAGTGTGATGTACTGAGCATTCTATTATGAGGAGAAAACTGGTACGGAATTCAGTACCAATAGTGTTCTATTTTTGATCTTTTAGGCATCATGTGGGTGAGCTTCTGCAGTCAGGTATAACTCTTAGTGTTGTACTTTGGAATTGGTACTCATCTTCATTTCTGACATTTTTTTTCTTCTTGTGGAAGTGTGAAGCCATTGCTCGTTTTCCTTGACTCACTTGAATTCAATAGGCAATCTTGTCAATAAAAGTAAACAGATAACATAATTTCTGGGCCTGTTCAATGACTTGTGAGTTTCTGTTCTGCTAATAAGCATAGAGGAGAAGGAGGAGAATGGGGTTTATTTAAATGTTTGAACTCTAAATTGTTTAGATCTTTGTTAAATTGATCGCATGGTGGGCAAAAAGGGAGTTTTGTAAGAGATGATTTGATAATAATACTGGCATAGTTTACTACAGAGCCATATTGTAAGCCAGCATCAGTCATCCCCTCTTCATATCACAAACCTGCTGTGTAAAAACCATTAAAGGAAGAGCTTTGTTTTAAGCAAATTTATTGCAGTAGCAGATTCACTGATCTTTAGATATTGCCAGTAGATGTAGATACTGCCTTTTTTTTTGTGTGTGGTTTTTTTTTTTTTTATTATTATTTTTTTAAAAAACCTTCTTTTTACCTTTACTGCTCTTTAAAAGAAAAAAAGAGAAAGAAAGATGTGCTATACTACCACCGTGTTGCCCTTGGCAGGGTTTTTCATCTTGAAATGGCATATAATTGAATAAATGCTTCAGCTGTTTTTGCAGTTTTAAATCTTTTGCCATAAGTAGAAGTGGTATTTTGCTCAAGAATGTCATGTAATTGCAAACTTAAACTGTCGTCATTAAACATTATTTTGTTAAGATAGCATGATGTATATTTTTGGTTATGATGCTTTCCAACTGGCTTGTAAACAGCCATGTTTATATATTTTGTTTTACATAGCATGTGTTCATATGTATCGAGAGAGGATCGTGCCTTTGAGGTTTATTGTGTTATTTTGAGTTGGGACCATATCACTTTTTGACAGATGAAATGATCTGCAAAATAATTATGGTTGCACTGTTAGTTAAGCAAAAATAGTGGTTTTATTCTGCACCTGCTACTGCAATCCTGAAGCTGTCCTTTGTTTTACGTGTTCCTTGCAAGTTTCCAGACTAGAGTGGGATTATGCTGATCCCTTTTCTCACATGCAGGCATGAGATTTTAAAACGAGGAGAAAGTGTGGCAGGTCTTTGCGGTGGAGTATGCATGTTCACTTTTCTGGTTGGTCCTCCTGGTAACAATGTGCAGGGAGAGGCTCTGTGTGTCTGGGTGTTTTTACCTCATTCCCTTGTGGTTACTATGATTTCTGGTTTTTTTAAATGCCTTGAAGGAACAGTCAGGTAGTTCAGGCTCAGTCTTTAGTCTGCTTTTATTTAAAAAGAGAAAATGTTTTATAAACAAGCAACCAGACAAGACTCCCTCACTGTCAGATTTTATTGAAATGTTCTAAAACCTGCCCCAAACCTTTTTTCCCTGCCCACCAAGCAATGATACTATTCCTACTGATCTTGGTAAGATTGTTTTCAATGCAAATTGTTATAGGACAAATAGAGTGGGGTGTTTTCCTGAGTGGGCCAGGGAGATGAATGCACTTGAGGCCAGTTAGAATTTGTTTTCATAGTCCCAGGTAGAAAGGCATCCAGAGCAGAAATGCAGTGTGCCTGATGTGGGGAGCATCTCTGGTCTTGGTCTGTCTCTGGGAGCAGAGGGCTAGAGGCAACTAAAGCTCCTTCAAGAGGCTGCAGCTTCTGTTTCCCTGAACTGGGATCAGTGAAAGCCATATGTTTCAGGTTTGTTCCTGAACTGGTGACAATGGTGTAAACTAGTCTGAGTTGCAAGCCTGAGATGATGATGAGAATGTTCTTGCACAGACATCTGTTTTTAGTGTTGAGTCAATGCAAGGTAGGACAGATAAAACATTACCCAATTTGAAACAGTCTTTGAAAATGTGAACAAAATGTGAAACTAATTAATCCATTTTCATGTCCAAGCTGTACAACTGTCATGAAAACAGAACAAATTGTATTGTGGCAAAATGCATCAAATTATTAAAGTGATTTTGGTACAATGAGGATGAAGTCTTGTTTTTAAATTCAATGTGAGCTGCTAAAGTTCTTTTAGCAGTGTAATAAGCAGCACGTTAATTAACATTGTCAAGCTGTTTTGGGGTGTAACACTGCAAAAATACTGTTGTAAGTTAGGAATCGTTGTTACATGCAAATACCAAATTCATTAGTAAGTAATCCAGACAATTCTCAATGAGTCCAAATTCAAGTTTTGTACCTCAATGCAATTACTCTTTTTAATAAAATCTTCACTCTTAAGTTACTAGAAACTGGTACAGCATTAGCAGACAACTGTACAACTGTAGTTTAGTCTCAAATCCTGCAGAATTCAATTTAAACTTCTTAAAGAAGTAACACATAACTGCCCACCGCTTAAAGTTGTAATAAAAATCGCTTGTCCTTCTGTCCTTTTAACTTGTGTGCGTGCAGTCATCTAGCACGAGATGAGTGGTTGCACTTAATATTTGTTGTGTTATGAACCACAGGAAATCTGGGAAGGAACAAGCTTGTATGTTAATCTGACATTTGCTGCCAGGCATATAGGAAAGCATTTTTTGTGGAAGTTGGCTATTACAGTTATATGAGAACTCATAATCAAATTTAATGTTCAGAAGAGATTGTTGCCTGCCATCATCAGCAGTGGCTGACACCACTGCTTGTTGTATACCATAAATCCTTCAAGGCTTCTATCGTTTCAGCAAGAGGTGTCCAATGTATATTCACACAGTCTTGAAATGCTGGGCTTGTTTTTAGCTTAGAAGCAAGTATTTTCTTTCCAGCATGAAGAGGTACAAGGGGGAAGTGATTCATTTAAACCATTCAACCCCAAGTTTATTGCACTAAGAGCTTTAGCTTCTGGGCTGTGCTTGTTGGTTGGCTTTTAGAAATCAGGGCTGCTTGTATGTAATGAGCAGACACATGCCTAACAAGAAGGCACCTGGGAGAAAATTCTCATACGGATATACGTACTCCAACAGCTTTTCCAGCCTCCTTTCTGCAAGATCTGAAATTAGAGACAAGGAATACAAACAGTATAACCTTTATAAAAAGCATAAGTTTTGGTAAGCTGAACCTTTTGTTGCCAACCTACTTCAGAGAGACCAGGCAGATATCAAAAGGCAGAATGCAATCTTGACTTTGCTTGGCTGGACTTGGGAGAAGGAGGGAAGGGGAGCAGGCTCTCAGCAACTGACTTCCAAACTCACACACTTAAATCCTGGCTTCTAGACAAGCCACTGGTGACCAGCACCTCTGAAAGGTATCACCATACCTTGCTGTATGAAGTGATTTGAAACCAAATTGTTGAAGTACTTAGGAACCACACTGATCTTGTGCATCAAGCAATATATCCTTTTTGAGCCTTTCTTAAGCACATAATATTTTCAGGAAGGGCAAACAAGGTTTGAACCTGTGTAGGTTCAGTGAACGCTTAACTGATTGAAGTCTTTGCCAGTTAGAGTTCTGCTTTTATAAAGTCTTATTTCACAATCATGTTGCTTCTGTAATCACCTGATGCTTAAGTAAGTGTTAAGCATATGGCTATTTATCTGTGTGGCGGAGGTTACTTACTTAGCTCAGGAGTTCATTGAAACCATCCGTGACTCCTGTTGTGCTACAGCTTTTCCCAGTAGTGGGAATAGCTGATTATTGTCCATTTGGGGAATGCTCTGTTTGCTCAGCATTGCTTATATCATTCCAGGAAGTGTCTCAAGCCTCTTTTTAACTCTATGATTTATATCTGTATTTATAAGATTATAATAGGTGCTAGCTTGTCAGACTTGGAGAATGATCTTCCAGAGCCAAGTAGCTATTAGGAATAGAGTCAGGCTGAAAAAGCAAGGATAATTGTCTGTAAACTCATACCTGAACATGAACACAAAATTTGAGGGCATTGCTCGGAGCAGCACTTAACAGCAGCGCTGGCTCATTTTGCTGAAGGCTTGTTGACCAAACCAAAACCAACTGCATTCAGATTTTGAGAAAACTTTCTTCTCCCTGTTGTTTTAAAGCAAACATTTACAAACATGGTGATCAGTTTAGCCAAATAAGAATCTACTCTGGTTTATTAGGTCTGAAGCCTTTAAAGTTAGCATGTGTAATTACCCCCTACACATGTCTGTCTTTGTAGTAACTTTGATTTGTTCAAGTGGTATTACTGGGGAAGGAGAAGTATTTTATCTTGCAAAGTGGTACTACTGTTTATGTATAAAACCTAGCAAGGTTCTTTATGTTTCTGTTTTAAAATCTTCCAAAGGGCTGTCAGTGAAAGTATTTGTTTGCCTCTGTGTTGTCTTAACAATTGTGTGGCACCTTCAGTTTAAAGTTACGTCATCGTAGTTAAACATTTTCTCAGTCTGTACGTTCTTTTGCTTTATTCATTTATTGGCGGTTTTCTGCCAAAAATAGGCTTTTCTATTTGCAGTTTGAAGGAGGAATTTTGAAGGTCATCTTTCTTCTCTTGGGAAACCAGCAAGTGCACCTCTTCAGGCATCTGCTGCTGATGGGGGTTTGATGATATCTGGCCGGATAGTCAGAGGAGACGGGTCAGAGCACATTGCAGACCTGTTTGGCAGGAATGTTCATGACCACCTGTACCCCGCTGGTTTTTAATTTTTATTCCAGTGGTTTTGTATCATTCTAGACTGAGTAGACGTATTACAGTTATTGCACTTGTAAAATGAGCAGTGCAGTCATGATAAGTTTTTCCATGTACTAAAGTAAAGTTAGCATACAATATCAAAAAGAAACTTCAGTAAATTTCAGCTAAATTGGAAAGAGAGAATTTAGACTGGGGGAAGGAAGGGAAGTCCTATTTTGTTACTTTAAGTGGTCAGTTATGTAGACGCCATTAGTTTGTGGATTCAGCACGCAGTGTCCCATGTCGCTAACGAAAATCTGTGCAGAGCATTCTAGTGCAAAAGGTGAGGATGCGAAATCATTTCTTCGAAGTAGAAACTTCAGTATTTCTAAGTAAATAATCCTGAAAGGAAACATTTTTCATCCCATCTACAGAAAATACATAAGATCTGTCATGGATTTATATGTTATACATCGAGAAAAATCTATTTAATGAGCTTAAATTAGTACACACGTAAATAATATTTAAAAAATACACACTTAAAATACACACATTCAAAAGTATTTCTCAAAGTTCTCAAATCAGTGGTTTGGCTTTAATCCACAAAGTATTATTATTGTTGTTGTTATGATGGTGGTGGTATTTAAAGTTTCTAAATTCTGATTTCTCTCAGTACTTAAATCATAGAAGGTTAATTAAAGCAGTTCTTTATTTTGCGATTGCTTGCGAATATTAACCTCACAAAGCCTGCATTAAATCAGTGAACTGATAGAATTGCATTTGCTTTATAAAATAACTCTGCAAGAGCAAAGACAAAGCCATTTATAGTTCAGTGCCATTAATTGCTTGGCATTTAGATATTAGTGTAGGAGTCTATTAATTAACTTGATAGTAAAACTATTGGAATGCAGGCTGATAAAAACTATTTTGTTTTAGGATATTAGTGATTATAACAATTGTTGCTCTTCTTACCACTCTCCTTATTACTTGATGATTTTTTTTTTTTTTTTTACTGTTACTGTGAGAGCAAAATTAATATCCCAGAAATAATTTTATCTGTACTTTTGAAATTTAGCAGTAAATTAAATGGAATAATGAGTTTATCAAAGGATACCTGGCCATGTAATAGTTATTTACTTAATGAATGACCATCAGATTAATGAATCATAGACAAAGTTGAATATAAATGCATAAATCCTATTGTAAGAAAATTTTTAAAATGCAAATGTATAGTACTATGAATTAAGTGATGAAGTTGTAAAGTCTGTACTAATAAATCTGAGTAGTAGGTGGGTTTTGTTTTCTGGGTTTTTTTTTAGTTCTGTATGAGCAGTATATAATCTCAATTTTAGTGGTCTTGTAAATTACACCTCATGGCCAGTTGCAATACAGCAGTACTCTCTTATGGCCTTTAAATTAACACACATTATTTTCCTCAGAGGCAGGAAAAATAAGTTTGATAATATTTCTTGGCATTAAATTTACCACTGTGTTTTTCTTTGGCTGCCCATGTTTTCTTTAATAATTGAAGATTTTCAGTGTACATATATTTAGCTTTATTTTCAGTATTTTGAATTGAGATTTTGTTGTTGAGACAATGTATTATCTGAATATAGGTCAGCATATATTTTATATGTATTCATTACCCTTTCCAGTATTTCTCTTTTACTGCATTTCTTTCTTACTGTAGTAGGATTCAGAATAGGTTTTGGAGCATGCAGCTGAAACCTCACAGGGTGTTTTAGTTGTTGCAATCAAACATGGAAAACAAAGAGTGAAATACCAAATCAAATTAAATACGATACCACTTAAAAAACACGTTTACCTTTACCTGTTGACAAAACTACTTGGTGCTTTTGTTGCATGAGAGAGAACAACTGTTGTTCTTGGTAAGTTGTCCCTCAATAAATCAAGCTCCGCAAGAGCACAGCCTTTTTTCATGTCTTCCTTGTGCTTCTCCCTGATATCCAGTACGGGTGCTTGGCAGTCTTCCACATGCATGGTTTTAGGTAGAAAATGAAATAACTAGCTGTATGTGTTTTGGTTTTGGGTGTCTGCCTGCAAAATTCATAAAGATTGTGCTCTTCCACCGTCACAAAAAAAGTGAGGTTTATTGTTGCTTCATTACCTAGCAACCCCTTACCAACTTTTAATGAAAGTCATTGGGTTTTCATTGCTATATTAAAGGGTAGTCAGTGACCTGGTCTCAGGGTTTTAAGTTTTCATCACTTATTTCACTTGTTCTCCACCCTCCTCCCACCACTCCCGGTACCAGCCCAGTTGGGAATACTTTCTTTTGACAAAAAAACCCCAACAACCAACCCAGAACTGTTTGTGGTGATGGTGATGAAGACTTTTTCTGCCTCAAAGATTAAAGGAATCATTTGCCACAGTTGGTTTAAATTCTTTATTGTGCAGTCCATTGAATTGCTTTTGCTGGTTAGCACTTCCTTCTGCAAATTACTGTTCTGTTCTGGAAATTATTGTTCTCTTTCCATTTTTTGGACAAAGGTATTTTTCTGTGTGGTGGCTGCATTTAAAGATTGCTGCACAGATACTGTCTTCACAGACCGCAGAGCAAGAGAGCACGTTAATGCAGCTAATTCTCTGTCTCCAGGAGCCCCTAATGTAACATGTGAACCCTCTCATGTACTGAAAAATTAGGTTAACCAAAACAGTAGAGACCAGCTGAGAAGGCCGCCTTTACCAAAATTGTTAGAGATTTCTTTATATCTGAGCCTCAATTCCTTCTCCTGAGATTATGCTGTTGATAAAATAGTAGGTAAGCGTCATGTCAGTAGTGTCAATAAAAATGTCATTTCCACCTCTGTGGTGGAGTATTGGGGAATAAGTTAACAGGGTTCACTGGTCTGTGATATAAATGTTTTCTGTAACATAGCATAGCTTTGTATTTGGGGAGGGGAGGGGGAAGAAAGAGGGAACAGACCCCCAGAACAAACCTCACCATTTTGGCTTGGGTTTTTGTGTTGGTTTACTTTTTTAATGTGACCTCAGTGATGTTTTGGGTGTTGCTTGCAACCTTTCCTCACAGATCTGTGGATTTTTGTGAGCCTTTAGATGATGTCCTGGCTTTTACCTTGAAGCACAGTTACAGACGTGCCCCTAAGAAAACACTGAAGAAATGTTTCCCAGTCTCAAGTGAGGAAGTCTCATCCTTGGGTACCTAGCTCGATTAGCCTAGAGGTAGCAGCTGCTCTCAGTACAGCTTTTCTCTTTATTCTGTAAGCTGGCTTCAGGCTTTCAGCTCTGCTGTAAGCTGCGGGCAGTGCGCTGACCTCGTTTCTGCCAGCGAGCCGTATGCTTGGGAGAGCTTCCGCGGCGGCAGCAGGCAGTCTGGGGCAGGCTGCTGCCCTCGGGGGCCGCAGAGCCCCCAGCTCCCCTACTGCAGCAGCTGAGCTGAAAGAAATGGCAGGTTTTAAATCCTGCCCTTCTCCTGTGCCTGGTTGGGTTTAGCCATTTCTTCGGGGTGCAGAGCTGTTCCTCAGCCCAGCTTCACGTCACGGGTTGGCTGAAGAGGTGCGTTCCTCACAGAGTTTTAGGAAGGACTAGTGTGGCAGGGCGGGACGCTGGATGGCACAGAATCTGTAAGTCATCACATTAACACAGTAATCTGTCCCAGGTGACTGTAGAGAGTAGGACCTGTGAAAACTGTTAGGGCTCTTTTTCTCTTTTTCTTTCTTTCTTTCTGTATAGCTTTGTCAGTGAAAGGATGAGCAGGGAGAGGAAGGAGTGGGTGTAGAAAATGAAAGCGTGGTTGGACTGCCTGGCCTTCTAGGGATTTTTAGGAAAAGTCCAAAAAGCTCTTATAAACATGGGAAGATTCATGGAAATAAAAAGCTTGTTTTATCCCTCATTTCCAAGTTCTGTTTCTCAGATTACCTCTCCAGGTTCTCTCTCATCTCTTCATTCACACTGGAACTTTACATCTGTAGAACAAAGAAACTACCTTTTTTGCCTGTAAATGAAGAACCGACAGCTGTTTATCAGGCTGTGCAATGTGCAACAATCACATTTTAATACAAACATCAAACTGGCCTATTTTTTTTTTTTGATGTGGCATGTCACAAGCATGAGAGAAGAAAACTAGAAGAAATGTCTTGTTTCTGATTAAATCCACTATTGAGATGCTCTGTGATCCATGGAATGCAATAGCGGTGGAAAGAGAATAGCAAGATAAGGGTTTCCGAGAACGAGTTCATCTTGGAGCTTTTCCTGCATCACTTGCTTAACGTGGCTCCTGGAGGCCATATAGATGAGACACCATGTGAAAAGGGGCTGGAGTGTTTAGGAAGAGAGACCCTTCTGTCTAGTTATTTGGCTCAGATTACGTGATATGTGACTAGAAGCTACGCTGTCCAAACAAACAATGTTCTTCCTGTAATATGGGGGGGGGCTTTTTTTGACCCTCACTGCATTTAAAATACTTTCAGTGTATTCTGCAGGGCAAAACCTTCCGTAGTATGAGTTTCTAATAACTTTGTGAGAGTCTTGATGGACACAGCCTCAATAAAGTATTTGCTTACCTAAGTTAACTATCTTTAGCATCAACTGCTGCCTGCTATGCAAAGTATATTTTTTCTTCCCCCTCTGGTGTCTTAAGACATAATTTAATGTCAGTCTGTGAAACTCTGGATCCTGATGGGAGAAAATGGTGTTCCCGTTGTTAGAGTTTTTGTTTTGTTTTGTTTTTAATTGGTTTGAAGAAAGAGATCCAGGAAACAGTAAGTTTTATAATGAAATTGTAGGTATCTTGGAAAAGAAGTTACGAATAGCACTGAAGCAGACGATGAGATGTCTTACTGACAATGACTGGTTTACACCTGAGGCATCTAAACTGACAGGTTTTCTCCAAATTTCTCAAGGTACACAGGATTTTTCTCTGAGGAGTTACGTATGATTTCTCTATGATGAATTTCCTCCTTTTGGAAAGAGAAAGGACTACTTTGCTTTGCTGTTTCTCTGCAGCACTAGATGCCCTTTAGAACATGTAACAAAGATGGAGACTGAAATGACTTGGTAAGGCAAAGTATCATCCTTGGTTTTGAGGGCACAGTCATGCTGTGGCTTGACTGTGGGAAAATGATAACCACATTGAAAGAAGAGCAGTCACTGCTTGCCAGTCCCACTGAAGAAACAGTCAACTAATAGCATCAGCACATGGAGGTAGATGCCAGCCTGTTGCTTGCTGTACCTCGGGACAGCTGCTTTCCTTATCTCCTTTCAGGTTTCATGGTGGTGTAAGGGGTTGGCTTGAAATGATTCACATATTCTGGTTGTGAGCAGGGTTTATTCACTTCACGTAAACACAGACTAGCATGGTTAAGAGGATTACCAGACTGCACTGGTAATCCACCTCCAGTGGTTAGCACTCTCTTCTTATATTGTTGGCATAATAGGTGCTGGGACCTACAAAACAATTTTTTCCTGTAGTCACCTGTTCCCTCTGCGCAGCAAGAGTCTTGCTTTGTGCACAGAGCTCTTCAGCTGCAAGATACCAGCTTCCTTTTCTTCAGGACTTTAGGGGTTTTATTTGTTTTGGCTTTTTCAACTTCTGATTCGTAACATTAGAGACACATTTATATGTATTTCTTTTCTTGACCCAGGATCTTCTGCAGGAGTCCATCTGCATCCTGCACGACCTCTGCAGACCATCTGCCCAGGATTCAAGCAAACCTCTCTGCTCTTTTGTCCTTAGTGGATCATTCCCTACAGGGCTGCATTCTGTTGGCTGCTTGCATGAGACTCAGTGTTGCCTGTGCCCCTGGGCATAACATTTTTTCTGAGTGCAGCCTTACCTACAATAGTCTTCTAACAGGTTGGCTGTCCTTTGTTGTCAGTTTTGTGCTGACAGTATACAACTGGGGAGATAACGTGTTAGATGTTACGATTGGGCTAGAAGCTGGCTGTGTAGCGACATGTCACCATCTTGGTAAGGTTTTGTTGTTGTTACAGGATTTTTTTACATTATTTTTTCATTGCAGCTTTTTACTACAGAAGGTAAAAAGAGGGGAAACGTGTTGATATCGATGTGTCTACACAGAATAAACAGATACTTGGTTAACTGGTAACAAGGAGTGTCCTATAGCTCTTAACATACCACTTGCTTTCTTTCTGTTCCACAGTATCCTTTCAGAGATGAGTAAAATAATCTTGTATTGTAGGGCTGTGTGCTCTTCTTGGCTGCTGCACTGGGTCCTGACTTCCATTCTCAAGTGGTCTGGGGGGAAAAAAATTAACATTTGCTTTCAATTTTGCTGTTGTCACGTTGCTGTAGAATTCACTGTTCTCACACTTGAAGTCTTCTAAGGATCAACCAAGTGAATCAAGAACATGAGCTAAAATAGTTTTTAATGAGTTTTTCAAATTGAAGTCTAGTGTATTATTTACCTTCTATTTAATCATCATGGTACATATCTTCCTGGGTGGTCATGTTATCCCTCTGAAATTTGCTGCAGCAGAAGTGGATGAAGCCTGGATGATATTTCTCATCCAGCCCTTCTTTAAATGTGGTTTTCCTCCAAACACTAATGCTTTCACTATGCTTTCATTTTCCATTGAAAATAATTTAAACTATTTAATAGTTAGATCTTATCTTTTTCGGCAGAACTAATAACAAATGTGCATTTCATCTATGTGGTTTCAAGCATTATCAGCACTATATTTATTCAGGTTTGCAGAGAACATGTAAATGTGGACAGGCTCACTTGTTTGAAACTGGGTCCAGCTAGAGAATGAAAGCATGACACTAATTAGCATTGTACACCAAAAGGGAAAATGTTATCCATCTGTAGCCTACCCCAAAGTGGTTGCAATGCAGTTGACTTGGGCTGCAGTTTGGTGGCTGGTGAAGCCAGGCTTGTGGCTGGCTGCCACCAAAGGAGGGAGGTTTCCTTCCTCTCTGTGCTCACCCAAACTTTCCAGAGGCCAACTCTGCTCAGTAATAAAGCTGGGGGAAAAGGGGTTACTGTTCTTCCAGTTTTAAGTTGCAGCATTTCAAAAAGTGGGCTAATAAAGGCCACTATAGAAACTAAGGTGGGGTGTGTCCAACTATATGACTTGTGGGAGGCGGGAGCAAGGAGCCTTTGACTTTCTTGCAGGCTGGTACATCTTCTTACTTGATCACTGTAAACCTCTGTGGTAGTGAAATCTCACAGCAGAATTAGAGACTAAAAGTTGATGAGTACAGTAACAGGGAATAAGAGGGAAGAATATACCCAGTTTCCTTCTTCACTCCTCAGGCTACACAATTCTCAAGCTCCATATACTGCAATTTGCACAGCAAGCTAAAGATGTATATGAAACAGGGGTGGAGAAATAGTGTTGGCTCTATGGATGATAAGCAATTGGTGGTTATTATTGCCCAATTCAAATATGGATTGATTTCTGAACAGCTTATGCAATACATAGGTTTTAGGCTGTTTATATGTAGGCATAGTTTTTTCTTTTTTCTTTTGTCTACCTTCTTTCACAGCATAAATGTTTCTTGCAAAGCCTCAGAAGTCTGAACTTCAGCTATTTTGAGTACATGTTTATGGCTTGCTGATTATTTGTCCCTGTGCCTTTTCTAAAAATCTGATGGGGGAAACCCTGATTTTAGTTATTTTACAACTTTGTTGACAGTTTGTGCTATAACAGCTATGATATGATTGGGTTTGTGCCAAGTTGGGAAGTTCTGAGTGGAAACTTGTAGCCGCCTGTTTATAAAAGGCTTGGATTTCTCTCTTACACACATGCTCTTCTTCTGTGAGGGGAAGGATTCTCAGTGATTCATAAAAATTCATAAGCTTTGCTTTGAAAGCTGATGACATTTGATGGATGAAATATTGGGAATCAAAAGAAAATAATCAAGGATCCTGGGAGAAAATTGAGCCACAGTATCAGTGGGGGACTTCTCAGCCATGACTGTAGTACAACACGTGGGAACATGTTTCTCTTCCCCTTATGTTCCCTCTGTTCAGCCCTCAATAAATCCATTCCTAGAGGCTAGAAAGAAAAATGACCTTTCAAACCTGAAAGTGAGAATTGCCAATTCCGTGCATTTCTTCAGTGACAGACAATTTACCCTAATACTTCTGTCCTTATTTCTTATTTATCAAAATCTGTTGTATCTATTCTGTAATAGGCTGTATGTTGAGAGAATTTCCTAGTGCAGAACTGAAGAAAGGCAGTGGGGATTTTCTCTCCTGTGTTTTTCAGTGAAAATTATACTAAGCACTGTTTTGGTTACAAAGCCAACCTCTTAGTGAAATATGCTATTATTTAATCATCATTATGTTTAATATATAAATGGACTGTTTTTATTGGACAATGCATATGTATAAACACATAAAATTATACACACAGCCCCATGCATATTTCATCTGGGAGATTCCCATGCCTGCAACTCACTGAGAGCAAACTGACTCTTTACTTCTCAAGAGCCGCCTTCCAAGTTTCCACTGATCCAAGTAGCTTAAATGGCTTTATGGAGAATATAAGGAGGAGTATGTGTCCCTGGCAGGGGGGGTGGAACTAAATGATCTTTAAGATCCCTTCCATCTATGGTTCATAAGTGTACAATTCTATGTGATCTCGGTCCCATTTGGAGTGCACAGGTATCAGCACCATAACAAACACGGATGTCTGCAGTGCTTGTTTCCAGACCTCATCTAGAATTGAGAAAATGGATTTGATTATTCCACATCAGAGGAAAGGACTATGGAGATGGTGCATTAAAAAAGACAAAGGGTATCATGACTGGGATTTTTAGTGTGCTCTTCACTGTGTGGAGAAACATTTCATAGATGGTCTTCAAATACCCAGGTAAAAGTAAATTCCATTCAACACGCAGTATTTCTCATGAGGAAGTGTGCTGTCTCTTCCCTCTCATGCTCCAGCCCCCCTGGTAATTTCAGTAGGAAGTAAGTGTGGGGAAAAACCATGCTTGGTACTTTGTAAGGAATTAATGGCTCTTGATTTTTCACAATATGAAACACGTTTTGCTTCCCAGCAAAATCTTGTCATGTCTTGTTCCTAAGGAAAAAGGAACAATTGCCTTTATAAAATGACGTCTCCTAAATTGAATATGCCATTTATCCTTTTTCACCACTTTAGGTGTTTCTGAACGTTCTGTTGTTGTTTGAACAAGTGGTTCTTGTTTGGGGTATTTTTGTAAGAACTGGGAAGAAGTGAGCAGAGTGCTGAGCTGGAAGTTGCAGTCTGGGGCTGCTGGGTTTATTACAGATGCCTGCGCAGTGACAGCCCCAAGCGTGCGCGTGTGTGTGCGCGTGTGCGTGCGCGTTTTGGAATAAAAAAGAAAATAGAGGTTTGCTCATTTGTTTGCCTATTGTGAAGCTGTCCTGCACCTTTCTACTCCTTTGTACTGGGGTGAAGGCTGCTGAATGGGGGCCTTGTTCCATTTGTTGATTTTAAACCTCACTGTTAATCCACAGGAACCTGCTGGTGTGCGCAGCAGGAGAGCTGTGTGACAAGTGGAAATCTGGGCGGGGGGGAGCGCGGGGGGTCACAGGGGATAATAATCATTCAGCCATCAGCCTTTGTCACCCTTAAGCCTAATTGTTACCCTCTGCTGGTAACCACATTGAAATGCTGGCCTTTTAAGTGTTTCTTGATTTTACTTGGCACAGGCTTAGGGATAGGATCGTTTATTGCTGGGTTTACATCTATCAGGTTTGCTAGGGTTTGTTTTATTAACCGTGTTGAATTTTCTACATCCCTTAAAATAATTCAGGAGAGTCCAAAGAGGTGGAAGGGGCTGGATGGAAACAGTACGGTTGTTAAACAAATTTCCCTCTGTCAGGAGCCGGGATAAAAGGAGAGACAGAAAGCTTTCCTGCTCTGCAAGCCAGCTCCCTCACGGAGTCTGTGCAGGAGCAGTAAGTGTCGGTCTGGATGCTGAGCTGCCTGAACAGCCCTTGGTAAAGCAGAACAAGGCAACATTCAGGCTGTGGTGGGGTGGGCAGGGTTTGCTTCCCATGCCCTGTCTTTGCACCAGGAAAGCGTGTGTTCCTTCAGCTGCACATCAAAACTGAAGGTGTGGGGGTGGCCGAAGCACACCGAACTGGGAGTAAACTTGGGAGGGGGAGAAGAGAATTAAACCGTTTAAAAACAATAGAGAAAAACCTTTTAAGGTGAGATATCTTTTCTAGCAGTCAGGAACGGGTTCTTCAACTTTCCCTGCCAGTTACACATGCTGAAGTCAGTATTGTGTTTTCTGTTGTTTTCCTTGAAAAAGTTAGTGCAGAAGCTGCTGTAGTAGTTAAAATGAAGCCTGAATCTAAGGCTTTGCAATGGGCAAGTATGAAGTAAGCTTGTGTTGTGGGTTGTGGGATAGCAAAGGGGAGGTTGTTTAGTTGCTCTCCCTGCCCCTGTGGTGGGTATTGTGTTAGGCCATTAGCTATGACTGCTTGGGCTTCTTGCTATAGGGAGAGAGGTAAGTCACCTTACCACAAAGCTGGTGTTGGCTTTAGATCTACACTTTCCTTCTAATCTGTCAGATGCAGCATGCCTCCAGCAGAAGCAGGAACTGCGTTGTATGCTACAACCTGATAGCTAGTGTTTGAAAGTTGTGTCAGTAGTAGTGATGATAAATCTAGGGTTGTTGCAGGAGTCTGATTACGTAGCATGATTACAATCTTATTTTCAAGGCTGGTCTTCCACCTGGCTCAGTACTTCCATCAAAACGCGTGAGAATATGTCTCAGCAGGATGAATGCATTGACCACCTAGTGCTTGCTACTCTTACAGTAAAAGGAGGTAATTTATTTAGCAGGCTTGGTTTTGTGTGTTTCCCCATCTTCCAGTGATGGTTCCATGCTTGTCAGCATGTTTCTCGGCTCCCTGCATTTCTTTACAAACAGTGTAGGTCGTAGTGGTATCTGTGAGGGCTTGATAATTCCATCAGAACTGTTTAATAAAAACTTCTGATCAAAAAAAAAATACAACCCATCAGCATTCAGCTGTTGTATTTTCACCCTTCTGTGATGTGGATTTAATTGTAATTACTGAGTCAGGTTAATAATTCTGTTAACAACTGTTGTTTCAGGACATGTCTCAGGAAGGCTATGGAACCAGATCTCAACCCCCTATGGCCCCAGGAAAGCCTAACCATGAAGACTTGAATCTAATCCAGCAAGAAAGACCATCAAGCTTACCAGTAAGAAACTAATGCTTGTTTCAGTGTTTTAAACTTAAAGCAGTTTACGTAGCACTTCACTGCATCTAGGATGAGCAGATGATAAATACTGAAAGAAGAAATATTGAACAAGGTTGATCAAAAACTGTTTTTAAACATATGATGAGAATAGACAGCTTGTGTATGAGTGGACCTTGCTTAGGCTTCTTATGGTTCAAAATAGCACTATTTATGCACATGCATGTTTTGTGCTTGTGCACATATGTATTTGCATAGAGGAAATGGATTGACTTTTTTAGCTCTAGGAATTCTGTACTTGCACAAAACAATCTGTTGAGGAAGAGACTTTTTTCTGTGCCCTTTTCAAGGATTTCAGTAGATTCTGGTTTAGAATACTGCCGCCAGGAGTTACTTGCTCCAAACCCTGAGCATCAGTAATGAGTTTGACATGTTAATTCTGCTGCTGTCCATTACTACAGTAATAGTAAGTGTAGAAGTGATATTTGGGCTAGGTTGATCTTTTGGTTAGCAGACTATTTTGGACTAACATTTCTTAGGTTTTCTGAGCTCTGTGCATTGTGCTGTGGGGAAAACAGCACAAATTAATATACTTTGCTACTTGCATTTCTGAGTATCTTATTTCACTGTAATGGAGAAAGTACTCCTTATCCTTGTGTCTGTGTGCCCTTCGTGGTTTGGGGATTTTCTTGTTTGTTGGTAGTAATCCAGCATGAATTTAAACCAACTGGAATATGTTCAGTTTGAATGGTGAAAACTTTTTATAAACTGTATGACCGCTGGCTTAGAATAATGTGTCATAGTCATACAGAATACTTTCTGCAGTCTATTATGTATGTATTCATCTGCAGCTAGAAGAGAGATCTCTATGAAGAGTTTACCTTACTAAGACACTAACAGATCTGGTAGTAAGTAATGTCGTTTACCTCTGGCACATACAATGATTGTCAGTCACTAAATATAGGGCAGTAAACATCTGCACAGCATTTTAAAGTTATTTCTTTGACATGTAGGAGAGTACTTGTGCCACAAGTTCTTTATATGACGTTTGAGACATGCATGTTGCAGGAGAAGCTATGGAGACTGGTGTAAGAAGAGATACCCGTTTGCTTTGAACCTTGTATTGATTCCAGAGTCTTTCAGGAAACCTTTTTTAAAAATACTAATTTCTCTGAACAGGTCTCAAAAACGTATGTTGGCAGTTACCTTAAAAATAGTAGCTACTGTGGACATTGAACTGTTTTGGCATAGCTACGTACTTTAAAAAGCAGTGGCATTAAAAGGGACGTTTTACCTCCCCCAGTTTTTCATGAGCAGTGTTCATGAGGGTAGGGAGAAGTGAAGTTATTTATCAATTAATGTTCTGCTAATTTGCCTGTGGTTTTCTTAAACAATTGTCCTACTTTTAATCCATGCTCTGTCCTACCTCCATCATCATGATATCTAAGCAGAGAGTATTGGGTATTATCTGTGTCTCTGAGTGTTTGGTATATTTAGTAGCTCATTATTATTATAGGAATGAGTAAGCTGGTAGTATTAACAGTGAATGTTAACTATTTTGGCCACACATCTTAAACTCCAAGTTAGTCCCAAATGCTATTATTGAGACATCTCATTACGGAAAAGCTTTGATACGTAATCAGAAAGCCCTTCGTGTACACAAAACCCGTGCTGTTTGGATATGGAAGGAAATGGGAGGTATTAACCATTTTGTGTTTTGTTTTGGGTTTGGGTGTGTTGTTTGGTTGGATTTTTGTTTGTTTTTCAAATTGAAAAACAACTGCAATCCTTCATATGTGGCAATAAGACTTTTTTTGATAGTGTGATCAAACTTGCCATCATCTTACATCCAAGGAAAATGTCTTAGAAATTAAGCAATCCATATATTCAAAGTACGGTGAAACAAGGTAGATGCTTTAATATAGCTCTGAGGTATGGATGGCTTGACCGTATGAAAATGGTGATTTTTTTTCTCTGGAGCAAGAGAGTTCAGATTTGAACTGCTACAAAAACCTGTGATCACTATCCCTTGTTTAGTATTCCTAATTATAGTGTCATTTTGGGATACTAAATATGGCTTCTTAAGTTTGTTTTCAAGGTAATGCTGTTCTTCAGGCTAGTAGTCAGTAAGTCGTCTTTGTATAGTGAACTTTGAAATGATAGTGGTGTTATGCTTTTAATAAAATCTAGTTATGTTTTGTTTCATGGTATTCTGGTATTTATACAATATGCCTGTTATCTTTTTATTTCTTAAGGGCATTGTGTAAAATCACAGCAGCTACATAGCAAGCTTACATGAGTGTCTAAAAACAACAAAAGAGATGTAATACTAAATGGTGAATGGTGTTCTCTGATGTGGCTTTGAAAAGAGTTTTCCTTTGATGGATTTGAAGAAGAGCTGGCCACTTTCTGCAGCACTGAATGCTGGCTTGTGTCATCCTTTGGGGGACTTTTTTCAGCAGGTTTGTGTCACAGTAAGTGCAGCTGAACAGCTCAACAGTTGTTCCGTTTCCTTCACACATTGTATATAGAAGTCCTGGCATGAATGTTCCCATAAAGTTCAAAGCGGACAAATTTGTAATGTGGGCTGGTAACAAATGGCTACAAACAAAATATGGCTTTATTAGCTACTTCTAATGGCCTGTCAGATTCTATACAATGCTTGCTTTCCTTCTCCTAACTGCTCTGATATCTGGAGGGTTTGACCTGTGGGTCTCTGACCATGTGGAGTCACTGAGAGCCCAAATGAAAAGTTGCACAGAATAGTGCTCCGAGCACTTTTGTTGGGGTCACAATTAGAAGGAAATCTCAAGCTTTTGAGAAAACATGGGAGTTAGGTACTCTGTGAGGAAAGGAAGTCATAAACAGAAACTGTTCCCTATTAGAGTGGAGGAATAAAGGGGGGAGAGGCCTGAATGAAATTGTCTGGAGAACAGCTACTACAGAATATATTTATTGAGACTTAAGGGATAATAGCAAAATACACATTTCTGCTATTGTGAGAAAGCTAGAGCACACTTACAGGCAAAAGTTTCCAAATGATGTATCTGCAGATTTGTTGTTGCAGTAAAGGAGCTTGTGTCAGCAGTAGGCTGT
This sequence comes from Psittacula echo, assembly GCF_963264785.1. NCBI lineage: Eukaryota > Metazoa > Chordata > Aves > Psittaciformes > Psittacidae > Psittacula > Psittacula echo. The sequence goes on from NC_137738.1 coordinate 43,077,738, forward strand.
GTGTGTCTGTGAAGACTAATCCTTTATTTTGTCTTTAATGAGTAATTTTGTAAATGTTGGATTTTTGTTCACGTTGGATTGTGTTGATAGAATGAAGAGCACAAAACATAATTTAATTTTTTTTTATTGGCATGAGTGTGAAAGTCATTTTAGATAGGCAGTGGTGGTTTTGCTGTTACTTTCTTTTAATAAGGTATTTTTTTTTTGTCCACTATCAGATGTGCTTGTTGTCAAATGGCCTACCTGAGGTGGCCATGCTTTTGAAACACAGGTTTCTGCTAATTTTTTGTGTTGCAACCTACAGGTAAAGTTCTGTGGCTGCCTGAGCTGTTGTAAGCCAGGGCAGTTGCAGTCCTGCTGTATGCCCCACAGCATGCCAGCTGTGCCCTCCCATGTCCTCCACTATCATTCCTGGGAGCAGCCGGTGCATTTGACTTGGGGAGTTGAACCAGCTGACAAATAGCCACTCTCTTTATTTCTGGCTTAGTTTTTGACTGAATCGTCATGTAATTGCATGGGTGCCACTGGTACCTCAGACAAGGAGATGGGAATCAGAATATGTGAAGGGAAAGGAGACAGTGGGGACTGCAGCAGCTTTGATTTTAGCCACATTCTGAAAGACTGTATGATCTTCCTGGAAGGGTTTAAGATGCTGTCATCCTGTCAGCTGAGACACGATGGCATGGCAGATCCCAGTGTTCACAGCTGGGCCCTGCAACAGTCACAAAGCCACAAACAGAAGCAAGATACTTCACTTCTTTTTGTAAGGTAAGTTTTCTGCCAGTTTACATCCCTGAGCTGTTTAATTCAGTCAGTGAGTGCAAGCCCAGAGGCATAAACATGCACAGCTGGAGGCCACTGGGGAGTTGGGCTTGTAGCAGCCCTCAGCTGCATCAATGTAAACTGTAGGGATATTGTGGCCTTAGTCTTATAACTTAACTCAGGTTCATCTTGTGTTTACTGGAGGTCATGCAGTGGACGGGGGAACGTGGTTTCTGGAGTTGAGGAAGTTGGTGCTTTACCTGGTCACTCAGAATTCTGAGTTCATGTATTAATTCTGTGGTATCACTTGTTCACTGGGTCATCTCATGAAGACAGAGCAGGTTCTATGGAAAACAAAACAGTAGCCAACAGTGGACGTAGAATGCCACTTGTATCTTGTGCCATGCCGTGACTTGAGAAGTTTGGTTGTGGTTCTGCAATGTCTATAGTTGTATGAACTTCAGTGTCAGGCAGTTCTCAAATACTGCATATTGTTGCTTGGACGGAGAAACTTTTTAAGTTGCCAGTTGCCTTGTTTCATTATGCTTAGTCCTGTGGAAAACAGTACATCTGCAATCCCTGCCTGATTTTATTAACTGCTTCACAGTTCTGTTTTACCTCATTTTAATGAGCCTCTAAAGGATGTTTCGAGTGCTTCACACTCATTCCTCTGGTTGACACACCTTTTTCATTGTAGAAAGAGGGTACTAAATTAGATTTCAGAGGATCTCTGTTGAGAACTACTAGTGAACTAAATGCAAGATGAGGTATAGTTGTCTCACAGAACAACATCCTTTCAGATGCATCTTGATAGGCGCAGGCTGTAAGGAAAATACATAGGGTGATTGGGAATCCACATTCCCTGTTTCACTTCTAAAACATGAATTAGCTTGGAAAGTCATCTTGAGCAACAGCACTCCCTGAACAAATGCCTTTAATGGCTGAAGTCTTAATAGAACAGGAAAACAGCTTCCAGCAGTATTTGAGAAACTGTGGTTGACAGTTAACAGGAGATACCTCTTTTCTTAGCAGGTAAACTGCTGGAATGAGGGACTCTGGTGACATTTATACAGAGCTTAGTTCAGTAAGCCCTAATCATGATCAGGGTTGTGGTCAGTACCAGAGTGTAAATATTAATCACCACTGTCACCCCTCTGGTAAGGGGTAAGGTAAGAAAAAAAAAACCAAAAAGCTTGATCTAAACTTAAGTGATATTTTAAAATCCAGAATATTATTTCTGATTTGACGGGGAAAAAAAATATCTGTAAATGGATTCTTGGTAACTCTTGGGAGGCAAATGCAGTTGCCAGTTGACAGATGCATGCGTAGTACATGACAGCAATTCTGTCCTGTAGTTATTTGTTTCTGTTCATGTCTCTGTTGAAAATAACTGTGAGTATGTTAAACCATGAACAAGAAGGAAATGCGAGTATGTAATACTTGTGAATTAAATTTTCCGTCATTTTTACATCAAGTAGGATAAGACTGGTGTGCCTCTTTCCCACTTTCTTTTTTCTGCAGTGTTGTAAAATAACTGAATGATCTTGTTTTCCTTTGTTTGGGTCAAGAAATTTTAGCTGAAAATTGTTACTCTGTGAAAGAAGATTATTGACTCAACAAGCCTTCAATTTTCAGTGAATAACACTCCCACCATCTAGCTTCAGGAACATGTGGTGCATGCATTCTATTTTAAAGTACAGACTGTAATTTAAAACTGAGGCAGTTTGATGCCCCACTGAACTTTGTTTAAGCCTGGAATAAAAGGAAAAAAGCTTCAAGTTGCAAAGAAGTGACTAAGCTTTCTCAAAGGCTTTTCTTAGCCATTATGCACAAAGTTGGGAAAAGTTGCTATTTTTCCAAGTAATTTTAATTCTAGAACAAATGCATTGGCTAGTTTGGGGTTGGGGGTTTGGTGGTTGGTGGGTTTTTTTGTTTGTTTTGTTTTGTGTTTTTCTTTTTTCCTTATTGCCATTCTATGTGATACGCCTTTTGCTAGAACAAGTTTCCTACAATGCATATGTATAGGGGTACCAAGTACATGTATTTCAGTTTGTTTCTGAGGTGCAGAACATGCTCTGTTGTTGGTGTCGGTGGATATGCAAATTGTGTGTATGGGCTTCCATTTGTGTCTTGGTGTCCATTAGAATAGTGGGTCAAATCCAGTGTGACTCACTGCAGCGCCACTGACATCGATTTTACCAGGGGGACGCACTTAACACTTTGTGTGTTGTTGAAAATCTCAGCCTGCATGCTCATGCGTGTTTTACATCTGGCTTCAGTGAAGCCAGGATTTCATGTGGTGATCAAACTTGATTCATTGTCTGAGAGTCAACTTGTACATTCAGTTTAAGTCCTGTTCCTGGAGAAAAGTACAGTTAAAGTAATGCAGAGCAGCCATGGGCATATGTTGTCCATGTAGTATTAAACTGAAATATTGAAACCAAAACTGTTGATTCTTCAATTAATTATTCTTACTATTAAAATTAAAATGTGTAATGTGAAGAGAAGGTCCTGTTGTTATTCATTTCTGTTTTGTGCTTTACAGGATTACATGGTTTTGCTTGATAGATTGATCACATTTATTTAAAAAACAGTGCTAGGTGATTATTGAAGTATAAAAACTACTTTCACTAAGTACTATAAAAAAGGTGTTTGGCTATTCCATCGCCTTATGTTTTCAAAATTCTTCACAATGTTTACAATAGCCCTGTAATAACCAGACTACTAATACAGGATCTAAGAAAATTTACAAATGAAAAAAAGAATACTTAGTCTGGTCTGTACATGAAACTTACATGGAAAACGTGCTAAGGGATTATAGATCCCAGTAGTGGTTAAAGTTGCAAAAACTTGTATTTAAATGGGCCAATGTTGTCCTAAGTGGAATATTAAAGTATTAGTAGTTTTTTTCCTTTTGAAGCCACGAGGAGTTGCACTAACGTACTTTATAAATCCAAATACAAGGACAATATTGGTGTTGATTCAAGAATTAAAGAAAACTAGATTTAATTTGGGTGGTTGAAGAATTTTTATTCCACCCCCATTGTTCCTCCCCCCCCCCCCCCCCCCCCCCCCCGCCCCGAGGCTCCGCCTCCATAGGTGGGGCAACTAACCTGGCTTGTGATAGCCCCTGAACTGCCAAAGCTTGCAGCCTGAAGTGAGGGAAAGCTGAAAGCCTCCAAGGTTACTTCAATATGCAAGGCCATAAACTGTGGTAGCATGGGTGCCTCTGCATGCATGGCTCAGATGTATCTGCTGCAGGGGCAGTAATTGCACTAGCTGTCCCTTCAGTCAGCCTAAATTTCCAAGTCAGTGCTTTTCAGTTCTGCATTTGGGGATCTTAACTAAAATGGTAGAGGCTTTAATTTGGAGATTAATTTTTGAACATTTTACACAATGTGTGTGCATGGATATAGTGTGTATAAAAGAATGCTTATCTGCTTGGTTATTTGTAAATTTTGAGTTAATGGCTTACTATAAATTCCAAAGCTTAGTATATTCACTGGTGCCTGTCTTTGTTCATGCCTGTGTGAAAATTTGGATTACGACGCAGAAAGTAAGACAACAGAGTATTACTCACTTGAATACCATTTTAGCAAGTACCTGAGACATTGTAAATGTTTTCTTTCTTTTATTTTTACCCCAAGTTTTCCTGTAAGATAGGATTTTTTTTTCCCAGAATGACTCCTTGTGCTCATCAACTGTTGTGAAGTGTGACCTCAGCTTCATAACCTTGACTAAACACAGTAACTCATTCCAACCAGCAACATCTGAAGCCTAGCAGTAGATAGCTTTTGTGTATCTTCCTCCATCCATTCCTGTCTGCTGAGAACATGTTGGCTTCTCATGCTATTGCTCCATCTTTCATATTAAAAAAACCCCCAAACTTACCAGTCTTTGATGTGAAGGTCACTTGGAGCGTTCCTGGTCAGCTCCCTCTTTCTGTGTAAGCAGATGTTTATGCAGTCACGGTCAATAGTGTGAAGATTAGGCCAGGTTTCACAGTGCTTTATCTGATTGTTTATGGTGTATCCGTAATTGCTTGGGATTTTAGGTACCAATGTAGTGCAAATGGGAAGTGTTTGTAATGTATGGTTTGTTTTGTAGTACTACATATGAATCCCAATAAAGTCAGTCTTGTGTGAGGCTATTCATGTTTTGCTTTATTTTTTTGAGGTTTGAAAAAGGTTTCTAAATTTCTCTCAAATGTGTTTTCTTGAAGTCAAATGTCTTGTAATGCTTAAGCCTCTGAAACCTTCCTTCCTTTGCTGGAGCCATACATCTTAGATTCACTTAGAAGACAGTGATTCATGGTGGCTTTTTATAGAATCTGTGCTATATTGTGCTGTATGTGAGAAGTGCTTCTGAAGTGTGTTGCATGTAAATAGGCTTCCATTATCAATTTACCTTTAAAAATCTACATGCACACACACTAGATGAGAGGGGTTTCTGCATTTGTCTTTGGAAGGCACTGTACTTTTAATTCACTGCATCAGTTTTCCTTAATATCATGCAGATTATTCTGTGCCATTTCCCACACAATTCCAGACATAGTTCTGCTCTCACAGGAGTTTATAAAGAGGGTCCTGTTTGAATCAGCAATGTAATTGCAGGGGCTGAAGCATCATGGTGTGTTGAAATTAAGGTAGAAAAGTTGATAACATCAGGAAAAGGGTACTTTCAGTTCCCAGTGTTAGGCTTTTGATATCTTTCCTTCTATGTAAACAATTGCAGATGACCCTTTTAATCATCTCAACCTGTGAAATGAGACTTAATGTGTTACATTAGAATTAGGACCTGAATTTTGATGCACATTTGAATAATTGCATTAGTATAGGGAAATACACCATTCTGGGTCATTTACTTCACGTCATAGTTAAGTGGCATGAATTTATAACTGAATGTATGGTGTTGGTGTTGGGTTTGGTTTTGTTGTTTCTTTCCCCTTCAAGGCGGAATTTCACTTAATAGTTTGAAGTTATCATTTTGGGAAGTAATATAAAGATAAGCATGCATGAGAGTTTGTGTGTCTGCATTTAAAAATACATTATGCATCAGTAAGCTTTAGTAAGGTTTGCTGAATACCCAGTAGTGGACCTAGTTAAGAGAACAAAGCTTGTTTTCTTGTCATAGCATAAGGTGTAGACTCCCATGTATGTTTATAGTATCACAGATGATGAATTTTGCCAATGCATTCTGCACAGAAGGTTATGAAAGAGATATAAAACATTGTTATTTTTGTTTCTTAAACTGCAAACTATACAACTGCCAGTGCTTGTTTCTGAAAAGTATGGAAATAAAGGAAGTGATTTGAGATTTTTAGACTTGCTTGTTAAAAATCAAGTAAGTCAGCAAGCTTGTATAGGTAGATAAAATGGTGTATGGATTAAGTATATATATTGGCCCTAGTGAACTAATTTGTTATGGCATGGGATTAAAACTTAATGCAGACTGTTACCTTTCCATTTTAGGCTTTTACAGTGAACTGAAAGCCTTGCCAGTTTTTTTGTATGATACTGCAGTGGAGATGGAAGAAAAACTCCAGATTATCTCTGTCCCTTATTCAATTTACAGACCATGTCAAGATTTTAGTAATAGGGCTTAATGAAAGCTTCATAAAAGTCTTATTTTTTCCATCCTGTTTATTGTATCATTAGATACCTATGTGAAAGTAGGAAAAGAATAAAGTTGTTCAGTACAATTTTTCCACTCAGTTCTCCAGGATTTATTGAAACAAGGCTCTAGAATTTAAAAATCTATTTGGTGGTAGGGTTTTTTGTTATTGGTTGGTTTGTTTGTTGTGGATTTGGAGTTTTCTGGGGGTTTTTTTGTGTGTGTGTGGGGTGTGGTTTTTGGTTTGGGGTTTTTTTTTTTTTAGCATCTCATGGTTGTGGCTTCATTTGGATTCTATCGTAGTCTATTTTTTCTCCCATCTTCATTGCTGTGTTTTGTTTGTGCCTTTAAAGAAGACTTGGGAAGACCGCATATACACACATACACCACTGGTGTTTTTAAGTGACTGCTCATTCTTCCTGCATGGCTCATTAGACATTTTGCCCTGTTGGAAATCACAGTAACAGTCTTTTTGATCCTATTCTGATGGATAACAAAGTATAGGAATTTTTTAGGCTCTGAAAGGCTTTGGCTGCTTCTGGCCAGAGGGTTATTCCAGTGTTTAGACCACAGCTCGGTGTGTGAGGGGCCGTTTGAGCAACCTACAGAGTTGTCTTTCTCCTCTGCAAGGAAACAGAGGTCAGATATCAGATCCTATGAAACACTGCGAAATGCACCCATACACACACTCACATATGAATATTTTAGCTCTTTAATTTTTGCTGGTTAGAACTAGTGATTTCTAGCGCCTGCTTTTTAATGCTTGTATTCAGAATAGTACAGGTCAGATTGAAGTCAATCCTATAAATCCTTTACCTTAGTTTTGCCAGGAAAACAAACTTTCCTCTCCTGTATAATAATTTTGATCATTGATCTCCATTTCCATGGAGATGTGATCAGAGGGCTATAGTCAGCTAGCCACACAGGCCAAGAACTATCTTTTGTCACTCGCAGTGTGCAATGAAACTACAGATTTGAAGAGTAATTAAAGGACTTATAGACTGACATGTTTTTCCTCTACCACCCACATCCATTAAAAATGTAACTTGGAAACAAAACACGTGATCAGCTAGGCAAAGGGTTTGGTTTTGTTTTTTTTTTTAAATAAAAATGATGTTTGTTTAAAAGAAAGCAACAAAAAAACCCCACTCTTCTTTAGTCTTCAGTGTTTAAAATTACTACTTTTCCAGCAATCCAAGACCCTTCCATGTATATTTGTATTTCACACGGACTCCTGATTCCTGCTTGCTCAGTTTAGATGAGATGGACTCAGTTTTGTCAAAACCTGAATTTGTAGCCCACAGAACAAATACATTCGTAATTAAACAAGTGCAGATTGGGCAGCTGATGCTTCTCCAAAGTCAGTCTAGGGTTATTGATTCAGGGTCTCACAAGATTTGGCTCATGTTTGTGAGCAGTAGGTACCTCCCAGTCTTACCAGGGTGACTGACAAAACCTGACAGCAAGTGCTGGCCTGCACTGCGCCTTGGGCCGGGAGAACATAGTTCAGGGACGTGGCGTGGTGGTGTGTGCTGCTCACCCAGCAGTGCCCATGGCCCAGTCAGCTAAAGGGCTGACATGTAATCTTTGACTGAAGCACGTGCATGGCTGCTGTGCTCATGCTAGCTGGCTAACTAGTATGCTTTGTACTGCTATATTTGAGGTTTTGGTCTCTGACCACTCTCTGTCAGATGGGAAGGTGCCTTTTTTGGTAAGGATACAAAAGCTTGTGGTACTTAATGACCTGGCAAGAGGGGAGCAAAGTGTCTCTATTTCTGCAGCACAGGGTTAGGTTTCCTTCAGATCAGGTTATGGATGTAATACCATTTAGATTATATATATATCTCTGTATATGTTAGCAGAAAAAAAAGTACACTTAAAGGTGTTGGGTTGTTCAGGGATCTGTCTTTTCTGCAGCTCCTCTGTCTCCTGTTTAAGGGGTTTGCAGGATAAACCGGCTTTAGTAAACTGAAAGGGACTATATTACTTTTATGTTGGCTTTGGCACACAGCTGTGATGCTGTGGGGACCATGGCACCTGAGAGAACTGCTCTCCCTCCCAAAGACTTGGTGAAGCAGATTTAAAAACCAAAATGCATCTGCACTTGAATTCACGGCTTCCCGGGCAGCACACCATACTATTGCTACACTACAACACCCGCTCTATAGATTGATTTCTAAGTGGGTATTTTTGTCACGCTTAATAAGAAAGAGCATATTGATGAGACAACAGTGTATAACCTAACATCTGTTTTTTCTGCACTACTGTTACTCTTAATTGCCAGTATCCACAGCGGCAAAACTTGAAAGTGAGATTTCACCTTCCCTGTGAGGGTTTTCTCCACAGAAACAATCTTGCAAGTATCCCATACTCTTTTCATGAAGGGTGTAAAAGTGAAGAGGACTTCTATTGTTGTTGTTGAAAAAGTGAAAACTACTTCTATTGTTGTTGTTGGAATGACAGTGTAAAATTAAAAGTGTGTTGATTTAGCAAGCTCAGAATACTTCCTCCTGGCTGGGACAAGGGGCTCGGCCTCCTGGGCCGCCTGCTGCCCGCTTGAAGTGGCGCCTGGCGAAGGCAGCGGTAGGAGCTCTCCGAGGAGGTTCGGCAAGGGCCAGCGAGCGGCCATCCTGTCCCGCAGCCCCGCGGACCTGCCGGAGGAGAAGGGCGGTGGGCGCCGTTCCCTCCAGTACGAAGCGAAGGCGGGCTGTAAGGGCCCGGCGCTCTGCGCCTTCCCTCAGGCCGGGGGCGGCGGGGGACTCCCCCGGGGCCGGCCGGGCGGAGGTTCAGGCCGCCTCGAACCAGTCCTGGGCATTTTTATAATTGATCATCAGCTGACACCGCCCGGGCAGAGAGCTCTCATCGCTCCCTCTGGCTGCTGGAAGTCTGAAATTACATCTTTGTCTTTGAAGTCGGGCGCACTGTTAGCGTCGCCATGGCGACGGGGCGGGTAATGGCCTCCGCCGAGCGGAGGTTGGTATTTAGCGCTGAGCGCAGCTCTGCACAAGGCCTCGCTCTCCAGAGCGGTTACTGAACTGTCCCCTGTTAGAAAATGTTTAAAACCTGCATTTTTACATGGCATTACCAGATTAATAGTCATGGTTATTTCTTTTTAACTGCAAGGATAAAAGCATTATTCCATTAAATGGGTAGCTTTTTTTCCCCCTCCTTTGGTTTATGCATTATTAACACAAGCTTTCCTGTTTTGCTTGTAACATTTTATAGGCTCTTTCAAACATGTAGTCAGATTTGCTCTGCTGCGCTTTTATTTTTCAGGACTTAACCCTTTCTCTCCCTGATCATGTCTTAAAAAACTTCAAGACAAGCCTCTAGCAGTTCTGGTTGCTCCCATTTAATGTGTTAAAAACCAGAAGACGGCAGCTTTCTTTTTGTTTTTCTCTCTCCCCTTCCCTTTTCTCTCTTTTTTTTTTTTTTTTCATTATTTTTTGAAGAATTTTTATTTTTTTAAGCATTCTTGAAAGCGATGCAGATGGGTCTGTTCTTGTCATTTAATTGAAGCAAATGCTGAAGTCAGCACATGTGGGCCTTGATAAATCTGGGAAGGGTTTGAGTAGAGGAAGTATTTTGGTCTTTAGTTTTAATTTGTATGCTTATCTTCCCTTCTGCCCTTAGTGTTGCTGCCCCACTCTCTGTACATGAAGCATTGTGTTGGCAGCCTTCTAAAGAGGTTCACCTTGTGTTTGAAAGACAGGGGACCAAAAATCCAAAACGATCCCGGGGATATGGTATCTACCCCCATTGCCTTACTCTTTAACATGGAGCCAGTGAAATACATCTAGACAAGTAGAAATATTGTTATAAACACAAGCTGCAGGCTTTGTTTCACTTCTCCAGTGCTCTAAAATACAGCTTTCATTTTAGTCTCTAGTAGGAGGCATACATCCAAGCGCAGTCAAGTGCTGTGGATACAGGGATTCAGTCATCCCCGCTGACACAAATGTTCTATCTATTAAAAACTTGGAGGCTAACAAGCAAACCTAGAACTCATATTTCTCTCCAGCCTCCCCACCACTCCACCTCCACCTTCCCCTTCCCCCCCCCTTCAGCGAATTTGTTGTTATGGGGTGCTTACTGGCACCTTGCTTTATCTATCTGTTGCAGATCCTGCTTTCCTAAACGTTTCCAAGGACACTTGGGAAAAGGCGGATGTGCCTCTTTTTTTTGTCTCTTTTAAATTGATGTCATGTAGAAATGTTGATATAAATGGTACTTCTTGTGGGATGGACTTTTGGCTTCTGGACAGGGGACCAAATCTTTGAGATGTATTTTACCTATCCAGCTGTTCTGTAGACCACACTCAGGTCTCTGAGCAGGGAGATTGTGTCTACAGGGCTCTTGCTCTCCACCCACGTCTGTGTCTAGCACTCAGTGTCTCAAAGCTCTGTGTTTGTTCCTGTATGCAACTTTTCCCCTGTGTGACTCCCACAGACACCTTTGGTAAACAGCGCTGCTTCTAAAACTCTAGTGAAATACATTTCCTACCACAGGGAGAAGCTGGGGTACATGAAAAATGGATAGTCAACCCATATCTGTGGCCACCTGAGACCAGCATGAGGCCCATCTCTGCTCTTGGTCAATGGCAGCTGGAGGCTGTGTTGCAGCCCAGCCTGGAGTTAGTGGGTTGTAGTGTTGGTGAATGTGGCAGTAATGTACTTTTATTTTGCATTATTATATTTATTATACATATATATTATATATGTACATATATATGTATATATTATGTATGTATATATTATATATATGGTTTTAAAAATATGTTTAAATATATATATTTTTTAAAAAGGAGTCTTGGCGAATCTGCTCCATGTGTGGGTACAGTATTGTACAACTGCATATATTAAATAGGCCATACTAGAGGTTTACTCTCATCTCCTGGTTTTGTGGATATGAATTTCATCCTTTGAGTTGCATTCTCCTTAAATCTGCAAATTCTGGGAAAATTAAACAAAACAGTTTACATTCCATGAATAAGAAATTATGAATTGCTTATAAAACAGGCGTATCTTTATCTACACAGGGCTTTTTAAAGTTGCTGCTTAATCTTTTTTCTTTTTTAATCACTAAATAAACATGTCTCAGCAGTCGCTGCATGTGAAACCAAAACCTGGATGTGGACAAAAAGCAAACACGCTACACTAATTTTCATTAGCATATCCTATCTCCTAGAACATTTATTTTTTCATCTCCTTGTAAATTGATTTTTCACGTGCTTGTGACTGATATTTGAACTGTGTGTTTGTAGTAACTGATTTATGTAAAAGCCGGTCCTGGATCTCCCAACATGAATATATTATGGAGGTGACCTACTGGGTCCATAGTTAAGGTTGCACAGAGTTTTCACTTAAAACGATGTTTAAATCCCTTAATTAAACATTAAAACTCCCATGAATTCTCAAACATAGACTGTTTCAATAAAGAGGATAAACTTTAATTATTTTAGGTACTCAGTGTTTTTCTTAGTGCTGTATTTGCAGAATTCAGAACAACTTAAAATTATTCCTTCTTTGGATTTTTCCAGAGTTCCTGGTATTTTCACTTTGTCTGTTCTTTTAGAAATCTTTTAGCTAAGCCTTTCATTGCTGTAAGTTGTTGTATCTGTTGACTTCATATAACTGTGACAATCTACATAAAAGAATTCAACCAAAACCAGTTCATCTTTAATTATAGTAAGGCATGATACAGAAGAGGACACAAAAGACATATGCAGAGAATGCTCTGTATATTGTATTAGTTTTTGACATGGGAGTCAGACAGTGTATTGGTTATTTATAGCTGATACCAGTCTTTGACACTAATGATTTGGAATGAAAAGGCTAGAGAGCCTATTTAAAGAAATACCATGTGGAAACAAAATCCAGACTCACACTTAAACACCAGTAGCATCTCTTCCGTACAGGTGGCTATTTCCGAATAATGAACAACAACTACAAAGGCCCCAAAAGTGGGTGTAAACTTGCTTCTGCTTTTCCCCATCTCCTTATTCTTTGAGGATCTGGTTCAAACTTTGTTGAATCAGTCTTTTCACTGATTGCAGCGAGCTCTGACTTGGGCCTTGCTGAAAAACAATATATTTGCATACCATGCCCAGATGAAGAAAAATTCCTTTAGAAACCAGTGTTACCTGTGTAAGTAGTATCTGTATTCAGACCCCTTAGTCTGCAAATAGAGACAAAATAGAGAAGAAACCCCTACTCCTCATTAGCTTAGGGTCTATGGAAGGTCTTTTGTTCAAGTGGTTTTGGTCAGGATCTGTGTTTTCCTGTCTTTTATGGCTGACTGCCACTGTGGTCAGGTGTGCTTATCAGTTCAGGTCTCTTAAGCATTGAAACACCAACAGCTACTGTTTCTTAATTATTTTTGAAGAAATTATTTTTCTGTTATCAGCAGCCTCTAGGCTTTATAAAAATGCTTTTACTATTTTTTATGAGAAAACATTGTTTCGGAGTGTGCTAGTTCTTTCATTTTGGAATACACAAGCACTATATCCTGAGAGTGCATACCAATGCCACAAAAATTCAGAATGACCTATTAATTTGAAGAATTGCTTACTGCTTTAGGCATTGGATGAAAAGCGAAACTGACAGGAAGTTCTTCTTGTCTCCAATGCACGAGTAGGTTCTCAGGCTCTTCCAGAGTAGGGATTGATATGCTGGAAATGAAAAGGCTTTTTGCACGGGCACAGTGCGAGGTTCATGTGGAAAAGTATGTGAACAGAAGCTGTTGGGCCTGAAATGCTCCTTTGGTGGTGGTGATGTTGCATTTTACTGATTCAACTGTGTACTTGCACAGTCTAAAACCAAAAGCATAGTGGAGAGGAATACATGAGAGCAGCAACTAGTGAAATAATATGGAGAGTCTAATTTGTATGGGTTGGAAACTAATACTACTATATTAGTGGTAATTTTATAATTTGGGGGTCTGTGGGGGGCTTGCTAGCCTGTGCACGCTCTCTTTATTCTTTTTCTTTTCTCAAAGGGGATGTGTACGTATAATATTAAAAAAGCCCTAGATCCGAGCACAGTGTATCCATTCTGGCAGCAAGGGGTTAAAGAGATGTAATTATGTGTTCTTCAGTAAGTGTTCAGCAGTCAGCAGTACAGCTAGCTGTACAGGAAGCTTTTGGGGGGAGATGACAGAGAGAGAATATGGAAAGAAGGTCAGATCCGAGGATTCTCCTAGGGTTTTCTTGTGTTTGCTTTTCCTTCGTGGCTTACTCTACTCTCTCCTGGTAGAAACAGAAGAAAACATTATATATGGCCTGTTGGTTCCTCTCACTGATAATGTACACTTAATTGCTTTGCTTTGTGCTAGAGGTGAATTTATGGGTTTAGTTTTTGAAGGAGTTCTGAGCCATCCCAGTATTTGCTATGGTCCTTGTATATTCTCAGCCCTTAGTTATTGCCAGGAGTGTATATTGCAACCCTGTGGACACTGAACATTTATTTCAATAAACACTGTTTCTCAGCTGTGGTTCACCCATTCTGTTTGAGAGGATTTTAATTTCCAGCAAATCCATCTGCTGGATATAGTTTGTTTTGCACCTTTCTGGGTGATTTGGATGGATGGATGGATGGAGGGATGGAAGCTCTTGTGGAGTCAGTATTTCAGGCTGATCTGACTGGTAGAGGTAAGCTTTCATCACTGCTCACTAAGCCTTTGAGGACTAAGGGGAAAAAGTAGGGCAGTTCTCCCCCATCCTTATCGTTGAATTGTTGGAACAAGAGGTTGTGGAGTGTTTTAGAACAGCTGCAGTAACAAAGCAGAGCATGTAAAATAGGTAGAATACCTGGAATGTGGGCTACCCCCTTACTTTCACCCTGTGAATCAGCCTGAGGTCTGACTTGCTGAGTCATTCAGTGCACCAGAGCCTTCTTTTTTTATTGAACAAATTTAATTTGCAGTTAGATTTCAACGTAACAGCAAAGCATTTCTGGGAGATATTTGTGTGTTTGTAACACAGTGGTTTGAAAGGTGGGGAGTTTTCTCCCCCCTTTTTCTTTCACATGATACAGTTTTCATTTTTTCACTGGGTACTTTCTGTGTTTAATTAAATGGGAAGAAAAGCAGAAGAGTAAATGAATAGGATTTCTTCCATCATCCTTCCTTGAAACAAAAAAAAATCCAATGGACACATGCAATAATGCACACCCCCACTGACCCCCTGAATCCCCAAATAGCTCTTCTTTTGGAATGAAGTTCTTTAGCCTTGCCATTGACCTTATGGGGACGGGGTCTTGTGGTTCCCGTTCAGGGAGGGGAGGGTGAATTTGTCAGTTTACATGCTGGTGCAGAGTTCCTGGCAATAATAACCTTTATGTTAAGTGAGTTAATTGCATGGATCTTCTGAAATGCAGCATTAGGGAACAGTCTACCCCTAAGGACAAGTGAAATCTTTCCTCCCACCCTTGTTAAAAGCCAGTTTAAAGCTATTGATTTCTTTCCCTGCAAAAATAACAGTTAACTCCCATCATACTTCTCCTCTCTGTCTCTTAACTTTCTCTTTTCCCTGTGTTTTTATCATTTTGACTGTGCAAAATTCTGAAAGAGTTGCTGTGAGCAGGAAGGGTAGTCTGATAAGTGTATTTCCTGAAGCTTTTGGCCTTTCAAGGTTCCTCTTATGGTAAGGTTGAACTGTGCCGATAACTTGGATTGAGACGACAGGGGAGTAGTGTGCAATACTCTCTGCTTCCGATAGCTCTTTGTTGATCTAAGAGAGAGCACTTAGAGAGTGGTAGGTCATTTATGTGATTATGAAGAGCACTTGGTTCTCTCTTATTCAAGATGGAAAAATAATAGTTTTTGAATAAGAGGTCGCTGTCAAGATGACGTTGAATGTGACTTCTCTTCCCTCTTCATTCCCTCCCCCACTAGAAGAAAAGAAGCACTGAACAACCCAGGATAGGGCTGGATTTTTCCAAATCCATGTGACTTTCTCTCTTCTGTTCTTTGTTCATTTTATTTCTCACCATTTCCTCTGTGTGTAATGTTTATATTTCTTGATGGTGCCTGGATATTTATGGTAACTGGAAATTTAAAAATAAATGTCATACATGTAGGGCTCTATGTGTTGTTTAAAGTCTTGTTTTTCCACTTTGCAGAATTAGCTGTGAATGTGTGATGTGGTATCTGCTTGGGTGACAGATGTCCACTCCTGAATGATGCTGTGTTCCCTTTGTGCTTTATTTATGGAGTGATTTGCTTCTAAAATAATCTCTTAATCTTTTCCAAACTACATTTCTGTATGTGCTCTTTTTACATATGCCATCATTTAGGGTACCGGACTAAAACCTGAAATTACTCCTAAAAGCTTTGTTTCTAAAGCTAATAATTGTGATATAACACTGTCATTTTTGGTTTGATGTGTCCTTTCAGAACTAGGTTAAATGTGTAGTTCGGTTTTGCTCTGGTGTTTTTTTTGTGTGTGTGTTTCCTGTAGCACTGTTGTAATAAAATTGTATTTTAATTTCATTCACTTATCAAATGAAAGGACAACACTAACTTGTCGCTTTTTATCTTAGGTTTGCTTTTATACCTCAGAAAAGGAGCTGTAGCCCCAAATTAGGATGCCGTTGCTCAGAGTACGGGACATAATGTATTTTCTGAAAATAATTAACAGTTACTCTAGGGTTAATTTACTTAAAGCAGCACTGAACATCAGCAAACACCCTAGTTCCTCACAAACTTCCTTTTAGTAAACTTTACTAAATGTGGTTTCAGCTTGGTATGGGGATGAGCAGTGGAATACGTATCATTCCTTACAGCAGGGAAGACCTTTTCAGATTCTCTTATTTGCAGTCTAAAATAAAGTGCTGTATAAAGTGTGTTGAGATTTTCCAGGTGTTTGCCTATTGAGATATTGAAAATAGCTGGACTTTTGAAATTATGGTTTTTGGAAAACCAAAACTGTTTTGGAGCCAGTTGTGGGAAAGCCTGGAATATTTTGGCTTTCTTTCTAAACTGTTTTTTTTTACATAGTTTTCTTTTTAAATGTTGGTATTAGCAATGAACAGTAATGTGAATTTCCGATTAAGATACCTCAAAGTTAAATAGGAAGCGCTGAGAACTTCCAGGATTTATTGGTCAACCATCTAAAACTCAGGAAAATTGTGCGCAAGGCTGAAAAAGCATAGTGATACCATTGATATTCGATGAGCAGACTGTGGAAACTTCTGGAAGTTGGACTTGGCTTCTTACAGAAAGTAATCTTGCTTAACTTTAGTCTTGGATGTAGAATTTGTTTTGACAGTAGTATTTCATGAAAGCAAGCTCAGGATCAGGCCGGGATATAGATGGTGAGTATTGAGCAGTGACACCTGAACAAAGGCTGTAGTTCTGTCTCTATCAGCTGAACTCTTCCTGAGGGCACTTGCTGTGCTTCAGCCCCCAAAATCTGCAGTTTTTCTGGAAGCTTGCTTGATTCCTCCTCTTAGGACCTCTACAAGAAACATGGCCTTGCGCCCTCAGTGGCCAATCAAGCTGTGTGATGCTGGAGTGGAACTATGTTAACATTTCAGTTGGTATCAGGAGCAGGCTTTTGCAGCAACTCTCTGGTTAAGACCTGTTGCCATGCTTTGGTTCACACTACCTAGCGGGCAAGGAGCAGGTTGGTGTCCTTTTGCATGAAACTAAAACTAAAACTGTGCCCCAGGAGCCTACCTAATGCACTGCAGCTGCTAGCAGGTGCTCAGTCCCTGGGCTGGACTGGCATTCAGCCCCCCAACAGGGGTATGGCATAGGTGTTGGGTGCTCAGCACCAAGCTGCAGTGCCTGTGCTGCTTCTTACAGAGCTGCACCACTAGCTCTGACAGGCATAGCCTTCCCTTTCAATTTCAGATGCTGCTGGGCTGCATCTGGATGTTTTACATAAGGTCTGGATCCAAAGTCCTTTGAAGTCTTTGAATGACTTCCATTGACTTTAATAGGCTTTGTGGCAGGCCCTAATGATTTGGTTGTGATGTGAAAAGGGATGTTCAGAGATTTTTCTATAATGAGAAAATGTTACCTTTTAAAGAACAGAGTTCAAATAGTCTGATCAGTTCTCAAGTGGAAGTGAGCTTCTTGCTATCTCCTGAAATCCTTTTGTCCCTGTCAAGAAAAATGTCAGAAAATTAGTGCTCATTGCTCAAGTTAGGTCCAAGGTTGAAATTAGCAGAGGAGTTTTGGGTCATGGATTGAACTGCGCTGACAAGCAGTGGAGGGATTTGCACAGTGCAACTGTCTGCTTCTCTCAAAATTGTGTTCTAAACGCCTCATTCTTACCAACAGTCACTTTGCTCACAGTTTTAAAGTAAAAGAGAAGAGCAGAAGGAAAAACCCAACTAAAGTTCCTTCACACTAACACTGTTCCGAGATGGGTGATACCATAGGTCTAAAACCAGTGCTGATTTAAAAAAATCTCAAGTTTGTTTTTAAGGGGTGAGGATGGAATAGAAGGTATTTCTCTGTCCTACTAATTGAATAACAAAACTATCCATTTCCTTGTATCTCACACATGCCCCTTCTCTCTTTTCGAGAACAGTTTCTCAAATTATTTTTTTTGTGTGCAATTAAATCTTTTTATCACATAAGGTATTGTTTGATCAGTATCCAGAAAAGCTTTTCTTTTCCTGCTTCCCCTGAGTACTTTCATGTGAGGTAGGAAATCAACTTACTGCTTTAACAAATTAGTGTGGACGGCTTGGATCTCTTGAACTTCTGCTTCTTTATTTAGTGTATTATTTTGTTTACTTAGCCTTCATCTTCCCTAAATTATAAAAATATGTACTCTTTTTTTTTTTTTTTCTTTCCGAAAGAGGTGTATACTATAATAATGATATCTTAACAATCTAGGAACAAAGCGTAGCTCCATTTCATCATTGGACATGGGGATCTAGGAGAATGTGCATTTATAATCATATGTAATTGTGTGTGTCATCCTGTAATGGTTTGTCTTAATATTTTTATTTGTACATGTGCATGGAAGAGTTCCTCTGAATTTGCACTGGGGCTGATTTATCACAGTTATCTTTGGTTTACATCTGTGTAATTACTTTGAAATCATTGAACTTATGCCAATACAAAATTGCAGTAGTGGTGAATTAGGGTCGTGCTTTTGATGGTGCTTTTTATTCTGGTTGAAATATTCTACTGATCCAGGTGAGGATGAAATGTTATACTAAGCTGTGAGATGTTTCCCTGATTGGGTTCATGCTGCTTATCTGTCAGCACTTCCGTTCTTAGGAGCTCTATTTACTGCAGTGATTTCTGTGTGCCTTGGAAATGCAAAGGAGTGGGGAGAAAAGTCAAAATTCCTTGCTTTCCTGGTATTTATGCACTAGCTGTAGCTGAACAAAGTGGTCCTGTGGGTCTCGCACTGTATTTGTGTAAAGGCATTATTCTGTCCTTTGGTTTGGCTTTACTAAAGGAAAAAAAAAATAAAATAGAAAACCAACTAAACAAAATCACCAAACCCAAAGACCTTCTTTAAACTCTTCTCATTTTTCCTATCTGCTTTGAAGCAACGGATTAGCTTGTTAAAAGAAAAAGCATAGGCTGGTGTTACCAGAAGGTGGTTTGTGTTATCAGAAGGTGGAGGGTGCCGATGGTATTCAGAATAAATAAATAAAATGCATTGTCAGGGCACGCCTGTGGTTGTGTCTCTGTCAGCCTTTCACAATCCCTGTGTTCCTCTCATCTCTGAAATACAGGCCTTGGAAGTGATGGAAGGAGACCAGCTGATAGTCCTCAAATAAGCCATCCCTGTGTACTGTCCTTTTGTTTAATTTTCAAAACCTCCTCTATCGGAGGGAAGCAGTCGCAGAGCCTGCATGCTGTCATGCAGATCTAAAGAACATCGTTTGATGCCGGGGCCTGGTGTTGCTATGGTCTCAGCTGTGGGGCTTATCCGCTCATCCTGGGACTTCTGGCTTCCCTGGCTGGGAGTCATCAGGGTGCCCCCAGCCTGACATCAGGAACCTGTGTGGATGGAAGGGGTGCTGCACCACTGCTGAATCAGCTTTTCCCCTCTTCAAGATTAGGAAAGCAGGTGTTAAGTCTCATTTTGAGAATTTATTGTTATCTGTTGCTGACACTTTAGAGACCACTCTGCTTACCCGCCTAATAGCCAAATGCAAGCTAATAGTCTGTACAGGCCATTGAAGCCTAAAATCCTGCTAATTCCTTCCTCTAATGAATAATCCCTGATCTCTGTATGTGCCTTGACTACGGAAGGACTGATTATGAAATTCATTGTAAGGAAAATTTCAAACTTACGATTTCTGTGCATGGGATTTGTAAATAAATGATGTATGCATGTATACCATGTACCAAAGTATAGCTTTCATATGTTAAGTTAAACATCCCCAAAGAAATTTAGTTAAAATAAATGGGATTGTAAAACGTTTCTCTTGCTCGGTGGATTAATCGCTCATAGTTTAGGGAATAGGTTGCCTGTTCTGTATGAAAGGTCGTTCGTTCTAACCCTTAGGAGAGACATCTTACATTGTGCTGGTGAGTAAATTTGTTAATAGCTTTGAAGAAAGAAGCTTCTTCCCACTGCAGAGCAGGAGGCAGGATTTTGCGCTGGGTCCTGGGGGCCCCTGTGCTGTGGCTGGAGAGCCTCCTATTCTCCCTGGCAGGTAGTTCAGAGGAAGCGTACTGGAAATGTACAGGGATGGTAAAGCTGGTTCTCTGGGTTTGAAGAACGCTTGTAAGAAACAAGTCTAGTGATCTTTTCATTTCAAATTTGAAAAAAAAAAGAAAGAGGAAAATATCTAAGCAACCAAAGTACTGGGGTAGAGATGTTACATAAATTATAATGAGCACCAGAGGACACAGGATGTGTTCATTCCCAAGCTGCATGATTATTTTGTGTTGCGAAGGGTTAGCTTTTCAATTGCAAAGCTTAATCACTTTTCAAATGAATATTTCATAACAGTTATTTTTTCATCAAATATACAACGGCATGCTTATTTTGTGCCTCATGTGGTAGACATTAGTTTTCAGCAGCTTTAAATTCCTTTTATTTCCCCTCATCTCCTATTTTTGTTTTCAGCCGTGGATGGGCAAGAAAATACTTGTGAATGTTTCCTGATGAGTGGCTGATCTTGTGGCTGAGAGCTAGGAAGAACCTAGAAGTTTTAGTAAAATTAGTCCCAAATTCTTCAAGACAGACATTCTAATTTATTTCACCCTGAGTGCAGCTTATGTGACATTTAAAATATTTTAAACTTAATTTAAAATGAAAACTTGACTCTGCCACTACTAGTAAACCCTGTTTAGTTATACAGCACAACTGTAGTACCCCCTTACTACTATTTGTTCCTGGGTGATGAGAACTGTTATAAAAACACAAGGGTTTAATTACCCTTAGTACAGCTTCTTTTTGCTGGAAGAGTCGGGCAAGAGGGATCTATGTTGTTGTGTATATACCTCTATAGTGATCGTATGGGTGTTTGAGAATTGTTCTGGCTTAGGGCAAATTCTGGATAGCAACAAGGTTGTGCAGTTGCTGTGTTACATACCCTTCAAACCCTCAACTGGGGGATTTTCTGTAGCACTGCTGCCTTTGCTCATGACTGTTTCCTGGATCTCCTGAGTGCTTTGGCAGATAGATGAAAATGAAACAAACTTGGAGGCTTTAAAATATACTAACGGGCCAGACTGGCTTGAAAATCGGGGAAAAGCTGACCTTAAGGCACCCGTACTTCTTTTTCTGTTCTTTAATTCAAGAATTCTTTTGGTACTCACCTGTCCAGTCTGTTCAAAATTAAAATGTATTTTTCTTTGAAGTAGGCAATAAAAGAAATATTTATAAAAATATCAAGTGTTGTTTTGACTAGACGGACTACGTACTTTTCTTGTCTAGTTATTTTGTTCTCATACTTTACAATATATTTCACAGTGTACTTTGAAGCCTACAGAATATAGTATTTGTCCTTTTGCCTTCAAAACAAAAGTAATAAATCTCTAAAACTCAATTAATCACATATATAAGGCACAAGATAAGTCTCAAGAATAATGCAATGCACTCTGCATGTGCCCACATATCCTACACCAGTGTTATGAATGTAAAAGCTGTACACAGTGCTCTTTCTAGAAGGAGCATTTTAGGGGATTTTCCAGCCCTGTGCTAGTCTATATTAGACAATGTTCAAATTGCAGCATGCTGAAATCTTTCGAATCTTGGGCAGGCAGTTTAATGGTAGTTATATCAAGGAGTTATCTGTTGTGTTAGTCCTTTATCCTGTCATATATAGCAATGCCGTATTTGCCAGGATGGCCTACATGTTTGTGTGCTTTTTAGTGAAGTACAGGATCCTCGTGACACAGTTGCTCTTGTGTTCCTAAGTAGGAGCCACTTTCTTCTGTCCTTTGGCCATGTAGTTGAAGTTGATGATGGGACTGTTTTAAAAAAAAATCTTTTTTTTTTTTTTTCTTTTTTTTTTTTTTTTCTTTTTTCTTTTTTCTTTTCTTTTCTGTTGTTCTATTTGTGGTTAATATAGAAACCCAGGAATGACTGACTACTTCCTGAACAGCATAAAGTCCATGCTGTTAAACGTCATTATGGTATGCCTGCTTAGAAATGTCTTCTTCCTCTCTCTGATTTACGGAATATGTCATAACAGCAACTTCCCTTGTCTTTCTATACATGTAGGAAAACCAATATTTTACATGCTAGATCTACCTATGAGCTATAATTTTCTTCCTGTATGTTATGATGCCCTCTAGTTCTTTAGTTTGTTTTTATTTTACAGCCATTTTTGAAATCTTTGATTGTCTGTACACTTGCATGGTTTCTGAACGTGAAATACAGATCTCTCAGATGCCTCAAACACGAATACATTTTCAATCAAGCACATAGAGATATGATATAGGCTTAGAAATTACTGACTCTTTCAACTTCTTGTTATGTCAGTGGTGGTCATAAGCTGCAAAGCCATAATACACCATTAGTGCACACTGTCACATGGAGAATTCTGGTTTCTTCAGAATTCCAGGTTCTTTAGTGAATAAGACAGTCTGCAGAAATAGTTGCCTTGCTGTTTGGAATTAGGTAGTGTTGGGTTGCTGCTGTTAGTACCCTGATGATATAAACAACATAGAGTTAATCTGTATGACCTAAGAGGGAGGGAGCTGACCTCACAAACATCAGCGAATTTCTTCTCACAACAGTCCTGGGAGGTAGGAAGTTGTATTATTACTATCCCTGCTGAGTATCTATGGCACAGAAAGATTAATTGATTTGCCCAAGGTCATGGAGGAAGTGAGAGGCAGAGGTGGAATTGCATCCAGATATTCTGCATCCTGGTCAGATGCCTTAATCACAGGACCATAACCCCTTAATATGTGTGATTTTGTTTGCTTAACTAGGTGCTGTTTGTGTGATATCTTAAAAGCATCTTATTTTGGGTTTTTTACAGTCCTTACTCAGTGTGCATTTTCTCCTGAATAGAAACTTGGTGAAAAGGATTTTTAGGGACTTCAGATTTAAGTGCCATCTGTTCTTTCATATATATATTAATTCTGAGATTATAGGTAGTTGTGCTTCGTTTCATTGAGTAAATCAGACTGCTGAAAATGCAATATAAGAAAAATATGTTGCCTTTTTTTTAATTAATATATTTCCCCCCAATGTTTTAGTGGGTGAGAATTCATCACAATAAAGGATTAAACTGTCAAAAGAATATTAGCTGTTAGTGGTGTGTTGATTCATTATATGCCTTCATGTGTTTGGAGTCATTGTGCTTCACAGTGAGGAGATGGGGCTGTTCAAGGGGAGCACTGTGGTGACCATTAGCAGTTGATTAAAAGGGAAGGATATGCAGTGAGAAACTGCTCATAAATTATGTCATTCCAGCTGGAGTTTATCTTCGTAAAAGGAGCTGTCAGCATCCTTATTTGTTCATTTGGCATCTGAAAAGTGCACGTAGTCAAAAAGCATTAGGTAGTAGTCTGTAATAAGTGTATGCACACACTTGCCTTGTATATACTATAGGTACTAATGGACTATTCATGGGGGACTTCATCCCGCTGTGAGCCCTGTGAAGGAAGAAGGTGCGGAGCAGCTGGTGGCACTGGCCCAGGTGCTGTCCTGCCCCCAAGGTCTAGCTGCTTGTAGGACTGTACAGGACAGTGAGTGATTTTGCTAGGGGGAAATCTGCATTTGGGCTTTGCAGCTCATGGTCAAAGTGGGTTTTCAATCACTAGCCCAAGGCATGCACTTAATATATAGAGTCCCTTGATGTGGTGCCCTGCTTTGCTACAGACACGTTTTAACCTCAAAGACATCTCCTTAGCTCTGTAGATGTTAGAGAACAATAACGTCAAATGATTTTTTTTTTCCTTCCCCTTCATTCAGTATTTATATTCGGTTTCCCTTTACACTAAAAAGAAAGTACTGAAAAGTTACATGAAGTGAATTCAAGTCAAAGGTGTTTAACGTATGTGAAGGAAATGAAGCTTAGATTTCAAGCAGTGATCAATGAAGTATAGTATTGTATGATCATTACCGAGCAATAAAGCAGGAAAGGAATTATCACAAGGATGTATATGCCATTCATCATATCCTTTTAATACCTCTCTTTCTTGCTTGCTTTCTTTTTATTGTCTCCTGTGTTTTATATTCTTTGATCCTATATATGGGGACGAAGTTCCCTCCTCCTCTCTGACATTTTCACCTACTGTTATACAGTGCCAGCTTAGAAGAGTACTTCAGGGGAAGAAAGTCTATATACTCTGTGCTTTAAAACTTTGAATAGAATTAAAACACCTTACACTTCAGGTTTTGCAAATTTTGTGAGAACTACTGCCATGTTGCTTTTATTCTGAGCACTGGCTGAGCCTGACTGAAAAAGTCAGTGGCTTTGCTGAAAAGTAAATGTATTGAAAACTGAAATAAAATACCAGCATCATGTTTTTTACTCTAACTTTGCTGCAAGTGAAAAATTTCATAGTATCAAAACACACTGTACCTTACTTGCTATTGGCAGACAACAGTGGGAGGCATCAAGGTTTCTTTAGTTCTGTTTTCTTTGTGCCCTGATCAGTGACCAACATCACCAAATGTTTATGCCTGTATAACATACAACAGTAATTAACTACCGGTGAGTTGTTGTGTATGTAAAGATGCTTGAGAGCCTGAGATGAAAGAAGCAGTGCTATAAATGTCTTCTTATGGCCTCTGAGGCCAGCCTTTCCCAAATTTTGGCATGCTTTGCTCAGATCCAATGTTGGTGTTGTCCAGTGAAACTGGGCATCAGGCCCTGAAGTGATCTGTCATGTCAGTCCTTCTGCAGAGGCAGTGTGGTTAATAATAATAATAAATTTAGGGCTTGCAGCATAATCTTAAGCAATGCAAACCGAAACGTAAATTATTAAAGTTTCTGTTTGACAGTGAGCAAATGCACAGGCTCGTTCTCAGAAGGAAGGGTGACTCAGCTGTATTCTTGAATTGATGTATCAGGCTTCAGTGACTTCCTAAGATCTGACAACAGGTCTATTAAGGAGAAAAGATAGTAATTTATAATGTCTGGGATAAATCAGTACTTACTGTTATACCCCAAAAGGCTTTTTTTCTAATTAATTTTTTTGTGTGGTAAGTAGCATTTAGAAGATATTTACAGCATCATTTCAAATGAACAGAACTTTGAGGAATCTGCCTTGAAATGTTCTTAATTAAGATGCAAAGAAATTTATCTCAGTGCACTGTGTAGATATTAATCAGCGTAGTTAGAAAATGGGAACATATATGATTAGTGATAGTATTTTACCTTCAAACCTTGAAAATGGCTAAAAATGAAACACTCTTAAATCCCTTGTCACCCCAAAACAATGTAACACGCCAGTTTGACTCCCTAATTACCAAGCCTAATTTGTTAATTTCAAAGGGGAGCACAGCAGCCTATAAAGGCTTGCAGGGCTCTTTTGAAACGAGCAATGTGGTATAATTAAAATGATCAAGTGGATCTAATTCGGGGGGGGAGGAGGGGGATGTCTTCTCTCGTAAGGTTACTTCAAATTGAATTGGAGTTGGCATATATAGCCTTTAATGAAGTAACATCCCCAGATAAAACATCTGACTTGCTGTTTATTTTAGTCTATTTTGCAGGCTTTTATAGTGAGAGAGCTCTGTCTAATGGCCCTACCAAACCCGAGTGCTGCTTCCAGCGTAGTAACTGGCCTGCTGCACAGCTTTGGGAGAGCATTACACTCTTGATGGTGAAATTGGTTTATGTATGTTTCTGATGCATCCATCACTGTGACAATTATGCTTGAGAAAAAGCAAAATGCAGAAGTGATGCTCCTTGTATCCCTTTCCGTGGGTAACAGTGGTGAAAGCATTAAAGAGGCCATTTCCTTCCACTGTTTGCCTCCACAGGATAGCTGCGTCATAGCCAGAGTTAAGCTTCAGCTGGATTTTGGACAGAATTTTCCTAGTAAATACTTCCCAGCTACGTTTTACTGGACTAATACAGGTATGATCTCCCAGTGGACACTCATCTTCCAAAATGTTACTGTTCATTTAGGGACTGATAGTGCCTGCCTTGGGGTAGGTCTTGAGGGTGGGTTTGGCTGTTTCTTGGTTGGTTGCAGAGTGAGTGGGTTAATGAGTATGCTTCATTCTGGGTTTTAAACTCCTGTATTAATATAGTTTTGTCCTATGTTAAAAAGATAAATACCTAATCTGGATACCACCCTAATCAAAAAAATTTCGACTACAGTAGGAGGTTTCTTGTTTTGTTTTAACTCTTCTGGGTGTTTTATCTTATAAAGCCCTGTAGTAATAAAGCCATATGAATCCTCAGCTTATTATCCCTATTCCTCAGTGTGCCACAAAGGCATTATGGAGCCTTGTGTTTTAAAATAAAAGATTCTATGAAGAGGATGAAGTTTCTCTAGTAAAGAGCCTTGATGGTGAATGCCCATTGCAGGGGGACGAGGAGAGAGGAAAGAGTGACTACCAGAGGGATGAAGTTTGGGGACAGCAGTGCAGATCTCCTTTTGTTTCTCCTGGTGGAGTGGGTAGGCTGGAATTAATAGATATTTCAGCTCAGAGGAGACAGAATCAAGTACCTGACAGGTGCTTCCTTTTTAGCTTTTGGTTTTGTGGTTTTGTATGGAGAAGCAATACTAATTCTGTGACCAGTTGGTGTCACCTGGGAGAGCAAAGGTTAATGTTTCAAAGGAGGAGGAAAAGCTGTTTGTACGCAAGTGACATTGAAAGGAGATATGAATATTTTAATACCCGTGGTCAAGGCCAGTGGGTTGTACTACATGCACATGTTCCATTTTGGCTGGACCCCTTCTGAGCACCAGTTCTCTGGACTGTGGAAACATAGCAGAGGGTCTACATTAACAAGTACATTATAATTCTCCTCTCTGCCTTTTGTCATGTATGTAGTAAAGCTTCTATAAAGGAAAGTTCCAGAAAGAATTCGGTAATGATACATGGCCTCTTACTGTGATCATCTTATCAAGCCACTGTTGCCTGTGGTATCTAACATGATTGTAAACTAATACTGTATTTCTCATGCAGATCGGCAAATGCATATCAGCAGAATTACCAACATATGCAAAGGTTTTAGGATTGTTCCTAATACTTTTTGTTTCTGTTGATCTTGAACAACATGAGCAGCATTTGCAACAGAAAACATGTCAAGAGTAAGCATGAAAAGGAACCCTCCTGCTTATGTGGTTGTTTTTTTTCTTTTCTTGTCTTGCTTTTATTGTGCCACACTCAAGAAAGACACAGTGATTCTGTCTACAGCATTCTGAAATAATTACTTTTTCACTACTTAGTAAAAAGTTGAAATAGGAAGCTGCGGTAAAACAAAAGTAAGGCGGGGGAGAATATTAATAAATATATCTAATATGCTAGTCCTGCATCTGCCAGCTATTTCCTAGAAGCCTTTGATGTCCAATGTTCTCTAAACTGTTTGTATAAAATGTTTGAAAAGACAGGGAAAGTACAAATTATGAAACAAAATATAAAATATATCTTTATAATTCAGTAGATAGAATATTCAGTGGATTTATAATTTGGCCATCAATGTGTAATTCACTATAATTATTTTGCACATTCTGCATTTTTCCATTGCTTGTGTACCATTTGGTATAGGTAATACCAAGAATAATGTTCACAACTCTGCTTCTTAGGGGTGTAAAGCCTGTACTTGCTGATGGGAAAAATGCCGTGTAAGACAAGTGGATTATACTAACATTTGAAAATCTTTTTGTTTCTTTAACATGTCTAGCAACTACTGAGCCAAGTGTGTAGAAGCCTTTACCCTCCTAGGTCAGATTCCAGCAAAGCCGTGTTGCTTTTATAGAATAATGCCATACGGCAAACTGACTCAGCTTTAAGCACTGCATATGGTCCCGAGGGGAGAAATTACCCATCCAAATGACGGGTGGATGGCAGGCAGGCAAGCTAGGATGTAGCTGCAGTGTGCTCATATTCTGTTTCACTAGGGCTGCAAACATTGAAAATAGCTGCTTGGTGTATTTGAATTTGATCCTCATAACAGTAAGGAGCATGAGGGGATTGGAAATAAAGTAAGAACAATAGCTATTTCTCTTTACGCTGCTTCTGTAAAGTACTTCTGATACATTGAAGGGAATTAATGTCTTTTGGCATGGTTTATTTCATTTTCCAGAGTGGATCTGGTAAGTGAATGGGAATCAAATACAATTATAATAGCCCATTTCTCTTTCCTAAATAAAGTTTGGTATGCTCATATTAACTCATGTCAGTAGTTGCTTAGTTCACATGAGTAAAAGTCAGTTTATAGTAGCTAGGAATTTGACTTTATTTTTTCATGCTGGAGGTTTTCTTGGGAACCTACAGCAGTAAAGAATCCTGGTTGGG
Organism: Psittacula echo; assembly: GCF_963264785.1. NCBI lineage: Eukaryota > Metazoa > Chordata > Aves > Psittaciformes > Psittacidae > Psittacula > Psittacula echo. The sequence goes on from NC_137738.1 coordinate 43,105,981, forward strand.
TTTCAGTCCACGTTAAATGAGTAGAATAGCAGAAAGTGAGTTTACATATTCTGTGCTTTGAAAGAAACAAGTAAATACCAAGCACTGAGTCCAAACCAGAGAGAACATTTTGGGGGAAAAAAACTAGCTATTTTGTTAATTTGACAATTCTGTAACATGTACTGTAACTACTATGAAATTTGAGTAAACCCAGTGATGTTGTTTGATAAATTCATTAGTTAAACTGCATTAGTGGTAGTGCCCTGCAGTCTCATAGTGCTCAAATACTATTGCTTGTTGTACCTTCTTGGTTGTTTTTTTAAATAACTCTTTGATCTTTTTACTGTACAGTTATAATTTGGGTGAGCTGGCAAGATGCTTACTGGTTGTTTGAAGGAAGTTGTGCTTCAGTGAGTGGCAAAGCGCAGTTGCTGAAGGACTGAGGCTGGAGTTGGGGAGCTCGGTAGGGAAATAAGACTTAGGGTGTGAAGAAGGTGATGGAGGGCTACTGAAATCTGAGAGGTTTGGTAGCTGAGAGTCCTCCATCTAATCTGGGTAGATTTTCTCTCCCTGACTGGTTCTTTGCAGTTGTCTGGGGGCCAGGGTGTGAGAAGCCTGCTCCCCAGTGCTGGGGTCTGAGAGCTCTCCAGCTCCCCTGTTGAAGTGCACCCCTGCCCCATCCTTGCGGTAAACCCTCATGAAGCCATGAGATGGATTGTGCCGTGTTTTCTCTTGTCACAGGCATGATGAAGTCTTTCAAGTGATCTTTGCTCAGAAGAGCAGTTTATTGAAGAATTGATACGCTGCTTTCGTTTGCTTGCGTGCATTTTAATTTCCTGCACAGCCAGTCTTGATCTATAACCAGGAGCGCTGACAAGTGAAACCCTTCGGTTCAGCTGGATATATAGCAGCATGGGCTCCCCCCAAAACCTTGGAAAGTATAAAACAGTAAAGTACTGTCAATACTCTTCCAGGTTTCTACGAATTTCTCTGGATGTGTGAATAGTGTTGAAATGTTAAAGAATTTATATCACCTATTGAGGGACAGTACATAACATACTATTGCCTTGCTTTTTTAACTAGAAAAAAACTTTCTATGTTCCATGTGTAGTATGATCTTCCAAAATCCTGAAACTAACTGAGATTGAAGAGATTTCCATTTCTAAAGATTTATACTGAAATGAGAAATTTGTAGGTATTGCAGGGAATAACCCTGGATTCAGTGGCAAGCTGAGCCATTGGTATCTTCATAGTCTTGAGTAAATAACTGAACCATCCTGGAAACCTTGCGAAGAAATGGATCTAATTGAAAAAATATTGTGTGTTTCGAACAGCTTTCTCAGTTTTCTCTATTTGTGACCTTTTACCCAAGTTTCATATGCTGTGTTCCCAGTGAAATGAGCAAATATCTAAAATAACACCATCACATGCAAAATAGATAATTTTTTAAATTGAACTATTCAGATAAATGTTTATTTTAATACACAGAATCTTCCAGCCACTCAAGGATCAAACTGAGGCTGTAATAATCATTTGATACCCTTTTTTCTCCTCCCCAAGTTACACGCTGTGAGGTTCTTTCAAGTGCTCGTGGTACATATCATTGTGACTTCAAAGTATTTAGATTCTCTCCACATCTGTTGTTGCATTGACCTCCTGTATTATCTGTACCCGTTTTTCTTTTGTGACAAAATACTCAGTTCTCTAATTTTAGCTTAGCACTAGCTTGACGTAGTGTATTTTCTGCTTACTGAAGTAAGGCTAAAAGCTGATAAGAGAAGTCTTCAAAATCCTGTTTTAGACTGAGTACTAGATTATATGCTTGAAAGGAAGTGAATAGGTATCTTTTACCGATGACAACTAGAACAGATGGAATTCACTTTCTAGGCTAACCTAGTTTTTCAGGTTGCTTTCAAAAAAGCACTGCAGTTCAAAGATATTACTGACCAATCCATGGAAAAGAAATTATTTGTATAAACCCAAAACAATAAATAAAAATTAAAAACTAAACTAATGCTATTGGATTTTTATATTTATTTATCCTTAATTTGATTTCAAACCTGCCTCATTGGAACCTGAGAACATCTCTAGACTTGAGTATTTTATTTACATTTTAGACAGATTGTGGAGGGAGAAGATAGAGGCTTTCTATATAAAATGCAGAATGAGATAGAGGAATTTGTTAGTTTGGTTTAATATCTGCTTTGGAAGTATGTTTTTAATGTCCAAGCATTTTAAGGTTCTGGTGGCTTACTTAATATCCAGGACAAATGCTTCCATGGAGTCATAGAGTACTTAAATCTTGTACGTACTGGTTACTACTACCACCACTGGGTGAATGGTAACTCTTTCTTCTTTCACACCTTGAGGTCGGGATTGTAACTGTCACAGCTTTTCATTTGGGTGTTCCTATTTCCAGTCGGGACACACCTAATACAGATAATTTTTGAGGGTATGAGGGGTGTGTGTGTGCTGGATTTACATACTCCCACACTGCCGACAGTCTGGGTACAGTTAGCATTGCACAAAATGCATTTTCTGTGTTTTGAAGAGACACTGCCATACCTTTCTGGAAAGGGCTGAGGATTGTTGGGTCAGTTCCGCTGTGTGTCTGTCTTCTCCCTCATCAGTGGTGGGAGCTGGAAGAAAGCTATCAGTGTCTCTATACTATAGATAGTATTTTAACCTCTTCTAAGGCTGGTAATAGTGTTTTAAAAATCCGGCAAAACTGGTCTTTTTTAGGAAAGCTTGAAATTATTAAGCTTATTCCTGAAGTGTCTTGCATAAGCAATAAAGCTAGGTTAATGTATGCTTTCAGGGAAGATCCATCCTGGAAAGCACATCTTTCGCTACATGTCATCTCATGTCTTCTCATTATCTTCTGACAATCCTGCATTGTTGGTGTGCCTATCTGATTTCTACTCTACCCTACCCTACTATGTGGTACTTATCTTCAAGGTGTTCACACAAATGCTGGACAATTGTGCTGCCTGACGTGCTCCATCAGATGATTTCTAGCACTTGTTGCCTAGATGATAGTATCTTGAGAAGATTGCTTTGATTGATAGTCAAGAGAATTAGGGGCCTGATTGTCTGAGCCTTGTGGTGGATGCACAAGAAAGTTCTTGTGTGTCTGTAGAGGGCTTATTTATTATCACTGTTAGTAATTCCCTTCTGGACAGGCATTGTGTCTGTTCACTGAAACACAAGCGTGCTTTTCTGCTCTTCACCTTCTGAGCTTTCTGAGCTGGTAGTTCCTGTGGAGACTCGGTACCTTTGTCTCAGTGTTATCATAAGGAAGGCAAAATAGTGCCTGACTGACTTGAGTAAGTGACTTTGCAATGGTCAGTTCCTGAGAGAGGAAAATGCTTTTCTGTAAAATGCTCTTCTTGCCAGTAGACTGAGAGAAATTATACCTTGAAAGATACATTTCTGGTGTGTATGTTTAGCTGACCACAGATTTCAGTTCGGGTGGCTGAAGAGCTGGTTTGAGCTGAAGAATTATGTAGTGTCTTCTAAGCGTATCAGGAATCTCTGCCTTGACATTTGCAAGCTCACGGCTGCTCAGAGGGTCTTCCTCACCCTGAAGCAGGGATTGTGTGAATGTCCTTTCACTCAGCAGGGTCATAGTGTGTCTGTGCAAGTAAGCCAAGCAAGGGTCTGAGATCTTTCCTAAATTGGGTTGCTTCTCTATATTGGACAAATTTGAACCTTTCTGTTCCAGGAAAAGAATAACATCAAATTAGGTAATCACCTCCACTAAAATGTATCTGTTTAGATGATAGCATGTTTGGAAGTGCCAGCCTCCTCCCACCCCACAAAACTACACATCCTGAAGGCCAACAGGAAAGGGGGCTGATTATGCAGTCGTAAGCAAGATCCATATTTCCACTGGCAATTTAAGTAGGTTGGCTGTTGAACTTGTTTACGAATATAGAAAGATGAAAAGGCCACAAGTGCTAGTAAAATCCCTTTTTATTTATTGACCTCTTGGGGAAAAAGGTATAGTAGGTACTGTTCTGTTTCAGTCAAAAGACAGTCCTCCCATGCTGTGTTTTAATCCTAGTGAAGAGCTCTGACACAATCCTATGTGTATAGGGGCTATAAGGCAAACTTAACTAGGATGCTTAAGTAAGAGGGGTATGACCCAAACAAAAAAAACCCCAAACAAAAACCCTTTTTAGGAAAAAAAATCAGAATTTGTTATTTAAATAGACAGCTCTGTGTCAGTAGCACCCAGGCTGCTGGGTCTCCCCTTATACTGTTAACATAAAATACCTATCAGCTGCATCTACTTGTGTCCTTTAGGCTGAAAAAATGGAGGATTTGTATTAAAAATAAAATAATAATAAAACCCCAGAGATGTTTCCACTGGATGATCTGTGTGTATATTCTAAGAGCACTTGTTAGTGCTGACATTTCCCTGTATGAATATTTTATGCGGGCATTCTACAGTGGCCAGCACTTGACTTTGCTTTCCTGTAGTTAGTACATTTTATCTGTTCTCCTCAAATTGTTATTTTTCCCAAGATAGGAGGAAGAACAATGCTGTTGGTGGGTGCTCCAGCAGTTGGCTTTCCTGTGAAACTGTGAAGGGTTCTAAGACCTGAGTGTAATCTGTGTAGCTGCTTTGCTGTTCCCAGCCTCTATATTTTTAGACTGTAGCTCTCTGTAAATTCCATCTAGGCAGTATCACTCACAGGCAGGGCATGAAAAAACCTTCTTACTAAATACTTCTTTTTCCTCCAGATTACCATTTCTATCCATACAAGGACCTTTTTTTATGGTCAGCAAAACACTGTGAATTTGTGCTAATGCGTGTTTTGCCTTTTGTGTTTCCAGATTTTAAGCCGTGGGGTATTTTTAGAGTGAAGAGGTGGACAAGAACTTTGTCTCCCGTTCAAATAGAGAAGTGCAGCATATGGTTTCACTGGTTACAGATTTACCATAGGAAGAGGTAGGTAGGACTAGCAGACCAGTGCTGGCATTCTCTTAAATATTTAGAAAAACTGCAAAAAGGAGGAAGAAATCTGAGATTTCTGAGTAGTTGTGACAATTTATGCACGGAAATTTAAACTTTAGAAATGTAAGGAAACACAGGATGTAAGGAAATGCAGGTTTGCTAGAGACAGTATAAACCCTAGAAGAACCAGAACTAAATCTTTGAAGTGTAATTTCAAGGCAGTCTTCTCCCATTTAATTGATATTTAAACATTGGCTAACATGACTCTTTGCCATTTAACTGACATTAACAACCTTGGTTAACTTGGTTTTGAGCTTTTGATTTTATGGTTTGTTTTATGTTAATTTCACTTTAGTGCTTGGATCCTTGTAAAATAGATTTTTTTTCCTTTTCAAAAACAAACATCAAGCATCCAGAATATCTGTTTTGTTTTAATATTTAAACATTTACACACATCTTGGGCATAATTGTGTATGCATTTTATGGCATGAAAAAATGAACCATATTGATTGTAAATTCTGAACATCTGCACAGCAAACCAAAACCATACTTCTTTGTGCACCTTGCTTTTTCTAAGTTTTTCTTATCATATTTTAAATATTTCATTTTTATTAATTGCTGGCTTTACTTTTGGCTTATCCCACATCTTTTTTTAATTTTTTTATTGTATTCCTTTAAACTGTTTCTCGTTTTTCCCCATCTGTTCTCTGCATCGAGAACTTGTTTGGAATAAGCCAACCTTAAAACAGGTTTTTTGACCCTAAGTCTATTGCTGCTACTATCACATTGGTGCAGTGAGCAGCATGCGGTTACTGAGTGGTTCTGCTGGAGCAGAGTGGCCTCTTCAGTATCCGTGTTTTCCCTGTTCCTGCACACAGGCACACTACCTTAGCAGAAGGCATGAGCTTGTGATGGGTTTCCACATCTGCAGTTACTATGGGTGGACACACAGTCACCATTGGTACCTTGTGCTGTCACTGTAGCCCTCAACAGAGGAGGGTAAATTGCTCCTGATGCATAGAGACTTGTTCACATGCCTCTGTTTTGCTTTCTAGGGCTGGGCACGGGAATTTAGTTAGGTGGCTTCTAATTGTCATTGGAATACAGAGAGAAGTGCTTTCTGCCCTGAATGCCGTGTACCACATGCACTGCATTAACATCAATCAGCTGTTAATGATAGTGGCAGCTACATTTCAGATGCATTAGAGTACCACTGGCAGAAGGTTGACACACACACACACACACGAGTATTCTAGTATTCTGTAAAGCAGTCCATATGTTTACTTTTTCTGGTTTTAGCAAGCTTTGAGATTGTCACAGTATTTTAATCAACTGGTAAGGTGTTAATTCACTGCAAAGGAAACGACTGCACATAAAGCTTCTTCACATCAGCAGCAACATTCTGCTGCCTCAGGACACCTGGGTATGGTGCTCATCATGCTGTCCAGTGGGAAGAAATGTTCCAAAATTAACCAAGCAGAAGGAACTAAACACAACCACACTTCTTTTCTCTGTCCAGTCATTGCCTTTTATCCATCAGTAATCTCAACTGCAGTTGAATTTCTGATTATATATTTCCATTTTCATTCAATCTTTTACCAATTGCTCTTCACCCAGGATTATTGGGGGGGTATTTTTGGTGATCATAAGAACAGATTTTTGTATATAGCGGTATTGGCAAGACACAGTGAACTTGAGAGAGAAAACATCGGTGTTCTGCCACTGCTCATTTGTTGTACAGTTTTGGTTGTGATGGAACATCTGATCACACAACAGAGCAGCTTCAGAGCTGCCTGAAGACATTTCATTCTCTGTCATTTCTCTTCCTTGTGATCTTCCACAAGCTTATTCTATTAAAATGACACAAAAAGCATGTTCTGAGCCATTTAGACATTCTAGCATGAGGACATCATGTTTAGACACGTTGAACTTAGCTGTTGCAGCAGAAGAATGATGGGAGCAAAGGACCGCTGTAGGCAGCTGGATCATACAAGCCTTTTCATAGATTGATTGTGCTCAGTCTCAAAACTGGGTGCCTCACCTGCACCTGCTCTGCTCTGTTTGGATAGCTGCTCTAGTATTTGCCCAAACTCATCTGGTCTGTATTTCTGCTTTTGTTGTTGTACATTTGTCTTTGAAGTAGACTATCTGAAGCCTTCACTGTGAGCTATTGTCTGACAACATTAATTAGGCTTCTGTAACAAGTAGGAATTAGAGCGCATCTGGACTAGAGAGCATTTAAGTGATGCAACTGTGTTGGTCAACTCTGAATGTTTTGATGTGTTGATGGGTGAGAGGTACTGTATTTTTTTGTTGTTCCTCTGTTCTTGTGTCCGCATGGAATGCATGTGTTCCTCCTCTGCTGAATTTGTTGGCCATATTTGCTAGTGCTGCTGTAGGACTTAACTAGGTCAGTGTACTACAAACAAAAATTAGATGGCATGAAAGTGGATATACAGATACCTCGTGCACTTAATTCCACCCCTCCTCTCACAAATCCAAAACAAGCCCCCCAAACTCTTAACATTTGAAGTTATTTACTTTGCAATATTAATAAATTCCTTCAATATTCCTTATGTTGAAGACTTTAAAGAGTGACTGAGATCTACAGATAACACATTTCTTCAGAAATCACTTAGACAAGGGCGTTGAGTTCAGTCATCTATCAGAAACTGTATTTATAAATGACACATAGCACTCATAAATGTTTATAAAACATGAGGTTCAGGCTTAACTGATGGAGTCCCACAAGTGCAAGTGTGGAATTGTAATCACTGTTTACCTTCTTTAACTGGTCTTTATCTGGTCTAGAGGGTTTTTCAGGTAATTAAGTCTTTAAAACAAATCCCCTCACTGAATAAGGAAGAACAAAAGGGTCTTGAGAGTGCCTGTATCTTTGTGTTTCCCGATACAGAAGTGTCCATGTTTCAGCACTGAAATAATGCATAGTTTAGGGAGAACACCACTGTTGAGGTTTTTCATTTGGTTGGTTTTGTGATAAACTCTTCTTTTTTTTTTTCCTGTTGAAAACAATTTTTGAAATATTATTTCTTTGTATAAATTCAGAATTTTCAAATGCTGTTCACTTATGCTTTACATGCCTGTGGTTTTATTTACTTAAGCGTTGCTTTTGATTTTGAACATAGCATGAAGAATTGTGCTGTTTCGAGTCTAAGACTTGGAGTTCAATATATTCTTTACTCCTTTATCTTGATTTTATGCTTCCTAGAAATCCTTGATGAGAAATAGGTTTTATTTTTCAGGAGATGCGGGGTAAGTTTTTTGTATTCATTTTTATGTAATTTGCTGAAGCAATGTCGATTTGTCTTTAAAAGTACTACTGGCCACTTCTGATGATGGAGTTGGACACTGCCTGAATAGATTTGTAGGCTTGTTTTCCATATATTGAAGACAGTTATTTAATTTAATATTTGGAAAATGCTGCATAAGAAGGCTGTCCTTAACATGTACTATATTAAAGTACAAAAATCACTGTGTTAAAATGTAAATAAAGTAGCCAGTTTTGAGCTGGATGAACAATTTATAAACTATTCTAGACATCTTGACTCAATGAAAGTTCAAACAAGCTACACTGCAGTACTTGTTTTACTAGCTTTCTTTTTTCTTAATGTTATATTTTGACTTTTATGCACTATATACGTTTTTAGTTTGCAGCTGCATTAGTTGATTTGGGACTGTATTTTTGGGATCACTGGCAGAAATCAAGTCCTGATGTAAAGATTTCTTGGTTGTTATAGGGTTGATTTTGAGTTCTGATAGGTATTTACCTCTGAAAATATAAATTAAAGTGCACGAGCGTAATGCGCATAAATAAAATTTTAGATGCTTTGTTTGCTCAGAGATAAGCAGCTTGAGCTGCAAAATTTTTCTCCTACTGTGGAGCAGCTTTAGACTCAGGTTGGAATATGTTTGTTTTTTTTTTTGATGTGACACCCCTTTCAAAAAGCAAGAGGGGGAACATTGAGGCTTTTACATATGGGGCTCGCAAGTTGTAGCATTTACTTCTAAACACTATTCACATTTGTGCTCAAAGAAAAAGAAGTGAATTGCAGACTCGTGAGATGTAATATGAGAGAAACTATGTATATTGGTGTGTAGTGTCTGGTTCAGAGTCCCTTGCAACGAATGCAAAGGTTGCCATTGACTCCACTGGGCTTTTATCTGCCTGTACAACAATCTGTTAAGAGAGCTTCTTTCTTAAATAGAAGCAATGTAATTTGCTTTTTTTATGCTGCTGTGCGTAAGTACGCTTCAGTGTGGCATAGTCAAGAGTAAAGTGGGGTTTTTTTTCCTGACAGTAATTAGGTATTTCCCTTCTTAGACAGTTTTCCATTTCTGTGATTTTAAAGGATGTTTAACTTTCATGAATACAATTGCAACAGTAACAATTGTCAGCGGGTTTGGTCTTGTTGCAACCCTTTGCCTTGGGTAAAATACCAAGTATAATTCTGAAGTAGGTGCATGCTTCATGACCTAGGAGTCAAATAGACATTATCTGCCTGTCTGAAACATGGAAGCTCCAGTTTCTGCTGTATCCAGTTGGGATACACCTTTTTTTCCCCCAGTATCTATGAATCTTATACATAGAGATAGGCGAGGAGAAACTAAATCAGTTTGAATTCATCTCTACAGTTTATAGTCTTTCTGTCTTTTGTGTATCTCTTACTACTGTCCTGATGGATGCAGTTTTAGTGCCAGCAGAGAATTCAGTTCTGGTGGGAACAAGTGTCATCTGTTAGAAATCCTACCAACTGCACATTCAGACAAAAATGAAGCACTTTGCCACAAGCAGCCTCACTGCAGTAAACCAGCTCTCTCTGCCAGGGCAGCTCGCTCGGTGTTGCTTAACCTAAGCAGCGTCCCAAACTGGGTGTGTGTATTTTTAAATGCCTGTTGGCCCCTTTTGCGTCTTTTGTGTCCGCTTCTCTGTCGGCAAGTGCGGGGTGAGCAGCAGGCCGGCGCGAGGCCACGCAGGCTGTAGCAGGAGGCTTCTCCAGTGGGCTCCCATCTGTCAGGCCTGCGCTCTGATAAAGCTTGCGGCAGCTGGCTCAGCTCGCCACTAATCCATTCATCCCGGCTGTGGATCAGAAGGTGGCCTGTCGCTTCCCGGAGGCCTATGGACCTTGGAGAGTTGCTGTAGCCCCTGAGTGGTCCCACTGGACCTGCCAGCAAGTACAATGATAGGGCACATGCAACTTGAGTGAGGGGCATGTGTGGTGGCTCTAGGGCATTGTGCAGGGGACAAAGCCATTCACTCTCCTCCCAGCTGACCTGTTGTGCCTTCATCAGCAACAGTGTGTTCGCAGTTGATGTGCTAGCTATGGGTGGAAGATCACTATTAATGTGTTACTTAGGAAGGAGTTGTGAAGTCCTGAAATATTTTCTCGCATATCGTGCAACTCGGCACGCACAGACCGCCAAGCAGAGTCAGCCGCTAAGAGCTCCAGATGGCACCGACGACTGTGAGAGACCACGGCTGTATGTGATCTGTCCTACTGCTTTTTGGTGTAGGCGTATTATTGCTGTTACAAATAATTGATGAGTATAGTGGTTATTTAAAACCATGTAGTAGCTGCATTTCCCTCCCCGACCAAGGCTACATAGCTTGTTAACTAACAAAAGTATCGAGGTAATTCCTGCCCTAAAAATTTATAGCCTTTTCTGCACAAAATCTGTCGTTGAGCCTGGAAGGTCTGAGAGGAGTTTTGCTGAGAATGGGAGATGGAGCAGAAGATACAAAGTTCAGAGAGAGAACAGAAATAGAAAGATGATGGTGGAGAGTTAAATGTGGCAGAGCACTGTAAGAGCTGAAACACTCTAAAATGGGCCAGCAAGGAAGTCCTTGTAGGTGATGGATGTGAGTCTTCAATCATCTGTTAGAAGTAGTAGTTCTTTCTTAATATTAAAGTGGATCCGAAGATTTTGGGGATGCTTGTGAAACCTGGGATGGCCACATGTTCATTTTTTTGTTCATTTATCTGAACAATAAAAACAGAACACATAGGCAGGAGCGATCACTTGGCTTGTCCCCTGTCACGGTTCCCCAGTCAGTAGAAGCAGCACACCCTCAGCTACCTCATGTCTCTTGCAACTGTGTCAATAGATTTGTAGCTTTCCTATTTATTTGATGACGTCCCAAAAAAAAAAAAAAAAAAAAAAAAAAAAAAAAAAAAAAAAAAAAAAAAAAGGCAAGCTAAATCCCGGAAGTCACGATGTAATTAAACAGCTCAGGAGAAATGGGTTTCATCCCATAAAAGAAGTGCCTGTGAGTTTAATAGAATCCTGATCTAAGGATTGGCGTCTGTTGCAGCAAACACCTTTGGGGCAGTCCAGAAGCAAAATGGACACACTGCTACTGCTTGAATTGATTCCCCAATTGATGGCTGACATGACCTTCAGTGCATATGACATGTTAGGAGATGCTGGACACAGCAATTTGAACTGACGTGAAGGATGCAGCATAAACAAAACAAAACAAAAACTGCTCAGAGCTCTGTCACAAGTTTTTTACACCAGAGTTTTGTGGCAGAAAGTTGCAGAGGCTACAAGAAAAGCAATAACATATTCAAAATTATCTTCATTTGAACTGAGAGGTTCAGATGAATTCCTTTAAAAGCGTATTTAGATGAATACATTTGCAGTAACACAGAATAAATGGATTTTGTTTTTCTTTGTTATGATGGGACCACTCCTCAGAAGGTGTACTTTAAATGAATCATTGTTTTGAAATCCTCAGAAAGGAAGGCTCAGTTGCAGAGAAAACAGAGCAAGCAATGCAAAATCCTGGAGCAGAAGCTTGGTTAGGAAAATCTCATTCAGAACTGAGTGGACAGGCCTCTGTGGTTTTGTAGCGCTGCTGATGAACCCAGCTCTGGTTTGCTTCAAACATGAAAATCTGTCTAAAGTAGCTACACTGCAGTCCAGACTTACATGAACAGTTAAACTCTCAATACCTTAAATACACTGTGGAAACATGGATAGATGAAACTGAATGTTAGATAAAATTGGATTTGGCATAGTAAATTTATATAGACTTTTCAGGCCTGTGCTATTTCTGTGGGACGCTGTTCTGTTTTGAATCTAATTTTAGTTTGGAGAACTCATTTGCTTTCCTTTTTCACATCCATATGTGCTCATATGGTGAATTTATAGTCTTTTTACTAGGTTTTCATTATGTTAACTCTAATTATTACAGCAGTATGGAAGCAGTGCTGTAGTTCATACTGAGATAGAAGCTCTTGCATTTAATCAGTGAAAGTATTTTTTGTTTTGGTTAAGCGTTCTGATATCAGGAATTAGGAGGTTAAAGTAAATAATTTTGGGAGGGTATGTAAATGGATGCAAAAGGAAGGCATGGTAAAATCTAGCAATAACAATTTTCTGTGTTAATCAAATTATTTAGAATTTACTGAAATTTGCTGAAAGCCAAAGCGAGGCATTAAATAGAATTTATATGAATATGCTCTGCAGATGCTGAAAGATACTATTTAAGTAATAAAGAAGTTTAAAAGCAACTGAAAATAGCATCCTAAAAGTACAGGTTACCCTGTTCCCTTTCAGTGATTTGATGGCTCACAGTACTTCTTTTCATACATGTGCATGAGTTCTTTCCCATTGGGTTTGTCCATGTGCCTATTTGTCATGATTCTCTATCCTTTAAGGTGAGACTGGAATAGGAACAGCAGCTCTGACGGCAGCTTTTACTTAGGTATCAATGCCAAGGATTAGATTTGAAGTGCTCTGTGAAATGCCATCTTCTGCGGAGAGTCTGTTAAGAAAAGTACAGCATTTATACAAATACAACTTGACAGTTAGGTGTTTCTCTAAAAATACTGGCTACTTTCTCCTTGTTCCAGTTGTCTTCCTGGCACAGCGGTGTTTCCCTCTCCAAGGCATCAGTCTTTGGTGTGAAACACTCTGTCCAAGAGTCATAGATCTCTCTTGGACAGGTGACAGAAGATTGGAAGCAGCTCTCCCAGGAACACATGGAAGAAGTTACTGGAGGTGAGGTTAGCACTGGGCGGGGATGGACACTGGAAAGCACCAGGAAGGGTTCAGGAGAAAGGCTGCCGGGGTGGATGAGGGAGAATGGGAACGTTTGGGGCTTTGATGAAGCCCAAAGGACTTCCTGGGGAGAAGTGTTTGAGCCAAGATCAAGCAGCAGCAGCAGTTTGTTTAGAAAAAGTGGACGGTGAAGATGGAGGTGAGGACATGGAAAGATGTAGTGAAGCATGTTCACTGATCTTGCTGATGGAGAAGAGATGGGAGATGAGGTGTTAGTTGATTAAGTTGTCAGATAATTTTGTTTTCCATATTGTGGAAGAATATATTGTGAGTCTGTTGTTGAGGACTTCTGTACAATTGCTTTCTAATATAGGATAATTCTTCACAGTCTCTGGCCTCACAGACATCTCTGCAAAACCTCTCCCAGTTGTGCTACCCACCAGCACTTGCATCCCAGAGCTTTTATCAAGTCATTTTGTGACCTGCCATAAGCCAGCCACGCGGCCTGGTGGTGGTGGTGTCGGGGCACTGCCTGCCCCAGTGTTCTCACCAAATGCCATGTGATGAAGACTGATTTCTATGAGAAAATGACCATGTGCTTGTAGTTTGCACCAAGGCAGAAAGTAGCATTTGTCATATATTTTGTAGTGGTATTTTGTTGCTCCCATGTTTGTGTGAGTTATTTTTACAGTTCTACTCTGGGACATGCTACAGATGAACATTTGTGTTCAGTGAACTTGTGAGCCACCATGGCACTCGTTTTCTACCAGTACAGTCACTCCTTCCTTAGCAGTATATGAATAAAAAATCTTTATCATCAGCTTTGCTTTTGCAATGAAGAAGCAGTTGCAGGGAAATAAACCATAATTGCATAATTTGGTGGGCAGGCTTTGACTGGAGCTCAGAGGCTTAAATGACTAGAAAAAGCTACCTATTGCCACGTTTGTTTGTTTGTTAATTAAAAGTGTGTGAATGGAAGACTTATCCGATCCTGCTGCATCATTAACAAAATGTGTTTAACCTGAAGTAGAACAGGCAACATAAATGAATGAAGAGAGGCAGAAACAGCAAGTCTTTCAAGGAAGTCGCTCAGGATGAGTGTTGCTTATTGATATTTAAAAGGAAACTGATATAGGAGAAATAGATTCAGATTTTAGCCTGAGGCTGAAACACGGATCTTTTCACCATTCACAACTTTTTAGGAGGATCCATTTGTGTCTGCAGCATGCCTTTGAGGAAGGACAGACAGAGTGAAGTTGTATGTATCATTTCTATATTACTTTAAAAACAATAATATTTTGTCTGTAGATGTATAGGCATCCATATTCTGTTCTGGAAGTAATACTTGCAATTTGGGTTGTATGTTTCTAGGTTCTGTTTTACGTTCTTAGCTTGTCTTTCCTCATGCCTTTTTCTCTGCCGCCTTCTTACCTTTCCACCTCTCCTCGTACCCCTAACAAAAAGGGAAAAAGAGAAAAGCAGAAATCAACCCAGGGGATGCAGCTAATTTGCTAATGCTTGTACATCCACTCTGAAATAAACATCATGACAAGGTCAGTAACACACAGAGGCACGCTCCTTGGAATAGATGAGGAACCTTTAAGCTATAATCACAGAAGATCATAGATCTGTTACTTGATTCTGCACACAGCATGTTGTGTTGTCTCCCTCTAAACAGAACCTCCTTGCATTCAGTTCCCTGACTGGAAGGTCATGCTGTTACTTAGGAACTTTTTCTCAGTTCCAGCTTAAGCGCAGCTATTCCTGGGAGTTTTTACCCATTTCTGCTTATGGGAAAGATTGCCCTTTCTCTAATTTAGCTGTCTTTCCCATCCTGTTTATCTTCTGAACGTTTTAATTTAGGTAGTTTATTTTACTGTAACTTTTTTTTTTATGCTACACCTGTAACTAATGAAGTACATAAAATACACCAGTCTTATTTTTTCTGCAGGTTAGGAGTAAGCTCTCTGTACAGCAGTAGTTTTGTAAACCATTCATAACAGAACATCCCGTATTTCAGAACTGGTCAACTTAAGACATTCTTTTTGCTATCCTTGATTATTATGTTGCTATCTATAGCATATGATTTCCAAACTGTTAAAGTTTGCTGTACCTTGAGAAGTGATGTGGATTAAATGTGGGTAAGTAAGTTCTCCCTTCCCCTGCAGTGATAGTTAAGTACACACCAATCTTATCACTGGGAGCCAAGTTTTTCAGGGAGCAAGTGCAATGTCAGACTCATGGGTCCAGCACACCAGTATCAGAAATTAATCTATATGTGTTGTCTCCTCAATTCTTTTTTACCACTGTTTGTTATTTCCTTAGAGATACTTCACATAAATGGTAAATACCTTACTGATGCTAGGTTGCCCTAACTTTCATACACTGTGAAGTGTGCGAGATACCTAAACAACGTATTTCATGGAACTGAAGAGAAATAGCAGATTTAAATCTGTTCTCTTATTTAGAAAAACTATGCACTGTAATTCACAAGTTCAAGTCTGGGATAGTGACCCTGGCTGCTCCAATTCTTGGCTTTTGAGGTATTTGTCTTTTTTTTGAGGTATGTCTTTTCATCTTGAGGTTTCTGGTTTCATACAGCTATGAGAACATCCTGCGGATACTTTCTTTGTCTTACTGTGAGCAAGACCATTCTAATGCCAGAATGTCTCCTTGTCCAGTACAGTGAGCACCTTAACAAAACTTCCTAGCTCAGGGGAGTTCACTATCTACTTCACTTTATCTGAAGAGCTGTTTGATCAAAGACTCTTACAGCCTTTCTGTAGCAGCATTTTATGCCTTAAGAGCTGGGGGTTTAACAGTGAATGCCAAAACGCAACAGGTAAGCTCCGTCCAGGCTTTAAAGGTCATTGTAGAAAATCTGGATTCAGTGGCTCAAAGGTCTTTGTGCAGCAGCATAGGTTTTAGACCATGTGTTGTTTGTCTTGTGTCCTGACTTTTTTTTCCAATCAGTATGTTTCTGTGCAGCCCTTCGAAACCATGTAGCTTCAGAAATGGATGTGAAACCTGAAATCCTGGGTTTAGACTATTTCCTGATTTGTGAGGAACAGCTGGTTCCCTTAGCATGCACAGACATCTCAGTTTACGGACAACGGGTTCATGTCCTAGCAAGGATATTTGTTCTTCAAGGCTGGACAGCCCCAACACTGGAAACCCTTCCTCTCTGTCTGACTTTTGTTGTGACAAATACTTCACTTTTAATGAGGGAACATGTTTTGTCTGTGAGCACACAGGGCTGAGGGAGTAGAATTTTCTTATCCCTGCCCATGATGAGAGAACCACATGAAGGGAACAGACTTTTCTAGCTTATTTTAAAAATTATCTTGTTTATGTGGTGATGGGTAAAACCACCTCCATGTACTTTCTTTTAGTTCTCTTTGGTCTGACCTTCAATCCACAAGGATCTGTTTCTTCTTTCACCTTACTGCGAAGGTGATGTTCCTTCTGCAGTCGCCTTTTCTGGGAAGGTGGAAGAAATCCAGGCCTTTATTGGTGATCCTTCCCGCACAGTGCTCTGGCTTGACAAAGGTGGTACTGTAGCAAATTTGAGTTTCTCTGCAAGGTGGTTTTTTTAATTCCTCTTAAACCCAGTTGTCAGCCTGCATGCTTTAATCCAAACCACTTCTGGTGCCAAGGCCTCTCTTTACATCGTCAATATCAAAAGGTTCATTCTTTCTATAGTGATGAAGCTGATCAGTCCCTGAGGATATAATGAAAAGACAAATAGTATGACCATATCTGTGTGGAGACTGTTCAACTGGATAATTAGATGCATTAAAGTCTCACACAAAACTGTTGGGGTGGAGTTCCTGTCTGTCACCAGAGCATGCTCATGCCACTGCTCTGGCCTCACTGAGGAGTACCACCATTCCTGATGTCCTTGAAATACACACCTGGAACTCTGTCTGAAACCTCATGGAGCTCAGCTCCTGCTGGGCACACAGGGAGTCCTGGGAGGAAGGTCCTGCAGCAGTTCCTCACTTAAAAGATTGTGGGACCACTACCAGATTTGTGTGTGTGTGTGAATGGGGCTTATTCCCAGACCTCTCTGCATTTGCCCTTCATGTATATAAACTGGGTTTGAAAATAGATACTACTTATTGGTAATTGATGTCCTTCATAACACACAGCCCTCATGAATATTCAAAGTTTGCATTCCTTCTCTTTTCCCTTTGGTCTCCTGCCTGAAAGTCCTTTTGGAACTCCTGTCTTTTGGATAGTGCACGATTAAAAACTGGCATGGCACAGGGCATGCTCCAGCTTAGATGTACAGGAGAGCAAGGCTGTGGGAGGACCACACTGGTATGCCAGACAGGTACTGGTACAGAGCACCTGTTCCTGAGTAACGGGGTATATATGGACCTGCTGTGGGAGTGAACCTGTGACCTATAGATATCAAAGAACTGGAGTGGCAAAATACAACCTTTCTTTTCCTCTCGAAATCTCTCTTCTTTGTCTCCCATTATCTTCAGTGAAGTTTTTCTACATTCAAATTTTTGTTCAGGCAAATCCGTTACTGGTTGTTAAAATGTTCAGTTGATTTTAAAACAAGGTTCTCTCCTGTTCAGAAACACACCGTCCCAGTTACTCCAACATGCCTAGCCATGTTTTTAAGCTTCACTCATGTTCTTCTAAATGAAAATGTCACACTTCCTTTTCTAGCGAACTTGTGAAACTGGTCAAACTAGACTGACACAGCAGCATAATACTACACTCACTACTTCTTTAGCTTTGTAGACAAAATGCAACCCTAACAATGCCCTTGTCTGGCTCGGGGTACATCAAAGCATGTGCTTTCTTGTAGGATAAATGATGTACAAATCTAACTCACCTTGATGTGTCCTCCCTGTCTTTTTCTTTGTCTCTTTTCTTCCCTCCCTCTCTTCTTTTTTCTGCTGCCCCCCATCTCTTTTGAAAATAGTGGAGACAAGTTCAAAGAGATGAGACTCTCTTCCACCATGTGGAGTGAATAAAGACTGATAGCTGGCGGAATGAAGGGAGAGCTCAAGTATTGATGCTGAGATGGCAAATCTTTTTTCCTCTTCTTCTTCTCCTTCTCCTTCCTACAAAACATGGGAGGAGATAGAACATTTCAGGAAAAAAATCCCAGTATAGGTCACTGGAGAACCAGTGTAATCTGGAGTAGTTTGGGATCTTCAGATTTGTGGCATTTTTACTAATGATATTTACACAGTTTTCCTTTCTGACTGCTTAACCCAGGAAGGTGAAGGTCAGAGGAGCAATTATCATCTGCAGCCCCCTCATTTCCCATTTAGTATGATAGAGGAGAGCAATTCCAGGACTTCAGAGACTGGTACTAACCCATTCTCAACCATATATATGCAATTTCTTAGTAAGCTGTTGTCTTCTACTCTCTCCAGGATATTTACTTAATGTACACTCATGTTCCCCTCTTTCCTCTCCCACCCAGCAATATGTTCCTTACATGTGCATTTGTGTAACACAGTAGTACCACAGAAAGAAGTATTATTAGTGGTGCAGTGATAAAATAAGTGAAGATGGCCCTTCTAATTACAAATATCCTTTGTAAACTTAAGTATTCAGGAATATTAAAAGTTGCTTATTTAGCTGAAGTATGTGTAAGTATAGAGATGAGTGCTTCTAACAATATAAAAATGGGGGAAGGAAAGGAGTAAAAGGCAATGTCTGAGGACAGACTCCAGAACAAATCCGAGTACAGCAGTAATTTCTCAACATGAAGCGACCAAAATGGCGATGACAGTGACACAGTTTGCTTTGAATTGCCTGATTCACAAATGAAGAATGACCATGGCAAAATATCTGTGAGGGTTATGTAGACAGAAAAAAGGCAGATTTTTGCCTGACACCAGACTGCTCAAAAAACCAAAGCAAACCAAAAAAGGATGGTTAGATAGAAGTGTATGGAATGGCAAAATGGTTTATTTGTGTATTTAAAGCATATGCAGAGAATACTCTGCCCCTCTTCCCTGTTCCATTTTCACTTCAGGGTAATAGTAAATAAAAAAATCCCAAGCTTTCAATCCCATGTTTTAGTTTATTGAAATTTGTAAAAGCTCACTAGTATTTCTTGCTGTTTGTCTCATGTTCCCAGGGCTGGCTTGTTTATCCCCAGGAAGAGGTGGGAGTGTCTCTTGGGATGCTAGCCTCACATCACAGCCTGAGTCTGGGAACAAAGTCATCTAACACAGCACTCCTAAATTAAAAGAAGAGTTACTGGTTGGTGGTTATGGAAATCTGTTTAGGTGAAGATATACCAGAAAATCTAAATTTAATTTGGAAATTATTATGGGCAGGCGCGATAGCACTAATACTCAGGGTGTCTGACATTTCCTACTGTAGGAGCCTGTTTTAAGTTGCTTACAGATAGTTTTAGAAAGTGTTGGAAACTCAGAGAAACAGCTCAGCTTTTTTAAGGAATGGATTTCAAGAAAAATGGTTTTAGTCATATTACAAACCCCCACACCACAACCTCTTCTCTTGAAACAGACCTTTCAGTCCCACTGGTTTTAGCAGAAACTTAAAACTGAACTGCTGCTGTGCCTGGCGTGGAGGGTTGGTCACTTACCATTGCCATGAATCATAGAATAGTTAGGGTTGGAAAGAACCTTAAGATCATCTAGTTCCAAACCCCCTGCCATGGGCAGGGACACCTCACACTAAACCATGCCACCCAAGGCTCCGTCCAGCCTGGCCTTGAACACTGCCATGAAGCTGCCCATGTAACCCATACTTGGCAGATCTGAGTTTGTAATGTCACCTGCTTGGCCCAGGAGCATAGCTAAATTCCTCAAAAGAGCCTCTCAGTGTCATGCTCTCACCTGTGCTAGCAACAATGGGCTGTGCCTGGCAATGGAGAAAGCAGGCTGCTCTCAAAGCAGAGGTGAGACTCAAGATCTGAGCCAAGGATGTGGCACAGAACAGTTTCTTAGCAGCTGCAGGAAGGGAGTGAAGCCCCATTGTGTGGGTAAAAAGACGGGATGACTGGCTGGAGGAATGGACAGAAGTAGAAGTAAGAAACTTGAGGTCTTATGAGGAGCCTTGGGAAGGTTAGAGCTGTGCCCATGTAGGGCAGGAGCATGCAGGAGATAAGGGCTGGAGGTGATGATGCTGGTGGTAGCACAGACTGGATGCAGAGAGAGTTGGGGTGATGCTGTGTGAGGGCATGGAGAACACAGGGCCTAGGTCCCCAGGGAAGGGGGCCATAAGAAGAGCAGAGACTGGGAGCTATAGAGACAGAAATTCAGAAACTGAAGATTCTAAGTCTGCTGTGAGAGTTAAGACCAGGATTTTCACAAGAGAAAGGTAGCAGGAGTAGGACATGAACAAATGGGTGACGACAGGGAAAGAAGACCACATTGGAGTTGACATCAACAACCTCCATTTCCACATTTTTTGATCCTATTTTTGTGACCTAATAAAATGTTTTAACATACAGGGCTCTGTGCAGAGAGGTGTTAAAAATATCTGACCTTGGAAGAACACAGAATATCCTTACTGTAGGAGCATTTGTAAAAGCAGAGCCTGTATTTGATGAAGTACATACTTCAACATCCATGACCTCAAGTGCTCCTATTCTAAACAACCACGACACGTCCTGAGATTTGTGTGTATTTTTTAGGGGGAAGGGTTCATTGAAATAAGCTGACTGCAATCTGAAGCAAATGTATATGGAATTATTCCTCATGAGACTTGTACGTCATTTTTATGTTGCAAAACTTCAGGTTTGGTTGGCTGTTTCTATGAAGGTGCATGTAAACTGCTGTGGAGGCTTAAGTTACAATGAACAAGGTTACCAAAAGACTTTCTGAAGGTGGGAAAGCTGGGGGTTCAACATGATTACTAGATTTAACTGGTACTGTTTTCAAAGCTAACTGAATCTTACTTGATAAAATGCTCCTCCAGATTTCAGTATGACTTTGGAACAGAAAGGAGTCTTTTGTAAAAGAGGTAGGATTTCATGCAAGCGTTTTTCCCTTCCTTCCAAATGTTAATACAGCTCCTTTGGCTTCTTAATAAAAATTTTAAATATCTTAAATATTCCACTGATAGGCTGTTATTCACAGTGGGAACCAAATTAATCTGTGCTCCTGAAAGCTCATTGAAGCAAATACTTATATCAGGAATGAATTTGGGCTCAAGGGTTAACTGCTGTCTCTTGTTAACAGCTGTTATATAGAGCAAAGGGAGAAAACTTGATCAGTTTTTGACTACAGCCTTTTATATAGGAAAAAACTCTTTGCCTTTTTACAGATACTTTTTTTTTAAAAAACCTTTAAGGTACCTGACTTTAAAGGGAATATCCAGATATCTCTCTGTGGAGACTTAAAACGGCCTTTGTGGAAGTATTTTGAGTGGTGCTAATAACGGTGGTTTCTGGCAATTGCAAAAAGGGATCTGACCAATTTTAGTAAAACAGTGGCATTAAACTCCACCGAGGTTGCTTTTGAAATGGTGTTTCAGTTTGAACTGAGTTAAAGTGATGTTTTAAGAAACAGTTTTGCACCTCACTGGAAATGATAGACAGCTGCTAGACGAGGTAATGATCTGTCTTCACGTTTGATGCCTTCTTTTATCAGTCTAAGGCTTTTCACTGAGTCAGATCTATTGATTAGCATTAGTTTACTTCTCAGGAAGCCTGCTTTGCATTGAAATGTCATGGAATTGGGATACTAAATGCATGCCATGCTAGAGCTTGAACTCTTGTCTAATGCTGCCCGGTAAATTACATGTTTGCTGAGTGTTTAGCAAGGGTAATAGCTTTGCAGCCCCCCAAAATGTTAAATGAGGTCATTTTTGTCTTCTGTGAACAAATACTGTGTGAGAAAATAACAGGGCCATGCAGTAGATACTCTGCACTCTACTTTGCTTTATGAAGTATGAGTTTACGGAGTTACAGAGTGAGTGGAACTCCAGAAAGTTTGGGGTAAAAATCTCTGCTTCACAGTAACTGGTGTATCTGTATTCAAAAGAATGATAATGGAAGAGTGGGAAGAGAAAGATTATGTACATCATTACTAGTAATGAAATTAACTTACCTCTTAAAAAAACCCAAACAACAAAACCAAACCAAACCTAAAAAGATAAAATAAAAGAACACACAGAAGCAATTCTGGGAGACAGGAATTTGGTTGAGTGCAATGTTTAAAATCCTAGGGGGCTTGTTTTTTTTTTTCCTATTTTGCTTGCAGGGTTCCAGGTGCACCGCTCTAAATACATATGGTCACTTTGCAAGCAGAAGCTTAAATATAATACTGCTCAGTAATTATGCTAACTGCATTGATGGAGGTTAGCAGAAAGCTAATAACCTTGGGTGGGATGAAGATAGTCTGGGTATGTTGAACAGGATTTTTAACAACTCATTATTTTATATTTGTTTAAACTTCCTCAGTATGTGTTGAAAATCTAGAATTTTCCACAATTGCCTGGAAAATTTACTGTTGCCTGAAAGACTGGAATGTAGATGTCGATTTTCAGTCATCTAATCTGATACTTCTTGTTTTACTGTATTGTAATTCTCGTGTATTTTCCAGACAGTTCCCACCCTTTACTGCCTTTCTGTGTTTTCTCTTGCTTCTTTTTCCAGACAAGTTGTTATACTTCACCATGCTGTGATAAACATTAGTAGATGGGGTTTATGCCTAATACCTACTTTCTGTACTACTTGTAAATAAGAAACTAACATTTTTCTAACATTTTAATTTCTTCCATGTTAAAAAACCAGAAAGTATTTTGTTTATTTAGTCATTGTAAGAGATCCTTGAAGATACACTGTAGATGATACTGACTCCTCAAGATTTCTGGTACTGTCAGATTCCACCCCCCACTCCTCCAATCCCCGGGATTACAGTTAGGAACAATTCAGAACACAGGTTCAAAAAAGAAAAAGGCAATTTATGATGAAGTGATTCTTTAGAACAACATGGCAGTATCCTGTGTGTGCAATCTTTCTTCTATGTGTTTGTACATTTTAAGCCATTTCCAGGAGCAGTGCTGTGTGCTGCATAAATGCACAGTAATTGCTGTACAAAAAAATGTTTGCTTCTGTTTAGTACCTATTTTTAAATAACAAAGGACGTAGTGTTACTTAGCTCAGAAGTAACATCATCTGAGAAAGGTGGCCATTAATTTCAAAGAGAAGATGTGATCAAAATAGGGGAGAAGCGGGGAGGGGAGATCATCTCATCATGACTCTTGAAAGAAGATGCATCCCATTCTGTGTATTTGTAGAGAAAATGAACTGCAAATGCTGAAATTTCCTAACAGTTTTAAAGTAGAGCTAATGTGTGGCATGCCTTGGCAAGCTGTATCTTGCCAGTTTTTCTTCATCCCCTCAAGCATATGCCTTGCTTGCATAACCAGTTTTTTAGCCACATGGATTCAGTGTTCCACGCTGCATGGAGGCTGTGCGAATTTATCGCTAATACTAAAAGAACATTCATGTTAAGTTGTTTTGAATAGCAAATTTGATCTAAAAAAAATTAAAAGAAATCCTAGATATAACTTTAAAAACAAAGACGTGATCTGGTGAGCAGTGTGGGTATGCCACTGCGTGTGTCACCCAGCTCCGTGTTCGTCAGCTCTGTGCTCTCACAAAGCGTGATCTTTCTATTGTGGTGGAATTCCCTCCACCTCTCCAACTACCTCTAAATGGTCTTTACCTTGGCCAGAGTACCGAAGGCCATATGGCCCGGTAACATTTTGTTAATGCACTTCCAAGTCTCTGTAAAAGCCCTTCTTTCCAGTAACGCCAGTATCTTGCCTGAATAAAATTAAATTTTAGTTCCTTGAAAGAAAATGTTATCAGCCTTCCCAGCAGCTGTGAGAATTGTGCTATGCTGATTAGATGTGACACACAGAAGAAAAACTGCTCTAGCAAGTGGTATTTGTGATTCAGTAGGTGACACTCTTCTCTCTCAACCCCTGCTGAATCAATGCCCCAGCAGTGTACCAGGGGACAGGATAGCTTCTGCTGGCCCTGTTGTTCAGATGAGATGTAAAACTAAAGTCCTGGCCGCTTGTAGTCATGACAGGTTCCATAGTAAACTAAAATAGAAGATACAAGGTGGCCCCAGCATCTGAGTTTGATTTATTGATGAATATTGTAATGGAAAATGGGTAGGTATGGTTCTCTTTATTCCTTCTGCATGTTGCACACAGTAACTCTGTGGTGCTACGCTCCAGGAAGGAGCTCCCACAATAGCACAGCTGGTAGTAGAGATGCATCATGCTGCTTCCAAGCAGTGTGTTGATAACTAGGCTATCCCATGCGTCCAGGAAGGGAACTGGGATTTTCGTGTTGAAAGAAGGGGTTGAATAGCTTGCTTTCGGACTGGACAGCGGTTGCCACTTTTATGGCGTCAAGGGTGAAGGTTTTCTTAATTATTGAGAGTCCTAGGTGCAAAAACTGATTTTTCCTATAATACTACCTTTCACTGAAGTTCTTGGTATCCTTATTTCTTCATCTGTAGGAAACTTGCATAAGAAATGAATGTGAGCCAAAGTCTTTAGCATTTCTATAATTGTGAAGGACTAATTGGTAAAATGGTGTCTACAGAAACAAAAACTATCTGAAAATCCTTTCTCATGTACTTTAAAATTGGTAATAGACTTTGCATGAACTTAAGAATTTTCATACAATTACATATAGTGCCACAAACCTCTGGTTTGGGTTAGGTTTGGGGTTTTTTGACTGGAAAATGTGAAGTGTGAGAATGCTGCTGGTGTTAAAGATATTCAGAAAATGTGTACTGAAGTACAGTTGATAGTATTTGCAGAATGGCGAGAGCGAGCTGAATTATGTATTTCGTAGGAAGCTATTAATCTTCCTGGGGAATACCATATGCAAACAGGAATACTTCTAAAATTAAGCAAAATGTACATGCTGTGTACTCAAGAGGGGAAGACTAGTACGAGGTCAAAATGTGTATAATAGCACAAAGATTCTTACAGAAGATTACATTCTCACATATTACAGCATTTGACTATCTCAAAAATTAAAGCTTGTTTTGATACATTTAATACAGAGCATATGTGACTTACAGTAAGTCTGTAGGAGTCTCTTTAGAAATGCAGTTTAGTAGTGTCTTAATGTACTTGAATATCCATGGACATTACTCCTTTCTCTCCCACAACTTAATCCCACTGGATTTTTTTCTAGCAGTGGAGGATGAGTGGACTGTTTATCCTGAACCCATCACTGTGGGGGTTTTTGAGCTAGGCTTAAATCAGCCAAACAACACAAGAGGCATTTGCTGAGCTGGATTTTTTTTTTTTTTTCCCTTTTAAATGTATTCTTGCAGAGACGTAACTGTAGTTGGCAATGAAAGACTGAACATTAAACCACAGTGAGCCATGGTGAGTGCAGTGATCTCCCCCTGAACTCTGGTTCCATAGTCATGGAGGGTCTTCAGACCTTTTCAGTTTCTGATGTAACTTCTGAAAGATGTTAGAATAAAATTTTCAGATTTTGTCGAATCCGACTATAATGGAGGCATGGAAAGAGGTAACAAACAGAGGGAGAGGAGAGAAAGGAGAGAGAAGATGAATTCCCGCTTTCACGTTAGCCAAAACGGACAGTTAAATGGCTCTACCCATGCCCAAACTGAAGCTGTGTTTATTAAAATATAAAAAGAGGAAAGAACCCACGTATGTCTTCGTTTTTCTTCCATCTCCACACACACTTGCATCTGAGTTTATTACCACGGTCACAGTATTGGTTGCTTCCTAGTAAGTGACTGAATAAAAGCATGGTTGCTCTCCGCAGATCAATTTGAAGTTCTAAATTGCTGTCTAATTCTGAACAACATGCATGCAGTACCCACCCCCTTGTCCATGAGAATTACCATGTATTTCAGATGCAGCCAAGCTTCCCATCAGTTTAGTTAAAGCAGCTTGTGCAAATTTATCTAAACCAAGCGTATGCAGAAGCGTGTGCATGTGTGAAAATGAAAAATCTTTTCTCTGAACAGCTAATCCTCAGTGGTGGGGGACAAAGCACGGTTTCTGCTGTTTTCCCTATGAAAAATAATCAGTGGTGTTTTCCTATAGGCCATTTTCCAAATGCTGGGAAAGAAAGGAAACATCATATTCTTTTCCCTACTGTCTCTTCTCTTCCAGTATTTTATTATTGCTGCTGCTGTTAACAAGTACAAATAACAATGTTATATTATTTCACTGCCTTGGCTTTTTAGGAAATCTGCAAATTATGAATAGTCTCTGTTCTTGAGGATTAAAAAATAAACAACAACAAGAAAAGCAAGCAACCCAACAAAAAATCCAAACCCCAGCAAGCAAACAAAACATTCAGCTTGGTTATCTGTAAATTGCTTGGTTTTTTTCACGGCCTGAAGAAGGCCCCAAGGCTTACACACTACTTACGAGCTAACTTTCCACTTGCAATGTCTTACAAGCCTGTCTCCCTATTCTCTTTTCATTTTCTTGCCTATTTGCTGATGCAACACAACTGTAGAGTCGACTTCTTTGGGGGCTGCTGTGTGGGAGATACCAAGGTGAGAATTTTTTTCTGTTCCATTATTTTTTAAAGTTACTGGAGTAAGGAATTAAGCCCTCCAAAAACCAGTCTGATAACGGGGAAATAGCTTTGGGCTTTTTCCTGTGATTTTTGGCACATGGAGGCTCTAGAAGCCAAGGCATAGCCAGACACTGATTTGTGCCGGCTCCTTTGTATAGGATAGATAGAACTGAAGTTTAGAACAAGCGCTCTCCTGAGCCCTCAGCCCAGCAGCTAATACGCATTACCAGGACTAGTTCCATAGAAGTTGGTTTGTAGCAGCTGTAGGTACAGTAATTGATTTAATTATTGCGGTACAACAGGAAGTGTAGAATAGGGAAAGTTTTGGGGCATAGAGATTGTCAGAATATTAAATGATTAGGGTAACAGTTCTTTGAAAAACATTTTTGTCTTCTTCTGTTTGTGATTAAGCATTGATAAGTAGGCGAGTTTGTCCCTGGAGTTTTCTCCGATTCAGCATACAACTTTTAGTATATCCCTGGTTATAGGAACATATTTTCTAACAAATGCTGCTGAAAAGTGCAGTCTTCCTTCAATTTTTCTTTCTTCATTTTCTTCCTCTCATTAATGGACTATCTTACTAGGTGCTACATACTGGTCATTTATATGCACCAGTTGGGGGATGTATGTGAAGTGAAAGTTGATGACTTGCAGCAAACTGGATCATTAGCAGAATCTTTCTTCCTCGTTTTAATCCTCTTCTAGACGCTTGTGTGAAAACAAGAGGAGGAAAACACAAGATTTTCTTCAGACTAGCACTGTAATTGTGCAAGAGCCATTGGGAGTGGGGAGGAGAGCAAATGTGCGTGCACATGCGTACACATAAACAGCTGGAAAAGAAAAATGGAAATTTCATATCATCAAGTCTTGCAAAGCTGTATTCCATTGCTCTCATACATGCCAAAGTATAAAAGCAATGCCAGGTATTAAGAGATTTAATAACATTCATGTGCTGCATCTCACTTTGAAAATATCACTTATTTTAAACATAACAGCTTTTGTGAATAATTCTGAAGATTAGGTTTTCCTGTCTGGTCAGCTTTCATAGATTTGTGGTCCTTTTGATTAGTTGGAAATAAGCTTTTTCCTGTATTATGCAAACAAAATCTGTTTTTACACAGAAGTACATTAAGGCCATAACATACAAACTCCATTAGAAAGCATGGTGTTTATTTACTGTTTTTTGTGAAAGGCAGCAAATGTGTACTGCAGCCATCCTAATTTTTCCATGCTGCAGTGTGGAGGTGCATTGTGTGCTGGGACATGCACATTCTGCAGGCTACAGCTCGTTACTAAAGACGATGCTATCTCCATTGTAAAACTCTGTGGATCTCATTTTGCTTGCTTGGTGTTCTGTAATTTTGCCTTTGTGACAGGGAGGTGTGGATGGGTTTTCAGTAAGGTAATGTGGTCTTACACAGCTGGTACTGAGACACACAACACAAGTTTTAGCTCTTGACAAGTAAAGGTTTGTACATCATGTTAACTGAGGTCTGTTGAGGAGATCTACAGGGGGGTAGTGGAGGGGTGTGTGTGCACATAAAGAAAGCTATTCAACTAATAACCTAACATTTGCTACCATTTGTGTTCTGACCGAGCTCAGAATCTGCATTGAAACATGGTTGTGGCAAGGCTAGGGAACAAAATCCAGCCAGGCCAAATGGAGTTAATTCCTGTAATTGAGACTCAGAGCCTTGTATTTGTAATGTTAGTGTCAGCTGCCTTTTGTGAAGACAAGCAAATTACATGCCCTGTGGAACAGAGATGATTTTCCACTAAAAGGTAGTTTGTGAGATCCAAAGCCAAATTTAATGTAAATCTCCTTCACCTGTGTAGTCATCATCTTTCCCTGCCTAAAATACCCTCCAACTCGCGAAGTGTTTTGAATGGTAGTTTCTCTTAAAGAAATACATTAAGAAATTATTTTTATATGCATATATATAGACACACACACAGATGCTAATGCTGTGGAGGTGAGAAGACATCTGCCTGATAGCTCTGAGCTGTCATAGTCGGATTTGATTAACACTGCTTCTGTAGTAGGCTGTGTTGTATTTTACTCCTGTTTTGAAGAGCTTGTCTTCCTTATTAGCCCAAGAAGTCTGGACCTACAGTCCATTAGTTATTTTCCCCCTTTAGAAATAGGATTAGGTTCAGGTCATTGTCTTCATATTGAGCATGCCTCCTTAAAGATAGGCAACATAAGAAAGAACCAGAGCAAATATTCTTTTCTTCCTGTTTAATTTGACCTATGAAAATTAAAGGTTGGGATGGGGGAGTGAAGTTACAATAATCTTTTTTAACAGTTCATAACAACTTCTCTGATACAACATCTCTCAGAGATGAATGACTGATCAACCTATGCTTTTTTTTTTTTTTTTTTTTTTTAATAAGATGATGTGAATGGCTTCAGTTTGTCTGAGGGGCCTTTTTTCTCTGAAAAACTTTTTTTGTAAAGGAATGAAATACTGGCAAACATTTCAAATCTTGGTAATACTTTAAGAGGTATTTATATTACCTTAGAAATAATGCTGAATTTAGATTTTGGGAAATACCATGATTTAAACAGAGTAAATTGTATTTTGTACTTAGCTGATTAGTGCACGTTTAACCAAGGTACACCCAACAACCATTCTTCTGGTAAAGCAAGCGCAAATTAATCAATGTAACCAGTTCTAGCAGTCATTCATTCCTTCTCCCAAGGCAAAAGTTAAGACGCTTGTTTTATCTCAAATGCAAAAGTGACTTAACCTTTCAAACTGTGCTTTCCAAGACTGAAAGGCTGGCTTTTCAGGAAGAGGTTTCCTGGACACAGACTGTCCAACAAAGAATGTACTCTTCACACCCTTCCCCCAACTTGTTGGCATGTGTTTGGGGTTCTCTTAGCTCATAGCAGCATCAAAGCCTAGGGGTGCAGTTCTGGTGTCTGCAGTTGTTGTTCTGGCCCAACAACTCAGGAAAAGAAGCAAGTGGTGAGTGCAAGAGCTGCTGCACTTGGAATCCTCTGATTCCCAGCTAACATCCGCACAGAAACAGGTCCCCTTCTCAGAAAAGGTATCATTGTATGTGTGTGTATATATATGTGTGTTTATGTGTGTATATACGTACCAGTATGAGTATCTGGTTGCCTTAAAAGGGATGTTTCTGAGGGAAGA
This sequence comes from Psittacula echo, assembly GCF_963264785.1. Classification (NCBI taxonomy): domain Eukaryota; kingdom Metazoa; phylum Chordata; class Aves; order Psittaciformes; family Psittacidae; genus Psittacula; species Psittacula echo. The sequence goes on from NC_137738.1 coordinate 43,135,658, forward strand.
ATATTGACTGCTTTAGGACTCTTGTTCATGTTCTTGCACTCTGGGACCCAATGTGCATGTGCAGAATTCCCATCTTGAGGTGCTATTTCTGAAATACCTGTGAAGTCCAGTCCCATTTATGTCTCTTCCAAAACAAGGTAGCATTCTGAAGGTAAGCAAAAAGAGGCAAGTTGTAGGTATCTTTGCTGTCCAGGATATTGCAGATGCCAGAAAAGTATGTGGGTTCAAAACAGAGGTTGGACAAATTAGTGGAAGAAAAAATCCACCAAATGCTACTTAGTGCAAAGATGTGTGACCTCTGGTTCATCAAGTCTTGGATTGCAAATCACTGAAGATTGGGAATGTATCTTAAATGGATGTATATAGGCAAATAAACCACATTTTTCAGCTTGGTGGGTGGCTGAAATTCTGAGTGAACCCATATGCAAGCACAGAAAGCCAGAAAATTTTATTTCCTCAGCAGTATCTGCAGAGGAACAAAACAAACATGACCCTGTTTCAGGTTGCTCTGCCCAGTATTCTGGATTACTTGCTTGAGCTGAAAAGAAGTGGGCCTCTGTTAAGTTTGCTCAGGTTGCACTTGCTCTCCCTCTCTGCCTGGAACTCACAAGTAGAGATTTTTTCTGTGCTAATTCACCCCGCCCTCCAGAGATCACTGAGGGATCCATACAATCTCTTCGTCTCTGGCTGAGTAGGTCCTTCAGTGAAATGTCAGTATCAGCCTTAATTTCTGCATTACTCATCTGTTACAGCCAGTGTCCACATACTCTGTTACTTTTACAGAGAAGCTGATAGTTATCTTCATATCTACGTAATACTGGCCAAAAGGAGAGACCCATGGCCTCGTGGTGGACCATTAATTAAATAGTTTTCAGGACAAGGTAGCTTCTAGGACACAAACTAAGTCTTCCTCTGAGGCCATGTCAGAACTCCATTTGAGTCTCCACAGCTTATCTGCTCATATTCTCCTCTAAGGGCTTGGTGCCTTCTTTTGTGTCTTACATGTTTTGTGATTAAAAAAACCCACCATGAAACAACAAAAAAAAAAAAACCTGCAAAAAAGCACCCACAAAAAAAAAAGGAAAAAAACCATACCCAACCCAAAATGCTATCAGGAGCACACACACACACACCCCCCCCCCAGCTTGCTGGACCTGCCACTAGACAGTTAGGAAAGTGGGAAGGCATGTGATGGCCCAGGCACGCTCCACCATAGCTCAAGCGATGCAGCATGTTTTCTCTGAGTTTTTTTTTACATAGTACCTAGAGGGGTGGGTTTTTTTCCCATGTTTACCACACTTTGCACCCTGTCAGAACCTGGCTGATTGGTGCTGGTTTGGGGATAGCAGAGCTACAAACTCCCATGGAGTAATCCCCCTTTAGGTAATCCTCCTTTAGGTAAATGGCATTTTGTGGGAAGTACAATCTGGAGCTCATGTGGAAAAGCGTATGAAGGAGATGGAAAGGTTATTTACTCGTAGCCATTCTGCATCTAAGGTGTGTTGTTACTCTGTATTTTCACAAGCCATCCTGTCACCCTCTTCTTGGAGAACCTTAGAAAAAAATTTCTCAGGTTAGGAACGGAAGGGGAGGAGCACACACCACTGATTTCATAGCCGAACGCGGAGCACGCGGAGGGGGTCATGTTCATCTCCTTCCTCTGCAGATACTGCTGAGAAAATAAATTCTTAGGCTCTCTGTGCTTGCATATGTTTTCACTCACAATGAGAATGTACACATAGGCAGTATTTATACAGGAACAGTTACCTATAACTGTAAAATACAGTTAAAAACAATTATTGAAGAATTTTATGCTTGAACATTTTCAAATAAAAGCCATGTTTATGAAAGGTTGTGGGGAACCTAATGAAGGATGTTTCATTCTGATGGAATAAATTAGCTTTGTTACAGGTTTCTTGTTTCAGAAATTGGTCCCATTGTGCTGTCGAGCATGTAGAGCTCTGTTTGTAAATCTCTTGATGCATGGTAGAAGATGAGAACTTCAGTAGGTTGCAGAATCACTAAGCTGAAATTTCTCTGGCTTTCCTTGTGCTGATTTGGGTGCCTGGCTTTTGTACAGTATTAAAACAATCCCAATTTTCCAGTACATGAAGAAGAGTCACCTCCTCCAGTGACCACGAATTCTCACTTTTGCCTGTATCTACTGTAACAGGTTACTTTCCAGAGAAACCTCATTAGGGAGTGTTTGTAGTCTATAGAAAGATTTTCCTTGCATACAGTGGATTGGTGTGATCAGCAAGTAAATTGTTTCTGGTTTGGGGGTATTTCCCACCACCACTGCGAACAGCAGCGATGAAACCAATTCAGACTGGGGAGAAAGAAATACCCAGGAGTAGAGGCAATTCATCTCAATGGTGACCAAGGTTGTATCTGCCTAACCTATCTACTGTTGTCTGCTGATCATTCAGTTTTGAGATACTTAAACTGAATAGTGAGCAATCCATTTCTGTGTGTTTCTCATGTTTCTTCGTTACCCATAACTTTATCTGATGTAGGTTTTCAATGATCTGTATGGTGAAACAAGTATATTTGCTTTTTTCCTTAAAGAATTGTTGTCCAATCTATTAGTTATTAGTTTCTCCACTAGAAGCAGCACCATGCCTTTCAAACAGCTTTCTCCTGACATGGGTTGCATTTGAAGGACTGCATTAACTGGCTTAGTCTCCTGTTTCAATGTTGCTTTATTAAGTTGATGATATTGGGACTGACACTCTGCTAATGACAATTTCATTTAGTGGTAAAAGGAAGGGAATGGAGGGCAGCACTCATCTAATCATGCAGGCATTCGTCTGGGTTGGCTTTCACAAGCTCTGTATATTCATATGTTTTAAGAGGATTGGACCAGTATGTCAAATATTTATGCATATAGACCTTATTTTCTCTTTCAAGTGTTAGTTCCACAGCATGCAAAGAGATGTGAATAATTCCTATGAGACAGTACAGGCTGTCTTAGAACTTTCTAAAAGCATTTTTTAGAGCTTTGTGATTGTGTGTTAAATGTTGCTGTTGGATCTTGAAAGATTTGGAAACAGAGATATAGTTACCAGCAAGGGAATTTTCTTGCTTTTCTAGAGTTTTGGAAAGCTTATTTTCAAGGAATTGGGGTCACTTTCTGCTTAACAGGCACTGAAAGGGATGGCATTTGGTTTTTATGCTTTGTATCTCATAATGGTCTTGTTGGGCAGTTCTAGAAAATCATACATACAAAGCATTAGTGTTTCATTTGAAAAGGTTGTAAGCCAATATACTCTACATATTAGATGTTTGGTTTTTAAAGTGTAAACAGATCATTTGCTTTCTGTACATGAGCTAGAGTTGCATGATTTTTTTTTCAATTGTTGTTCCAGCCCACATAGTACAAGACTGAGAAAATAATCTTCTTCTGCTTTATTTAAAGTCACATCTGCTGCTTACATGTCACTCTAGCTGAACTTACACCTGCTCCTATTAAAGTACAGATAAAGTGCAGGTATTCAAAGATGGTGGCCATTCATTTGTGGTTTCCCCCCCTTCATCAGAGCAGCTTACTGGATTTTTTGGCCTCCATCTCTCTCAGTTCCTACTGACTCTTTGTTTTTATTTTGGTTTTTTCCTTTTCTTTCCCCCCAGCCTTTAATACTGATTGTGAGTTGCGATAGTGTTAGAGAGCCTGCAGAGGCATACAAAGTGACACATCGTCATTCCTACAGAGCCTTCCAAAGCTGTTATGGGAGAGCCAAGTACCGTGCACTTTGCCTTTAAGGGCTTGTCATCAAAGAGCAGCATTCTTAGCAAGTTAACTAATACGATGAGGATGAGATAATTTGCGTTTTCCAAACAATTTAGCAGGTCAAGGTAACCCTTAGGTTCTAGTGATTTCAGTTTTGTCACATCACTTCAGAGCGACACGATTGTGGCTAGAAATCTTTCCTTACTTTGGCCTTGCCGAACACAGTGCACAACTCGCCCTTGCTTGCCTGTTCCCTGACTGCAGCAGGGCTGGGACAAGATTCCTGGAAGAAACCCATGAATTGTCTCCTGCAGTTTCTATGCCTAGGAGGCCTGCTAACAGCAAGGCGTTCTAGTACTTTTAAAGCCACTGCAGTGGATTTTTCCCTGCATAAAGGAGCCTAGATGAAGCTAAAGATAGTACCTAACGATTACAGGCAGGGTGTTGGGTTCACCTCTTTTTGGTGAACATGGCAGAAGGAGTGACTGCTGCTGCTGCTGCCCTGCATGGGGGTGAGGCAGAGGCAGAAGCTGGCCTCCTCTGGGAAGCCTTGCTGTGTGCTTGCTCTCCAGGCACTGGAGCTTGTGAATGCTACAGGGTTTTCATGGGAGGGAGGGTAAGGGGCAAGAAGAGATGAGGATGGATCAGGGACTGTTTTTTGTTTATTGGATAATTTAAGAAAACGAACAACAACAAAACAACCCTTCAGCCTCCACATTCCAGTGCTTGTAGGGGGGCATTTTTTAGCTCTTGTAAAATGGAGGGGGAAGAGATGTGAGAATAATGATCTAAGCATCTACTACAGGTTCACAAACTAGAAGACATATAAGAAAAATCCAGAGTTGTTTCCTAAAGTTTCATGTTTTGTAAAGCTTTTTTCCTTGTTTTGAACCAAAACACGGGATTTTTGAGTGCTTCCGCTTAGTGAAACTGACTCTAGCTCTGGCAGAAGGCAAGAAACAGGATTATTTTTGGCATTTCTAAATTTTTTTTTTTTTCTCTAATACTGCTCTTTAGAGCCACCCCTGTGCCTTGCTCAAACTTACATAAAAGTTAATTTCAAATTGTGGGAAAAACAGCCCATGTACAGTCAGAAATAAGATTAGCTTCAATGAGGTACATATACAGATGCAGTCCTTACCCAGTTTGCTTTTCCTCTGCTTTAAAGTAGCAGTGATTTCTCCCCCCCATTTAATTCCTTTATTAGACAAAGTGCATTAACTGTGATTAATTAAATGTTTGGTGTCAGTTCTGACCATTTGTAAATGTAGGTGTCGTATCCTGTTGGGGTGGGACTTGGTTGTATTTTTTTCCACAGCAGTAACTAGAACCAATCTAAGTATCAGATTCAGATAGAGCTTTGAATATTTTTTAATGCAATTATCACATAGGTTCTGTAGCACTAAATACCATTGCCCAATAAAAGCATTTTCCCTTTCTAGTCTCTCCATATTTAATGGTAAGTAATTACACTAGTATTTGGTTGTAACTGCTGTAAGTTGGGTTTTTTTTTTTCCCTGCTTCAGAGATACAACCCGAATTTTCAAACCTAGGTCAAATTTAGATGCATAATGGCCTAATTTTCAGAGATGTGAAATTAATTGAAAAATGTGAGTGCTTATTTCTGAAAATTAGGCCAATTATTTCAGTGACTAAATGCGAACATAGGGACCTAATAGTAGGTAATCAAATTCGAAAAAATTGTAACATTAGCTTTTCTATCTGGGAATCAATTGTTTGCTTGTCTACAGTGGTCTCAAGTGCTGAACACCAATGAAGTTCATTTGTTATGGTGTGTGCACAGGAAAATGTTTGGACATTTTAAAAATAAACAGCTACAAGGGATTAGAGGTTTATCTGACACTTTTAGTATCAGAACAAAGAGCGCAAATGTTTATCTTCCACCTTTGCCTATTACAGCCAATTAGTACTTTATTTACCGAACTTGGCAGAAGTCTCTCCATGCGCATTTTGTCTAGTCTCCTCTTTCTTCTTCCCGGCCTTGTCAGAACAGCAGCAGTTCCCACTCTCTGTCCTCCCTCCCAATGTTTAATTTCTAGTTCCTAGGGGGGATTTATTGGGGGCGGCTAGAGCAGGGGAGCGGAAGGGATGTGCTCGTTTCTTAACGTGGAACATTTGCTCTTGCCTGTCACGTCCTTGTTGGCTCCAGGTTTGCTCCCCACAGTCTTTTAAGTTTAATTAATTTCCGTGTCTTTTCACGACGCAGGTAGCAGAGGCCTTACAAAATCTAATGTGAAGGCGAACCTGTGTGGCGAAGGCCCCTTCAGAAGAGCGGGGAGAGGGGGTGGCGGGTATACCAGGCGGCCGAGGCTGAAGGGGGTTGCTGTTGCTGCCTCGCGGGCGCCTCCCCGCTTTGGGCCCCTCGCTGCCCGCCCGCCACCCGCTGCCCTCCCCGCTCCCGCTCTGCTCCCCCGCCGGCTCTGACCGGGCCGGCCTGCGTGTCAGCGGCGCAGTTAATCATTCATCGGCACGGGGAGTTTATCTATTTCTATTGGTTGCCAGGAACGGGTTTTTGAACGGGGACTCGGGAAATGTGAGGGAGAGAAGGACAATTCCCCCCCACCCCCACCCCCCCGTTCAGATGCGCTCATCCCCCTGCAAAGTGTTATCGCCTGGAAATCTGCCGGCGATTTAAATAATTGGGGTGGTTTAAATTAACCGTTTACCTTTCGAGGAGCCAGCTCCCTTCCCTCGCACCCCCACCTCGGGGGTGGTGAAGCAGAAGGGGACGCCCGCGGAGGGCAAAGCGTGAAAATCCGCCACGCAAGACCAGCGAAGTGCGAGGACTTACTTAAACGGGGCTTTAAGTTGGCAGGATTAAGAGGGGGTTTTGGCAAACTATGTGAGGCACCTCCTGACAGTTCTAAGCCCTCGTGCTACAGCCGCGCGACTACAAAGGTTGAACTTAAATTAGAAGACAAGAAAAACTAAACCAAACAACCGACAACGAGACGAGAGATTGCGACACCGGGAACAGCCTTGGGAAACCGAGCCCCAGCAGCTTCCCGGCAGGCCCCGCGCTGCGCTGCGCCGCGGCTCGCCCCTCCCCCGCCGCCTAAGCAGGCTCCGCTGCGGCGCGGGCTCGGCTCAGCTCAGCACAGCTCTGCTGTCCTCTCCTCCTCCTCCTCCTCCTCCCCCGCACGTAGGCGCTTGGGAAAAAAAAAAAAAAAAAAAAGAAAAGAAAAAAAAGAAGAAGAAAAAGGAGGAATAAAAAAAAAAAGAAAAAGCTCTACCAGCCTGACTAGAAAATCGGCCTTGTTTCCTCAGAAACCGCAGCTGTTGCGAGCAGAAAACACGTCAGGCTGGCCCTCCAACACGCACAGATGTGCCTTTGTAAATCCACATAAACGCCGAGGAGGATTGCGTGCTGAGGGCAGGCACCCTCCCCGCAGAGGACTGGGCCGAGGCAAATGGCAGGCGGCTTCTCTTTGCCGAAGGCCGCTCTCCACCTCCTCCCTCTCTCCCACCCTCACGCCGTTCCCTCTCCCCGGCTTCCAGTGGCCCTGGTTTAATTCCTCAGAGCGCCTTAACGCGCCGCGAAGCCTGGGGGCGGCCTAAATACGGAAACTTTGGAACTCGCGGGGAGACGCCCGCCCGCGCTGCTCCTCACAGGGCGGCCTCGCCCCGGCCTGCGGGGCTGCCTGCCCGCCCTTCGGGGCCTTCGTTTCTCTTTTTATCCCTTTTTCTTTTTAGATCGTGTGTTAAAGGAGTAGGCACCAAAGATACTGATCTTTTTTTCTGACAGGACTCAGTGGGAGGAACGCGGAGGGGGGAGTTTGTGCTGACCTCGGAGAAAGCCTAAAATAAAACGTTGCATTAAAATGTACTGTAAGGCAAGGAGCGTTGTTTATCATGCCCTCGCCGTCTGTAACTCCACCCTCAACTCCTTTTTCTTCGTTTCCATCTCTTTCCTCCCGTCCTCTTTGCCCACACTCGCGCTCTCTTTTTAATATAACTTTCAGCCTGGATGAGTTGCAACTCGTTCTGCGTAATTAAAATGAGTGGATGATTGTTGAAAAGGGATGGAAAACGAGGCCGGGGGGGGCGGCGGGAGGAAGCCAGGCGGGCTGGGGCGCTGCTGCTGCTGCTGAAGCAGACAAAAACAGGTCTGGTCGCGCGGCGGCGGGGGAGGGGCGCGCGGGCCGCCATTGGCGCGCGGCGGGGCGCGGGCGCAGGGACCGCGCCGGCAGCGCGCGGCCATTTGTCTCGGCGCAGCCCGCCTCAGCCCCAGTGGCGGGAAGGGGCCGCTCGGGCCCTTTCGGCTGATTTTGGGGGTGGTTTTATTCTATTTTTTTCATTTTAGCGACTTACAAACGAGGATCGCAAGCCCCCCACACAGTCCAGAGTTGTTTACTTCCTTGTCTTAACAATGGGTTTACAGAATTGTTTTACATATTTTGGTACTTCCTGCAAATCTGCCCGTGATGGCTTACTCAGAAAAATATTTCTTCCCTTTAACAAAGTCCGGCGTATCCCGGGCAGTACGAGTTATATACGGAAAGAGCTAACCTACTTAAGTGCTTATTTTTGCTTGACAGTTCAGTTAGGACCTAGCCCAACCGACTTTTAATCCACTTTTCTAGGGTACGGTTCCAGGGACAGAGCTGCAGTTGTCCTTGTGGCCGCAGCAGCCGCTAACGTGCGATCTGAGGCTTGGGTTGCTGTTCACTCTGCGTATAATTCTGCCTGTATTAATAAGAGGCAGCTGAATATATGAGCACGTAACTGTCAGGGTTTTCGTAAACACACAGGACCAGCTTATTGCAGGCAACCGGGCGAGCGAGGAAGAGGCCGAACCTGCGTGGGCATATGCGCATACCTTTGTTACTTTGGCGGGGAGAGACTGAACTGGGTTATTAATTAATGTAACAGCGTTTGAAAAGACAAAAATTGCGTGTTTCAAACTTCAAATGCATCTAATTAGGCTTGAAGTTAGGGCTAATGTTTTTTAGGCTTGTTTATGGTAAGAAAAATTGAAGTATTTTTATGGCTTTGGCAGAGTGATTTGGTTGGCATTCAAGCAGCTCTTGATGTCAGGAAGCCATTGCTTGCTAGTGCGGAAACAAGTTTTAAAATTGAGCTCTACCAAATACTTTATTTTTTTTTCCCCTCAAAAAGGACACAAAACAAACACACACCACGCCCCCCCCCCCATCCCCAAAAACCCCTAAACATAAAAAATGGGACTCTCCTTTTCTTACCTCCCCATGTGCTGTATTCCTCCCTTCCACCACCCCCTCCCCCCCGCTTTTAATGAGTAGGAGAGACAGAAGTTGTGACAGGGCAGGTAGTGATTAGTTGCTGTCAGTCTGCCCAGATTAACACCTATTTTTAGGTTTTTGAACCTCTTGAGTAATACTAGTTAAATTGGCACAGGTTAATAAGTTGGGGTCCACAGAGCCTCTTAACTGTTCAGTGTGAAATTTGAATTAAAGAGGCAGTCTCACTTTGTCAAAACGATGAAAAGGGTTTGTATGCCAGACATTTACCACGTGTCTGTGTTTGTGTGCATGCATGTACACAGCACATACACAGGTCTGGAAAACAAAAATTGAAATGGGTCACTTTGAGCGTGTTAACGCAAACACATGAAAAGTTACAGGATCTTTGCAGAACAAATGTGCAGTGTAATAGGTTCTGAAAGGAAACGTTTCTCTCCACTTTTAATATAAATGTGGTATTTAAAAATTAATCTTTGTTTTTTCATGCATTTTCTCCATGTCCTCCCCCCTTTTTATCATTACACTGTTACACTGACACCCACTGGTAAAAGTTGATCTGAGATCATGATTGTAAATTGAACCTCTTGATGAAAGGGCAGCTATTACTCGGAATAAATAAAAATAAGGAGCAAAGAGTAGCGTCTTCCACTTCCCACCCCTGGGGGGAAGGAGGGAAAGCATGGCAACGTTCTTAAGTTTATTTCGAGGAGTTAGTGTGTGGATGCTCCAAGCTTAAGAAGGTAGGCTGCAGTGATTTTCCCTAAAAAACATAACATACAAATAACTGCATTGCAAGCATTTTATTTCTAGATACTTATCTGTTTGGGGACAGACAACAGGCTGGTACAGAAGGGAACAGACATAAGTGATTAGTGTGTTAATAACTCCTGCGTTTAGAGCTGTTTCCCAGGTAAAACAACTTGAAGAAAACCAGAAATAATGGTCATGCTAGAGATACATTTGTGTGGGCACTGACCTGATTGTATCAAAGAAGAGATGAATGCCAGCACTGTGCAAGTCTTATTTAGTCTGTTTACCATTTAATTTAAACTTGTCAGTGGTCTTGAAAGCCACTTGTGTTGGAGAAACAAGGCTTATTTTATTGAAATCTACCACGGCACCAAAATCTGGTTTGTGTGAGTGTTGTTCCATAGCCCTGCCTAGCACAAGAACAATACCACACAATTATGCTGTTTCAGCCTCTGAAATAGGCTTTCTTCCAAAACACCCTCCCCTTATATTATTAGACATGTTCTATTAATGAAATGATTGATTGAAAATCTTCCTGTGTTTATGTTGTTTGGGCAGCAGTAGCTTGGATTTCCCCTGTCTAGACTAAAATTGTATCCAGTGGAGATGCATGGGACAGCTGTTTGTAAACTCAGAGTGAGACATAACAAATGAGCTGCAGTAAAACCTGTCCATGACTGGTTGCTTATAAATGCAGTGAATATTCTTTGTTTTAAAGGAGAAGGGGAACCTTTGTAGAAATAAATACAGAAACAAAATGGACTCCACTAAAAATAAAAGTGTTGAAAAGACCTGCTTGGGCTGTGCAGTTCAGAAATTAAAACTCCAGCTTTTCACCTTTGAGATTGTAGTTCAAGTCTTTCCTTATATTCTGAGTAAAATGAGCTTAAAAGAAGTATAAAAAGCAGTCTCTGGGGTTGCTGACTTGCTGTTATAATTGGTGCAGATGCTGTAATTGGAAAACAGGGCGAGTGCTGGGATTTAGTTCTTCAGGAAAAGTCATAAGAAAAATCTTTACTCGGTTACTTGGTGTATCCTCTTGCAGGCTAACTTATGCAATATATATGTGTGTAAAGAAGAAATCTTTACAGAAACAGTTATTGAAGTTGACGATGTATACAAGGTTCTCGTGCCTGAAGATGTACTTCTGCACTGACTATTACCTTATATGCACACCATTGGGCAGAAATGCTAAGTTTGGAAAAGTGCACAAGGCTGTTAGCAATTGATTTGTTTTGCTGTTTTACTTTGAATAATAATAAAAGCATGAATAGGGGGCTTACTCTGAAATTGAGACAGGCTGGAAAAAAATGCTAGCTTTTATCCTGTAATTATCCAGAAGCACCCATGTAGGCCCAGAATAAAACTCACGGAACAGGCGTAAAGCCTGCTAAATTCATTCATAAAATGAAGAATCAGAGTTTGTGAGGAGGTGGCATGTCAATAACCTGCCACATCTTTTCTCCTCTCCTCCTTCCCAGAGTGTAGTCTTGTTCTGTTTGCGTGGAGAAACTACAGCAAACAAATAAGGGGGAGGTTGAGGGGGAGAACATTTATAGTTCATATTGCAGTATTCAAATAAAATACTAAAAATGCTGTAAACAGTTTTATAGTCATTGTTTATGGACTCTAGAATTTTTAATATTCCAACATGTAATTGAATTCTGAAGCCAAGATTCTGCGATTAATCAGGCTTTTGTAAGTGAGCTGCTATTTGCTAGAGGTAACTTTGAGAAGAATTTGGGCTTAAATTGTTGGTTTGTTTGTTTATGGGTACAACAAAAAAGTGAAATGCTGAAGAGGTCTGCAAAATGATACATTGTGCACTTGCTTGGGTGAGCTAAAGTCCTAGTTTGTGTAAGTAGCTCAAGCATTTGAGAAACCCAGTTGTTCGATCTCTGTATGCAATTTCAGGCTTTGTGCATGTGGATTGTGGAACGTGTATTTTCAGAGGACGTGTTTTCAAGGCCTATGTTCAGTATCTCTATTACAGCAGATAAGGGAAATGGAAAAACCACAAACATTTCGTCATGTTAATCTAGGTTTTGATTATTATGTGCACTACTTGGGACTGAAATGACTCCTAGGATGTTTGTATTTTTGTCTATGCCATTGAAATGTTCAGGAGAAGCTGGGCTAGATTTGAGAGCCAGTGTTTCCTTTAGTACTAAGGAGGCATATGTCTGTTGTAGGCTGCAAGAGTGTGGAGGAGTTACGGCGCTGACTGGAGCACTTGTTCTTTGCCAGTCAACTCTTAAATCCTGATGACAAAAGGGTCAAAAACTGGGCAGCTGTGACACCTGAATAATTTTTAAAGCAGTTAATCCAGTCAGAGTGTTTATCAATCTTTGTACCTCATGGGGAGGTGGTAGGGATGCAGCCTAAAATAATTTAAGAGAAAAGCTCAGGTCAGTGGCAAAATCGTTTAATTTGGCTTAGTCTTGTTCCACAGATTTACCTTTCCAAGTTGCAGTATGAAATACAGAACATTACCCAGAGGATTCCTTCTGTGTGGCTGTTTGGCAGGAATATTGATACTTTGTTGTGCAAAACCATCCCTTCCAAACCTCTGTTCTGAATCTGTCAATGCCCAGGTGATGCCCAAGTGAATTACCCAGACGTTGTCAGTGTAAGCTGCCTTTTGTATATGGCATGATCCTGATTCGGGAGAAGGGGATGTCAGGAAGAGCTTTCTATGTTCTTGGGAAGGTAGGGGCTGGGTTCTGAGAGCCTGTTACATCCCTACTGGCAATTGCCTACGACATTTCCCCACGTAATTTGCAGTTGCATGGACCGACTGTGGTTCTGCTGTTGATCATATGCTCCTATGGCAACAGCAGTAATTTAGCTGAATATGCAATAACAGACATGCACTTAGTATGTTTTAATCATCTTTAGAGAAATACGTTTCAGCGTTTTTTTCTGTAGAGGTGTAGGCTTTCCTTGCTTTTAATTTATGTTTATTTCCTTTCTGATCCATCTCAATTTTTTTTTCTTGATTTAAGATGAAAAGGATCATTTTTGTGTTAACCAGTTTTCTCAGAATCATGCTTTAGAAAGGCCTCATTCACCACTCCTATGAGGGAAAGTGGAGAGGGGGAGCATGGATACAACAATCTGGTTTTACTCGACTCAGAACAAGTTCATGAGCAAGTACATCCATATACAGTCTAGAAGAAAGTTAATCAGAACATAAGCTGTATGTAGGGTAGGTCTTCTGGTGACAATTTGATTTTGCTTATTGGTGGTTTTATTCTCAAAAAGTACCCCCCTTTTTTTTTTTCTTTTTTTTCCCCTAGGTAGAGCAGAAGGAAAACCAGTCCTTGAAGGGCAGGAGTATTGTGGAGATGGGGCTAATTACAAAAATGCTCAGAAAGGTGTTCTTTTTTCCTGTTATTTTTGAGATTCAGCAAGGTTGCATAAGTAACCCATTCCATTAAAACTACAAATGAATGCAGTTCACGGCTGGGAGTGGTTGTGAGGCACCGGAAAGGTTTTGAAGCTAAAACTGCGTTTCTGAAAGAGAGTGGTCCCTGCCTTATTTCTTCCTCACCTAAAAAAAAAAAAAAAAAATAATCTTTTTAATCCACATAACCCAAAATAGTGTTATCTAAGATGCAGGAAGCTTTTTTCCCCTGAGCACAATAGGAATATGTTGAATCTTTTGAAAACAGTTTCTGTTTCTCAAACACGTTTTCTTTTTCAGCATAGATAATTAACGCCTTCTTCACAGTGCTTGGTGCCCTTGATACATCTGTTACCTTTGACAGATACTTTCTGTTTGCCACCTCTTCCTAATATGCTTCCAATATTTTCAGCACAAAATAGCTTAGTATCTTTGATGTTGGTTGTATACGGGCTCAATTAAATGAGAAAGCTGCTGACAGAATGGTGTAGAGTTGAAACTTGAAGCTTTTGTTTCTGTAAAGATTTTGTCCTTGGTCACTTATCTTCAATTTTTGCTGTGAATTGTTTGAGTTCTTTTAGGCAAGATTGTTTAGACTTGCAGTTTTTAGCTAGGGCTGTATTTGTTTTTGCTTTCACAGGTGGTATGTGCAGTAATTAGGTAGAGAGAGATATGCTCTGTGGTCTTAAACAGCAAAAACCCTTGCCGCTGCTGAGGGTGGCTTTAAAACATGCCTTTCTGGAACTGTCTGGAATATTTGAAAGCATTATGGCACTGCAGCTGTTCAGTACCACCTCCTAGTTGCTGGTGGATGGTATCTTGTACTTACAGTAAGCAACCTGACTTTGTCTGAAAAGGGCTACCAGGGTTGTTCGGGTGGGCCTTGGGTTGCTGAGCTATGGCATTGGGAACCTCTAGCCCTGTGAGTGAAGGGCAGTTGTGGTTTAATCCTTACTGTTTTCTGTTGCAGGGTTCTACAGCCTTACAGTGTGGTAGTGCACAAAGGCAGCTGCTGTAGAGACCCTTTGTAGTGGACTTTGGTAGACAAGGTTTTATGATTCCCAGTTTGGAAGTGGGGAATTAAAATGAAATCACGGTGTTGGAACAAGAGAGTGAGAAATACAAACAGATCAGAAAAGATGCAGACAATACCTAAAGAAAAGGCTTACCAGTGGCAGTAATTGTTACTGCTTATGTCATATGATATAATGACAGTTTTTCAGGATTTCCCATATACTAGAATGGGTGAGGATGAAAGGTTGGAATTTTGTTTTTATATCTTCCGCTCTTTCCTTAAGGAAAATTAAATAGTGACTGCTCTGAGATTTCGATGCAAGTACATCATTTTGATACCTACTTTGTCAAACAAATATCAAAAGCTAATTTACAGTGCAGCTACTCTGTTTCATGCAGCGTTCAGGTGTGAAAGAACTAATTGTATGTTACTCATCTTTGCATACATATATATGAAAAACAGTATGACAGAAAAATACAGAAGAATTTAAAATACATGTTTCCAGAGAGAAAACAAGTGTATATGTGTATCTATATATTGTACCTATTTCATCTCCGAATGACAAGAGCAGATGAACATGTTACTGTCATGAAATTGCAGCTGATCATCTGTTTATATAGTACCTACAGGGGCATAAGTTATCACAGAATTGCAAGGGATGGGGAGTGTACTCACAGATAAGTCTCAGGTCCCCCTGCAGTGAGCGTGTGCTGAGCAGAGATGTAAACAATCTCCAGTGTCAATTTATCTGGGATTTGTAATGGTTGTTTCCTGATGGAGGCCTAAATACATTTGTGCCTTTCTGTCTTTTTGAGGTTACAAGATTTGCCCCATTGCCCCATAGCACACAACTTTTTTTCTGCCAAGTTGCTTCTAATATATGTAATTCTGTTGCAAGTATTATATCTCAAAAGGATGATGGTTATTGCTTTTAGTTAGCTAATATCTAGAGCCGAGTTTTTTTGCTTCTTAGGGATTGGCATTGTTCCCAGGATTTTGCAAAATATTTGCAGTGGGAGACTAAACCAGCAGGTTAGTTAATAGTGCATCCAGCAATGTGTGTTGGGCACAGTGTTGAAGATGTGAATGATTTTTTGTGGTGGTGTAAATCAGCTTCACCCAAAACATTGACATGTAAGAAAAAGTTTAAGAATATGAGCAGGACCAGTCTGTTCCACTAAACAGCTTTTAAGAATACGAGGCATCATTGTATTTCATCTCAAACACTGGCTGACCAAGTACAGAGCTGCTTCAGTGAGCTGTGGCCTTGAGCCACTGTGTTGTCTGTACATGCTAATAAGGAGAATGAGGAGAATTAATAAGCAATTTGAGCTGCAGCATAGTTTCTTGAGACATCTTTTCAAACCTTTTTAAAGCAATGTAGTGCACAAAGTTATTCTTGCATTTAAAAGGAGATCATTTTGTTACTTAATTTGTATTTTTTGAGCTAAAAGTTGCGGCTTCAAAAATTAGAGCATTGATCTTTATTATTGCTAGGCCTGGTGAGCTAAGAGATACATGACTGATAGCATAAAGAACAAGCAAAATAAAGAGAAAGTCTAAGAAAAAGTGGATGCCAGATTTAATGAATAACTGCCCTGAATTGGGGCATATATCCGCTTTATACATAGGTCAGAGGGGAAGGGAAGCATGGCATTTGCTTAACCGCAAGGCCTTGAGTAAGTAGCTTCAATAGACTGTATAGAAAGTGAGGAAATCTCAGGCTGATCTGTCCTTAATTAATGAGATTTATATTGTGTGACTGTAATGCCTTTTTTTCGGGCGTATATTGAGGGTCATTACAAAGGTGTGTCTTTGGTGTATTTGTTCAGGGATTGCCCAAGGAATATGCCAGTCCTCGCTTGCTATAGACCCAAAACGTAGCCTGAAGTTACACGAATGATTGCCACTAAAAACAAACAAAACCAGTGGCAGATAGCAGAGAAGAAGGGACAGAAGGGATGTCACAGTTACCAAAGTCTGTTCCTACAGTTCTGCATGCATTAAGAGCTGTGTATGCCTTGAGTAAGTCCTTGAAGAATTGTGGGTCATGTACGTTTGTCCTTGCTCCAGCCAGAAGGAAAACCATCTTCTGCAATTGCCAAATCCTAAATTACTTTAAAAGGAAGGCAAAGGGAGGAGATACTAGAGGTAGTTAGGCTGGATTTTGTAAAGATAGGAGCGACTCTAGCCATATTCATGATAAAAATAAATTTTTTAGGGACTTAGAAAAATGGAAACTGGATTAACTTGCTGTAACCTTTGTTTAAAAATTAGGTGGAGTGTCGGTGGGTGGGCTGATCAGAAAACCTGAAAAGCTGCAAATCTGTCCTAGAAAAAGGTTACAAAGGGTGTATTGGCACGAAGTACTACAGCATCCTCTGTGTTTCATGCTATCTGGGCTATTTCCTGTAGACGAGACTGGTGTGTGGAGATAGTAGTTGGACTTGCATTTGCATTGCCCTACACCTTAACTAATGAGTCCCATTTGTAAGTTGTTAAGACTTCAGACCCCTCCACTTCAACCTGCTACAAAGTCCTGTGTAACTCAGAGGGCAGGCAGTTTGATTATTCACTGGGCAGTGTGATGTGGTTTGTCTTACCGTGATTCAGCACGACGTGCACTCCAAACAGCAAGAAGGTGATTTGACAGTGAGACATCACCTGCATTTCCTCATTCTTTCTGAATTTTGTTGTCATGGGGAAGAGAGTCCTTTATGGTCTGACTAATCTTAACCAAACAGGGAAAACAAAAGTATTGCAAAATGTAAGTATTAACATATCAATTTATTTTGTTTTGAGCATCTTTTTAAAGTGCCAGGGGCATGCCTATTTAGTAAGCAGGCAGTTGGCAAAAACCCTCTAGGTATCAGAGAAGCCCTGTGCTATAATTTTCCTAGAATAATAATGTCAAACAAATGACAATAGAAAGCCTGTAAAATTTGGAGCCAGCTGGGCGAATTCTTGTGTGTGAAGCATGGTACCTGTAAGTGCCCCTGCAGAACATTTTGGCTTGATAAGAGCTGCTCCAGTCTACTGCGTTCCTAGCCAGAGTAGCTGTAACCCCCTCACCTGCCAGCCGCAAATAGCGGCTCCATTAGATGAACTCTGAGGAGTCTCAACCCAAGACAGAGAGCAGCGTTAAGTGTGTGTTGTATTGGGAGCTTTTGCCTAGGTAGTTAAATGTAGATCGATGATCCTTTTCAGCATTAGTGTTAACAGGCTATTATATGGGAACTGGCATGCATCAGAAATGATTATTAGTGCTTATTTTCAGATTCCCCCAAAAAAGATGGAAAGGGGCTCTGTGATCCATGTCTTTTGCAAGTCAGTTATTTTGTCCTTGCGTACTTGCTATTTCGTATTCTGTTGTTTGGATAGCAGTCTGGGTATTAAGCGTAGCTGTAATTTGTCCTGTTAATAGTATTCCACTTCCTGCAGCTCTTGCTCAGTTCCAGCTAATCCTATCTCAAACAAAGTCTTGATGAGACAAGGAGGAGCTGGACTGAGCTGAGAACCAAATCAATGCTGAGTATGGCTTTGGAGAAGACCAAATGATAATAATTCCTTGTGTCATCTGATCACTAGGTTGTACAACTCTGTTCCAAAAAGGTATTGTTCAGCATTGCTCCTCAAGGTTTTGATCTATGTTTCAACTCCTTTTCTCTTTGATGAAGGTAAAAATAACTCTGTGTACAGTTTACTGTAAGTCCCCTGGTTGCAGTGCAATATTGTTTGTCAAATTGGAGCTGTGTGAGTCCTTTATTGAAAAGCAAAACAAAAATACTGAGGAAGTCTCATTACTTCTGACAAAAAGAGACTCAGGGCTACTCCTAAGCTTGTTTCAGGGTACTCCACATGTTACTCATCAGGGATTCTCCAGGCTGACATGAGCATATTTATGAATTCTTCCATCTTGTAAAAGAAAAAAAATACTAAATGCTATTCCATTCTGCTCTTAAATTATATAATAGTACGTAAGCAGTAGTGGTTTTGGCCACAGCTGCCCGGCCACAGCTGCCCATCCACAGCTGTGGAGAGATAGGAGGTTCATCTTGTCATGTGTTGGGGAAGACCTGCAGGGTTTTGGGGCACCATCCTGGCCAGTTCTTGAGCCCTGAAGTGTGTCCTCTGAAACAGAAGCCAGGAACAGGCTCTGGGGAGGGGTCAGGTGCCCAGGCAGAACAGGCATGCTCCAGATGTGGGATACTTCTGCACTACTAAGTGCATCTCATCTAATTGATCCACAGCATATGATTAATACACATGCTGTCTAGAATGTTACCCCATCATTTACCCCTTACCTCTTACAGTGGCCTTCTAACCCAGAATTGTAGAACAGTGTAGTGTGGTTTGAGTTTGTTGATTAGAAGTGAAAAGGCTGTTAGATTCTTCAGGTGAACTGGGAGAAACACCAATGAACGGTGATTAAAAGTTGCTTTTATTTAGAAATAAAATACAGGGCAAACAGACCCATTTAATTGTAACACTGTACTGTGAGGAGTGGAAAGTGGACTGAAGCAAAGATTCAGAGCAGTGCCTAGGGAAAAGCTGCTGTATCTGATACAATCTGATACATATATGTGAAATCAACAGTGCTTCATGTAAGAACCAAGTCTGCTTTTTTTAATGATGCAGTGAATTTTTCAGTGTAAAAGAAAAACATTCCCCACCCAAGATAATATATTTACATACGTCCAGTCAGAGCAGACAACTAAAATAGGAAATGTTTAACTGCCACTAATAAGCATATAAGAAGTTCTTAATTAATGTCTGATTATCTCGAAGCAGTAATGGATCTCTTGTTCATTTTTTTGTTTATTGGAATGGAAGTGATATATCTTGAAGACGATAAAGAGAATGATGGTGCTTGCCTGATTCTTACCAAAGTTTTCTCTTCCGCCTGGGGTGCTGTGGGTGCTGATTGAAGTACACTCTCATTCCCACTAGAGGGGGGTTCTCTCAGCCTAGGTTCTAATGCATTTTGGCTTGTCTTTTTTTTATGTAACTCAACATGAGGAAAAACGTCCCACATCTTGTTTCAGTACTTTCTATTGAGTATCTTATGGTGTCAGCAATTACTTGTTTCTTACTGGTCTTAACTGCCTTTTATAAGAAGAGTTAAAAACCAAAATGAGTGGACTAACACCCTAGTAAACACAGTAGTAACAAAGAATACAGAGAGTGTTTTATTTCGTTGTCTGCAAGGTGAGGACAAGTATTTAGCACAGAATTGGTGTGGTCACTCTTGGAAAACAGAAGTGGCGTTATCAGGCCTGTTCAATAACATTTTTTAATTAGAATTATCTCCACCAATAGCTGCGCTCCGAACCATTTTATTGTCTCTGTGAGCCTTATGTTCTAAGCATGAAAGAAAATATTTCTATATGTAAAAGAGATTAAATGTATAGTTTTTACATCAGCTTGAATTTCTGCTGTGCTCTTTGATGTCACAGTTTGTTCCTCTTCTCAGTTTCTCGGTGAAAAGGAGGATTTTTATGAATGTTCTGGTCATTATGCCACGGTAATTCATGTGTTTTGAAACTATGGCAATTGCAAGTGTTCTCTTGGCCTTGATCGAGCAGGAGCTTAGCACAGCCTGTTTGTTGACAGTACTCCTGTACTCTGCCATGAAGGTCCCCTCATGGTGAGGTGGTCTCTCCGCAGATGAGGCCAAGCATGGAGGCCAAACAAAGGAAGCTCTGCCTGATCTCTGCTGGGTCAGTGCAAGAGTTTTGTGCTGTCTGCAGTGTGCTCCTGCGCCAGGGAGCATTGAGGGAGTACGCAGCAGAGGGCAGGCAGCACTGGGCTGGCTCGGTGGGGCCATCAGCCCAGCTGGGACCGCTTGGGAAGAAGAGGAAGAGAAAGGAAAGGTGAAGGTGAACTGGAGTGGGCAAGGAGTTTGCCTCCTGGGGTCAAGAATGGAGGCAGGGAGGGACCCAGTGTCACAGAGAAGGCTCCAGTTTTCCTAATGAATCTCCACAACTGAAATGTAGCAGAGTGATAAGCATTAATGGGTCTGGAGGTAGCTTCTAGGGTATGTGACTGGCACATACTGGATAAAGAAAACTGAGTGAGTGTCCAACAAGATTGTTCATGTTTTGGGGTCTTCCTAGTTACAGTAGCTGGGTGTTGTACTAAAACAGTAAGCTTAGTTGAAATGAGCATTCACAGTTTAGATGGGTACTGTATTAAGCCTAACTGGACTGCTTCTGTTGGTGGAATGACTTTTTTTCAGAGGCCACTTGAGCACCTGAGCAGGGTACTGTATTGTGACAGGCACTCACACTGTTATTTCCAATCCAGTGGCTGATTATTCTCTTTTTGGCCCTGGGCAAGTCACTTAACCCTCTGTCTGTTTCATCTGTAAAATATATTATGGATATTTATCAGTCTCACCAGGACTGATTGTTTAATATTTATAAAGTGCCTAAAGGATTAGAAGCTTAATATAACTAGCTAATACATATCATTTTAGGTTGATTTTATTTACTTGATTTTTTTTCCCCTACCTTCTATCGAATGAGATGCTATTTCGTAGCCTCTTGCTGCTGTTCCTAATCAGCTGGACAGGTCACATTTGGGTAACTTCAGGTTCATTTTCTTCTTTTATTCCTTGTTCCTATAAATGCTTTATCTCCTTCCTCCTTTTTTCCCTCCCTTTTTTAATTTAGAGATGAAGAGATACCATATGTTGCTAGATCATGACATAAATATATGTAAGTGCTCCCATCATTGTTAGTTTATCTGCCTTTCCATTATAAACCCTCTTGTTCAGGGGTTTATAACTCTGGCATTATAACATGCTTCAGGCTGAAACTTGACATTCATTTTTTCCCTCTTGATTTGCTTTAAATCCTTCACTCTTCTTAAGTTAAACTGGAGATTAGATACATTAGTTATAGTTATACTAGTTGTATAAATCATGATGCAGCAGTAGGCATTTTAAACAGGATGTAAATCAGAGAAATGGAGAATTTCCTCATTGTTAAACCGTGCGCCTGGGAGTAGGAATCTGGGATTCTTTTCCTGAGTGTGTCCCTGGCTTGGCACATGACTGCTGAGAAATTATTTAACCTCTTTCCACCTTGGTCTTCTGTCTATATATTGGGATGATGACATTTCTTACTTCACTGGTGTATTGGGAAGCTTAATTAATTAGAATTCATAAAAGCACTGAGATTCTCAGGTGAAAGGTGATGAAGTGTGAAGTATTTTTAAGGAGTCTTAACAAAAAATCAGTGCGCCTGCTCTTCTGCGTCTGTTACCTGTTGTCCCAGATCAGTGCTTAGAGCTGTGCAGTCTGTGGCTTTATGTCAGTTAGGCTGAGAAACCTTGTTTGTGTCGTGAGGGATGCTCTCGTGAGTTTCCTGTCGTCAGGATTTCTGTTGTCAGCTGTTAGTTCGGCATGTCCTATCGTATGTAGGCATCCTAGGGTTGACCAAGACTGGCATCTTCATTTGCAGATCTCTTCTTTGCCTGGACTGTGGTGCTGTGCTCAGGGAGAGAGAAGTTCTTGGTGGTGGCTAAATGTGAAATGATCTTTTTCCTTATAATTTCAGGTTGAAGTCTTGGCCTCCGAGGATGCTACATTTGGACTCAAGGTGTGTAGTTTGATGCAGTTTTGTTACATAGGTCCAATCAGTTTGAACTGTTGAATGTGTTGTCACAGAAGATGACAATTTTTGACCTGAGAATTCAGCACCCTGTGACTTACATCCATCAGTTCTTTCCCTTATGTGTGGTAATCTGACAATGACACATAAGACTTTCTAAATGCTATTACATGGTATAAAACCCATGAGGAAGTTTTACTTGCGGAAGCCCATGGAATGTCAGCTTTGTAGTAACTTTGGAGATTGGCCTGGTCCAAATGCTGGATTTGTTCTTGTTCCATAGATTTGCAGCTCAAAAATTGTAGTTGTTACCTGTTTTGCAGTCTGCTGAGTAAGCCACTTTGTTGATGGTCCTTTTTCACAGTGCATCTGAAGTAGAAAGTAGTACATTGAACAGCTGCATCACCCTGTGTTCAATTGTAGATCAATGTATGGCACACAGTGTGCGTGTTGGAGAGGCCGCTTTAAACCTACTCTGCTAAATAGATGGGCTGTATCCTAGTTATTGTTCAAGTTTCTTTGGCCAGTGAGCATTATGGTGACGACCACAGTTTTAATTGAGCACTAATCGCAGATGATTTTAAGCAGGGCAGATTGTGTGTAGGCTATATCTGCTTAGCTAGGAGGAGAGTGGGGAGTGAATGGGGAGGGGAGGAAGGAGATTGTAGGAACAGTAGGCCAAATCATGACAATGAAGAGTTTCCTGCTGCCGAAAGCCCACATGCTGTGATACTACTGCAGGTGAGAAAATAGCAGTAAAATAGCAGTGAGAAAATACTGTCAAGGTTAAACAAAACAAAACAAAAAAAAACCAAAAAAAAAACCAAAAAAAAAAAAAAAAAACAAACAAACAAACAAAAAAAAAAGTTCTCCAGTTTTATGTAGAATATGAAAAAATTAACCAACAGAAAAAAATCCAAAACTTTTAAAGCCCTTAAATATTCATGATGGTAAAATTTACATTGTGTCTGTATTGTACATTTTTATGTTGATCTCTGATAAAGTGATTTAAATAAATTATTAAAAACCAAACAGAACTACTCCAGTATTATTTGAAGTATTTAACATATGGTAGTCTGCAGTATTTTCTGAGGTTTATTTAATACCCAGCCTGCATACAGAATATTTCTTGAATATTTAATAAACTTGGAGGGTCAGCTCTTGTGAACTCACCTTCATAATCCTTCAGACTAGGTGGGTAAACAGAAATGTTACTGAAAATTATTGTAGCCGATCGCTCTCACAACTAAAGCACTGTGGAGGAAGCTTCTTGCTTGTTTCATGGCTAGACCTGCAAGCTGGTTTTCAGTCTTTGAGTCATCTCGATGGACATCCTTTGAACCTCCTTTTCATTATCAAAAGTTTCAAGAAATTTCTAGTACTAGGCTTCAGGTTTACAGAACTAAATCGTTACTCTTGCCAACATCATCCTCCAGAGTCTCAAGCAACTTTTCTGTAAGATTAAGCTTCAGAACAAATGGGGTCTTCTTACTCCCTTAAAACAGTAGCTTAATGTTACATAGTGAACTGTATATGTCTAGGAATGTCATGTACTTTTTATCAGTCAAGGAGAAAGGTAAATGTTCATCCTGAATGTGTTAATTCCAGAATTTATTTCAGCTGTCTAGGCATGCTGTGAAAGCACTTTCTTTCCTCCTCTCCCTTAAGAAATGCTTCCTTTACTGTCTGTCTCAATTACAAATAAATATTAGTGTCTCTGTTACATCAAGTGTCTTTGTTAGATTAACAAATGAGTTGGTATGCCCATGGAGAGTATGTACGAGTACCATTTTTTAATGAAAAATAGTTTTATAAATCATAAAGTAAGTTGGTATGGTGAATACCAGGTAATATAGATGAGAAGGATGTAAGGTTGAAAGTTTCCATGATATAATGCTTTCCTTGATCCCAGCTTTTAGCCTGCATTTCCTTCCACGTCTGTTTGGAGACTATTGAAGGGGCTATCTTTATGGGTTTGGGTGTAGCATATACTTTGACTTGAAACATTGTAGGTCCTCTCTATATGCATACGCAGAAGCATAATTTGCTGCAGGGGATGAATCTTCTTTTGACTGTATCCATTCCATCTGTCCTTAGACACTTATCACTTAGTTTTAGGATTGTTGACAGGCTGTGTTGCCTGTAGATACTAGAACACTAGTTTAAAAACAGAATATTTCTAGACTGCTGAAAGAGCTTACAATGTTATCTGTTAGTCGTAAATTCTCCATGATTTTAGTCTCATGGTAAATGTGCGATCTGGCAGCAAATGGGGCTGTTTCCCAGGAAAACACTCTGAATAGACGACAGAACATCGTTCAGCTTTACTGTGGTTATTGTCAGTGAAGTGAAGGTCTGGCTGGTGTAGTCTACCCCTAGGATAGTTGAGTCTTTGGTGATGGTAAAGTGCACGTAGAAGTCAGCTTCAGGATGCTTTTGATGCAAGATACACATATTGATTTGAACAAAATAATTTTTATTTTAGAAAAGGAAATTAAGAGCAAAAATAGTTTCGCACTGTCAAAATGCCCAGGGAAGAGGTACCTTGAAGTACCAAATCTTATCTGCTAAGCACAAAACAGGTGCAAATTCCAGACCATTAGCAAAAGTCCTTCAAAATGTTTCCTCCACCTCACCTTTTTAATGAGAAAACAGTCTTCCCAGAACAAAGGTAGAATGAATGTAAGCCATTTATTGGAGTAAAAATGAGATTTTAATATGAACTTCTTTTTTCCTTTTTTTTTTTTTTTTTTTTCCTTTTGGTACACGTGAGACCAGTATTCTTTAATGGACCATGAAAACGCAAGCAGCTTTTCTATCAGTTTTAAGGTGGTGGTTTTGTAAGTAAAAAGATGCACAGGTTTGACAGCATTGCTGTCCAAACCTTTCCTTTGGTTGAGTAATAGGAAGCAAAACCATTCAGCTTTCTTTGCAACTAATTTTACAGAAGGAGGAAGCTGTTAGTGTGCTGTAACAGCTTTTTCGAAGATGGTACATGTGGTGTTCAGTTTCATTTACACATTCACTGGTGTGTGTGTTTGTATGCGTGTTTGTTTCTTAAAGAAAAGGAAAAACCTAAACATCTAGCTTTTGGCTGATCCCTCTGCTTCAGTATCTAGAAGGATTGTGATATATGTGTGGTGATGTATTGGAGGGATGTAGGGGAAATGACCACCTAGCAAATCACAAACAGCTGATGAGTGATCTGGGACAGGCATAACAGTTATGCCTGGTTCATTCAAATTATGTTGAGTATAAACTTACATATATAATTTTCTTGAAAACTGTAGTTGCCAAGAAATTAACACAGAGTTAAGAGTGAGTAGATGAAGTGGTATCTGCCCGAGTCTGCAGCCAACACACAGGAATGTATTTTGAAGTTGGAAACTCCTCCAGTCCCATTAATCTTATTAAAGCCTAATGGTGATGTGTAAAAGACTAACAGTACCAATTTATTTTGTGTTTATTTTATCTGGAATAGGAAGACAGATCTTAGCAGATGGGATCAGTGTTCCCAGATGGTAGAAAAAATTAGGAGGGATACAAAGATGTGAAAAAAGAAAAAAAGAATAAGGTGCACAGAGCAGAAATGAAAGGTTTAACCATTTTGAATTATGCTGATTTAAACATGAAAGCAATGAACAAATAAAAATAACGGCATCTTGAGGTTTTTTAAATCCTTCTTTAGAGATTCAGATGCTCAGTTTCCATAAGAACATTTTAATCCCTGAGGTAGAATTGAAAATCTTACTTTGAAAGGTTGGTTATTATATAAAGATTTAACCCACATTTTATTGTTGTAGGAGTCACATACTGGCATCAGTTGGAGTTACAGTGTCAAATGCAGTAGCACGCAGTCCATACAGACTACGAATGGTGTTTGGCCGTATCTAGAGAAGAAGTTGCTTGGCTTTTTAAATATTTGTGCTTGGTTTACTCTCTCTCCTTTCCTTCCCTTTCCCTAAGGCTTTTACTGTCAGCATCTACCTGACCCAAATAACGTAGGGTAGAGGAGGCTTCATTCAGTTAAGCAGGGTGAGATCACCTCGTCCACGTGTCTCAACCTGTCTGTGGATGTGTAAAGTGCCAGAAGCTCTGTTTGCAGAGACGGCTGCAGAGCCCGCCTCCCGCAGCTAATGCCGAGATGCAGTGATCCCAGCTTAGTGCAGCATTAATATAAATAAGTTTGTTAATAGCAGTCCAGCAGCTACATGTCAGAAGGCTCACAACTTTGTGCAACAGGAAAAGAGACACTTATGTTCCCACAGTGGGGGAGCTCCACCAAGAACAGGACTCTCTTATTTGGTAGTGAGCTTTAATCCTTCCATTGTGTGTCGTTTTAAGCTGTGTTGTGATGTAATTGGCTTAATCATTACTATTATGTTGCTTTGCACAAGTTAAGATTGTAATTTGACATATGGAAATGAATGGCAACTGAATTAGTGATTTGCAGGTGTCATTTAAAAACGGGGCAGGGAAGAAAGCCTTTCATATTTTGCAAGCAGCATGTTTGCTAATGTACAGAGGCAGAATTAACTACACAACTGCATCTCAGGCTGCCTTGAAGTAGAAGCGAGCCTCACCTGTTCATTTCTGGGACTGTGCTGCTTGAGTTGAGAAAAGAATCATTCCCGATGGGTATATTCACTGTAGGAGTGATTTTATGTTTCCTTTGCAGAAGACAAATACAGGAGAAAAGCTTTCTCTTCGATTGAGAAATCAGCATAATGGAGACACAGCTCTATTAGAGAAATGCAGCAGGGGTGGCATTTCTGTTGTGGCTGTGTCTGCGTGGTGGAGCGTTCAGCACTGTTCGTGGAACCAGATGTATTTTGTGACATGGCATAAAGTGATGACCTCGTCTCCGTAATTCAGTAACTCTGGAAGTTGTTGAAAGAATCTATTCCTTAGTCTTCCTAAGTATGTGCTGCTGGGATGCATTCTTTTGATGTTCTTTCTCTTATACAGGATGCATCGTTTTGAGAATCAAATGTACTTAAGAACTAAAATATCTTTTTTTTTTTTTTTACCTCCCAAACATGCTACTTCTACTTGAGTTTAGTAAGTTGGGGTTGGGTATTTTGTTTATTTCATTTGGTTTTTTGATTGTGTTTTGTTTGTTTGTTTGGGCTTGTGTGGTTTGTTTCTTGCTTTCCTTCACCTTGCAAATGCTGCTTTATTGCAAGACTCAGCACATCATGGTGCATCTTCCATAGCCCACGTATTTTCACAGTCCAGATAACAGAAGTTCAAATCCTGAGGGGAAATTCAGCTGCACAGGGTAGCTACGTGCCAGCTTCCTGGTTTGAAGCATAGAACACTAAAGAGAATACATGGCTGACTGACAATTACGACTGTGCAAATCTAGAAGGAAACTGTTCTAGCCGTATCCATAACACAGAAGGCTTGATATAGGAGATTGAGATGCCATTTGAGAAAATTAAGAAAGCGTGTTCTCAAGAGATTTTTTCCTTAATTTTATTATCACTATTATTATTTGTATTAGCTTGATTGCAACAAAACAGTACTTACTTCTTGGAAAGAAGGAGAAAAGAAGCCATTGAAGGAGAAAAAAAGTAGGCATTAAAAATTGTTTTCTTTTACCGCACGCCTTGTTTAAGCCTGCTTGCTTTTGTTGAAGATTCTAAGCAGCCTCTGCTTCTGCCATCTGGTGGTTTCTAATAAAAGTTGCATCTTCAAAGCCAAATTAAATTGTTCTAAAGCCAATTAATCCTTTTCAGAAGAGGATGTTTTCAAGTGTCTGAATTATCTCTGTCTTGATATGTTGACACTTGGAGTGTCTATGTGTGTGCTTAGTATATGGGAAAATACAGAGAAATGAGCCCTCATTTACATCTGTCTCTGCACTGTTGACTTAGGTAGGAATCTGGGGGTTGTAAATAATATTTTGGATTTGTTTCAGCTTAGAAGAAATAGATATTCATATTAGCCTCCAGTGACTTCTGTTTTGTTGCTCAGAGCAGGGTTAGGATTACATGTTTCCCCAGTTCTGTTGTTGTTTTCTTTGTGGAGTTGTTTCACCTGAGGTGTTCAGATGACTGAAAGAATTTCCCAACCTTCTTTCATTGAGTCATTTTAAGAGCTGTGTTTTAAGATTGCTGAAGTCTTATGAGTGCCCTCTGCACTGGCTGTTTTCTAAGAATAGAGAATGGCATTATAGCAGGGAACAATATTCTTAGGGATCCCTTGGACCTGTGTCAAAGTGTTTTGAAGTAGTTACGTTAAGTAGCAGCAACTTGAGAATGTTTCTGCCTAGACCTTTGCATGTCACTGGTATGTTATTTGGGAAAATTCAAGAACATGCAAAAGCAAGCAATTGTGATAATGTTTCAGAGATTTCATCTACGTGATCAATAGTTCTTAATACCTGATGAATTTTGTCTCAATAAAAAAAGTTCCTCTCCATCCATTGTGCGGTCCCCACTGTGGTCCAGCTTTGTCCTAAGTACTGTGGGCTGTACAGGAGTGTATCTAACCACCTTGAGTAGGTAGGGTGAAATCAGTACAAGAGGGCAGTACTCCATCGAAACCCATTCCAAACAGCACCTGCTTGTTGTGGTGCCCGACTCCTCACAGCTCACTTCTGCTTCTCAGGTAAGAGGATTTTGAAGTTCCCTGGGGGGATGGAAAAAAGTGAGGGCTTCTTAGAGTTTCTGATTCCTCCTTGTGCAGTGGAGGTGGATCTGGACAATTTTAAAACAATCTTGCATGAAGAAGAAAAGACAAAATGATGCGCAGAATAGGAAGAAAGGTCGTATGTTAGCCAAGAGCCCCCAGATGTGAGAACATTGAGACACGCTGGATAAACGGCGTAGTAATAGTGGGTTTTTTTCTCCCTTGTATCCTGTAGTCCACACTCCTGGACTACAGTCTCAGGAAAGACAAGACCAGGCAAGGCTTTAGGAAGGAGCTATCTCACGTGGCATGTCCTTGTTGAGGGTACAGTGGGTCAGTGTTTCTTGGATATTCCCTTGTTTCTTCTTCTGGCAGTGGCACAAATGTATCAGATGCTCCTTGTCAGCATGAAGCATCTCATGATGCTGGGAGAATAAATACTGATGGCCGCAGGGTTAGATTTAGGCACATGAGTATGTGGTAACATCTGTTTTACAAAGCTCCCGAACCTCTGTGGCAAGCTGGTGTGAGCTCAGGTGGTGAACATCAGCCTTCCTTAGCACCTTTGAATATCATTGTCCTGTGTTTTGCCCAGCACCTGTGGGTTAGTGCTAAAAAAGTGTGACTTGCTAGCTTTTCTCTAGCATCATCTGTACTTTCGGTCATACATACATACGATGAACAGCCTTCATCTCCAGTACTGTGCAGTTTATGTTATTAAGGTGTTGATAGGGCCACACTTTGGGTTTTCAGACGAGTTTAAAGCTTCCACCACCTTTCTGAGGGCACGAGGGGGCAGAAATCAGTGTGCAGTTTTCAGAAACAGATGTGTGAGTAGTTCATGGCAACTATTAAATATTTCCTCAAGTGATGCCTGTAAGTAAGAATGCTTGGCAACTGGGTTTGCTTTTCTGATTCATGAGTAGTGTCGCTCTTTGGCCAGTTCTATGCCAATTTAGGTTGCCACTTTTTTGAAGTTGGCTGCTACAACCTTGAATTGTCCAGCTTTTGTGGAAGCACCCATAGCAGTCCATACTTCTCTCTCTTGCGTTTTTGAAGAGATGATCTGTAGTGTGGTTTGCCCTTTCCAGGCTCCTTAGAAATGCCAGAAGAGTGCAAAGTTTGATGCTTTCATGGTGGGAACATGCATCACCTTCAGGGTTTGACTGAACCCACAACCCACCACTTCACACCAGTAACTAAGATGTGGTGAGAGAAGTTGCCACAAAAAAGAAAAAAAGAACTTACTTTCTTAACCTTCCTTCTGTAACTGCATTTTTAACTGGTGGGTGCATTTGAGCGGCCTGACCCTGGTGTGCCTGAGCTGACTGCCAGCATCTGGCTCAGGGTTCTCCCTCCCTCAACTCTTAGCATGTAACCAGGGTGATGCTTGCCTGATGCGGCAGGTCCTTTACAGTTCTGTGTGGCCTCTGATTTCTACTGCTGGTTTGAACTTCGAGGGAGTATCAGATTTACCAAGAAGTGATCTAATGATTGAAACACAATGTTTGCTTGTAAATACCTGCAGGTTTTAAAAAAATGTTGAGGCAGGTGGTCTCTTTGTTTGGGGGTGGGAAGAGGGCAGGACAGAGTATTTGCAAATAGTTTGCTGTTCCTTCTTGATTAGGAGAGCAGGTTAGACCAGATTTCTTTTTCTTCTGTAAATTCTGCCTGATTGCACAACCGGTGGGACCAGAACTGCGCCCTCCAGCAACCAGCCCCACCTTGCTACAGGAAGCGTGTTCCGATTGATATTGTGACTTAAAAAACAACAAGAAAGAAACCACAAATATTTACATTTTTAAAAAACTACTGTTCATTTGTTTGGGTTGGTTTTTTTTTGTTTTTTTTTTTTTGCACAGCATTCTTTTTTTAACAGCATGAAATACATGTATAGAAAAAGATTCAGATTTCTGCTATATGGCTGCTTCCCTTGATTGCATAGTTGGCTCGTTAAAACTAGTGCCAGGGTTGAAGAATAAGAATTGCAAAGAAGAACGTGAGAAAGTTGTTGGGAAGACAGATGCGATTTAAGTTTTCATTTTCCCCTTTTTTTCTCTGAGACAGGGTCAGGTGTGTATCATGCTTCTGAGCTGTGCTTTGCTGGAAAAAGGGCTGTTGACATGTGGCAGATTTCAAAGAAATATAAACAATGACAATAATACAGAATCTCAGGCTTTTTACTGAACATACATTTCTTCTACAGAAAACACCGTTTTGTAACTTTGATGCTTCAATTATTCCATTGTTCAGTTTTTAAGAATTTCTTCTTGTGTGACAGGGTTTTCTAGTGAATTGGGATTTTGATGGATAATTTTATTATATTAGAAGGACACTGGGAAATCATGTTTTTCAAGATCCTTTCTTTGACTTTCTTTGTGAACGGATCTTAATGTTTTCTAATACTGGAAGATCAAGATTACAGATGGTTTCACCATTATTTTCCTACTTTTGCAATGCTTTAAGTTGTTTAATATTATACACACGTAAACTATTGTGATATATTTCTAATGTAGCAATCATTGTGTTTTATGATTTTATTACTAAATCCTTGCTACTACCTGAAATAGAAAGCAGACAGATTTACAGTCTCTCTAGTAAAATTTGCCTTAACATTTTTATCTTAAGCAAAATAAGCATCATTCGTACTGTTCAATGTAATGTGACTGTCTGTTTTCATTCCACTGGCTGATTCCTCCCCCTCCCT
Organism: Psittacula echo; assembly: GCF_963264785.1. Lineage (NCBI taxonomy): Eukaryota > Metazoa > Chordata > Aves > Psittaciformes > Psittacidae > Psittacula > Psittacula echo. The sequence continues at coordinate 43,166,761 of NC_137738.1, forward strand.
TTATCAAGATCTATTTGAATCTCCCTGAGCCTTCTGTGAAACTTCATCACAGTGTTATTCCCTATGTCAGAACCGATGTACCGATTACCTCGTAAATATAATCTATATCTAGAGTGGTTTTATAACTTCAGTCCTTGCGCAAGGGCTGTGCTCCAGTGGAGTGGTGTCTGCCTTAAAAACACTGTGGGAAGAGCAGTTAGAATGCATGCTAATTTAAAAATTAATAAATGTATTTTGAGAAATGTGTTAACTGCTGTTTATGAAAGGAAGCATTGAAGTGAATCATGTGGAACTGGCTTTTGTCACATCTAAGTAGCTAAATATCATTATAGCACGTACGATTGTGTGCAAAACCTTTACAGTAATGTAGGTATGGCTGTTTATATGCTTATTAACTTGTAGTTTTTTAGCTGTGGTGTGTGCAGAATGCTGCTGAGGTCAGAGTTGTTAAGCTGCCCCAAATAGTACTAAGGGAAGGAATTGTATTAGCTAAAGCTTTCTTGGTTTGGTTTGGGGTTTTTTAAGCAAGGTGTTGGGTTTTTTTTTACCAGTAGCATTGCAGAAAAGGATCTTGAAGGAGAAATTTGGAGACACTGGGCTTGGAAATGGCATGAAATTAAGGAAAGTCGTTAGGATTTGAACTGGTGTCTTTGGTGGAACAAATGTTTAATATGGGCATAATACTCTTAGGATCCTGTGTATTGCCTGGCTTACTTATACAGAGGTCTGAAATTGAGATGAAGAAGTTCAAACTTGATACAGTGAGCAAGGGGAAGCTAATGGAGCACATTAAAAATGCGGGCTGACCTAGATACACTGTTGAATGGTGCCATGTGGTGTACAGCTTTATATGGCAGGCTGCAGCATCTTGTTGACCAGAGCAAAGCTGAAAAACCTGAAAATACTGCACTGTTCACAAATCCAAAGAAAAGATTGAAAATTGGGCCATCCTGTTCTTACAGGTGGCGTTAAGAAAAACACCACTTTTTCACTATGAAAGCGGCTATTGATTTCTGTTAAATGTATACAACATTTGTTTAAAAAAAAAAAAACCTACAGGAACTACTTCTGGGAGATGATCAATGTGCATGTCCCATTGCTGTCAGTGTGTGTCTACTCCCTGCTGTCTCCTACCTAAGCTACGTGTACACAGGACCCTGACAGATAGATGGGAAGTCATAGTATTATGCCAGCAGTTGGTTGACCAGAGCTAAGATCGTTCTGGAATATGATGAAATTCAGTATGGTAAAGGGTAGCAGAATCCAGTCATTAGTTTCACACTACTTTTAATTCCTGATTAATTTTGAAGAAGTATTTTAAGAGGTGTCAAAGTATCAGAAAATGTTCATATGATATTATTTTCCAGATAATTAATATTAAAATAGCTTTTAGCTGCTGTTTGAAACTTGATGGAAAGTCATTCATTTTTGTATTGAGACAGTTTCAACTTGGAATGATTATCTTCGCTTATTTATAAATACCAAAAAAATAGCTTACAGAGGAAATGTTGAGTTCTCACCACCCTTGCGTTTGCCTGAGCCTCTGTTCGAACTGTGTAAGTGCAGGCATATATGATTGGTATATTATATATTTTTATAAGATTAGGAGGTTTAAAATTGATTTTTTTTTTTTTAGGGCTGTAAGTTATAATGTGTTTTCAGTTGGTACTATAATAATAAAAAAGGCTTGCATGTACCTGTGATGCATTTGATTCCTCCCTGCAGTGACTCATTGTGGATCTCTCACAGCTAAGTGCTTGTTCCTTGTGATCAGAGGAAAATGCTACACACCTTCTGCTTCGTGCCTGTTAAATTCAAGTTTCTATTGTAGGCAGCATTACACAGCTATCTTGGAAAATTAAAGGAGAAAAAAATACCAGGAACAGTAACTGAAGTGGAAATTTTAAAAGCCACTTTGTTCCCCCTCAGCCCTAATGTTGATGTTCAAGGCATTTCGGTTTTTGTGCTTGCCTCTTCCAAATATACAAATTTTTCCTTCCTCCTGTTCAGAGCATCCGCCTTTGATACCCTAATGAAATTAGTGACCATAATGGCAGTTAATCTTTTCTCTCTTCTGGAACCTAAATGATGGATATCAACCTTTTTTTAGTCATGTTATGCTAAACATAGCATATAGTTCCTTTATCTGGACCCGTATTTTGAGTTGAAGAAGGGATTGTTTTCTCTAATTTTGTTACTGTTTTCCTCCCCTCACCTTTTTCATTCCCTGAGGGCATGGTCTGGAGAACAAAGTGTCCATGTTCCTGAGAACAGAAATAGATTGTTCCATTCATAATTTAGTGATCTATTTCTGTTTGGCAAAGTTAAGCATATGCTTAACTTCAGGTCTGTGATTAAATCTCACTGACTTCAGTACGACTTAAATGCTTTGCGAAACTGTGGCTTTTATTCCCATCTCACCATAGCACCATTCCTTCTGTCACTGCTCTTTTTTTCCTCTTTTTTTCCCCTCCTCAGCCGTGCTGCAAGTTCACTGTGCTTAGTGTCAGCAGTTTATGTTCTGCATGTTTAATGAAGGCCATGGCTCAGCTCAGCATAGCCCTTCCCCTTACGCTAACAGAATTTTGATAAATGAGATTTCCTTGTGTGGAGAGCTGAGAAGGGGCTTTGACGGGAAAAGGCAGGGCATGAAATCAGCAGGTGTCAGGGTGTGCAAATTACAGGCATTTTAAACCAAAAACAAAATAAAGAACTTATGACTAACCCTCTTCAAAATGTGTATATTCCTGTGAAGCACAAAAAGGATTTAACAATGTACAAGCAAACCAGAACAAAATTCAGTAAGCAGTAATCTGAATCGATATATTTCTACCTTCCTTTTCGGTCCATATTCCCTACGACCTCAATTGTCAAAGTATGCTGTAAAAGCAATTGGATTACGATAATCATTGCTGAATGTAGCACATGGAAATACATTTCAGTTGTGGTTTATATCCTGTGTTGATGCAAACCATTAGAAATTCTCCATTTTATGCCCACTCAAGTTATTGACTGCAGTAGAATAACAGAGGGAACTGGTTGCACAGATGAAAGGAAACTGCCAGCAGATATTGGAAAAAAACATTTCAACTGAGGAATGTTTTTATGATCCTTCCTTCATTTTCAGTTCTATTTTCATTTTTCTGATACTGCTCACTACATTCCCTCCTTGACCCCTGCTCTTTCAGTCTTCCTCCTTCATGCAGATTTAGCTCGTTCAGTGACCGGTCTCCTATTCAGACTGTATTGTTGTGTAATTTAAAAGAATCTTTCTGTGTGCTCGCATGTGCCAATGAGGTATTGGATTGTTGAAATAACATCAGGCTCTTCACTGGAGATTATAATCTGACACAAATGATTGAAGGCCAGAAATAGATCCTGCAGACCTAAAACTGGAGCTATTTTATTACCTCATCTAACGTTTCATGGAAGTTTCTGCAGCTGTAGCGGATTAGAGATGGACTGTTTTTATTGGAAAGATGAAGAGAAAGGACAGTTGGTATGGTTATAATAATTAATAAATAACACAGTTAATTACTGTGCTGGCTCTCCAGTATGTTCAGAGATTAATTTAAATCAATCTAGGCTTGCTTCTATTAAAATACTCAAAACTGTATTTTTATACACAGAGAAACGTAAAATATATATATACAAACGTGTGTTTAAATATATAATTTTATTTTTATATATTGGTTTAGTTGATTGGGTTTTTTCTGTTTCATTTTTGCATGGCTTGAAAGCGGGGATATTGCAGGTCTAATTTTTTTAGAGGTTGGTTTGTACCATACATGTGAACTAAATATTTCTGTAATGTCCACAAAGAGTTCCTCAGGATTTTCGGCTCACCTCCAGCCACCCTCTTTCCCTTCTGTCAGTCAGGTGCTGATGGGGCCCCTACACACCTGCGACAAGCTTAGCGTTGCACATGGTCACCCACTGGCATCTTCTGGTGTACAAATTGTCTCTTATAGAGGATATATATTTTTTAGTTATTAAGACATATTCTTCATTCGAATTCCATCTCGTCTCAAATTTGTGTATGTATGTGTATATATATATATAAATAAAAGTAATCTAGCAGTTTTTTCTTTTCTGTTTTCTAAAACATCTTCAGATGGTTTACAGTAAAGCAGCTACAGTTGCACAGGCAGTGACTTCCAACAGTAGCTGTAGACCTTAGGCTATATTGTACCTTCTCCATATTTTACAGTGTAACTTGTAATACACCCTTTTCAAATGCTGGATTTCAGTCTCTTGGCCACCCTTGATCTCAAAGAGCATTTACAGACTTGTCTGGGAGGTGCTGGTGACTGGATGGCAGGCAGGCAACATTCGTGATTCCTGTAAATTGCAGCCAGAAAAGGCTCTTCCACAGCATATGATCAGGCCTTTGGGGCCATTGGACAACTGTGATTGCAGGTGCAATTAGTGCCCCTGATCTTGGGTCTGTTGTGTTCAGGGCAGAAGAGTTTGGGAAGGACTGCAGAAGATCTGGGTGTGAGTGCAGCACTCCCTGTGCTGTGCATGGGTAATGTGCTACAGTCGTATCCCCATCAGATATAAATGGTCTTAGTTAAACAAAGAAAACCTGCGTTAAAAGGCAAAAAGAAAACAATGCCCATTCTACATTGCGGAGTTAAACGCCGTTTATTTTGTCTTAAAATGTAGGCAGGTGAAGAGTGGTTACATTTTTTTAATCCCTCATCACTAAACCCCAGTAAGTGAGGCCTGGCAAGGTTTCCTTTCACTAGCTGCGATTTTCTTCCTTCAGATTACCAGGCAGAATTAAACCTTCAGTCCAGAAGAGAAATGTTTCAGAAGTATGTAATACATTATTTCTTGCAGGAATTCCTAAAATGTTATATTATCTTGTGAAGTAATTGCAGGTAATTGTGAACAACAGTTTATATGGTATCACCTGTTACTTGTTTTGGGTTTCTTTTCCCTGCTGCAGTTTCTTTTTGTTAACCTTTACCATGAATACAAGCTTTATGAAAAAACATTGCTCACTAAGATTTGGAGATTAGTTTATGGTATTTTACCGTGATGTAAAGTAATTATACTCTAAACTCTGACAGGCAGTGTAATTTAGAGATTGCATTCCATACATACCCTTCCATCGTGTTCTGGCAAAGGCTATCCTTCTGCTAAATCTGATAAAATATAAATTTCAAATCCCAAATGTGCACGCACATAAAAAACAACCATACCAAGGATGCCTGTCGCTTCGTGGCGTTGGCCAGCATCTTGGGTGCTTTACCTTCACACTATCAGAGTGCAAATTACTATGTAATAAACTGCAGCGCTAACCTTACCGCTAGGGGGATGCTGGCTTCTCCAAGCACAGCCTGCACTCTGTGGGCTGGGTGCCACAGTCATCTCAAGGCCAGGGTGCCACACTGGGCAGTATGCTCCTGCTTAACCTCAAATATGTCAACAGCCCTCAATTAGAGGGCTTTTTCAAATGCGGAGTTATGTGGAGCCTGAAGTCTCACCAGAACTGCAGGCTTCAGTATGCAAAATCTGAACTTTTGGTGAGGCCCAGATGATTGCTGTAGAGGAGAAGGGTAGGCCTTCTGGTTTTTCCACTGGCACATCTTTTAAGGTAAAAGGAAAAAAATAAAAAAGCCTGTGAGGTCTAGACTGGTTTCCAGATCTTTCTCCTGGTTAAAATTATCTCCTCTTATTTTAGTCTTGTACTTCCAATTTTGTTCTGCAAAGTTATTTGAGTTCAGCATGTTCTAATTTAGAACTGAAAGACGGTTTTTGCTACTGTCAGATACATGCGATCACTGTACCATGGTCTTCTTGCATACTTCAGAGACTCAAACTGTCTGATTCCAGGGCTTGCTTCCCTCAAGGCTCATCTCTTCTCCATGTTTTGATAAGGAGATGAAAGGTGCAGAGAAGGGCTGCTGTTGAATGGAAGGAAGTTCATTATCTTGATCTTTGATTTATCCCCTTATCTAGATAGAGAATGTTTTACACCTAAATGTTTTAGTAACTTAGAGGAAAGAATTGTGAAGTAATATGTTTTTCTAAATTAAATTTTCAGAATGCCAGGAAGCTCACTACATTCTGGACATGCAACCTCACAGTGCAGAGAGTTGGAGTGAGCCACTCAACTACGTAAATTTATCAAACATTAGTCAGTAAGATTGAAGTGTGTGTATCTGCATATGTGCACTTTTGTATGGCACTTGGTCTAGAAGAGAGTGGATTTGTTTCTCTGGAAACATGTTCAGTAAAAGTGAATATGACCATTCTGACATCCAGGCTAATTGGTTTAATAGCCAAAGAAAGGAAAAAAAAAAAAAAAAAAAAAGGCAAGAAGCACCCCCAAATAACAGGAAATAAGGTTTGAATGCAGTCTTACCTGTTAGTATTTCAAAGTTACAGCTCCCCACTGTACAGTAAAGTTTGTACTAGGAAGTGCATGTGGAAAAGCTGGGCTGAGTTTCTGTCAATTTTCAGACTTCTTTATGCATACACTCTGAATTTTGATGTTTTCATTGAGAAGATCTGGCTAATTTTTTTAAATCTTGTTCTGCCTGAGTTATTTTTAGAGCTGTACGTGCTCAATTGGAAGTAACAAAATCAAAGATTTCCAGTATCTTGGGTCAATTGTGTGCATACCAGCAGTATGGATAGCAAAAATGGTGAACTCTTCAGTGAAAATAAAGTAAGCCTGAGATTGTCACTGTAGGTTGCCCACAGCTCTGCTCATTGTTTATGTGTCACTGCTGAGCTGTAAGAAAGAGTGTAATAAGTTTAGGAAGAGTATTGCAGGTGCCAGTCCAGAGTTTCAAAAGGGCTGTGCAAACTTGAGGTGCATGTCTCTCTCCCAGAGGTGGCACCAGCCGTAGCTGAGCAAAGGAGAAAGGCTCCCATTTTCCAGTCATTGTGCAGCAGTGGAAAGACAGTTTTTAAAAGGGAATTTTGAAAGTTAGTTTGGCATTTGAAATATATTCAGAATCAGAATGTAGTGTTTCTGGGTTACAAAGTGGTTTATAGTAATTTTTATTTATGTTTCTCTAGTAAATGGCTATCAAGGAATTGTTATTAAAATTATAAAAAACGCAGTATTAATTGTTATTAAATTGGTTTCTATTCTTACATCCATATGATCTTTCAAATCAGGAAGAAAGCAGTATTTTAAAACAGAAGCTGTTTGAAAGGGCATCTATGTTAGCATTTTTGTTCTGCAATAGTATCTCATCAATCCCTGACTAAAAAATATTTGTTAGTACCTGGAACTATTCTGCAAGGAATTCTAAGCTAGCTGGTGGTGTTGAGCAGGTGTCTAATTCCAAAATACTATTCAGACATTATCTAGGTTTTGGAATATTTTTCAGAGAGAGAGTCAAAAGCTGGTTTTAATAATTCCATTTAGAGGGAACCCTCTCTTTGACCACTTTCTGAATTCAGTTACTTTATGAATTTATCTCATTTCTTTAACACTGTTTATGGAAGAAAACCATGGAATTTTTGCTAACCTGTCTTTAAGATGATGTAAGTTATTTAATAAGATGGATTTTGAAAGTCATAGATAACCAAAGATCATGTCATTTCCTTGATACTGTGCGTATACTAAGAAATTAAATCAGCGCATGTGCCTACTTTTGTTCATGTACGTGTAGCAAAGAAATGAGAATAGTCGTGTGTAGAACTGATTGCTTTCCATATATTTAGAGTAATTCTTGTGATAAAGGGAGCTCTAATCCCATTTCTGAGACCATGAATGTTTTTCTTACAATCTTCCAAGCAGTAACTAAAATGCAGAGTATTACATCTCAAGTAAGAACTCAGAACAACTGTATTTTCTCTTGGATGGAAAATGCTGTTACTTTGGAGACACTTGTATCCCCATGTTATAGGTGTGGTTGTGCTGAAAGATCCATGGAAAAAATGAGGCATCGTTTCTGTTAATGGTAGAATCCAGCTAATGTAGGAAATCTGCTAAATTAAAAGAGGCTCCCGTTGTTTCTACAAGATTTGAGGATTTTGGGGCTGGAACATAATGCATATTTTTCCTTCTCTACTCCTATCCTCAAGAAAGAAGGAAGAAGAAAATGGGAAAACAACATTCTAGAGAAGACATTTATCCTCCCAGCTTTGTCTCAGTGCTTCTTTTTCAGTCTGGAAAGGTAGTGACTGAGTGTTGCTGCGATGTTACATCTGTGCAATTTATCAAAGCTTATGGGATTTTAACTTGGGTTACAGAAGGCTCATTAGTCGTCAAGTCAATTGAACATAGGTCATAATTATTACGCTATTAGAGCATTGTTGAAAAAGATAAATAAGTGTTCGGGCTCTGAGATCTGTTGGAATAAAAGTATTTTAATAAAAATGTCAGGATTTTAACATTCCTCAAGTTCTACAAAACAAATGCGAACCTGACTTCCAAATAAATGATGATAAAAGTTCAGTGATAAAGCTGCCTAACTTGTTACAAAATAAGTCAGTGCAGTCGGGAAGGAAGGGGGACTGTACTTCTGTTGATTTCTCTAGGACTGTCCTTGGTGAGGATGTGAAGAATTTGCATCCAGGAGAGAATTGCTGTGTGACTAACCTTTACAAATCTTCATACTTTCAATAGTCTTTAAGTTGTAGTTTGAGCAGTAGGTTATGGTTTCCTACTAACCACTTACTCCAGAGAATACATCTTCCCATCAGTTCTTGGACTTATCTCACGTACCTTTTCTGCCAACCGTTCTTTTGCATTCAGACACCGTGGTAATGTCCACTACCAGCAGAGTAATGTTCAAAGACTAATTGACAGAATTATCCATCATTGCTGTAGAGCTGAGGTTGGTGATATACTCATGCTTTCCCTCCTCCCCACATGCTTTTTTTCTCTGACTACGATGTTGTATAGTTTACGTCTCTCTATTTTTGTCGTTTGGCAGACAGGCATTGTCCAAGAGTACGAGAATGTGTCTCATAATGTGCAAGGCAGCTGCAGCATGTCACATTTGCACTTTCTAAGCATCAACACAGAATTTCCTTTGCTGGATAGAAATTTGCATGCAGATTGAAGGCATTAAAATACTATGTCTCTAGGAAATCTTGATGGAACTTGATCCATTTGTTGCTTACGGAATTGTGGTCATGAAAGAGAGAAAATGTTGTTTCCAGAATTTAGTTGTTCCAAATAATGGAAATTTAGAAATTTCTATTTAAGCTGTTTGTCATTCTCGATGTTGGTGAAGGAGATTGTATAGCATATTCCCCTTCCATTTGAAGTTCTGGGACCTTGTCTTACCAGCTGCTGTTTGCAGAGCCTTTCATATTCCCTGTGGGAATTGCTTATTTGCATGTGATTTTGGAGGTTGTTATTAAATTAATTATCCTTTTCTCAAAATTATGAACTGCAGTGTGTGTCTGGATGTGCCATCAGGTAGGAAATACGCAGAACTTAGCCCAAGATTTTGATGATACTCTGTGATGAGCCTGCTTTTTATTTGCTTCCTTGGATCAGCTGAGATTGGTCACAGTATAACATGATGTTGGAAGATTTGAGTTATGTGATTTAAAGGATCATCACTGCATTCTTTACATTAGATGCCTACCAAGAGGCAGATGTTATTGCAGAAGGTGTTAACTACCCTTAGCTACTTACCAGAACCTACCAACCTTATAACATGGAAGTGTACCATAGCAGTCCAGCCAATCCCAGATTGTAGTTTAAAACATGGATTCAGTTTGTTGGAGCATCTGGGTGCAAGTTTACTTTCTCTTATCATGATTTTTCTGTAAAAGCAGCAGAGCAGCAAGGTAGACAGGTAGAACAGCCCTAACCAGACCCAGAAAGGTCTGTTAAAATGGGGCTGTAAAAAGCCCTCCGTCCCTGTACGTGAAGCAAATTAACAAGGCTGCTTGCACCTCAAAATACCTAATCAGTTCCTGGGAAGAGAAGACTTCCTGGGAAGGCTTTCTATCACAGGCTGCCAAATCCTTGGCTTTTTGGTTTTGCCAGATGTATCCATTAAGAATTTAGGGAGACTTGCGTACTTTGCAAAATTGGAGTTGGTTTTAGCCTGCTTCTTCACAGAGAAGTTTTTAATTTCATAAAGCTGGATGTTGGTGTTCAGGAGAACAAGAAGATAAAAAGGAAGAACAAAAGCAGAGCAGATGCATTTGTTAGTGCAGGGTGATGTGAAGGGCAGTATTGGCAAGGCTTGTTCAGTGACGCTGTGCTTCCCTTATATTGCAGAAATGAAGAAACCTCAATAGCTATTGAACACTTTTTATGAGCAGTAAATACACTGCAGAAAGAAAAGCAATGTCTGCAGGGCTTTATAAAGGTTCCTGTAACAGCATCTAACTTAGTGGTTTTTTCAACATAACCTGTTATGACCTAGCTGCCTGGCCTTCATTCACTTTGCTGGGATTTATACAGACCAGGAGGAGTGAAATCAGCAATTGCAGGAGGGAAATTAAAAAAAACTACAGATTTTTTCCCCTAAGTCTTTCTTTCGGTTCAAAGCCAAGATTTAAAGCCAATTTTTAATGGCTTTTTTCCCCCCCCCCCGTTGATTGGCTTCTCCCCAAGTCACATAATTTTCAGTGAATCTGTTGAGAGTACAGTGCCTGACATTATAAGGGGTAATAAGTTGGAATCTGGAAAGAGTCCTCCATATATTATTTGTATGAAGTAAGCAGGCTTGGAAGGCGGTGCAGCGGAGAAACACCGGGATTTTAAAAAGAGTGACAATTACTATTATTTCTATAACTACTCTATACTTTTTTTTAAGGAAAAGTGAGAATGAAGATGAAAGGAGTTGGAAGGGTACAATTGGTATGCCTTTTGCACTGCGGCTCTTAGAAGAGACAGGCTTTGGCCCTGGGAAGCTGCTCAGTGGCACAGAAGAAAAAAGCGACGTGGAAAGCTGAATAATTGCCATGTCTTTGTGGACTCTCAACTCCTTTGAGGGGAAGGAAACATAGGTCCTCCACCAGCTTTTCCAGTGTCAAAGAGCCTTGAGCCTCACTTTTCCCTTCTTACTTGTACTGTGGCTGCAGCAGCTTGTGCGTGGAAGGTGCAGATCAGCAGCGTAGGTCTTACGGGAGACATGGGGTAAGGAAGGTATTTGTCTTTGTCCTGTAAATACTCAAGCTTTTGTTCTTCCCTCCCCAGCTTTGCAGCAGCAGCAGCAGTTTAATGCCAAATTGTTTGCATAGTTGCACTGTACGGAACAGTGCTGGCACACAGAGCTGTATGATGAGACATTATACAAGATTAATTTAATTTTTAAAAGAAGTTCATATCTTGTCCGGCTCTATTTTGGGAAACAAGGATGGGAAGATCACCACTGATAAAATGTATCTCAGGTAACTCTGTTGATGACAAAGAAATTACACTGGGGTAGAAATTTGAAAGTGGTTTAGTGAAAACGGTTATTGGAGCAAAGAGGTTAAGAAGAAGATGAAACATTAAAAGCTATTTTAAAATGATGATGTGTTCTAGCTATAATAGTAAGGTCTCAACCATTTAGGATAAGGAGATGAAAGCAACCTCCTCCCTTTAGGCTGGAATGGGTATGTAGGTTGCCTGAACTTCTCTTCCAGAAAGTCTTGATTTTCCTCATTTTGTGCTGTCTAACCTTACGGTGGGTAGAATTTGTGATTACCCATAATCCTAACCAAACAGAAGGAATGCACTACACTGCTAGTCTGGTTGTATGTCTAACTGCCTTTTTCTTTCAGTTCATTCTGTCTTTGGGGTTGAACTAGTAAATATTCACAACCTGAGTCTGCTACCCATGATTATGACAGCAGAAGTTTAGTACCTCTCACAATTTCAAAGAGGAGAATTTGACTGTTGGATTTCAGAAAACTTCCTACACATTTGTAGTACATTTGAAAATTTCAACTGTGCTGAAGGAAATTTTTCTTCTAAATGCATATCCTCATTTCCCAGGGCACTTTTCATGCCCTAAACTTACTGCTATTAAGAAGATCCCAGACTGCATGGAGCTGACACACTCCTGCCCTGTAGGGTAAGCAGATCCCAGGAGCACACATAGGCCTGGATGGTCCCACCACCATTTGAGGGTAGCTCCTCCATCAGAGCACAGCTCTCCATCCCAGAGCAGAGAGGTCTCAGAGCAGGTAGCTCACCTGAGATTAATCATTCACCACCAGTTTGAGAGCTGCTGTGAGAGCACACATCCAGGAGCCTGTTAGTCTTAAATTGGCGCAATGGCCATGGAGAATTCCTGTTGATACTCTCATTTACTCAGATTGAGCACAGGAGACAGCAACCTCATGTTAATTTACTTATGTTTCTTTGTTTAACAAACAAAACATTTGTTTTATGTTCAAATATATGTGTAGGATTTTAATCTAGATGTATTCAACAAACAACAAATAAAAATTATGCTTCGTGGGCATCTCGCTAGTATTGAAAAACAGAAGGCTAATGTCTGCAGTAAGTAGCACCATCTAAAGCAGTACCTAACTGCGTTAGATCTCATAAATCCTTTATACTTAAAGGAAAAGAAATTCTGCTTGCTCTAACATGAAATGTAAAACTTTCTATCTCAAGCAACAAACCCATCTGTCAAAGCTAGTCTGTAAAGCAGAGCCCTGCTGGATGATCTGAAGGGCAGAAAACAGCTGTGATGTATTACAGGCTTGCATTTGTTAGCAAATAGTCTTTGGGTAATATTTATCAGTGTGCATGGTCTTCCTTTAAGAAAACCAAAACGAGTTGCCTGTGAGAAGTTTAGCCCCAAACAACAAGTTTGAAAAGGCAGAAGGAAATGGAGACCTGCCAAGCTTGTTGGCTGGAGCCATGGACAAGAGCAAGGCCTGTCTGAACTGCCACTCAGTTTTTATTCTGCGAGTTTGCAGGGTTGGTGATTAGAGTGGCTTTCGCCCAATTATGCTGTGATTATTCCGCTGCACTGTAATTGACTGGGGAGATATGCTAATACCTGTCATTTGGGATGATAAAAGATGAGCGGAGGACGCAATGCATTATTTAGCTGGCTGTGTGATAGATGAGGGATGCGCAGAGTGCTTTAATTGCTGAGAAGAGAGGTTAAGCTGAACGAACGGATGAATTAGAAATGAGTTTTTTTATGGCTTGTGGAAAAGTGAAATAAAGGGAAATGTGCTTTAAAACTGTAGCAGCAGATAGAAGCAAACACAACAAGACGAGATCTTTTAGGCAGCTTACTCTCTTAATTTAAATATGTAAGACAAAACATGGTTTAGTGCTCAGTAAATAATGATAACAATAAAGGTCAGAAATGGTTGGTGAGTTCATATTCTTGCCCAAAAAATCATTGTAAAAGGACTGGTTTCATTTGAGGTGATATTTGGACCTTTTTAAATTTCTGCTGCAGTTCAGACCTTTAAAACCTCATTTCTAAGGGCTGTGGTACCACTGCTGAGTAGTGTGTTTTGTGTGCATAGGTCAGATATAGATTTACATAAATAATACCACACACATATATACATATATATACACACACACGCAAAATCTCTCGAGTATAAGTGTTATACAGTTAATAAGTGCACAGAGAGAGAAGTGAGATAAAATGAATATTCATAGCGATTGGAGGAGTGTAGAGATACAATTAGCAAGAGTATACAGATAACTCACAAGTGACAAAGCTCTTACCCTTTGGGTGGGAAGGTCGTTAGAAACTGTATCTTCTTTTTTAAAAGATTACCCAGTGAAAAACAATGGAGGCGACCAGTAATTTCCCCATTGTGTCCTTTGCATTTCTGCAAGCCTTTGTCTGTGTTTTAGAAAAACATTTAGATCTGTTCCATGAAGGCATGTGTGAATAGGTTTTTGGGAAGGACTTCCAGTTTGCAGTTAGGAAAATAAGGTGTCTGTAGTGTGATGGAACCTTTATGAAATGAAGGAATTGATCTCCAGTGTGGTTGATGTCCCTGAACCTATCTAACTGCTGAGAGGTTGCTGCTTCTCCATTGCAGTATGGGTTTTTTTCCCAGAAGATGCTGGTTCTTGAGCCATTATTATTGAATGATAATGGATTTGTTTAGAATATCCTGCCTCATGAGCTGGATGCCAGCTTAAGATGGATGCAGTGCTCTGCTGCTGAAGTAGAATCTGCAGGGCCCAACCACTCCCCCAAATATAATTGTCACCTTGCTCTTTCTGCCATTCACCAGAACTTCTTCATGGCTGCTTTTCATCATCTTACTTGGGGACTGGCGACTTCTTTTACAGTTGTGCAGCCCATTGTTAACTTATTTTTTTTTCTAAAGTCATTTTTGAAAGAGCAGTTTATAAGGCAGTTTGCTGCTTTTATGGAGCAATTTATATCGCGGTGTGCTAGTTAATATAATTTTTGTAAAAGGACCTCTTGGATTTCGCAATGTGAGTGCTTCTGGTTGCACGTTGGCTTCTTTCCATCAGTTGAATGGATGCAGCTCTCAGGAAAGCTGTGCATCTTTGAAGAAAGAAGCAGTAAAATACTGTAATGTTATTGTTTTATGGAGTGTTATATAGAAAAATCTAACTTTTAAGAATCCCTTATTAACCATTTTTAAAGTTGATATATGAGAAAGTTTATTCTACATGACTTAGTTTGTAGTAACATATTTAATGTAAAAAAAAGTGCATTTTCCCACCCAAAGAGAGATCCAAGCAGTTTGGCTTCTTGAGGTGGGATACCCCAGATGACAGCTGGTGTTAGGGAGCATGGCCAATGCTTGGCACACTGCTGGGGTATGTAACGACATCCAGCCAGAGCCAGTGGGATATGACATTGTAATATCCTGGTCTAATGCAGTGTAAGCCATGGTTCTAGTCCAGCAGGACACAGACAAGAACAAAGAGGTTACGGAAAGGGGCAGAGGAGCTGCCTGCTCACCATGGGTCCCAGGTGGGAGCGGGTCCCTCCGGCAGGCACACAGAAGCAGCAGGATGGATCCGCACTGGCGTCTGCTTGGGATCCAGTAGTTTCTGACATGGGAAATACCTTTTTTCTGCCTAAATCCCTCTGCTGGCTTTGTGGTTTGTGGCCTTCCATAGTTTTTTCTTGCTCCCGGGTTTGTGATGGACCCTTGCAATTTAGAAGGGAACGAGGCCCAGCCCTGCTTGTTTGCAGATAGCATTAGCTCCCTGGGAAATGATCTTATCCAGCTGTGTGTTTGCAGTCAGCTATTCATCTGCTTCTGTGTAAGTTTGTGTAAATACAATGGGGATAAGGCTACTAACTTTTTTCAGTCTTTTCTAGTCCAAATTCCCTGCAAAGCACTATCTTCGCTATTATGCCATGTACAAAGCATCCAGTGACTTTCAGCATGTTGTAACTATGAAATCAGCATGCAGCTTAGAGGATTTTCATGCTCCTTGAATAATAAATTTTAACTTCCCTAGGAAAATAAAAATCACTTGATACAACAGCAAATACTGCTGAGAGCAAGCCATTTTTCCAGTACTCTGCTTTGCCACTTAAAAAATTCGTCATCATTATATGTATTGGGTATATATATATGTGTGTGTGTATGTTTACATAGCATGTAAATATGTGTAAATAAATATGTAACACATGTAAAATGTGTTACGTGGACACAGACTCCATGGAGTTAATTTCTGTACTGCATCATGATGCAGATGCCTGTCTATCAGAGAATTTTGGCTTATTCTGCTGAGCGCTAAGATGTACCTGCAATAAGTATAGATGGGAAGCTTAACTTAAAGCAAAGCCCAATATACCTGAAGGAAACACCTTGCTTATGATCAGCAGAAATTAATTATAGGAAGGAGCAGAGTGTTAGTTCATAATAATTAATCTTTGTTATTTTTCGTTCAGTACATTATTAGGTCAGTTGGAAAATATTAGTCCTCAATTGTCGCTTGGCTTAGTTTTATTTCTCTACTTTTAAGTATCTACAATTTAAATGCTGAGGCAAAAATAACTTACTTTGTTACTGATAAAAGATAAAACCTATTTGACTGACGTTGTTGGAAATAAGCGATAAGAAACTTTAACAGATCTATCAATCAAAACAGCAGTTTTATTTCTTGTATTACTGGCTCCTGAGGCTTTTGCTGCACCATGTGAGAGGTAATTTCTTACCGTAGGCTTTTCTTACTGTGCACTTGATGTACTTCTAGAGTGGGCGGTGAAAACTGTACATTTTATTTTGTTTTCAGTGTTTCAGTCATAAGGTTTTGATGATCTCAGCTTGTTCCTTTAGTAGTTATGTCTGGATATGATCTAAGGGATCTTGGAAACCCACTAAGGTAATAGGAAACTGAGGTCAGGGGTGATCAGAGTAATTTTTTAGACTTAAAAACACTGGGGGCAGGAGGAGAGCAAAACTGCTCTTATAATGCTTTATGAAAGCAAACCAACAACAAATCTTGAGAAATTCAAAGCATCCTTTCCTTTTCATAGTTTTCCATCAGGGCTCTATATACATTTTGCAGTGCTGCTCTAGGCTCTGTTTGTGAAGTACCTTCCGGATTATGTGAGTGATGCTTGTGCTGGTTTTTGATCCCTAGATCAATCCCAGTGATGGGAGTTTATTGAAGCCTCCAGTGGGTGAAACACGGAACAAGGCAGCGGAAGCTCCTTTGATAGTGCCTGGGTATCTTGTTAAAAGAGGTAGAAGTGTCATCCAAAAGAAGCTATTTGGGAACCACAGAGTGTGGTGCTGGAGAGGGCACTTCCCTTGACTCATCTGGCACAAACATGGACCTGGTAGAGATTTTTATTCAGAAAGAAGGGAATTCCTCTTTCACCCTATTTTCCTCCCTCTCTCCCTCCCAATAATTATGAACAACACTGGCCCAGAGCCCTCCAACTTTGAATTTCAAATTATTCAGCTATATAAAAATGAATAGACACCGCAATGTCTAAAGCCAGGCACATGGTTCAAAGGCCTTATTTGGACAGAAACCTCTGTGTCCATGTAACTTCATGTAAATATGTGCACACAGACACACATACAAAATATACACACAATAACAGTTTTCTTATCCCCAGTGGAAAAAGGCTTTTTGCGTTTTGTGAAAGAAAAAAGTAATATAAAGTGTAAGAGGCTAAGCCCAGTATCTGGGATAGAGATGTTCTTCTGAGTTGATAAGAGCAACTGTGAGTTAGAAAGAGATGTATTAGGAGAGTAAAAAAAACAAACAACTGAACAAACATTTGTTTCTACCTAACAGTACCATGTAAAGATCTGGAATTCAGAGGGCAGTGTAGTATCTTTCTGTTCAGTGGGAGAGCAAAATTGGGAGTGGCTCTGCATCATACTTTTTAAATAATGTATTTGTTGTTCTCTGTTAAACATATTTCAAAGGTTACTGAGTAATTTGGTATTTACCAAATAATGCCCATGACCGGTAGTTGCTGAGTCATGATACAAAGTTAGCATTTTGGTGGGAGATTGAAGGGGACTATGACCCGCATTATGTTTTCAGCTTTGAAAAAGGTGTTCTGGCAATTCTAAGCAAATGAGCTGTGGCTGGGGAGCAGAAAATGCTGCTGTTTGGAGGGCTGAAATTTTGAGTTCTCACTTACTTTAAATGTTCCAAAGGTAATAAAACACTTTCTAGGAGTCTAAATGAGATGTAATGAATTTGATTTTAGGGGGAGGGGAATTCATTTCTGTGGTTGTTGCTTAATCAACATCTACTCTGCCACTTCACATCAGCTTCTGTCCTTTCCAAGTGAATTAGTTCTTCGGGCAGCACGTTAAGAGGAAGTGTATTGTTCTTGGCAGGGCACTTGAATTTCTAATTACCAGATTCCTGCCTTAATTGCAATTACCTGGACACCCAGGCAGGGTGAACTTTTGGAAAAGAATGTAATTAGTGCAGAAGAAACCTTGCTGCCAACTGCTTGTCTGGATATCTACACTAAGCAGAACCTTGATAAGTTCACATCTCTACAGACAAGCTATCAATCCATTGAGATGCTGTCCAAATGTTGTGCAGGTCTATTGCAGTGTGCGTGATTATTGTGTGGTCTGAGACCAAATGCAAGGTTGAAGACAGCTATTGGCCTTTCTGTTCCTACCTGGGTTTAGGGAGCAAGAAGGACCACTCTGAGAGAATTGTCTTCATTTTTTGTAGGTGCTCACCAGTAAGGAGTTCATCAGATGCAGAATTTGTGTAAATAAATGGCAATAGCAAATTGTGGTCTGTGTAAGATAAATGAGGTGCACAAAGTAATCTAATTCAAGTAAAAATAAACAATTTAGATAATTTCTTTCCAATAAGCCATTCTTTACATACAACTACAAAGGCAAAATGTTGCCAGCCCAGAAGAAATCATGCAAAACCACACTTTTGAGCTGAAGTGGAGCCATAGTGAGAGTAGCTGTGAATACAGGTTGTAGCATATCCTGATTATAAGCTGAATCACTTGGTTTAAGGGCCTCCAGAAAGGTTTGCTGCATCAGGCTTTTATTTCCAGCTCCCTTGTGTTGACTCACAGGAAAGTTAAATGTAATTGATGAAAAATAAGGAAAAAGAAATTAAAGAATTGCTGCATTTAAAAGAATTACTGCAAAACATCTTTCTGTAATTGCAGCCTTTTAGTAATTCAGCTTTCAAATAGTGTTGCTGATGAGAAAATTGAAAAACTTCTGTGTTAAACATATTTTGTACTGGGGCTTGGGTGCTTGGGGGGGCTTTGTTTCTTCCTTCATCCCTTTTAATAGAAAAACCCCAAATCCTTACAGAAACATAGGTGTGATAGATCCCTATTAGGAAACAGACAGACGTTGTCACTGTGGTGGTAGCCAGTTGTGTACCGGTGTAACTTACTGGTGGAAAATAAGAGAAGTTCTTAGATAAGTGCCTTCTGTTTGTATAGAGGGAGTTATAAAACTGCTTTGTTCTTTCAGAAATGCAGTTAAGAGCACTTCAAATGAGCTGCTTAAATGCTAGGCTTCCTGAGCTCACATCACAGTGAAAGGGTTGTGGTGGGAAGGGTGGTGGTGGTATAAAACTCTTCCAGTTGCTTTGAAATAACACAGGGGTAAAGAAGATGAAGGAGGTGGGCTGATGAAGCCCTGGTGAATAGTTAACTGGTTTAAATTCAATTACTGGGGTGTTCAAGTCGTTAACAAGTACATCAATATGGTTTTTATTAACAAAAGTTTTCCTGTCACATATGGTGTGCTTGGCAGTAAGAGCTTGCTCTCAGCCAGCCTGGCTGCATAGACAGATCTTGTTCAATCAGATCCCAGGGGTTGCTGCCCATCCCTCACTTTTGCCAAAGCAGAGGTGACAATACTAAAGGCTTCGGGAAGTAGTTCATGAGATTCAAAGTCAGCAAGTTTGATGGGCTCAGTACTGAGGGTTTTACATAGCTTTTAGATTTTGAATTTGTGAAGAACAAATGCTGTAAAAAGTTTGGCTATCACAGTGTTTTCATTATAGTTTTTTCTCTCCCCTCCCTGTTTAAATTTGGCTGTCCTCAGTCTTACTACTCACACTTTTTTTTTTCTTTTTTCCCAGACATACGTTGTTGGAGAAAGTCACATTAGTGAGTTTTGGGGATTTTTATTTTCTTTCCGTTCTTTCTGGTTTAGCCAAAATATGTATTTATGTGCCTCTTGTGCTAGAAAATAATATATATATATTAGTATTGGGCAGCAGAATGGAGAGTCATACTCCTGCACACAGACAGACAAAAGTTTCATTGACAAATTGTGATATTTAGGTGCTGATTTTGAAACGTTATGAAGAAGTTTCTTCAGGCTTTTTGGAACTCTCAGAAAATGTTCCATGTAAAGGTAAATGAAGTCACAGATTCCAAAAAGTGAAAGTGGATCTGGGTAATCTTTTACTTCTTAGTTATAGCAGGTCTTAATATTTCTGGTTAAAGTCACAGTGTGGTTAATATTGAAGACTCAGATGTATCATAGGCTTACCTGGAATCGAATAGCGAATCCCTTCGACTTCCCAATTGCTCAGAGTGAGCAAAAGGCCATCCCCTCTGAGAATGAATGGGGACTGTTTGTGCTAGGATGACTGCTGGTTCTGTACCTCGGCTAGAATATGTCTCTCAACACATGTATCTTCGTGGTGCTAAAGTGAACAGAATAGACATTATGATTTGCACTTTGCTTCCTTTTGTTCTGAATTCAAAGGCCATCCCTAATTGATGGAGGTTGCCTTTACGATGCACTTATTTTCAAATCCATCATGCAGTGCTTGTGCTGCCCCTTGCCTTCGTGGATGAGCTGGTCTTTGACCCAGAACTGGTAAATGAACCCTGCAGGGAAATCATTAGAGAATTGGAACGGTTGCGGTGGAGGGGACAAGGGTCAAACCATTACTTCCCCATAGGACCGCTGACTTAAATTGGACTTCTTGCTTTTTGGAAGCAGGTCAAGTGTCAGGGATGGCTGAAGTGGTCAGGTACAAATGGATATAGATCATGGACTCAGTTCAGTGGTTTTAGCTTAAAAAATTAAGGCTAGGCAGGCTGGATTTAGTCTAATGATGCCTTCTGCTTCTGCCCTTTTTTCTAGCTTTAAAAAGCAAAATTAAAATCATGAGAAGTCAATGAGAAGCCAACACTCTGACATGAATGTGCTATTTGTGATTTTTTTGGTACATTCATATTTTTTTTAGAGTAGTTGGTTCAACCTTTTTAGTCTTTCCTTGCAGTTTTCTTTGATTGAAAAATAACAAATGATATTTTGTAACAAGAAAATACCGCCATAATTCTTCAGAGAAATATGCCTCCTGCTCTTTTTCCCTTCCTCAACTGTTCTTTGCATAATTTTTTCACTCTCTTAAAAAATGTAAAATGACCTTTTTCAGGCTTTACAAAATAAATGTTTCCTGCTCCTGAAGGAAAAACTCCACAGTAGTGCATCTAAAGCAATGAAATGTATAGTGCTGAATATGGGAAAGTATTTAATTTAGAAATCTGAAGTCCTTGAAATATTTTTATAATGTTTTATGTAACTCCAGATGTGTAACTATGTAAAATAAGCTTAAGATACCAAAAATGCGGAAAAGCCATGGGTATCGTATTGCTGAAATATGATCACAAACATTGAAGAACAAAAATAATTGTGTTGTACTAAAAAAAGAAGGGGTAAAACGAAAAGTGTCTCTGAAACCTGAAGGTCTTTTCGCTGCGACTTCAAAGTGCCACAGAGACCCCTTAGAAACATCCTTCTAGGCTCTAATGCTGTTCACAGCTCACAGCAGTTAGTAGGTCTAAGTCTGACTTGTGTAAGGATTTCTCCATTTCTGAAATAATTAACGAGATGCAACAATTAACACAAATGCAGGTTTGAGTGAGTGGATTGAAACCCAGCTCTGCTTTTGAAATCGGTGGCAGAGGAGTGTTTCTACGGAAAAGTACTACTTTGACTGGGCTATCCTGCCTCAGGAACACCCATACTTGAGATGCACAAGTCAAGAAGACATGGCAGGAGTCAATGTGAAGCTGTTCACCGTCTCCGGCCGTGGAGGGACAGACCGTGAGATCATGTGAGGAGAGCTGCTCTAGGTCGCAGATGGCCTGCTTCAGTGGCCTCTGATTCACAAAGTGGGCTGTCTTCCCAATTTAGTTCTCTTACGTCTTACTCTGCGGGTAAGGAGGAACAAAAATATTAATTTTTGTGTGTTTATCCGTTGAATATAGTTTATTATGGGACACACGCATACACCTTCCCCCCATTCATTTTCTGGAGGGTTCTTGTACCTATGATTTATCAGTAAGAAGGAAAAGAGAAAAATTGAGTAAGAGATTGTATTTTATCGGACAAAATTCCCTTTCTGTGGGGTGTCCGGTGGGTTTGCATGCTGCCTGCTGGGGGGATGACATCTTTTGAGGCACTACAGCCCTGAGCACTGTGGCAGTGGAGAGCAGACACCCTGCTCCTCAGCTGATGAGGCTCTTGGGCCCCACCGTGCTGAGCTCCCTCCCCACAGCCAGCAGTGCTGCAGGCCTCCTGCCCCACAACTAGAAATGAACATAACACAGTGAAGTGAGGGTTGGTGAAGGAGCCACTGGCCAAGGTGGTGCCAGTGCAGGAGCTGGAGGCCCAAATTAAGATGATGGGGAGTCAGGAGAACTGAGCACAGAGAAGAGACTAGAAATAGAGAAGCATCTGTATTCCTGTAGTTGGAAAGGGGATTGTAGCCTGTCCTGTGCCCTCATGGCACCTTGCCTACAGATCAAGAGAGACTGACCAGCTGGAAACTGTTATCCTTTACTCCAGCTCCTTCCTCTTCCTGCAGCTCTCTCCTCTCAAGCAGGCTGGAGATGAGAAGCGCATCGTTGCTGGTGTGCAGACAGAAAGCGGGTTCTGCAGCACCTTCAGTGTTGTGTCTGATAGAAGCCAGCTTAATAGGGCCAGCAGTTTGGAACATAGCTCTGTGCGTTCCAGCTGGCTGAAGGGAGAGGCTGCTGTCCTTGTGTTGGGATGGGCTGTGTGGAGAAGGCGCCCACAGCATGGCTGGCAGCCTGCTGCCCAGAGTGAAAACCCTGCCTAAGCACGGAGGCAAAAGAGAGCAAGCTGACAGCCCCTAAAAGTTAAACAGGGAGATTTTTCATTCACAAGGGCTGATCCAACAGCTCATGATGTTGATAATGATGAATGGTGTGTAATGAAGGGCTGCGCAGCTGAGAGAAACAGTTCTTTGAACATGGCTTTTCCACTGTAGCGCATCAGGACTAACAACCTGAGTTCCTTTGATAGGAGGTGATCGGATGGGAAGCAAGCTGGAAGGAGAGTGATTTTGCCCAGCTTCTTACAGAAAGCACAGAAGGCACCGGGGCTTTTGCTTGTCAGTCATGCAATTTGCTTTAAAAGGTGAGAATTTGAGATAGCACGGATTATAGTAACAATAACATTGGTCAAAATTTAGCTGGTTAGAAAGGTAGACACAACTGTTTCATGAACCAGCACATTAGTGTTCAGTACAGTTCACAGGAGGGAGCTGTGTTTGCGGTGTTCTTTGGCAGATGAGTAACTGTTCTCTGCCACCTCTGTCATGTTAGGAGGAATGGTGTCTGAGCAGTGTTCTTCCTGCTACCAGACGTCCCCAGTTGTCCCCCGTATAACATAAGGCCTTACTTTTTATTTAATGGTGGCGTTTCCAAGGTTGTGACCTTTGAGCTTTCTTCACGTCTTTACATTTTTTTATTCCAGTGGAATAAACAGAAATTAAAACTATTCTGGAGATGGCATTGCTGATCTCTAAATTTTGCCTAATATTCTGAAAAGCACTATATATGCAACTTGAAATCAGTATTTAATCTATGTCTAGTTTTGTACAGCTGACTTTTCACTCATATAGGTATGAATAGAGATGGGTAGTTATGTATATAAGAGAAATGAGGTGTTTTCACTTAGCTGTTTGTTAACTTTGGACAGGAGATGAAGGACTAGCAGTTTTGATCTTAAGAACTTTTCCTTCCTTTCTTTGCACATTTGTACCCCTGGAGTTATGGGTACTGTCCACTCCGTGTTTCAAAATCCAGTAAGAAAAGAAAGTTAACACTAAATGTCATTTTATAATTGCAATAATGATCACACAGCTGTGCTTTCCTAGTTGCATAACACACGTCAGGATCAGTTTACTTGCTCAGCCTCATTTCCTGCCCAGTTGTAATTCTGGTGACCATTATTACAGTAGGAAGGCTGTCCTCATTCATTGTGGCCACAGTCTGACAGAGGCCAGAATGGCGTACCGGAGGCCAGTGTAGAAGGATGCTGCAACTCTGGGTTAGCTGCATGTAAGCTTTTAGTGAGTGCAGGAAGCTCATGTGGTGCATATGGACAGGACAGCTGGAGAAAGCACAAGCAGCTTATGCACGTATGCCGCTGTGCGCATAAAAAGTAATGAAAAAAAATAACTTAGGTGTGCCTTTCTTTCTTAAGAAATGTTGTCTTTATTTATGAGCATGTGAAATTCCGAGGAGGAGCTCTTACACTTAAATGAACCTGCGAGCAGCCCATAGAAAAGCAAGTGCCTGCAGCGCTAATAATGAGAACTGACAAGGCAATCCTGCTGTGTTTATTTATGACCTTCTGCCTTTGTTAGCTCTTGTGAGAAATTCCTCTCTAACCATAACAATATTGCTGGAGCTTGGCACTGCACTGAGGAATCCTACAGCGCCCCAAGGCCGCTCACTGGCACGGGTACAGCTCGCAACAGATTGGCGTGGTTGTTGAAATTTTCATATGTTTTCCCTTCATTTACTTCTTTACTTGATTCATAAGGCTGTCTGTTTCTTTAGTACATTTGTTTGTTCTGACAAGCACCCTTCAAAGTATTTTGGGACTTTGTGAAGATCCCAACTTACTGATTTGGTTTTTTCCCCTCTTTTTGGTGGTCTGTCTAATGAATAACTCAAAGGATGAAATGAGCTTTGGTTTGATAGTTCCATCAGGTAGATCTTAGAAGTTGTGAGATACGTAGGGCTTTTTTAAAAGAAAGCAGTGTATAAATGCTGCCTCAATTTGTAGTTGTCAGCATAAAGACTGAGAACAGGGGACTGGAACAAATGCTCAGGCACCACTGAACAAAGCAGCAATGACCTTACAACCACACAGAAAAACTTTCATCAGGGTAAGAACCACATTCTTCTTGAGCTGTAGTGCTTATGAACTGTGCTGTGATGGAGCTTGCTGTTTTCCCATCTTCCTCTCACACGCATTCCCCAGAAGATCTTTCAGCCCTGCTCCCTAAGCTGCGTTAGAGAGCTCAGGCACA
Source organism: Psittacula echo (assembly GCF_963264785.1). Classification (NCBI taxonomy): domain Eukaryota; kingdom Metazoa; phylum Chordata; class Aves; order Psittaciformes; family Psittacidae; genus Psittacula; species Psittacula echo. The sequence goes on from NC_137738.1 coordinate 43,191,455, forward strand.
AATTTAGAGGATGGAGAATCAGTAATAGAGCTGCACCTGAAGGTCTGTCAGGGCTGAAGTCTCTTTTTGCTTCATCTTGCAAGGACCAGGGTGCCACCATTGACAAGTCCTGCAGTTCCTTGGCTGATGTGTATGAGATGGGTTTTCCTTGGGGGAACAGCAGCGGCAGGAGAGGAGGGCAAAGGAACACTGCCTTTACAGGATCCTGGCAGACCCTTTTTCATAGAATTATAGAGAAGCTTCTGGCTGAAGCCCATTTTTTCCAGCTCTGTCACATTACCCAACATGTTTTGCACACCATGTATGAGCATACTCAAAATGTAGTGCAACTAGAATAGAAATTAGTGGAGAAAAAAGTTACCTTTCATTCTCTTTACAAATATTTCATACAAGTGGCTTCCAAATGCACTGTGTCTGTGAGCTGTGGTATAGCAATGGTGCGTGCTGAAGGGAGCTACAGCAGGGGCACAGCCTGTCAGGTGATGGGGAAGGACCGTTGGCACCTCAGGTGAAGGGCTGGGTAAAGCACCATTGCACAAGAAGGCAAATGAGAGCACCCCGCTCAGTGAGGCTCCACTGAGTGTCCACCCATTATGGTGCATGGAGCTGCAGTTGCATTTGTGCAAATCACAATTGCTGTACACTGATCATTTTGCCCCTGCTCTCTTGGAATTTTTCTCAGAGCATTTTTACTAGCATCACACTGAATTAGTAGTTCTGTGCAATACCAACCTCCTCCTGTCAAGCCAAGGAAGACTTTTCAGGAGCAACCTACTGAAAGCTTTATCTAAAAGATCTCCGGACTCCCTGTTTTGTCTATGCTAAGAAAAAGCTGCAACTTTGAAGCATGCTTAGGCACTCAGAAACTCACGAAAACCTGGCTTTTGCAACTCATCGTGGAAATATTTCCTTTCTGTGATACATTAATTAAAGGAACAGTAATAACTGGTATATTGCTTTTTCTGCAGGCTGCATAAACTGCATGGTTTAGCACTTCTCTAGTGACTCTTCCACATTTCTCCTAATTTGTTGGATTTCAGGAGTGCACCTAAAATTAAGAACCTATTGATGAAAGACTAACTTAATGCACTCAATGATCAGGACAGCCATGTCATCATCTTAGCTTCAAGATACCTGTTCCCATCCCAGAAGCAGTTCATAGGCCTTGGCTGGGACAGCATGCTCAGCAGTAGACAGGGGAAGGTACTGGCCTTAAAGCTTAGCTGGAGCACTACAAGTTACTCTTCTTACTAGGGTAATCAAGACATTATTTCAAAGGGAGTCTGAGGCCAGGACACTTTTCTAGGGTTTAAGAAGCCTTTTGAAATTTATATGGAGGGTTCTGAAACACAAGTCTGTCAAAGCCTTATCATCTCAAAATATCGCTTTCCCTTGCTGCTCAATTATTTTGCACAATAATGTGCCCAACCAGCAGTGAATTACTGCGAGATGTGAATTCCAGAACTTCAGGTGATGGGGGAGGCTGGTTCTAGCTGGCATGTGTGAGAAACAATCTGAAAGTTTGGTTTCTGCTTTATTACCATCTTGGATTTCCCAGCTTTTTCCCAGGTTACTGGAAAATGAAGAGGTGGGAGGGCTTGAGTGAACAGCTCTTGAAGCATAGTTGTTTGGTTTTGCTGCTGTGGCCCATAAACCTCAGAAAGGATCAAGCAGTTTGTGTGTGTGGTGGGGGATATGGAACAAAGTAGAGCCAGAGCTATGACAGCCCCATTTGTGCTTTACTGGTTGTCAAACTGCGTGCCACTGGGGTTGTGTTGGGTTAAAAAAAAAGGAGAGGGAAAAAGAGAGGCAGGAGGATGAGAGATTCTTGTGTGATGCTGACAGAATGAGTCTGGAGTGACAAAGGAAGCTGAATTTACTGCAGTAAACGTTATAACACTCATTTCTGTCTGATAGCCAAGTATAACACTGCATATCCAATTTGTCCAAGTTCTGTTAAATAAAAACTAATTAATTAATTAATACTGTTCTCTGAGGCAAGTCACCTTACTCCATTCCTTAAAAAGGAAGCCTTTCTAACATCACTCCTTTTGGTGTATACATTTTTCTGTTCCTTTCAGCTTCTGATTCAAGGGGAAGAGATGGAAAGTTATGGGAGCACCTGTGTTTTTGAAGTTTAAGATGTGTCTGTGGCTTATTTACCATCTCATTGAGTTGTGGTATTTGGTTACAGGGTGCTGTGGGAGAGAGAAGAAAGAGATGCAGTGTGATACATGCACAAGCCCTGAGCTAATGAAAAACTATATTTTGTAGATCCTTATTCCCACGGTAACCTGCTGGGACATCCTTTTTATCAAACCATAACTCTACAAAGGATATTAATATGCCAAAAAGAATTAAAAAAAAAGCAAGTGCTGTAGATCAAGAGCTTTTAAACCTTGGACAAAGGTGTATATGTTCAGCAGTTGTTTAAGTTACTGTGATCCACACATTGGTAGCCTTGGGAAGTTGGAACAGCTCATATTACCTAGTTGCCTAATTTACTGCGGGAGGAAAAGATCTGCTTTCAGTGATCAGTGGGCAATTGATTGTTGGACTAACAGTTTTTCTGTTCTCTCAACTGCAGTCTACAAAGCACATGGTATTGTAGGTCCAAACTTTTTAACATCATGGCTAATGCCTTCTGAATACAGTGTGGGATAGTCTGAAAAGCACATGTGGAAAGGTGTTAATTAATAGTTGCAAAATAGGTGTGTTATGACTCAAGGTATGTCTGTAGTAGTAAACAGTGAGGTACATTAAGCTGTGTTAGGTTGTGTGATCGTATTTAAAGAGTTTCTCCTACGTGAGCTACCCTGCATAGACCTATTGAGAATCTCTGCCCTGCAATCACATGTGGGTGTCCTGCGGGATAGACATGATGTGAGTTTTACCGCATTTCATGTTACAGTATTCTGAAGTGGTGTTTACTCCTTTTTGCTTGAGCCACACCTGCAAAATCTTGGAGTTTTTAATAGATGGACCGTGTCTGACTACACGTGCTGCAAGTTTCCAAAGTATGGTAGCCAGATTAAACAGAATAAATGAGTAAGCAGTAAGTTCTAATACGTATTGCTGCTGCTCCTGATAAAATTATAGGCATCTTTCAGATCTGCTGATCCATATATTGTTTTTGGTGATGTCTTATTCTTTCTCATATGCTTTGTTCAAACCCATGTTTGTCTTTCTTGTGATTCAGTACTCCTCTCCTTTCTTGCTTGATTGGATTTCTTTCTACATCACCTGCGAAAGTAGAACAAGAACATAATGAGAGGGAGAACAGCAGGAGGTGGTATTTTCTTTGTGCTTGGTGATGCTGGATTCAACATGGCCAGAAGCACAGCCAGGAAAGAAGGCTGGGCTGGCAAGCAGGGAATCTGCCCATTGGCCCTTCAAATTCCGAGCTTGCTGCAAGGAGGGAGGAGGATGGCAATCCCCAAAATAACAAGCTGCAGAGAGCTTGAAAGTTTCTGGATCAGTGCACGTTTTCCTTCTTTCGGTCAGCTTCCTCTCTGCTTTATCCTGCCAGTTCAGTCTGTCTTCTCCCTGGGGAGGTAGCTGTAGGCTGCGTGATCTAGAAAATGGTTGCAATCCAAAGAGACTCTAAAGAAGGAAGTCGTTTTGTCTCTCGTCATTGTTCTTTATATGAAAAATCCTTAACATTTCATGTTTGGGAATGGTTAAGATTGGCACTGAGGAAACTATGGATGGGAAGTATTATGAGTGCGACGAAATTTCATTAGGATGCTGTTACACAATCACAACTTTTCTTCTTCATAGGGTAAATTTGTTGTGGTTTTCATTGGTTTGGTTTTAAATGTTGATGATTTATTGATGATAAATAGCTGATGCTGTAGCTACAAGAATTGTTGGCTGAGAATTTTTCGTTACTACTCTACTGAAGAAACAAACGGCTCCTAAGGGCTCGCGGCTTTTTGGGTTTACATTTTGTTTTCAGAAATTCTACATGCTAAGCATTCTGCTTCAGAGATAAACAGTGAAGTTCCTATCTTGAGAGATGCTGTGTTATTGTTTTTCTGTTCTGGAGGTTTACTGTTTATTTTTGATATAAAAAAGTATTGTTTTCAGACAAGCTGTGTGTCTTACCTGTTTACAGTCCTTGTTAGACTTTGTCAATTTGCTTTGATAGCACATGGGCCTAGTATTTATCGCTTCATATACCAGAGTCAATGTTTGTAAACCGGTGACTTTTTGTTGTGCCATTAGGAGATTTCTTCATGCAGCTGGAGAACTCAGGAGCCCTCTTCGCATTAACTGTCGGGAGCTGCAGACCCTGTAATGAGTGGCACTGGGCATAAGCAGGGAGGTGTGCAGTGGCCTGGGCTTTCCTCTGGGGCCTCTAAGCTGCAGTGTCAGTTTTGAATTTCTAATTGCCCCAAGTTGGTTTTGCTGTAAAGCTCTCAATTGAACAAGCAAATAAGGTCCCATTGTGCATCAGTTTAGGTACTGAAGTGTGACTGTATCCATCTTAGCAACTTCTTCTCATTCTGTGTCTTAACAGATACCTGCATAGCATGTTCTGTTCTTGAGCACCTGTATCCACAGGTCAACAGTTTTTATTTTTAGTTAAGGTAGTCGTACAAACACAGATCCTTGTTAAACAGATGCTTGTTAAACAAACGTAGTAAGAAGTTACTCTTCCTTTAAATGAACTGGGAACTGAATGCTGCAGGGAGATGCCGTATCCAGCATAACAAAACTACATTCGTCAGTAGGGTGGCAGTGCTGCCTAGGCAGCCAGGAAGGCCACTAGCATTCCTGGCATTTTTTAAGACTGGGAATGAATTTTGTATCCAAATTGCAAGTAAGAACTGTCCAGAACAGTCATTTGCTTAGCAATTACTGTGACTCGAGTCTGTTTTTCAAAGTTGGCTTTTTGTAGGTAATTTCTGGAAGACCAGTGTAATTCCAGGATCCAGGATAGGTTGAAAAGATGTCAGGCAGAGCACTGGCACTGCATTGCTTGCTTACACTTTTTCTCAATTGTGTGACTGAATATAGGGCTTTGGGGAAAAAGATTTTACATCCTCAGGGACTTCTCTGTGAAACTTCTCAGAGAAAGTGTTTGATACTGATTGGAGTCCTTGCAACACAGTTCAGCGACTGAGTTATTTTGGCGAGCATGTGAGGCCTGCAGAATGAAGGGAACGTGTTTCCCCAGCAAGTGGTGCTTTGTGACTAAACTTAGCGCAAGAAGTTAGTGGCTTTATCATACACTTAGAAATTCCTTCATCTAGAGTATTGCATGAATAGTTCAGCACATAGAGGTTAAAATTAAAACCATTAAAATCTCTAGTTAAGTGGAATAAAATAAGACCAACAAGTACCATGAATAACTAAAAAGTGCCTCTACCCCAACTATATTGTCTTGCAAGTAAGTTTTTGGTATGAAACAAACCCTCTCCTTAAAATAGCATGTTCTGAGGAGAAGTTGTGCCTGTCAATAAAAATCAAGCTTTTTCCTCAAAGAGATGTTTGAAATGGAAGTAATCTCTGCTTTTCCTTCTCCAAACCTTGAATTAGCAAGACTCAGAGAACGAACCCTGTTTTCTGTCCCCAGATTCATTGCACTAAGGGCATTTTGGCAAAAACGTAGCAGCAGCCTTGCTGTCTCCTGTTAAAGAAGAGTTTTTTTAAGGATGTGCATTAGGTACATTTGGTGTGCTTACCGAAGGTTGCAACATAGCTGGCGTGGAAGGAAGACACCCATGTAGGGGGTAGCAGCCTTAGAGAATGAAAGCATTTTCCCTGTGGCCTCTGTCATTGCTGTGCCCGTGTTTTCTTCCAGTTGCACAGGCCATGGGAAGCTGTCAGCTCGCTCTCTGCCTCGACAATGTGACCAGCAGGGCCTTTGGAAGACTTCTTGAAACATGCTATTATAGGCTGCTTTGTGATGAAAAGAGGTCTTACAAATATCTTGAAATTTAAACAGAGCTATTGTGGGTTTTCCCTTTGTGTGTGTATGTGTGTTTGTCAGCCAAATCATTTGTTCAAAGTTAATCTCAATTACAGAGCATATTGTTCATAATCCCCCATGGCTCCAAAACAATAGCAGAGTGTATGTCTGCTTGAATATATATTTACATACTTACATGTAAAGTATATTTGCATGTATATATAATTCTGCTTCTAAGGCGGTGATTCATGTTAAAGAGATGGATATTTCATGCAGGATCCTGTCTTTTGAGCAGCACTATCTTCCATCCTAATAAAAATACTGCAGGAAGGCCTGAATGGAGTGAGCAGTACTTTGATCCTGCAGCCGGTCAGTTGCTGCAGTTCCCTACATGCAATGCTGGGATTCATGCTAGCAAACGGATGGTAGAGTAGTCTTGGGTTTTCAGCTTCTTGGAGACTGGGAGATTTTGTGTGTCTTTAATTTTAATATCTACAGAATGCCTCTGCTTTTCTTCTAGTCCCTGAACTTAAAGGAGACAATAAGCAATAGTTGGAAAGTTGAAATAAATCCCAAGTTGCACATGCTCTGCGCAATCCCTGCTAGAGAGCCCCAAAGTACAGTAACCTGTCAGTGAACATAGGGTGTAATTCAGCGGTGCAGGAGCTCAGTTAGCTTTCTATTTTTACTGATTTCAGAGAAGGTGAACATCATTTTTCAACTGTAGGTATTTAGCAAGGGATCACTTTAGTGAAACCTTGGTTTATGTCTCCTGAGACACACCTGAGCAAAACCAGCAACTGTGCGAAGTGTTTACAGTGTAAATTTTTGCTCCATGGTGAATGCTTTAATCCTGTCACACTCTGGGTGTAAACTTGTGGTGATATTGCAGAATTACTATAGTTTTCTTTTTTGGCTGTTTATTGGATCTGGGTGTATTCCTTGAGTAAGTTTACATTATTATATTATATATGGGTGTTTGTTTTGGTTTTTTTATTGCGCTGTCTTTGTAAGTAACTTTGGGTTTCCTGGCTCTACATAAGCAGTTTACTTCTCCCTACCCCTTGCTGGCTGCATTACAGTAGTAAATTGGTGTGCTATTTCAAGAGCGTCTCTCCTGTCAGTCTGATAAGATCGTACCACCAGGAAGGCATAACATTATAATCCCAAGCACAATGTGATCCTGTTCATTTTAGCTCTTGTACTTGTCAGTGGGACAAGAATAAGGGTTGTGCATGGGTGGAAGGTGAGGCTAGAAGTGAAGACAGTCAGAGATAAAACACTTTGCTGAAAGAGATAGATCCTGCACAGGGACATTTCAGTTTGTAATCAAGGTATTATCTAGAAATTAACTTTGAAAGCTGGCTGGGGTGTCCTGCATAATACAAGATGTAAAGCTGACATAGAGAATACAAAACTGTAATACGGATTTGTGACAGGGGAAAAATACTACTTTCATTTTTTCTTAGATAAGGTGCACTTTGAGTCATACCAATACCATAGACAAAAATAATAAAATTACTCTAGAAACAGATCTGCAAGAAACAAGAGATTTCTGCTAATTCCAGACTTCCTACGTTTTAGCAGGAGAAAAGAGTACTTTCCAGAAAAAGCCTCTGAAAAGAGGCAAAATTTAAGGCATGCCTTAGGGTACGAGGACTTCAGCCCCTTAAAAAAGTCCCAGCAATTACCTAACCTGCCAACTTTCCAACAAGATAAATGAAAGCACTGTAGCTTGAAGGTGCCTTGGTTTGAATGAGATGCAGTAAGTAAGGTCTCTCTGTTCTTTACAGGCATCATAGATCTGATAGTACTTATAAAAGAAGAATAGAGTTGGTGCCCTGCTGACTAAATTGTCCTCTAGAGGAGTATTAGTTACAGAGCTTCTTTGTTAACTAGGCTATCTGCTTAGACCACTGTGAATTTCTCTTATTAGTAGGCTTTTTAATAGCTTTACATATGGATATGCTAAGTAAATGCAAGTATATCCACGTAATTTAGGTATATAATTGTGTGTGTGTACAGTATTTTATATATAAATAAATGTTTGTGATGTGGAAATTGCACACAACTTCATTACTGTTCTGTTGAACTGAGGTAAAAGCAAGCATTAAAATACTTATAATAGCTGAACAGTAAGTCGACTTCTGCTCTTTCTGTCCGGGTGCTTCACATAAAGTCTTTCTTCTCCTCTGTAATTTCCCAATTAGCTTTTGTGGATAACAGAGGTGTTTCTAAAGCCTTTGTATGCTGGAAGTTTCCCAGTTGCTTGCCTACTCAGGCTTTCTACCTTGGAGGACTAGTAAGGCCACAAAGCATGTGTTAACAAAAAACACAAAGTAATGATCTGCAAACCGTGCTGCGCAGAAGGGCTGATATTTCTCATTTTAGCCCACTGTAACACAAGATAAAGACTGTGTAGCACAGCCCGGGCATCTAGATAGGCTACAGCTTTCATGCCGTCCTGACAGCAAACTCGTTATGAGCTTTCTTGATGGGTCTGATGAATGAATGCTACCATAGCATCCTCGGCAGCTGAGTTGATGGCGAAGTCCCTCAGCGTGGGGAGGACACCCCAGTGCTTATGCTGAGCACACATGGGGAGCACAAGGCACCACAGGTGCCGTGGGCCAGCCTGGCTGCTCCCACTGCGTGTGCTGGGGGAGGGGGGGTGTTGGTGTGGCCTCGCTATTTAAATAGCATTCCTCTTCCACTTTCATGAAGGAGTTGCATCAGGTTGGTGAGTAAATCCCTGGAAGGCAGACACTTGAAGAAACACCTGGGACTCCTCCAACACTCCATCCCCACAGGAGACTAGAAGTCAGATGTGACCTGATGGGAGAAGTGAACTTCATTCCTGTCCCCAGGTTATTCCCCACATGCAGGCTCAGCAAGCTGGAGAGATACTGTGAGGAGTGGTCAGGTTTTGCCTTGGTCTCTGAACAAGAGATAATTTCATCATGGACAGTGCTAACCACTTCATGGCTTTTCATTATTTCAGCATGTTTGTTTTTCAAGTAGTTTGTGCCTTGCTGAAACAGATGAAAGCTTTAATACACACACCTTTCTTACTCTAAATGTAAACCCCTGTGTTTTCTCTATCTTTTCTCAGCTGGATACCAATCTGGGTTTTTTATGCAATATTTACATTCTTTTAGGATAGGCTCTATTCTGCTACATTCGGTTTTCGAGGGTTTATGTATGCTTTTCAGCAGCATTTGTTTTATCAGCATTTCCTGCAGCATTTGTTGCACATCACGACAGCAGTGGTTTGATTCCATTTAGAAGAATACTGTATTATGTATGGAAAGCAGTAATTGCTTACCTGTTTGCCAGATACATTCTACTGTGAAAAATCCCCAGCATTGCTCTGTACAGCATCAAGCGGTGTTATTTCTTGTTCATATTTTCTACAGTTAATAGTTTTGAAAAAGAAAATAGTTTACTGCCCATTTCACAATTAAATTTCCATTTGTGAGGGTCTGGAACTCTACTCCGAGCGAATGCAGAGTCCACACAGTCTGAAGTTTCTAACTTAATTGTTGCTTTTCATGTGCTTGTCAGAAAAAGCAAAATTAACCTGTGGTGAGAGTTGTGCTTGAAGTATTAGTGGAAATTCATTGGAAATAAGGTCTGCGAGGTGTCTTGCAGAGAGATAAGCTGAGTAGATTGAATTACTACCTTTATGCAAGAGGAGGAATAACATGTAGTGTTCTAGGTGTTTTCTGATGAGTTTTCCTGGTGTTTAAATTGTTAATCCTACTTTTAACATGACTTGGAAGACTATCTGTCTTAGGGGAGACTGGCTGTGAGCTTTCCACATAACATAACTGGTCAGCGTCGGGCATGACTCTTACTCAAAACACTACTTTGCATTTTGTCCTATTTCTGTAGCTTCTATAAACACATTTTTTGTTACGAAAATTAGGCAGCAGTAAGGCTTTGCTTACTGAGCTCTTTGCTCAGGGAAAGACCAGTTCTTTTCAGTCCATGACTGACTTCTACTTGGACAACAGGTACCATTGTCTACGGTGCAACCACTTGCATGAGCCAGGCAAGTGAAGTCAAAGTGAAGCAGCCACAGTAATACATCATGTCATCCCAGTTATTGAAAGCCTCAAAGGTCATTTAATGACTTGTTTTATACATGTGGTAGCTCTGTGCCTCTTGTTTGCGCCTTAATTCACTAATAGTGATACGCTTCTTAACCTGTGCCTTGCCAGTAGTCACAGAAGCACAGCTATCTTTGTGACTTTTCATTTTATATGAGATTTTTCCGTGATTGCTTAGGAATTTCCCTGACAGTTAAGGGGCACACACTTGCTTTGTCCCAGCATTCTCAGTTTTTCATATCTGATTTTACAATGATTTAAAAAAAAACAAAAGTATCCCACAGATCCAAAGACCAGTATAATTCCTGTGTTACAGCTTAAGGGAGTATGCCCAGCAATTTGTAGTTAGAATTCAGATGTGCTTGGACTTACAAAGGAAGTTTCTCATGGAAAATGCATCAGTTATGAATTGAAATGGAGCAATTGGTTAGCATTGTGTTCAAACAAAATGGAAGAGAAACTGAATTGTACACTGGTGCTTGATGGAAATAGGGAAGAGGCCTTCCTTGCCTGTAGGTGGCCAGCAGGTCCTGAGGTGCTGCTGAGGGCTGGGCCTCTGCTTGTATCTGTGCTGCAAACTGAAAGAGCTGCATGTGAGGGTTAGAAGAGCTGCATATTTTACACCTTTCTCTCATTTTGAGAGTGAAGTATATAAGCTGTGATTGTTAACGGTAGCAAACCCCAAAATGTGTGTAAGTGAAACTGATGTATCATTTTCATTAGTTTTAGTATTGTCAGGCAGAATTTGTGGGATTAATTTTGAAAGCTTAATCCAGATAGAAAAGGTTAAATTCAATGTTGAGTGAGTTTGGTTCCAGTTTGTTTGTTGACCTTGCTTGTTCTTTTCTTGAAAGAATGAGAGATTAATTGGAGAAATGTATATACTATCCTTGTTTTCTGCCATCATTTAGCTATGTGAACCAACATTAAAAGACAACCTCTCAGTTATCTGCTGCAATAAGTAAACAAACGGACCTGGTAGCCATGCCAGCTCTCAAGTCCTGTGTCCTGAGTATTATACGAGTTCATAGGAGTACTTACATTCTTTTTCCTCAGGATTTATCTGGATCCATTGATGACTTGCCGACTGGAACCGAAGCAACCCTAAGCTCAGCTGTTAGCGCATCAGGCTCTACGAGCAGCCAAGGGGAGCAAAGCAACCCTGCACAGTCTCCGTTCTCCCCTCATGCTTCTCCACATCTCTCTGGCATCCCTGGGGGCCCATCGCCTTCCCCTGTAGGCTCACCTGTTGGAAGCAACCAGTCGAGATCTGGTCCCATTTCTCCAGCGAGTATTCCAGGTAAGTTTATTCCAACAAACAAAATTAAACTGATAGACTAGTTTATTAAATAAATAAATACTCCTGTAATATGAATTAATTTATTTTCTGAGAATCCTGCACTTTCAGGGCTGCCTTCTGGGAAAAAAAATTGCATACTTAAAGCATGGTTAAATTCCATCTGAACTTCAGCTGCCAAACCCTCAGAGTCCTCAAAGTTCTGAGCTTGACTCCACATATGTGTTTGATAAATGTCTTTTACCATCAACCAATGTGAATACTTGGTCATAATTTTTGTATTTGGTTTGTGTGTCATCTGTCACATGTTTCTCTCTATTATTTACAGGGTCCTTTTTTTGCTTTTACTGTGTATTTCTGTTAGTGTTGGCTCTTTGACTTGTGTGGTAGTTTCAGACTCACAAGACGAGGCAGAGATTTTCCAACCCTGTATTGTGATAATGTGATTTTGGACATGAATAGAGTATATTGTATGAGATGTCTCTTAGTACTGCAAAGGTCAACAAGTTACTAGGACTCCAGCTCCACCAGTAATAATTGAAATGCCAGTGGCATGCTTGCCACTTGCTCTCTTGTGCCACATAGTGTGGCACACAGTCATTTATGTACTTTCAGAAAATTGTGGAGATCTCTTAAGACACTCAGAATTAAAAACAGGCATGCATTTACTCCAGTTCTTACCTTGTCCCCACCCATCTTGCATGTTACTTGCAGGGGGTCAGGCAGCAATGTGCACTTGGTATTTCAGATGAGTTTATTCTCTTTTTGATGCCCAAGTTTTTGATTGTTTTCTGACATTTTGAATACTAGGGGAATTCCTAAGAGCAGGAGAATGCTGACATTAGCCAAGGGATAACATCAGTTGCTGACAAAACCACGAAAAATCAACATGGAGCTCAGAAACAAAAGCAATGATGCTTTTTCATTAGGTGTGCTGTAAACTGAATGCAGGTTAAAATTCAGTGAGTAGCGTGTGTTTTGGTATTCAGAACAAAAGTATCTGTGTGAAGTGTAGGTGCCTGTTTGTATACAGAGGTTAAACTAGATAAGCAAAGGGGAGTAAGCTCAGTACACGCAGGAATGTTGCATACTAAATGTGGTCTGAGCATGTCGAGCCCTGGTGCTTCATGTGTGCCCTGCAGTTATTTCTTGCCTTTCCAGCCACTCTGACTGGCAGCATGTGCTCAGGTGGGTCAGGAAAAGCAGGGACAGCAGCAGGACTGGAATATTTGCTTTATGTGTGGTATAGTAGCTTTGTGTATGCAGCATATTTTGCAGTACGTAGTGAAGCCCATCCATTTTGTCATCTGGAGTCCCACCTAGCTGGAAAGGTAACATTTTCCCACAGTCAGATTCAAGCAAGTAAATGGATTAGCATTTTAGCAGCCTGATTGCTGAGCAGGGAAAGAAAGTTATGACATTGAAAATAGCTTTATTGTAGCTATGATAGATAAGGATAAATAAGAACAGAACAGAGTGTAGGGAGAATTAATAACTTTTATGAAACCAGTTGATCCCTGTGAGGTAAAAATAAAAGGGGAGTGGGACCACAGGTCAGGGTCAGAGTCGCTTCATCACTTCAACTGAGCCCAAGAGCTCATTTTTCTGACTGGCCTAGTGAAAAGTATTGCCTCTTCATACAAATCATCACCACCATTTTGCATGTTTTTTTCTGGTCTGCTGCAGTCACACAAAAACAATTCTTCCTCAGGAAGGATTTTTATGAATGGCACTAAATCAAAACCACCCTCTGCTGCTGCCCCAGCGTGGGTGAGCTCCTGCTCTCTGCAGCTCTGTTGATAAAGGTGAACTCCCAAGCGTGAGCTCTCTCCAGAGGGGAGCCACACAGCTGCAGGAGCATCGCTGCTGCTGCTGCCACCATGGTTCTCAGGCTACAGAATGACATGAACAAAGCTGCTCTTTAAAACTCTGCAACTAGTAGGACACCGCCAGGTGCTGGGGCTTTCAAGCTGTATGAATTCGACTGTGCTTTCACCTAAGTGTATTCCTGCTGTTGTGCTTCATTGCTAGGACTGGGATAGCTTTTTTCAGCAGCCATATTTATGAGACCCTATAAAGAAGTAACATGGAGCTTGTTTGTATTTCTGTGGCTGTTTGCAGTGTTCAGGTTGTGTCCGTTTTTAAACAGATTGTGTGCTACAGCATTGCCTTCAATAATTTTGCTCGCTGCTATTTTCCTCTCCATTCTCACCCTACCCTTGTTTGTTCTGACCTCATTCCTCTCCTATTACCTCCTGCGATGTTGTGCCACAGCTTCTCCATGTGACATAGATTGGCTCTTTCAATCATTCTCTCTCCAGCAAGTCATTGTAAAATGAGCAGCTGTTGTGTTGCTGATAGCTATGGCTAGGGAAAGCCAAAATGTTGGAGGGGGTTCTTGGTAGGAAGGCCGTTAAAATAAAGGTGTTGCTTTTCCAGGGTTTACTGGAAGAGAAGCATCCTTTTCCCAATGCCTCCTTCCTCACAACAAAATTGAAGACTAATTTAACATCAAAAGGGCAGACAAACGAACAGCCCCCTATTAAACCTCCCAAATGGCTGATTCTATTCCCACTGCCTGTTTAAGCTGTCTCCCTACCCCACTGCAAGCCTGCCGACCTGCATTACTTTCTGCCGCACGCCACAGATTTCACGGCAATGGACTGGCACAGGCGGTACTGACATTGGCACGTCCCTAGCTCAGTGGGCATTTCCTTCCTGTGCTCTCTGAAATACTGGACAGATACTTTGTGTGGTAAGTGGCACACACATATACAGCCTTTGTTTCCATTCGCTTGACTGGAATAGACCAGGGAGATTAACCCCTAAGAGCAGAAGAAGTAACTTAGATGGGTTTTGTTCAGGAAACATTTTCTCTCAGAAGGGTAACACTTCTTTTTCACACACCCTTTCCTCCAGTCTTTTATGAAATCATAGTCTTTTATGATTTGGGGGGATTCAGAATGGCATTCAGGTTTGTGTTAAATAGATTATTATTCTGCTTTGCCAGGAATTCTGGTCTCTTTATTTTGTAGCCATCTTCGTAATTAGGGTATGTGTTCTTCCAAAGAATGAGATGCGATGCCCTGCACTGCTTTGGGTCTTGAACTGTGCCTGATTCAACCCTCAACCATTAGTGGAAGCTGATGCAGCACATCATCAAAATGCACTGCTGTTGCCAGAAGATTTAGTGGCTGTTAATTTCACTTTTCTGTCTTTTTTTTTCCCCTTTCCCTCCTGCTCCAACCATTCCAGTTTACTAACAAAGCAAAAATGTAAATAAGCTAAACTCCCCTTTCTCCCCCCATCCCCAATTTTGATCTCACTGGCCAAAGGCTTTTGTCAGCTCTTTCTCCCTTGCAGTGTAAGCAGCAAAAATTTTTAATATTTAGAGTTCTGTGGAAGATTGCTGATAGGCCAGGAATCCCTTAACCCATGATGGACAAGCAGGTTTTGTATGAGTTAATAGGTTCTATTATATGTAGACCTCTGCAGGGATTTTTATCTCTATGGAAGAGAAACATATCCTATATTGAATAGCAAATACTGTCTTTAGAAATATGTAAAAGGAATTTTTTTTTCCACACTGATCAGTATTTTGACTTGCGCTTTTAATACATTACATTCACTTTCTGAACAAACAAGCTTATTTTCACTCTGTTAAGCATCAACTGCATTGTTGGGTTTATTGCAATTGTATCGATGTTTTCTTGCACCAGGGAGCTCGGATACAGCTGGAGTTACAACTTTTAGGAAGAAATCCATGTGTGGATACTCTCACCGAGGAATGTTATTGCTGGTCATCTTCATTTATGCTAACCAGTGGTTAGCACCCTTCTCTGATTAAAAATAGTCCACATCTTTAATTCTAGTATATGAGTCAATGGATGTGTTCCATTCAGTGATCAGCTCTATTCTTTTTAATTCTGGAGGTCTTCCCCTCCTGTATTGATCAGCTAGCTAGCTTGAAATCCAGGACCTGTCAGCATTAGAGTTACAGCTAGCATTCTATTAAAAAAAAGAGCAGGAGGGGAATGGGATACCCAGAGAGAGCTGTAACAGGACACCTTGCCTTGCTGTGCATGTTAGTCAATGTGTGGATAGACTAGAGTGATTAAAATGCTGAGAAGAAAAAAATAAGCAATAGTCTATCATAGTCCAAAAAGATATTTTAATGCAAAAATCTGAATAGAGTGATGCTTTCTTTCATGCCTTATAAAAGGAGAAGCCTAAGAGTTGAACTGCTTCCAGAATTGGCTGCAGTAAGAAAAGCCAATCAGAGAAGTCATGTTTTAAACAAGAATTTGGAAAAATAATTTGCTCAGGATTGAGTTATTCCACATCCTCTCTCCATTGACCACCACTACTGGTATGGTTTATGGCATGGACTTTTCAAACGCTATCTGAAGGAGAGAAAGGCTACCATATGACAGTGACCAGTGCTGTTAAACATCTTTGTCGATGACATGGACAGTGGGATTGAGTGCACCCTCAGCAAGTTTGATGGCAACACCAAGCTATGTCGTGCAGTTGACACACTAGAGGGAAGAGATGCCATCCAGAGGGACCTTGACAGGCTGGAGACATAGGCCAGTGTGAACTCATGAAGTTCAACAAGGCCAAGTGCAAGTTTCTGCACCTGGGTCTGGGCAATCCCAAGCACAAACACAGGCTGGGCACAAAACGGATTGAGAGCAGCCGTAAGGAGAAAGACTCGGGCATGTTGTCTGATGAGAAGCCCAACATGACCCAGCAGTGTATGCTTGCAGCCCAGAAAGCTGGCCATATGCTGGGCTGCATAGGTAAGTGTGAAGAAGTCAAGGGTCAAGGGAGGTGATTCTGACCCTCTGCTCTGCTCTTATGAGACCCCACCTGCGGTACTGCATTCAGCTCTGGGGCCCCAATGCAAGAAGGACATGGACCTGCTCGAGTGAGTCCAGAGAAGGGCCACAAAGATAATCAGAGCGCTGGAGCACCTCTCCTATGAAGACAGATTGAGAGAGTTGGGATTGTTTAGCATGGAGAAGAGAAGGCTCCAGAGCAACCTTCTGGCAGCCTTCCAGTACCTAAAGGGGGCTTACAAGAAAGCTGGAAAGGGCATGTAGGGCCGGGACAAGGGAGAATGTCTTAAAGCTGAAAGAGGGGAGATTTAGGTTAGGTATAAGAAGTTTTTTACTGCGAGGGTAGTGATGTACTGACACAGGTTGCCCAGAGAGGCTGTGGCTGCTCCGTCCCTGGCAGTGTTCAAGGCCAGGTTGTATGGGGCTTTGAGCAACCTGGTCTAGTGGAAGGTGTCCCTGCCTATGGCAGGGAGGTTGAACTAGATGGTGTTTAAGATCCCTTTTAACCCAGACCATTTTGTAATTCTGTGGATTTTTAATTATTTTTTTTTGTTGTTTTACAGATATCCTTAAATAATTGCAAAACAAGAAAGGGGATTATATCCTTGTAAAATGGATATGATTTCCCTGTCTAGAAAGATTATTTTAACACATCTATCAATATTTCCCCTTTGGCTTCTCTGGAGGCAAAAATCTTGCAACAGCTTGTTGCAGGGAAGATGCATGCTGTTCTTTGGCATCCGGACCAGAAAAAATCAAAACACAAAATGCGATTGACGTAGCTATGTTCTTAATCACTGTTAGTGCACAAAACATCTATTCAGCACTTTTGCAAATCTAGAATGCTTACAAATGAAATACATGAAGGTTTCACATAGCAGTAGTTTAAAACGCCTTATTTTGAAGGGTGTGCACAACATTTAGAATTTTTCTGTCTTTCTGAAAAGAGGAAAAGTAAGCAAATTGTAAGGCGCTCTAGCTTGAGGCATTCCTTCTAGCATATGGAGGATCTAACCTGTGATACCCGTTAGAATTCAGCCCAGGTCACAACTGATGAATAATATGTTGCCTCAGGGCTTTGTGAAATAACTAAATAGTCTCAGCCTAGTTTCCTGAGGAAAACCTGTGCTACAGAAGGAGCTATCAAAATTGTTATCATATTTGCTGTCTGGCCAGAGAGATCAAGAAGGTGTCCTTCTCTGCAGAGGTGGTCTTCTGAGAACAGGTGCAGGAGATTAAATGAGACAGAGACACACTGCTCGCGTTCCTCCTATTAGTTTTGCTTGATGACAGAGGGTTTCATATTCCAGGACAATCAAGCTGCTGTTTTTCATCAGCTCTAACTTAAGCATCAGATAGAAAAACCACAAGTCACCAAAACCAGCATGTCCTGGGTTGTTATTTTTTAGAGGTTGTTTCTGGTTTTCAGTTGTGTTTTCATTTGCTTAGTATCTGGTTTATCAGTATTTATATTTCATGGTCACACATTTTAGTTTCAGTATTTTAATTGTGTGTAAGCCAGTGATGAACATTTCTGACCCATGGACTGAACATCCTGCAGGATCTGACAAACATGGCACTGAGGGTTGTCCAGCACCCTACAAAGGCTTCATACAAACCTCCCCTAGACAGCCAGGTCAGCAACACTCACATCCCCACGGCTGTGCTCTGCTCCCTATCTGGTTTGTTCTCTTCATTGATTCTTGCCAGGCCTGTTTTCACCATCCTGGCCATTGCCAAGCAGCCAGCATGGTGGGGCATCTGCTACTGTGCACGCCGTGACAGCACTCCTACAGCAGGCTGCTTCTTGTAGCCCTGTGAGTCACTGGTAGCCCTTGTGGTGCTAGTACAGATCCACCTGGAGTATGATGGCTGTCGAAATCCAGTTAAAATCTTTGCATAATCATGCACTTGCTCTGGTTCACATAACAAAATTCAAACCACAGCCGCCAAGATTTGACAGGTATGTTTGTTGTTTAGCTGTATACTCTCAGGCCAGCCTTGGACAATTGTTGTTTACATTTCATCATTAAACTGCATTTCTCTCTGGCTTTTTTGCTCAGCCCACTTATGTCAGAAAGTTAATACAGTGTATATTTGGGTTTGACTGTTTGGGGTTTTAATTGTGTCATTATTTGGCTACATGAACACAGATTCTCTGTCCTTTGTGTTGCCAAATAGGACATTAATTTGCATATTACAAAAATTAAAAGGTTGTCTTTCACTCCCTTGTCCTTTGCAGTACTTATCAGTGATTGACAAGTGAATGGGAGAAGTCTCTCACGTTTGCATCAGTATGTTTTTGTTGTTGTTGACAAATGGTTGTTATACCTACATAAAACAGAACATAAATGTCCTAGGTGGTTTGGTTTCTGTGATGGGATAGGCTGTTGCGGCTTCTAGTTTTTCAGTGGACTCTGTATCACTGCCATTAGAGATACTTAAAGCAGCCTTCATGCATCATAGTTACAATCAGGGTTGACTAGATGGATAAGTGGTGTGTCCCTCCTTAGTAGAAAGAACCCGAGCAATTGTAAATATGGCTTGAATTAGTAACGGGCCAGCTAGAAATTAGCCATTTAGCTTCAAAAGAAGAACACTTCAACTACCTCCAGATAATATTTCTCTTTTTTTTAACAATGAAAAGCAAGATACTCGGTCTCCTCCTTAGAGACAAAATTTGTGCAGGTTGAGCCAGTGGCTTGAAAGATTCAAACAGCCCTTTGACAGCTTTGCTCCATAGGTAGATATGGAAGTCAAACTGCAAAGTGGGTTCTTAGAAAGTAAACACATAAGAACAACTCACTCTGGTAGTGAGCTTTTCTGTTTGTTCCCATCTCCAGATAACCATGGACTCAAATTATTGTGATGTGTTGATTGATTACAGCCGTTAAGTTTCTTAGTAATCAGTTTCATCACTTATTCTCGATTCACACTTGCACCTTTGATTTCTCTTCCACAACAGGGTGATGTGGGCTGTCGTTGACTAATGAATAACAGAATTGGTTTTGGCGTGAGACAAACGGA
Organism: Psittacula echo; assembly: GCF_963264785.1. Lineage (NCBI taxonomy): Eukaryota > Metazoa > Chordata > Aves > Psittaciformes > Psittacidae > Psittacula > Psittacula echo. Next base: position 43,210,649 of record NC_137738.1, read on the forward strand.
ATGCCGACACCAATCCCAAAATGCATTAATCTTTAATAATCCACATCTGCATGTTTATAAATGATATAACCAGGGATTGCTAACATTGATATTCCCCCTTCCAAACAGAAGCTGACATAGAAGTTGGTGTTTGCAAACTGCATGAGAGACACGTGGCAGCACATAGTGTATATGACCTTGTGGAGGGAGCTCACCAGATGAAAGTTCTCTGTTGATTAAAAATACATGAAGAATTGCTCTGCTTCTGCACCAGTCTTTGGAGCTTATCATTGTTGGGCAAGATGAAATATGGCATGATAGATACTGTCTTCTAGGAAGATCACACCCACCAAATGGGTTTTGGAAGCAGGTTTGCCTCAAGGTGCTTTTATCCTTTTATGCATTCAACTTGCCCTTTTTTCCACAGTCCCTGAGAAGCATTGAGATGGGGCTCTGTAGTATGTAATATAACACAATAAGAAAAACTAGATTATCTAAGAGTTGTTCCTTTTGAGGACAGCATTAGTGAGAGCACATACATTTTGCTATTGAAACACTCATTAATATCAGGCAGTGGACTGGTGTGAGAAGCAGCAGGTAGGACTAACAAAATAGTTCATTGACACATATCAGCACTGCTCCAATTTCCACCTGCTTGCCTGAACTTGAGAAAGTCGGGAGGAGCAGGGAGGAGTGAAACACCATCACTGCTGGTCTTTCAAGTTAATGCCACCTGATGATGAATATTTATCCTGAGCAATTCTTACGTGTAGCTGGATCAAGGGAAAAGAAATGCAGCTGAGAATCAGCAGTTTCAGTTCACATTCACCCTTTCTTTGGCATCTTGCATGTTTTTACACTGAAATACTATACATGAAAGATGATACATGGTTTTCTTAGAATTTGTTAATCGTGTTAAATTTCGGAGTTAAGGTTTTTATTAGGTGACAAATACTAGAATGTATGTCTGCTACAGTGATTGTGCTTCTCAGGCTGTTAAAAACTGTAGATGCAATGAACAGCTTAGAGAAAAACTTGTAGTTACAAATGTAGTCTAGAAAATGAGCATTGATAATGAAAAATTCTTCCTTTTAGAACTTAGATTGGCTCTCTAAATGGAATTCTGAGGTTTTATGTTTCAATTGCATGGCAGGGTAGGTTTCATTTCTGGAAGGAAGAAGTGAGCCAAAAATAAGGAAGAAATACTGCCCTGTCCTTTGTTAGGAGCTTTTAGATATTTAGCACTTGTATCAATTGAATTTTATATTCTGGTTAATTGACATTTTCTAAAGAAATTGAGAATGATTTTTCTCTAATTGAAGCATATGCTTTTTGCATTAACAAACATGTAATGTCGTGTCCCAAGTAATTACAAATTATTAAATCCATGCAACCCTTTGCAATCTTTTACTTCAGTGTAAATGCAAGCAAAACTGTCATTTCTTTGAAAGGCTTAAAGGACAGAGAGAAAAAATTACGTATGATTACAGGCTTTGGATCGTTCCCTAAAGAACACAGGCACTTTTTTCAGCGGTTTGCACAAATTTAAGAAAATACAATTTACAAAATCTAAAAGCAATTCAGAGGCCCCATAGAGGTGTGAGAGAAAGCGCTGGGCAAGCTGTGGCCACAGCCTCTCCCAGCCCCTCTCATCCGAATTCACACTGTCGCTTTGGAGGGACGTGGTGACACAGAGTGCAAAACATGTGGAGGGGCGGTTAAATGAGACTTTTGAGAGGAAAAAGAAGAATTAAGTCAGTGGCTGGGCTTTGAAGAGGTCTGTCTAGTGCGAGCAGCGAGCAAGTGGGGAAGAAAGGAGCAAGCGCCTCATCTAATCTTTCTCCTGGGGACCCAGGTGGACAAATTGGCAACCCTGTCCACAGCCCTCCCCCCCTCCTTTGTAGCATAAGAACTGCTAATCGGATCCATGCTGCTGCAACTGTGGTTAGTTATTAACAGAATAAAAGCAGATTTCTTCAAAAGAACGGGTTGGGGAAAACGGCTATACAAAATTGCAAGGTTGTTAGAATCTTAAATGCACAGCAGTCGGTTTTTCCCTATTCTGAATTAGGCGATGAATACGGCCTTTCATCTGTCACTGTGCCCATTTCTTCAGAAGGCAGCCAAACATTAAGCTTCTCAAACACACCAAAAAAAGAGGAAAAAATTGTTTGAAAGAGGAAAAATATTGGGGAGCATGAAGAATAGGAAAACGAGAAGGAGAAACCAGGTTTTGTTTTTATTAATTTGGCTTGGTGAGAGAAATACGAGCTTGCCTGCTCTATTCAGTTCCTGCGTGCCAGCCGCTGTGAGCCACCATTTCTGAATGCAGGGATTAGAAAAGATTTAACTGGTTGCTATCCTGGCCTGCGCCATTCTGGATCGGCCTCCAGCAGAAATATCCTGGGGCTGGAAACTCTCCCGAGTTTAATAGAAGTAATGCATTAAATGAACATGGAGTTAGAGGAGAAAGCAGAAGAATTTGATCCCCCAAAATGAAACTTCTCATAACTGTGAAGTGAAATTGCAGGTCTGAGGGGGGCGTTATGGGGGACAGAGAAGCAGCAGTGCCTAGATTTAGACTGACTTACACCTTATAAATAAATAAATGAATAAATAATGAATCTTTAATTTTGAGGAGCTCTGCAGCATTCCTGGTTTGCAGCAGGATTCTGAAATTTGTTAGAGAGGAATAGTTGTCAGGCAAACAGGTGCGGGCTGTGGCCACTGGAAATCCATTCAGTCTTTGGGTGAGTCACAGCCTCCTGAAGATTTCCACTGACAGCTTGCTTTTGGCTTGTTGCCAAAATCTCAGGACAAAAATGCTGTGGTGCTTCACATCAGTCCAAATGCAGAGGTGATTTCTGGATGGAGCATAGATGAAACTGACCCTCTTTGCAGTGGCTGCTGCTCCTCTCCCTTCCCCTCCTGAGCAAAGTGATCTTTCGCCTTGAGGGGGGCAGTATATTTGCTTTCCTGCCTTTTACCACTCAGCCTGTTGTCAGTTTAGGCAGTGCTAACAATTATTTCACTTTATACTCCTGAGGATTTCCTAGAAGCCTTCGTACCTTACTCAGAGGTTACACAATGTGAAAACAAAACTTGGATGTCTAATTTGGCAGACCCCAGTTTCAGCTACTTAATTCTTTTTTTTTTTAAAAAGTCCAGAATATAATGAATTGTTCTGTCGTGAGGGTGACATTTGGATGGTGTTCCGTAAGTAATACCTTGGGACTACATGCTGAATAATGAGCATGAAACAAAATATTGAATAGCTACCTCATCCAGTCAGTGTCAACTTTGCTTTGAATTAAATGTTGTATCGTGTCAAACAAGTAGCTTCTGGTTGTGAAATTAAGATGTTTATGCTATTGCATGTGTGCGGAGAAAAGTCAGAGCTAGGGTTCTTCAGGCTCAGTGTTGCATCTTTTAATGGAGATTTGAGAGCAATTTAGCACTTACATTACAAAGACATCCCTGGAACTCACTCACAACCCTGTCCTTGATATGGTAACGCAAATATGAAAAAGAAGATGAAGTGTAACTTTCAAGGATTCGCAGTCTGAGTATTACACTTTCATAAGAAGAGAAGTGGGTGTTTACCTTTTGTTGATTTTGTGTGGATTGTGATTGATACTCATGTGTGTTTGGGAATCTTGAGTCTTTGGAGCATTTGTTTTAAGAGGTAATATGGAAAATCAGAGCCAGGCCCAACAACGATCTTGAAAACTTTTGGTAATGTGTAGCATCCATAAGTCTGGCTTGACAATCTTCATGTTTACAGACGCTTTGAATTACTACAGCAGAACAAGTCAGCCACTTGCGATCTCACCTTCCGCAGCCACTCAGCCAGCCACCAAAAGCATCCCAAGGCGGGAGGGCTCCAGGCTTTAGTACAAAGCTCTCAGGTTGGAGAGACGGAAATCATCTCAGTGAGCAGCAGGCAGCAGTGGATTACCAGCATTGCTGTTGCTAGCAAGGAGTTATTAGCTGCAGTGTGCAGAGCCAGAAGGCTTGGTTTGAGCGCGCTTGACTCTGTGTAAAACCCCCCCAGAGTGGTTCAGCAGAGCCACGGCTGCTGTATCTGGAAGGGTTCACATGTCGCTGACCTTCTAAAGCATCTGTGCTCAGGTTGCTGTATAGATACAAAGAAGGTTTTAATATTTTGTGTCTTCATTTTGGGGGGATATAGGATATACAGGAAACCCTTGTTTTTTACTCAAAGAGTAAGTAATTTGAAAATACTGTTGATAGCAACAGGAAGCTTGGCTACAATGCATAAATTAAGGAAGAAAATAATCTTAAAGGGTCATAGGCTTTGTAAGATGAAAGAGATAACACAAACCACTTCACCAGTTTCACTTTACGCTACCTATAGGAAAGTTTTTCTTTTGAGGTCATTTGCACCTCACTTCCAATTTCCTGGAAAGCTCATTTTAAAAAATCCCGTATAGAAACCTCTTTATGATCTTTAATTTCTGATGTAAGGATCTGAGACCCAGAATGTCCCTTCTGGTCTGTGAGCCTTTACTGTCACATAAGACTGGTTTTTATCAGATTTCGTCTGAATCACTGGGTTTCCTGGACCTCATTATTCGTAAAAGGAAGTTGTTTAAAATTCCAGTAATGGTTTGATTATCATCCTAAACATTGCGCTCTTTTTCCTACCTGATATTTAGCCACAAAAACAATTTTAAAAAGAATTCACAAGATCACAGCTTTAGTTTTTGCCATGCTAAGTAATACTCTCTCAGCCTCCTGTCATGTCATGCTGGTAGATGTTCTTGGTTCCCATTCCAGTTAGCATTATACTTTCTGGTTTTGTCTGTGTGAATACTCGCCAGTGATACATCAGCAATGGTGTTATGTTGCTTTACCTCTACTGGAAGCAATTCTCCTAATTCATTCTAATAATAAATTTATTTGATTCAGGGTGACATCAGATGCTTAACTATAACCATTTGTAGGTTATAATGATTTGTAGATCAACCAATACGGTCAGATTTTCCTTCCTTTTATTCTTCCATTTCCAACTGATAATCCTACAGCTTTTCAGTTAGAAAAGGCTTATTTCTGGTCTGGGAATGTAATGTTTGCATTTCTGTTACTCAAACCCAAAAAATGGTCCAGATAGTTTCTTAGATAGTATTTTGATCATCTTCTACATTGACTAAGATTCCCTACTTCATAATCAACCGATGTCATTAATCCAGTTCTAGCTCTTTAATTCCTAAATTAGGGTGAGAATTGTCCCAGAGACAACTCTGGCTTTTCCTCCAGCCTGATGTTCTCCTTTAAACACAGACTGATAAGTCCCTCTCCCTACTGTTTCCCAGTTCCTCACACATCTTAAAATTCCTGTGCTGATACCCCTCCTTAACTAGCAATTTCCCAGGGAGAACCCATTACCACTGGTGCGCTTTCTTGATTCAGTTGTTCAGGCACAATTCTGTGAGCTATTGTCCAGCAGGTACAGGGTGCCACTGCTGAGCATCCTCCAGCATCATCGCAGTAATGGGAGCAGAGAGCCCTCAGCGTGTTTCAAAACATTATTCATTTGGGCTGTAATTCATTGTAAGGACCCCTCCTCAGCAGGATATCAAAGGTCTATTCTTCCTTGCTATGTTGGCTCTAAGGAATTTACTTTTTACACTTTAACTGCAGATTTCATGGCTGTAGTCATAATGCAGTTGCCATTCAGTCCTTTTCTAAATCCATCTTTTCCAAAGGTGCGGTGCAGTCTCCTCTAACTCTGTTTATGTCAAGCATAGATTTTCAGTCTCATGCAAAATGTTTAAAAGCATTTCTAACATCATTTTAAAAATAGAAATCCAGCTTACAGTTGTGCTAGTAAGCATTTTTAAATTCTCCCACCTCTTCAACTGACTTTTTTTTGTTTAATAGCAGACATGGTATTAGCAGACATGGTATTAGGCTGCTGGCTTTGATAATTTTAACGACTAATTTTACAAGATAGCTATATAAATTTGAATACCATTTTGCTCCTCTGTTAAAATCTAGATGAAAGAATCAGTGTGGCAGCATCTATCCTTTTAACATGCATTATTGTATTGGCTGTGATTTTGCATAATAAAAATATTGCAAAACATGCGTAGGATTCACTTCGCAGAAGTTTTGGCAGGTGGAGCATCTCACTGATGTGGCAACAATTCTATACAAAATATGTGAAAAGGTCATTCCTGTTCAAACTTTCGTGTGTGTATTATTGGGAGGCAGTAGTCTGTCAGTGAAAAAAAAAAAAAAAGTTGGGGGTTTTTTTTCTGTCTTAAATAGCTGTAGAATTCATGTTTAAAAGGAAAAGAGGTGGTTTTTTTCTTCAGTAGGAGTTTTCCTTCCCTAATAAAATGCGAAAGTCTGATCATGTACTTAATGTGTCTTCCAAGAATCCCGACTACAATACCGGTTGAAAGAGAGAAGGATTAATATCATTTAAGGGAAAGAAGTGGAAAATCTTTAAGGTCATTTTTTTTTCCTGACAAAGAAACTTAAAAAGCATGACAGACAGGATCTTCAAAGGTTTTTAAGGTTCTGTCATCAGCTCCCAGTCAATAGGAGTTAGATACCCAAATTAAGAGTTTGGTTCAAGTCTTCAAAGGTATTTGGGTGCTTAACCTCCTCTTACCTTTCAGATCACTTCTAAGGATAAAATAGCAGTTCACCTGAAAAATTTTGGTGCAGTACTTTCATGTCCAGCACCTGAATTTTGTGGCACGCACTGATAAATGATAATGGTACTTCTGCAGTTTTGTAAGAAGATGTGTAGAGTTGATCCTGTTGACCAGATTGTTTTCCTTTGTAAAGCAAAATTTTGGCTTTAAATTTCAATACAGAAAAAAAACTCCAAAACACCAGAAGTAAACTTTAAAAGGTGAACTGATGAAATAGCATTAATGTTTGTGGAGGCTGAATATGGCAGTGAATTTGCAAAACTCCTGAGTCCGTATTCCATAAGTATGCAGAAGAAAGTGATTTCTTTGTAGCAGGTCATACCTGCACTGTCCTAGGCTTTGACTTTCCCAGTCCCTTCTTGCATATCTGCCTGTACAGGATAAGGCTTCTGCCAGATAACTGAAGTTACTATCAATGTAAAAAATTAAATACCATGTATAAATGTATTCAAAATATGTTGCCTAGCATAGATCTTCCATGCACTATTAATCTCCCTCAAAGTTTGCCAAGCCTCTATCTAAAGGGAGATTCCACTGGGAGCTATGTGGTGCAGTCAGGACTACCCCTGCCTTTATATTACTTTTTTAAGTATTTGTAAAAATCTTCTATGGTTCAAATGTACTTGAAGTATTCTGTCTGATAGCAGTGCCTCGGGCATACACAATGGAAGTGGCAGTGTCCTCTGTTAACATGGAATTGCTGTTTGTTTACAGTCTTGAGTCACTGAATCCTTCCTGTCAAGCAGAAAGTGCTCATTATAATGCAGCCACTTAACGTCTCCACCGCCTGCTCTTGCATGACATCAAAACATAAGCCGGAATATTATTGTCATATGCCTTAGAGTTCGTGAATGGGCCGCGGATCCCAAAGCCTCAGGCACTGAGTGGCATGTTTGGTCTTTTGGAGGAGCAATTCTGCCTCTAGTCCAGCATTTGCATCTCTAAGACAGTTGTCACAGCCGCTCCCCGTAATGTTGACTGTCATGTTTTTTAGTGCAAATGCACCTCATCTGAATAGCTAGGCAGTGGTTACTCTCCACATTTTATGGATTTTCATTTTGTTCTTTTATCAATCTAGAGGCTGTGCTGAGAGCCAGTTGCTTTGAGACTGGGAAGTGAATGGGGCAAAGCAGACACATTTGCTTTCCTGCCTTTATGTCCGACTTGGGGCCCTTCACCACTCGACAGAAAGAGCAGCCTTCTGTCAGCCAGCTCCCAGCACCAGGACTGGCCACAGGATTCTTGCTCCTGCCACTGTGGAGGGGCAGCTGCTGAGAAGGAGGAAATGAGTCTCAGCAGGCACAAATCTATTGCCTGTGTTTTTATTCTTTCCATTTCTTCCAAACGGAAAACAATCTGAGCAGTTTCTGAGGACAAGGGATATAAATCTGCCTGCTGCTATTTATAACGTGCTCGTCACTACAGTGTCTAAATGCTTAAAGTATACATTCACTGCCTAACCTGAGGTGGTCTTCCAGCCGCTTGGGTTGTCAGGAGCAGGCATGTCTCAGACCAGCAGCAGAGAGAAGCCGCAGGAGACATCCAGGTCTCATTCGTACCCCTGCTCATGGCTCCACAGGTTGGCTGTCAGGCACCAGGCCGTTGGGATGTTATGCAGTGGGAGGGTGGTAATGTGGACCTCCCTGCTTGACGTGGTGCTGAATGGTGACCCGGAGGAATGACTTGTATCAATATAATAAGCATCTGGTTTACTACCCAGTAATATTGAGAGGGAACACTTAATGCCCTGAGCCTCACAGGCAGCACTGTGTACTCTTCTTCTTTGAGTGGGTGGACAGCAGTGGATAAACTGTGTGGGTGTCTTTTGAACCAGGCCATAAAAAAGGCTCTGTCTGTTCTGGATGGATACTTTAACAAGCAAATATATTCCCTTTTGTTTGTAATAAGATACCCCTTTTCTGTCTGATCTCTTTCAAACGTGTTCCACTTTCACCCCATGTACCTATGTATTATTCTTTATTCCCATACTCTACATGGACATTCAAATAATTCTTAAACCACCGATTCATTGAAATACTTTTTAAACTGTTGTTAGTCATTTTTGTATTGACTGAATTTTTCATTGGTAATATTGTTGGCAGCAGTCCATGTCTGCTTGGCTGGAGGCCAGTTTAAGCTCAGCAGGATGAGCCCTATTGTTCAGCAGACTTGGATTTTGTTAAAGTCTCTAACAGAAATATGTGTCAGGAGATTTGCAGCTATAAATTGGATCATGTTGGTGAGGTTGGGAACTCGCTCAATACGAAATTGAACATTTCGCCATGCCTGTTGCTAAATATGTTTATGCATGTTTCCTCCATGGGTTTCCGAAAAAAAAAAAGAGGAAAAAAAAAGAAGAAAAAAAGCTGGACCTGTTGAGCTCTGTCTCTGCCTTACATAGCTGGTGTTTTCTTTGATGTTGAGTGGTTGAAAAATGCAGCAAGGCTTGGTTTTGTGCATTGCAATGTTAAAAGCAAGTCTGTTTCCCCTTTTTTCTCTGTGTGTTGCAGGCAGTCAGATGCCACCACAGCCTCCTGGCAGCCAGTCAGAATCCAGCTCGCACCCTGCCTTGAGCCAGTCACCAATGCCACAGGACCGAGGTTTGTTAGGTGTGGGGGCTTTTTTAGTTGGTGCCAAATGCAGCCTTCATTTAAGTCACACATTAGCAATGTGAGATTTCCTGGTATTTCTTTTCTTTTCCCAGGGAAAATAATGACAGTCCTCGTTGTAAAAGGCTCAGGGGGTTTCCTTCTCTGGGGAAAGAGCAATTGAATAGCAGGTTTTACCAAAATGTAATTGGAAACAAGGCTTTCTTAAAATACAGTGAATTCCCAGAGTACAAAGGCAGTTTGCTGTAAATACTTGTGTCGTGTCTTAGAGAATTCAACATTTGGTTGTCTATCTTAGAATTAAGGTATACAGAAATCGTGTTAGCTATGAGCACTGCAGTTTTGTTACTGTACTCAAAATTCTCATCTCTAATATCTTTACATGGGCACAATAGCTAGTCCTCTAGCCAGTTCTAGGATAAAAATATCTTTAAGTATAAAGGGAAATCAACTATTTAGGTCAAATGGTTCAAAGATTTGGAAATCTTGCAAGGGAAAACCTTGCAGGCAACAGTACTGTTCTAAAAAGGGTGTTTCCTAGCAAGTGCTTACAAAAATAAACAGAGCTGCTTTTTCTTTCTTAATGTTACTATTTATAAACTGTAAGCTCTTCTTCTTTTGCCTCCTCCCTCCCTAGCTTAGGGAAGATAGTTGTCATAGCTTTGTTGTGTGACCATACATACGATCAACTGCTGTAAACTGGGAGTTCTGTCCATGCAGTGGTTAACATGTGCCAGTGACAAGCTTGCAAAACAGACACATGATAACTGTGATAAACATGGAGTTATTTATGAAATGCCCCTCCTAAAATGTCTTGCTACCAGAAATACTCCAAGTAGCACCATATGGGGATACCATAAATACTGGAAGTTTTCTCACAGTGAAACAAGTTGAACTCACAGATTGACAAATTTCTGGGATAGCATCCAGGAGGAACTAAGAGGACTCACGAAGAAATGAGTCTTAATTTTTGCTGGTTTTCTGTGTTGGATGTCCCCTCCTCCAGGAATGCTGATTAATGAGAACATGAAACACAGAATTCCACACTCAATTTATTTGTTTTATTTCCTTTTCAATCATTCTTTGTACACAGTTAGTTGTTGGTGCAGGAACCTATTTTCCCCTCAGAAAATTTTTAGAGTAACATACATCTTTAGTGAAATCAAAATTGCCTCAGCACTTGATACAAATATATAATGCTTTGTGGGATAGAATGTCACAAGGCAGTGGGAATGGATCAGATTTGAGTCTTTGAACACCCAAGCATCTCAGAAAGAAGTGTACGTTTTCTGGCACAATTGGGGCTTCCTGGCACAAAATGTTACATTGCCCTGTAATAATTATTTCTGCAGTGTGTGTTCCTCACCTGGCTTTGGGGGACAAGTTAGGCAGGTTTGACAGAGCTGAAAGGGTTGAACCTCTCCATTGCTGCTGTAGAACAAAACTGGGGGTCACTGTGTGGTCAGGAGAGGAAGAGGGGTATTCAAAAGTAGAACAGAATAAGACAGCTGCCATAATTGGGAAGTAAAATTTACAGATTTAGTGTGGTTCTTCCTCTGTGCAGGGGGGTGTGTGTGAGAATTGTGGGTATGTTCTTAGAGAAAACGTGTTTGGGAATGTTGCAGTTTTTGCACTCTTCATATGCAAAATCTAGTGTAATATGCATGATCCATGTGACCCAGCTTGTACTGGAAGCCTATTTGTTTCATGCAGCAGATATGAAATATGTAACTAGCTAGGTCATATTGATTTTGCAGAACATGTTCCCCAAAGCTTCTCTAAAGTCTGTGCTATGCTTGCATAAACATGCATGCGTTCCCTTTTGTGCCCTGTCATTGATTAGAGGCTCCTTTGAAATGGAAAACTTCACCTTTTAAAAAGGCTGCTACATTAGTTGATTCCTTTGCTTGCTTGAACTGCTTTCCACTGAACTTGAAGAAAGGAAGAAGGGGGAATGATGGGGACTCAAAGGGAAGGTGCTTGTCACTTATTGATAAAAACCTGAGCAGAAAATGTTGCTGCTAAGGACACCTGATCCATAGGCATCTGTTACAGTAATTTAAACTCTTGGCTTACTGATACACTGTCTCCCCAAAAAGAAAAGGGAAAAAAAAAAAAAAAAAAAAAGGAAAAGAAAATTAAAACAAAAAAAAAGAGACCCTTCTTAGGATAAGGTAATGTTGTTTCGTTTAGCACTTTGTATAACAGTTCTTTCCTTGTTTAGAGAGAGAATTGAATGAACAAAAGACTACTTATGATTTCTGAAGCAGAATCCTCTGCTCTCCATATTGAAAAAAGTATTTATTTACCAGATATTGTGAAGCTTAATTGACAGGTGGAGTGTGAGCTGTAGCACTTTTGGATGCTAAACCACTACCTTGAACCATTAAGTTTACATGTATTTATTTTATTATGAGAGTGTTTGATTATATTTTACCATATTTTCCATGGTTACTCAGTACCCAGCTGGGATTTTCATGTTTGCCTGCTGAAGACTATACATCCCCCTGTCACACAGTGCAGCATGAAGCAAAAAGCCTGTTTGTACACGTACATTCTGCGTATGGGAGGAGGGGAGTGGTAACGTGTGTATATACAGTAATGGGAATTTCTTGGGGGACTGGATCTTTTGTGATCTGCAGCTTGCTTCTTATACAGCTTATTTCATATTTTCTGTAATGAGCATAAAAATGCTTACTTTTAAAAAAGAATTTGAAAATGTTTCATGTCCTGCTCAACCTGTAGGACATTTGGACCTGAGTCAGCATAGGTGGAGCATGCTATTCTAGCCATGTCTGTTCTCATCCCAGAATCGGTAACTGGCCACTGTTGTTTGAAGCCCAGTCAATGAAACTTCTTCAGTTCTACCAACACACACTGCCTACCTTGGCAATAAGAAATCTCATTTACTTTTATGTGCATAACCTATGTGTCAGCTTCTGTGAGCGGGTTACTTGAAGTATGCGCCTTAATGGACTGTTGGTGCCAGAATGCTTAAGGAGATGGCTAGGCTGTGCAGGGCTGGGGTCAGAAGCCTCCTGGAGAAGCAGGAGTGGCCATGGCTGCTCACCTGCATGTGTTTTCAACTGCTGGTGAATCCCAGCAATTACCGTTACTTGGAGATACCACATGAAAATGTAATCACAGCCAGTGAAGCTCATCGCTGAAACCCGCTATGCTCTGAAGGGGGAAAGGGTTGCATGTTTTGCAGTTTCTTTCTGATACAGCTACTCTAGACTTTTCTTTACTATGATCAGAAGTACGGGGTTCATTTTTTGTGTTTATTGAAGTCAAGGCTCTTTATAAACTTCAGTTACATCAGCCCCCAGGGGTCGGGCAGTGGTGATGCCACAGCTGTTAATAACCATCTGGCAAATAACTGAGGTAGAGTCACTTGACTATATTCAGCTGTATATACTTACTTCATCTGTTTGGGTTTTGAAGCCGCACTTTGAGGATGTGCTTAGTAGCCAGAACTGCTCAGTGGATTAGAAGTTACTTGTATTCATCAAACAGAAACCCAGCATATCCAAATTGACCCCTGAATGAGTTTCCTGAAACTGCAGCATGAAAAAGAATCCTTCCATCCTGGCCATTAGCTTATACTCCCACTCTTTTGGAACCTAACAGAGATGTCTGTCTGCATATCTGGATAGTCACCTATGCAGGTACTAGTAGGAGAATGTGTGTCACAATAATGTTGAAACAGGCATTTTTACCCCCACTGAGATGAATGGTTCCTTACCTAATTTTGAAAAAAAATGTAGAAAACTTAACTACTTCTAAGTAGTGCTTTTCATGCTTATGCAGTTGGATATGTACATGGCAGGTTTCAGTCTTATATTAAAATAGTGAATCGGGAGCTCCTGAAAACCATTGAATTTAATGGAAACAGTTAATGACTTTAGGTTATTACTCTAGCAAGCACTCTCATAATGGGGATACTTAAAGAAGCCTTATTTATTAGTGCAAATGTATATGGGTCAGAATTAATTTTTTAAAAATCTTTAATTGTTTTCCCCTTACAATTTTCACAGCGGTACGTAGTTAAATATTCATGATAATGCTGATGATATGCTAAAGGTCTGAAATAGATCTGGAGTCTCAAAATCAACACAGGTTATTTAACCCTTTTCATCTAATGCACCACTGGGGACTTGCTCAGTGAAATCTCAGAGCACTGGAATAATTAGAAGATAGTAATGAGGATTTAATTAGTCCTTGAGATATGCTGAAATAGGACCACTGAGAACTTTTCTGTTAGGACATGGGCTGCAAGCAGAATTGATGCCATTGCAGCTGCTATGATGTGCTGGAAAATTTATTCCATTGCTGGAGGCAGTTTTCATGGCAGCATTCTGTGCCTGTCAGATCTATGTGGAAAGTGCCCCGAGTAAGCACCTCCAAAATAGTTGAATAGTAGCCTTCCTCTTCTCCATCACTTCCTCCGAGTACCTTTTCTGTTTTCTTTTTTTATGTTATTCTTTGTGTTCTAGCTTTATTTCTTTTATAGTTGACATGATCCAGCTTTTGACGATTGTTGTACACTTGTATGCTCTATTAAAAACATAGACAGGGAGTTAGAAACTGCAGGCTTGTAGGAGTACAAACATTAAACTAAGCAAAATTTGGATCTTTTTGGTGCAACTGCTTGTAAGGTTTATCCTCAGATCTAGTTCTTATTTAGTAATATATCTTCACAGAAGTGATATTTATCAGTTGCTGCAATGTGATAAATTTAAATAGCTTTTTTGGCATCCAAGATGTTATCCAGCAAGAGGTAGTAACAGATGGGATGTGAGCAGGCATTTTGATGTTCTCTTTGTGCTTCCCCATAAACACTGAGTAGCAACTGAATTCCTGTAACTGCAATTTCCTAATTTACCCATTAGATTTCATATTGGTATTTTTCTCCCCTTTAACTTTTCTGGGCATGCTTATTTACACGCAGTCATCACATAAATCCCACTGTCATGTATTTTATTCTAACAAAATATAAATGTTTTTGCTTGCATGGAAGACACAGAATACCAATCGGGTGTTTTGCACCTACAATTCCGGATGAGATTTATGTCTTAATACTGACATATGATGGCAGAGATTCTTTTCCCTGAAATCTATTTTCTTCATAAGAAACCAGAAGGAAGAAAATAGATCAAAGAATTCTTATTGCAACAAAAAAGATACTGTAGTTTGCTTTTAGATCTTAAAAAGTCTTTTTTCCCTGAGAATACGTTTTTTGCTCTCATTTGGGGGTTTGGGATCTATTCAGAGCACTGAGGAGCTAGAGAATAAAACGATTCTTGTCATTAAAATTCTTCTTCTTGCCATGTTAACGATGACACCACTTAAGGTTAAATCAGACTTGGTAATAAGTTTACTTGATGTAGACTGAAGTGTTCAGACTCTTGAAGAAAGATGGCTGAGACATGCACTGAGTGCAAAGCCACAGGTATGTTTGAGTGCCTCTTCTGCACGTAGCATTCTCCAAGTGGGTCCGCGCGGAGGAGCTGAGCTCCAGGTGGTGCACAGGAACAATGTGTCAGGCCAGGAGGAAATCGTCATGCCCAGAAAACTGGGGTTAGAGGAACTGGGCCTTCAACAGCTAGAAAAGTGTATCATGTCAGGAGGAAAAGCAGGTTTTAGTTGGAACTGTCACACTAGCTCAGTAAAACATATCTTTTTCGTCACAAAGACATAACAAAATAGGACATGATAAATAGGACATGATGCATAAGAACATGCAGAGCTGCTCTGTATGTGAAAGCAGAGACATGCAGTAGAATTGTGCACTGAACTTCTTTGGTGACTCAAAAAGTTACTTTCTCAGTTTAGTGAGCACTAAATTTATCAAGTCTCTAGAAAGGATCAGGCCATCATTGCTTTTTACCACTTTGGTTTTGCTTGTAGAAGTGGAAGTGCACTGAAATGTAGTGTTGGTGTGATAAACAGGTTTTTTAAATGTTTACACACTCTACATTCTTCTTTGCTATAGTGCTTCCTTGCCCTGTACTATTCTTTGCTATTTCAACTGCAGTGGCACCCAAGACCGCCATCTTTCTACCTGTTTTTATTGTACTACATTATGTAGCAATGCACAGCAAAAAAGTTTGCAGTGTGTCTACTTTGGCTAGCAGTCAAAATGTTGGGGATAAATGGTTACTGGTTTTCACTTTGAGCTGTGGGAGTGAATAGTTTCGTGTCTGTCTCAAGCATTACAGGAAGACCTGCTTTTATTGCCCAGAAGTATTAGTAATGATGTTACTCTGCCAAACCAGGTTAATTCTTAAAGCGGTCAGTTGCCATTTCAGGGTGCTGGTTTCAGACTGTATTTAGATTTCAATCATATATCAGCCAGTCTCAGTGTTGGGTTGATCTGATTAGTTGTGGCCTACACTAAATATGCAGCAGTATTGAATATCTGCAAGAAGGAGGAAAGGGTATGATTTACATATGATAAGCCATGCTGGGAGAGAGCAAAACTGCAGAAGTAGGATTTGAAGTAAATAATAATATCTGGACAATCAAACCCAGAGTCAGGTCACCCAAGCAAATTTTGTGTACTAGCAGCTGGTCATTGCTTTCCTCTTCCTGATGTTAAATCTTGTTATACTTGGGGATGAATCTTTATTTCATTTTTTAAACTAAATTGGGGATTCTGGTTTTGAAATCAGGGAGGAGAATTGAGTTATTGTGAGAGAGTTTATATAGTTGCCAGCAGAGAGACTTCTCAATAGAAAAGTTTCCACTGACTTCATTAGGCAGCCATCAGATTCCCTGCCTCTGGGCTCAGGGAGCAAGAAAAGCCACAAGAAGTCACTGATAAAGAGCTTGAAAGTGACAGTTGATGTTGTTGTTACCAGGCTCAATGTAAAGTTACTGGATACAATCCCCACCCTTGGGACAGCTTCCCATCATGGTCTGTAAACTGGGAGCCATCAGTAGTCTGCCTGTTCAGCAGCACCATCATTTCCAGGATACTCTGCTCCCTTAGCACCTAAGTTAGCCTTTGTGAGAAGCTTCTCTAAAAATACAGAACTTCTAATATTATACCCTTTATGTCATTTGTAGTTAATATATAAGGCAGTGAACTGAAACCTATATAATGTATGTATTAATAGATAACACTGGATAGTTCCTTCTATCCCAGAGAATCCCAAAAGGCTGCAGAATAATCGCTCATCAGGGAACAGCTGCAAATCCAGGAAGGAAAAAATCAGTCAAATCATAAATGACGGTAAAATACGACTGAAAAAATATTGTTATTTATTCTATATGTGTGCAAGACAGGAAAGACACATTGTGTGTATTTTAGTCTTGTCCACAAAATCTGTATATATCTCATGGTATTCAATATATTTACTTCATGAAAAGGAAGATCTGAGTTGATCCATGGAACCTTTGAACAGGAGTCTCCAGGGAGGGTAAATTTTTCAAACCTGAAATTTAGACCATTAAGCCTGCAGGCCTTTCACATTACACATTGAAAAATGCTGTTCCTTCTTTGCTCTCCTCTGTGATTTTCCTAAATATGCATGTTATTAGGGAAACTTAGACAAATGTTGACTGTATAAAGCAGACGGACTCCTCAGTTGTTTAATGTTGCTGTTCAGATTCATTCCAGCAGCTCAAGATACCTACTGAAATTGAGGATTTGCTTTGGGGGCAGTCAGGAGGGTAGGGTGAGGAGCTTTTGTGCTTGCAAGTCACCATTACCCAGATTTTCCAAGCACGATAGTCAAAGCATCTTTTGTAAGTTATGTTACAGTAACGAATTGTATATAAGATGGTGGATGAGCAATGTTTTTTTGTTCTGTCTGTACACCTCCACAAATGCCTTTCTTTCTTTGCCCTCAGTGTAGCACTTAAAATTTACATCAGAAAGCATTATGCAAGGTTTACATTAGGAAAGGTTGGATATTTCTTCCCCAGCTACCATCTGGGTAATCTGTCTGATCCTTCCCCAGATTCTAATTTATCAATGATAGATTATATGAATTTCAAGGCTAGGCAGTAGCAGAGGGAGTTTTAGGGGTGGGAAGAATTTAAACATTATTGCATGCTATACATAGACCGGGTTTTGTAATATCAGAGAGAGAAGCAGAGGAGATTCAGCCAGTTAACCTAATAGCACAGCTGGTAAAACACTAGGGGGTCTGGGTTAAAACCTTAGCTAGGTCATTTGTTTCCATCTTCCCCAAAGCTATTCACATTGTGAAGAGAAGCAGTCAGACAAATAAACAGTGAGGAGACTGTAAGATATATATTAAAGCATAGTAAAAAAATACTTTTAAAGAAAAAATAAAACAATTTCAGCACTTTTTCTTAAAGCAGAACATTGATCCTTTTGTGGAAAGGCGAAATACTGTAGTGATCTTTGCAGAAAGCCTCAGTTTTGCTGTGGTGGTGTTTTCCGTAACTGCTGTTACACATAAGCAAAGAAACATCCTTTGTTGAATGGGTGTGAAGAAATATGGTGGCTGTTCTGCAGATGCCGACATGAAAATAAATCATCCAGGTACAAAAGGGAAACTGTGTCACGGGTACTCTGGCCCAGAGAACTTCAGATGTTTTTAGTAGCACCCTGATGGAGTTGGAGAAGATGACAGGGTTTTATGTGGGCTGAAAAAAGAGCCCACATAAGAAGTTAGATTTTTTCATGGTTAATGGGGAAACAATAGAGAACTTTCTCCTAAAAACTTTTTGGGGCTTTTTAAATAAAATAGATTGTGATTGGAGAAAGAAATGAGGATTTTAAAATTTTTCTGTTAGGTTTTGTAAGAATAAAAAACATTATCAAGGTTATTATCCCTCCTGTTAGAGGCAAAAGAATAAGCCTCTTAATTTTTCCTGTGTGAGTGGTCTTGCTACATTTGTTTATGCTCCTGTCCTTCAGTTGTCCAAGTTGCTTGTCAGCAGAAGTGTTCGCTTGGTGCCAGGTACATTAGCAATATCGTTGTGTTTTCGATACCTAAGTACTGCCCTTGTCATCCAACAGGTTCATGCCAGAGCCATCCGAAGACACTCTATTGGTGCAGTGCTGTAGCTTAGCCGTGCTAAATATGGATCAGATCTTGTTTGCCATCTGTTTATAAAGGTGTTTTATTTATTATTTCTTTTACCTGCCTGTTAATTGCACAGGAATGTTGAGAATTAGTATTTGTATCATCTAAATGAGGTTGACACTGCAAGCTGGTCTACGCATGCTCACCAACCCTGTAGAGTATATTACCAAGTTGAATGTTCCATATATGACAAACATAGTTTCATATGTGCTGTCACTAGTCCAGATGGGCATGTTTTAGTAAAGCTGTCTTCTGGAAAGTGAGAGTAGGAGCTGAGGTATCTTGAACGTAAAGAAATCTTGTGCCTGCTTGCTCTAGAGGCCAGTTTTCATATACCACCCATATGGTTTCACTTGGGTTGTATTCTGGTACTTCAGTCCAACCTTCCCCAGTTTCTTCACTGCTGTTACTTGTTTAGACTTGTATAAAATTTTTGTCTGGTTATATTTTTTCCAGTACCTAAATCTCTCACTGTGTCCTTCTTAATGTAGGTTTTTGGGTAGTACCTTACAGGAGTACCATGCCATTCTCTGCCAGTGACTGTAAGTAGCTTATGGCCTCATAATGCTGGCCTCTCAAAGTAATGGCACAACAGTATTTTCTTAGCTCCTGCATTCCATAAGCTACTCATTCCCAGGTTTGATGACACCATTTGAAGATGTTAGTTCTAGTACTATGAGCAGTTTCTGCAGACAATGTGGTCCTGATATCTCAGGGTCCTGGTACCCTGGTACCAGGGTCCTGGTATCTCAGGCTTATGCAAAAGTAACCAACTAGTTTGATGACCAGAACACTTCATTAATGTGTGAATCTTATTCTGTTGGATGTTTCCTTGCACTGTGCTGAGGTGCTGACTGTGGACATGTTCAGCTGGGTAAAAACCCACACATAGTTCACCAGTCCAAACACTTCCTGAGCTGTCCTTGACATTTGAGATGGGTGGGATAGTGAGAATTTCAGTCTAACTGTGATCTTCCTGAGCATCCTGCCATGCTAACAGGTTGCCAAATTTTATATTTTATATTCACTGCACAGAATGGTGGTTTTGTATGTTTAGCTGTCACTTCTTGTCTCAGTGTTGTTTACCCTTAGACCAGCTCCGTGGAGTCACCACTTTAGATCTATCTCAATTCTGTTGTATTCTCTGGTGAAAATCCTGAGATAGTGAATACAACCCAAATGGCTGTCTGCAGAAGGAAAGTCTGCCGAAAGCTGTCATGGGTGTGCAAACATTTGCTCTTTTTTCCCAAGAGTACTGACCCAGTGCCTTGCTAACGTACCAAACAGTGGAAATTTGTATGATTCTCCACACACACGTTTTTCCTTTGTAGGTAGTGGAAAATACCTTTTCTCACATATTTATCTTTTTAACTGAATTGTAAGTAGAGAATTTTACATTCTTTAATTATTTGATGATTAGTGAATGCATCCAATCTTTTTCTGCTCTTTTTATTCCATGATTTTCGGAGTAATAAACCCATCTAGCCCCTTCTTTAGCCTCTGCCCTTGAACAAGAAGAACTTCCTTATATACTCAGAATATACTCAGAAGAGTTCCTCAGTTGTTTTGGTCCCAAGCTCTGTCAGTAAGTATGCCTCTCTAGAAAGAGCGATAGCCTGATGTATTTTTTCTTATGTAAGTTCTTTTTTACAAAGTACCTTTGCAAGTTTTATCATTCCTCATTTTTTATTTATCAAATGTGTAATTTAATAATGATCTCCTATCACTGTAAACTCCAAAGTTTTCCTGAGCTTAAAATGAGTAAGTGTTCCATGTGTTTTCAGGTTTAATTCATTCATGAAAATCAATGCAGTACTCCTGGCTAAATCAAAAGACCTCTCACTGACCATGGGTTAAGAGGGTGCCAGTAGGCAGTTGCTGTCCGTCAGCTGATGTGCAATAACTTGTTACTTTGCAGTAATTTCCTTTGTGTTTGAGTTCTTGATTTCCTGGAAGGGTTTTGGGTTGGGTTTTTTTTTTTCATTCAAGCTAAGACTTTAAAATAGCAGAAGAATCCATCTGAGATTTTACAGCAACACCCAGCACATTCAGTGGGTGTCTTTCATAGTTAGTGCCAAGGAGATACAGCATTCAAGAAACAATTGATTTTGTATTGGGCAGTGTGCAAATGTAATTAAGACAACCTTAGTGCATAATTTCATGAAGCTTTAGTAATTTACTGTTGTTAGTCTGGTTTGTGTGCATATGCACATATGCATAAGGGGAAAAAGATGATTTTAAATGTTTTTACAAAGGCATCATAAATGGTATTACCTATATGATGTACATTACCAGATGTTAGTACCGTGCCAGACAACAGAAGCTTCGTATTTGTCTTTTCCTTTATCAAAGGAGCAGAAACTTCTATCATAAGCATTACCCATTTTATTTTTTTTTCTCTATATTTTGCTGAAAAGGAAGAAGAATAATATGCTGCTGCCTGACCAGTTTTAAACCTTGTATGGATTTTTATTTTAGTTACGATGTGCGAATTGTTAATAATATGCTACCGTTTCATTTAGAACTAAAAAAATTCAAAGATGGTGCTACAACGTTAAATTGGGTTGTAATAAAAACAACCATTCTTTAGGAACATAAATGTAGCATAAAAAGTAAGTAGAAAGGAAGAGAGTATTTCTGGCAGACTCACTTTATTCAGCTGCTCCTGAAATAGCTTAGTTTGCCAAAATCCACTCAAGTGTTTTTTCAGTAAGTAATCCCTTGTTGTGATGGAAAGTAAAGCATCATCTGTACCTCTTTTATCACTAATGCTAAAGCAAAGGAGTAGATTTGTTCACTGATGAGCATGTTGTTATTGCAATTTTTAATGTTTTAACTCACAGCGTGCTCTTAGCAGTTTATTTAAAAGACAAAACCACCACCTTGTCACAGAGGTTGACGTGTCAGATGCACTCTGTTGAATCACTCCATTGCTTTTACTGCAGGGCAGCCCTAATGTAATACTACTTCCCTTCTTTACAAAAGCAAACTTTATCTTAGATCTAATTTTCTGGAAAGAAAATTTATTTGGTTTTGTATCAGTTATAAATGAAGTTGAACGCTAGGGAAAATACGTGTAAATAAGGAAAAATGAATGTATGCCAGCTGCTCTCTTTCATTTCTAATATGATTTCTAGAATTGATGTTGTTTTCTGTTTATGATGCAAGAATGTTAACGTCTTGACCAGGAACCCTTTTTCTAAGACATCTGAGCGTTCTGCAAATATTTGAAACACTTCAAACTCATGCACTGATCTCTGAACATGCACTGGGCTCTCTCAGAGCTAGGAGGGGGATAGACTCCTCTGTTGTAACAGAATCAAGATCACAGTAGGGTCCTGATCTTACCTTCTCCTCCACGTAGCATCTGTAGCTGAAATGACTGCTCTCTGAGAGCTGTCTCACACCTTCTGGGATGATGAAACTTACGCCTCAAGTCAAAAGCTGTTAAGGAGTCTGTTCCTTTCTTGCTGTGTTAATCAACATCTCCCCAAACTAAGACCAGAATGTGAGTTTGAGTAGTATCACAAGTTACCTCTGCTGGTGAATTACTGGTGTCCCCACAACATAGGTTTGGCTGATGCCTTTGAGCACTCCCTGAGCTATAGCTCACATGGGTAAGGCAGCACAAGGGACTGTGCACAGAAGTCATGCAGATAGGACTACCAGGATTGAGTGGGAAGGTCTAGCTGGATGGACATGAATGTGCTACCTTTCTCTCCAAGCCCAGGAATGGTCCTGGCGTGTTTTATTTATGACTGTGCACATAGCCACACAGTCCATTCCACAGCATTAGAAAGGATTAGAAGTTTCCTGAAGAAGAGGTCATTTGAGCGGAAACGTTTATTTCACCTGTTACTCCAGTCCCTTCGGGAGCCCTTCTGACAGCAGCAGAGCTGGGTAAAACTGGTGTTCTCCTTGTTCTTCGTTAGATGTTAGTCCATGTTCTCCATTACATTCAACAACCAGCAGTCTCTCTTCATCACTACTAGAAATCACTGTACAAACGATAGCTTTTCAATGCGTTGTCCATTCTTGTGGTGTTAAGAAAAGTACTGCCTGTGGTAATAACTGGGCTGAATAACCTTTAGCACTATCACAGTGTTTGGAAAGTTTTCTTGCATAGGTTATAAGGCCCACGGTGAACAGAAAACCCTCACTTCTGTACTAGATACTATCTTTATAATAAAAAACTTGGTGTGACCAGTACAGAATTTTTCATTTAAATGGATCCCACGAGTGTGACACATATGGTGTGCGTGTGTCAGGGATGCGAACATTTATTTTATACAGATGCACAATTGTATTAGGCTCCTAAATTAGTTACAGCACTATCGGCAAAAGACACCAGCTTTGCAATAAGGTTTGTGTGCATAATGGAACCATTTTAGAAATCGAGGGGTCTGTTTCAAAATAAAGCTAAGTGAAGAAAGTCATACAAGCTTCCTTTGTGCAAGTGTGGAGTTTTGCAATCAGGACAGGCCAGTTTCCAAGCCACCATTTCACCCTCAGCTCTTTGCCATGGTGCATGCCAATGTGTGTGGCCCAGCTTCCTCCAGAGCCAGTGCCAGGCTCTGACTTTGCAGTTCAGGTGTGACCAAATCCCTTGTCTTGGGGCTTGCACAAAGAACAGGAAAACTGTCTATATATACTGTCGAACATTGCGGTTGGTAGTTTTAGCATGTTATGGTTGAGCTGATGATGGCACGAAAGAACTGGGCACAAGGGGGTGCAAGATCATCTCAGCTCCTGGTTTTTCTCCTTACAACCTGCGGCATTGAGCTGCTTGTCTCTCTGACAGGGGTTAGTGGATGGGTAAATATGCTGTATAGCAAGGGCTTGTGGAGGGCTCAAAAGCTCCTTACAGGTGTTTGGACTTAAAGCCTGATCTCTGGTGAAGTACACACCACCTTTCATTTCTACATCATGGAACCTGTTTGTCACCAGTGAAAAAACAGGGAGGCTGACCCACAGAAAGGTTGGGAGGTCATTCACCCAGTGTCACCTACTGTGTCAGTGACAGCAGCGCTAGGACGAGAAATTTACTCTTTTGAGTTCAGGGCGTGCTGGTTGGGGCTCTGGTTCCCACAGAGAGACCCCTGAGGGCAGCTGCCTGGTTGTGGGAGCTATAGCACCTCAGTGTTTTCAGTTGTGAATGTGATCACGTATCTTTGTGTGGCTCAGAAAAAATTACCACTCTCCATTAACCAGATCTGTGTGATGTGTGATGCTGACCTATAGGAGGACAGCCTGGCCCTTTGGGAGAGTCATTCTTCAGCCACCTCTCCTCCTCCTGTCACCCATTTGTGTCTGTCTTCACAACTTGTCTTTGCCTCTCTCTCCCCTTTTTGCTGTTTTTAATTCCCTTCAGCAGCTTCCAGTTCTCCACTCACTGTCAGGCGTTTTGCTGTTACCTTTCCTCTGTTCCCTCCCTCATCTAAAGAAAGTGTAACTAAGGCTGCCAGGCCAGGTGTCTTTTGCCTTCCAACTTCACACCTTCCCACACGCACACCACTAAAATTAATGGAAGGGAGTGGAAACAGGCACCTTTCATAAATAATGCTTCAGCTCTCTGCAGCCTCCAAGCACAGGTGCCTGATCTAGTTGCAGGATGGATCAAAGTGCAGCCTTGCTCATGCATATTCGCCCCTTGGCACCAGCACACCGTGTCTCCTGCCTCAGCTGGGCAGGGGTCAGCCGCTGGCAGCACAGTCAACACTAGCCTTCAATACGCTCACTTTTGGCCTCACAGAAATGTGAAGATGAAATCTAACATGCAAGCAGAACAGAAGAGAAAGCTTGTTTCCTCCAGAAACAAGGAAAAATAAAAAATCCTTGCTGTCCCCTCAGCACATCCTCTTCAACACTGAAAGCAGCACTAAAATCTTTCAAGGTAAAACGTGACAAAACCAGCATCCCTGCGTAGACATTAATTTCATGGGCAGCATTGAAGGATTTTTCCCAGTTCGTGAAAACTTATAAAACCCTGCCACAAAATGCATCTCTCATTTAATAGGCTTAGTACTCTTCCTTTCTGTGATCTTCCAGATTATATAGCATCTCACTAGGTCTTTTGCTGCAGGTTTTGAACCTTAAATTAAATTTGGATTCATCAATATATTTACAAAACGAGAAAAAGAGAGAATGCAATACAGGTGTGCTGGCAACAGACCAGAAGAAGGACCTAGAGCGCAATTATGTACCAAAACTACTGTTTTTTTCTGGCTGGTGCAACTAGTCTTCACGTAAAGCGAAATTGCAGCTCTGAAGGGTTTGTAAGCAATAGGAGTATTTACAGTGGATTTCTACACACTGGAGTTAATGCATTTGATTAGTAACATATAATTTTGGAAGGTAGGATACTCCCACCATAAGTCATCAGGCAAATTCTGTACTGCTTACTAGGTAATGTAAATCATTGTTGGTTTTTTTGTTTGTTTTTTTTTTTCCTAAAGATGTGTTTGATTTTAAAACTAGCAGCAATTTGTAACTAAGCAAAAGTTACAAGTAAAAGTTTCTGAACTTTGTATACAGGTTGGGTTGTTGAGACAGCTTTGCTGACTTGGAGGTGCATTTATTTCTGTTCATATGAACAACAGCAGTTTTCTGGACATTTTTAGTCTGAAAATACCTAAAGAGGGTTGGGGTTTTTTTTAGTGTCAAAGATTATTTAAATAAAGAACATTTACCTGAATATTAATTTTTGCTTTGGCACTTTTTTCCCTTCAGGTTTTATGGCAGGCATTCAGAGAAACCCCCAGATGTCACAATATGGACCTCAGCAAACTGGACCTTCTATGTCACCACACCCATCACCTGGAGGCCAAGTGCATCCTGGAATCAGTAGCTTTCAGCAGAGTAATTCAAGTGGTACTTATGGGCCTCAGATGAGCCAGTATGGACCACAAGGTAAAAGGCTTGCTGGTAATGCACGTGGTAGTTTATATGTACATATATATAAAAGTATATATATGTATCGTATTTGTAGGTAGGTATGTGATTTCTTAAAGACAAAATAAGAAAATAAGCAAACACAACAGTCTCCCTAAAACAAAACTGTCATCCAGAGGTGGAGCTGCACCTTGTGGAAGAAGCTGCTTCTGTTATTAGCCTCTTTCTCTGTATAAAAATAGTGACTTTAAATTGGGCAAAGAAATGATGAATCTGTTGTATTGCAAGGGCCATTTGTTTAAGAGACCGAGCATGTCATCTCTGCAATGAGGCCACATTTGACCAAGCATGGAATAAGGGTCACATCACTGATCCCAAAATAGGACTTCTTTTCTTAGATGAAATCCAGTGAAGGCCAATATGAAATTGTGTGGTGACTGTGAGGGTTGAAGACTTCTAACAAGCATAATGATACAGTGCGTACTGTGGAAATATAATATTGAGCTCTAATGCATACAGTTTGTGAATCTTAACTAACCCTACAGGCTGAGAGAGACAGTTCCTTTTATTTTGCTTGTTTGATGGAATTGTTGGAGGATTAAACCAAAAATAGAATACACGGTTTCTGCCCCTGGACAACCTTAAACTTGTCTACTGTTCTGCCTTCAATGGATAACCTTTATCAAATATGCATCTGTTTAGGGGTTTAATGAAGTTGAGGTCAAGCCATAGAGTATATAAGGGACAATATTTTCTTTAGAGGTACATGAGTAAGCTTTTCTTTGCAAGTAAAAAAAAATAGTAGCTAAATGCTAACTACTGTTGCTTTCTTACTTAAAATTCTCAAAAAAGGATTGGAGACAGAAGCTGGAGATTCTGTAAGGGCTTTATGGCTTGCACATGCTAGTAAGGATGATAACTTTAGTCTCCAGAGTTTGTAAGAACTAGTTCTGATGTTTGTTTGCAGGGACCTTTACTGCCCTGCACGATGTTCCTTTCTGTTTCATCTCTGAGTAGCGTTTGTTGTAGTGTTGTGAGCACAGGGCTACAAGCCAAGATTTCCCAGTTTCTAATTTTGGCTCTGCCTTTTATATCATCTTTCAACATAGGCAAGTAGATTCATTTCTCTGCTTTGCCTTCCTTGACTGTAAAGTGGGGCTAGTAATGCCTTACAGCCATGTGTGAAGATTAATTGCCTAACTCTAGTTGACTGGTGCTTTCGTTTTATTTGGAAGGCATTTTGTGGCCATAAAATGCTGTCCAAGTGCTTATTTTTATCTGCACAGCGAGCAGCTAGCTTAACTGGTAAAAATCCAGTGGATTTATGGTGTGCTATCCTGACTTCCAGCTCTACCACTGCTGCTGAGATTCTGAACCATGGGAATAGTGGGTGTCAAGTGTAGTAAAACATTAGCCATCCACACTGATTGAATGGAAAGGGGTTTGTACTAAATCAATGCATTTAAGTAACACGCTGAATACTACTTTCGTTTTTGCTTGAGTTCAGCAGTTCTTTTCCTCCCTCTGCAGATGAAAGTGCCTATGTAATGATTTTATGGGTCACGGTCAGGAAGAAACATCTATTAAAAAGTGAACTTGAGGGGCAAGAAGAAAATGAGCATCATTGTCATTAACAGATCGTTTCAGAAGGGTCTGGTGAATAGTGTGATGGATGAAAGGTGTGTTCTTCTGCCAGCTCTTGGAGAATACTGGTGATCCTGTGCACTGGTCATCATAAAATTAGGGCCTTGCAGACTTTCAACTCTACAGGTAGCAATTAGAGCAGAAGGATACTACGTTTTCACCAGGCTAATGTGACCAGTAATAAAATCTGGGGATGAAGATAGTGATATTTCGAAGTCATGTATTTACCTGGAATGTAATAATGTTACACTATTTACCTTTTATTACCAGAATAACAAATATATTAAAAATTACCTGGGTTGCAACCAAGTTCTTAAATTATTAAATTAAATAATTGTCAAGGATTTTGTTTTCCATGTTTTGTTCACATGGGCCTTCCTCCAGAATATTGTTAAGCACAGGCTGAGTTTGACAGGACTACTTGTATTTTTATGTACGTGTCAGAGTATTCTGTGACACTGAGCTTTCAGTTTGAATGCTAGATTTCACTATGTGCTGTCATGAAAACTGTTTCTCAAGGCTAGTGTCCTTTCTCTGCAGTGGAATTGTACACCATAATAGAGACTACAGCAGTAAGTTTGGGTTGGAGGAATTAGCCTCCCATTCACTAGAGCAGAATAATCCATTTCATGCGTATGGTTGATTTATTTGGTTTTCATGTGTTTACATGACACTTTGATCTATAGTAAGAATAGAATATATTTTCTCAGGAAGCAGTTCTGTACTGGGGACCTAGTCTGATCCTTTGAAACCATTCCCTACAAAAATAAAATATGGCTTTGGCTCCACACTTCTGTGTCTATGATACAGCATGCAGTTACAGAACATTAGTTTTAATTTTGTATTAAATCCAAGTATTTGCCTGTACCCAGATAAAAAAAGACAGAGAGAGAATGGAAGTTGTTACTGAAAGAAACACTCTCTTTGGTTTGTATTTGAACAACACCTAGCTTGGGGGCTAATGAAGCTCTGGTCTGTGACCCGGGCATCAAACTGCTGCCACAGCAAAATGTCCTTTAAATGCACTCTGGAGAGCAGTCAGATGCTATAGTCAGTTTGGTCTTTTAAGACTAGGGAAGAGAAAAACTTCCTGTGGATCAGTAAAACATGTCAGAAATGCATCCCATCTCCCTAACTTTTCCTACTTGATTCAGCAGAAAAACTGCTCTGTTTGGGTATAACAGAGAAGCCACAAGCTCAGAATTTCACACTAAGTTAACCCTCCTTTTGTTTGTGGTGAGGTAGCATGGTTTGTGCTTTGTAACTTTCAATGCTGGACTCATTTCACAAAAGCACTTTGCTACTTAGGTCCCACTGATTTTAATCCTAGATTTTAGTCAAAGTGGGGGCATCTTAAGGATGAGATGCCCTAAATATCTCAGCCCACACATGCAACAGCTTGTGGAGTTAAGGCTTAAATACCAACTGTATCTGCCAAAGTCTCCTAGGTGAAATAGTTTTGGTGGAATTCAGAACAATACATTTAAATGTTCTGTATGAGAAAAACTTGATGGTTAAGTGCACGTGTAAAAAATTCTTAAATGACTTTAAGATGCTATTTTTAATACTGTGAATTTGACCCATTCCCGTAGAGAGCAAAATTAACAGGTGGGTCTCAGGTTTCCTTCTTTTCAGCTTGCCTAGAAATGGCAACATATCAGAGCACTTTGTTCAGCAGACCTGGACAAAGTGGACCAGAGTTTCACCAGGAAGTATGAACATCTGTCTTTGGCAGGTTGTTATTAGGCTTTTTTATATTTTATCTTCATTACCCTTTTTTTTTTCCTTTCTTCACAGTTCCAGTTGCTGCTTTGTTTTTTTCTCATGCATTTGAGATGTCTCTCTGGGTACAGTTCTGCTCTGCCAAGGAGGAGTTGGAATCAAAAATCCCTCGGATATGGAGGGGAGGAGTTGTTCAGTAGTATTGTACAGCCACTGTTGCCAGGCTTGTACCCACTTGAAAAGTGTGGGCTTTTGGACTTGGCTGCCTGACACGTCCAGCTGATGTGGGCTGGCCTAGCATCTGCTGCATTCATTGTGTTTAATGCTGCATCCATCTGCTTTCTGTCAAAGCCACTGCCAACAAATTACTAATCTATTAGAGAAACATGGAAATAAGATTGCACTCCTCATTCCTGGCAATTCCTCTTGTATTTTGCTTGGCTTTTATTTTGCCCTTTTTTTTGGGTTTTGTGGGGGGGTTTTTTTGGGGGGTTTTTTGGGAGGGATCTGGGAAAGGTATAAGAATAGCTAGTACTTGAAGTGTTGAGGAAATGCTTAGGGAGAAAAGAAGCATGGATAAAACATTGAAACTTGTTTTCCTTACTGAAAAGATACCACTTCCCTGTGCTCTTGGATGTGTATCCCTGGAGATGAATGATTAGGAGCTATTTTAACTGAGCCACATATTTTTATGGAGAAGATTCCACTGTTTTTTCAGTGTTGTGCTGACACTGGAAAAGCCAAAGCATGAAAGAAGAGATTCTTTGTCCCAATTCAGAATAGCATCGAAACAGCAATAGTATTTAGCATTGGTGTTTGCTCCTCCAAGCATGCTGCTGAATCGTACTTTATAGATCCTAAATGACAAAACAAATTGGCTTTATGTAAATCAGACTGACAGTAGCTCCCAGTGGTTATGGATATCGTCTGCTAGTCTAGGGAAGGAATTCACTTCACTTTGGGAATCAGTGTTGCTAATAGCATGTACATAAAATGTATTAACTGGCTGTGTTGTAATCTTTGAGTGCATATATACACTATCTTGCTACATTACATTTTTCTTGCACAAAGCAACTGGAAAACCAGAGCAACACCCGAGTTGTGTGTTACACCTTTAACACTAAGCAGCGCAGTATGGAACTAGTCAACCCTTCAGTTTGTGGTCACATACACTGAATCAGAAGTGTAGTCTCAGCAACCAAAACTCTGGCTAGGGGCAATGGCTCACTGAACAGAAAATAGGCAGCTGCCAAAGGCCAAGCCTAGAGGAGAAGAATTGACAGGGCAGTCTAAAGTCAGCATAAAGCTGAATCTGGAGCCTTTCATCTCTGTCGAACCACATATTGGGGATATTTCTGTGAAGATCCTCAGGCAGAAACTTGGTTTCTGACACAGAAGAGAATTGTTGCTTCATTTCCTTGCAAAGCATAAGTCTCACGTGTTCTTGCTGAGAACTTGCAGCAGAGTGAGTCGGTTACTGGGTAGGGAGGAGAGGAGGGTTAGCCAAAGCACAGCAGCAGGACGATATGAATTAATTATATGTGCATTCAAATGGTGGATGAATATATTTATTTTAATTACAAACAGGAGTTGCGTGCCACCGACTCCACTGCCTGGTAGCTGAGGCCTGAGGAGAGACGTGGCTGATCTCCATGTTCAGAGGAAGAGTCCAAGGGCTGCTGCCTTTGAATGACCGTGGGAATATCTGAGAGTAGTCAGGAAACTCTGCTCTGTGGCATCCCACAGGGAGGGAACGGGTTGTGTTTCCACTAATCTGCATGAGATGGAAATAAAGACAAGTCAAAACTGATGACTGAAGTAGTGTAATGTGATCCGTTTCCTAAAATACTTTCTATCATATCTTTACTGGGTTTTTTTCCTTCCTCTTTCTCATGCTGCTTGGGTTTGTTTCTAACACTGAATAGTGTACACTCACTTCTTGACCTTTCAACTGATAGGGAAATCAGCACTCAAATGAGTTAAGCTGCAGCAAGTGGAGCAGTTTGCTCCAGTGACAACGTAGATTGGGGTCAGCTGCATTTTCATGCCATCCTTCATAAGGCAGCTATTCATATTAGCATCTTCGTAATATTGCTGATTCCTCCAGGAATACTAGTTTTCCCAGAGGAGGTGTGCTGTAAACTACCACCCCTTCTGCTAGCGTAGCCAAACCTTGAACTTACCAGGAAGGAGGGTAGGGCAGGAAGGAGCAAAAATGTTTCTCGGGGCCTGGCACCCATCCTCACTGGTCCATGCCAAAGCACCTCTGACACAAATGGGCAGAGTGGTTAGGAGCAAGAAGCCAGTGAGAATAGCCTGTTGCTGAAATTGCAGGAAGATGAAGAATGAGAACATGAAATTACAAAAACAAGATGCTCCCTTGAGCTTATGTAATGGGTTTCTTACATGCCATGTATCTCTTTACTGCATAAGGCGGTTTTGTACTCTCTGCTATGTTGTTAACCCTCTGGAGGCTGTGCTTTTCTATCTTTCCTCTCATCCCATGACATAGAATAGGCAGAAAATGTTCAAGGGTACATGAAAATCAGGTTCATAGGGTCACTGAGGTTGTTAGGGTGCTCAGGAATTGTTCTTGGCTGACCTTGTATTCGAATCAGGGTCAGATAGAAGATCAGAGCAGGTTACTCATGGAATTATCCAACTCGAAAATCTCTAAGGAGAGAGTCTGCACAAGCTCTTTGGGCAGCTTGTTCCACTGTCTGTCATCATGGTGTAAAAGTTGTTCTGACTTTGAGGCCAGCAGGGTTCACTTTAGTTCACATGTGTAAGTTCTGTGGCTGCTTGCTTCCTCAATAGATACATTTGCTCAAAAGTATGATGTTTTTCTCTGTGTTTTTTGTCATTTTGTTCAGGAAACTACTCCAGACCACCAACGTACAGCGGCGTGCCCAACACAAGTTACAGTGGCCCAGGACCTGGCATGGGTATAAATGCCAACAGTCAGATGCATGGACAGGGGCCAAGCCAGCCTTGTGGTACCATGCCCCTGGGACGGATGCCATCAGCTGGGATGCAAAGCAGACCATTTCCTGGAAACATGAGCAGCATGACCCCCAATTCTCCTGGCATGTCTCAGCAGGGGGGGCCTGGGATGGGCCCACCCATGCCAACTGTGAACCGTAAGGCACAGGAGGCGGCTGCTGCAGTGATGCAAGCTGCTGCAAACTCTGCTCAGAGCAGGTATGCGTTCAGGTGAAAGGAGTTTCAATGAGTAGGAATGTTTTTTCTTGTCATTTCTGAAGTAACAGTGCTGTAGAGGTGTCAGCATATGCATTTATACATGTTATATCAGTGGCCTTATCTCTGGGAGAAGATGAGGTGTGGGAAGAATACTTTTCTCTTCAGTGTAAGGGGAAAACATGCTATCATGTGTTTGAATTATCCTCTCAGAAAGCAGCTCTGACAGTGGAGATGGTGACCGCATCCAGTTTGGTTCTTGGCATTGTAGGCTTTAGGAAAAGGCACAGGTTTGCAGTGAATTAGGAGTTGAAAACAACCCCTCTGCAACTTAAAATTGATTAGCTGGATATATATTTTCTGTCTCCAGTAGGGAGAGGGCAGACGTATCCTTGGCTACTTGCCTATGACAGAGAGTAGGGAAGCTGATGAAGCCGCCCATCAAATCTTGCATTTACTGCTCACATTGTGAGCAGCAGTGCTAATGGCAGTTCTCTTCTATGGGATGGCATGCAGAGGGGAAGAGGAGGACAGACTGAGGGGAGCAGCTGTAGGGGAAAGGCAAAAGGAGGCCTAAAAGCAATCTCTAGTTACCTGGAGTTGATAACTGTCACTTATGCATCCATAAGAGAGAACTTATACACAGGATTGTAGAGGTTGGAGCCATCATCTGTCATCTTGTCTCCCCTTTGGGCACCATAATGGCATGTTGCCATTTGTGTATGGGTTTTTGGCAAAGACACTTTTCTGTCCATGGTTACTCTTAAGATGCCTGAATAAATGAAATCACATTTTCTGGGAATTTTTTTCTGATGAAGTAATTTCCACATTTATCTGGACTTAAATAACTGCTGATGTGTTTATTATCTTTATCTGTTACAAGAAGTTCCATTACATTTGAAAATTACACAAAGCTGCTTGCACTGTTCTGGTGAGCATGTTTGTGTGTATATATTAAGCATCTTGCATTTATTGATGCATATGCATACACAGATGCACATATATGCATACAGGTATTTATCATTCAAGACCAGTGTTTGCAGACACTACAGTTGCATTCCAAGACACAATGTAAAACTGGAAATAGGAAGCTAATGTGTCCTTGTCGCTGTTTTGTTCTGTGAGGTTGGAAGGCAGGTGGCTTCTCGTGATAAGCAGTAGCAAACTTCTAAAACAGTAACAGTAAATCTAGTGTACTGTGTGTTCTTGTTCAGTAAAATAGAACCATCCTTCCTTAAAATAGACCGTACTCCAGCAGATACCTGTGAACCTGCATTCTCTTGCTTGTGTTGGTTGTTTAAACAGGCCTGTCTAGTAGGATTTACAAAACTCTGCTACTGTCTGTCTGGTTTAGGCTATTAACTGATGGGACAGGCACAAAGGAATCAATGGGCCATCACTGCAGCTACAGGAATACTTTCTTTATAATCATAATAAAAGGAAAAGCTTATGTTTGTTGGTCTTGACAGCAAGAAAAGACACTGTGTTAAGTGGAATGTATTTAGTTTTGATTCAACTTACACCTTGAGCATAGTGTGTGGCATTTGATCAAAAACTAGGTTAGACGATTACCACTTCCATCTCACACCTTCCTCCCAAGTCAGTTTTGTAACAACACTTCTGGTTTCTAGTTTTGCCTAGGCAACACTGCAGCATTACAGAGCCTTTCCATCGCATACTGTCCATTCCAGTGCTCCAGCACCCGCGAAACGGCTGAGCAGTCATCAAATCTCTATTGCAAATACTGGCAAAAGGGCTGTTTATAAACTGCAAATTGAGAGAAACCTGTCACACCCCTCTGATGCTGGGGAGCTGCGAGCACACTGTTTTCCTCTTTGATCTCAAGTCAGCTTTAGGGGTGAAAGCATAATGGCTTTTGCCTATTCCTGCAAGTCCTCCATACTTGCATAGGGAAGGAATGTACTTGACAGTGATTCATATTTGTGATACAGGGCAAATCCAAAGAGGCTGTTCTTTTGTTCTGCTTTAGGCCACCATACATTAGGCCCCTGCTTATCCCAGCCAGTCTGGGGCTGGCAGATGCCCCGTGTTTTCTTCACAGCACCCCAACTATGGCAGCACTCAGGCTCCCTTGATGCACCAGCCTGACCGGTATGGGTAGGTAGCAATGTAAACTAGACCTTGTTGGGGTTTTTCTGTTAATGAACATGCCATCTGGCTGCTGAAGGAATATAAAAATCACGTGAAATATACACAAGTACTTTCATCATAGAGGAGATTGAAAGTTTTTACTTCCTTTTTACTAACGCCGCCGTTACAATAGAATGAAAATCTGCACTTCACTCACTGTCATACCTGCATGGCTTTTGGATCGGCTCCATTTCCTGCCTGAGTGGGTAATGAAGAACTTTGTCACTGAGAAGGAATCATCCCTCCTCCCCTTTTACAGGAATTGTCTTTCTCTCCTCATTGTTGGTGTTCTTGTCTCACAGTGGTGCTGTACAATCCCATTATCTTGACGTGGTGCTGGTATTGTCATTGCTGCCTGGGCAGTGAGCTGCAACCCCCAAAGTATGCTCCCATTCTGAGAGGTGGTATACTGCGGGAATGATGGCAGGGTTTCTTAATGGCATCTTCAGGAAAGTTCTGTTCCACTGTAATTGAGCATGCACGTGTTTGAAAAATGTTAGTTAGTTGCTAGTATAATTTTTAGGAGCACCAAGTATCTGGTGCAAAACATTCACCTGAAATGCAGCTACTCTTTTCTCACCAGTCCTTTACACTGTGATTTCTGTAACCATATCATAAAACACTGGGAGAATGTATCTACTGTGGCTCCCAGCCTGTTTCTCCCTGACAACCAAGTCCAGCTTCACTTGAGATTCAAGTTTCATGGATTTCCCTGCCATCATGTTATTTCAGTTGTTACCTGCATAGGAAAACAGTAATACCCAAATTACTGCTGCCTTCATGCTTATTAACTAGTTTTAATTACTAGTTTTCTCTAGCTGCTTTTGTTTGGATTTTTTTCCTTATTAACTTCATTTATATATGTGCATATGAAAAAGTACAAACAAAAAAAAATAGGATGCAAGTCTACTGGTTCTCCTGTTCAAAAAGCAGAAATTATTGAAATGGGAGAACACTTGCACCATACTATTTCATCTGACTGGAAAGACATCCACTCTTTCAATGCCAAAGTGCGTGAATAGTGTCCAGCCTTCTTCCTTGAATGTCTTGAGTTTCTAAGATTCTGCTGTGGGGTTCAAAATCTGTTGGATATTTATTACTATAAAACACACTTCTCTGTAGACCTACAAAGAAAATGATATGGTTGTGTCAGAGTCATGATTACACAGCAGTATTTCTGTACAAGTTGGTTGTGACCCCCTTCAAGGTCAATTTGTTGAATCAGTAACCAAGTGTCAGTAAGGGACAGAAATTTATCTTCAGCTGTTAATCCACAGGATCTATCCTTTACCAGCTCTGGAGTCTCATTTAGACATTGAAAGTTGGTTTGCCTCTGCCTTGCCAAGCCACACTAAGCAGCTGTGTAAAATGAATTTAAATGGCATACATTAGAATAAAATCACTTCCACTGGGGCAGAAAATCAATGTTCGTTAACCAGAGCTGGATGATGAGGATCTGAGTGTCAGCCAGTTATACCTAGGTATCATCCTGAGTGCAGACCACCATCCTTTTAATTAGAGAAGATAAAATCATATAAATCAAAGTGTGGCTGTAGAAGATACTAGGTTTACACCATTAGAATTAGCTCACCTTGAAGCCTGCTCTGTGTTAAGCTTAGATTAATTTCTACAGCTACATATCTTTGCTGTAATGTAAAATTTTAAGATGTTCTAGTCTGCCTTTTGCACACAGGCCAGTGTTTCCCAGATGATATGTAGCATGTCACACTAAAGAAAAGAAAGGTGTTTTTAAGACCTCTTCATTAAACCAGCACTATCTGTGGTTTCAAGCTATCCAAGATGCTTAAGTGGATCCTGGGTAACAATTTACAGCAGGCAATGCTAAATAACTCTAATACCTTGTATAGTAATTCTGCTTATTTTCAGGAGGGCAGTGTGAAGGAACTGCAAAACTGTGTTTTCCTTTTTATATCTGTCTTGGTCTCAGCACACCCATTGACTGGTAAGGACTGTATGTTTAAGACCTAAGATAGCCACTGCTAGGTTCTGCTCCTGAAGGTTAGAACCCAGTGGAGGCCTCTGAGGACCAGGTGGCTCCAAAAAAGAACAAGTCTTTTGTCACACTGTAGTTCTTACAATGCAAATGATAGGTAAGTATGTGTGTACAGACCTGCAACACGGTAAGCCTGCAGTAAAAGCAAACAATTTAAGCAAATGAGGTAGCATATTCCTCATTGATGTGAAAGGCAGCAGGTTTAGCCAGTATCTTCTAGTACCAGCCAGTTTTGAGTTCCTCAGTTCATACCTGCCCAACTTGTATTTTTCAGGGCTATGTTTCAGTGTCTGTGAGCTTTTGTTTCCTACAGCAAGTGTCCAGTATACACTTTTGAAAACTGATTATTAGGTTGACACCTGAAGTCAACAGATGCTTTTAGAGCTAGATGCTCATCGTCATCATTTTCAGCGTATGTCGTGCTCTCAGTGAGTGTCATTCTGAGCATGTTATCTTAGCAGTTGAAGGTGTGACTGTAGTATATGGAAAGGTAAAAACATAGTTGTGAAATGGCTTATGTACTGTTAGCAGCGTGGCCTTGGAAGATGTAGTTTAGTACTATGTGGCTGTAAAGTACACATCCAGCTGGATGCTAAAATGAGCCTCTTGCTGGTGTAACTACACTTATCGATACCTGAACTAATTACTGTAAAATGAATTTTGGTGTGCCTACATGAGGAGCAATTCTAGCTCTGAAGGCAGTGTCTTTGACCTCAGTGTACTGTACCTTAATATGATTCTCGGAATTGCATGCTGCAGTTTTGTAAATTAAAGCAATTTTTTTTTAATAGATTGAATGAATTTAGAATTCAGTGTCATTGATTTTGGAGTAGGCAGTTTGGACGTAGTAGTTTATTAAACTGAGGAATTGGGATCCAGCATAGCTATTTGCAGCCTCTGGCCATTTTAAATCCTGGTCACTGGGTTTCTAAATTGAGGTGGATATTTACATTATTGTCCACTGATCGCCATGCCACCTGGGTAATGGTGTTCAATCGCTATAGTAATGTGGGTGTTGCATTGCTTTGACATACTTCTAGGCACTCTAGAATGTGGTTCTGGTTCTGAACTGCTTGGCAGCTGGTTAGATACCACAGCCTCATCGTGGTGAGGTCAGAAGAATTCAGGTAGGCCTTCATTCAGCCCTAAAACTAATCTATACAAGCTGACTGATACTAGAGAATTTCTGTTATACAGAGAAACAGTTACAATTTGTGTAAATAAGTTTGAAATGTGCATTCTAGGTATCTTCTTTTTTAGTCTGTGAGTATGTATACATGCACCTGCACACTTCCGCATATACAGGCAGACTAACCTTCCATCAGCATTTCTCCCCTGCTATCTATGTATAATTCATACTCCATGTTGCTGGTGCCAGCAAGGCACTTTTTCTGTATTATTTTCTCCAACAGCAGGGTAATGTAGCACTGCTGATGGACTAGAAGGTACTGGTGAGGAAATATAGTAATGGACATGGTGCATTAAAATGTCAAAAGGAAAAAGAACGAGGCGGAAATGGGGAATAAATTTTTTAAAAATAATAATAGTATAAATAAAACCCAGAACTCTTTTAGGTGTTTTACATCCTAGAGCCTGTCAATTTCTATGCAGTATTTTCCAGTCTGGCCTTTTTGATCTTGAAACTTGGGTTTAAAATTCTAATTGTGATTTTAAAAGCTGTGGTTATGTAGCACAAGACTTGAAGTACTACAGTAAAACTACAGTCTTTAATCCCTGGAGAGAGTATGTATTTTCCATTGTTTTCCCTTTTCCCCTTAAGCATGGAGGTGTTCTTCTCTGCTGGGAAGTGCAGTGGAGTGCAGGAAGGTTAAGTACTCATTCAAGTTTCTTTGCTTATTCAAACCAGGCTGCTTCCAGATGAAAGGCTGCCAGCTGTGAAATCCCTGAAGTAAACTAGGCTAAGATAGGACTGGTAGCCATAATTGGAGCCAGTGCAGGGGTACGTTATCTGTTGCCTTTGAAATATGCTCCTAGCAGAACTGCTGTTCTTGACAGGTCTTTTATTCAATATTCAGTCACAGGGATCTGGAGTTACTCCTGTTTGAATTTAGGCCATTCACAATTCTCCAGTCTCAAGGTGTTTCATCATTTCGTCTCCACCCTGCTCCTCCCAACATGCCCAGACTTTGGATTTCCTTTAGGAATCCTGAGAGATCACCCTGCTTTGCTTTCTCTTTGCACTGTTTGAATATCCAGGCAGTACATTTAGTTCATGAAACTACTTTTGGCTTCCGAAATACAGAAAAAAAAGCACGTATGGTTTCAGCTGGATCAAGTGGTATTGCTTCTTGGCCTAAATGGCTGTATAGTGTTTCTGTGAACTCCAAATAGCTGCTGTGCTTGCTCCACCTGAGGCTGGCAGTGTTTCAGTAACAGGTGGAATATTTTCTCTCTGAGCCAAGTTTCTGTGTGATTTGAGGGGTTAAAATTCCAAGTATTAATGCTTTCTGTAACTGTAATTTCTAAGTGAGCTATTAACCAGTATTGACATCCTTTTCTTCAAAAGGACCCATGCTTCTTCCTGCTTCTTGAGAAATAGTTATTTATGTCAAACTGGTTTTTTTGTTCTTTTTTTGAAACAGCACTTGCTTTTCCTTATGTTTTGCTTTTTAAAGCAGAACCATATATGGCCTTTCTACAGTGTATTAGGAAGGGTGAAGTCCAACTTAGATTATATGTATTTATTATAGTAGAGGGAGAGCTGGCAGTCACACTTTGTGATTATTTTTTTTTCAATGGGGATGCATTTTGTAGATCAGCTCAAAATTGCTGATAAAATCGTGTAAGGATTGGAAGAAAGTTTACATGCTGAGCTAACCGAAGCCATTTCTTGTAGGAGACTAAGCAAAATATATTTTTATCTGGAATTTTGTTTTACTAAAAGGTAAATCCATCATTCTGGAGCCCTGGATGTCACCATGCTGCAGAGCTTGTGCAGGCAACCAGCGATTTGGGGAGGCATTTTTTCCTTTCTTTGTTGCTCATCAATCAAGTAGACTGCTGTATGTTGTTCATGCCATTAGAGATTCACCACAGACCTCGAGAGTCCTACTCCTTTCCTCCTTCAGAGAGTAACCATTTTTAAATTGTGAAAGCAGGAGCATGTTGGGAAGGAAGGGTGATTTTCAGAGTCATGAATGAGAATTTTCATTCATCTTAGAGACACTTCTAATTCAATTATTACTGTGTCAGGATTATTTTTGGCTTGATTTGGTTATTTAGGAGAGCTGTTGCCCTCTATGGAAGTGCTCATGATTTTGACGCCAAACTGCAGTATAGGACTTTGTGTAGTGTATTAACATTCGGCCTCGGAGTCAGATGTTACGTAGAAATTCTGTACCTCAGAGGGTGATCTTTAGGGCATTAAGAATGCAGTACTTCATGAATTGTTACTGTATAATACTAAAAAAAAAGGGAGGACTTTAGATTGAGTATTCTTTCTTGGGTGGCAAGAAAATGGATTTTCACACTGCCTGTCTTTTTGCCTATTAGCTGGAAGATCTACTAGTTTAAATCACAGCACTAGTCACAAAAGAACAAAAAAAAACGCACCACCACAATAAGAGCAGCAAAACAATCCCAAACCCCAGGAAAATAGCCATCTGTTTAATGGGACTCATGAAGAAAGCTAATTCCATGACTGCTCTATATGATTAAAATGTCAAAAGGAAAAAGAACAAGGCAGAAATGAGGAATACATTTTTTTAAAAGGAATAATAATATAAATAAAACCCAGAACTCTTTTAGGTGTTTTACATCCGAGAGCCTGTCAATTTCTATGCAGTATTTTCCAGTCTGGCCCTTCTGATCTTGAAACTTGAGTTTAAAATTCTGATTGTGACTAGACATATAAGTAACCTTGCAAGAATCATATTAAATAGTAACATAACAGCAATAAGATTTTTTCAGCGGTGACCTGCAGTCCCACTAACACATTGAATACGTGTTGCAGTTGTCACAGTAGGTTTCAGGCATCCTCTGAGCCAAAGCTGAAGAAAAGAGCCAGCTGAAACCATGCTGACCTATGCACCACATTGCTCTTATGAAACTGTCTGGAGTGCCAGTGTGCTGAGACCGGTGGTAATAATGGTAGTAATAATATTGATAAACATATAACAGCTTCAGGCTATTGGGCAAAGATAGGTAAGAGAAAATGTGTCTGTTGGGAAATCCCTCTGGAGAACTTCCTGGCCATGCTGCTGCACATGCACAGTTGCATTCAGTGTGTTGTCAGCCAGATGACATTTTACTATGAAAAGATACACTGAAGAGCTGGCATGAAACGATTGGGATTTTGTTAGATTTTCAGTTGATTGCCAGCACTGTAAGCTCCATGGAGCTG
Source organism: Psittacula echo (assembly GCF_963264785.1). Classification (NCBI taxonomy): domain Eukaryota; kingdom Metazoa; phylum Chordata; class Aves; order Psittaciformes; family Psittacidae; genus Psittacula; species Psittacula echo. The sequence continues at coordinate 43,250,974 of NC_137738.1, forward strand.
CAGCGGTGCTCAGAAATGGTGTGGGGACATGACCGAACATGGTAAGACCTTGGTGAAAGGCAGCAGGAGATCCACATCCCCAGGTGGAAGAGGACAGAGCTTAGGGGTTGAGCCTCTTCCAAGGCAGTGCCCTGCCTTAGGACATTGCATCAGTGAAACGCACAGTGTGTCCTTAGCTTCCTGTAGCTTTTTAGCACCACGCTTTGGTGACCTCCCAGCTGTTCATACGCTGGGAACAGACTCTTACACACTTACAAGTGATAATTCTGGGAGAGAGTTCATAGGGCCTTCCGACTTTTTAATACAGCTATTTATAAACATGCACAGAAATAGAAGGTGCATAGTGAGCGAGTCATATGAGTCATTCCCATTTTGATATCAAGTCACACCAGGCTAAAATCACCCTTCTTGGCATTCCAGTTCAGATTGACAGCATCATGCCATACAGGGCAAATTTCTTTTTTTGCTACAAACCCAGTTCATGCATTCTCCTGCTTGCCAGACAGATTACTGCAGCACTCTTTCACCCATCATGCACTCCACTTGGGCTAAGAAATGTAACTCCTCGGTGCTCAGGTATTATGTCTGATAGGGACATTGCACAAGCAGCTGCTGTTAGAGATGCTGTTTAAATCCACATTTTCTGGAAGGTAAGCAGGGGTCACTAAGAGTAGATCTTCGATGGTATTACAAGCCATTTGACTTGGCCTACTTTTCAGTAGTCCAGTGTTTTCTGTCACACAGCATTATTTTGTATTTATCCAGTAGAGGTTGCACTGAGTACAAAGGGCTTAGTTTGTTCTTACACAAATAAATTCAGGTACAGAGGTCTGGTTGCACTTGTAGAAATGCTGTGCAATAAAGGCATTTCATGGAATCCTTGTGGGTTTGAAGACTGGTGACCAAATGCTGTGGTCACCATGAAAATGCATGTGGTCACAGAGGAAATGTAAATCCAGGCTGCTACACTTATAGTAGCGGGTGACAAGAGGGGGATGCTTTGCTTTCAGATATAGTGGTGTTAAATTTGTTTTATTTACATGGGAACTGCCCTTAATGCCATTTTACGTCTGCTCAAGCCAGTATTCAGATTTCATGTGTCTTGGCCTTTGCTAACAGTGCTGACACTTCCAGTTAGAGCAGTGAACTTCCAGTTAGAGCAAAGTAAGCCATGTTGGGGTTTATTTTCCCTTTCTCTCTTCTAACTCCTCCAGTTCTCCCATATCCCCTGACAACAGAAACCGTTTCACTTCTCCAAGGAAGCCCATACCGTAGCAAGAATAATAATCTGTAACAAAAGAGCATATGTATCTGCCTGCACATGTTTATGTGTAAATTCTCCAGGGAGAAAGCATTCACGGGTCTCACTCCTGAATTACTCTCATTATAATAACCCATTTGGTGTCAAAGTATGACAGATTATAAGCGCTTAAGGCTAGTCCCAGCTCAAGACAGATTTAAATAAAGTACTTCTGGTTATTGTGCAGGTCAGTGTGTTTAAATAACAACCCCCCAAATCATACTTTGACATTTAAAAGAGAGAGGAAATATTGTCATGCTACAGACCTGGCACAGATAAGCACAGGGCAATTTGGTCAGTACACTGTGATTTGTGAGTGCAGCCTAACGCAGTCATTTTCACAGTTTGTAATCAAGTAGCCACCTTAGCAGTGTGTCAGCATTAAAAAAAAATGTTCCTTTTAAAATGTTTACACAAATTACTCCCCTGAGGTGCTGCAGTGCACTCGCTGCAAAACTGATGTAGGTTAAAGAGCTGGAGCAGAAATGGCAAACTTCCTTGAGCTTGGAAGCTCATGGCGTTTTTTCTCTCCAGCCAATTGCTCAGGTGGCCAGGCCACAGTAACAGGATAATTTTTCAGCTCCAGTGCTTAGGGTAACTGGGAGAAATCCCTGTGTTACATGAGTGCTGTGGCAAGTGTCAGGAAGCATAATGCAGACATGCTTAAATAATAATTGGTGCAAGCTTGCAGTCACCAAGATGAGTGAGGTGTGACTTGGTGGCAGCTCTTCCCTCCCTGGACTGAATGACCCATCCTGGCTCCCATCATTGCAGCACTGCTCTTTCAGCATCACCCTGCTGTGCCGTGCTGCTGGACTGGGCCTCGCCCAGCTCCTGGCCAGGGTGGCCTCCTTGGAGCCTGTGGCTGCCTCACAGCACCCTGCTTTTGAGGCTTCCCTGTGATCCTCTCCCTTCCTTCAGCAGACCTGGCTGAAAAGCTCCATGTTCCCACTGGAAGGACCTTCCCTGTGTTCACCCTGAGGGTAGCGGCTCTCTTTATGTTCCTCCCTGCTCCTCCTGCACCTAAAAGCCTTTGGCATTTTGTGAGAATGCTCCCAGCACTTGTTGTTCATTCTTCATTTCCATCTACTCTCCCCTCCATTTCCATCTTTTCTGCCCTAAACTGTCCTCACCTCCAGCCTTTCTAGACTCTCCATCTCTGAACCCTTCTGTTCCCTATGTGTTTCTGTGCTCAAATTGCCTCTGTGCTCAGGTTGCCACAGGTTTCATTGCAGAAGTGGATCGTTTTTTGTGATTGTATGAATGGCTTTGCTCCAGTGTTACAGAATTAGATCAAAAGGAGAGCACAGAGTGTCAGATGCATGCCACAAAACCCACAGAAAGTTATAGACTGTGATAACTCTGCACGCAGTAGAAACCTGAGCTTTGACATGTTTCCATAGGAAAAGTTGTGTTTTCATTCCTTGTCCTGCTGAGAACCGTAATCCACTTTTATCATTGTCCATAGCTAAAAAACACACCTACATCTGAATTTATTTTTGTAGTTAGCTCAGATTTCTTCAAATCTGAGGAAAATTACAGTAAAAACCTTCATCAGATGGCAATGCTGAGGAGGTACTAAATCACATAACAGCAAGCGTTAAACACAAGGGCTGCAGAGTGTAGCAGTTGGAGACAACACACTAACCTCCCGGTCGTTTCAGGTCCAGCTAAAGGGAAACATGTCAGTAAGAGATGCTGCTTGGCAGCTGAGATCACCCGTGTTGCCTGTCTTCTTTCTTACAATTTCTTTGTTCTGCTTTTAACAATGACCAGATCTAACATGTCATCTCCTCTGTTTAAATACATGGACTTCTGCATTCGCTCAGAAGACACAATTAGATCTGATGCTACTAGTTTTGCAGAGAAAAGAGATTAAGTGCAGATTAAGCTTGGGACAGATTGCAAATGAAGGAAAACAAAAGAGCAGAACAGGACCTTCTTAAAGGGAATGTTTTGAATTTGTCCAGTTGTATTTTGGATCCAGTAGTACACCAGGCTATCAACAGCACAATGAAGCTGACTGTTCAGGATCATAGAGTCATTCAGGATGGAAGAAACCTCAAGAGGTTTCTGGTCCAACCTCCTTCTCAACAAGCTCATCTGAGAGCTTAGGTCTTTATCCAGTTGGGTCTTGGAAACCTGCAAGGACAGAGATTGCACAACTCCTCTGGTGCCTGGCTGTTTTCACTGGGAAAAGGGCTTCCTTACATCACTCTGAACTGGTCAGGTTTTAACTCTTGCCCATTGTGTCTCATCCTCCCACCATGCCCCACTGTGAAGACCATAGTTTCATCCTCTTGCTGACCACCTTGTTGGTGCTGAGAACTGCTGTTAGGTTCCTCCTGAAAGCTGTCTCTGCCCTAGGCTGAACCAGCCCCTTCAGGGTGAGTGCTCAAACTCTGACCATCTAAGGGGTCCTCTGCTAAGCTCACTCTAGTATGTCATCATCATCTTTCCTTTACAGATCCTTGGGGTATCCAAAGTGGACGTAATACTCTAGATGGAGTCTGATGAGTGCAGAGTAAGGAGGAGATGATCAGTTCCCTCTGTCTCCTGCCTCTGCTCCTGTTCACACAGCCCAGGATGTTGTTGGCCCTCTTTGCTGCCAGGGCACTCTGCTGGCTCCCTGTCTGCCAAGATGTCCAGGGGCTTTTCAGCAAAGCTGTTCCCCTAGTCAGGCCCATGTCGGCACTGCTGCAGCGGGCTTGTCCTTCCCAGGTGCAGGACCTTGCACTTGTCCCTGTTGACTTTCGTAAGGTTCCTGTCAGCACATTCCTCCAGCCTGTCTAGGTTCTCCTGGGTGGCAGCCCTTTCCTCAAGGATAACAACAGGCTCTGGCATTATGCAAGTGCTGTGAGTTACTAAATTGTCAGCAGAGTAAATAAACCACAGAAAGCAAGCAGATTCCCCCTCCCCTTACCATTTTTAATATCTTCCATTTGCTGTGTACTTGGACATCTACTTGTAGCAGTAGAGCATAAAAAAAGAATGTGTAGGCTTAAGTACGGTGTTTAAAGTGATAGCATAATCCTAAATTTGTACTGGCCCAGCTAGTTTTTCTTCTAAATTGGGAAAAATATGTGATCTGGGATCACAGTATTGGAGGAGTTAGAGCTGGAAAATACCTGACAGGTTGTCTAGTTCATATGTAATGCAGGATTTCTCCAACCGGCACATTTTCTAATGTGTTGTCTATGTGCAGAAGTGTCAGGTACTGGATTTTCCTTCATTGCCTTGGAGGGTAACTGCATCTCATCTCAAAGACATTTTTACTTATATTCAACACAAGTGTTTCTTTTCTTAATTTCTTCCTATTATTCCTAATTATTGCTTGTGTCATCCCAGCCATTGGTGTTTATGTGGTAAATACTGTAAAACTGAATGCTTAACTGGGTTTGGTCTCCTATAGAATTCATAGTGGTCAGTTGAATATTGCCATTAGATATTACTACGTGTACAGGAGACTTTAAAAGGCTTGGGTTTTATTTATTCCTCCCAGAAAAATGGAGGAGGGAATTAGGAGATGTAGGAGTCTGGTAGTATGCTTTGAGATAACTGCTTCTTAAATAGTATGTTGGATATGCCTTTACTAAAAGCAGCACAGAAGGAAACATAAGATTTTTTGACTTAACTCCAACAACCAACAGATGATGCTGTGACCTTAAGCATATATAAATATGTTTAGCAGCTGCTGTGTAACACATTTATATGTGTTTAGTGACCTGGAGGTTAATCAAAATGAGTTTGGTGATCTCAGCTCAGTTCTTAATGGACTTCACTTCATATTACAGCACTGATGCAGCACAATTTGTCACAGTCAGCAGTCTTTACTCAAAGGAGGCCCACTGTGGAGTGAGAATTAAGGACTGAAGTAATACCTGATTATTTCTCCCTAAAGAAACTTTCCATTCCAAGCCATCATAGAGCAGAATAATACATGGAGGAGCTCTGTACTGTGCACTGCACCCAGTCTCAGGATAAAATGTTCACTCCTATGGGATATGGCCTTTCAGTATTAGTGCTTTAGCTCACGTGTGCTGAGATCAGTGCTTTGACAGGGGATCAGGTGGACCACTCGGTGGGTAAAGAACTGTCTGGATGGCCGCACACAAAGAGTTGTGGTCAATGGCTCGATGTCCGGCTGGAGACCGGTAACGAGTGGTGTCCCTCAGGGATCGGTGTTGGGACCGGTCTTGTTCAACATCTTTGTCGGTGACATGGACAGTGGGATTGAGTGCACCCTCAGCAAGTTTGCCGATGACACCAAGCTGTGTGGTTCAGTTGATACGCCGGAGGGAAGGGATGCCATCCAGAGGGACCTTGACACGCTTGTGAGGTGGGCTGATGCCAACCTTATGAAGTTTAACCATGCCAAGTGCAAGGTCCTACACCTGGGTCGAAGCAATCCCATGCACAGCTACAGGTTGGGCAGAGAAGAGATTCAGAGCAGCCCTGCGGAGAAGGACTTGGGGGTGTTGGTCAATGAGAAAAGGAATATGAGCCAGCTGAAGTGTGCGCTCGCAGCCCAGAAAGCCAACTGCATCCTGGGCTGCATCAAGAGGAGCGTGACCAGCAGGTCGAAGGAGGTGATCCTGCCCCTCTACTCTGCTCTCGTGAGACCTCACTTGGAGTATTGTGTGCAGTTCTGGTGTCCTCAACATGAAAAGGACATGGAACTGTTGGAACAAGTCCAGAGGAAGGCCACGAGGATGATCAGGGGACTGGAGCACCTCCTGTATGAAGACAGGCTGAGAAAGTTGGGGCTGTTCAGCCTGGAGAAGAGAAGGCTGCATGGAGATCTCATAGCAGCCTTCCAGTATCTGAAGGGGGCCTACAAGGATGCTGGGGAGGGACTCTTCATCAGGGACTGTAGTGATAGGACTAGGGGTAAAGGGTTAAAACTTAAACAGGGGAAGTTCAGATTGGATATAAGGAAGAAATTCTTTACTGTGAGGGTGGTGAGGCACTGGAATGGGTTGTCCAGGGAGGTTGTGAATGCTCCATCCTTGGCGGTGTTCAAGGCCAGGTTGAATGAGGCCTTGGGTGGCATGGTTTAGTGTGGGGTGTCCCTGCCCATGGCAGGGGGTTGGAACTAGATGATCCTTTCCAACCCTAACTATTCTATGATTCTATGATCAGGAAAGGACAGAGTTCTGCCAGGGATGGTGCAGAGTCTTTTCACTTCCTGGGCCCTTTCCAGAGATGCAGAGCTGTGTCCATTCCAAGTGCAGCATTACATGAGTGGATGAAAGGTACTGCCTTGCCAGATGAAATTTCAGAATTAGGTTCTGCCATTCAGGTCTTTCTGAGTACCAAAGCAATCTTTTTTAGACTTCAGTTGTTTTCTTGCTGTCCTGACCAAAGCTAGTGTATTTGTTTTATTTAATTTCTACTCTCCATCTAAACTGGAAGTAGTTTCCTACTTTTTGATTTAAAGCCATTTTACAGCAGTATTCTTTCATGAGCTACAATTGAGATTGATGTCCGTGGTGGGTAACATGAAATAGGTTGTACCTCCATTTGAGACAATGAACAGCCCCACAGTTTAGAAGATATATATGCTATAGGAAGTAATAGTATTGAAATATTAGTAGGTAAGGACGAATTTCAACTTACCTGCAAGTTGCATATCTCCTGTGTATTTTTAAAGCAAAAGAAGGACATTGGAGAGTTAGATACCTGTAGAGACTTCTGTCTTTTCCAGAATCTCAGCCTTACTCCATTAAAGAACCTCTCAAAATCTACTACTTCTTTTTTAAAGTGTAGAAATGCACTAGTGTGTTCTCTTCATCTTCACTAGTAACTTTACCCAGTAACAGAAAGAATCTTGCTTTTCCAGCATAGAAAGAAGTTTTCATTTATCTGCGTTTGTTGAAATGTAGTCATTTTCAGCTAAAAAGAGGTGGGTGGGGATGTTTAAGATTTACAGTATTTACATAAGAAAAGCTAGATTGTGTGACTGAAATCTTTTAAAGTTGTTGCAAAATGTTCCTGCTGCTTTTGTTTCCCTTTGTAATTTTCCCTTGGAGCATTGCTCCACTGTGCGTTTTAAATTTTCTCCCTCCACTACTCATTGCAAGCTTCATCAGGGAAATGACATTGTATGGCAGTTGTCTCCTTCATATCAAAAGAAAGGCTTTGCCTCTTTGCAAGAATGAAGAAAAGTTTGTCTTCAGAGAGCAAAGGACAAAACTGGCTTGCAAAAAGATGCTTTATTTAGATAACGTGTTCTCTTTTCCTTTGAAGACATTCACAGTGCGTCAAGAAAAATTAGGCCAAGTAGTGCTTTAATGGTCTTCCTCCTGTACTTCCTAGAAAAGAAATCTGTTTCTACCATCGTGTTGAGAATCTGCCATGAGTTTGCAGAAGACAAGAAGCCATTGAAGTTGTTCAGGGTTGTTGGTTTGGAGGTTGTTTGCTTTGTTTGAATACTGTATAATAGTGAAAAGCAGAATTGATACCAAAACTCCATCTTGCTGCCAGGACTTGCAGCTTTCCCTGCCTGTAGGATAAAACTAAATGCTTTGGTTTTTGTGAGGAGAAAAAAGCTGACAGGTACTAAAACTATGCAAAGGGGTGGTTGCTTCCTTTCTTGTCTCCCTTATTTGGAAATCCAGTGTAAATTTACAGCGGGTACATTGAAGAAACAGGTCTTAGTTTTGTGTTTTCCTATAGGCTATGAATATACAGGTAAGTATATTTTTGCCTGTGTTTTTGTATGATTTTATTTGTATATCCATACAGACATACTATAATATGTGCAGTCTTCAGCTATACCAAGAAAAGGTATATGTATATAAGGTATATATAAAACTGTATTATGGATTAAAAGAATAAAAGGTTATTTTTGAAGTTGGATCATGCATTACATCAGGTTATTCTGCTTACTTGGATTATTTTCTTCTTCGTGCCTCAGTTTATCTATAGAATTTGATAAACCCAGGTACAAAGCATACTTAGATACTTTTTACAACTTGAGAGTAGGTAAGGTTTAGCCTTCAAAAATATTTGGTCTGAAGATTTTTGCATCTGAAGATGTGGAGAATTAGGTAAGGGCTTCATTTAGGGCAGTTTTTCAGACAAACTTAAGTCTCAGTCATGAAAGCATTGTACAGTTTTCAAAACCAAAGTAGTTCTGCTCTGCTGAGGTTTCTTGTTGCAACAGAGTGTAGTCGGTATGTGGTTTTTTGTAAGATTGGACATAGATGTCATGTACAAAAGATGAGCATTGTATTCAATGCGATAATGTCAGATAGAGAAATCTGAAACAGTCTATGGTACCCATTATTCTTCTGGTCAATTCACTGTTTCTTAAGCTGTGGCAGGTAAGGATTTCTATCACATAGTCAAAACGGTAAGTCACTGGAATTTTTTTTTTATGCCAATGCTAGGTTCTGATTTTGACTTCTGATCACATTGCTGTTTACTCATAGGATAAATAATATGAATTGTATTTTGCTGCTGATTGGTTGTGACATATAAAGACACTATAGACATCTCTTGAAATTTGTTTCAGTCAAATTCTGTCTCAGATACACAGTAACTAATTGAAGACTAATTCAGAGCTCCCCATGTTGATAAAACAAACTAATTGTGTGCCTTGTTCTTAGCTATTGGGAAACAATAGATGTACTCTGTGACAAACCACAGCATCTTCAGCAATGAGGTACTTAATGAGAGGTGGTCTGTGTGCTCGTTCTTCTTGCAGGCAAGGCAATTTTCCTGCCATGAATCAGAGCGGTATTATGGGATCCAGCTCCCCCTACACTCAGCCGATGAACAACAGCTCTGGCTTGATGAACCCGCAGGCTCCACCCTACAGCATGGCGCCTAACATGGTGAACAGTTCAACAGGTAATGGTGGGTAATCTTTCAGCAGTGGCTTTCCTCCCCAGATGTGCTTACCAGTATCAGCCCTGAGCTGGTGTCAGAGAGATGGCCTTCTTCATTCGGTTCACCCCAGCTGGATAGTGTGGAGTGGTTTGAAACTGGGATAAAGTGTTCGCATTTTTTTGTACAGTAACTCATACAATTTTTATTAAGTCCTTTTGTGCAGCATGTAGATGAGTACAATGTTTTGAACAGTTCCAGCAACACTCGGACCCAGTCTGACGTAGGTGTTGACTAGCAAGTATATGTATATTTGTGTGTCTGTGTCTGCAAGAGAGGGAAGGATAAAAACCTCATCTTTTAAGAGGCTGCTGTAGCTTTTCAGTGTCTTACTTGCCAAGACTGCAATTTCAGATATTTAATGTACTGGTTTAAAAAAAGAGATGTGCACCTGCTCTGACTTGAAGATGCTCTAAGCTGAACACTTAAAATAATTACTCTGTTCTGAAAACATAGGCCATATTTACTGTTTCTAAAATTCATATAACCATATATAGGGTTTCTTCATTTACTTAGTTAAATATCAGTATATGAAATTTAATTATAGCTTCCTTTTGGGGAAAAGAAACTAAGACACAAACCACAAAATATTCAGTGTAGGTGCTGAATTTATCCTTTATGTCATGACTTGTGAATTTAGAATTGTTTGCAGCTTTGTGTGTGACTGTGAAGACAGGTGAATGCATTCTGTGCAAATACGCTACATAGTCCGTTTTCAGTTTGAACTCCTAACAGTTATCCTCCATCAAGATAATCCTTCAGTAAAGATCAATTCTTCGATTGGGGTGGGTTTGGATGGAGTTTTAATGACCTTGAAGTGGATCCTTTCAAATACTTATTCCAGTCATGGAGTTTCTTTGCATGCTTTACTGATTACATTAGCCCTTTTTGAAACGTTGGAGGTTTTGAAGTCTTTCTGAAAGCTCATAGGTTGTGCCAGAATGATTTGACATTGTTCCTTAGTTGGTTTTATTTCTACTTTTGTTTATTTCTGTAGAGATACATTACTATTTAAATTGGATCTTGACAAGAGCCTGTTTTCGGTATCATCTTCTCTGCCCTGCATAGCCCATTTCATGCCTTCATCTCTTGCCTCCTTACCTGACTTTCCTCCCTGTCAGTTTTACGTGTCACTGCTTTCTGCGCAGAAAATGGCCACTGTGAGATTCTAGTGTGTAGCATGTCTAGAAGTATTCTTTCCTCTGTATAGGAGCTCGTGAGCCACCTAACAGTGTAGTAGTTTTCAAGAATATTGTGTTACCATTTTGGTAAGCAGAAGAAGCAGGAAGGAAGCTGTTAATCAGTAAGATTTAAAAAAAAATAAAGAAAGAAAATCAAAACAACAAAAAAAAGGGGGCTTTTCCCAGTGTTGGCTTGGAAGCCAGTGGTTAATCCAGACAGCACACTTCACCGTCTGGATGAAGAAGGAAAAGCTATTCAAAAGACCATTAGATAATAGCTTGCTTTTTCCCCACTAGAGCTGTCCCAGGTAATATTAAGTTTTGTTTGTGTACTTACATGTTTTGTCTGGCTTGCTGAAATAAAATTGCTTCTGAGCATTGAAACTGTGCTATAAATTCTGTTTTGCTATTAGCAGAAGTAATTTTTCCGTCTTTTTCTTTGGCCCCCAGAGCTGCAAAAATAACCAACAGCAAGCAGATGGCAGAGTGCCCTGCCTAAGAAGATTTATGTATTCCTAAGGAATAACCAGTTTAAAGGAAGATTCACAGAGGTTTTTTGTTCAGATAATTCAGCCATTCGTTATTTCATACAGTGGAAATCTGTTCAATGCAAGGCCATTTATCCTAGCAGTCTTTTGTATGGGGTAGTCATACTCTTTTTATTGTGTTATGCATTCTGAAATATTGGATTTTTAATAATTTAAACATTTATCAGGGGTTTTTTTTTTCTGCCACTGCATTTGTGAGGTTTTCTTTTGTTCCAGTTTTATTAATTCAAAGATTACCCAAAGGAAAGTAAGTATGAGATGAACTAGAGGAGTTCCGTGCACCTCTTTTCATCTGTGTGTGAGCAGACATGCATCTAGATTGCTTTACTCAGCCAGCGTCCAAGAGCACACACATGGGACAGCAGGGCAAAAGAGAAAATTAGGTGTGAGTATACTGCTGGGGGCACATGCAGTGGGATTGCTGTACTTCCCCCTGTCCTGACTCATCCTTCTGCTTAGGTAAAAGAAATGAAAGGCTGAGCTTAAGGCAAGTGTAAATACAGTACTTCAATATGGTAGTGCCTTGAGTTGGGGAAGCGCTTCAGGGTCAGCTCCAGCCCTGCATTTGATAAGGTGCATTTCATGAGGTGGAGAACTTACGGGCTTTGTGTAACAGCATTTTCTGTGACACAAAGACCAGTTCTGCCATCTGACTCTTGATCCTTCCCACACACTCAGTGTAAAGTCACCAATAAACTAGGGTTCAGTCAACGTTCAGGGCCAAAACAAAATGCAACCGAGTGGCTGCTGGTAGAGTGAAGCGCGGGCATTAGTTAACTTGCTTTCATACACTGAACATGAGCAACTGTGATTTCAGTTAGAGGCCAATGAAAACCTAAGGTAAGCAATCGGTAGAAGTTGTTTTCTTGATTGTCTGGGTTTTGGAGGGTGCAGTTGTGTTGCCCACTTTGAGGGAGGAAGGTAGGTTTTAGTTACATTCATTTTAATCAAATGCAGCTTTAGGTTTTATTCTAAAATAGAGGAGGATTTCTGATGCTGATGGGATTGTTTTCATACGGTTGTGGAGCTTCAGTACAGCTAACACTGGTTTTGCTACACATTTTAGTAGTATTTATATCTCCTTGTTACCAGTTGATTATTACTTTTTTCTTAATTAATGTCAAAATCGAAAGGAAAATCATGTTGCAGTTGTGCATCCTGGAACTACTTCAAAAGTGACTGTGGATCAAATAACACATCACCAGCTTCTGCTGACGTAGAGCAGTTTAGGAACACAGAAATTATAAGATCAAAGAAGACAGATCCTTCTGATAGAGTATCCCATCCATAACAATAACAAAAGCTTCAAGAAAAAGTGTCAGGATTCCTTCACAATTATGGAACAAACTGCCATTCAGAAAAATTTTATGTACTGCCCTTTTGTTATGTGAGTTCGCATTTCCCATGTATATTTTATTTTTTTTTCTCCTATTTTTAAAATTCAGGCTTTAAAAACACGTAGAATGAAAGGAAGCTTACAAAACTTATGAAAATAAAATCTCTCTTTCATGCTGTAGGCCTTGTTAGCTCTAGTGAAAGTTATCTTTAAAAAGAAGTAATACGGAGTTCGGATGTCTCAGATTTCCATATTGTGCTTACACAGAACCTGCCACTCATGATCTCTGCTACCTCTGGAGGTGAACAAAACAATAAAAAGGCATAATCTCCTTACTGCCACAAGGATCCTTTCCTAATTTCACTGTAATTTCTGTTCTACTGAAAGCTTCCATTTTCTGGGTATTATTATTCCCAGCAAATTTTTAACATTGGAATACTTTACATAAAACATGAAGTTCTAGGAAAAGTTATTTGAACTAAAGAAGTTAAAAGGATGCTCTTAACATTAAAAATATAGGCAACACCTTTTCACATATATATTTGACTTTGTATTTATTTGGATGAATCTCTGATAGAAAAGCAGTCATTTATGAATGTAAAGTAATTTTTTTTTTAGAAATCTTAATTTTTTTTCTCTGCTTGGTTACGTTTTTCTGAAAGATGGAAACCTCATTTATTTCACTGTTTCCTAGCTCTAACACTTATAAGCTGTTATATACTGCGTATTTAAATAAACTTTCTGGAGGATGCCAGCAGCTGGTACCAGTTGAGGTACCCCATCACCTATACTCCAAGCAAGTGATGACCATGATCCAGTGGTCATTGTGTGATTACAAATCAAGCCAGCTCCTGGCATAGATGCCCTCATCCCAAACCGCATGAACTTGTCATCCCTCAAATGAGCCTTAGTAGGCAGAAAGGAGGTGCAGTGCTGAGGTCCTTGGTGGCCCACTCATCCCTTCCAGAGAAGTTGCCCGAGCATCCTGAGTGTGCTTTTCCCCAGAGGTGGACGGTCATTCATGGCAAGACATGAGGCAATGTTGTTGTCACTGTTCCATTTTTCCCATAGGCATCTCTTCCTGGAGAGAGGAAGGAATATCTTACCAAGGGTGTAATATTCTGTTTTGCAGAGTGTGATTTGTTACTGCACTAGCAATAAAGAGAAAAACAATGTTTGTGTATTGCTGCTCCTACAGTATTTCACCCTCTTCTGGGACTGATAGAGCAGCCTTTAGCAAGAAGGAATACTTTGCTGCAGTTTTACTCATGTCAATATCTGCTTTTGAGTACATTAAATTCAGTATGGAATAGTTAATTCAGGACCTTGACCCATACTTGCTTTTTGAAATCATTCTAGCTCTTAAATTCTTATAATAAGCCAGAGGCTACTACTATTCACGGTACACTACAACACCTTTTGAGTCAAGATTTCCCTGTCATCCTCCTCTCTAAAATGTTTTATCCTTTGGTCTGCACTTCACACAGAGAATTATTAGTAGCTGTGTAGAAAGAGACTGTGTCTTATTTTAGCAGTTTCATGACAATAACAGTATTTCACTGCTCAGAAAGGGTCAAAACAATGTTCTTGCTTTGTTCTTTGCTTTGCTAAAAGAAGTGAAGGAATGCGTGTTTGCAAACTGCTGGAGAGTGCATTTGCAAGAAGTTATGAAACCGCATTTCAGCAGTAGGTGTGGAAACATCTTAGGAAAAGCTATAGGGAAAGTAGACAACCTTGCAATTTGGTAGTAAAATCCTTGCATTTCTCTTTTAGGTAGGTAGAAAGGATGTAGATGAAGTAAATGTTTTAGAGCAAAAAGTGAAATGGATTTTGGGAAGCTTTATTATTTTTTTTCATAGTTGTCTCCAGTTACACACGTGCATGTGCCAACAAGAAATAGTCAAAAGCCAAAATGAATTGGTATTTTTAGATTTCTGAACATGATTAATACAGTCAGAATATGTGTGATGATTTTCAAACTAGAGTTACTTGCCCTTTACATGAAGTGTTAACTTAAACCTCTCTGAAAACAAGCTTTTATAAAGGCATTCTGATGGAACCGGGACTGCCGGGAGTGGGCACAATTATTGTATTCTTTGCAATAGAAAGACCGTGTGCCAACCTAGATAACAGTGAGTTAGCAGAGGATTTTGCCATGCAGAATTCTGGTGAAGAAGTGTGATTGTTAACTTTGCTTCGTTTGACCTCTCTAAAATTGCTTTAGAGGGGAAGGGTCATCTTTGGTTGCTTTGAAACTAAGACTTTTTTTTAGCACTTTCACAGCACGAAATGTGTTAACTGTTAAAATGGATTTTGTATAACAGTTCTGCATCCCAGTTTGAAACCAGACTGTGGCATGCATTTGACCGTTTTGCTCATACATTTTTAGAAAAAACTCTAAAAGAAAAATAACTTGGTGGTTTTTTTAATGGTGGAATTCATATCTAAAATGTGTTAGGCTGCCTTTCTTCACCTCATAATGGTCACAAGCTGCCCCAACTCCTCAAACAGAGTATAAGGGCAAAATGCATACAAATCAAATGCTGGCTTCCCGGTGTCGTATTACTTGTCTGTTTTGTTGAGGTTTCACACACATACATAAAAATAACAGCATTTTTAGCTGATCCCAATAGATTTTTCTCTGCAGCTGCATCACTTCAAAAAGGCTTTTTGTTCCAGTTCTTGAATCTTAAGTATTGCAAGTTTGTTGGGTTGGTTTTTTTTCAATCTCAATTATGATTTATGTGTTGTGATGACTTTAAGGGCTTGATTGGGCTACAAATGTGCTTTGAAAAAAACAAGATGTGCCTATGAAAAACACGGGCAGTTCAAAGCTGAGTATTGAGCATACAGTTGTAAACTCATGGCACATGGTTGGGTAGGTTTTTTTGGCAGACTCAGAGTCTCAACCTGCAGTGATGCTAAAGATATTAGCAAAACAGCACTGCAGAGCTTGCCAGTGTATTCGCCAGAGTCCTGCTCATGCTCTCACTGCTGTAATTAAAACTAATTATTTTCTAAAACATAGTAATACATGAATATGTGCAGTAATCATTTTGTAGTGGGCAATCTGTGAGGTATTTTTAAAGCTTCTTTATCCCCTCCTATCTTTGGCTTGCTATGCAGTGTGCCTGTTGCCTAGTGCAAGCCAGCATTGTCATTTTGCAGAGGGGCGCACAAGTCTGGTAATGACCGGATTTATTTATTTGCTTCAACAGTGATGCTTTGCTGATTCTTAAAATTCGTAAGTTTGGAATATATTTTTTTTTCCTTTTTATTGCCTTGTAGGTTATTCTGTTCTATGTTTTTCTTATCTCAGGTCCTTCTTGGAAAGAAGGGCATGAGGGGGAGAAAAAAGGGAGAGAAAGGAAGCGTAATCCAGTCTTTCGCAAATGCTATGCACATGGTTTTCTGCAAGGAAAGAATCGCCTCGTGTCTTGCTGTTGTTCTCTGGTTGTTTGCATTGATTCAGTGTCATGGCACCTCCTAGCATCTGGTCTGTGCAGTATTTTGTGCCTATTTGTCTGAATGTTTCTTGCATCTTTCTAGAAATCCAGGAACCCAGCAGCTCTGCAGCAATAATACTATACTTAGCACTAGCATCTTCAAATAAAACCCCCTTTAGCTCCCCACACTCCTGGGAAGCAACTGCATGCGGTTATCAAAGAAAGACATTTGTGTGTTCATTATAGTCCCACCTCATTTTGGCAGGAAGGGAATAAGCTGAGTGCCGGTTCTCCAACAGAGCAGAGTTTACAACTTACAGTTCTGTAGTTAAGAGTCACAGTGGCTGAGCCATTCATACTGAAGTCAGTAGGGGCAGGAACTGTCTGCTGGCCACCAACTTTCATACAAATGTAATTGGGAAAGTCAGCCTTTTTCTGAGACTCAACGTGGCAAGCAAAATGCACATCTTTTTTATTTACATTTTTCTGTTGCTAAAGGGCTGCAGTAGTTATTAAAATAGACTGTTCTGTTAAAACGTAGTGGTCAAATGTGGAGACAGCTGAAGACTACCAGCAGCATGAAGAACGAATTTTACTCTGTAAAGTGTTTGTTGTTGAATGGTTTTTGTATTCTTCCCTCCTTCATTCTCCTCTATTTCCTCACTTCAACTGAAGAGGTTTCCAGGTTTCCGGATGTTAAAATAACAGGACGGAGGTGGGATAACCCCTGCTTCACGTGGCGCCACAGTCTTCAGTAGGAAGCATGTTTTTTCCCACAAAACCAGACGTAGTCATGCTTAACTGTTTCTCCTGTTTTCGATTAGCACCTATGGGTCTTGCAGATATGATGACACCCGGTGAGTCCAAACTACCCCTTCCTCTCAAAGCAGATGGCAAAGAAGAAGGAGCCCCCCAACCTGAGAGCAAGTCAAAGGTATTTACAATCTCCGCACGTGGTGTTGGTTCAGCCCGCAAAAGTCTGCTGTGTTGTCTCTCATTTTCTGGTTTTGGCCTACCCACTTCTGTTCTTTCCTGCATGCCTTTCCATTCACGTGCAATCTCTTTGTTTGTTTCTTTTCTGATTTTTTTTTTTCAATTTTCCCTCACTGTGTGGATCTGAAAGTTACTAGTTCTCACGGCATTTTAACTTGCGGGGGCAAAGCAACCTAGTTCTCACGGCATTTTAACTTGCGGGGGCAAAGCAACCCAAGCCAAAAGTTGCGTGGGGATTCAGCTGTGCCAAGTGGGTGGGAAAGAAGGGTCTTGCCTGGTTTCAGTACTTGCAGCCATTTTTCTCTGCCTTCAGTTATAGCTTCCTGGTTTGGCCGCCTCAGCAGCAGCAACATACTTTAATATTTTGCTTTCCTACCTTATTTGTTAAAATAAGGTGAACGGCTTGGTTTTTTTCCTTTCTTTCATAAGGGGAAACCCATGCTTAGCATTCCATGTGAGCTTGAAATAAGCATGGTGGCTTAGTGACTTTAGCCAAGCATCCAGCAAACTTTCCAAATTATACTAATTAACAATGTTGTTCTTATACCTTTTATATATATATATAAATATATTTATATATGTGTGTGTTTTCTGTATGTGTCTCTCTGTTTATATATATTTTATATATAACAATTGGTCAGTCTGTTAAACTGGATGTATTTTTTTGTTTTTAATAAAGTTTGCCCTGCCTTTGTCATACTTTTTTTTTTATTCCTCTACCACAGGATAGCTACAGCTCTCAGGGTATTTCTCAGCCCCCAACCCCAGGCAACCTGCCAGTCCCTTCCCCAATGTCCCCAAGCTCTGCTAGCATCTCCTCATTTCATGGAGATGAAAGTGATAGCATTAGCAGCCCAGGCTGGCCAAAGACTCCATCAAGCCCTGTAAGTGGCTCTGGTTTTTTTGGTTTTTGTTTATTTTTTTGTAATTAATTATATTTTAATGCTTGCTTGTTTGTTTTGTAAATTCCTTTTATTCATTATTTATCCACTAAACAGTTTTCTTTCTTTATAACACTGGGTACAAATTCTGCTCTCGGACACATGACTGTAAGTTCCACTGTCTGGCTTCAGTGGGGCCTTAGCATGCTTATCCCAGGGCAAAATTTGTCCCAAGAGTACTTTGAAATAAGAAAGAGTAAAATTGTGTGCATCATGCAAGTGTGCTGTGTGGTAATACAGCAGTTGTTGTGAAGAAAACATCCTTCCTGTAATGCATCAGCTTTCAAGCATGCCGAATGTGTTGTTAAGGACACCTCCATTTCTGTTCCTGGGCCCAAACTCCTTCACACAACTGACTTCACTCTGGTTGCTGCTTGTCTTTGCTAGGATTATTTCAGAAAAAAAAACCCAAAACAAAACAAAATGAGAAATCTCCACTGTTGAATATCCATCAAAGTTTAAATTGTAGACTTGGCACCACAAAAATGCTGCCAGGTCTATTTTTCAAACATTTTTAGTGTGTATTTGGAAATACAGTCAAAAGTCTTGAAACAAAATCATTTCTGATTTGCTTCATTCAGTTACTTTGAAATAACCCAGATTGTGGGTAGGAAAACCTGTTGTGTGTATGTTTCTAAAAAGCTATTTTTTAGATGAATAATGTTTAGTCATTCTCATGCAGGTTGTAAAGAAGAACCTGAGAGAGATGTGTGGAGCTAAAAATGAATTTCATCATTATACGTATCTATATGTACAGAAATAGAAAACGCATATGCATATATAGACAAGAGAATGCAGGCATACGCTGATATGGGGAGCAAATGTCCACTTGGACATTTTTACTTTGTTGTTTTTTGAATTAGAAAAATACATATTGTTCATCTTTTCTTTCTTTTTTCCAAAAGTAATAATGATCACAATTTCTCTGTAGAAAAATACTGAAATATAATCTGGTGAGGAATATTAAGGGTTTTTTTCAATGTTAATTT
The DNA here is from genome assembly GCF_963264785.1 of Psittacula echo. Classification (NCBI taxonomy): domain Eukaryota; kingdom Metazoa; phylum Chordata; class Aves; order Psittaciformes; family Psittacidae; genus Psittacula; species Psittacula echo. The sequence continues at coordinate 43,269,601 of NC_137738.1, forward strand.
GCACTTAAATTAGCAACACAATTCTTTGACAACAACTTAATTTTCACAAAGTGGTATGTTGAAGACTGTCTCTCGGGGCAAACAAAGGAAGGCCAATTGGAAAGAAAAAGGTCTACCCATCCAAAAACCAGACATCTGGTGAATCCCCCGAGCAAAGGGGCAGCATGGCATGAAATGCACCACCTTAATGTTTCTATATTTATTGGCAGCCACTTTGAGTCTCAGAAGGCAGCTGGTGTTACTCGTTCCCACAAAGTCTCATCTTTTTCTTAACAGCATTTCTGAAAGTGTGGTACCAAAAACTCTGATAGTTTTCTTTGTAGTAGTGTTTGGGTATTGTTTGTTTGGACAGTTTTCTGGAGGAAAGCAAGGAGTTACTTCACAGGCTGTTGCAACACATCAAGTTCTTCCTCTACAAGGCTACCAGATGATACCAAATGATAATGCATTCCTGAGCTCATTGCATAAACTTGAGTAACAAACCCTAGAGTCATCGTGAACATGGAGTTTTTTCCATGTAAATATGTCAAAGTACAGCATTAGAAAAAATAAATGAGGGAAGTTTGTGCTTTCAGTTTCTTCTGAATGCCCTTCTGTACAAATGCTGCTGCATCTTTAGCTTCAGTTAGCTTCTTGGTATACAGATACGGATAAATGCAGTGCTTTGGAATGATAGAAAAGTAATTCCTGTAAGTTAGTTGATCCCTTTTTACCTATGAAGGCCAGTGTATTGGATAAGTTCATTGACTTCAGCAGCAGCCTGACATAGACTGGAATGATTGATTCCAAGCGTTTCGTTACACTTGAAAACAGCCCAGATTTGTTTGTTAAATCCCAAAGCTGCTTCATGTGCTTCAACTTTTCCATTCCAGCAGAGGATAAAAGCAAGGGTGAATGGTCTGTGATTCACTTCACAGTATCTCTGTGATCCTACTAAGTGGATCCTCTCTTTCACTAGTTTTATATGGAAGTGAGGTATGAGAAAATGTGGAGAAGGAATTGTTGAGCATTATGTTTTGAGGGCTCTTCAGGTACATCAGTAAAAGGACACTTCTGCTATGCTAATTTTGCACATAATGTGCATCTTTGACAGTGGCAAGGTGGCTTTAAAATTCTTCAGAAGAGAAATTTCAAGTGTGTGTGTGAACTGTGCAGGGTCACTACAACATGAATAAAGCAGTAGGTTATAAAAAACCCATAAAATGCTACTCACTGTCTGTGGGTACCCATTAACATGACAGTGAATACACCTGAATAGAACTGTATCTCCATGGTGCTAGCTATGAGGAGTCTGCAGAGTCCTTCAGGAGGAAAACTTGACAAAGGATTGTGTCCTGCAAAAGCCTCTGCCAGAGATTTGACTTCAGGCAGGTTTTGCTGCCTGTGTATGCACACTCTGTTCTGTAGTAAAATAGGTCTAGGTAATAAATGTAATACTGACAAATTCTTTGTTGAAGTGGCGGAAGGGAACAGTAGGTAGTTCTATAAATATAGATGCTTAAAGATATGTACAGAAACAACTACCCACTGCCTTAATGTGAAAAGAACTCCTACAGAAATTTGTGTTTGCTCTGAAGGATTCTGCAGACTCACCATACAAGGGTGTGTATGTAAAACAGTTTTAATAGGTGATAGGGCTATTAAAAACAAAGTATGGTGTTAGACAGATTTAATATGGGAATTGGCTTTAGTATCCACATACTTTGATGAGGTTTTTTAGATCACCCATTTAAACATGGCCAGTCATACCATGTTAGAAGAGTGCTCAGGATCAAGGGCAGAGTAGGATAGAACTAAATTGATAAAGGTGTGTGCCACAGGCTCGCACTAGCATTCTTTTATCACCAAAATTATCAGCAAGCTTTACAGAAGAGCTCATGGTCTGTATTCTTCAGCATTGCCTGGCACATACTCAGTTTAGTTAACAATCTCTTAATGGGATCATTTTGTAATAAACCCTTATTTTCTGAGGGTTAACATGTACCTATAGGCAAATTTAGGCTTCCAGCTGAACCTTCCCATGTGGAACTGAAGTTCATTTGTGTGTAGACTAGCTTGCACACATCTGTCATTTTTATATGTTTACATTTATAGAAACAGAGAAGGGAAAAAGATCTTCACTCTTGAGGAACAGCATTCTCCCCTCCAGTGCATTCTTCTAAAGTTAACGTTTCATTTTAGAAGAAGATTGCACCCATTTTACAGAGCATGACAACCTGAAAGCTCACACAGTAAGGAACACTTCTTACCTTCTGTAAGCTGTGAAAAGTTTTCAGATTATACTGTCATTTTAAAGCCTGCTGCCACACTGCTGAAAAGCAGCATCATTTGAGCTGTATAGCAGAAAAACCCAGAATGAGAAATTCTGAACTGTTTCCATTCTGCCCTGAATCTTATTTGAAAAAGAGAATCTTACCATATAAAAATGAAGATGTAAAGCTGGTAAATATGAATATTCTTAATCAGAAACTACCCTAAAAGTGAAACAGGAACTGTTTTGTTGCCTCCTATGTTAGAATATAAGCACATACAAAAATTGCTGGGTAAAAGCTGAAATTTCCCACCTTCATTTTTATTAGAGTTCTGTGGCATCGTGTCAGATTAAAATTAATGCTAATGAGCAGTAGATTGTTCTTAGTGCAGTTGGTAGTGCACAATTTTATTCAGCTCTTCAAGCTTGTGTGCTCATATATCCATTCTCACTACAAAATCAAATTAGTAGCAACGTGACTTGCCTACTTCCCTCTTTCCACTCACCCCCCAAAAAAATCTTTGGCAAAGTATATTTGCTGAAAAGAGTTAAATTGGTTTTCTGTAACACCCAGATATATAGGAAGTAAGGCTTTGAGTAAACTGGTTGCCATTACAGAATGTTTGTATTTTCATTGCATAATCTACAAGACTCATGTCAGAGTACTTTCCTGCCATCCACCTAGTATTAGTAAAGTGAATTCAGCCCTGACTCTGACTTCAGTAGGTGTTGTAACACAACTGAGTCTGGCTTAAGTAAATTCAGGAGTGCATCTCATTTCTAAGTAAGAAAGGTAATAATATCTGTCTGCAGGAAGGACTACTGTAGGGGAGTTACAGTACCAGAAAGCAAAGCAAAAAACTTTACAGGAGGCTGTTTATTTAATTAAAATGAATGTCCATTCACTGGAAAGAGCAGCAATGGCTCATGGAACTGCTGGGTCACCCCTCTTGGCTTCACGTCTCTTTTCTCCTGGCTCTCCTCCAGCATTGCCAAATTTCAGCTAATGGCTGGAGGGAGATACAGAGCCTGTCATATTTTCCAGGCTAACATGCAAGATGAATGGTGGCAATGCTTTTAAAATCATTGGCAGACGGATGCTACTCGCTGCATCTTTCGTAGTGTTGAGTGCCAGTCCTCACCACCACTATGCGGGAACACGGACCAAGTGAGTGGTTCTGTAGCATCTGTGAGGTACAGCTAGGGTCTTCTTCAAGGATGTTCAACTAGAAGTTCCTGTTTTCATCAGAATAATGCTGTCTCCTGCTCAAATAAGGAAAAGAGAGAAAGAGTGATTGACTAGATGAGTTTAAAGTGTCTATTGCAATCAACAACAAAGTTTAGAATTTCACTATACAGATACGCTTTCCTTCATAAATCTGGCTCCTTTCCCAAAGCTTTATATCAATCTTTTTCTCTAGTGTTTAATTCTGAACCACTGTCTCCCACTGCTGATCAAATCACTTCACCTTCTGCAAGCAGGGGGGTCTTCCTGCAGTAGCAGCAGCCCCTCTCTGCTGTCAGATAGAAGGCAGCTCAGATAGTGTGTAGCCCATTCACACATGGCACAGAGCCCAGCTCACAGGGTTATACTGCACAGAAAAGATACGGTGAGAAGTTACAGCTTGTGTAACAGCCTCAGTGCTTTCTGCCGTATCCACATAGAGAAGGAAAGGGCATCAAGAGTCTTCCATCAGCTGTGAAGTCCAAATAGCAGCAGGAAAAGGGGTTTGCTTCTGCATTTCTGCCTCATGAGACAGAATTCTTCTCTTCCATCTCTTTCACTTTTCCTGGTGGTGATTCAGCTCTGACTGCTGTGCATCCCTCATTTTCAGCAGGTCTTAATACGTACTCTCTTTGCAAGGTAGGACATGTGAGATTGATATGTTTTCAAGGGAGGAGAGTAGCACCTACTGGAGTATTTTTGGCTCAGGAAGCTAATTGGCAGTTCACACGCAGCATTGCCACCAGTCTCCTTGTATTGTAGGCATTTGCTCGTCTGGCTTTTTGGCCAGCAGTAGTGTGACAAGGTAGTAAAGCATAACCATTTGTGACTCTCAGAGTACTACTCCTCAGTGTACTGCCATGAATCACACTTTAGGCTACTTTTCTGCAATGCCTGTTCTGGAGGAGCACTTTCAGGCTTTCTAGCCCCTTTTGGGGGCCAAAGAGTAAATGGTTGATTTGATTTGGTTTTAGGATTACGTGAACTTGTGTGGGACAAGCTTATTCTTAATTTTACTCTAATTATTGCTTGCAAAGCACTTTGAAACAAGTGGGTGAGAATCACTGTGTGAGAGCTATCACCTCTTAAAATGACATGAGGCAGCATCAGAAACTTGCCTTCTGGGATTCAAAGTTCCAGTCAGTGAAAGAAATACAAAAATGGGGAGTTTGGGCCCTTTGTTTTAGAAGCTGAATTTTCCGTATATGGACAATGTACTGTTTGTGCCTGAACTAGTAGCCTTCATTCCTGACTGTTGTGTGATAGCTTTAGTTTGTTTGACATCTTCTCTTTTTCAATGTTGTGAGTTTCTTACTTTCTTTTCCCTCCCTCTCCCACCCTTCCCCCAACTCTTTTCTTTCTTCTTGCGGTTTAGAAATCAAGTTCCTCTACCACAACTGGAGAGAAGATCACTAAAGTCTATGAGCTGGGAAATGAGCCAGAGCGCAAGATGTGGGTTGATCGGTACCTCACCTTCATGGAGGAGAGGGGCACGCCCGTGGCCAGCCTGCCAGCTGTGGGCAAGAAGCCCCTGGACCTGTTCAGGCTCTACGTCTGTGTCAAAGAAATTGGAGGTTTAGCACAGGTGAGAAGTGGTGCTTGAAAGTGAACCTCTTGAAAACTTGATGCACACTTTATTTTCTTGAGTATTTCCTGCTGGTTGTGCCATTACATTTTCAGCCCTGACACCATTGTTGAAGAAAATAGTTTTGTGCTTTAATATTTGTCTTTAATATTTGGAGTTCATCTTGGCTGTGTAATTGCCCTAAAACTCTGGAGTTTGAATAAAAATTGGCCATTGCTGTAGACAGATGAAATTTTTACCTGTTCAGGGGAATCCAGGAACTCCGCGAAAAGAAAAAAAAGAGGAAAAGGCCATTGGATCAAAGTTAACGAGTAAGTAACAGATGATAGAGCTGAAAGGAAAAGGAGATTTTTAAATCCATTCTTCCCAGATAGGGATACTGCCTCTAGGACAAATAATTCATCTCTCAAGAGAGGTGTCAGATACATTCTTGAAACACAGTCCTTCATCCCAAACCTTTCATCTCCGAGTGTCTCTGTATGGTACATTTGTTTGTAAGACATGGACTGTGCTTTCCCTGTGTTTGGAAAATGCTTACAGGACATTTTGGGTTGCCTTACGAACATAATGATTACAAGGAAAAGGTGAATTACTTAACCGAGATGAAAAATGAAAGCAGGAAGACCTGAGAATAAAAAATGGGAGAGAGAAGCTTTGGTTTGTGTTCTCAGCAGCTAACTGGAAGTTTTACAAAGGGATGTTTCGAAATTAATTGTGAGTTCTGTAAGACTGAACACCAGAGAGCAAATGGTTTCATTGTCTTGCACCATCAGAAGGGAAAGCAGGAGAAAACGGTCAGTTATTTACGCCTTAGATTTAGTATTTGAAGTCATCTGTCCTTGCCTAATGTTCTTACAAAGCATCCCTGGCATCTAGGGCATGTCTCTGGCTAGGTGCTAGAAGGTACTGTGAAGTGTTGAGACCCATAATTTCTATGGTTTCAAGAACATTTGTAGGTGATCAGTGCTTTGCAGGATGAGGTCCTAAGCATAGCTATATAAATAAATACGTGTATGCAATGTTTAATATAAAATAGGTAATATTTAATATTCAAATAGATATGATTTTACACTAATTCCAAAATTTGAACAGAAAAATGTGGCAAATTAGATCCTCAGAAAGAGAGCACATTTTAATAATCTGTATGGTTAGTTCAAGAAGGAAATGTCCAACATCAGTATCATTCTCAGTGCTTCTTTTAATTGTACACAGTATTAGTACGTAAGATTTGACTACTGAATTAGATCATTGGCCCTTCAAGTGCAGAGATTTCAACTATTCTTGTTGTTAAAGGTAGGCAGAGAAATGTAACGTAGTTCACCTTGCCAGCTGTTAAGTGCTGTATATGGGTAAGAGATGTTATCCTGACATTTTTAGTGATCAGCTCATGCCCCCCAGCATCATAAAGATCTGATTACTTTTAGCTCAGAAACTTTATTACAGGTAAATTGTATCATGCAGCTGCTCTGCCTCATGCAGCATGATTGTACCCGTAGTATGACTCTTAGACTCAAAAATTAGGCAAGATGGGGGGCAGATGGGGAATACTAGAGAGTCATTCATGTTTGCTTATTATTTTGGGACACTTGGTGTTGATTTGCAGTGGCAGACATTATGCTTTGCCAAAGAATAGATGCTGTTCATTTAGACTGATTTTTGAAAGAGCTTGAGTTACAAATGTGTGTGTTTTGGTACTGGTAAAAATTGACACTTAAAATAAAGGCTCCTGGTTTTGCTGGTGGGCCCACATGAATGATCATTACTGCTAGTGAGAGGCACAGAGCTTTCCTTGCTGAGGTTTATTGAAATGCACCTGTGTCCTACTCTCCTAAAAAGCTGTTGCTCCAACTGCTGCACTCCACATCTCATAATTCTGCCGGGGAAGTGGCAGGGAGCAGAGCTGTGCAGCAGCGGTGCATATTCTCTGAACAGTTGCAATTGATGGGGTCCTAACATGAACAGACCAGCTGTTGGCAGTCTTCTTTTAAATGCCAATATACTGGGCATTTAGGCATGAATGTTTCTTTTTGCATTATGCAATGTGTTCATTACGCACCACTTAGCTGTAAGCCAGTAGGCACAAAAGGCTGTGTAACTGCATTTCAAGCCTCAACAAGGGCAGTTTATGAAAATCTCATCTCCTTTAACTCCTGGATTCTTGCAGGATGTACCAGGGAAATAAAAACCTGCTTGCTATCAATGCTATCCTCTAAAGATCTTTGCTGAGTGGAAGCAGTTACGGTGTTATTAAACACTGAAAGAAATGTCAAAAATGTTTCCTTTGCTGGCATGCAGGCTTAGGAACAGTATGGCTAATGATAACCTATGTAGCTATACAAGTTAAGCTGGAGTCATTAAAATCTGAGGCCTCAGAGCAAGTAGCAGTCATCATGGAATCAGAATTCATCCCCAGCAAAAGCTGAGATGCGTAGACCTTTAAAGCCCATTTGTTTCAGTGCTGCTCCCCTCCTTGGATGACACGTAGCAATTGCACAACTGGTTGAATGAACTCTGGGACATCAGGTATTACAGCAAAAATACTGGCTGCTTGAGTGGTACCTCTGAGTGAGCTAGAGGCATCATCCAGGATGACAAATGAACTTCACTGTTATTTCAGATCAGCTGTGTTTGAGAAACTCTTGAGCAGAGTCTCTCAATATTCTCAGCCATACACTGCAAACAAGACTCGCAGCGGAGTTGTGCAGTCAGCATTGTTATACAGAGTATTGCTGGACTAGCCCTGTGTGTTTGAAGTCTGCCGTAATTAATTAAGGGCCTCGCTTCACTCTGCCTCTCATCTAGCCAAAGGATCATTGATTCGTCCCTGCAAGAAGCCCTAAAGAGAAAGGATGTGAACCAGGAATTGCAGGCTGAACTGTTTGACAGCTGGTGGCTATTTTGGAGAAAAAGTTATTTTTCATATCAGTGCTCAAGCACTTAAATTGCAGAATAATGCTCTTACTGCTTTCTAAATTAGTTTTTAGAAGCTGCTTTTTAATTGGAATATGGTGGGTGTGGGTGGGTGTCAGAGACAGGGAGAACAAGCATGAATTTGCTTGGAGATGGATTGCTAACTGAAAAGCATAGGCCCTAGAAGAGTGTGAGGCATTTAAAAGATGCACCACGCATAAGACTCTCCACAAGCAAAGCATTTTATGTTGCTATCAGCAGGTTCCTTAATGGTTTTATAACTGTAAATGCTGTCTGTGCATTACTTCATGTGGGAGTAATGAGCATTAGTTAAAAGAGGAAAACAAAAAAAATACAAACCAAGACATTAAGTGCCTTTTTTTTTCCCCTCTTTGTTTTTCCCCCCTTTTTTGTCTCCTGACTTAAATAAACCACTTTGCTGCAAACGAACGATCCTGCCATTTATTTTGCTAGGTTAATAAAAACAAGAAGTGGCGTGAGCTGGCAACCACCTTGAACGTTGGCACTTCGAGCAGCGCAGCCAGCTCCCTGAAAAAACAATACATTCAGTACCTGTTTGCCTTCGAGTGCAAGATTGAGCGAGGGGAGGAGCCCCCTCCAGAAGTCTTCAGCACTGGAGATACTAAAAAACAACCTAAGATTCAGCCGCCATCTCCTGGTAAGTCAAAAAACCTGCAGCCTCTTACACAACCGGTTTTTGAATGCAGAAGGTATTAGGGTGCAGTTTACGTATTTAGAAGCGTGTCTTGCTAATGCTGGGCAAACAACAAGGATAAGTATGTTGTTGGCATCTTGTTTTCAAACTTAGAGCTAGCTCTTGTGTCAAGTCAGATTTAACTCTCGTGTGTCTGGTTTGTCATTGCTTGCTCTAACATATAAAGACGTGTGCACCAACATACCCTTAATATTCAGTTACAATGGCACAGTAGAAGGAATAGGATTCTGCATGGGCCTGTGCTGTAAGGCAGGAGGCAGTTGGTACTAAATGGATCATCCATTTGCCTATAAAGATCAGGTTTAGGTACTTGCACTTCCTTTGCTATGACAGAAGCTGCATATTCAACACAACTGTTGGTCAGTAAAGCTTCAGTTAGAGTCAGAATGGCAGATGATGGACTGATGATGAGTGGGTCTCATATGGTTGCTCTGATATAGTTCATGTTGAATGTGTGGCAGGTGGAGACAGTAGAGTGTAGTGTATCCCCAATGCCAGACCTCATAGTTGAGAGGCATGCTCTCTGCTCTTTTGTTGCTAATCCTGTATGTCAGGTGAGTCATTAGCATCACTGTCTTTATCTTCTCATCTGAAAAATCTGAACTGAAATTGCTTTATTTTGGCTGTTCGTTATGCGTGTACGGTGTGGTGTTTGAAACCACACTGTTTTCTTTCTAAATTTAACGTAGGTCTTTAAAGATTTGATAGTCATGATTGATACTCAAGCCAAGACAGGCATAGTACTATTCTATGATGCTGCCTTCTGGACTACCCACGGAAGAGGGAAAAAATTGCTTTGTTTTGATGGTTATTAGGCTTTTCTGACCAACAAAATAATCTGATGAAAGTTGTGAACTACCTTCACAATTACTGTTACACAGACTGCCTTCTGTTACTGCGAAGAGAATATAATTCCTGAAATGTTTACAGCTGTTCCCTGCAGTAAGTTTTAGAAGGCAGTTTTAGGAAAGTATTAAATAACTTAATTTCTGTTAGTGCAGTTCACTGGCTGAAAATGGGAAGTGGCAAGTCAGGGACCAGCAAGCTCTGCAGGCAGTTTGCAGGCTGTCTGGCTCCAGTATCCTATTGTGGATACTAGAAAATTGCAGAAACCTTTATAATCGCATAATACAGTTCTAGGCTTTACAAGATCATTTCTTATGATAGTGCTTTGGCAGTGCAGAAAACAATAACAGTGATAAGGTTTAAATCTTTTTCAGCCTGATGTATTCAGTGTAAGGATTCAGGGAAGTGTTTAGTTAAAATCTGCCTAGGTAGGGCTGTTTAATAACTTAAGTATTTCCCCCGCCTTGTTAAGACCAAGGGTTATCAGGCACCCTAGCACCAATTATTTAATAGAGAAGATAACGAGGTTACTTTGCAATGCAAGTTTAGAAGGTGCAGAAGAACACTTGGTACTGGAAGTGAAGCCTGTAGTCCGAATGTTTATCTGTCTGAAATGAGCGTAAGTGTCCTGAATATGCACTACTGCAAAAAATAAAAGATGTTGGACATGCCTGTCACCTCCTGAGAAGGCTGGTAAGGAGAGCTGACACTGTTGGACTTGTTAAGGAGGTTGAAGAGGAAATTCAGCTGTTCCTAAAATTAAACAGCAGTACTAAAAATGAAAGAGTATGTTGCTTTACTCTCTCCTCCCTTGCCCCTCTCCATCCAACACTGCTCTCAGTAGTTGCTTTAGGGATGATCACCATAAATTAGCTGAATTTTGAGGTGAAGGATCATTATTTAAATACATAAACCTGAAACAAAGGAATAAAATTATCAGACATACCACTTCTACAGGGCTCTTTTGCATCATGACACTACAGATGAAAATGGCAAAGTCCGAGTTTAAATTTATCGTAACATTCAAGCAAGCTGTCTACGAGGAGAACTGAAACTGTTTTTCTAAAATAAAAACACAGCAGGACATAGAGACTAGAAGAGGGGGAAGCAAGCAAAGATCTCAAGGTTTGTTTTGTTGGCAAGAAAAGAGCTCATGTCACTGAATGGGACTGCACTTCTGTACGGAGAAAGGCTTTCCCAGTGTGTATCAGCTTTAGTACATGAAATCCCGCTGAGGTATAGATGCTGCAGAGAGTACAAGCCTGTTCTCTTTAATAGTCAGCTTTTTTTCTTGCTCCTTTTCCTTTAGTATATACCAACATTAACATTTTAACTGCACAAAAGAAGTAGAGTTGTAGATGTACTTTAGTTAATCTGTTATTCTGGCATTCAGAGGGAACAGGAGCCCAATACAACAAGAAACAGTAGCCTCCAAAGGTCCTTGCTTTAACCATTAGCCTCTGTTGTGCAGTTAGCTCAATGGAGGCAGAGCCACTTTGAAGCCAGATCCATTCATGGAGAACTAGTTACAGTATTAGGGCTGAAGTTAATTCTGATAAAAAAGCAAGGGGACTTGCCTCAGAGGGGAGGGTGTTGTATTTTTTCTGGTTCTAACCAGCTGATGCTATGAAGTTAAAGCCTTGAGAGTTTAAAAATCACCTGATATTCATAAAACTTTTAAAATGAAATATTTCAATTGCTCATAAGAACACATTGCTGCCTTAGTACAGAGAAGAATGCAGTTGCTATGTAGATGTAGTTCCCAGATAGATGTTATTCAAGGTGGAAGCAGGCTGAAGAACAGTTTAGACAGCTTAGAAGCACAGTTCTTCCAGATGTCTGGCATCCAAGGGGTGGTTGTATGACTGCCTTATAGAAGACCTTTAGAATGTAGTCGTAGCAGTACTAAGAAATGCAGCTCAACAACTGTATCAAGGAGACTGCTGTAGAAGAGCCCAGTCAGAGAAAAGGTGCAATGTGTAAGTCAAATGTATGGGATGGCAAGACAGTGGTGTGTTCTTTTGTAGAGCTGCCAGGGCGAGGTGAGGGCCTGAATATGTTTTAGGGTGGTTTGCACTGCTCCCAGGCTCTGCAAGTTGGAGACGTGTTGTGGTAGGCTGAGGCCTCTGTATTATAGCTTAAATCTGTTTGGGTTAGGTAATGCTGTCAGTGACCAGCAGCAGATATCTGGTGACAGGCTAGCTATTAGAGGATGCTTGCTGGCCTTATATCCTGATTATTGGGTCCGTGGCAAGGTCCATGTCAACTGTTGACTGCTCTTTTGAAGCATAGAAAACCCCTTAAAGAGAAAGAGGCATTGTAGATCTTCGTAAGATCTTTCTAGGACCTCAGTACTTTCCAGAAGTGGGTACAAAGACAAAATGCTCTTCCTGTCACGCATGTTTGATAGTTCTGACTAAAATATGCAGAAATTATGTGGTAAGTTCTAAACTGAAAGGAATTCTGGGGGCATTACACTAAGCACTAATGGGTGCCAGGGAAATTTCAAAAGAGCATCAGCACGAAGGAGTTACTTTCCGTTGCTGTGCTGTGGCACTGTAGATTCTCAGCTGCAGTATGTGGTTTTGTATGCATGACTCTAAAAATTACAGGCTGAGTGTTTATCCTGTACTGAATGAACAGAATGGCCACAGTGGTACAGCTGAGGATGCTCCTGAGTAGCACTCAGCAGCTGGCCCTGATGTCAGCGGAAATTTCATTACAGCAGACCTGGAAAATTGTGTGCCTGTGTTTGAAAGAGGGAGCAAGAGCACGCCAAGAGCGTGTGTTCCCTGCGTTTCCTTGGCAGCATAGAAACAAGACTTGGGGAGGGGAATGGTGGGGGGGACACGACACAGCACCACACGACACAGCCATTCAGTGAGTGCATCTGTAACCAAACCCATCGTCTCTGCTGGCGGGTGGCTGACTGAAGTGCTATTATTAGCAGGCAGGTGATGTCATGGAGCGTGTCATGAGGCCAGCCAGGGAATCCCCATGGAAGATGGATTGGGAAGGGTGGAAGGGGGGACAGAGAGTGGTGCCCCCTTTCCCTGCATCTGTGCCCACCCAGAGGGGCACTGCTGCAGCAAGCAGCCCCCAGCCTAGCCTAACTGGGGCACTGGGCTCGTGCTGTGTAAATTATCTTCCCAGCATGGTGGCTGGCTGTTCACTCTGAAGTATGTGAATGTACTTAACCTTCAGTAACCTTTCCATTGTTTACTTTAGAGTATACATTTGTAGCTTCTGGCAAAAGGTAGGGATATCCTAGAGAGCATGTCAGGCCTCCTATTAATGGAGTTTTAAGAGGCTGCATTCTTCTTTTTTTTTTTTTTTCCTGAAGGGAAAAAAAGTGCTGGCAAGGGAAAGACTTTTTTTTTTTTTTTTTTTTTTTTTAAACTGCGTATTCTGTTCTGGTAAATAAAGTGTCTTTCCCGAAAGCAGTACTTTCAGGAAGAGTAGGCTTTGCGTGCAGGCTGTGCAAGGAAGAAGCCATGCGGGTGCTATAATTTCCTGCTGCCGAGAATAATATGTGCCATTGAGTGAGCTGTGGAAGAGTTTGTAGGACCCCACCTTCTCACTGACAAAGATGTTCATCTTATTTCCTTTTGGCTGGATTTTCTGTTGTTAAAACATATTCTCACAAATCTGTTATGACACTTAAAAGACAGGTATTGCTTAGATGTGGATGTGGGATGAAGAATTCAGTAGCTATGTATACACAGGTTTTTTCCTGGGCATCCCCAAATCAGCTGCAGAATCATGTAAGCAGAGATTACCTGTTCTGAAAGAACATTATTGTTTGTCTTCCTTCTTAGTTCTGTGTTTAATACTGAAGCTTATGAAGCACTTCTAAAGCTAACATTTCTATTTCAGAATGTCCACAATCAAAATTAAACATGTACCATCATAAAAACCCTGCAAGGATAGGTGTAGAAATTTCAGTGAGCAGCTTAGCAAATGTAAAATTTAAGGTAAAATATGAAAAAGGCATATGGTACTTTCTGCAGAGAATAGGGTTGTTTTCGTATTCTTTAACTAGAAAACAGTGCTAATGGCAATGTGTGTAAAATGTATGTGTGAGAAAACATAGCTAGTTTGCATTTAATGTGTGTGCATGCAGGTACCTGTGTGCACATGCTCTTTATCCAGAAACTGTTTGAAGTGTATTGCTTTGATGCAGTCAATTGCTGAAAAGATAGGAAATGCCAAAAGTGAGATACAATCTTTGCAACCTTAATTATGTTTCCTTGTGCATATACAGTTCAATACACTCTTAATTACACAGTCACATTGAAAATTTTTCCATGAAATGTTTGTGTCATTCAGTGCATGGAGTAAACTGTGCTCAGTGAATGAGGGACTATTCAGTATTCTGTCTTGTCCTCACTTGTGCCACTGTTTTCAACCAGACTCAGGGATTTGAGTTTACTCCTTAGTTTTTCTTGTCTGCTACAGATGTATTTGAGACGTTTAACAAGCATTAATCAGCCTTTGCAATACTCCTCTGAGAGGGAAAGTAGTATGATTCCCATTGTACAGAAGAGGAACTGGGCTTCCAAAAAATTCACAACATAACAAACCCTATTACCCTGCCTTTACTTACCAGCCTCCCTCCAGTTGTACCTGTGAGAGCTTGTTGCAGGGTAGTTTCCTGGCTATAGGTTCACATGCTCACCTCCATATTGAAGACTGCCCAGATCAACCCAGGAGCTGAATTACAGTGGGAGTCAGTGCACCCGCAGCCTGAAATAAGTAGAAACAGGATCTTCAGAGAACCAAGCAGTAAACTTATAGCAAGTTAATAATCTCCACATAGAAACAGGTATTTTTTCACATTTATTTAACCAAACCAAAATAGACACTGGAACAGCAAGAGTACTTTCGCTGTCACAGGCACATTTACAGCATTTACCACCAAGTCTCTTCTTTAAATAATGAAGGGACCACTGGTGCTGTGTGTGAAAAAGGTGACCAAATATATATTTGGCTTGGAAGACTCACAGAAAACTATTTCTCTTCTGGGAACAACAGAAGAGGACTATATATTTTCAGAGGCATATTTTTAGAAAAAACTGGCCAGTTACAGCTGAAAATTGTGAAAATAAAATTAGCTTGAGGGGAATTGACTGAAGCTTGGCAAAGGTACTGAAAATCACATCCCAGAAGAGAAAATTAAGTTGGTTTAAAGATTGTATCTGCTTTGCTAACAGTAACCATTAAGAGTACACACATCTTATTTTTTCTCAAGGAATGTGCTGTCTACATTTATGTTATTTCTGAAATAAAGGTGAACTATTCAATGGCCTGTTGAGCGTATGGCAGTTTCTTGTAGGGCATATTCACATTCAGGCCCTTCTCGGTAGCTGGTGACCCAGTCCAGAGATTGACACACTTGCAGTCCCTATCCTGCGTAAGTCTCCCTGACTCAATGGTAGCAGAACCAGAAATTGCACTTCTCATGATCGCATTTGCCTTCCATTTTTACATCTGGTTTAGTCATTCAGAAAGAGGCAGGGGAAAAATAGCCATAACCACCATAACCTACAACTGCCACCCAGCACAGGTAGGATAGGAAAGAAGTTAATTGCTGGTTAATAGCTATAATAAGAGAAATACACAGGGTTAGGCGGTACCATATTTTACAGTAAGTATAGGGGTACACTGAGATGTTTACCTACATGTTTCTAATAAGATGTGACAACGTGTGGCTTAACTCAGAAATGCTCTCAAGCTTTTTAGAAGTAATCTAGAATCATGTTTAAAGCTCAAGGGTAGGAGAATGGTCCTGGCTCATGCAGGTGTCATATATACAAAGGGCTCACTTTATGTGAACATGATTTTACTTCTATATGGATTTGTTTTATTATATCACTAAAGCCTTCAGTCACTGTAGCATTAGTTGTTGCAATTGTTGTTACTGTATTAATGCAATCAGAGAGCTTTTCTTAAACTTTTTTTGAACCTCATTACTATGCGAGCATATTCCAAGAATGCCTTGGAGAGCTGAGGACAAGAACAATGTGGTCTACACAATGTGGATTTTACATATGCACTTGCTACTGAGACTGATTTCCAAATAGTGGAACATGTGTTACAGATATAAATGAAACACATATAAAAAAGGTGTTCTTCAGTTAAAAACAAGCTCTGCCTGTCAAGATGATGAGTGTTCTAGGATTCTGAGTCAATTATAAACTACTCTCACATACAGAAGAAAAGACCATACTGCTTGTTCCAATTTTCTCTCTAACAGTAATTTATAAAGTTTTGTTAATTGGTTCTTGAATGTAGATAATCAGGCACTATAAAACGCCTACATGACAGTTCATAAAAAAGAAGGACCTCTCAAGCCAAAGCCATATCTTTCTAAGCCTATTAGATGTGTGATTTTTTTCTGTTGGTAATTTTTTTCCCAAATTGCATCTAAAGATTTGAATCTTACAAGTTCTCCCTGGGTAGAATTTCTGCAGCAAGGGGAGACAGATCCAAGGTTTAAACGTTGTTACTAATTCCCACTTAACCACCTTCTAAATAAGAAAACTGCTACATCAGGTCTTGAGGGTTGGGAGTATTTCGCCTCAGTAGTTACATGAGAATAGTAACTTCAGTGTCTACTTTAAAAGACTGGTCCGATTTATTTTATCATTAGTTTTTGTGATGTATCATCTAGTGCCTTTATTACTGCTAAGTCTCATTGGAATAAAACAGTACAAGCTTTTCTATGCTTGTCATATCAAGAATAGAGCTATTTACCATGGTGAAGGAGGACAATAGTGCAGGTACTCAGATCTCAACATAGAAGTTTTTGAAGATGAAATAGATGCTTTGCAGAACTGACCTGGTCCTGTGACATACGCTCTACAATGACCTTAACTATAGATGTCTGTTGCTATTTTTACAGTTTTATTAGGAGTGTTAGCTGTAGCCTCCTGCTCAAATTCTACTTTCAGTGATCACTTTCTTCTTATCCCAGATTGCCTTTTGCTTTTTCTTAAATTCAATCTTTTGCCATGCTGTCTCAAAGATGGCATAGGGTTGCAGTGTGCCGCTAACCATTTGCCATGTTTCACCATGGCGATGTCTGCCTTTAGTGGTAAATGATGAATTTATATTATTATAGCAGTTTAAATTTGTGAGGAAAAGCTTCTGGATGAAATTTGCCCTATAAATGTATGTGTTGTGGTAGTGATTATATGAAGAACCTGTGCCAAAGAACAACTTTCATTTACTCTGTTGTAAACTATAGACAGTTAACTCTGTATCTCTGACCTCTGATTTAAATGATCTTTCATCTAGGTGATTTCTGTTCATGTTGCTTCAGGCAGCAGATTAAATTCATGGTTCCAGGAAAGATGATGACTATTACTGCACAGCATATTCTGGTATCAGAGGATTTTGGGGAAGTTCTGAAATACTGAGATGCATGTTATAAGCATACTTATGGGTGAAAGGACCAGTTTCTCTACTTTATGATTATTATTTCCACAGGAATTTGGCTGCTACCTTTTCATATTTCCTGTTTCTTTAATTTTCAGCAAATTCTGGGTCATTGCAAGGCCCACAGACTCCACAATCTACTGGTAGTAATTCCATGACAGAAGTGCCAGGCGATTTGAAGCCCCCAACACCAGCATCAACACCTCATGGACAGATGACACCTATGCAGGCTGGCAGGTATGAAAAGAGCTTTGTCTCATTTTCAGTTGGGCTGCAGTTTTACAACAGTTCAAGCCAGTCTTTCCCAACTGTTAGGGCACTCATCCAGTGCTGTGGAGAACTAGTCAGAGTCTTAAAAGTGGCAGGGAGAGAGGGAAGGGGGGGAGGAAGGATTAGGAGCTGCATTAGCTTTCTAAATACTAGAGAAGGACCAGACAAGCACCAGTGCAAAGGGGTGCATGTGAATATATGAAGAGTGCAGAGGAAGGTGGAACCCAGCAGCATGGGCTTAGAATCACAGCCTTCCTTTCCTTGTTTACCCTGTACTCCAGACATTCATGCTCAGGAAGGACTAATGTGTGGTTTTAAGGTGTTACTTAAATTCAAATTATGAAAAGCATATATAATAACAGTTGTTGAGATAGCAGAGGATTCAGCTGGATGGACTAAGAACCCTTTTGGTTCTATGTCCTGTAAGTCACAGAGACAGACTTAATCTGAAGTGAAGCCTTCTCACCATTCATTAAGGATCCGTATCCCACTGAAGTCCAACAAAAAAAGTTCTTGTTGACTTCAGCAGGAATGCAGCCAAGCTCTGAACTATGTACAGTCACTCCAAACATACTTAGGTTCTTTTTTTCTCCATCTGTGGTACTTCAGGAAGGATAACAAGAACCTTTTTTAGTAATCCTTAATTCAGATTGAGTTTTCTTTCACTATTTAAAAACCAGCAAAACAGCTTAGTGAAATTTCAGAAATATTTAGACTTTTCTATGAGTAACAGGAACACACACAGCTGAATTAGATTAAAACCCTTTAGGGGTTCTTTAAGGGTAAGGAGCCAGATAAGCCTGGGGAAAAATTGGGTAGATTTTTTTAATGATTGTCTAGTGTGAAAGTATTTTGCATCTTCCTCAGATGTATCCTGCACTGATCACTGCCACAGCATCATGGGCTAGGTGTATAATAGTCCAGTCTGTTTTCACAATTGTTACAAATAGATGATGATGTTAATGTCTCCTTTTTTTCATCTGCTAGAAACAGCGCAGTTAGTGTGCATGATCCCTTTTCTGATGTAAGTGATTCAGCATTCCCAAAGCGAAACTCCATGACACCAAATGCACCATACCAGCAGGGAATAAACATGCCAGATATGATGGGAAGGATGCCATATGAGCCGAATAAAGATCCTTTCGGTGGAATGAGAAAAGGTATTTTCTTTTTGGGAGCTTAAGTATTCTTCCCTACTTCTACGTAATCAAGATGTTCTAGTCGTCAAAATGAGCTCTTTTACTTTACTGATTTTGCCATTGGTAAAATGGCATCCTCGTAGCAAAAAGAGAGGTGTAGCACAACTGTGTTTCATTCTGGTCTGGTCATATTTTTCCCTCTCAGAGTCACAGTGTTTATTTTAGACTTAACAGAATCCTAAAAACACTTGTAGGAATACGTTTCAGGAAATGACATAAATTCATAAGGTTAGATTTTGTGCAACACCATAGGTTTCTTGAGGGTGGTTAGCCACTCTGCAAATCTGATGCTGGGCTTCAGTGTTAGAATATGAAGTGGTCAAGGAACATGCCTGGTTGTAGTAGGGCTGAACTTGGAATTCACTGTGTGGAACTGAGCCAGTCTCCTAATGCTCTTTGTCTCAGTTTACATATTTTCAGAATAGGAAAGCTAATTTTTTTCTCACTTGAACAGGCCCTGACAAAAGGTAATGAACACACTCAACAATTGTTTATTTTTAGAAAGCAAAAATTAAAATCATTGTCAAACCGGACTCTTGTCCTTTTGGCCACTGAACCTACAGATGGATATTGTAAAACATGCTTAAAATGAATCAATCTTGCATGCTTCTTATATAGGAAAGTGGGTGGAAAGAACACAAGCAGGGTTCAAAACGTTGCAAAGAGAAGAGCAGATGGAGAAGATGAAATTAAGAAAGTGGAAACTGAAAGGGAGCAAAAGGGAGGAATGGGAAGAGGAGGTCCAGAAATCAGGGGAAGAAATATATGTGATGAAGTGGGGAGATGCTTTAAAAGAGACAGTTACCTAACATGAATTTTTTTAAAGCTTCCCTTTAAATTCTTTCACCTGGACTGCGGATACTAGCATAACACAGTTGGAGGAAGGGAAAAACCTCTTTGCCTTCGATTCACTTCAGGTTTTATATCCGTGTAAGATTAAGTGGGTTTATTGCACTTTGTTATACGTTTATCCTATCGAAATAGAAATGTCTCTGTTCCCTATCTACTATGAGGGACTAAAGGATAGAGTCTCTTCCTGTATTTGCTTGGGATTTATATCTGATAATAGTTGTCAATGTGCCTTTTCTTAGACCCATAGAATATGCCCATCCTGTTCAACAAGCTACGTCAGGATACAGTATGTTTTCCATGATTAAATTATGGTATACATGTGTGTGTGCGAGCTTTATGGGAAAAAAAAAAGAGCCTGATTTTGACAGCTTTGTAATCTAGACTAGGAAATTTGCTTTAGTCTGTTTTGTAAGGTTTGTGTTTTCATTCATATTAGCATTGTTTGGGGTGAAAAGAACAAGAGCAAGTTGATCTTCAGCTGTGAAGACCACAGGGAAGAAGCTGCCTGGTGCCTGATGAGCTCAGTTCCATAAGATGAGCTTTCCTCGCTTGCAGCTCCTTACTATTATAACCATCATGTTGGTAGTGGTGCTGCTTCCTGTGTTTTCATCAGACCCTGAAGAGCTTGTCAGATATCAGCTAATTCTCCTTGGCAGTGTTATGGATCTGAACATTATTTTAAAATACATCACTTAATAGAAAGATATCTTCAAGCACCCAGAATAATATATTTAATTTCCCTTACTGTTGCAGTGCCTGGAAGCAATGAGCCTTTCATGACTCCTGGACAAATGCCTAACAGTGGAATACAAGATATGTATAACCAGAGTCCATCTGGAGCAATGTCCAACATGAGCATGAGCCAGCGACAGCAGTTCTCTTATGGAAGTGGCTATGACAGGAGGTGAGTCAATCTACAGGAAAAAGCAAAGCCCATTAGCAAAAATGATCCTCTCTCTCCTTATTTTCCCATTACACCTTGCAGAGAACATAGCAGCTTACATTTCGTACAGCATCTTAGGATATCACTGGGAGTCAAACCACTGGTAATGACCGAATCTAGCTGTTCACAGGAAGTAATAAGGAAGAATTGTCACACCTTAGAAGTCACTCAAGCTGCAGCAGATCAGCATGTGGGTGTGTTTGACAGCTGCCTTGAGCTGGTGGCTGTGCTGGGCTGTGATGGCATAAACTGGCACTTGAGTTAGTCTTCTGGCCATGTTTTCACCTAACCAGCTGTTGGTGAGCATTTTATGAAAACCAAAATGCACAGCCTAAATGTCTGGTTTGTGATCTTTTAGTGAATTCACTTTGGAGAGTCTGGAGTCTGTTGTCTGAGCTGTAAGGACACCAGTCTTGCAGTGTGTCTGTCAGGACCCTCATAGGTTTGTCTTTCAGTGAAGTACACAAAATAAATTTGTCCCTCTTCTGTTTATCCCAGGAAGTCTTTGGGGTAAAAAAAAAAAAAAGGTAAAATCACTGATGTCTAAGCACTGATATAGCAAGCAGAATGGTTTGGCAGTGTTTGGATTACATGAAGTATTACAGTAGGTTTTGCAGCTCTGGCTGTGTTCCTACTTTTACTTTCATCGGACTGTGTACTTTAGCTTCACTTCGTGTTTCCTGAAGGTAGCCAAAGTGGTGCAGTGTGTGTCTTTTAAGTCTAACAGTGAAGTAGTTTTCAGTCAGTAGTTTGTCAGTAGATGTGTAGAGTAACACAAGTACAATCACGTTGTTCAGTAGGTCACATTGCTGGAGAGTCACAAAAGAGTAAGGGTTCCAGTGGAAGGTGATAAGTCAAGAGAATGCTTTCTTTAAGGGGCATGTCTTATTTTGTTGGCAGTTTTGAAGAGTAAGTGCTTCTTACAGAATGAGGTTTCCTTTGTCATTTTTTAGGCCGGATCATGGGCTGGGTCCTGAAGGCATTATGGGACCACCTGGTGGTCCACCAACGTGGTGCCTTCAAACAGCGACCCAAGCATGTGCTCTCCTAATCAGTACCCTGGCCAGCAAAGGTGAACACTGATTTCTCTATAATATCTACAATAACCAGTCAACCAGTGTTACCAGCGTCTGTGAGAGCACATAGACAGAATATGTGGCCTCTTGGTGTGTTTTGCCTTATTTAGGGTTTTACCACTGATTCAGTTTCTTGGAGTGGCAGAGACGTGGATGAATCTGCTGACTTTTCTGTAGCCGTAGAATCAGAGATTAGATAAGGAGTTAGTTGTGTATCTCCCTGCCAACACTGAACTAGAACATACTTTATAGGCCCAAGTTCTCCAGAGCATCATTAAATGACACCAGTTCCGAAGTTTCCACACTTTCACCTGCCCTGTGGTTATTCTGTGGCTAACAAATTGAACATTTAGGAAGTGTTCCCTTATGCATGACATACATATACCTTTCTTAGTTTTATATTATTGCATGTACCATCTTGGACAACTGTAGACAATTCCCATCAGTTGTATTGGGTTTTTAACTGGCATTAGGTAATTTCTCTCCATCCTTATCATAGTTTTAGGCAATACTGAACAGCTATTGTTTTCACTCTGGTCAGCTCCCAAAAAATGTGAATTTTCTATGCTTTTGGAAAAATTAGGTCCCATTAGTTCTTTTAACATGTCAGGTTCTCCAGTCCTCTGTTTCTGTGACACTCTGTGATATATTGCTTCCATAATTATACTCAAATTATAGATGTGTTCTCACTGGTAGTGAGTATACAGAGAGGAATTACTGACGTTGTGGTGTGCAGTACAACTGGTATTTATCAGTCTTAATACTTTCCAAGTAATTCATTTCAGCAACCTAAATTTCATTCACATGTGCTTAAAATGTTGCAGTTGCACTGTAGTGCTCCTCAGAGGTCTTACATGCCACAGGTAAGTTTCCAAGTGCAACACAGCTCTACCTTTTATGTGTATGCTTCATTATGTAGCTTTAATTAAAAATAACATGAACGTCAGCAAAATTAAAAGTACTGGTTTTACTCAGTAATGATATATTTAAATGTTACGTATTGTAATTACATTTGTACTCACTTTCTGTCACCAGCATCAGACTAAAATTACAATTTCACTTCAAATCAACAGTTAACTATTGATTACACTCTTAAATAATCCAGAAAGTAGCTTGGTTGGTGACTTGCTTGGTAATTCTTGTTAAAACACAAGAATTTTGACTTGCAGTCTTTGAGCTGCACATAAGATATTTTTCCACTTAAGCATTCCCAGTGCTGCAGCAGCCTGTCTTACCTCTTTGCTGACCATACCCTGTTCCCATTCATGACTGCTACCTCTAAATCTCTCTTGCATCTTCACTGCTCCTCCTTTCTTCTATCTATCTGCTTTATCTCCTCTCTTCCACAAACAGCTCT
This sequence comes from Psittacula echo, assembly GCF_963264785.1. NCBI lineage: Eukaryota > Metazoa > Chordata > Aves > Psittaciformes > Psittacidae > Psittacula > Psittacula echo. The sequence continues at coordinate 43,292,291 of NC_137738.1, forward strand.
AGCAGAGCTTATTACATCAGGCTCAATACCATACCTCACTGTACCTTCTTCACCTTGGTTCCAAATGGCAAATACCTTCAAGGTGCAAGATCATCAGAGCACTTTGCTTTTCCTGGTGTCTTGGAAATTCCAGCAGCTCTAAGTGTTGATTTGAATGCTTCATTTTAGGCATGAACCGTATGGGCAGCAGTATCCAGGACAAGGACCTCCCTCAGGACAGCCACCATATGGAGGACATCAACCTGGAATGTATCCACAGCAGCAGGTACGAGAGAGGAAAATAGCTGTATTTGTAACATTTGTTTAATAAATGTCACCCCAGAATTCTGTATACATTCAAATATTTGCCTATACAATACATGTCTTTTAACACAGTAGCTCTGGTCCAAATCACAGCCCATATAGACAAGCAGTGTATGTGCAACTATAGAAAAATATGTTCATTACACTGGAAGAGTGTAAATTTTAACAGATGTTCTATGGCTTTGGATGTATATCAAGTGATTGTCCCAGGGTAATAACCAGCAGACTGGGAAAGTCTAATTCGTAGGATAGTAAAGTGATGCTGCCTCAATTCCAGAAACAAACAGGAAAGCTGCTTGGCTGACAGGTTGAAGGGTCTTAACCTAATATCATGCAGCCAAGTGAACCCAACAAAAACTGGAACAAGTTAAAATATGCAGTACTCTCAATGATTTACAGTGCTGTGGTCGGTGATATATCTATCTTTAATACAGATCAGATGGCACATTTCCCCACATGTTGTCTCTAGTAATAATATGGTGCAAACACTTGAGAGAGAACATTATTAATGTTAAAAATAGTTTAACTATTTGTGCATTCCAGTCACCCTAACCATGTAATAACTTTGAAAATAAAAAAATTATTAATTAATAGGGTTTTTTTGTGAGGTGTAACGTTACTACCTTGCAGGCAAAACCCCATCTTAGCAGCCAATAGCAAAACTACACTGACTTCAACAGAATCAGAGTTTCACAGTATCACAGTATCACAGTATGTTAGAGATTGGAAGGGACCTCAAAAGATCATCTAGTCCAATCCCCCTGCCAGAGCAGGAACACCTAGATAAGGTTACACAGGAATGTGTCCAGGCGGGTTTTGAATGTCTCCAGAGAAGGAGACTCCACAACCCCCCTGGGCAGCCTGTTCCAATGTTCTGTCACCCTCACTGAGAAGAAGTTTCTTCTCAAGTTTAAGTGGAACCTCTTGTGTTCCAGTTTATACCCATTACCCCTTGTCTTATCATTGTTTGCCATTGAGAAGAGCCTGGCTCCATCCTCATGACACTCCCCCTTTATATATTTATATACACTAATAAGGTCCCCCCGCAGTCTCCTCTTCTCCAAACTATAGAGACCCAGCTCCCTCAGCCTTTCCTCATAAGGGAGATGCTCCACTCTCTTAATCATCTTTGTCGCCCTGCGCTGGACTCTCTCCAGCAGGTCCCTGTCCTTCTTGAACTGAGGGGCCCAGAACTGGACACAGTATTCCAGATGCGGTCTCACCAGGGCAGAGTAGAGGGGAAGGAGGACCTCTCTCGACCTACTGACCACCCCCCTTCTAATACACCCCAGGATGCCATTGGCCTTCTTGGCCACAAGGGCACAGTGTTGGCTCATGGTCATCCTGCCATCCACTAGGACCCCCAGGTCCCTCTCCCCTACGCTACTCTCTAACAGGTCGTTCCCCAACCTATACTGGAACCTGGGGTTGTTCCTGCCCAGATGCAGGACTCTACACTTTCCCTTGTTATATTTCATCAAGTTTCTCCCTGCCCAACTCTCCAGCCTGTCCAGGTCCCGCTGGATGGCAGCACAGCCTTCTGGCGTGTCAGCCACTCCTCCCAGCTTAGTGTCATCAGCAAATTTGCTGACAGTACACTCAATTCCCTCATCTAAATCATTGATGAATGTATTAAATAATACTGGTCCCAGTACTGACCCTTGAGGCACTCCACTAGATACAGGCCTCCAACTGGACTCCGCCCCATAGACTACAACTCTCTGGCTTCTATCCTTCAGCCAGTTTGCAGTCCACCTCACTACCTGATCATCCAGGCCACACTTCCTCAATTTAGCTATGAGGATGCTGTGGGAGACTGTGTCAAATGCTTTGCTGAAGTCAAGGTAGACCACATCCACCGCTCTGCCATCATCCATCCACAACGTTATTTCCTCATAAAAGGCTATGAGGTTGGTCAAGCATGACTTCCCCTTGATAAAGCCATGTTGACTGCCCCTCATAACCCTCTTATCCTTGACATGCCTTAAGATGGCATCAAGGATAAGGTGTTCCATCACTTTCCCAGGGATGGAGGTGAGGCTGACCGGTCTATAGTTACCCAGGTCCTCCTTCTTGCCCTTTTTGAAGACTGGAGTGACATTTGCTTTCCTCCAGTCCTCAGGCACCTCTCCCGTTTCCCAAGACTTGGTAAAGATGATGGAGAGTGGTCTAGCAATGACTTCCGCCAGTTCCCTCAGCACCCGCGGGTGCATCCCGTCTGGACCCATGGATTTATGGATGTCCAGATTGCTCAACTGGTCCCTAACCCATTCCTCATGGACTAAGGCAAACCGCTCCAGTGACCTGACTTCATCTGAGGTCTCAGGAGTACAGGGCTCTTCAGGACTGCCTCCGGCAGAGTAGACAGACAAAGAAGGCATTCAATAACTCTGCCATCTCAGTATCTTCTGTCACCAGGGCACCCATCCCATTCACCAGTGGGCCTACCTTGCCTCTGGTGTTAGTTTTATCAGCTATGTATTTGAAAAAGCTCTTTCTGTTGTCCTTGACCCCTCTCGCCAGATTTAATTCTAAGGAGGCCTTAGCCATCCTAGCTACCCTCCTACATCCTCTAGCAGCAGCCTTATATTCCTCCCGAGTGGCCAGCCCCTCCTTCCATGACCTATAAACTCTCCTCTTCCACTTGAGCATACCCAGCAGTTCCCTATTTAGCCACGCAGGTCTCCTGGCCCTCTTCCTTGACTTCCTACGTGTCGGGATGCTCTGCTCTTGAGCTTGGAATAAGCAATTCTTGAATGCCAACCAACTATCTTGGGCCCCTTTACCTTCAAGCAGCCTTGCCCATGGGACTTCCCCTAGCAATTGCTTGAAAAGGCCAAAGTTTGCCCTGCTAAAGTCCAGGGTTGCAATTCTACTTGCTATTGTACTGGTCCTACCACACAAGATCCTGAATTCCACCATCTCGTGGTCGCTGCAACCAAGGCAGCCCTCAACCTTTACTGCTTCGACCAGCCCCTCCTTGTTAGTGAGGATGAGATCCAGCAGCGCTCCTCTCCTGGTTGGCTGATCCACCATTTGGATGAGGAAGTTATCATCCATACACTGGAGGAACCTCCTGGACTGTGGCTGGGTTGCTGAGTAGTCCTTCCAGCAAACATCAGGGAAGTTAAAATCCCCCACGACAACCACGTCCTGTGACTGTGAGGCTGCTCTCAGCTGCCTGTAGAAGGCCTCATCAACTTCCTCACCCTGATCTGGTGGCCTGTAACAGACACCCACAACAGTATCGCCCCTGCCAGCCTGCCCCTTAATTCTCACCCACAGACTCTCAACTCGCTCATCCTCTGCCCCTGGACAGAGCTCAGTACATTGCAGCTGCTCTCGCACATAAAGAGCAACCCCACCACCCCGCCCGGCTGGCCTGTCTTTCCTGAAAAGGACATAGCCCTCCATGAGTATATTCCAGTCATGCGAGCTGTCCCACCACGTCTCTGTAATTGCCACCAGATCATAATCTCCTGACTTAACACAGGTTTCTAACTCCTCCTGCTTATTTCCCATGCTGCACGCATTGGTGTACAGGCATTTCAAGGAGGGAGCTGAGCTCGCCAATTTCACCCTAGGATTATAGGAGGCCTCCCAGTCTTCATCAATCCTAGAGTGCTGCCCCACTGGGGCAAGCCCAGTTACAACCCCATCCCCCTTCGAATCTAGTTTAAAGCTCTCCAAATGAGCCCTGCTAATTCATGCCCCAGCATCCTTTTGCCTCGGTGAGATAAACCTTTCCCACGTGCCATCATCCGGACTGGAGCCTTATAAAACCAGCTGTTATCAAAGAACCCAAAGCCCTGCCTGAAGCACCAGTCTCGTAGCCAATTGTTTACGGACTGAATTTTCCCATTCAATCCCACATCATCACCGGAGGATGGAAGAAGTGAGGAGAAGATCACTTGAGCCCCAGACTCTTTCACCATCTGCCCCAAGGCCCTGTAGTCTTTCTTCATCCCCCTCAGACTGCGGGAAGCAGCTTCCCCCCCACCTGTCTGGAAGACCAGCAGCGGGTAGTAGTCTGTCGGGTGCACCAGGCTGGGGAGCGCCTTGGTGATATCCCTGATCCGGGCTCCAGGCAGACTACACACTTCCCTATGATGAGGGTCAACTCTGCATATCGGGCCCTCTGTTCCTCTCAGAAGGGAATCGCCTACAACAATGACCTTTCTTTCTTTCTTATCAGAGGCAGTCTTGAGGCGTGAAGTCGACCGCCTTTTCCTATGTGACCTTGTAGTCTGGCCTTGCACCACATCCTCACTTACCTCTCCATCAAGATCCAGGGCCTCAAACCTATTACTGAGGGGCACCTGGGGAAGCAGGGCAGGAAGGGAGGAAGGTTGCCCACGGTTCCGAACTGGAACTCGCTTCCAGCCCTCATCGTCTTTTTGGTCCCTTACCTCTGCGCGACAGCTACAGAGCAGGGGCTGTCTCAGGTCATCCCCCTCTGTCTGAGAGGACAGGGGGTCCATCCCCTTGTGGGGGGTATCTCCCTGGAACCGTTCCTGCTGACATGCTAGGGAGTTACTCCACCAGTCGATCTCCCTTTCACAGTCCCTGATGGTCCTCAGCGTCTCGACCTCCTCCTTAAGTTCTACCACCAATCTAAGCAGATCTTCTACCTGCTCACACCTCACACAGGTGGAATGCTGGCCTCCCTCCCTCAGCAGCAGCAGGCTCTGGCACTCCCTGCAGCCAGAGACCTGAACAGCCACGGTTTGGGGCAGGGTCTCTGTCTGAGTTGCTACAGTCTCCTTACTGCAAGCTCTCCTTCTGGAGGCGACCATATTGGTCAGCAGTCTGAGACACCAGCAACAGAGTCCACAACACGATCCTGCATGTTATTAATTGATTTCAAGTCATACAGTAACTAGAATTGAAGTTAGCTTCCAAAATAGAAAGGATTTCCTTACAATATAAAAAATTAAACGTAAGCAAGTTTTCAACCAGTTTCAGATAGTCGGTTTGGGATGGAGTTTTACTATGAAATTTAGGGGGTGAGGGAAGGGACACCACTAAAAGAGGAGATCTTAGTTTGCACTGCACTGGAAATGTATATAAATTCCAATTTCAGAATTTCTTGCTTATGTCTTTGGTTCATAACATCTCTAAAATAGCATAATCAAAAAACTGCTTTGTCGTTCTTTATGATGGTCATATGCTAGCAGTCTAGGTGATTTAATGGGGGAATTGCAAAGATCTGTAACAGAGCAGCTTGTGATATTCCATGCTAACGTATGCAGGGAATATATTAACTACATGCTCATTTAAGCAAGGAGACAGATAGAATTTGTAAAAATATATTTGGCCCTGTCCTTAATGCTGTTTCTATGCCTTGTACAATGACTCTGGAACGCAAAATGCGTTAATGCAAAAAAAGCAGTGAAGAGTTAAGGGCAAAGGTCATGGCTGGCCTCAGCCTCTCCCTCCCACTCCCAGAGGATTCCACTTCTTCATTCAGCTAGAGGTTAGGTTGCCACTAGGTTATTTTCAATTTCCTAAATCTCAATTTATAGTAGTACAGGAAGAATGTGAAAAAAAAGGCCCTTTCGAATCTTCATCTACAACCTGAAGGCTAGGGAATGATCTGGGATGAAGGTGCTTGGAGCACTCCTGGGGCTAATGAAGCACTTTGAGACAGGTTTTTCAATTTCTGTACCACATGCTCATACCTCAAGTGCTATTAGGCAGCAGGTTTCCAGTGTTGGTGTTTTTTTGTTTTCTGTGAGGTCTCAGAATTCTACATCCCCAGTGGAGAGAGACACATTGTGCAGCCCCAGCCTCCTGTCAAACCTTTACACAGAAGGGGGAGTTCAGGTGCATTGCTGTCCTCAACATTGGGTACTGTTAGGTGTGTTGCCACTACATATACAGAAGCACTGAACTGCTTTTAAAAAGGCACATGCTTCATTCCCAGTGTCTACTTTAAGCACTGAGTCACTGTGGCAAAACAAACACCATCCTTTTAGGTGTGGCAACTGCCAAGTCAGTTTTTAATGTATAAATTGGCCCCAAGGGTGGAATTTACTACAGCAAGTAGTTTATGTAAGGCTGAAAATAGGTATTTCTCAGATAGCCAGATAGCTCTATAGCAAGTTAATTTAAAGAAAAAAATACTTTCATGCAATACAGTAGTTGTGGTTTTATGTGCACCAAAGTTGGCAGATGAGTTTATGAATCCCAGAGCTGTTTTAACTGACCCATATTGAATACATACAGAATTTTATCTGATCTTAACTCCAGCACATTAGCATACATTGTGCAGTGTGACTGAGCTACAGTTTCCAGGGGAGCTGTAACTCTGAATTTGCCATAGGTCATATATTCAAGAATCACCCATTTAATTCACATATTTTGCTTCAGAGCACTCAGTGTGGTTTGAACTGTGGAACAAACTCCCACAGGAGCGAAGGACCACTGCAAACCTTACCACCTTCCCCTCAAACTGCAACGTCTTTTTTAGTTCTGCCATCTTAAACATAAATACATACAGCTTGTATGATTTAAAAACAGCTCACTTCACACAACATTCCTTACTTGAGAGGGTGAGAAACAAAGAGGGAATAGACCATAGGTGGCAGCTGGTAGTTACATTGCTTAATTCATTACTGATCAGCAGGGTAAGAACCTGCATAAACTGGAGCAGAATATTTGGATGTGACCATTTGCTGTAATAATCACACAGTAAATTAAATGTGATTAGGATGATTTGGGAAGAGGGATGGTTGCCCAAACGGTACCGTGTTCCTGGGAATTACACGGAGTAGCAAATGCAACAGAATGTTTTCTCCTACTAATAAATTTACTGTGTGTAGCCTATGCCCTGTTCTAAGATCCAGCATTTCAGACATGCGTGCCTGCGGCATATCTTACTATTTTAAGAGTTTATTCACTGCTTGTCTCTTGAAAAGATTCACTGAGTAGTTTTGAATTTTTTTAGTATTTTTTTTTCTTAGTAGACCAAGCATAAAAAAGAAGTGAAAATATTTTAGTTGGTGAGGACCATTGCCTTTTCATACATATCTGAAATGACCAGTGGAATTTAACCTGTCAGAAAGGAAAGGAAAGGGAAGGAAAAGGGAGGAAATGAGAGCAAGCATAAGAAAATTTAGCCCAAAGATAAATTCTTTTTAGTATTAAGTTATAAGCGCAGAGACTTAAACAGAAATCACTGGATCAAGCCTAACCATAGCACTGTGTGCTTGGCTCTGGAATCAGCACGAACCCCTAGCACAGCTTAAGCGCCTTCAGCTTTTTAAGTGAGCTTTCAGCCAATATATCTGTATTGTGAATGGAGTAAAAGTGACACATCTTCTCTCCACATTTTTTTTTTCCAGAACTACAAGCGACACATGGATGGCATGTATGGGCCTCCAGCCAAACGCCATGAAGGGGATATGTATAACATGCAGTATGGCAACCAGCAACAGGAAATGTATAACCAGTACAGCAACGCTTACACGGGACCTGACAGGAGGCCCATGCAGGGACAGTATCCATATCCATATAACAGGGAGAGGATGCAGGGCCCAGGACAAATGCAGCAGCATGGAATACCTCCCCAGATGATTGGTGGCCCCATGCAGTCATCATCCTCCAGCGAAGGTCCTCAGCAGAACATGTGGCCAACACGAAATGATATGCCTTACCCTTACCAGAATAGGCAAGGTCCAGGAGGCCCTGCACAGGCCCCACCGTATCCAGGGATGAATCGCACTGATGATATGATGGTACCTGACCAGAGGATAAACCATGAGAGTCAGTGGCCTTCTCATGTCAACCAACGACAGCCTTCTTATATGTCATCCTCAGCCTCCATGCAGCCTATCACTAGACCTCCTCAGTCATCCTACCAGACACCACCCTCTATGCCAAACCACATCTCTAGAGCTCCAAGCCCAGCATCCTTCCAGCGCTCTTTAGAAAACCGTATGTCTCCAAGCAAGTCTCCTTTTCTACCCTCCATGAAGATGCAAAAGGTTATACCCACAGTTCCAGTGTCACAGGTCACAGGACCTCCACCCCAGCCACCACCAATTAGGCGAGAAATAACCTTCCCTCCAGGCTCTGTAGAAGCATCCCAACCAGTCTTAAAACCAAGACGAAAGATTACCTCAAAAGATATTGGTAAGAATCAAAATAAAAGCCAAATGCTAAAACAAGTTGGGAGAAAGGGACTTCGATTCTGATTTTACATTTCTTTTGACAAATAGTTAACTTTAGTAACTCTAACGTGATTGTCTTCAATAGAAATGTAATAACGTATGCATTGGGGAGGATGATAGGTAAAACTCATCCCAGACAATCTGACATGAAATGAAAGCAGTATTTTAAATAGAGACATGAAGTCTCCAGAAATGCATTAAAAATGAAGCTTGCCTCAGATTTCCAAATGATATGTGTTGAAATGTCCTTTAAAATGTCTGTTAAATCACCAGTACAAAATTTAGCTGAGCAAAGCTTTCTGTGTTTGTGTTCCATGGAAGCTCGTGCTCTTCTGCTGTGCAGTTATAGTCTATGCTTCCCTTGAGGGGCTCAGTTATTCATTCCCCATTATTGTCATGTTTGTTTCTCCCCATTCTTTCCCAAGTATTTTCCTGAGTTCCTATTAGATTTCATACATTCAAGTTCTCATACTTCAAGTTCCCACACTTCTAACAGAGTATTCAGCCTTTATGTACCAGTTATTCGGTTTAGTCAGTTTCTCTAAGTTTGCATGATTATTTTGGCTTCAGCAAAGTCAGGAAGAATAGCCTGTCACGCTCCAGTATGAAGGCTGAGCAGCAGTTACAGAAAAGCTGAACAGGACTAAGTGGTGAAAGCAGGTCTTACCCGGTGTTTTAGTAACTATTTCATTTAAATTCTGCATCCTCAGAATGTCACATTTTAATCTTTCAGAACTCATTAATGTCTCCGGGGATGCACTGTTTTACTTCTCCTTTCTTCCTCCAGTAACTCCTGAGGCCTGGAGAGTGATGATGTCTCTTAAATCTGGTCTTTTGGCTGAAAGTACCTGGGCGCTAGACACTATTAATATTCTTCTGTATGATGACAGCACTGTTGCTACTTTCAACCTCTCTCAGGTAGGTGGCAAAGCAGTTTGCTTCACAACTTTCCAAGGAAGGAAAACGGAAGATACCTACAAAAATGCAGAAGTCCTTTAAAATTTATTATCATTAACATGAAATTGAGTATTTTGAAACTTCTCTTTTTTTTTATGATTGGTAACAGTGAGCAACAAGAGACAGCTTTAGGTCAAATAGGGGAAATAATGAGCCTGAAAGAAGGGTATCTTTTGTAGAAAGGAGCATGTAAGAATGTACGAATTTTAGCACTGAGAGAAGACTAATGTGTAAATTCACTCTCATGATAGTACAAAGACAATCCCAGAAAATAGTAGTATGTTAGTAATTTTGTGTTTCCATAATAGGCTTCGCAAAACTATTTAAAATGGATTTGAAGTTGTCTTTTGGTGACTACTTGTCTTATTCAGAAGTTCCATACTAGGCTGTGGGATTTTTTGAATTGCTTATTTTCTGTTTGTTTTCTTCTTCCAGTAAATTAATTTTGCCCAGAAATATCAGATGGGCAATATAAAGGCTAAAATCCACTGTCTGTCCACAGGATGCAAATAACACAGGATTTAACAGTGTGTGCTTTGCCTCACTACCTCCCAGCTTTTTTCAGCCCTGCTCTAATCATTGGCCTGTTAGGTGGTAGTAATAGATGGCATGCTGATAATGCACATCATCTAAAATTTGTACAAATTAAATATTCAGTTTCTCTGCTCCATTCATTCCTTGGTTACTAATAGTGTAACTCATCTTTTTTTAAATATGGCCTTTTTTTAAATACAGACACAAATGGTACATTTCATCCCGCCTAACTTTAGAACTAGGGATATCTATAGCATGATTCATCTCACCCTGAAGTAGAGATCTAAAATAGGTCAGATGAATCATACCCTAGAAATGTCCTGTAAAAGACCATTGATTATAAAAGGAATCTAGACAATTAGGTTAGGTGTCTAACTGTTGCAGGTGTTTGAAGTAAAGTGAGGCGAACCTCCTCTGAAATCTGTTAGAAACTGCATTAATGCACCCTGTGCAAGTTGCACAAAATACCAGGCATATTTTAAATACAGGTTTTTTGTTACTTTTACCTTGGGGTCTATTTCCAGTGGCAGTCAGGACTCTGGATGATGACTGATAATTCCTGCAGTTCATAGGCATCAGTTTGTTCTTAATTCTTCGAGGGTTTGGCAGTCACAAGAGAATACGGGACAGACAAAAGGATACATTTTGCTGAAAACCTATTAGCCCACGATTTTAAACACCACCACCACCACAATAAAAGCCAGACATCGGGCTGAATACATCTTAACAGCAGAGAACTTTTAATAATAAAGCCACTGAGGGTAAATTAATACCAAGTCCAATTGCTGCCTTTCCATAAGAAAGCGATTACAAATTAATTAAAAGGATGGAACCTAAATGAAGACTGTTTCTGACGGGTGACTTAAAGCACCAGGCTCCAGTAACAATTTTTAAGTATTGCCAGGCAAAAATGGAACTGTTCCAATAGAGATAGGGTATTAATCTAGGACGTTGGTACCTACACCCTGAACTGCAGATTCATGCAGAACATGAAGAATGGCAGCCACTTCCAAGAGGATAGAACAGCTAGGATAGATGCCTACTGTAGCTTAAAGGAGACATACAAATAAAATTCTGCAGTTCTCATACCTGTAACAGTTCAAGCAAATGGAGCCATGGTAGTTAGACACTACATACTGGTTGGACAGACGCTATAAGAATTTTCCCTTTGATTAACTTCTGCCATGCAGGACCTAGCCACAAGTCCACAGCAGTAGGAGTCTGGAAATGTTCACACGTGTATGCATCAATCTTCCTAATAAAATTCCTTTTATCTGATTTTTATGTTCTTTCTTCTCCCCTCAGTTGTCTGGATTTCTTGAGCTTTTAGTAGAATATTTTAGAAAATGCCTGATTGACATTTTTGGAATCCTTATGGAATATGAAGTGGGCGATCCAGGACACAAAGCACTTGATCACAAAGCAGCCAAGAAGGATGATAGCCAGTCCTTGGCAGAGGATGCTGGAAAAGAGGAGAACGACGAATGTATTGACTATTTTGATGAAGATGAGGAGGAAGGGGAGGATGAAAAGGTAGAAGGGGAAGAAAAGAGCATTGTTTTTTCCACTCCTGGTGCCATTGCTGATCCAAGTGAGAGGCCAAAACAAGCCAGTAAATTTGACAAGTTGCCAATAAAGATTGTAAAGAAAAATAATCTATTTGTTGTTGACCGATCTGACAAACTTGGACGTGTTCAGGAATTTGATAGTGGACTTCTCCACTGGCAGCTTGGTGGTGGGGACACAACTGAGCATATCCAGACTCACTTTGAAAGCAAGATGGAGATTCCTCCGCGCAGGAAAGCACCTCCTCCATTGAACTCTCCAAGCAAAAAGAAGGACCTAGAGGGGAAAGGTGAATCTGAGGAACAACAAGAAAAAAGTATAACGGCAACCATTGATGACGTCCTCTCAGCTCGGCCAGGAGCATTGCCTGAAGACTCAAACTCTGGTTCCCAAACAGAAAGCAGTAAATTTCCTTTTGGGATCCATCAAGCCAAAAGCCACCGGAATATTAAACTGCTAGAGGATGAGCCAAGGAGCCGGGATGAGACTCCTCTATGCACCATAACTCACTGGCAAGACTCCTTGGCCAAACGCTGCATCTGTGTGTCAAATATCGTCCGTAGCTTGTCTTTTGTGCCTGGCAATGACACCGAAATGTCCAAACATCCAGGCTTGGTGCTGATCCTGGGAAAGTTGATTCTTCTTCACCATGAGCATCCAGAAAGAAAGCGAGCGCCGCAAACTTACGAGAAAGAGGAAGAGGAGGACAAAGGGGTGGCCTGCAACAAGGATGAGTGGTGGTGGGACTGCCTCGAGGTCTTGAGGGATAATACATTGGTCACATTAGCCAACATTTCTGGGCAGCTAGACTTGTCTGCTTACACAGAAAGCATCTGTTTGCCAATTTTGGATGGCTTGCTGCACTGGATGGTGTGCCCGTCTGCAGAGGCACAGGATCCTTTTCCAACCGTGGGGCCCAACTCAGTTCTTTCGCCTCAGAGACTTGTGCTGGAGACCCTGTGTAAGCTCAGTATCCAGGACAATAATGTGGACCTTATCTTGGCCACCCCCCCATTCAGTCGTCAGGAGAAACTCTACGCTACTTTAGTTAGGTACGTTGGGGACCGCAAAAACCCGGTCTGCCGAGAAATGTCCATGGCGCTTTTATCGAACCTTGCCCAGGGGGACACATTAGCAGCAAGGGCAATAGCTGTGCAGAAGGGAAGCATCGGAAACTTGATAAGCTTCCTGGAGGATGGGGTCACTATGGCCCAGTACCAGCAGAGCCAGCATAACCTCATGCACATGCAGCCTCCACCTCTGGAGCCGCCTAGCGTAGACATGATGTGCAGGGCAGCCAAAGCCTTGCTGGCTATGGCTAGAGTGGACGAGAACCGCTCAGAGTTCCTTTTGCACGAGGGTCGTTTGCTGGATATCTCAATATCTGCTGTCCTGAACTCTCTGGTTGCATCTGTCATCTGTGATGTACTTTTTCAGATTGGGCAGTTATGACATAAGTGAGAAGCCAAGCATGTGTGAGTGGAGATTAGAGGGTCACATATAACTGGCTGTTTTCTGTTCTTGTTTATCCAACGTAGGAAGGAAAAAAAAAAGAATCTTTGCTCCTCTGCCCCATTCACTATTTACCAATTGGGAATTAAAGAAATTATTAATTTGAACAGTTATGAAATTAATATTTGCTGTCTATGTGTATAAGTACATCTTTTTATTTTTTTTAACCAAAGTTGCTGTCTAGTACATTCAAAGGTCACACTTTTTTTTTCCATAGATTATCCTTTTCAATGTTCTTTTCCATGTTTGTATTGCATATTTTTTGGGAAGCGAACTAGTGACTTTTTAAAAAAAATGTTATGGCAAACCATTGTATGATGGGAAAAATCTCACCACTTTGAAACAAAAAGGTGAAAAATAACCAACATACCAAGTTCCTGTGTGTTTTATTTTTTCAAATAAGGAAAAAATAAAAAAAAACTTGTATACCATCACCCAAAGCTCTGTGCAATAGAAGATTCTAGTGATGTAGGTGTAGGGGATCAAGGAGGGCGTCAGTCAGTAGTCAGAATACAAAATGATACTGGTTTCTCCGCAAGAGAAATGGTTACATTAGGCTAGGAGCAAAACAAAAGAAAAAGTCAAGTTAAAATATTTTTCAGCAAAACCTAATGATAAACATCAATTGCTTCCTCACCAGAACTGTCTTGTCTACATCTGTTTTTTTGACCTTCCACAATGACAGTTCTTCACAATTCCTTTAATCATTTTTTAAAATATTTTTTTATTGCCTAAGGGCCGTGATGTATATAGAAGTTGTACATTAAACATACCCTCATTTTTTTTTTTTTTAGTACAAAGTTTTTAGTTTCTTTTCCATGACGTGGTATCTACAAAGTGATAGTAGAATTACTTTTTCTTTCATTTGGGCCATATCTCCAAAAAATAATTAAAAAAAAAAAAAGAAAAAAGAAAAAACCCAACACAGAAAACCAACAACTGAGGGTAATGTACAAGTTTCTGTATGTATAAAGTCATGCTCTATTTCGGGAGAGCAGCCGATCACAATTTGCTTTATAAATCAAGGTGTGGAAATGGTTACGTATGGATTGATTTAAGAAAATGGTTACCAGTCTACAGACAAAAAAATATATACAGGAAAAAAAAAAGAAGAAACACAACTTCAAAGATTTTTCAGTGACAAGAATCTGCATTTGTATTTCAAGATAATGTAGTTAAAAAAGAAAAAACTTGATGTAAATTCCTCCTTTTCCTCTGGCTTAATGAATTTCATTTATTCAGTATAAAATCTTTATATGTTCCACATGTTAAGAATAAATGTACATTAAATCTTGTTAAGCACTGTGATGGGTGTTCTTGAATAATGTTCTAGTTGCAGTGTGGGATATCGGAAAGCAAACTAATTACAAGAAAGAGCAATAATGATTATTCTCTTTCCCCTACTTTATTATTATAACCTTAAAAAGTATTACGCTATTGTATTGCAGCAACTTGCTCTCCTTTTAGAAAAGCCTTCTCGCAGCACAGAGAAGTGTTTTTAATTCTTATTTATAAAACCACGGAGCCTCAAAGGAGAAGACATGGCTGGGAAATGATAGTTCTGACTATGCAGGTATCCAGTCTCCATGCTGTGTTTGGGGGACTGAAGACGGATGTTAGAAAAAGTGACAGAAGATTTTGTTAAAGCAATAACCAACTTGAAGAAATTGATCTGTATTCACTACCTGTAATTCTCTCTGTTGGTTAAAGGTGCAAATACCCCAGTGATGTGGGTATTTAGAATAAACACCCACCCACTTCTCGATACTGTATGTGTCATTGCATACTTACATGGCCTGTCATCATCGAAGTCCCCCATTAAAGTGGATCAGGCTTTAATAGAGCACATCCATCGTTATAATTGGTGGGAGATGGCCATTTCAGTTTCAGGAATTACCTGGGTTTGGATACAGCCACTCTCACCTGGTGATATTTTGTTGCTGAATATTGTTCAAGCACTAATTTTTGCTATTTCATCTTGGATCATTGACTTTGTTAGTGTGATCATAAAAAGCTAATAATAATCAATTTTCTTGGAATTGCCACATAATTACACTGTTAGTGGATATCCTCCTCCCCTCTCCAGTAACAATATGGAGGTACTTGAAAATTACAACCCCCTTTGGCATACTGCCCATCTTGTTCATATAGATTGCTGTAACATTAATATATGTAAGAGAATTTCAGAGACAGGTAGAGCACATACAATTATAAGCCAAGTTTGAAACATGACTCCCTAGTGCCACGAAAAGTAATTTCTCCTTTTAGCTTTCCTTATTCGGTAGTTTCTCCACTCCCACATCACCTGCTGCAGTGGGCTGTCTTTCTCTGGCATATCGCTGCATTCAGAAACACATGGTGAATTATAACCCACTTGTAACTTCTCATCACAGAAGGAGGCATATTTCAGGGATGATTTTGACAGCTTAATACTGGGCAGTGTGGAAGTAGCATCCCCGGCTAAACTTATTACTAACATTTTACTGCTTGGTATTACGCATGGATACAATCAAGCTGCTAAATAAACCCTCTGCTGAGCGATGCCCTTTTCTCGTCAAGGACAGAAAAGGACATCTATTCTCTTCTCAGCATTCAGACCCAGAGTCCTCTGGGGAAACTACACCTGTGGCAAAGCACTCTGAGCTGTCAGAGGCCACGCTTTAATGTTATTTAGGACTGCTCTGAGCCTGGTCAATCAATGTGGTGAAGGGAAAAAACTCACCCCGCTAGCCAGACAGCCACATCACGTCCATATGTGTGTACCACTGCTGCCACTTTTCCGGTTGGACCAAGAAGTAGCTGGGGAACTGGAGGAGTGGAAGGGAAAGGTTAATAATACAGAATCTGCCTGAGCGTGATTTTATGGTGTTACAGTAGGAGTAAATGATCTAAATCGCTGGATGGTACTGCAGCACATTTATCAGAAGAAAGGTGAAGCGTAAGAACACTAATTCCCCTCTGTTGTCTATGTATGATTTCACTTCTCCCACAATGTTCTCTTAAACCTTTAGAGAAGACCTGCTTGTGAGATTTGTGAACTTGGCATGTTCTGACTGAATCCTGAACCAGCTTGAGCTGCTGTTGGCATTGTTCCTACAAGAAGTATTTTGGTTTTCAGTTAAAACAAAAAATTTACAATTTTGTGCTGGTGTGATCACAAGATACTCTGTACTGAAGCTCAAGCTAGTACCAACAAAAAGGTGCAGTATTTGAAACTCTAAAACCACAATGAGTTATTTAGGGGAAAGCAGCCAATGTGTACTTTAGGCAATAATCAAACACAAACATTTGACTAATATACGTATATATCAATAATCTGCTGTTTGTCTGGTAGGCCCAAGCAACTAATTGCGTATAGACTGAAAGAGCAGCAATGAGCTACATGGAATCCCTGAACCTTACAGACTTCTAGAATTACTACAGGAATTAAAAGATGCCTATCCCCTCTGGCAGGAAAAAAATTGACTTTTTTTTCTTGTTAACATAATTTCTTACATTATCTTTTCTAAAAAAACCAACCAAACAAAAACCAAACAACACAACATACGGCAGGCACATTTTCAACCACCCAAAAGGAAGGATGCAGAAGAAAAATATATGCACATGCTTAAAGGCCTCTGCCGTTTCTCTTTCATCATCCTTTTCTGTTTTACACCACAATCAGTGAACTCTGTGCCATACATCACTACTGTGAAACTGTTAACCTTTTTTGGCCTGGATACAGCCAGAATTAAAATGTACTTAAAGGAATACTGTTGCAAAAGCATATGCTTGTGTTCCATATTAATGATTCCTATACAGCACTTTCACAGTACAATGCAAGATATACTCCTTATTTTACAAAAAAAATGAAAACACCTCTCAGTAATAAAGAATCGAGTGTAGCTGTCATTTATGACAGAAACAGTTCCATCCAAAAAGATCCAGCCACTGCAGGGGGTAGGTTTATTTCAGCAAGTGTTTTAACCCATGTTGTTGTACTTCTCTCTCCTGCTGAAGATGCTGTTCCATATTACTTAGTAGCAAATTAAAAAAAAAAAAAAATCACTATCATCTCCTCACTTCTCCCCTGTACAAGAGGAAGAATTGTAAGCATCCATAGTGCAGATGCCCAAGCTAACTTGAAACTGAACTGGAATATGAGAACTGAGCTGAGGTGGCACATAGCCAATTCACCCTCTCAGGAAGCTGTGTGTAGGTTCCTTACTCTGCAAATAGTAGTACTGGTGTACCTAAGAAATAATACACACCTATTGCCCAAACACTGTAACAACACTGTCACAGAGGTCCATCCCTTCTATGTTTTCAAATTTTGAGATGAGTTGTTCAGAAAGGGATGACAACTACTAGTTTTATCTCCATTGACCTGGTAACAGCAAATATGTGGAAACCACACTGGCACACAAACCACAAAGCAGTCTCTGCTGCAAAAAGCTTCCTTTCCAAGTCATGAAGAAGCAACTACAGGTGGAGACAGACAGGAGAAAATAGAATCAAAAGCAAAAGTAAACTGAAAAAGCAGGTACCACTCTTGCAGAAGAGTAGAATTATGAAGACTTAGGCCATGGCCCCACACCACCTGCAAATTTAATTTTCCTCAGAATAATTTGTGAAATTTCTGGGGCTCCCCCCTTCTGTTTTCTCATTATGAAATCTTACACTTCCCATGCCCAATTCATTTCCTTCCATCACTCACAAAGATTTTTTTTTTGTTAAGGGTTACTGAGTCTGAAAGAAGGCGAGAGCAAAGTACTGAGGGAGGAAAGAGAGAAAAGACATGGCCATTTGGAGAGAGGCAGAACGTGAAAACAGAGCTGAAAGAAAAACATCGTATGTCCCTGCTGCACTGCTCTATTTTTACATTTGGGCCATTACAGAGAAATTAATAATTAAAACAAGCAGGGGAATTTGGCATGTCATTGGTGGTTGGCATAAAGAAAAAGGAAGTAAAAAGATTTTAAGAGGCAGGAAGAGCAAGGGAAGGGAAGGCAAAGATGAGCCTAAACATGCAGACTGGTAAATGCAATTTTCACTTAATTTCATTTATCTTTCAAATCCCCAAGATGGCAGGAATGGGGAAGGATTAATATTGTCTTTACTGTTAAATTCACCCCAGTTGTTTATCTGTGCACTGTCAGAAATGGGCTGTGGAAGTCTGGCCTTCCTTTCTGTGTTTGTCAGTAGTTGTGGATACAGGAGACAGCTGTTCTGGGCTGCATACCAAATCCAGCTATTCACATGCCTAAATGACTTCATTTGTGCTTCCAATTATTTATTCTAACAATTTCATTTCAATGCTGTTGTACAGTGTAAAAAACCATAGGTTTACACTTCACATTGGTTTTAACTGGCCTAAACTAGTGAGATGGAAGAGCAAGATCCTCATCCGATGCCTTCAACAGAACTACATCATCTTATCCTGCGTTTGTTAATTTACTTGGTCTGTCATTACTTAGTATATATTGCATTTCCATTAATTAAGGATAGTTATTTACATTGAAAGGGTGATGGGGTGAAATTGCCTAGCTAGCAGAGCAAATCCCTAATGACTTGGGTATCTCTGCAATGTTTATTCAGGTCGGCAAAGAGACTCCTGAAGGACAAACATTCTGAATTTTCCTCCTCTATGAAGTGTTTTAAAATGGTGACTTTATATATTATCATGCCAGGGGAAAAAAAAAAAAAAAAAAAAAATGAAAAGTATTATTGAACATGGAAAAACTGTTGAAACACATGTTTAGCAGTTCTATGTATACATATGCAGCTGAGAGGAACGCAGAAAAATAACTGAATCTCTAGTACATGTTTTACTGTCAAATTATAACACAACTGCAAAATCAACTATTAAATCTCTTTTCCTCTATGAGAGTTTGAAAAGAAACAATGTGCCACTGGTTGCACTGCCACCACCGAAACTTACAATGGACTCCTTTTAGAAGATTTTTATATATATGTATATATATATATAAAAGATGAAGCTCTGTACAGAATGAATCACAGCAACTGAGAGATACTGATGTTTAAGTACAAGACTTCATCAGCGGTACTAGCACTATACATTTTATATACAGTTAGGGAAGACAGACTTAAAACAAGTTACTTGTTATCAATATCCTGTACCCACCTAAACCATGTATTTCCCTATATTTCCATTTTATATAGTCATGCATCTTTCCCTGTCATGGCTCATAAAAAGGTAGTGTACGAGAAGTTGTTCTTCTCATTTGTTCTATTTTTTTCTCTCCCAATATTTACTCTCTAAGCCTCTCATGTTGCTTCCTTCCTTTCCTGAAGCATTAGTACCAAATACAGAGTCCTGTTTTTTTGAATAATTGAATAGCCTTGGTTTTGTCTATTACTGATACCTTTAGAATCTAAACGGGATTTCTTCACTGTGCTGGATAGTATCACCAATTCTTGAGACAGCAGCATCTCCTGAATGTTGTTACCCTGCAGAGAAAATTGACTACAATGGACTCCCAGTCTTAACAGTGGAGGTGGCTGAGATGTGTCAAGCAGAGGTAAAGAAAAGACTTTGAGTTACACATTTGACATTTCTACACCTCTTCAAAAGATGGGTATTTTACTTACGGTAAGCATAAATAACCAAGCTTTCCAGTCAGCAACTAAAACTTCCTCAGCTTTTCTATTATAAAGGGTCTTTTGGGTAAAGGAAGTTTTCTTTAAATAGCACAAAACTGCTTGTTTGAAAGCACTTAGATGAATGACCACTGGACCCTCTGAAAATAGCATTATGACCTCCATAATGTCAGCTATGCCACAGCTCACTCTATCTCAGGCTCCTCAGCATACTTATCAGCCTAGCATAAGCATATGCCAACCTTCCACAACATGCGTATCTTATCTAGGAAAGGCAATTCAAAGAACCAACACACTGACTAGTGGACAATCAGATGTGATATAGTTTGTTGCTTATGTATGGCATAAGGAGGAAAATATGCCAATCTATAATGTGTAGGTACAGATCATATCCATTAAACACCTTCTTTTAAACAGGACACTTTTAAGCTAATATCATTAGTTATTTTATCTTCAGCTGCAGCTGTGACCTTACCTGAAGAGGTCACCACTGCTGGCCTGTGCCTCCTAGAAGTTATCACCTCCCTGCAAACACAGCAGCACTGCTGGTAGTGGTACTGTTTCTCACCAAGTCCAGGCAAAGCAGGCCAAGCACTTAATGCATTCAGGTGTTCAGTTTGCTTGGTTTTCCACCCAGAAGAGTTTGACAGCTGTTATGACCATACACGCACACAGTTATTCACCCATTACACTATGAACAACAATTTGCTTGGCTGCAAACTCTCCAGGAGTCAGCTGATTTACCTCTCGGAGCATCCCAAAATGCAGTGTAAGAGGGTGCTGACATGGACAAGGCATCCAGCCTGACTGCACAAAGCACAGCAGAGAGTCTTGCCCCAGGTACAGGCAGAAGGTGCAGTACTGGAACAATAAACACAGGCTGAAAGGGCACCGCAAAATATCCTGACAAATCAGCAAGGAGATTGGACAACTGCTATTAAAAGTCCTCTAAAAGCCAGTCTGATCTGTACTCTGTTTGCTTGGGTTTTAATGTCTGGATCTGCTGTTTCCAAAGCTATGCATTCTACTACAAGAGCTGAAGACAGGCTTCTCATTACCACTCCATCTTGCGCAGCAACTGATTGATCCTTCACAAATGCACCTGAAAGCCATGTGCGTGGCTCTGGCCAGCAGTGCCATCTCTGAGTAGGCTCCAAAGTAAACCGATAATCTCCTAATGTGTATGAAATTGACATTTCCTCTCCATCAGCAGCACTTTTTTGCCTTGGCACTGAAAGTGGTGAAAAGTGAAAAGGCTTGAAGAGGGGTTGTTCCCAATTTTAAATTTTTAATCATTTAGCAGTCAGTGAGGAGGGGTCAGACAAGGACACATGGAAACAAATCCCCACAGCTCCTCCTGGTTGGACAGGAGGACCGCGTTCTCTACGGGTCTGTTCCAAACGCTCCTTTAAGCCCCGCTCCAGCCCCTCCTCCTACACCATGCCTGCCTCTCCAGATCCCGCCAGCTTCCACCCCCTCCACACTCACCCTGTCCGACCAGAAGCCTCTCCCGCCCCACTGCTCTGACTGACTCACCCCGGCCCCGACCAGCCCCGCCCCGCCCCGCGACCGCCCTCGTGCCGCGGCCGTTGGAGCCCGCCGCCTTCCAGAACGTTCTCGCCCCTCGGCAGGTGCACGTGGTGGAACCCGGGGGACCGAGCCGCCGTTCCACACGAAGCGCCCCCCTCCGCACGCAGCGCAATGCTTTATTAAGACGCCTTTTAGGGAGCCCCAGTTCCCCCCCAGCCTAGCCTTTCAGCTGCGAACACATCAATCGCCACAAGCTCAAATTTATTGTTTGAACTGGTACTTAGCTTTAATGCTTTTTCAGTATTTCTTTGTCATTTGAAATCAATTCATAAAACTCTTTACACGTGCTATTTAAATTAACTTTAATCCAAAGCCTTACCAGAATCAATATTTAGCAGAATTCTGCAATCTGCCCAAGCCTATTTACATAGGGAAAGCAGTGAGTGCGCTGCTGCAGGTTAACCAGGGACAGCCATCCTGAAGTGGCAGCATGCTGCTGAGGGGCTCCAGTGGGTGCACCACTGAACTTCCTAATCCATAGGTACCATGCAACCCTTATCTGGCTTTTTAATCAAATGCCATCAGCTGAATACCACTGGTGATTTCCTGAAAGGTCAGTCTTAGTTTTATCTTTCCCCCTGCTGAGAACAGAATGAAGTTAAGGTGATAATGTTTGGTGCAGTCGAAATGGAGAGGTGGGTTTAAAAGCCTATGTATATATTTGAATAAATTTTTTCTTTCACTAGCATGTGTTTATGTGAGTGCTCTATTTATGGCCAAAGCTGTTGTCATCAATCTTTGGTAACCCAGCAATTAATACACTATATCGAACTTATGCATGTACAAGATCAGCTGTCTTAATTGGAAAAACATATTTTAGGTCATATTGAAAGAAATATGACTAGTAGTCATTCACTAAAAGAACCACTTCATCATCCTTAAACTATTAAAAATGGCAATCTTCACCTCATGTTTGTAAGTATCTGGTAATATGTAATTTTTAAGACCCTTTAGTGGTGTGATAATATATTATAGATACACCCCTCGATGTTAATGGAATAGGAAGCTGGAAAAAGTATCTTCTGCTCCAAAAATCTTTGCCTGATAAAGTAACTGATAACATTATGCAACACTCAAGATCAAACAATGATTTTTCTGTAGTGAATTACGAAGAATGCAAGCAGAACAATCACCTGAGTGTACATTTTCATTTTCTCATTAGTTTGCAGGCAGTGGTGTTTACTAGTGTTAGTATCAGCATTATCCACTGTAGAGAAGTCAAATTGAAAAATGCATGATATAGTACTGTATCTTCTCATTTTTTGAACACTCTTTTTTTGCAATTTCAGTTGCAGTAAGACCCACTCTGCCTTTACCTTCATAGTAACAAATTGTTGCAGTATTATTTGATATGACTAGATGAAAAAGCAGACTGGCTGGCTTCTATGTGAACTTCATCTTCAACAGCTCAATTTGAAAGGTCACAAACTGTCATGAATCTGTCTTCACACCTCATACTAAAGTTCTGCTTAAATGTTTCATTCCAGCCACAAGGCTCTGTAGTGACTGGCCTGCCTCATAATGCTCTTTGCCAGGCATTAAAAGGTTTGGAGCACTCTGAGCCTTTCCCTAACTCTTCCTTTCTCTAACCTGAAGAAGAGTTGGCAAGAGTTTAAAGGACTACAGGGCACATGCTGGTCTGTGGCTTGACAGCTACTAGTAACTCTTACAACGCTACTTGCATTGTTAAATATGTTAACTTAAACCATCCTTGCAAGTGGCATCACCACTGAAGCTGTGGGTTGTTTGGACTTTGAATTGAGTAACACATCCTTCACATTAAGAGAACTTCCTTATTTCATCAATTCATTATGAAGTAAAAGAAGGCCAAATCAAACTTATGCAGAGCAACAGTAAGCAAAAATAAGTACGTTGAGTACTCAGTACAGAAATTTCAATAACTGAGAGTTATAATTTGTAGTGGGAGTTCTATGATTCTAAGTTTCCCATATTTCCCATATTTCAGAGAGTATTTTCAATTTTTGAAGCAAGCCTTGTATAAAGGTTGGAAGTTGTTTTGTTAAGACACAGATGACAAGGGCATTTGTAATTTTGAAACACTGATAAGTAAGAATACATTGCTGCAGTGCTGAATAATAATAGGTAACTTCTTTATAACACAATGCTAACTGATACTTAATATAAAGCAGATGTGAAATTAATCAGAATAATAGTTTACATCATTTTGTCAAAACTAAAAGGTATTAAACATGATCAAAACAAGAAATTCAGCTCGTTTGTTCAGAATGTTATCCCTAATAAAAAAAAATATTTGAAAGCAGTCATTTTTTGCAACACTTAAGTGCAGTGAAAGTTCATTCCCCAATTGAGAAAACACAAATTTTCATCCAGAAAAAAAGTGTGTTGGCTAGCTGTCACTAGGGATGGGAATAAAAGAAAGAGAAAAAGGACAGCATAGTGGAGAAGCTTATTAAAAACCCTGGTATTGGTGCTCCCTAAACAATGATAAATGTTACTTCAAGCAAAGAAAAGGCGAATGAACATTACAGTGCTCTCAATAGAACTAAGCACATTATTGCCAAGGCATATTCATTTTTCTACAGGTTTCTCATCAGCTGTATGAATTGTACAACTCATGTTAGCATAGCAGCAGGTAACCAGCCATACGTTTGCTTCACCTGCTTACAGCCTTAGAGAATTCAGAGCTTTACAGTTCCCTGCTGGCAAAGGCTCTTTATCTTACTGGCACATTAACTCGGTTTTGGCCTGCCATATATTTTAGTTTAGCTGACAACATTCATATAGCCGTAAAATCGGTCAATAGCCTCTGATTCTACTAAGGTTGTGCTAAAACATACAACATGCTATTACAAAGCTTCTGATCTGCCACAGACTTTTAGTTAGGCTGCAGGAACTCACCTTCACAGTCAAAGGTTGCATAAAAACTTGTGTACATCCATCTCCTACACTGCCCTGGAAGCTCCTGCAAGACAGCTACCTACTGTTCTGCTCTGAGGCTGTAACACATAGGGAAGGTGCCTGACTGCTCCCCAGAGCCTGGACGCCTGCAGCAGGTGAATCGCATTGTAGTGAACCAGCACAGTCTCAACCAGCATCAGCTGTTCCATTAACAGAAAGAAATTACCCCAGAGGACTTGCAGCCACTGGGTAGAATCTCTGGTTGCACAGGAGATTGTGGAGAACTAGTGAACTGAGAGCAAATATATACAAGCTTGAAAGAACCTGTCCTGCAAAGTTGTAGAGGATGAAAGAGAGAGATTCCCCTCCCCCCTTTTAAATTTGTTACAGGTTTTTTGAAAAGTTAGTCTGTTTAATTTGAATGAAATTTCTCCTATAGTCAGTTTGTGCTGCCAAAGAAACAAATGATTTGGAGATACAGAATGGGGCCTGGTAAATGGTGAAGAACAAAGTAATATTGTGATAGGTTGTTGCAGACTTAAAAGGCACCTGAGGACAGCATGAAGCATATAATGAAGCCATATAACTGTAAGTAGAATTCAAGCATATCTTTAAGCATACGATGAACTTTAAAAGACTTCCTGACTATTTGTATTACATGGAAACCTAAGCAGAAAAAAAATTCATAGCATTTTTGTACCATCCTTCTGCCTACAGGTAATGTCTATGGCCAGGAGACACTGGCTTTTGCAGATATTTGCTGAACATAGTTTTAAATGATGTGACATAATGAAACAGCAAAGTTATGTTGGTAAGGGTTGGGGGTTTTTTTTGTGGGGATTTTTTTCAACTGCTGTTTCTGCGACCTTTGCAGACTTTTTAGAGTACCTATGTTAAAAGTGTAGAAAGTAGCACTCTCAGCGTGGATTGCATGCTTCTAGTTTCTTCTTATTTTTCATTGAAATTCAAACAAACACAGCCTTCATTTGATAAGATACTTACCATACAAAATAATACTAAAATGAAAGAGGGAAAATCCTTTGAACCACAGCAGAGAGGTGAGAGGTTGACATTATTTTTGTCTTTGGTTTAAAAAGAAAAGAAAAAAAATCTCTTTAAAAAAAGAAGGGAATATCAAAGGAAAACTTTTCAGTCCAACAGGCTTTATATTTTTTCAACAGCATAAAAATTAAGTTTTCAAAGTCTTTTTGTTCTCATCTGAGTAATGCATTACATTTGTTTAAATAACTAAATGTATAAATAATAAACATTTTGTAAATCTTCACCTGAAATAGTGATTTTGAAGGAAAGCCTCCTCCCCTCAATCTTCTTTAGATCTTGCAGAATGCTTTGCTGGGTACCCAGAGGTACCTTTTGGTCCATTGAAGATTCTTGTTAAAGTAAAGAAAGATGTTTGAATGTTTTAACTGAGTTTTTGGGATAGCATTAAGTTAAAACTGTACATCTTTCAGTTTCCTGGACTTTCAGTGCTCTGTTACTTAAGCTCCAAAGTTCAGTTCACTGAAGAACTATTCATAATTTATAGCTCAGCTGAGGATCTCTTTCCCTTATTTGTGTTTTAGTTTTCAGGCAAGTGGAAAAGGCAGATGTTATGAGCATAGTGTATGTGTATGTATTGTTTGTGAAAAACACGCTGAGGCAAGGTATTCAAGCCTGACTGTTATGTTGGTGGGCTTCTGCTCTGGAAAGCTCGCCTGGAGGCGTCTGAAAGGTACTTGACATGGTTGGAAGGTCAACCACTTTAAAACATGATGTGTGTGTTGCATCTAGAAAGCTTTATGAAAATCCTGATTTCCTGGGGATATATTTATCCACAGAGCAGAGTCTCATCATAAAAGTTTCTGTGTTTACCAATAAGCGTACTTCCGTCACAATGATGAAGAGTCAGTCTGTGGATTAAAAGTGAATTCATGTGTCTTTATTTTTCCTAAATTTGCTGAAACCATTGGCAGTCTGACAAAATGAGACTGGGACATGGAGGAAGAGGGAGGTTATGAGATGCAAGCTCCTGTTGTTCAGGAACTAGGTTCCAATCATAAAGTTCTTGACTCTTGGGAGGAGGGCAGATGCCTGTGCAAAACCCCATTTAAGTTAGTGGGATTCTGTACTTGTTGATGAACCTGCCTTCATACATCAATATCAAAGGATCAAAGCCTGAAATTTCTCCTGGAGAAAATAGTTGAGTTACTCTGTAATGCTAACGCTTTCTAGTCACTGCTTTCTAAGCCTAACGTGATCAAACTAGTGGAAAAAGATACCCTGGGCTATTAAACCTTATCTACCCAGGCCCAATGACCTGTGCTTTCTGGCACTCATGCAGATACCAGCAAGCTGAGCTTTATTATTTATTGGATTAGAAATAATTAAAAAGGGCAAGATTTTTTTGTTTGTTTAAAAGTGTCAATTTAGGAAGGCTTTTAAAGATAGTGTTTATAGGAAAGCACAAATGCATAGCATGTTAGCATTACTGATTAGTTTTAAACATTGAGTACAATAATCCATTATTTTAATTAGTTTTCTAAATTGCTGGCAAAAATAACAGAGATGCTGTCTGTGGTGAGGTAAATGCTTCTTTGTAATCGTTTTGGATTTTGCTGTAACCTTTAATGAATTTATTCTTGTAATGGCAAGAGCATTATTTTTATTCCCACACTTCGGTTAGGGAAGCTCACACGAAAGAGCAAGGCATCTGGGAACTCAGCAGAGTTTTGCTTTGACAAATTACCTCATTGACCACCTTGACAAACACTGACTGTACTGACAAATGTTGCATACACCTCTGATTTAAGCCATTACTACATAGAAATTGTCTGTTGCTGCCCCTTTCCTATGGCTCTGCTGGGGAGCTGTTTGTGTGAGCTCTGCCTCACACAATAAAATGAGCCAGGAAAACTCGTGCTGCATGTTTCAACGGGTTACACTAGCTTGGCTGATTCTGTCTGAATTAGATGACCTAAGCAGTCATACAAACTGCAGCAGGAGCAGCAGAATGTCAGTGATCCTTCCAGATGAGGCAGTTGACATACATTGCCAGCCCTGGTGACTGTGGTGCATCATGAGAGAGAAATTCACTCCCACATATTTGTTCTACTAACCTTCTCCTCCCTTCCCTGCTAACATTTAAATATCATTCACACTGCCTGCTTCCCTGAGCTAGAAATCCTCAGAACTGGAGGCCATGCACTCCTTTTGCAAAGCAGTAATGGTTTTGCCCACTGCTCTTTATTTCCAGTGAATGCACTTAAGGTGAAGGTGACAGTGTGTTAAATACTGTCCTAATGATTCTTTTAAGCATTTACTAGTGGTTGCCAAAGTTACATCTCCTGAGAGTGAGGTGTAACATCAGGTTACCTCATGCCTTCCCACAGACTGTGTGTTCATATACTGCATAACCTGCAGCAGTATTTCATCAGAAGGGTAGGCAGGATTTTTCTGAAGGAGACACAGGTGTCCAGGTAACTTGGAGATGAAGGAGGCCTTGGTGAGAGAAGTTTCCCCATCACCCGTGGGAAGAAAAAGATGAATCATGAAAGGGGCACTGAGTCAGCTGAAGTGGGAAGTGTAAGCGGCAGTGAGTGTGACCTATTTTGATCTGAGAAGAGCGGATGTGCATTTTCGGACTTGGGACATCTTCAATACAGCACCATATGACATGCGTTTATGGAACACTGTACACTGCTCACACTTTCTCTGAATATCAGTCCTTTGATCACCAAACAGACTTACCCAGCACAGGGGGTAACAGAAGAAGAAAGAGATTTTGGTACTATGTGAAATGTGCTCTCCAGCAGCAGTACACCACTTCCCCTCCTGATCTTGTGACTGGACACCAGTGTATCACCCTTACACACCACAGTGCCTTCACATGTCTTGAAATGTGTGAAAAAGGAGGCAGAACATGTGAAAGTGAGTGACAGAGGGAGGTAAGTCCCTGAGACTCCGATTTTGTAGAAATACAAGCTTCATTTTGAAGGAGTGATGCAGGGAGTACTTTGCTCTGACAATAAGCAAACTCTGAAATAGTTTTGTGCTACTGTCCTGGTTTAGCAGTAGCAGTCACTTTTTCTCCTTCTTAGTAGCTGGTGCAGTGCTGTGGTTTTGACTTTCGGCCTGGGAATAATACTGATAAAGCCGATGTTTTCAGTTGCTGGTCAGAATGTTTACCCTGACCAAGGACTTTGTGAGTCTCATGCTCTGCCAGGGAGGAGAGAAAGCTGGGAGGAAGCAGAAACAGGACACCTGACCCAAACTAGCCAAAGAGGTATTCCATACCGCAGCACGTCATGCCCAGGATGTAGAACTGAGAGTTGCCCAGAAGGGCTGGAACTCTGCTGGGTGGGGGGCAAGGTATTGGTATCGGTCAGTGGGTGGTGATGTGTTGTATTCTCTTCCCTTGTTATTTCCCTTATCATTATTTTTATTGGTGGTAGCAGTAGTGATTTGTGTTATACCTTAGTTACTAAACTGTTCTTACCTCAAAACATGGGAGCTGCATTCTTTCGATTCTCTTCCCTGTCCCTCCAGGAGCGGGGGGAAGAAAGGGTCGGGGGGGGAAAGTAGACTGCGTGGTTCTAATTTATGGCCTGGGCTTAAACCACGACAGCTACGCAGAATGATAGTGTAACTAACATTGGTCTTAATGCAAATTCACTGAAGTGTTTGCTAAGTTTCCCAAAGGCTGCTTTGCGACAAAGCTAATGGTGCAGGGAAAATTCTTCTGAAATTCGTTTGTGCATTCACATAAGCACCAAATGAAAGCCAGATATTCCATGAATTTTCTCAGTTTAAATACAGTGTTGTAATTTTAAGGTTTCTATTTATTTTTTTTTTAATCTTCTCAAAAAATATTGGTTTTCATTAGTAAGTGGTTCTTATATTGAAGAAAATGTTGGTTCGGATATAAGTACAGATGTCAAAGAGGCCTCTGAGCTTCCGGGTCAGTGGTGCAAGAGAGAGAGAAATGTCTTGGGGGAAGGGGAGAGTAGATGTATGATAGTGGGGAAGGGACACAGTTATTATGGTTGGGGAGAAATAGGCAGAAAAATGTGTGCATGAGAAAGAAATCTGATTAATATTGATCCTGTTGGTTTTGCCATGTGTTAAATCTCTGGAGTGTGAGAAATTGTCTCTAGATGAAAGCTTTTCTTGTGAACCTCACGGTAGACACAACAGTGAAGCAGCTATTTATTAACATTTTTGCAAAAAACAGGTGTCCTAGCAAGTAGGCACACACAGCAAAAGCAGAATTTTGATTTATATTTCCTATCCCACACACAAGTTCCCTCCCTTGTTTCCCCGTTGGTTGGGTACTCCAAGGTTTACAGCCTATCTGATGCGTATAATCTACGCTAACTATTCCGCCTCTGTTTATATCTCCCCTTACTCTATTTTGTATGCCCCTTCCTCTGATTTATTTATCTCCTTTTATGGTTTGGTTTCATAACTCTCTTGCGTACATGTGGTACCCCAACTTACTGTGTAACTACAGAACCAGTTTGCACCAACTTAGTTTCATAGGTTGTCCAAAGGTAGCATTCTTTTTAACCACAGAGTGTGTCTATCGCCCAAAGATGGCATTGTCTTTAACCACAGAGTGTGTCTAAGTCATGGTATTTCAAACCGTTTGTTTCGTTCCCTTAGTATCTTAGACCCAGGCCCAATATTGCAAAGCCCCATCCCCAATATGCGAAAGTAACACTGTTTCTTTCATGTGGAGTGCTGGCTTTTCCCTGTACTGTTTAGTGCAAGGTCAATGATTGTTAAAAAACTGAATCTGTGATTGTCCTGCTAAGTCTCCCCTTCTCACCTCAGTTTCTGCTCTCTGAACTTCTACTCTAGCTTCCTCCCTACCCTGTTTATCCAGCTAATGTTTTAATGCCTGTAGGTGATTCTTGTCCTTCACTGATAGCATGGAGACAGTAAATTTTGTCTTTCCCTTTCTTGCTTATTCATGACTTTGCTCAGGCCTTCTGACAGTGCTTCAGAACAAACAGTAATAGTACAGTTCATTACAAGTCTTGAAAACAAAGGATGTCAGAAATTAAATCAATGCAAATAGTCTTTCTGTGGGAATAACTCTCCTCACCTCAGAGCTATTTTCAGCCTTTCTTTGTATTTATTGGCTTTTGGTTTTTGTTGTGTTTTTTTGGTTTGTTTTTTTTTTTTTTCCCTTCCACTGTTACTTTTCCCTGCATAATGTTCTGTTATTCTTGTATTGTGTTTTGACCTAATTTAGGACAATAGTCTGAGAGGCTCAATATAGATATTCAGGTGTGGTACGAGAGAGTAGAACTTACTTGAGAGTACTTATTGCAATGTGTTAGGGTGCGCTGTATGAAAATAAATCTTGCTTTGCTTCTTGCAAACTGTGTCAGTATTAAGGGTTTGCAATACTGCAGTTACTTCAGTGCAATGTGAATTTCTCTCATATTCCAGATCCTACAGGATCAAGGGGCAAGGACCCATGTCTTGTTACTGGATAGTAAAATACCACGCACACATCCGTTAGGTGTAAATAATAGATGACAACCCTTCCCTGACTTTTTTCCCCACACTAACTAGGATTGGTTCGTATCTATAGGCAAGTGTGTCTTCTTTAGTCTCTTATGGTGACAGAACTACTCATCATTTTGGTTCACTAACCTTCATAATACTCAAGGAGACATTTGGAAACGTAAGTGCATTTCTAAGCATACATAGCGTATCATTACTCTCAAACTGATTTCACAGGACATTTGTAAAGTGTGGTGTTGCAAATGCTTTGCTGAAACAGAGTGTTAGAAGAGAAAGAAGGTTTTTCATTGGCATTGATTTGAGGGGAAATGTGAGTCATAGGAATGGAAGAGCAGTAAGAAAACAAGAGGATGATCTTAGAGGCTGTGAAAAGATCAGCCTTATGAAAGGCTGAGGGTAGAATGTAGTCCTTTCTAATTTGAAGGAATAATCTGAAAACAGCCTTTAGACCTTTAGAGATCACAAATGCATGGACAGTAGTCAATAGGAAACTGGAATTTGCTGGTTAGTATTACACAGACTTGCTATTTTTCATTTGATGGAGCTCCAGAAAAAACTCTGATAACCACCCTCTGTCCTAAGTCATTTAGCAACAGTTCCTGATTCAGGACCACCTGAGCATAAAGAAATAAAATACTGTCTTAAGAATGTGTGGCTCCTAATGCTTCATTTGCACACTCCTCAGGTCTCAAATCTATTAACAGAGCTCCAGGAAATCTTGAATTTAAAATTTCTGACTGCACTGAGCTTTGCACTTGACTAATCAAGTCAAACATTGTCTGCTAATCAGATTTACAGGTGTGAACCTGTCAGAATGTGGGGATGGGCCACGTAAACATGTAGAGAGATTCAGATAGCTGCCCAGCAGTATCTGAAATGACAACCTGACCAAGAGAGCTGAATAGTGGATTCCTAGGCTTAAATCGTACTGCTACTGGGATTGAGTGAATTATCCGTATTTTCTTCCACATACTGTGCTTCTGATGAGTGGCATTTTAAAAATTCTGTTCCTTGAAAAAAAAACTACCTTCAAGTAGTCCATATTCTTGGATAATCTGAACTTCCAAGTAAGACATCCAAAAGCAGAGGCAAAAGCAAAGAATTGGTGCTAAGGGAGGAAGAGGTTATGGGGGGATTGAAAATGAAGACTCTGTTAAAGAAGAGCCACTCTGGGATAAACTTCCCATTGTACTGCTTACACACAGGCATATTACCTACACAGATATCAACCAGGGTTTGGGGATTTTACCGATAACCTGGGAGCTATAAGTGTAACAGCATAATAGCTAATTTCCATATAGATATTTCCATGCTTTTTCCTGCTGTAGGTTCTCCTTCTAGCTGCATCTCATAAGTACAAGTTTTGTGCCAACAGAATTTATTTTGATTGTGCGCTTTGAACACTTAATTGGAGTTTGGCCTAATGATGATGCAATCATATCCAAAAAGAAGTTACTGTAAAACTTTCTGAAAGCAAATCTAGGCATATTTACATCAAAACGGTATATAGCATAGTACCCCAACTCAGACTCCATCTGTAGTTGCCTTTGATCATTCAAATATGTATATTTTGATAACCACACATTATTAAATATATCCTATGTAGTCTGGGGGACAGTGTGACATCTGTGGAGCAGGAAGACAACAAGTTAGTGTTTTAGGATGCTGATCTAAGACGAGTAACACAAATGTAGCTTTATCTGTAAGACATTGAAAAGCAGCTCCGTCCATGAGCAGAATAATTAGATATGGTTCTGGGTAAACAGGATTTCTAGAAAATGTTCCTCAGTGTAGCTGTGATTCTGCTAGATGGACAAACCTCACAGGTGAGAGAGAATGAGGCACCTCCTCCGTATTTACCAAAGGTGTAAAGAGTTTAACTGTGCCTACATAGAATAGCATGGCCCATAATCTATCACGTTACTTTATGCTTTCATTCAGTATAGAGTTGCTTTTCCTACAATAAAAAGGTGTTCTTGCTCTTAGACCTGATGGCAATATCTAAATAGTGAATTCTTCCAGAACAGGCTGTCAGCAGCCCAAGAAGCTAACTATATGTAGAGGCAAGTGCCTGCTAGCATGGAGATCAAGAGGTAAAGATGGACACAGGTCAGAATACATTCCCTTTGCTCTCCCACTTCAAGTCTAGTTCACCACTAGCAGAAGCTGCAGTACTGAACAGGGCTGCCCTATCTATGTAGTCTGCAAGAAGGCTATTCTACTGCAGACTGCAAAATCTGAACATTACTCTTTTCCAGATTAGTTTAAACAGAGCCCATGCTTTGCTCTGTAGAATCGTTTTACGGAGCTTTTTTACATAAAGAATTTAGTCTGCTGAGATCTGAGACATTTCAGTATCTCCTTCAGGAAAACTATAGATTACAAGTTTAATTGAGAAAGACTGACTATAAACTGATCCCAAGACTTATTAATTACCTTTCTCCTTTTGTAATTAACAAACTCTGAAATATTTTATATATTAGGTGTTTGCCCTCAATTCCAATGAAAAAAATATGTTTTCTGGGAACAAGAATAAAAAAAATATATTTAAAGACACTAATACAATCTTGTAACATGGTTGATTCTATGATTAGATATAAATTTGTAAGAATCATTTGTGTGTGTTTGAGGAAGTTTGTAGAAAGCTGGAGGTTGATACTGCCTACTTTGTATTTCTCCACAGCATTGGGGCAGGGGAAGGGGGAAAAATAAGGAAACCTGATTTCTTTTCCATACATAAATTATACGGAGTGCAGATTCACTGCTTTTTCCAGTTTCTGACACAATGGGGGAGAGACTTACACAGATTTGTGGGTAATGATCAGTTCTTATTTCAAAGCAAATATACTCTGTCTAATACAGAAAAGATGTAACTCATTTTGAATATTCATGGCCAACCATGCATTGCCTTTTAGTTTCTGCATCTCTATTAGTTTAGTAATGTTACAAAAGTGGTGAGGGCTTGATTCAACCTGTGGTGGCTAAGTAATCCTCACTGGATTAGTAATAAGACATGGGTAATTTATGATCAAGAGTTACTATGGACACTGTTAAAATAATACTTTGTAGAAATGTTTGGCTTGACTGTATTAACTGTAATTGCAGCTGGCTAAACTTCTTTGAGAGCTAAAATTTCTTTATAGTGTCTTTCCTTTGTGATAGTTGTTTGTTCATTTTTGTGCTCAGTAGTGAGATTGTTTGGGAGTTTCTGCATTTTTTTTGCCAGCAGTCCATTCACAGTTTGCACAGATTCCCGTTTCTTTTTCAGAAAAGAGATTCAGTAGATACAACTTCCCCACAGTTACAGTTTGCCTCTTGAGGTTGCGAATATGAAGGTCATTCCCGGAATATGTGTTGCTAGTCTCAGAAAGTCTTTTCTCCTTGTTTGGAAAGGGAGATAGAAAAGAAGAAATATGAAATATATGAACGTGAATATAAAATCCAGAATACCTGTTACCTGAACTAATATATAACACTGAACAACTGTAATTTACTGTAAATAGCTGAATCTTAAAGTGTTCACTGCACAAACTAGAAGTGCTAAATCAAATAAAATCCTGCATGACTTGGACCTTGGATGGAATCATGGTGGCTTTACAGTAACTTTTTTTCCCCAAGCTGTATCTTATGACATCAGGTAGTCAGCTTTCTTTTTAAAAGTCAACGTTTTCATCTTGCAGTTGTTGAAAGAATGTGAAAACAGAATCCCTACTTCACTAAAAGACTTGCCCCAGATTGTTACTATTTCCTTAACCTAACAATCTGTAGTGCAGTCTCATAGTTCCTTGGAACCCAACTTAATGCCTCTGTGTGTTTTGTTGTGGGGTTTTTTTTGTTTGGTTTTTTGTTTTTTGTTTTTTTCTTTGCTTGCTATTTGCTTTGCTTTTGTTTTCTTTGCTGTTTGATAGTTCAGTTGGGTAGAAATAATCTTATTAATTTCGTGAATTTGGCTGAATGGGTCAAGCAGTGGGAGAGCAGAATAAGTACTTGTAGTTGTATCTTAAGAGTTTTCCTAAATAAAAATGAATCTGATATCAGCACAAATTTATACTTTAACTCAAGCAGTGTTACTTACTGAGAGTCTTCATTTCTGCAAGGATCCTTTATCCCTTTACAAAAGGTAAGAGGCTCAAGAGGCAGAGCAGAAAATAATTCACAAACCCACATTTTTGGATATATCATTGCAAGTGAGTGGGGAGTGTGAAGGTGCACATCACAGATGGATGTGCACATTACCCTATGGAGCTGCTAGGCTGGTGGTCATCCCCAGTGCTGGGCAGTTAACCATGATTTAGGTTATTCCTCATGTCTATGTGCCAATGTCATGGGCCACTGATTCCTGAGATACAAAGGTGCCAGCATGCTACCCCTACTTGAGTAGCAGTGTAGGAAATATGGAGGAAAATGGCAAGAGTTAGCAAAGGTAGGGAATGACTTCCAGGTGTGAAATAACTGCACTGGGATGATTCTGTCTGGGAAGCAATGAAGATGGTGACAATCCAAATCTGCAAACTTGAGAGACACAGGGAAGCAGACAAGGAATTGCTGCTTTTTCCAATCCAAGAAATGCTGCTACTGGAACTAGCAAATGGCTGGTTGAAAATAACAAGAAGAGATACTTTTTTAAAAAAAAGTTTTCATTTGGATCTATTCCTCATATAGAAGTTAGAAGTTTAGATGAGTTCCAAAAGCAATTAGCTAGATTCCTTCAAGAAGAGCTTGTGATGCTACCTCTGGCTTTAAAAGCACCTGTGTTCTTATATTGTGCTCTAGGCATCTGCTGTTTAGAGCATTGCATGCTAGACAGATTTCTGTTACGTTCTCTCAGCGCTGCTCCTCTTGAGGTGCAATTGTAGCCTGCAGTTCAGATACAAGATTGCAGTGTGATGGTAACTACAGCCTCGCAGGGTTTGACATAGGCTGCCGAGCCCATCAGGGATCCTGCATAATACTTGGCAGCCTAAAGCCCTTATCTGTAGGGGTTGCAGCTAAGCATCTGAATTGTAGTGCGCCCTAGTGAATTCAACAGGCAAGTTCAGGCAGATCTAGCCAAGGAGAGTATAACTGGCCTACTCCTGTGTCAGAGGCTGTAGCCACTATCACAGAGGCAGCGGAATAGCATGCGTACCTGCATCTCAGCCAGCTCAATTCGCAGCTTGCCACTGTAGCACAAACTTCCAGTAACAGTGTTGAGATAGGCTGAAGCACAAGGGTGCCATGCGTTCTGCAGTAGTCCCTAACAAAGAGGTGAATCCGGACAAACACTGGAAATAACATCCTGGATTGCCATGGCTAGACCTATCAGACTTTATCTGTCAGCTTCCTTAGAATGGATGACCTTGGAACAGTGCTTGTTATAGGAAAAGATCATTACTGATGCAGAAATTCAATGTTGCCTCTGCTGTGGCTTAGAAAGTTCTGACTGCTCCAGGTAAAGGGCTAAATCTTCAGATTGTAGGGACTCATCTTTGTTTTCCATTGGATGCTGACTTAACCTTTAAATAGAATGATGCTTTTCTTTGTATGTTGCTGTGTTTCACAGGGAAGAATGTAGAATAGCTTTTTCAAAAATCTAGATGTATTTAAACTACTCACTGACATCTTGTGCTTACAGAGCAGCCATAGGGGTTTTTACCACGTGATATCTGGGAGCAGGCTATTAATGTCTGTGGATTGTACCATAAGCAGCGTGTGTGCCTTCATTTCTCTTGCACATCATCAGTTTTCATCTGATTCTTGTAGGAATCTATAATGTAAAAATTCACTTGGTTGATTTTTAACCTCATGAGTTGATATTTTATTTGAGATAAACAGTGCCGGAGCTTCACTACAGAAGTGACTGTATATCTGTCCAGAATGATATCAATTTTTTGTGACACAGATTTCGGAAGAGTCTCAAAGTTAACAAACCTTTTAAATACTTATTAGTAGCCATATTACGTATCAGTATCTGTAAGAAGATGACAGGTTATTATCTCGCTTGTCTGGCTGAGCACCAAAACTTTGTTAGACATGTATGATGCAATGGAGACTTTCATGTATTTTTTTCCAAGACAGGCAGTCATTGCTCAGCTGATGGTATTTCTGGTTCCTAAACTATTATGTGGGTGGAGCACTGGTTATCTCTGCACAAAGCCAAACATCCTCATTTACTGAATTGTCGGCCTCCCTGTTTCAGAACCCAAGTGATCAGCTGAGTGCATCCTGGTGGCAATTCCTTCATTTCCATCTTCCTGTATCTCAAATAAGCATAATGGTAACCTACCCACAGGATACTCAGAAAATCCATAGGAATGTGTTATTACCTGCTCAGTATTTATTTTGTTATTGTAGAAGAGATTACATTAAATTTACGGTGCTTGATGATAATTTGTGCAACTAATTAAAAACTGGGGTGGGTTGAACTGCTTTTTTAAATGTTTAATCAGTCACAAATGCTACATCCATTCATGAAAGCAAATGCTAAAGTAAATAGCTTCTGATAATTTATGGTTTAAAATAATAAAAAGCCCGAAGAAGTTAAGTATCAACCTAATGTTAACTTTGAGTATAAAACAGTTTGATGAAACCAGGAAGCAATTAAAACATACTGTTTTATAGAGTCCTTTATAGCAAGATAGTTTTTATAGGTCTATGTCTGCTTTTTCTGGAGGGTGAGCCACAGTTCAGGTTTGCCCAGGAAATAACAAATGGTATTAAGAACACATCAAAAGTGCAGCTGTTTTCATGAGGTGTTTGGTGGTGGTCTTTGTGGGGAGAAGGGAGTGAATAAATCCAGCATCCAGGGCCTTCAGTATACTCCAGTGTATACATACTTTTCATGCACACCAGCTTATCTGGAGTGTCCTTGCACAGAGAGTATGGTTTTGAAGTACTATATCAAAGCTAGGCTCTTGCATTTGTCACCTAGTGCTTACAGATGTGCTTTTCTTTACTACTAAAAAAATTAAATAATTATCAGCCATGCTTCTCAAGAGATAAATAAGAATAATGATAAATCTGGTTATGCTAATAAATATGAAAATCACACATAAGCAGCAGACCCGATATAATTCCTTTTTATTTTTCCCCTTTAATACATATCATTTATCCCTGTAGGAAGCCAGTGTTTTCTATGAATTTATATTTTTTGGTGTATGCATTTCTTGATGGGACCCCTGCAGGAACAAAAGGGCTTTGAAAGGAAATCATATATGGTTTCATAGCTGGATACAATATTGCTGTGCTGGAAAGTGCCAGTGGCTGCTGGCAAGTAAGCCTGTGATCTCTAGGTCATGGCAGCTTTAATATGAGATATGTGCTAAACACCCTCAATTCTGGGTAAAGGGAAGGCTTGGTTAAGCTCCTTTATACAAATGATACAGCTGGAAAAAGTAGGAGTTCCCTTCACTACCAAAAAGCTTCATGTAGACAGGCTGAGCAAGTTGGGGCTGTTTAGCCTGGAGAAGAGAAGACTGCGTGGAGGCCTCATAGCAGCCTTCCAGTATCTGAAGGGGGCCTACAAGGATGCTGGGGAGGGACTCTTCATCAGGGACTGTAGCGACAGGACAAGGGGTAATGGGTTCAAACTTAAACAGGGGAAGTTTAGATTGGATCTAAGGAAGAAATTCTTTACTGTGAGGGTGGTGAGGCACTGGAATGGGTTGCCCAGGGAGGCTGTGAATGCTCCATACTTGGCGGTGTTCAAGGCCAGGTTGGATGAGGCCTTGGGTGACATGGTTTAGTGTGGGGTGTCCCTGCCCATGGCAGGGGGGTTGGAACTAGATGATCTTAAGGTCCTTTCCAACCCTAACTATTCTATGATTCTGTGTTGGGGCCTGATTCACATTTAGGCTGTGCACTGTGAGTTCTCCAACTATAGGTAGAGATACAAGGTGCTTGTTTGGCTTTAATGGGGAACAGAAGAAAGGAGAAGACTTTCTGGGGCACAGGACAGACTGGAAAGACAGACTTTGCAACTGTGAGTGTGAATATTGCCTATCTTTGTTATTCCTATGTTTGGAGATACAGGGTTGAATGTGTTTTCAATAAGACAGTAAAACTGCATCAGGAAACAGACCTGATTGCATCACTCTTTTTTCGTTTTAACAAAAGTGTTTCTTGGTTTCCTTTCACTGCCAGCAGTAACATGTCCCTTGCACCAAGCAGCATATGCAAATGGCAGAGCTTGCTTACACATTTTCAGGCAACAAAAGAGTGTATCTGAATAATTTGTGTTAAAATTAATTAAAAATGCGTCTGCTGCTAGCAATTAGTCACTCAACATGAGATTTTTGGGGAGCCCCTAATAATCTTCCTGCAAAGAATATGTCATGTGTGGACCTTAGTCAAAGCTACTGTGAGCTTCTGCAGAGGGATTCAGACAAAATTAGTAACAGTAGAGCAAATTATGTAGTAAAGTTTACTGAGCAACTGAACCTTTTTTCTACATTTATTCTCAAAAGTAGTCCAATTGTTATAGAACAGGATATGTAAAAATCCCCACATGGTAAACATTTTCTATTTTTTTTTGTTTCACACTTGAGGTAACCAGGCCTAACGTAAGCCATTTTATGATGACACTTATTTTCGCTTCAGTTCCCAGGCTTAAGGACAGGCTTCATCTATTATCACCAGGACTTTTTTTGGTTTTTTTTTTCCCTCTCTTCTAAGTAATGCAGATTTAAAAATTCCACACATCCATTATTTAAAATTATAAACGTGGAAAAACATTTGATTTCAGTTTCTTGACTTTCTGGAATACATTTTTGCAGCCAGTTGGGCTATGTTGCAGCAGAATCTAAACATGTGGCTTTAAATGGCCATCCCTATCCTTCCCTAAACTCCCCAAATGGCATTCAGTGAGGTTGTCAAAACCTGCTAGAAGACTTGTTCCTTCTAATTTCCATAATTCATAATCTCTGATAACCTAACATTACCAAGCTAATGATGTAAACTAAATCTTGCCAACTGAGTTGTAAATGAAACAGATGCTACTATTCTCCATCTTACTTACAGGGACAATAGGAAGGCAGAGGACAGTAAGAACAATGTCTCTCTTTGCATTCTGCCTGTTTGCAATGAATCATCCTCAGCACAGGCCACCAAGACTGAACAGGTGTCAGCATAACCTGTTATCGCCATAAGCTCCCTTCACTCCTCCCTAACAAATTCACTCTGTAAGATGAGAATGAAGGACAAAAATCGGTGCAAAATGAAAAGTCAGGACAAGTGAAAGGAGGAGAAAGTGTTAGAAAGAAAGACTAAGGATATGGATTAAAAGAGGTGTGGTAGAAATATTTTTTCTAACAGTGTAAAGTAGTAAGAGCTAGTTAAGCACGATCAAAGTTTTTCTATTTTTAAATATAAGAATTAGTTCTTAATGTTATAAGCTTTACATCTCCAACTGGATTGAAGGCATTTTTCAAACATGAAGGAAAAGAGTGACCTTTTACAGCCTACTGGTGTAACATTGCCAATGCTGGCTTGTCCTAAGAATGTGTCCCATTGATTTTAATGGCACTACTCATATGAAAAGGTTTCTATACGTGAATGCAGGTTTGCATATCTGAGTCTTAAATTTGAAAAGAACATAATGAGACAAACAATGAAGCAATTTAATGAGCATTATGAAGTACTTTAATATTTTTTCCGTAATCTCATATTATAAGGGCAAGAAAGGAATCATCTGCTCTGCTAGGAATTTCAAGCATCCTTTTAAAATACAAGATAGGCTGCTGCTTTGATTAAAGACTTTTCATACAAACCAGAAGATTCAATGATCAATTCATCTTGAGGATTTTGGAAAATATTTGTTTGCTTCTTAGATTCTATATGCTAACTTTTCATTCAATTGTCTTTCTGTTTTAATTCCCAACTTAGTTAAATAAAATAATTAAAATACTTATGTATGTGTTTTAATAACAGCTAGAAACATTTTATTTCTTGTAAGAAAATGTTGTCCCTGATATCCTCCTTATGGGAACAAAAAGCAAAGGAGAAATTACAGCAGCTATAAATCAGTTTTGTGTTTTTGATAATTTAATACATTTTTCCCTGGTCGCTCTCTCTGTTTGGCACCCTCAT
The DNA here is from genome assembly GCF_963264785.1 of Psittacula echo. NCBI lineage: Eukaryota > Metazoa > Chordata > Aves > Psittaciformes > Psittacidae > Psittacula > Psittacula echo. The sequence continues at coordinate 43,333,006 of NC_137738.1, forward strand.
AACAACTCATTTGGCGTGCGACTTTGCAGTCAATCTTGTATTTTTCCTCTGTCCTCTCTTCCTTCCCAGTATCATATACTTAAAAGGAGTTCAGATTCCAAGAAGTGTTTTGCCAGGTGTACACTCCGAAGACTCATCTTTTAATCCCTGACATTCACATGATCCCAATTCTGCAGATGAAAAGGTATTTAATTCTTTTATTGCATGGACAAAGCAATGAATATTACTGTAGGGTTCTAAGTGGTTATGCTGATGAGCAAGCTCAATCCTTTGGAAGGGGATAATAGGGTAATAATACACAAAGGACTAATGTTAGTCATGTCTCTCTGGTATTCTGACAATTGCAACCTGTTCTAAAGTAGTTTCATGCAAAACCACCAAAGAAAAAATACCTGTAGTCATCAACTGCACAGATGAGGAAAACATCCACGGCAGTGTCAGTCATTTTAATGAACTCACAGGAGGAGGGAAAGCGGAAGAACAAATTAAAAAAAACAGTATTTTTCTCCCTTCCCCCAAACAGAAGAAAGTGGGAATAGTTGCAATTTCATTTGCTTTTAAAGCAGAGCACTCGGGTAATAAACATCCTTTGCAAATGTGCTGAGCAAACACCTCCACATTCATCAATATGCCGGAGCTGTTTATTGCCTCATAAACTTGGAAGCAAGTGATATTGTCTCTTAAATCAATGGCTGCATGGACATCCTAGGCACTGTAGGAGAACAGTACATCCAGACAATGCTGATACTTAAATTAATGGTTCTAGTAATGACTGAAAGGTGCTTCGTCACTACCAAAGAAGTTAGACATAGAGTAAAAGTATGCCTAGGACACAATGTGTATATGTTGTGATAGGGAAGTGTGTGTTTGTATCTCATTACAGTTTTTATTATTTTGGCATTAAAACTTACTACTCCATGCAGTTTTGATTTAAATGCAGGTTGGGCTGCCAGTACTAATAGGGTCAAACTTGGTTTAAGCCTAGTTTATGTACAAGCCCAGTTTCTAAATGTATGGAGAAGATGGCTTGGCTTGTGAAACTGTTAGCTTTATCAAATTCAAACCAGATAAAAGAGCCAATAATAATGTGAATTCCATAGCATCCATTATCTGAAAATGATTTATAAACACTACGGAATTAGCTGACATCGCACTGTAAGTTTCTCATCTGCAGTGTCTCAAGCTGATCTAATTTTCTTTTTATCTGAAAGGAGGAGAATACACAGCTGGAAGGCATTGCTCCTGGTCTGCAACTGTTAGTGTTTAGGGTAGGAAGTTGGCGTAGGAGATGTGCCAAGGATCAGGGAAGGGCTGACTGATCAAGGACTGTGTTTTGTTTTCTGTGTATTTGCAGTGTCTACATCGCAACTAATTGCTTCCTGAGCAACAGTAACTTTAATTGCAGTGGTGAAATGCAGTCTAATGTGAATTAGACTTCCATGTAAACTAGCCATCTGACTATATACCATGGGTCCCAAGCAGATGTGAGTAGTTTATGTTGCTCTTCATGCTGTTGAGAAAACTAATTTAGGAGTAGTATAGGCACACTTACACTTGCTGCTGTCACATCTTCTCAAGGCAATCATCCATGGTGCTAAAGCATTCGCTCTTTTGCAGAGGAACAGCACAAAGGTAGCAAAAGAAAAAGTATTCCTTCTCAGCTCCTTCTAATTTTTTACCCTAGAATGACTTACAAATACTAATGAAATACTAACATAACGCTATAGTGGATATTTCCCATCTGTAGATTGTTCCAGGCAGATCCTACCTTGAGTATCTAAAGGGAGAGCACTGCTCTATTTGAAGTCATTTAGATATATTTATTTCTGAAGTATTTTCTCCTGGTAAGTTGCATTTCTGAAGATCTTATGTATGTACTTAGTGCCAGAACTTTAACTTCTATGAGTAATAATGTACTGCTGCTGATGTCCCAGGACAGTGCTTGTATGAACTCTTTATCAGGCCTATATACAATTTGTCTTTAGTCTTTAACTTCAAATCCTTTTTGAATTGTCCATGTCCATTGGAGCATTAGAATTGTTTTCTAATTAGCAAAACTGTTTCTTTTGTTAGGGTAGCTTAAGATCTGAGTGGGCTTTCTTCAAATTATGCGAAGCAAAAATCTTTTCATTAAGTAAAACTGTTAGCTGAAAAGGTAAATATTTAGCTAAAATTCAGACCTCTCATAATACAACAGCTTAAAAATAAAATAAAATAGTAATTTCTTACTAAAGTCCACAGTTGCCCAATTCAGATTTCAGGGTTTTTTTTCAGATTTTTTTTTTTTCCAGTTACTAGCATTCAAGCAGTGCTCAGAGTGTAAGCAGCTGAATAGCCTGATAGCAGTGTCTTCCATATTGTTAAGGGGTAATAGTGAGCAGAAAATTAAACATGCATATGAAATGTAACACAGCTTCAATGAAGCTTAGCAAAATTTCAGGCTTCGTGTGCAAAAGCTGTGCCTCACTGAGCCCTGTTTTATAGCCCTCTGTGTGTAGTTCTTTTGTAGCCTGGCTTCAATATTAGGTATGCATTTGATTTAGCATGTTGCTGGACTGCAGCTGATAAACTAAAGCAAATCCAGAGGAGGAGAACAGGATGATCAACTAGCACAGAAAAAGTAACAGTCAGGTATAGGCAACTTAATGAAAGAGTAACTGAGATGAAATGTAACAAGTTGTAAATGTTTATAGGATGTAAATGCTAAGGGAGAGAAAAATTACCTTATTGTAAAGCAAAGACAAAATCAGGACAAAGACATTAGGAATAATGGAGTATGCTCCCAGAAGGAGTAGCAGAAGACCTACCCACTGGGAATATAAACGAATTTTAACAAGGTAATAGAAAATTAATATCAAATACTGATCTCTGCTACCAGGATTTGGTTTTGGTGATGTAACAGCTTTTCCCTCTTGCTGCCTCTCTGGGAATGAAATTAGTGCTTTATTAGTGCTTTCTCACTACAGAGAATAAAATAATAGATTTCTATTTCCTAGTGAAGCAGCAGTCTAATATTTGTATTTCTGCTTGAAGAAGCATTGCAAGATTTTTAACAGGTGAAATACAGCTTTTCACATGAGAATAGCTGCCCCTGGTGTTGCCTTCTCATCCTGGAGAAGGCAGTCTCCAGACAGACTTCAGGTGTGGTGCCTTTGAAATACAGAAGATTAGTGCTATAAATGCTGAATATTTAAGAAATACGCATGTTTCATACTTGAAAACAAAATACGTTTCCTAGCTACAAAGTGAACATATGAAAACCCATAACAATATTGTGCCAAGTTCCCAAGCACAAACACAGGATACCTCTTTCTTTCCAAAGACGCATTCTGAGCCTCACTCTTCCCTACCATGGTTCTAAGTTCAGTTGGCTTGGAAGCAGTAACCTTTGCTTTGCCTACAATGACTCTGACTTCTCATTCCCTGTATCCTCCTTTTGAACTCATATGCAGTCCCTGACAATTTTGATTCTCATCTGTTACTTTTACTGGATACGCTTTCTCTTCCACTCTTTCAGTCCTCATCCTTTCATGATTTTGCTCTTCCTGTAGTTACTCTATCGCTCCTGGCCTAATAGAATGGTTAGGGTTGGAAAGAACCTTAAGATCATCTAGCTCCAATCCCCTGGCAATGAGCAGGGACACCTCCCACTAGACCAGGGTCCTGTCCAACCTGGCCTTGAACACTGCCAGGGATGGAGCATTCACAACTTCCTTGGGCAGCCTGTTCCAGGGCCTGCAGTATCCATCAGCTTTCTGCATTTTCTGCTCTGGTGGGGTTTTTTTAAGCCATCTAAATTAGATGCATTCACACAGACAGCATTCAGTTAGTTCCCTTTTAATTGAAAACTAGTTGCACTTTAGGCCCAAAGAAGTTAAGCGGATATAGTGTCTTTGACTTCAGTGAGGACAGGATTTCAGGCTTACACTCCTCACATTTCTTGACTGTCTCAAAAGCAGGAAACTATGAAGACACTAGGCAGTACAAACACAGTGATTTGTGCCATGCAAAATGTTGCCTGGTTATAGGAATATTACTTGCTTGGCTTTTCAGTAATACCAGAATACCTTGGCAGGCTTTCGGCTAAGGTTAACAAAACTTAGATAGATAAGAGCTTGGTGAGCTCAGATACTTTATCTTTTTGTAATGTGTCTCACTATATCTGTGTATTTAGCCAGAAGAATGTTGGCCATGTTCCTGTCTCATTTTTAAATGCTGGAAAGTTAATTGTAATCAAGGTATTTCTTTTTAAGAGGATTGATTTTAAGTTCCAATGGAAGTCTCTACTCCTTGCAGCTTCAGGTCCTTCAAAACTGAGGGAATATTGAATTTAGGAATAAAAATAATAGCACCATATTTTTTCCCCCCAGGACCCTTATTTTCCATCCTTTTTCTGTGTTCTTTATGGAAAACTTCCTTTCCTTTCTCTTCATAGTTTTTAATCTACCTTGTTCTTCCTCATGGTTGAAGGTTCTGTTGACATTCAGCCTTTTTTCTTCATTCTTGATGCCTGATTTCTCCTTTTGCTGGCCACAGAGACCATCATTTTATCTCTCTAACCTTGAAGGACAGATTTAGGAGGAAGAATAGAGATGACACATGTTCAGTAGAAAAATTGAAAAAGGGTGGTTCTAAATTAATCAAAGCAACAGGAGAACAAGAGAGCATCAAACTAAAGTGGTTAAGAAGACCCAAAGAAAAAGGAATAAAAAAACACCTAAAGGAAGGAAGCAAAGAGGAAAATAAACAAACAAGCAAAAAAAAAAAAAAAAAAAATAAAAGGAAGGAGGAGTGATAAAAATGGGGGCTATGATCAACATTTATGTAGAAATGGTCAAACTTTATGCAGAAGGAAAACAAACCTCAGAAAGCTTAGGAAAATCATAAAGCCCCCTTACTGGGGAAGAGAAATGGGGCAGGAGGAAAGAAAAAAGTAAGGAAATAAAAGTTCGAAGTTGCCTCATTGCATTGTGTTTCAGACTTTGATGGCAATTTTACATACATAAGATCCATTCAAGATAATAGGCATGTATAAAACCATGAAAGATTTGTTATTTATGCAAACCACACATAATTTTGTCCCTGATTCAACACTGCACTCAAGCACTGGCTTAATTCCCATAAAGTCTAGCAAAACTAAGTATTTTACTCAAAATGAGCCCAGTTCCCCCCAGATTACTCAAGATGGTTGAATACTCTGCACTGAGGATTCAGGATTTGCCTTATTCAAACAAAAGACCCATCTCGAGGCTTCTTAATGATTTTAGTAAAATAAGTAGGTGGGAAAGGGCTTGAAGGGAAAGGTAGAGCTGGGCTGGATAGTTAAGGGTACAATTTGCTGCTCATGTAGCCCCAGGGTGGGTGAAGTTACTCCTTCTTCCTCTCACCAGCACATTTTACTCCAATGTCTGCTTGATCACCAGTCTTGCTATCCAAAGCTCTGACATAGTTGAAGTCGATGACATTTTCTTGCTATGTGGTGTCCCCACCCATCTGCTGCTATAGACCAGCCCTATGCAGTGCTAGTGCCTTGGTTTTCTGTGTGCGTCCATCCAGCTTTTGTTCCATGAGCCAACAGAAGAGCTGTACACCAGGTCTGACAGTTCCACAGAGCACCTACTGCACTAATACAGCATTAAAATTCACTGTATCCTTATCCACACAGCGCTGAGTTTTGTTTTTGTCCTTATAGCAGCTCTAGTTCCTTCTTTACCCAATAACCTTCCAAGAATGTCACCCAATATTCCATCTCTACATGTGTTCTGGGTCTATCATACAAAGACCAACCAATAAACTGTTTGCTATCTGCAGTTATTCTGTACATGAAGTCATATCCAGCATTTCAGGAATTAGTCTGGTACCTAGCTTGCTCAGGTATGATTTGGTTTTTCAGTCTGGGTTGAGATTAGCTGCAAGTTGGTTTTGGGCAGAGATGAAGTCACAGTCGCAGTCAAAGTGAATAAATGAAATTCCATCTAAATATAGCTTAAAAAAAAAAGAAAGACATCAAATAAGGGATTCCACAGGACTGTTCATGCACTAAACCTCACAAAGACCTCAGTACAAGCATTGCTAAGAAATTTGGAAATTAATCGCTTGATACAAGGTACTGGTTACCACCAGGTCACCCACTGTTCACATCAACACCCATAGGAGTTGAGGGTCATTCTGTCCTCTGAATATGAAGTCATTATTTTCTTCCTATTCCCAAGTGAAATGAGGGTGTCAGTTTTACCCATGGCTCACTACTTCACTATCTGGGAAAACCGTAGCTGTCTTGGACATCTACAGATCAGGAGCTTTCAATGGAGCAGAAAGTAAATTTTCAGTGAGCAGCAGGAGAGATAAAAAAAATCTTCTAATAAGGATCTCACCTCCCAGTTAAATAGGCATACGTACAGGCAGGAAGCAGGTTGAAGGCATAGAGGCAGTAAATAAATCCTCTAGCTCTGTTTTCCTTATCCCATCTCTGCAGCACAATGCATTGGGTTGTCATCTGCCATTTGTGTATTCATTCTAATTCTTTCTGCCTTGTTATTCTGTCAATTTCTTAATCTATTTACATTGACTTTATTTTCAGTGTGTCTATTGCGACAGCAAATCCTAGAATTGCCTTGGGTGTTGTCTGAAAATGGCCATTATCAAATCATAATGCCTACCCAGATGAGGAACTGTAGAGGCCCTAGGCATCAGTAGGAGTCCTTAACAGCTGCCTGCAGTTTAGACCTGCATATCAATTTCCACCTTGGAGGATCTGCTGCAGTGTTGTAAGGTGAATAGGCACTGTCTGTATTAAAATTTGGATTAGTGGCTCAACCAAAATGTTCACTTTCCCTCCCTCTCTCTCTCTCTCTTTCTTTTTTCTCTCTTTTTTTCACATTAATAAACTTGCTATCTTCATCTTTTGTTGGTAAACTATATAAAAATGCAAATGACCCAGAATCCAATTAATTTCTGGAAGGTTGCAGCTGTTTTGGGCCCTATTCACAAAGACATGTGGTGTGCGTGCGTGTGTGTATGCATGTGTATGCATCTGATTGCTAAGAAAATCAGGCCTTATTATTGAAGCCTTGACTCTCAAAATTTGAGCTATTGTTCATTGCCAGTGCTGATGCAAACAGATAATTTCCAAATTGTATTCCACGTTTATTAAAGTGGTAGAAAATGTGGCTAATTTCAGACAAAGCTGAGAAAAGGTGGAGCTTGAAAGTTGAAATAGGAGATCTGGGAAATCTGTTTCTATTACAACAAAGAAAAGTTTATCTAATATCTCAAAAAGCATTAATTACTGTGAGGCACAGGCGAACACATTGTGGATTTCTTCATTGGTTTTGTCATTCTTCATTGCTTTATTCTACTACTGTGAGTTGTTTGGCTTCATTTTGTGTTTTGGGGTGGCTTTTTTTTGCTTGTATCTAACATGTAGTTATGAAATTGAGACTATCTTGGGAATATTTTTCATTACCCAGCTCAGGCTTTGAACAGAAATTTATCTAGACCAGACAGTTTGAAGCAATGTACGTAATTGTTCCTGTTGTTGGTTAAACTTGGGCAAGACAATCAGGACTGATTCTTTAATTTCTATTTTTATATTAAGGGGCTCCATTTATGGCTGCCCAGTATGCACCTGCAGATGGAACCACAAAACTAACAAAGCATACAAAACTAGCAACATTGTGAGCACATAGGTCTTGATTTCCTATGTATCTATTCCCACGCATTAACATGTTATCCATGAGAAAAAACATCAACAGCATCTAGTTTTCTATGATATTTATGTCTTCGTATGCTTCTGTTTGCCTTCTCTTAAACCTAATACAGGTTAAGCATATTTCTGTCAGTGGGATATTAGCAGGATGTTCGTAATCTCTCCCCTACCTAATGAACCTCAAAGCAGCTTAATATCCATGAGATGTCTTCCCCTGTGCCATTCTATTTGTTTAAGTTGGCCAACAGCTCAAAATTTATGTAAGTGAAGGGAGCCGGGGCTGATGGCAGCATGATCATATACCAGGCTGAAAAGGGGACATTTTTCTTACTTGTAAATAATCTGGGAATCTTATTTAATTTATTCTTAAAACAGAATTCTGATATTTTTCTATACCAGTCACTAAAGAAGCACAGATGCTGCTGACAAGGAAAGGTGAACTTATAATTTGTCATTTTTATTGTGCTATGAGCATGTAGTGAAATTTTAGCCATCACAGAAGTCCTGCATTTAAGGTACGTAGTAGCCTATTAGACATATGTAGAACAAACCCTCCTCAGTTTATTATAGTCAGCAGTTGCAGCAGGGAGTGCATACAAGGTTAAATTCAGCCTTGTGTGGAAAGCTCGTGTCAGGTCAGAGCACCAGATAAATCCCACTTGAGCACTAAAAATTGAATTTGAAAGTGGAATTTAAAGCCCTGTGATAGCATCTGGTACAGACAAGAATTTAACAGAGAGGAGACGGTTTTTGCCAGGGTACCCACTCTAAATACAGGCTTGCAAGCATGGGTCCACCAGACCAGTTTCACCAAGCATTGCTCTTTGTTGAATAACGTGCTGAGGTGCCTTCATTAATAAGAATAGGCAATAAGCTGAAGGCTGCTCTCTTCTCTGAAAAAGAGCCAAAGCTTTTGATCAGATAAGTGGGGGTTTAAGTTTAATATTTTACAGGGAGAGCTTTTCTTTTTTTGGCTTTGTTGTAACTGATAATGCACAGAGATAATGCATATTGGGAGCACTGATAACAGAAGGAATAAGCAGATCTATAGCAAGAAAAATGGGAGAGAGGCTCCCATCTCAAGCCCTGTTCTGGGAAGACTGAGTGGAGGGATAGAATCAATAAGGTTATGTGTGGATCAGCTGTAACTGCTTGTCTTGCTGCCAAAGCAAAATTTGATGTTAGAGCCTTGCAGGTGAGGTTACCATTGCAGGGGGAAATCAGTGTGGCAGACCCTGGGTGTAGTCCTTGTGTAGGATACTTTTTTTCCAGTTTACATGTAGTTGTCTCTTCGAGTAAAGAGTAGTATGGGTTCAGGCAATGCCTTTATTCAGAAACCCCAAGAAAGTACAAAATAGTTTCCAGAGTAACAGCTCTGATAGAGACATTGGGCAGAGAGCAAGCTCCTTTGCTGCCTGCCATAGCATCCAGAGCACAAAAATTATTTCACAAAATTATGCAATATATAAGATCTTAAAACAGAGAGGCTCCTTGCATGCAAAGAAGGACAATTTAGAAGAGTGTAAGTCACAGCTCTATCTGGTGATGCCATCCTTGTAACTATGTATTTAAGTCTCTTTTATATAGACGCCCCCCACTTCCCCAGTCTTCTTTCAATTTTAGATCCTTTTCTTCTTCATTATCTGAAATCATTCAGAATTTCATTACAGCGAACAAAATATAAAAATTTCTTTAAGGTACCAGCTACACTGGAAGATTATGGGAGAGCCTGGCAAATTGTCCTAGATCACTAGATAAGGCGATCTCTATCATAATTCATTTGAGAGTAAAAGGAGGAAAAATGTCTCTCTGGTATAAGAAATGTCCTCTTACAGTGATCAAAGAAAACAGTTTGATTCACGTGGGTTAAGAAGTATGTGAAGTTGTACAATTTTCTTAAAGGGCCTACTCCTATAAAGCATGCATTGCCTTCTGCAGCTGCTAGTTATCTTTAATCTATATTGACATAAAGTTTGGGATACCTACCATTTTGCCCGAATTGTATAACACGTGTTATTCATTCCCTCATTTTTCCTCCCTCATCTTAGTCAACCACATTTTGAATATCTCAGATGCAGCAATCTGTTAGAAGAATGTAAGAGCCATTACCAGTAAGACCAAAGGCCCATGTAACTCAGCATCTGTATCTGCCTGATATTTGCTCTTGCTGTTCTCTCAGATTCCAGCTATGTTCATACTGAATAAATGTAGTCTCTGTACTTTTGGTAATTCTCAGAGGATGACCGATCTACTTGTTTAGTTTTCATTTTCAGTCTGTGCATCTACAGCATCATTAGGCAATGATTTTCATGTCTACCATCTATTGTACAAAGAAGCACTTGTGTTTGTTTTGAATGTGATTTTTATTATCTTCATTTGATGCTCCCTAGTTCTCATGTAGGAAGGGTCAAGATCCATCCTCTTCATTGCATTCATGATTTCTCATATTTCTGTCATTTTCTTACAGGTCATCTTTTTTTCAGGATAAAGTGTGCTAGCATCTCCTGTTGTAGTTGCTTTTTTAATCTGCAGCTTTGATGATCTGTGTTGCTTTCCACTAAAACTTTCTGGTTTACCTGTAGCCTTTTTGAAAGAAGGGTACCACACAGTATTTGACACATGGTATTCAATACGGGGTTGAGCAATGGCTTTCTGTAGCAGCACACTGATGTTCTCTGTTTTGTTCTTCACTTATTTCCTAATATTTTCTAATATTTGACTTGCCTTCTTGGCTACTATTAAGCACCAGGTTGACATTTGGGTAGGACTATCTATCATAACCCCAGATTTATCATCTAAGTAGTAATGATCAGTAATGGTCAACAATCATCTATGTGTGGAGTTAGAATTGTTTGTCCCATGTGCATTATTTTCCATTTATTTGCAGTGAATTTAATTTGTCATTTAATTGCCGAGCCACTCAGGCTCATCATGTTCCTCTGCAGGTTTTTTTTGGTCATTGCTTGTCCTTGCTGTCTTGAATAACTCTATATCATAATCAAGCTTCCAGAACTCCCTACTCACCCACTTTCCCAAATCATTTATGAATACATTAACTATACCAGGTGTCAGCTAAGATCCCACTGGAACGCCAAGGGTGGAGTGAACACTGTTGCAGAAACTATCCATTCACTTTTCCTCTCTGTGTCCTGTCCTTAACCAGTTACCTATCCATTCAGGGCTCTTTCCCTTTATCCCATCATTGCTCAGCTTGCTTAAAAATCTTTTGTAAAGGATGTTTAGATGACCTTTGGAAGTCCGGGTAGATTATGTCAACTGAATTAATACTACCTGCATACATGTTGATCTCTTTAGAGGACTCTAGTAAATTTGGAAGACAAGGCTCTCCATTATAAAAACTATTTTGGCTCCCAAGTGGGTTAAGGTTATTACCTGCTTTTTCTTAGGCTATTACTATAAACAGAAAAATATGATGTATTTAGACTGGTTCCCAGAAGTATTTCTTTAAATTTATCTGAGGTGTTTATTTCGATGGTTAGGCAGGAGGGCTAGTAATACATTACTTGGTATATATGCTTTTTCCATTTTGACCCCAGTACTCCACTATCTTACAGACACTACAAAGACAGATATTCTAGTCAGGGTAAAGAAGCTACAGGTATCTACTATAACACTCATTGTGTGGGGGCATGTGCATTGGTGATCCCACGTGAAAGTTGCATGCACCAAGAAGATTAAGTCCTCTCAAATGACTTAGTGACTTTTGTTACCACTCAGTTTAACAAGAGGATAGTGGTGCAAAAGGTGACGTAAAAATCTATCTAAAAAGGTCATTTGTAATCCAGGCACCCCAAGTGTTATGCTAAATATTTCTGAGTATTAAGCACTGTCACTTTATCTATTTACTTTTTCCATTTTGCATAGTACAGTAATAACCTATTGATTTATCATGAGAGAAGTTTAGCACTAGGATTAAGTCCTCTCTGTTAAATCTACCATCATTTTATTCAGCCTGGTATAAAAGACACAGGAACAGTGATGAAAAATACCAGGGGAAAAAAAATACAGTTTGCAGAGTTAGTTCTTTTTTATGTGTGTCTGCACCCTATTAATGTGCCATCTGCTGCTAGGGCATAGATTCATTTACCACTACAGAGTTCTAACATGATTATCTTTTTTTCCCCTCAAAAGCCACAAAGGGGCTAAATATAGATTTACTTAAAATTCTAGGGAAAGAGGCGGTCCTTGTCCTAGACACAATTGTTCTCTTGATTTTGAGAGCATTACCACTAGCATTAAATGTAATTTACTTTATCTGATGACAGTTTGCTGAACAAGATCTTAAGTTTTAATAGGATCAGGACATAGATGGTAAGTGGAGAGAAGAGAAAAGCATTGTGGGTGGAATTCATCCCACCCCATTACCCCTTCCTTAACTAAGAACAAATTGAGCACAAAGATGAGATTATACCTTCTCCAGGAGGTAGGCCAAGTTAGAGGGCATTAGCACACTCTGTCTCCAAGCTGGAACAGAGTCTGACACCCTGCCACATTTCCCCTGGTATGTTGTTGCCCGGCTGTAGTACAGTTGTGAACTCATTACTCAGATATATGCTCCTCTCCTCTCTATTCACCACTGCACTCCTAATTACCCTCTAGTTTATGATAGCTGGTAAGGCACATGCAGTTGCTCAGGGTACCTGTTCTGTAAGCCATCCACCCTTTATACAGCAGAAGCTTATTTTTTTTTATGTCTCATACTATCACAGGCAAATTTCAGAGCATGATAAAGCCCTTCACCAATCAAAGCACCTAGTGTTAGAGGAGAAATTGGTTTCTCATTCAGAGTTATGGGACTATTATGACCTCCCACATTACTGCTGGTTCATTTGCAATCAGCTTTTTCATTATCTTTCAGCTACACCGGACCAGAATTATGTTAATTGCCCATTAACTACAGTTGGGTGATTCATTTATTCTTTTAATTTAGAGTATCGAAAATGGATCTAACCTCTATTTTGCTTTTAAAACTTTCTGATACAATCTCTGCCATTACTGAGGTGAAAGTAAAAACAAGATATCAATAAAGCCATGTCCTTCACTGGGTATAGAGCCTCTGTGGACAGCATCAGATCCCGTATGTATTGCAAAGTAGTCTGCAAAGAATGACAAACAAGTTTATTAGAAGAGTTCATTTCTTTTTCTCTCCTCTTCTGCTGGAATAGATTTTCCTGATGTATACTGGAGGTTCTTAATTTTGTTTTTCACTTTGTTATTTCTGCCTTTTAAAAAGGTTTGTGCTTCAAGGCTTAAATCACTCTCTACCTAGCAAAAATTTGGATAAGCCTTCTATGTGGCAAGCTTATCAAACGTGTGGAGTTTTCTGCAGTTGGGATATGTAGCCATTCTCACCCAGAATACCAATTCCAACACTGTTTTTACCTTTGAATTGTTTGGATTCTTGAGCTTTGTACTCCTTTGCAGGGGTGGGGTCATAACTGAATATTTTTCTTTCAAATGTTTTTTCGTTGGATGCCTCAGAATTAGGGACTGGAAGCACCCTCATCTCTATTCTCTAGAACAGATTGTATATTAACTTATGTTTTCCCCTACAGCAACATAGAGGTGTTTGTGATAACTGTTGAAGGTAGAGGTCTAAGTGGAAGTGTAGCTACACTCCTATAAATACTGAAGTATCACTTTACTGAATTAAGGTAATTTATATGACTCCAGCACTGATCTGAATGAACATGTAACTTATGAGGATGAACATATTCATCCTTAGCTAAAGGTAGACTCTCAAAGAACTTTCTACATTTTTCCAATTTGTACTATCATAATGGTATCTTAACCAAGGATCCAGATACCACGTCACTGAATGCAGTACAGGTTAGTAAGGAAGAAAACACACTAAGCCTCTGAGAGCTTATATGCCTAGTGCGACAAGACAAAGGACGTGACAAAATAGGTGAGGTGGTTTGGGATGAGAAGGACAGGGCAAAAGAGGGCATTTCTACCCTGGAGATTGGAACGTAATTGATAGGTCTCTAGGGTGGGGAGCCCCAGAGTGACTAAAAAGAAAGGTAAAGAACAGGCTAAAAGTGGGTTTGAGGGAAGGCAGGTGTCAGTGTGAGATGAAGTCATTAGGACAGCTGGAAGGTCTGGGGAAAGTATAAGAAACTTTGAATTGCAGCAGAAGGAAGAAGGAAGGTCACATAGCATCACACGGGTATTTTGGTGTAGGCATGGCAAGATTTCAGTTATTATTTTTAATCAGATGAACTCAGATGAGCATTTGAAGGTGAAGGTGCACTTGCAGGTTTGAAAAAGCTGATATTTAAGCATATCAGTTTTTTAGGGAGGGAGGTTTGGGGGATTTTTTTGGGGGGGTTTCTTGGTGTTTTTTTTTTTTTTTTCACTGGTGTTCTTGTGCAAAGAAAAGTAAGAAGGAAAACAAGGAAGCACTGGAGTATGAAAGAAGCAAGTACAAGATGGTTCATGTTGAAATCAACAGTATTTTTGTCACATGAATACAGTTAGTGTTGCAGGATTAGGAACAAAACATCTGTGACTCACTATTAAACCCTAGTTTTTCAACAGAATTAACAGAACTGCTTTTGGGTTATTTTTTCTCAGAGAAAGATTTGCACATTATCTAGAAGTGTGTAGACCTTTATTTTTCTGAACACCTGAAGGGTTGCCTACACAGGTAATTGAATTTTTGAGGGGTTTTCATGTCAGAAACAGAGCAGAAATATATTTCATGCTATATTCTCATTTCCATAGATTGCATGTTTTATCACAATTTTGCAGTATGGCAAAAGCCACAAAATCAGTAAATCTGATAGTCAGTGTCACAAAACCATACATAAAATTCACAAGCTTGTTCTCCACTCAGCCTGCTTCTAACCCATCACCATGAACTACATTTATAAAAAGCAGGTGTGTCTTGCACACTTATGGGTTCACTTTGAAAGACCAGGGGTTAATTTGGCATCTTAAAAAGCAGTCCCTTTAACTTTTGTTTACAAAACATCCCTTCCCAAAGTCTTTCTTGACCTCCTAGTCACAGTTGTCATCTTCTTGGAGAGGGTAGAAACCTTATAGATTAATCATGTTAGTATTGTCAGTGGAACATGCAAACCACTTGCCTGTCTTACAGCATCTTTAAAATAGGGTGGTGCCATTCATTGTAAAGTTAAGCAGTATCATGTTGTAAAGATGTAAATTCAAGGGGACAGCTAGAAGTTAGAAGGAAGGAATACCACAGATAAGCAGAGCCACTCCAGTGTGGCTCAGCCTCTCCACCTCAATATTAATGCAACCAGAGCTGATTACTAAAGAATGAAACTGCAAAGATAAAAAAAAATAAAGTCTTAAAGAATCATAATAATTTAGCTGCTTTTGCATGGATAGATTGTTTACCCTCTCCGCTTCTTAAAAGCCAAGGGCCTAGAAGTGCTTAATAAAGCTGCTCTGGTGTGTGTGTCTGCTGGAACACTCATCTCATTGATCTTATATACACACAGATACACATAGTGTGTTCAACGCTTTCTGAATTGAGGTCCCATTCCCTGATTGGGATTGATTGATTTAGCCATTCCTAAACTGTCTATATTTAATCATAGTAATCAGTGTTATAAGAGTGTCTCTGTTGTAAAATATGCAGAATGCAAAATATGGTGAGAGTTCAAGTCAACTTTGCTTCTGGAATCTCAATTATTTCATTGCTGATAATTTTCATTTAAATATGTAATCTTAAATCTTGACTTAATGTTTTTAATATAATACTTTTCCATATTTTATTACGTTCTCAGGATCGGATGATTAGTTCGTTTACCTATGAGCTAATAAGAAGGGAAAAGGCTGAGATGGCGGGGTTTGTAAAAGATGCAGCAGAAAGCACTAGGCAGAGGCGCAATCATTTTTCCGTATGCGAATGCTACCCTCTGCTGGACAACTGGTACGTGACAGCTTAATTATCGTGAGATTACTCCCTCCGAGTACCTTTTCCCAGGCTAACTGGAGGTAACAATGGTATGGATTTACTGTCCTGATTCACAGTTTTGCTTCCTCTGAATACCAGCTACAGTGTTTCCCTGGCTGCCCTGCCCTTGGAGAACTGACATCTGAGAGGTATCTCTGACTTCTTTGCAGGGCTCTAAGAACAAAGCAAGAATGGTTTCTCTCTCATGCAGGTTTCTGCAGTTAAGTGCATTGCTCTTCTCTTCTGCTTTGTAATGGGAAGTTTAGTTACTTGTCTGCAAACACAGAAGGCTATTGGCATATAGCTGTTGGATGAATAAAGCATACCAGACTGTTTTCAAAACCTTAGATTAAATTCAATCCTGTAGCTGGATAACATGGCTGCCTGAATTTTGTCCTGACAAAGAAGGCTACCGTGTGCCTGTGAGAACCACTGCATGGTAGTGACACTGCACATGGCCTTTCTTACCTTCATCTCAGCCCTGCACCATCAGAAGCTGATCCAAATGCTGGCTTTCCTGCGTCTGTCTTTACTTGCATGGAAAGAATTTGCTTGGATCTAATTCCACTTCTAGTTTTCATTCTTTCCCTTAAGTCTATCCCCAGTCTGTCTTCTTGGCAATCTACCCTTTTCAGGGTGACCATCTAATTCAGGATGAAAATGAGCTTTTGTATGAGTGGATTTCTGTATAAGATTAGTACCAGCCACTGGGATTTCTAGTTCTGGCATTCAAAGATTTCACTGTCCCTGCATTAAGTTTAAACAAGATGACTTTTTAGTTGTAGTTTGGAGGGTAAGAATAGACCCCGAGAGAATGTAACGCAATGCAATCAACATACCAAATAACCAAAAGAAAATGTAATTTATGCCAATTTTCACTACCTTGATGGGTAAGCCCAGCAGAATATATTAACAAATGATACTTCTACAGGTTTCTGGTGCCATCTGCTATAACTTAATGTGTAATTATGTCTTTAGTACAGAATGCTAAAGGATGGTTTAAAACCTATAGAACGTATCTCAGAATTACAGTAATTTCTGTTGATCCCAATTATGTTTCATAAAGCTCTGCTGATTTTTTTCTTCTTTAAGTATGCACTACTTTCATAAAAGAATATTTGATTCTGGTTTGCAGACTTCATAAGCAGAAGGGCTTATATCATAATCAGCTATATTTATCCCACTGCTGCAATACGTATTCTTCATATTGGGCAGAAATAAAGCAGGATATTTACTGCATGAAGACTTATTATATGTAAAAGTATAAAATTCAGATTCACATTTTGAGATAAGCTTAGAGCAGCCAGCTTTCTCACAGGACTCGGTTCCGATTTTGCAACAGCCTGTGCTATTTTAGAGTTTGCTTCAGAGCCCGTATGAAGCCTGTCATTTTTAAATGGCATAAAATAGGGAGGGGATTTTACTGTTTGAGTTTTCAATAAAACTTGGTGGGGCTTAATCCATAGGAAAAATGTGCTCTATCATAATTAGAAATAGAACTATTTCTACTTTCCCTCATAGTTTCATGTTATTTGTTTTGAATGATCTTGTTACCTTTGTCCAAATATTTGTTTTCCTTCAATTTATAAAACTTGGAAAACAAGTAGTTGAACCTTTCCAAAATGACTAGCACATGCAAAGAATCAGTAGATTCAAAGGCTTTGAGTGATTTTTTTCTAAGATATAGAAGACATTTTTTAGCCCTTAGAGCTGTAACTTGAACAAATTCTTGTCAACATTTTATTGTATTTTGAGCTGCAGCAAATTTTGATCTTTGTTTATCTCCAAAGCAAGAAAATAAAACAGTGCATTATAATGCTTTGTTGCCATCTGCGTAAACCTCAAGTATGCATTGGGTAAACAAATATATTCCTCAACACCTTCAAAATTTACACACATGGAGTTGATGATGGAAAAAATAAACAGTAATAGACATGCTACATTAAGACAGAGGGATCTGACACAATCAAGAGTGAAGAACTGTTTATAACAAAATATTGCAGGAAATCTAATAGGAAAACTTTGTGTGTGTGTGTGTGTGTTAACTCTTCCTTTCTCTTTTTCTAATGCTGAGAAAAAATGGAAGAAATGCTACCTGAGAATGTAGCTCCATGTGTGCTTACTATGGATGCATTTATAGCCTTTTAGCACAGATATTTTTTAGAATCACAGAATAGAATCATAGAATAGTTAGGGTTGGAAAAACCTTAAGATCATCTAGTTCCAACGCCCCTGCCATGGGCAGGAACACCTCACCCTAAACTATGTCACCCAAGGCTCTGTCCACCCTAGCCTTCAACACTGCCAGGGATGCACCATTCACAACTTCCCTGGGCAACCCATTCCAGTGCCTCACCACCCTTACAGTAAAGAACTTTCTCCTTATATCCAATCTAAACTTCTCTTGTTTAAGTTTGAACCCGTTACCCCTTGTCCTATCACTACAGTCCCTAATGAAGAGTCCATTCCCAGCATTCTTATAGGCCCCCTTCAGATACTGGAAGGCTGCTATGAGGTCTCCCCAACTTTCTCAGCCTGTCTTCATACAGGAGGTGCTCCAGTCCCCTGATCATCCTCGTGGCCCTCCTCTGGACTTGTTCCAACAGTTCCATGTCCTTTTTATGTTGAGGACACCAGAACTGCACACAATACTCCAAGTGAGGTCTCATGAGAGCAGAGTAGAGGGATAGGATCAACTCCTTCGACCTGCTGGTCACGCTCCTTTTGATGCAGCCCAGGATAAGGTTGGCTTTCTGGGCTGCGAGCACACACTGAAGCCAGCTCCTGTTAAGTTTCTCATCGACCAACACCCCCAAGTCCTTCTCCGCAGGGCTGCTCTGAATTTCTTCTCTGCCCAACCTGTAGCTGTGCATGGGATTGCTCCGACCCCGGTGTAGGACCTTGCACTTGGCATGGTTAAACTTCATAAGGTTGGCATCAGCCCACCTCACAAGCGTGTCAAGGTCCCTCTGGATGGCATCCCTTCCCTCCAGCGTATCGACTGAACCACACAGCTTGGTGTCATTGGCAAACTTGCTGAGGGCGCACTCAATCCCACTGTCCATGTCACCGACAAAGATGTTGAACAAGACTGGTCCCAACACCGATCCCTGAGGGACACCACTCGTTACCGGTCTCCAACTTGACACTGAGCCATTGATCACAACTCTTTGTGTGCGGCCATCCAGCCAGTTCTTTATCCACCGAGTGGTCCATCTATCAAATTGATGTTTCTCCAATTTAGAGACAAGGATGTCGTGTGGGACAGCGTCAAACGCTTTGCACGAGTCCAGACATTAACTGCTCTGCCCCTGTCCATCAGTTCCGTAGCTCCATGAGAAGGCCACCAAATTGGTCAGGCAGGATTTCTCCTTAGTGAAGCCATGCTGGCTGTCACCAAGCACCTTGTTGCTTTTCATGTGCCTTAGCATGCCTTCTAGGAGAATCTGCTCCAAGATTTTGCCAGGCACAGAGGTGAGACTGACTGGTCTGTAGTTCCCTGGGTCATCAATTTTCGCCTTCTTAAAAATGGGGGTTATATTTCCCTTTCTCCAGTCGTCAGGAACTTCACCTGACTGCCATGATTTTTCAAATATGATGGACAGTGGCTTAGCAACTTCATTCACCAGCAACTTCATTTGCCAGCTCCTTCAGGACCCGCGGATGGATTTCATCAGTTCCCATGGACTTGTGTACGTTCAGGTTCTTAAGATGGTCTTGAACCAGATCCTCTCCTACAGTGGGCCTAAGGTCTTCATTCTCACAGTCCCTGCATCTGCCTTCCAAGACGTGGGTGGTGTGGTCAGAGCCTTTGCCAATGAAGACTGAGGCAAAGAAGTCATTAAGAACCTCAGCCTTCTCCAAATCCAGGGTAGCCAGTTCTCCTGATAGCTTCCAGAGAGGGCTCACGTTGTCCCTGGTCTGTCCTTTATTCGCAATGTACCTATAGAATCCCTTCCTGTTATCCTTAACATCCCTAGCCAAATTTAATTCTAACTGGGCCTTAGCTTTTCTAACCTGGTCCCTAGCCTCCTGGACAACATCCCTGTATTCTTCCCAGGCCGCCTGTCCTTGCTTCCACCTTTTATAAGCTCTTTTTTCCCCCTCTAAGTTTCCTCAGCAGCTCCTTATCCATCCAAGGAGGTCTCCTGGCCCTCCTGCTGCACTTCCTTCTAGTTGAGATGCAGCCCTCCTGAGCTTGGAGCAGGTGATCCTTGAATATCAACCAACAGTCTTGGGCCCCCCTGCCCTCTAGGGCTGTATCCCATGGAACCTTCCTAAGCAGGTTCCTGAAGAGGCCAAAGTCTGCTCTCTTTAAGTCCAGGCCAGTGAGCTTGCTGCACGCTCTTCTCACTGTCCTGAGGATCTCAAACTCAACCATCTCATGTTCACTATAACCAAGGCTGCCCTGGAGCGTCACATTTCCAACCAGCCCTTCCCTGTTGGTGAGCACGAGGTCAAGCATGGCACCTCTCCTTGTCGGCTCCTCTATTACTTGCAGAAGGAAGTTGTCTTCCACACAATCGAGGAACCTCCTGGATTGCTTCTGCCAAGCCGTACCATCCCTCCAACAGATGTCAGGGTGGTTGAAGTCCCCCATGATAACAAGGGCTTGCGAGCGTGAGGCTGTTCCTATCTGTCTGTAGAGCACTTTATCCACAGATTCCTCTTGATCAGGCTGTCTGTAACAGATCCCCACAGTAATGTCCCCCATCGCTGTTCTCCCTTTAACCCTGACCCACAAACTCTGTTAACTGAGCACCTGTTCCCAGAGTTCCATACTCTCCAGCCTATCCCTAACATAAATAGCAAGTCCCCCTCCCCGCCTGCCAGGCTTGTCTTTTCTAAAGAGCCTGTAACCTTCCATTCCAACACTCCAGTCGTAGGAGCCATCCCACCATGTTTCTGTGATGCCTACTATATCATACCCCTGTAGATGTGTACACATCTCTAATTCCTCTTGTTTGCTCCCCATGCTACAGGCGTTTGTATAGAGGCATCTGAGCCGAGCTCCAAATGAAGCTGGCTCATTGCCTGGAGCGGCTGGAATATCTCTGCATCGCTCCGAGCATTTATTATGGGTGCTGGTAACTGACTGGGTGATGCCCCCCTCCCCCAACACACCTAGTTTAAAGCATCCTTGACCAGTCTTGGAAGCCTTCTACCAAAACCATTCTTCCCCTTCTTAGAGCAGCTCCAGCAGCCCCCAGTAGACCTGGCCTCCCAAACTGAGTCCCATGTTCTAGATACCCAAACCCCTGACTATGGCACCACCCTTCTAACCATTTATAACCTGGCCAATCCTCCTAGCCTTTTTAAGGTCCTCCCCTGTATCCTGGAGAACTGATGAAAAGACTGTCTGAGCTCCAGAGCCCCTAACCACCTCTTCCAGGGCTCTGTAGTCCTTCTTTATGTTCTCCAGGCTATCACTATCTATATCACTAGCACCCACATGGATCACTAGAAGCGGGTAATAGCCAGCAGGATTTACTAGAGCAGGCAGCCTCTCTGCAACATCCCTGATCCGTGCCCCTGGTAGGCAACACACGTCCCTTGAGACTGGGTCAGGCCGACAGATGGGTGCCTCTGTGCCTTTCCAAGTAGAGTCCCCTGCCACTATGACTCGCTGCTTTTTCCTGGCAGCACCAGTAGTGATCCTCTTTACCAGTGCATCAGCTGGTTGATCATGCGGCAAGGTGTGTATTTCCTCGTTAGCCCCCTGCAGAACTATGAAGTGGTTGTGTGGGGACATCAGATTTAGGAGGAAGCCCCTTGCTGTTAATTGTCCTCTTCCTCCTTTTTTTGTTGGGTTTTTTTTTGTTGTTGTTGCTGTTTCCCAGCTTCCTGGGTTAACAGCCTCCTCCTTTCCTCCATGAGCTTCAGGGGACGCTTGAGGCCCCTGCACAGTTTGGGCACGGAGCAGGCAGCGCTACTTCCTCTCAGCTGCCCTGACATCTTGCAGCCTATTGACTGCATCCCGCAGCTCAGCCCCTGCTGCAGGAGGACCTCCACCAGGGAGCACCGAGCGCAGCCCTGCCCCTTGGGCACCGTTCCCTCCCCAGACCAGCGCAGGCGCTCTCTGCACCCCGAGCTCCGCGCTGCAGCCTCCCCTCCCATCGGCTCTGTCTCGGTGCCTGCGCTGCCCGCCGCCGGGGCAGCCACAGCAGAGCTCCCAGGCCGGGCCCTGGCCATGAGGCGAGCGCGAGCTGCCGCGCCACGCCACGCCCCGTTCGCCCGCCCCGGCCGCTCGCGCTTCCCGGGCAGGTTTTTGCCCAGTCAGGGCTGGAGCCGCTCCTCCTGGCTCCGCCCCCTGTGAGCCTCTGCCCGCGTCAGCTGCGCTGCCGGCTCCTGGGCAGGGCCTGCCGAGGGCTGGGGGCTGCCCCGGCGGCTCGTGCCGCGCTGAGTTGAGGCTGCTGGGCGCGGAGCTCCCCCTGCTCAGGTGTTGAAGGCGCCCTCCCTCGAGCTACTCACCCCAGCAATTGACATGTTTTGATGTCTAACATTAAATTCCTAAGCAACACACATTAGCATTACAGTCAGACAAGTTTATACCAGTAGAGGATCTCATCTGACTTATAGTATCCTTCTGCTTCTTTTTTTTTTTTTTTTTCATTTTTTAAATATCTTTCCAAGCAGTGTTTTTAGTGAAAGAAAATGGCTGCTGATACAGAAGAGGCCTTAGGAAGTAATTAAACAAAGTCAGGTTTCAGAATAAATGGGTGAAAGGTAGCTATGAATACATTTAGCCTGAAAATCAGAAGACAGTTCCCAGTCATATGGGTATAGTGGGTATAGTGAGAACAGCAGCAACTAAATCCCTAATTTAGGAAGAATATAACGTGGTGCTTGCAGTCACAGTCTTGAGAATCTAGCAGGTCTCTTCCACTGATGTGTTCCTAGAAATAGAGTGTGTATTTGTAGTGAGAGCAGTTGACTGTAAATGGCCATGAAAACTTGCTGAGAGAAAGCTGGTTCTAACATTCAATCCTGGCACGGTATTTCTTAACGTCTCCCTTCCTGTGGTTTTCTATACCAATACCCTCCTCTTCATAGGACAAGATTAGAACAACCTTCAGGTGTCTGTGGATCTTGATACCCAGTCTTAAAACCACAGCTCGGGCCATTGAATTGTGACGTATACATCGTAGCATCTTACAGTGCTAATGAAGTTGCTCCTCATTACAGAAGTTTTCTCTAATTCAAGGGAACTGTAAGTTTTGCTCCTAACACTCACTTTCTAAACACCAAGTGGTGGAAAGAGCAGGTTTCTGAGAGCTGCCTAGAATGGCCCTCCTTTGACCCTAAGATACGTCTCCTCCTTCCCCTGGATTTCATGTGCCCCCCTGAGTCATGATAGCATGGTTGAGACCCAGATTTGAATCCTTACCTACCATCTTTCCTTTTTCATCTTTTAAAGTACAAAACTTGCAGGATCAAACCAACTGCTGAGCTAACTTTTGTTTTGGAAGGTACTGGAAGAGACATCCCATGATGCAGAATAATTTCTTGCCCCGTAACCAGATCAGCTGTAAAACCTTGATTGGATATTCATTTCCTCCTGTGGCCCATTTTATGGTGGCTGCAAGATATAAAAAAGATGGAGTCTGTCTTTATAATGTCTTTCTTTTTCCTCATCTGCATTCTAGCAGATTTGAGCAGGCCTAAAGGTCACACTGCATGTAGCCACAGTAGCTTTTCAAAAATCTTTGAATGCTAATCGAGCTCTGAACTGCTTTGTATTTGCATATTTGCTTAATCAGAAGTGTGTAAGGTCAGCACGGGAGCTTCATTAGGATATTCATGGCTAAAATTGCTCTCCTCATCACTTCTCTTAGAGCGTTCAGCCAAGCTCTGCACAGGTTGCACACCTCCCTCAAGCCCCTGCTGGGAGTGGCAGCAGGGATAAAAACAGATCCAGAAATAAGTGGGAAGGCTGTAACCCTCCCATAAGTAGGGGGGCTGAGGGAGCTTGTAGCATGCCAACCATGTTTTAGGCTGTGCTATTTTAGCTATTGAGAAAATCAAAACAAAGTCTATTTAAGAAAGCAGGACAAAGCTGCAAAGATAAGGAAGCTAAGAGATGCAGATGGCTGGGAACAACTTGTTTTGAATAAACCTTAATTGTTAGACAGCAACGATGAAAGAATGTTATGGGCTCATGTTTATACTCTGGAATATTCCTTCCTAGGAGGCAGTATTTTTCAGGAACCTGCAGTGCCGCCTAATAACTGCCTGACTCCCACTCATGTAGCTGTACTAACAATCACAGTGCTGTCTCTCACCAGGCAGTGTTGTGTGAAACAGCAACCTCTGCACATTTTCCTGTTTAGTATGTCAGTGGGTCTTCAGAAAGAAACAGTGTCCCTTAGTCTCATGATCTCTCACATTTTAGCTGCTGCCTTTCTTAAGATTTTCATCTTACTTAGGTCATTATTTAATCCTGTTCTTCACCCATTTCAAACATCCATTTCTTATTTCCTCTGCTGTTTCTACCCCTATTTCTTCTACCATCCATGAGTACAAAGCCTAAAAATAAAACAGGAGTGAATTTAGAAGTAGGGAAGAGAAAATGCTAACAGGTACATTAAAGGAAATTGGTACGTGCTTATTTTACAGAACTTATAATTTATGAATTTTAGGAAGCAGTTGCACTGTGATACATGCTATACAAATGCTTAACCTTTCTTCTACTTACCACATGAGAGGCAGGCATAGATTATGTTCATTTGACTGGTAGAATGCAAAATGGCATTGTGTGGTACTTCCCTCACTTGTTTTCAGATTGCTTAAGCATGCTTTCCTTTTGGTGAATCCATGCTGACTATTCGTGATCACCTTATTGTCTTCTATGTGTTTAGAGATGGCCTCCAGGATGAGCTGTTCCACCACATTTCCAGGAAAGGAGGTGAAGCTGACTGGCCTGGAGTTTGCAGGGTCTCCCTTCTTGCCCTTTTTGAAGACTGGGGTGACAATTCCTTTCTTCCAGTCCTCAAGCATGTCTCCTGATTGCCATGACCTTTCCAAGATGATCAAGATAAGCCTAGAAATAATGTCCACCTGCTCCCTCAGCACTTGTGGGTGCATCCCATAAGAGCCCATGGACTTATGGATGTCAAGTTTGTCTAAATGACCTCTGACCCAATCCTTCTCAACCAAGGGAAAGACTTCCTTTCTACAGACCTTTCCCCTGGTCTCCTGGGTCCGGGATTCCTGAGGGCCAACCTTGGCATTGAAGACTAAAGCAATGAAGGCATTCAGTATCTCTGCCTTCTGTGCATCCTCTGTCACCAGCGTCCTTGCTCCATTCAGTAGTGGGCCCATATTTTCCCTAGTTTTCCTTTTATTACTGATGAATTTGAAGAAGCCCTTCTTGTCCTTGACATCCTTAGCCAGATACAATTCTAAATGAGCCTTGGCTTTCCTCGTCACATTTCTAATTAAGGCTTTCAATTTTGTATTTCAGAATGAATAGGGACTCCAGAGATTACAGCCACTGACAATGGGATAACTGCAAAGGCTATTTTGTGAGGATGTTTGAATACTGTTTCCTCAAAGTAGGGAGATGTCAATAGAAGCTTTCTGTTCAGATTTTAAGAAGCTGTTACAGACACTCTGGAGGCAATATAAGAAAACTTGTTGTTCTAAGAGTATAAAGTATGTTAGTTGAGTTGAGACAGATTATAAAACATACATGTAGAAACCTGAACATCTGCTACAAATGAGAAGGCTTTTTAAATGGAAAGTGGAATAATGCTAACAGATGGCCAGCAGGACAGTAAAAAAAAGAAAAAAATAAAAGTTAATTCTAAGCATTGCCTTACAAGATGAGATTCTGGTGTTCATTACATTCTGTTTTGGGCAACTTCATTTTTCAAGATTTTCTAAAAATTAATTACTGTACCTCTGCCATTGTCATGTCTTTCCCCCTTCCTTGTCGTTCACCCATCTTCTAAAGCTTTACATTTCACCAAATCAAGCTTCATCTGTCTTTCAGTGAGATTTCACGCAGACTGCTTTTGTCACTTCACCTTGAATTTGAACAACCAAATACTAGCTGTGAATGCTACTTCCTCACTACACGAGCACTGCTTCCCTGACCTGTAAGTAACGGCAAGTTCTCCACATCTGACAAATGAGGCAGACTGGATGAGTTGGTTTTCATATAACAGGGTCTGAACCTTTAGTTTTTGATAGAGCCATTACTTTATCATGATGAATTAACAAAGAGTGCATTTAGAAAATCTGAAGCATATCTTTTTGCCCTTAGTTTCTTTAACTATAAAGACATATTCTTACCATGTAATTCATGGATCTCCAGTGATCAACGGAACATGAAGAAACATTGCAAGAAAACCTGCATATATCTGCAATTAAGTATGCAAATAGATAAAAACTGAAGTTCCACTGTTA
The DNA here is from genome assembly GCF_963264785.1 of Psittacula echo. NCBI lineage: Eukaryota > Metazoa > Chordata > Aves > Psittaciformes > Psittacidae > Psittacula > Psittacula echo. The sequence goes on from NC_137738.1 coordinate 43,359,072, forward strand.
GTACAAATTTTTTTATAGTTGGCTTTAGATGAAAAACACGCTGGTTTCACTCACACAAGACAGTCCTTAGATTTTTTTTTCAGAGCGAACATGGGTTTTTCTATTAAAAATGCGTGGGCAATACTGTGATAAGCTGCTTGTGTAATAAAGGATTTTTCAGGAGCATGTCTTTAGTTTAATGGTAATAGAGCTTATAACAGCTAAAAATCTGGCAACTAACGGAGTATGCTGTCTGTCTAGAGCGCAGCAAGGAAGATAGATCTGAAATAGAAATCTTTTGATCTTAAAATGACAAGATCTGAATAGTAAAACCCTCTCTCATAAGAAACACAGGCTGTAATTATGGCACATCTATTATTTAAAATGTTCTTGAAAATTCACATAAAAGCTGTTCAAAACAAAGTAAAGCATTAGGTCAGGAAGTGGTCTGTAATACTGGGAATATTTTTTATTTATTTCTGCCTTCTTTACTCAAACAAGTGTTTGCTTGCAGTAATTGCCATGCATTATGTAAAATGTTTGGTCCAAATGGATTGATTCTTTCCTTGTAAAAATAGATTACTATTTATTCTCTTTTGATTTAAAGATGGCCATGTGCAAAGTGTCTGATGAGGCTTAGGTCTTTCCCTTCCCCTATACAGTCTCCTCCTTGGACAGCTGATCTGTATTTGTGCCTGATAGCTAGCAAATCTGGCAGAGAGTCACTGTTAACATGTTAGCCATAGCTATTATAAACAGAATTCTGCAATGTTACTGTCTCACAGCAGACATCAAATAACCTAGGAAAACCAGTGAGCTGGAGCTTAGTCATATTTGATAATTAATGTGTGATGCTTTCCAACCAAAATTAATTTAGTGATGGAGAAAAACATATGGAATAATACTTAAGCTTACATCAAAGGCAAATATTGAATACATTAGGATACATTATCTCTCCTCTTTCTGGAGTACATTATGTTCTGTTAAGATGTGATGTTCTGAATTTCTGCCTGGGCTTCTCTGAGAATTTGTGTGATGGCTCACAAATGTGTTCCCCAGTGCCCTCCTCTCTAGCATCAGCTGTCATTTTTTGTTTCAGATGAAGCATTAACACTCGTTATCTGTCAGTGGAATAAAAAAAGAAAAGAAAACAAAACCAAAAAACCCAACAACACTTTTTTTTTTTTAGATAAAACATCTTTCCTGGGTGGCACTTCTGATGTTATCAGTAGGAAAAGCCTTCAAAGAAACTGGGTATCAAGCCTGAAACATTACATAATGCTGAGTTGAAAGACAAAGTGTTTTCTGGAATTTTAATTTTTTTTAAAGCAGCTGCCTTTAAGCAAACACAGCCATCACTGTTATAAAATATTCAAAGCCTCATACATATCAAAGAGACACAGTTACTAGGGCAAACAATCTCACATATCTGTTAAACAAACACTTGGAATTTTTCCTGAGCCCTCTCTAGGTCCTTGCACAATGCCTCTAATTTTAATTGATTTTTATCTAGTATCCATTTGTTCTCTTTTTTATGGTAATTTTCAACTTTCTGGGACCCTGCTAGCTTTGTGGGGGAGCTCGTCGGCATGCAGTCATGGGAGCCAGAGATTAGAAGACTTCTCCATGTTAGGTCATTAGCCATTCCACTTGCTGTACCATAGCTCATTTTCCCATTCCTAATTGATCACTTCATTGATCAGACATTATGGAGATGGCTTAGTAACCTAAGCCTTAGCTTTGAAATGCAGCAGAGACTGCAATTACCTGAAAGTCTTCAAGGGTGCCTGCAATTTTCAGACGGTCGGGGACTCAGTTTATCAAAGACTCTGGCTAATGGAAAAGAGGGAGAAGAGCTATTTCAGCTGGGCTCCCTAGGGCCAGGACTTTCAACAGAGATCTGGAGAGGCAGCAGAAATGTGCCTATAAAATTTTCTGTGCAGAAGTCTTGTGGGGTACAAGCAAATGTTTAGAGGAGATACAGAAACCCCTATCCTGAAGACGGGTTGGCATAACTGAGAGCACAAAACACCTGCTGAGTGATCCGCAGGACTAGAGGTTGTTGCACCCAGGAGTGAGGAATGGTTCACACCAGCCTATTCTGCCCTGTGATTAGATTCTTTCCTCTGCTTGCCACCATATTTGTTTTAAAATGTACTTGCAGGGTCTTGAGTGGTAGAGGTACTTTGGGGTGTTTGCTACATGGAAAGCTGAGGAGACCCAATGTCTGAGACACACACAGGGCTGGAGCAGCCTGCTTAGTCAGTCCTCTCCCACCTACATCTGTGTGAGCTGAGGATGCAGTTGTCACATTGCATGTGTGCATGCATGCTCATGTGTGGAGACACTGCCACCATCCTCTGCATTTTCCTCTTGAAATCCTTTATAGGGCAACAGCTCCCAGGAATGCAGACTTGGAACTGACCACACGTAGTGGTTAACTGGGACTGACGTAGTGATCAGGACTGAGGTAACATGCTCATAGGACGCCCTTGTAGTTCCATGAGTCCCTTACAGATGCCTCTCATTCCAATTTAGATAGACGTACCATTAAAAACTGAGGTCTTTACTATTTTCTCTCCTGTTACAGATCCTGCCAAATAGTGTGTTCCTCTGTGTTTTCTAATTATTGCCTTAATGTCTGTTAATATAAATCATGCTATAGGTTATCATCTAGTCAGAAGACTGGTTTTTGGTGGATGCACATTGTGGTATAGAGGATATTTCCCTTTGAAGGAAATTTATAAATCTTGTTGTGCTTCTTCATGATGAAAGGCACTATAGATATGTAAGAGATCAAAGCTGTGTAAAGATCAGTGGTATTTGTTTGCATGAGGTTTCTCTTTCTGTTCCTTCTGAGGATTTTGAGCTTCAAAGTTTCAGCTCTAAAGAAACTCAAAACCCAAAAGAAAACCCTAGTAAAACCCACCATGTTACAGCTGGTTTGAGGTCAGGCCAGCCAAGGGCCATAGGATTCTGACATGGACTCGGATGCTCTTCTCCAGCCTTCTTCTATCTGCCAGCAAAAGCTGGTGCAAGGGAAAAGTTTTGGTCTTTCTTAAAGACAGTGAGGGCCCAGAGCAGTAAGTTTTGGAAAGGAAGAATGCTATCTAACAACAGAGAGGGAAATAGAGCTAACTCAAAATGTGTTTCTGTTGTGACTTGTCAGCCTGCTTCCATAATTGTTATCATTTCTGAGTATACAATGACGATTGGCCTGAATCCCCAAATTAATTTATTATACAGTTGGTGGTATATTTTTAAGGTGCACTTTATTATTCCCTTAAAGGTTTCAATGTTGTGAATTTCGGTGTATGCTTCTGCAGATGCCTATAGGAATTGGGACTAGAAATCCAGTACATTCACTGAAAAGCACTGGCCTCACCCAGGTAATATTTAATATTTGTTTTAACTGCATTGTACTTTAATACCAGATTAGTGTTTAGTATCAAGTAAGTCATCCCTAACATGTGAGTTTTTCTTTTTCAACAGGAAATTTTCTTTTCTTCATAGTGTGTTTTCATAAATGACATCAAAATAAACCTGTGAAGCATAAAAATAGCTTTCTATATTACAGCCACACTATGGTCACAGAGAACTTACAGATACATTACATAATGTAGTAAATCAAATTAAAAAAATATAGCCAGGTGACCCTGTGTGCCCAACCTGAAAATCATTCTCCTTTAAAGGCCTGCTGAAAAGTGTCGGTCAGTATTTTGTGTCTACCCATCATCAGCAAAGCTCTCACTGTGAGCATCCAAACTCCACACATCTAGACCCATTTGTCTTTTTTTTTTTTTTTTTTAATTCTTTTTAAAGAAAAGAAGGATCTAAATGTAAGGGGAAGGAGAAGTAATAAAGAACTGGTATGGATCTACATGTGTCTCTGTAGAACAATGAAGCATGAGAGCAATGAGCCAGACACAGATACATGAGTGAATCCCAGACTTCCTGCAATATCGTCTATACGCTCTTCTCGAGATGAGTCATACCAAATAATAGATAAGCTGTGTAGCCACGCACAGTAGAGAACAATAACCTGTCTGGTACGTTTTATCAATATAAAGTCATAGTCCAACAGCCAAGGGGAAGGATAGGAATCAGGAATTGAGTTTAATCAGTTGCTATTGCTTGCAAGAACTCCAGAGGCCTTACAGAAGAAATGAATGCAAATTAAATCCAGTGGCGCAGGATAAAAGTAAGTTCAGTTTTGAGATGAAAATGTTTCTTTTTTCAGAGAATATGGAAAATGTTTTTGTATTGGAAGAATCCAACCAGCCATGAAAATAAATATTTACTCTATTTTTTTGTAAGGAAAAAATATATATGAAGAGCAAAGCAGAAAGCATAACATTTGAAATAGGTCTTCATGTCCCAAGAGGCTGTCCTAGGGTGTTTCTCATGCTCATGTATCTCATCCCACTCCACTGTAAGTGCTGTCTTCCTTTATGTTAATTGCCCTTGAACTTTACCCTTTCCTATCCCAAGCGAATAGCTTGACCATAAAATTGTCATATCAGCTTCTTGTTTTTTCTTTCTCTCTGGCATAATAACTATTACATTATTTACATTCAATGAAACAGCTTCAGCAAGAGCTTATGAGACAGATGGTGTTGCTGCGTGTTCCTCAGCTGTACATTGTGTAAGAGTTTTGGGGTGGGGAACTTTCTTGCGATTGAGAAGACTGGTTTACAAATTCCTACTGCCTGTCAGGTCACATGGCTTTTAAAACTGTCACCCCAGTTTCGTATCTTAGCTGTTGTTAATTAAGTTAAAAATAAGAAAAGAAATCATACTATGTTTTGCCTAATGGCTGTACAAACTTCTCTTTCTGTATATATGCATCCACATGCATGAGTGTGCATGCACACACACACACACAAACACACAGTTATTTAGGTACTGGCTCTGCTTTCAACAATTTGTTCAGCTTCATGGAGTGGATCCTGCCAGCATCAGGTTGTGCTGCGGAGCTGATGGCACCAAGTGCTTTAACTCTGGAGTGACAGCCACTGGTGCACCTCGTCCCCTGGGAGAGGAAGGCCTTATGCTGACAGGTGAGGCTAGCTAGCCTGAGGGCAAGGAGTCACAAGGGAAGAATTGTGCCCATACCCAAACTGTTAATTGTTAAATATCTCCCCCCTGCCCTGCTGCTGATGAGAATAACACATCAAGCTGGAAGGACAGCAGATTCCCCAGTGGTTGGGCTGATGAATAACTCAATTGGTTCTCTCAAACCAGTCCAATTAACAGCAAAATCTCTTTCATAGAAACAAATGTTCAACCAAATAAAATTGATTCTTTTCGGACTTGGAGGATTAAAAATTTATTTTACACTTTCTGCATAACAGTCTGAAAAAGCTGATTTGTTCCCTTCCAGAATCTTAGGATTAGTCCCAAATATACTTGTGTGAGGTCTCTACAAATTTTATTTAGATGTGAAAGGAAAATAACTTGTCTTGTTCAATCCATTCTAAGTTTCTAGTGCTCAACACCCATGAAATGGATTGCTTATGGGGAGATAATGTCTTTTTTGTGCCTTCGGAAGTCTGTGAAAAATGTCTTCCTGGTTAATAGGTTGATTAAAACTGTATATGCTCCAGAAGATAAATATGATTATTTATCATACTTGCCCAAGATAATGACAGTAAAGAAAAAGTTGGAATTCTTTACGATTTCCTCTTTCCCACATTCAGAGACATTCAGCACACAATACGCAGATGGTGCCACATAAAGGATCACATTAACTGTTAAACATTTTTTCTTCCCATTAACTAATTTAACAATATGTCCCTGCTATTAAAGAAATAGACAAATTACACAAAACTTCTGTCAGCTTAATCCTGATTGCTAAAATGGACCATTTGCCCAGATGGGATGGTTTTCTGGCCTATCAGGTTCAAAACATCTAGAAATTCAGCAACCATCAGCCCAGACTCTCGCAGTGTTGATTCAGCTCTTCATCCTTAATTGAGTTTCAGGCATGTAACTCTCTGGAGATTTTTGAATTACAGCCTAAATATTGAAGGCTATTCCGCTCTGTGTTTGTTAGGTGACCTGAATTTTCTAAAACTATGAGCTCTTAGAAGCCTAGTTTAAGTCAGCAGATGCCGTAGGTGTTAAAAATCACAGCAAAAGCCCCTGAGACATTTTTGCCAGAGAGCAGTGGACCAAATTAAACAAACATCTCGAGTTTGTTTTCATTTGCCATCTCCTACAGCAAAGACACTGTTGCTGACTGGTGCTGTGGAGACTCCATTTGTAAGCATGTGAATGGTGGAGTAGCCTGACTATCAATGTTTCTTAAACAACTGGTTACCATACTGATCTCTTTTCATCACTGCTTTCCTGTTTCACTTCCTGCTTCTAAGCAACAAAGTAGCATGGAGGGAGCTCATGTATTATTAAGTATTAGCCTGCAGGCTAATTTTCAGGAACACACTTTGCCTCCATTATTCCCATAACTAAATGTGACCAGAAAGTTAGAGAGAAATCAGAGTAAATGTAACACAGAGGTCAGCTGAAAACTGACTTGAAACAACTTGAAACCGCACTGTGACTATACTACATTCCCCACTTTGGATGGCAGTGTTGCAAATATCCCGTTGTTTTAGTGTAACTTTTTGTATAGGAAAAGTTGATAAGGAAAATACACTTCTTCCATGTTTTATTCTTACACTCTCTTGATGCAGAAAGAGAGTAATCATTTTTTTAAACAAAAGAGAAAGAAATAGGGGAGCCACTGGACTAGCCAACTTTTTAAGTGCCACTGTCTACTTCTAGTATCTAAGTCTTGAAATTTGACTTTTTCTTTTTAATCTGTATTTTCTGATGGTTTTTTGCCTAATATTATTTCCTCAGTTTCAGTAACTGCGTATACTATGTTATCTAGCTGCTATTGGTGTACCAGGTACTTTTCCCCTCTATTTGTTCAGGGTTTTGTTGTAGTTTCCAGTAACTCTTTGCCAAATATTTTCATGAAGAGAAAAAATGAACCATCACAAAACCAGCAGAATGTTCACCAAGTGAAAAGAGCTGCGCAGTGCTATAAAGAAAATCCAACATCTCCCATGTTTTTCATGTGGATTGAGACTTGATTTACTTTCACATTACGCCTGCACTCTTCTCCAGAAACCTTTATCTAGAGAAAACCCATTTCCAACCAAAAGCACAGAATAAAGTTTGGAATAAGATGATCTATGAATTCCTCTCTCCTTGGAAGATGTTTTATGTTTTGCCTTATACCTCAACATGGATTTACTTGAGCACTCTGTACTTTCCCTGTGTGATTCTATTTTAAAGATTTCTGTCTTTATACAGTGTCTGTGTATTTCACTATGTTAGGGTTTTTTGAAGAGCATCATCTGGTATGTCCATATAACTGGGCACCTCCAGATTTAATTCATCCTATCTGTCGTAAGGGATTATTTTTTTTAATAATAATACAGTTACACTGATCCCATGGCTAACCATTACCAGAAGGGACAGCTTTCTTGTGCCAGGACTAGCACTGCTAACCCTCAAAGTTCTAAAGCACTCAGAAACGATTCATTCTTATCCTCAACTGTGTTCTCATGCAGTTACTGTGCTGATGGGAGGTAAGCAAAGGTAGAGCAACTCTTTTCAAAGGCAGCCAGCAGGTAGGTCAGGTCAGATGCTTTGTACAGTTCCAGAAGCAGCCATTCATTTTAGTACAGTGCAGGTAACCCTCTGCCAGTCCTGTCTTTCTCCACTGACTCTGCAGGAAACTTTGGATGGCTCACTTAGGTGAGTCATTTAATCCAGATAAAGACAGATGACCTGAACCCCACCCTAGAAACTAAAGGTAGGCAACCTTACGGACATCATGTGATTTGCATCTATTTATTTCAGTTCAGCACTTGACCAGTTTTAATGACATGGCTACTTGTTAAACTTGGTAACTCAGCATAAGCATAAGCGTAATCAATATGGTATCACCATGCACAAAACCTAACAGAAGTATGAAAATAATAGTGCAATTTTTCATGTGCATATGATGGCAGTATTCACCAAGAATTATTTAATATTGTATTACAAGCATCAAGTTACGGAAAAGATGTCAACTATTACCCTTCAGTCGCTTTAAAGATATTACTTTAGTGTCATGTTTCATAAGAAAACCATACCTCTCTATTATTCATCTAACATTTAAAGCTTTTTTTAATGTTTTTTTCCTAGGAATATAAAGACTTAATCATAAAAGACAGGCTTTAAGACAACTTCATTGAATCTGACAACTCACTAATTGGGCAGTGTGCAATTAATAAAAAGCCTGATAAGTGAGCATTCAACAAAGGATTGTTCACTAATAGCATTTACTTTTTATTATTTCCGCATTTTTACAGATCTACAGTTCTGCAAATACAATGTTTGAGTAAGACATTATTCTCCTTATGCCCACATTTTATGAGATTACTGCAGTGTGCAAAAGTGTCACATTGCTTCTCCAGGTAGAAGAACCACAGGAACCAGTGAAATACAAAAAAAATTAGCCTGGCCCATATACTTTCTCAGCTGAAAATACTGTGTAGGACACACTGTATGTCTTATAATTTTATACCTTTTCCACAATTTAAGTTGCTATACAAATACAGTAGAAACTTTTATGCAAACTATCAGATTCACTATTGTGGGATCCAATAAAAAAGCTAACACTGAGAAAACAGTGCACTTTGTAGAGGTCTCTTCTGATGCTCTACAGAGGAGCTCAGTAGGTCACTGCCAGCATATCGGATGTTGTAAACTTTCTCTTCAGACACAAAGAAATAGTTTGGTTTAGATACTTTCTCTGTTGCAAATTTAAGTATCCATTTTATTTTTGGAAAAGTGCACTGTATGCTTTACCTTCAGTCTCAGTAACAGATCTCTTATAGTGGACTTGATGTTACGTTCCTAATGGGATATGTACATGTCACTGAAAGTACTGTTGCGTGTCCTAGAGAAATTTCATAAAACTTCTGTAAGACACAGGATGAAATAAGAGTTTACTGGGCTTTTGTCCTTATATTTACTACTGAAGATCGATTTCTTCTTTAAGTCTTCATAAAATAGAGTCTTTTTTTCCAAATTGGATCCAACTTCTCTTGGGGAGTTCATTTCCTCAGAAAATAACTATACCAAGCATGCTGAGAAGTACAACACAAATTGTTTTGCTTGGTTTTGTTTTTAATTCCCTTGTTGCTAGATGTTAACCGACATTCCCAGGATCAGTGAATTCAGTAACTTGCTCACTCCAAGTTTTCTTCTCTCTTTTTCAGATGGGATACTTCTGCGGCCTCAGCTCCTGTTCTTGCTGAAAGAGACATCTCCAAATGGCTCTGAGTCTTTCACTTGGATTTAAGTAAGTCTTCCCATTCAACAGTGGACTCACTATTTTTAGGAATTGCTGGAAACATTGACTGCATTTTAGTTTTGAATTCTTTCATCTATAAAAGAAATTTAAAAAATAGTATCAGTTAACTGTTAATAAGGAGCAGATGAAGTGGCACCATGAACCTCAGTCTCACTCCACAAAATAAGCTGTGTGAGGTAAAGAGGTAAAAAGACTTCAAAAACAACAGGAAATTAAGACTTTCCCTCTCATTATGTTGGTTCAACTAACAAAGTAAAAAAAAGTAAAAAAGGACCCACAACAATCCCACCTTCTAAAACATCACCCTGGGGTGCCTAATTTGGACCACTTGCCTGAGTGATTCACTGCTATTATATGAACACACACACACACACACACACACACTTTTGTCTGGGGGAAAACTACTCCCATAGAATGTACCAGTATTTTCACTGCAGCACCTTTTTCTACACTGGTAATGGATTAAAGGCTCAACAGGTTTATTCAAGGATTTCAAAATGAGGATTAAAGGAAAAATACTGGTCAGCTCTGACAGTTCAGGTTTATCCCACCATATGGATAGAGGTGACAACCAAGTGTTGTTCAGATTTATACATTAGTAGGAAGGGAAACAAGATTCATAACAATATATAGGACCAAGCTCTGCTTTCACTGTTGCTAAAATAAAATGCTGTGAAAGATGAAGTTTGCTAGTTTTATATTCTGTATATCAATACATTAATTCTAATTGCCAAATCTGTATTTATAATAACCATTTTATCACCAATGTCTGATTCAATAGTTCTGGCAGAACTGAAATTTAATTTCATAAAAAATCACTTCTGTTTAAAGATAATATTTAGATTTAGTGGGTTTCTTCCAATATTTTTACATATTTTTTTACATATAATATATTTTTAAAGGATAGGAATGAAAAAATCAAATCGACAAAAATCCTGTTACACAAACAGCAGGATGTACAGGGGAAGTTTTGGACTGCTATATTTAGGAAGCTATACAGAACCTATGACACTCGTGCAGAGGAGAGAGGATGTGGTACTGAAACACTGGATGCAATGACCTCTTGAAGACCTAATGCTGTCTTAGACAGTATGTCCTGGAGAGGTTCCAGGAAATCTAGATATTCTAAACCAGCCACAAACAGGCATCTTCTCTTATATGCCCACACTTTGTGTGTGACTCAAATCTGAGTCACCAGATTTATTACAAATACTGCTGGGCCATTTTTTGTTCCAAGTCCTGCATAAAACTAATTCTGACAGAGAACTGGTACTCCTTTAGAGAAATAATGCTGGAATGCAATTATTCAAGTTACAGCTGATACAAAGAATGAAACAATTTACAAAGAAATTACCAATCCTTTGCTAACACAATAACTAACAATGATGGATGAAAACATTGTAGATCAAGTTTTTGTGTAAAAATGCATGGGTGGTGATAATCAAATAAAAATACATATTATATAAAGTAGGAGGAAAATTCAGAGCCCAATTATCCTTTTGTTTTATCCTGATTGCGTTCTTCTGTAGAAATTAATTCACTGTCTGCTTTATATTTTATTCTGATCAGATAACTGTTTTTATAAATCATTTGGTTTTGATTTTTAAAAATCTTGGCAGTGACCCACAATTGTTCCTAAACTAGTATTTTTGCTTCTTATTTAAGACTAAAAAGCTGTCATAAACAGTTAGTATTTCAAAGAATAATAAACACCAGTATCAGAGCTGACATAGGGGAACAGCCCAAATTACACTAAACAATTGCTGACAATTCAATACAAGTATTTACAGTAGGCAATGCTTTATGAGCTTTGGCTTAGCTGTTTTTTCCAGTCCTCTATAATCAAGTTACCCCAATTCTCTGATGTGTGGAAAGTGCTCAACTTACTTAACATTTCTTACTTCCTGAAGTAAAACTTCCCACTCTTTCACCTCATTCAAGTATTATCTGGGTATTTAGTAACACAGGAATGGTCAGATCCTAACCTGATGTAAACTGCTGTAGCTCAGTTGGTATAGCTGGAAATAAAACATTCTATACCAGCTAATGAGCTGGTACAATGTAATTTTTTTGGATGTTTGTAAACTCAGACTTCTACATTTCTTTAGTGTCAAATTTAAATGATGGACTTATAAGCCCTACAGGGCACCTCTGTTACTCCACTGAGGACACACAAAGCCAAATTAAAACTAAAAGCAATTACACAGAGCCTTCAAAAAGGAGAGGGGTGGAGGAGCCACTGTCCTCCCTTCACTCAGAGCTCCTCTAAAGCCTACTTGCCGCTAAGCAAGTGAGAAAAAGTAAAAGCATGGAGAAGACTTTGAAAAATACCTATTCTCTGATGTAATGGAACCACATCCAGAGTTCCTCTCCCTTCTCTCCTAGTAACAATGTCTGCCTGCTTAGGAACTGTTCTAGTATCAAAATTTAGGCTGCTCTTAAGGTTCTTTTCAACCCTAAACCGTTCTATGACTCTTCCAGTCAGAGACTATTGGCTCAATATCCTAGGCCTTGACTGGCCAAACTCTATTTAATATATTTAGGACTAAATTTGGACTCCAAAGATACCCACACTGGCCTCAGTGTTGTTCTTGTTGACATCTGGTTGACATTATCGTACCAGGCCCACTGCAACTTCAGAAGAGCCTTGTAGTCAAGGAAATATTTGTTCACTAAGCTTGTAAATTAGCTGTCATTCAATGAATTGGGATTACCACTGTCCAGTCACCTCATGCACTGTGGTGAGCTTCTTGTGAAGATGATGAACCTAGCTTTATGTTCTATTACTACTGCACACTTGATGTGCAAGAATCGGGACCTTGTCTTTACCTCTCCAGGGACAAGCACACTTCTTGATGAGGGAAATGCTGCAATTAGGAATCTGTCTTGCCTTGCCTTCTCTTTTTAGTACACATGCCACCTGGCAGGTCTCTTCTCCCCTCTCCTGGAAATCTTCTCCTGTATTTCCTCCACATTCCACAACACATGCGCAAGTGGCCTTAAATCAACAGGCATGAATATAACTATGAAAGCTAATGTGCTATGTACTGACTACTGGAATGCTTTGAAATAATTCACTGAAATGGCTGCCTCTTTGTTATTGTCAGTGGCACTGACACTGGGGTACTTGGTTCAACTGTGAAAATGAAAATAGTGAAGTAAACCAAGCACTAAAATCTGCTTGTATTTTACCTCTTTCTGCTACCTTCAGTATCATGGGCTACTTCCTCAGCTGATGCTTCTGAACCTAGTGGTATATGAATGATTTGTAACACATTTCTTAACATTCCAGCATGCTCTCTTCCTGGGGCAACTCTCTGAAGTGAACAGCACTCAAGTGAATTTAATTTTTATCACAGATATTGCAAAGCTTGATGCTGTTTTTTCTTGCCAAATAAATTACAGTAACTGTTCTACCTCTGTCAGGCTTCTTTCTAAAAGGGTATCATCTACCTTACTGCATTAAATAATCTGTAATAGCTACAGATCACTGTTATTTTCTTATCTTAACCTAATGATCCTGCCTCAGATGGCAAAAATATGGGGACCTAAAAGCATCTTCCATTTAATAATCTCTTTTTAATGTACATCGTTGACAGAATGTCACACAAAAATTGGGATAGCACTATTACTGAGAGCACTTACATGGCCGTTCATATTAAAATGAATGGAAGAGGGGCTAAAAGAGTCTGTTTGAATCCTAGAATGAAAGTTTTAGGAAGAAATGTTCTCTTTAATGTCTGACATTCATAATAGGCCAACCCAGATTCTAGGAATTATTAGTTTCCTATTTTAGTACTCATACCAGTAAGAACTGCTTACATTAGCTTGCAAATGAAATGAGGTTAGATCCCCTGAACTGGAATATCAACTGGCAGCAGAATACAGTACGTACATGCCGTGTGTCCTCCTCAGCCACCTTCCCTCTCACAAGCACAAAGATGAGATGGGCTGCCCTGGATCTAAAAGCATCAGCGAAGAGTGTTCTTGCTGCCTCTCCCCAAATCTTAAAATGATTGCTGTTGCCCTTGTTAGCAGATGATTACCAAGGTCCACAGACAGAAATAGCAAGTTATTTGTAGAAAACGGCAAGCGCTGACCCCTTGCAGTACTTGAAGAGTAGAGCAAACAGCCTGCTGGCTGAAGGTGATTCTCAAGTGTAAAATCAGGCACTCACTGCACGTCACCCTGTGCCGGCCTGCACGCTGACCTCTAAAATAAGCATGGAAAATAGAGCTCTGGTTCTTATTCTTAGAACTTACACTTCACTGGCAAAGGCATTATGAATGCTTGGATTATGCACAACTACAGGTCTATGAAAATGGCCCTCAGAGAGTCAGTGCTGGCAATATACATCCTGATATTTAACTGACTTATGCTGTACTGTCATAATACGCTGTGCACAACCTGTTTGCTGATTCCAGTGTTTCAGGCTTGCATTGAGAAAAGCAGCAGCAGAAGTTTGTTAAACCATCTAAAGAAGTCAAGAGCTCATATTAACCCCGTATCCCATGGAGATTTACACACATGCTTAACCTTATGCAGCATTGACTACTCTCTTTGAAATCAGCAGGCCATTTACAACACCTAGAACTAAACAAACACATAGCCATATTTTTCCAGAAACTTATCCCTATAAATCCTGTGTAATTGGGTAAAACATGTCCTGTGCTTTTTAAAAGAAAAATAACATGAAAATAACCTAAGTGAACTTTACAGGGAGAGGGGGAGAGGACTGTCGCTGTTTAGAATGAAGCTGTCACAGCTCCCAGATCATTATACATATGTAGTAGCCTCCCACAGTTACTACATATTCTGTCTCAAATTACTGGCGAACTACTGAGAGCTGCCAATGCACAGGGGCCAGGCTGCCTCTTTTCCAATGACTGGGTCACATGAAGAGATAAAACACATGAAAGACTTTCCTCGTATTACTTTTCCAAGCAAGCAGGAGCTGTGTTACCCATTCATAAATGAATGCATTTCACAAATGGGAAGATAGCTGGTCTACATCACAAACTTATTTTACTGGCTCCACTTTGTCTGGTTTAATTTCTGTGCAAATGTGACCCACCAAAAGTGGGATTATTACTGGTAGCTTGAAAGTATCTTTATATATATCTATCAAAAAAAGAAGATGCCATCTCAGTAGAAAAGCCTAAAGAAAACAAAACTGTTCTGGTTTAAGGCCATATTATTTTGAAAATGCACACAGAAAAGGAAGCGATTAGATAATTGTGATCAATTAGAAAGACAGCTATTAATTCATATACACCGAGACAGTCATTTTGTAAACCACAATCTGAAAAAAAGTTCAAAGATACAGGAGTACCCTTAAAAAAATTATACATTACCATGTTGATCCTTCTGAAATTAAATGCCTAGGACTTAAGTTTTTTGTGGTATATGATATCTCAAAGTAGATGAAGTCAGTGTCTCACTCTCAAGCTGATTCTTACTGACTTCAGTGCTGCTGCAGCTGGCTTCAAAATAAAATTAATGGCACAAAGCTTGGATTATACCATCTTGTTGCAAAACGCTTTCACGCCACGCAGAAAAACAGAATGAAATACTTTTGAAATCACTGAGGAACACACCATGTATTTCTGCAGAATCTTACTTTCAAATCTGGGTGCCTGGAAAGGACATCCACATGATTAATCAGTCTATTATGGTGTATTAGTCATTGCTCCTTAGTCACCCTGGGCAATTTGAAAAATTAATATTAAGTAATTAAAAATAGTTAAATATTCAAATGTATAAAGCAAGTTGATTAATGGACCCAAAATCTCAGGATTAGTGTCCCAACTCTATAAACTCTCCTGTGCCGTAATTTGGATATCTGAATTAAAAACACAAACTGTCTGCAAGCAGGCAGTTCCTGAAAAAGGCAACCTTTGTAATTTTTAATGTTCTTTTTCCTCTATATGTCCAGGAATTCAGTGTATGTATCATCCACAAGTGAAATTTATGGCTGCGAAAAGTCTAAATAAACCAAAACTCTTTGAGCGAAGTATAAACCTCAATGCCATGACCAGGGCTGAACTCCATGTGGGAAACCTGTCAGAGCCAGGCAGGGATGGCTGGGTGCCTGCAGGCAAGCAGAGCAGCTGGGCTCTTGAACCACAGAAGGGCAAGACAAGCATGGCTATACCACCCCACTTAATGAAGCACAGGAAAATCCCATGGGACCAAGATGCAGCATGAATAATTTGCACCTACCAGATAAGCTCTTATTCAGATTTCAGTTGTATACATATAGTTCACAGCTACACGCAACCGAGAATTGAATCACACCTGCTCATCTGCTTATGGCGACATGGAACTCCTCCACAGGCAATTTCAGACCACAGGCTGAACATGGTTTTGTTCTTTCTAGCTTCTTAACAGGCTGGTGGCAGTTAACAGCTATGAGTCCCTCCTAAGACACAGCAGAGTAATCCCTCAAGACAGCTACAGTTACAGTCTTCCCATATTCTTGAAATACTTACTTACAGCTGTCCCTATTCATAAAGCAGATGTAGCAGTAGAAAAATGATGACCTTATTCCTTGAATAAGCATTCTGCCCTATCAAGTATACAGTGAAGTTCATAGGTTATTTTTTTTTTATTCTCTACTTCATGGATAAAATACTAGCAGTGCATATGTGTGGAAGCAAGTCTTCTCCACAACAAACTAACTAGGCAATATAAGTAGTACTGAAACCCCTGTATTAACAGGACGGGGAAGTGCTAACTTGGACTAGCACTCTATTCTTTTAAGAGCTTGAACTTAAGTAAGTACTGGGAGAAATAAAAGAATGTTAAAAAAAGGGCAGATCTGATTTTTATGGAAATATATGATCGTGAAATAGCAAGGAAAAGATACGTTTTTGTCATGCAGTCAAACATAAGCCTGATAACGAATAGAAACTTCATGAATAGTACTTGGGTGATGATTGAATACAACTATAATTAAAAACTAATAACAACATAAAAATCTAGGAATTACTCGATTCTAGGAGTTGTACTGCTTTTATAGCAATATTTGTTCATTTATGACAAATAGCATAAAAATAGCATTTATAACAAATAGCATAAAAATTTCAGTCACTGCACTATGCCTATACATGACTGAGATCTATAGATCTTAGTTCTATTTACAGATACCAAACCCAACAATTTTTTAAGACTGTCTCCATGTTCTCTTTTTAATTTTAATATATTTTAATGAATCCATCCTTAAAGCAAATACTACTTTGCATTTATACTGTACCTATGACTAGTCTCATGAAATTATATTAAGTATATCTCAAAATAAGCAAGGGAATGATATTCTTTTTATGCTTAAAGTGGTGATTTAGAGGTTAGATTTCCCCTAGAGAAAAGCAGCCTGCCTGAGAAATGTCCTTACCAACACCACCATGGCCAGCCTATACTGTCTGGTATTGCTTTTAATTGTTTTAAATGTCTCTTTACAGCTGCACAGTTGTTTTAGACAGTCAACATTTTAAAGTTAAGATCAGTGAAAACAAGGATATTTCATTAGAAGTCACCAAAAAAATGACAAACTAGTATTTTGTAACTATATTAGTCACAAATTGCTGAGTAATTCTCACTGTTTCTCCAGCTTTCCATGGAACAGATGTGGCAGCAACAGTCAGAATTTCACAAACCTTCATATGAATCACCCTGGCCTTTTTCCTATGGGAGAAAGAAGACTTCTATTTCTGAGGAAATAAAACCTAATTTACTGAGGGCATGAAGAGCAAAAGGGCTTTTAAAGCATCATTTATCTCATTTGTTAATTGTATGCTTCAGTCTACTAGGGCTAAGAGGCATTGTTTTGCCTTTAACAGTAGGCTCATAATTGCTGACAGTTATAAAAAAAAGAAAAAGAAAACCATCAGGCATTCACAGATATGCTTTAATACCTGTCAAGTATTGTATAGCTGCAAGTTTCACAAGAAACAAAACCCTGCTTATTTAAAACAAGGGTTTACAACTCAACTGTAACTTCCAGAAAATTGCAAAACTAACATTTTTCCAAGCAACAAAAAGGTGTGGTGCATCATAACATTTGTAGAATAGGTAAATTAAATAAGGAAAGTTTGATTTTTGGAAACTCCCATAAAAATAGTTGGTTAGGTGAACTTTAACTGCAGGTTTAAGATCATTTTTAATTTGTTACTCTTAATTTTTTTTTAGTGAAACACCATTTATTCTTCAATTGAAAATTTGAAACTTCATTGAGCATTTCATATGAAGAATACTGAAACAGGATGTTTAAACTACTATTCAACTTAAAAAAATAATGTTAAATTGGCCAAACTCATTCTTTTCTACAAAATTTATTTCAATGCATCTGTGTTTCACATCAGCAGTCAGGCAACTGCACCAGGAGCTGCTAGCTACAGAGTTCTGTGGTTGCAAGCTCAAAACCATGGAAGGCACTGTCATAGAACACAATGTGAAAGTTCTTAAATAGCAAATACACTCATTTAAAATGATGGAGCCATTTTGTTTCAAGCCAGATGACAACTATTAAGCTTATGCCTAACATTGCACATGACCTTCTACAAAGTGTGTCAGAGAAGGCAGCTGCGGGTGTGCCTGGATGAGCTGTGGGTTCAGATCAGGAGTGCTCTCTGGAAGCAAACCTCCCAGTTGTCCTGCTTACTGAGCACAGGTTTGTGCCCTGCTGAACAGTCTCAAAATGAATGAACTGTGTTTCTTTAAGGTGATGCAAAGCTGAAGGGACATTCTAAGATGTCACATAACCTACTCCAGCTGCAGGCAGACATGCAAGCCATGGGGCAAGGCCAGAGGCAGTCCAAGTTTTAAAAATCCCTCAGCATGGTTGCAGGTGTCAGGTCCTCAGTCCCAATTGCTTCAGTGCCCCAGCGCTGCTGGTTGATGACACTCGCTAATATAGACAGAGGTTCTGTGCTCAGAGGTAATCAAAAGTAGACTGACTTTAAATATTTTCCTAACAGACTCCAGGAAGCAAGTTTTAGAAGTCTGACTATTACTGACAGCTTGTTATTTTCTGCAAGAGGAACAATGTAAAACTAGGTAAGCACCATCTCTTAGGTTCTGAAAATAATGATTTCTCTTTTCAATTACTGAAAAATAGGACTTAAACCATTACCAAACCAAGTACTCACTGATCTGTCACTTCTCTGTTTAGGATTAAGAGCTGACTGGAATTTAGTAGGGTTTATTCCTTAACAGCCTGTCCTCAGAATACAACAGTGGCACCTGCAGTCGGGGGATACTAACAACCCTACCTGAGAGAGCATAAAACGTTTTATATCCCTTACCAAGACAGAAAGATCAGTTACCTACTATCACCCCTGGGTTTTCATGCTGGCATAAAAAGCAGCAGCCTGTAAAGCTACAAGGAACCACTTTTAACAATAAAGCCACTTAAGAGCTGGAAGTAGGCACTGCCACAGCACTGTATTAAAAAAACAATAAACCACAAAGATTAATAAAAGTCTCGTATCACCAAAGCTGGTGCAGCACCTCAGTGTCTGGAACAGATGTTGGCAACGACTTGCTTCCATGACAAACAGGCTGTCTCAGAAGGTGTAAGGATGAGGTGTACTGAACTACCCCTTCAGGTTTTTTTTCACGTCACAAACTGCTGAGCAATCGCGATGCTGCTTCCGAATGACAACACAGATTAATTACAGCAACTATAACTCATCAAGTTTGCTCTTGTCGTTTTATCTCTTTGTAAGTAGTGATAAGATCATT
The DNA here is from genome assembly GCF_963264785.1 of Psittacula echo. Lineage (NCBI taxonomy): Eukaryota > Metazoa > Chordata > Aves > Psittaciformes > Psittacidae > Psittacula > Psittacula echo. The sequence goes on from NC_137738.1 coordinate 43,378,168, forward strand.
TAAAGAGTCACAAAGTTTAGGGTAATACATGATTTTATCAATCACTCGCTGTCCTGTTGATAACTCATGCTCCTAGGAAACAAATCCCTGAACGTTAAAAATCACAACATTTTGGTAACAGTAATGCCGTAATGCCATTATTTGCATGGTAATACCATACAAAACGATTCTTCGGCGCTCCACCTAACGGCAACACCTTTGGCTACTAGTGCACTAATGCATCCCCCGCTCGCTATAAAAAGATTAAAGACGTTACAAGATGTTTAAACCCACTTATCCCGTCAACGTGAACAATAACCGGGGCCGTTTCCTGTGGAGGCTGCGCTTGCGCTGCCACTCTCGCCGAGGCCAGCTGGGGTCGCTGCGGGGTAGCAAAGACCATCCCTGCCTTTTCCCGGCCCGGGGACGGGATAGAACTGACCGGCGCTCTGCAGCGGAGAAGTCATACCGGATCTTTCCCTTCCTTCCCCCCCAAACCCCCACCAGAAATAATGGTAGCAGCAGCTGGCTGTGCTAGTTCTGCCCTCTCAGGTGTGCGGGAGGCGCTCACCGCCTCCTGCGGACACAACTACGACCACAACGGATCTACGCCAGGAACGCGGAGGTAAAGGGTTAGGGCAATTCTGCCACACCAACTGAATAGTCCATCATTTCAAAGCAGTGCATGGGCAACGGGAGCAGAGTTCAAAGCACAAAGAGGGCCGAGTATAGCTTTCACTGCACTTCAAATTCACAAACGACCTTTGCTGTCCCCCTTCTGTAAAGCCACCGGCGGCTGGCCAGGCAGTAGGGGAGCTGCTCAGTGGCTTTCCTGGTCAAGAGCAGCTACACTTCAACATCTAGCAATTTTACTCCCTTCGGTGTGATTCCTGCCAAACCATCACGGTTGATTTTCCTGATTTTACTGCAGCTTCTTGTATTTTACTCCTGGAGGTGACAGGAGGCACTAAACAACACTTAGCAACTCAGTCTTACTTGACTCAGAACTCCCCTCCAAACTCTGCAAGTGAAGGTCAGTCCTTTACTCTCTGTGATCTCACCAAGACAGTCACACGGACTGAGTTGGCAATGACTTTCAGAATGTGCTGGAGTTAATGTATGAAGGGAACAGAAGCAGCTTTCTTGTTTGCAAAATGAAACATATGCGGTGCTTACAATTAGAAGTTTATTATCCTTAACGATTTAATAGAGGAACAATTTAATCTTGAGAGACTGTATTAGATGTCAGTAATGTTATCAATATTACCAGTAGCTCTTAAACAAATTAAGCTGCTGCCCAGCAGGTCCAGATCACTAATCAGCAGGTCCCAAAGGCAGCTGGTTACTGTTACAGGCAGCAAGGTGAAGAGGCTGGGCAGAACCCCCTCTTCTCTTTGCCCAGCTGCCACAGCTTTAGTTACTAAGTTCAAACAGATTCCCAGCATCAAAATGAGTAAAGTCTACCCTCTGGTCACACACGGTATAATACTTTCAGAGGCTGAAGCCCATCTTAAGCTCATAGCTTTGAAATCCTGATACCTGATGCTAGGTTTGAAATTGTAACTTGAATTTCTATAGGCACTGGGGAACCTACATGCACTACAGGGCAAATGAACTCACAGCACTTGGTCACGCTGAAGAGTCAAGACATTTTTATCCAGGTAAATCTGCAAGAGCCTCTTTGTAAAATGCTTAATTAAAATTAAAATGTTCATTTGAAAATGCTGAGTTTAGTATAAAATCTGTGTTGTCTTCTGTGGTCACAACAGTTTATATGGAAAGAAACTTTCACTCAGTGATAACTTCAGTAAAGAGTTTCCCAAAAATAACATTTATTTTTGTGGGTATCTAATAACTATTAGACACAACATATGCATCTAATATCTGTTCTTAAAAATCAGTAGTTTGTCTGAATGTTAATTATCTCTGCTTACATGATAGCAATTAAGAATTTTCAAAAGTATCTCAATGTTCCCCTGAAGTAGGAAAATAAATAAACTGCCCTTCTTAAAATGAGCATATGTCTAAGAGTCCAGAACTAATGATGTACCACCCAGCTTACAACCCCTTATTTAATCTCAACTGCTCAGGAAGATGATATTTAAGCACAAAAAATACTGTCTTTCAACAGTCAGTGTTTGCTCCTGAGTGTTGTGTTAAAGCAGCATGCAAAAAGTGTCAAACCCAATCAAAAATCAAAGATGACTTATTCTAGAAGTATATTGTGAATGCTAATGAGCCTCTTTGCTTTGGTCAGAATATTGCATTTTTAAGATATTGCTGCTTTTGTACCTCCAGCAATTTTCAACATGTTTATACTTGATTTAACAGACAGTAAACCAGGAAAAATGCATGTGTCACAGGAAACTTACAAATTGCTAATTTTTGATTTTGCAATAATGAGTAGCACCATTGTACATGTTTCCTTTCTGCAGTGGGAATTTACAAGTCTGTAGTGAAGGCAGTATGCCATCGGAGAGCAGAATGCTGTTCAAAATCCTGTGCAGAGACGGTCTCTTGACAGGAATATGCTTCCTTTGGCATCTGCAGTTCTTGGTGTCCACTACGGCGAAACGTAAGCACTCCGCAACAGAAACCAATGCCAACAGGCATTTGCTAGAGACTCTTAAAATACAGTTTTCCACAACTCCTTTCAACACTAACACAACACAGAATACAGTAAGGTGCAGCTTCCTGAGTAGGAACTTTCGATGAGTCTTTAAAATGCCCTGCAATGTGCTGTACGCTTCTGAGACAAGACCCCATTGCTGTCAGGTAACCAGAAGCCCCATCAGTCTCTGACACATCATGGGTCTTGGCCATCTCAAGCTTACACAGATGTTCTCAAGGAAAGCAGCCTCACAGGGACAGGCAACTGTGGGTCTAGGCCAGTAACTCTCAAGGAAGTAAAAATTAAGCTTACTGAGAAACAGCTAATGTACATTGCAGACTAGGGTCAGACTCTGCTGTCCTTTGGCAGGACCAGAAGTACTTTGACAGATTGAAAATAAGAATTTGCAGCATAGTGTGAAATGGATTCTTTTAGCTGGTGATTTAACTGACAAAACTGAGTAGCTCAGCATGCAGAGTACAAACTGGTACTCCCACTCTTCCTCCCCTTCTCTGCCATTCCATAACAGCCTCACAAGGAGGACTTGAGTTGAAACAAAGTGTGTTGTAGCTGCCTCCTATGTCCTGCTATGCTTTTTTGGTGTTCTGCCTTCCTTTACTGGCTCCTATTGAGAATCAGCATTGGAAACTAAGGAATGAGCGACTGTGTAGTGCTGTATGTTGGGACCCAAGTCATAACTTACCGGATACATCAGAACAGAAAACAAGAAATGAGAACTTGAATAAAGGTATAATGAGAACAGTACTGGGATGAAGTAGTATCTATCTTCTTCCTTCTAGTTTTGCTCACTGCTGAACAGATAAATAATTTGCCATGGAAGGTAAAGGAAGTCTATTCATTCCTAGTCCTAGGATGCAGACAGCTCTGCCAAACTTATCGCTGCAGGGGACTCTTAAGTCGTGGCTCGTTACTAGGCGCAAACAAAAATGATTACATGAACTTCAGTGTTCACGCTCCCCACTGTGAAACACTGGAATGTAAGCAATTTACTAAAGATAGCCTTAACCTCTTGGGACGTATAGCTGCTTCCCCAGTTTCTTTGCCTTGATGTGGCATGTCATGGAACATCACTCTACTGCACATGAAACTCAAATCTGCTGCCCTCTTGACCCTTCCAGAAACACACTAAAAAGCAAGCTGGTTTCCTCTCTTTTTTTTATGTCCCCAGTGCCCTGACACAAAAAAGTGGGATTTGGACAAAAAACCTGACTGCTGTAAAGTTAGGATTCAGGGGGTAGCCTTCAATTCAGTTAGCAAAGAAGTTGTAGCTACTGTATTAGTCTCTAAATAGAAAACTGGCTCTTTTGTGAAGTATCTGAAACATCTGTGCAAATAAACATTAGCAGGACAAAACTGTTCACCCCCAAATTGTCTCTTCCCACAGCATCCTGTTTTTCACCGTCCCTGTGTGCAAGCACTCTACACTCTATGCATGGTGAAGGAAGATGTGACTCCCAGGCTGAAGCATATAGCGATGCCACCCCAAGATCCATTACCCAAGGGAAAATACAGTGTTTGAGGGGACTATACTTGCTACTCACACTGTGCACACCCAGAGCCTTCCAGATGGCAAAACTTAGCAATCCAACTCCACACCACGCATACAGTGAGCCCCATCCTAGGGCTCGTAAAGCCAGTGATGAACCGCTCTCCGGTAATGTAGCTGTGGCAGTAATCCCCTAGAACCAAAAATGAAAGTGATTAAGACATAGTGAACAATAACTGAAAAAAAGAACTAAGAATGTTAATTTAGCAATCTAGAATTTCTCCCTACTTGCCAGCTGTACTGGTGTTATGGCTGCCAGCAGACCCAAAGAGCCAAGCAAGGGGGTGGATGAGCTGGCTTCCCATCAGGAACAGTTTTCATGGTTGCCACTACCACTTGGGTATGATTTTTATTACCCAGAAATGCTGAAGTCAACTGTTTCATGGGCACAAGAATCTGACACTCAGCTGTCCCACCAGTCAAAATAGCTGTCACAAGCCCTTATTCCAGTGATGTCAGAACATAATCACTGTACATCAATCACTGATTTTGGTACTTGTTCTTAGTGGGGTATGGGTGGGAGGCAACCACGGGCCTACAGGTCTTTATCTGCAGTCCTGAAACAGCAGATTAGGAAACTGGTGGAACGAATCTGAGTAGGTTTCAGCTGGACACAAGGTATAACAGTGACTGGTATTTTGAAGGTCTACAACTCAAAGAGCTCTGGAAACTAGTAGTAGTATTCAAAATTATAGGAAACTACAGTAGTAGTATTTAAAATTTTGTAAAGAGCAAACAACCATGATGAACGCATTCCCCTGCAGAATTCACCACGTGGCAACACAGAAAATGCTCTGCAGGCTCCATACTTCTCATTTTTGACAGAAACAAGAGCAGGCGGTTTTAACCAGTTGTTAAGATAGTGCTGCAAAAGAGCATGCTATGAGACATGTCCTGAAAACACAAAACACTGTCCCTTGGTAAAGGCAACCTCAGGCCAAGAGGAATGGAGCCTCAGTCACGATAGGGTCACAACCATATGAAACCTTCTCTGTCACAGCACATTGCAGCTACCAAGGGCATAAACCACATGCTGGCTGACATCAACCAATTCACCGATAGCCAGCTGTTTTCATCTCACAATTCCCACCTTGCTGTACCTATTCGGTGCAGGACAGCTTCAATCTGTGTAGCCCACAACAGCAGCAAGTCAGACATCGGTAAATGTCAGCCGAAGAGTTTATTTTATTTCCACAAAGGATCACTGTTCAATTCTTCACATAGAAATACAGATTTCAGTTGGTAACTGTCGAAGACTGTCATCTATGGTCCTTACACAACTGAGCAGTCCTACTTACTTACTGGGTATCTCAGGATAAAAAAACAGAGCTAAACATAAATGAGGCTGCAACCATACAAATATATTCAATAAGGAATTATTTCATTTATAGTCTAAAATACTGGAAAGTGAAATTAACTTGAGGATCAAAAAAAGAATTTCCTCCAAAGCATGCCAAAGAGCTGCATTTTTCTACTCATCACAAAAAGTGGGATAAAAAAAAGTTTTTGCATTCTTGCTTTAAAAGACTGGGGTTTTTTTAATGGTTCCTTTTCTTCTTTGATATAATTAAATATCTGCAGTGCCTATCACTGTGGTATTTGGTCAGTGAAATAGCACCAGTAGGGTTTTTTTTCCTCTTGGCTTTGTATTTATCAAAATGTTAAAATGACCCTCAGACAGTCCTCATCATTAACACTTTTTCTTAGCAGTTAGCTATAGGCACAGTTATCCAAGGACAAATACACACTTGCAAACGGCACAAGCAAAATGCATCTTGATCCTTATTTATTGCGATTTGGACATCCCAAAGTGAAAGCTGTTAACAAAACTACAGTCAATAAGCATATACATACATGAACAAGGACACAGAGATCTCTAGTCACGCTATTATACCGGGTCCTATTAATTTCCTTACCACAGCTAATGAACTTTCATAACTCTTTCAGCAGAGACTGCTTTGAGTAGATTTAAAATGTTGATGATTGTTTCTGACATTTTTCCTGCTTCCATAGTCTAACTGTATATAACAACATGCAGGCAAATTTCTCCCATTTGGAAGATGGGAAATGAATAGACAAAAGTATCCTCTACACAGCATCTTTAAATAGGAGCCATTATCTGTGAAAATTGCTGGGGAAAAAAAATAAAGCACGCCTGAATACTATTTAAATGCTTGATTGCCCCAGAAAAAGAGTGGCAAGTGGAAACAATTGATTTGTTTTTACTGACAGCATTCAGTCACAGGCTGATTCCTCAGGGTACACAGAGAAGGAATTCTGTAAACAAGACAGTTTATTATATGATGATCAGATATGCTGTTCAGGGCATCAAGCAAGCTGAATAATGAAACGCCATAAAATTTTAAAAGACAACAGCAGTGTGGAAGAAAAAGATGTCACCAATAAAAGAACATTTTTAAGAGAACTGAGTTTTATCCATGAGCCCATTATTCTGTGCACAGATTGTTTTCTCTTCATTACTGCTCCTATTTTTTTTTTTAAGCAACACTTTAAAAACAAGCTATTAAACAATACTTGAGTCTTTCTAAAAACCAGGCCAGGAAAATATAGGGCAGAATGAGTTGATCACCAAAATATTTGCTTTCCCCCCCTCCCCTCCTTTTTTTTTTTCTTTCTGGAGGATATAAGCAGGAAGTGGGAGAAGGAGAAATGACAGTGGTTTTTTTCAGACACAGGCCTCAATCCTGTAGCTATCCCCTTGCGGGTACGAGTGTGTCTAAAAGGAAGCAGTGCCTAAAATAAATGGTGTGTTCAAGTGTTTTGGTTGATTGTACTCCGCATGTTCACTGTTTTGTATGACCTGACCCATTGTAAAATTCAGCATTTGGTAAAACTGGACATAAGCTGCTGCATCTGAGCACTTAATTATACCACCACCCCCAGTAATTTCTTAACTGAAGGTTTCTGCAGTGGTTCATCACTGAACAGGAACACATGATCTCAGTTTCAAGTCAATTTGGAGGCCAGTCCTACATATGCTCATATTTATTTTACCTCACTACGATTGAGGAGGTGCAGTAGGTGCAATTTCAGTACAAGAGTAGTTGCTAGTTTTGCTTTGCAGTCTTTTTCTTCACATGTTCAGGTAAATCCTTTAGCAATTGCATGAGATCAGATTATTTTTGGCCATCAGATTTCATAGTATCAAGCCACTGCTCACTTCATCAGTCCCTTTAAGTGGTGGGAAGGGAGGGCAGAGCCTGAATTTTGACTAAATTATTTCACTTCCATATTCCACATCTTACAGGCTTTCTACCTCCTCATTCCCATCCTTAGCACAGTTACCTCACTTCCCGATTCGTTGCAGTATTGTGAGACCACATGGTGAACTGGACCACCAAGGCGATACAGGCTCATGACTAAAGAGTGTCAAGACAGTGTGCAGTCAAGACAGGCCATCAATTCCATTACATTCTGCAGCAGCAGTAATGATTCCAACAAACAGCATAAGCTTTATGCATGTCAACTAATCTCAAGTACTTAAGTATTTAGCAGTGCCAACTCTGAATGGATTTTTAAGTTAATCCTACCCCTACTGACTTCCATTACGTCCAGTGCTCTTACCATCAATTTTGTACAACAAAACTTGACATGTATCAACATTTCTATAAAGCGTCTGATGCATTCTTATTTCCTGCATAGGACAATTGGAAAATAGTTTAAAAGGAACAAACCTTACTGAACCAGTCTGGGTTCTTCTTTTTTGCCATGGCAAGTGTGGTGCCAAAACCTGCTATCATTCCTGCAGTAGCAACGGTACCCAGAAAAATTCCACCTGCCACGAAAAGTTTAAAAAATAAAAATAAATATTTTGATTCTTCAGGGGAGGAAAAGGAGCTCAACCAAGCCACAAACCCAAACCTGTCTGGGAATTAAAATCTGAAAAGTTAAGATCTGTCAGTATATGCTGAAGGGAAAGGCACAGTTGTCTACATTGTTTCCATTAACCCAATATGGCAAGAAAGCCAGACAGCATTGATTCTATGAATTACAGCGTTTCGAAAACTAATGGCGAGTGTATTTTCAAGCCAAACACACACAGAGAAATCATTCAAATGCCATGATGCCTTCTCACAGTACTTCAGAATTTCTCTCACTGCAGAGCCAGGCTACTAAAATTCTCTTGTGAGAATGCTATGCATCACCCTTCACCTGAAAACCTACCAGTACCCAGTACCTCTGTGACCATTCCATCAGCAACACTTGTTCTTCAGCTTTCTCTGGTTTATGTTCCAATGCTCCACGAAAAAAAAAAAAAAAGAAAAAAAAAAAAGACGTAACCAGCAGTTTTCCCAAGACAGAAAGGATTCCTCACTTATCCATTCTTTCAGAATGCTTCCAAAGTCATTTGGGGTCCTTTGATCCCTTCCAGTTCTTGTGTCATGGGCACACGTAGCTGCCCACTTTTAAGAAAAGGGCTTGTTACAAAGACTGAGTGCACTGTACAAAACCATCTGAGTCACAGTACAACTGACAAAATTGGGAGGGGGTGGTGTACAGGTTCTTTCTTTGCAACTACTGGTACCCAGCCTGTTCTCCCTTTCCTAATACCAGTTAGGTAATTACAAAAATGGCCTGAATAGGAAGCAAGAAGCAAACATGCCTGTGTGAGGCTGCACTATTTAACACTTGTCCTGTTACTGTGCTGGAGAACCTTGCTGTGCAACCTATGAAGTACCTCTTCTGCCTGGGAGCAGCAGGACCTCATCACCGTGCGCGGGAGGAGCCTCGGCCTCCGCTCCGCCAGGGGGCGTGCGTAGGCCGCGCAGCGCCCCTCGAGCAGCCGGCGATGACCGCGGCGGTAAGTGCCGGTGTGCTCGCTGCCGCCTTCCGCAGGTGCGTGCGACCGGCGGGACTCGGGCTGCGCCCCCGCCTCAGCCGCCCCGCTGGGGCCCAGCCCGGGAGACCCGCTCGTTTGCTTTTCGGGGCCCGCGGCGCTGCCTGTAACTTGTACGAGCCGCCTCTTTCCCAACGGGTCCTACTCCCTCAGGGCATCCCGGCAACCGCCGCCCTCAGCCCCCCACCGCAGCACTGCAGGGCGAGGGAGGCAGGAGGCTCCCCTCCGTGGCTGCCGACCCCGGCCCGTACTCGGCCCACGCTCCCCGGGCCCCCCGGATCCCTCCCAGCAGCGCCGTTGCGGCCGGCGCCTTGTCGCCCCATGTCTGGGCCCCGTGTCGGGGGCGGGTGGCCGAGGGGCGACAGGTGCCACTACCGCTAAAGGGGAGGGAAAAGGCGGGCGGCGTTCTAAGGGCTTCTTCACTGCACCGAGACGTATTGGCCAAGGCACGGAAACGCCCTTCTGATGGCCGCCGCCTGGGCTGTCCCTGAAACACGACCGGCCGGGACAAGCAGCACGGGGCTCCCGCACCCGCTACTGCTCGTCCCTGACCCGTGCAGGCGTAGGGGGGGAGACGAAAAGCGCTTTCTGCACCTTTGATTAAGAAGAGCTTGTCCTGGGACGCCGCATGGCTTCCGCCCCCCCGGGACAAGGGCAGCTCACGCCCTGGGTCGAGTGGGCCCTCCGGGGCATCCCTGCCGGCAGCCGCCCTCATGGCACAGGGGGCGAGAGGACTGGGAGGAGGTTGGGCATCGCAACCCGGAAGGAAAACGGAGCTGGCCCGGGACACGCAGCCTCTTTTCTTCCTCCTGCTTTTCTTTCCCAGCCGCGCGGCCGGTGTTGGGAAGCCACCACCCCTGGGGGCCTGGCTAGGTGCTGCAGTCCCCAGCGAGACCGAAGGAGGGTGGGGAGCAGGCGGCGGGGATGGGGCACGCTGCCCCGGGCGATGCTGGCCGCGACTGAGGCAGGTGCGGCTCATCTGTGAGCCCCGGCGGCGCCGGCGGGGCCTGGTACCGCGGTGGCCCGAGGCGGGGCGGCGGGGCTACCCTGGCAACTCGCGGCCCTGGCACCGGAGATTTCAACTCGTTCAGCCAGTGGCCTCAAGATCCCGGATAGCACAGAGGAGAAATTGGCAGAAGTTGTCAAAGTCTCTTTTAAATCAAGGCTTTTGTCGCGGGCTAGTAAGAGGGATTTTGTTTAAATCTGTGGGACAGATAACGTTATAGACTTCACTAAACAAAGCTGTGAGAAATGCTTACTTCCTGTGAGTTTTACTAAGCTGTATTCCTACAAATGGTGTTGCTCTAAAGGACCTATTTTAGTTAAAAATTCTCATTTTCCCAAGTTATGTAAATAGCTTTTCATATACGTCTAAGTTCTGTCTGAATGGAATCCTAAAGTAACGAGAACCGTCTGTTCCTTTTTTCTGTTATGTCTGTCCACAGTAATTCTCAGTTGTTGCTGATGGATATAAATTGCTGTGCAGTTACCTATCACTCTGTTGGATATGTTCCTTTATCAAATAATATGGTAACTGATCAGGACAGACAGGTAAAGTATATTTTTATTTATAACAGTCAGTACTTCAACAGCAAGCAAAGAATGTAAATAAATCCAAATCAAGCGTTTCTTCCCCAGCTTCCTTTGTATCTTTTCATCATCATTTATAGTCTGTATCTAAGGGGCTGATTATAGGGGCTTGGGTTGCTAGGCAAAAATTAAGTATTTTGGGAAACTTCCTGTTCACCATACTTGTGAAAACCAATCTAAAGCTGTTTCCTAATAGTCCGTGTCCTGTGTCAGTTAAACAAAATCTTACACAGTTAAGAAGCAGTTATGGCAAAAGAAGGAGGTATTACCTCTGCTGTGTAGCTCACTCATCATCACTGACTCCTTTTGTCTCATCTGGACAGCACCTAAATGATTCCTAGCCTTCTTCCCTCCTTTGGCAAAAGCACCCCAAAAACCTCTGTGGGTTTTGGAATAGCATTAGACTTTGTCACAAATAACAATAAAACCTCCTGGAAAAGCTTAGAAAAGGTGGTCATAGAAAAAATGCACAGATGAAATTACTTTTTATTTTATCTTCATGCAGAAGTGCATATGATGATACGAAGTATTTAAATGTTACCAGTATGCATGAAAGTAACCAGCAGCACACGTGGTTTTGATTGTAAATTGTGTCAAGATCACCGTTTCCATCTGCTAGAAGAATCCTTGAGCTGTGTGAGATAATAACCTATTTTTTATGTCTTTGATTATAAATTCCTAGAGTTTATCTTCTCAGTATAGTTTTTTTTAGTTCACATCAATCAAGACATCACTTTCTTTCAAATCTTCTCCAGAACTAGAAAGAAAGAGAAGGAAAGGGTACAATGATGTTACTTAAGCCTGGTTTGAATGATGACAAGAATCTGAGAGTCAGATAAGATCTGTTTGTATTAATCATTCACAGAGACTTAAAAGTAGGGCATAAACCCCACGAAATCCACTCTGTCTTACTGAGTAACTTGAAATTCTTAGTATTGCAAAATAAATTGTCCTACTTGAAAGAAAGATGTTCAGCAGAATCAAGTCAATTTAAGTTACAATATTAACCTCTTCTTGTATAATTGAATATAATGTAAGGCTTTCTCTCCTTTTCTGTATACATCCCCCAAAAGCCTTGCATTTTCTGTCATTATTCCTTCTCTGTCGCTGTTACAATACACGTGCACTGTACTCATCTACTTGTGGCTACTGAGAATTAACCAGTTATCTTCTATAATCCAGTTATGTTTTCCTAAAAGCGTACACATTTGTTTGAAAGACAGATTTAAATGATTCTGATATCAAACATCCAAATCTTCATAAAAGGAGGGCTTGAAAATGTGTATGCAACTAAGTAGGTTATATAGGCGATGGCAGAATTGAAAAGTACTTTTACTCGTTTAATTTGACCATGAGTCTGCGCTGTTGTAGCTTAGAATTTGGACAAAGTGATGGTACCCATCTGACCAGGCTCAGGCAATGTGTACAAGTTTGCTTTCTGTAGGGGTCTGCAATAGCCAGGGTGCCCTGAGCTTCACAGAGAAGCACTTGAGCATGGTGGGCTCCCAACTGTGGGCTTCCAGGTTTATTACAAAAAATACAATGAGCCAAAAGCAGATGGTGAGAGGCAATCAAAGTTTTCCACTTCAAAGTATGTGTAAGTCTCCACGGTGATGCTGAAGTTATGGTTAGGATTTCTACATCAACCCCTAGGTTTTAATGAAAAATAGGTGACGTGGTGCTTCTCTTGTGGAAGTTCATACAATTTTACTCTATGGGTGAGGGAGGAGTGTGGGAAGAGAACAAGCAAGAGCACAAAGAAGAAAAGAAATTTAAGAAAAATACAAAAGAAAAGTTTGCATAAATACACTTCTAAATATGCCTTTTACAAGGCCATGTAGTAACAGGACAAGGGGCAACAGTTTTAAACTGAAAGAGGGGAGATTTAGATGAGACATTAGGAAGAAGTTCTCTACTATGAGGGTGGTGAGGAGTCTGAACAGGCTGCCGAAGTGGTAAGTGCTCCATCCCTGTCAATGTTCAAGGCGAGGTTGGACAGAGCCTTGGGCGACATGGTCTGGTGTGAGGTGTCCCTGCCCATGGCAGGGGGATTGGAACTAGATCATCTTTAAGGTCCCTTCAACCCAAACTGTTTTGTGATTACCTGCGAGATCTTTATAATATTTGCAGACACATTGTATTGCTGCCAATAAGTGGCTCTATCAAGAAATAAAAGCACGGTGTGCAAACTTGCTAACATAATGCTGCAAAACATTTCAGTCCTGGCCTGGGTCTCTGCTGCTTCCCCTTCCTCTTCCATGCAGGAATGCACAGTGATACCTGGCCATCTCCACTGAAGGTGAGTTTCACTTGAGGACCAAGCTTGCAATTTAGGCCTTCAGAGGAGAATCAGCTAGTTTATAAGCCGACTGTGAGCTAATAAATGCAGTAATTTGGTATATTCACTAAATTACCTAACTGGCTGATTTTCTATAGCCAAACAGTCTCAAGTGCCACCACAAAAAAAGTTGGCAGCTGAGGCGCAGAATCCTGCTTGGAGCTTGAAAATCCAATTCAAAACATACAGGAGGTTGATTTGAATACTGGTTAAACTGACATGTTCGCTAACAGAACTGGATTATGTAAAAGAATTTGGGAAAGAGCCAAACACTGGTTTTGGAACGAGAAAAAAAGCAGCAGTTGATCTGCTCTCCAGCTCCCAGGAGAGCTGAGCTTTGCTCTCTGCCTGACTCACTGGGTCATTTCCTGTATTTATGGGAGCTTTGATATTCCTGAAAGCACGGTGCAGCCTCAGCGCTGTGTACCGACGTGGGCATGGAGAAACTGGTTACGTGTTTCCGAACAATTTTCTGGTCAATTGGACAAGAAATGAAAGCGTTCTGCAGCTATGGTTTGGTTTCTGTTTTTACAGTAAGCTGGTTACTGTTGTGCTTCTTAAAAATCTGGTGGCTGAAATTCCCATGCCGAGATAAGTCCTTAGGACTTTTAGTTCATACTGCAGCAAAAATCTGGTCACTGAAAAATGACTTATAGACTGTAAGCACAGAAATACTGACAAAATCAGTGCTCATTTGTCAAATGTAGTAACGATTATAAGAGCCTTGCATCAGAGAATCAAAAGGTACTTTAAAAACATTGTCTGAGCTGGCTTCACGCATTTATGGGAGGGGTATTTTGCCATCTGGAGAAGATGAGGAAATTGACCAGTTTGCACAAGATTCTGCTGTAGTTCTCCAGCAAAGGCGGGAGCTGAGGGGGCCGGATTTCCAGATTCCCGATCACCTCTCCCAGCCCTGGAGCTGCCTTTCTAAGCCAGAGCTTACTTCAGCAGAATATGAAACGCTGCTTTTTTAATTCCACTTTTACATGTGGTTATTCAGCCGGGCACGTCAGGCGTGACTTCAGGCAAGGCCAAGCCTGCTGGCCGGCTGCACGGACGTCATAGCAGCCTTGCTTTTTACGCCAGAGCCTGGCCATGTTTCAGGAAATGGCAGAAGTCTCACTGGCAGAATGGCCCAAGTTTCAGTTAGAAATCCCAAATTAGCACTCATGGATGATGACATAATGGCTGCTCAGGGGCACACTACAAATTTCATAGCTGTTGGTAACACGTACCAAGGCTATCATATGCTTTGGGTGGCATTTACATGGGGTTGCAGACATGAGAACATTTACGGAAGGTCGTCCTGCATATGTGTATATCTGATTGCTTTCTGTTCTTATCCTTTGCTAAATTATAGGTTTTATTACCTGCTCAGTGTTTACGGTACTCTCTCGGCAAGTAAAATATGCCCATATGTCTTTGGCTCTGCCCATATTAACTAGACAGGCAAGTCATAGATCCCTCCCCAATTCCTGTGGTATTACCACTGTCTTTAGGGACCTAGCGAATATGTTTATGAGCTCTTTTAATTTTACTGGGTACCATGGTCTTTAATGGGTTCAGTATGTATTTCATTACAGAATAGTACTCTATCAGCTTTTAGTAGTTACTTTACACTGTATTAGAAAAACCTTTAAAATGGGCCACAAAACAATGTATTTCTGACTGAATTCAGAAAAGAAACAACAAAAAATAATTACTATTATTTCCATGGCATCATGAGAGCACGGCCTGGTACTTGAGGCTCAGCCACCCTGCCCAGATGCTGCAACCAGAGGTAGCAGTGCTGATCCTGCAGCACCAATTAGATCTATTGGCCATGGTCTGCCTGGTGACAGCCTGGAAGGAGGAATTTCCACAGAGAAAATGCATCCAGAATTGGAAACTTCTAAAATGATGGTTGGCAGGACAAGGCAGGCCTCTTGGTGACAGTCCAATACATCGTGTTGTCTGTCCTGTGCATTTCCTGCTGTGGGCTCTGGTAGATGGCTGTTGGTAGCTCAAACGGGTCCCCATGGGGACGGCCAGGCTCATGTCAGGCTGCCTGGAGCGGTTGTGCAGTTTCCTTTCAAGGAAGAGACTTCATGAGGATAAAGCCTGAGTGAGCAGCTCTGAGCTGACGTCTGAGCCTGATTTAGGGAGGAGGTTGGAGTGAGACCTGCATGTCTGAGCAGACTTCCCACTGATTAGTTTGTGTGCAAGGGTGACTTCAAGCTTGGCCTGTGGCTCTGATGTGACACCCTAACACCACAGTAGCTGTGGGACGGGGAGGGACGTGCTGCTGGCATGGGCTACCGCTGGGCACCAGAAGGTCCTCAGGTGCCACGTTCAGAGGCTGCTGCATTGCATGTGTTGGTGGGAGGGCTGCTGCACTGCCCAGTGCCACTGGCTTTCCTTGTTTGGCCAGTGACACTGGTTCGGGGGCCACAAGTGGCAAGTGCTGCAGAGCACATGGCTGAGGAAAGAAACTGGATTCGTGTTCCATTCATCGTGGGGAGGTGGCCAGTATAAACGTGACTCATTTATAGTAGTACATCACCTGCTGAGAAATCCAACCGTAAAATTAATTGGCATGGGTACAAGATGTATACTTTTCCTGATCGGCTCCAGTGCAGTTATATCCAAAGGCCCTTTTTACTGTCATTCACAGAGCTTAATTGCTAGGGTTTAATATTACAATTAAAAAATGCCTGGAAGGAGAGCAGAATATTAGGCTCCTGATGAATGATAATTATCACTTTGTGTAGATGGATGGAAAACATTTCTAATTAAATTATTCTTGTAACATAAATTAATATTGTGATCTGGATAAAATACTTCTGATTCCACATCTAGAATGCTTCTAAGAGCACAAGGTTTGTGCCAGAATTACAGTTGGCAGGTCAAATTGTCTTTTAAAAACGCCTGACTCCAGTCAGTTTAGCAGCTTATAGGTTTCTGCTGTGAAGATGTTCAGCAATGAGAGAATGATTCAAACATTGCACAAAGAATAAAGTAAAATAAAATAAAAATAATAAAATAATAACAACTAGCATAATGTTTTAGTTCTAAGAGCATGGGGAATTCCAGTCTAACTGACAGGGTTTTGTAGCGTAACTCTCACACATTTTCTTCCTGCGTTAATTTCATCTCCACCTAAGGATTTTTGTAAGACATAAACCATTAAGCTAATACTGTGAAAACAAGGAAAGCTCATTAGCAGCTCTATGGAAGGGAGAGAGATGGGCAAGGAAGGTGGGGGTTGTTAAGGTTTGAAAGAGAAGGAAATGTGAAAGTCTTAAGAAGAATTACTCGACAGGCAATCTGTCTGTACTCTGTAAAAATTCAATGAGTTTTGTCTACCTCACATTTCTTTCTCATTAGTGAGACCTGCAATTAATACAGTAAAACAGCCAGATGTACAGGTCTCAGCTGAAGGTGTCAGACTACACCTCAAGAAGTGGATTATAGACTATCATTCTAAGGTGACCAGTAGCTTCCTGGCCTAATCCATATAGTGACACAATCAGTGTTGACAGCAGCCCTTTCCAACAGGCCTCATTAGACACTCGTTTGAAGTTTCTAGAGCAACTGTCCATGACTCCAGCAGGGTATTTTTGAAGGGCATGAAGTGGTAATAGATGGCCACTTTCTGTCAGAAGATAATGGGAGTTCTGTGTCCAAGTGCTCTCGGTGCATGTGGAAGACTGTCCCTGAGATTTTCTGCATGCATGCTCTCTTGTGTATGCAGTACATTAGTGTTTACTGTATACATCAAATTTGGCACTACTGCATCTCTCTAAACATCGCATTAATCCATCTGTCTGTCACCATGGTAACAAAGCTCCCTATTGATGACTGAAGACGAGCTGAACCATTAAAACTAAATGTTTTAACTAAATGGTTAGAAAAAAAAGTGGGTAAGCTCACTTGGTGTAGCACTACAGAGGTGGAAACAGTTAAAAATAGGCTAATTAATATTTTCTATCCAGTATTTTTATTCATGGTTGTAGATCTGAAATAAACCTATTGCTAAAATGATCCCAAAATCTGATCCTTGCTTCTTTGCATCTATTTACTACATATTCTGCTGAGCTCAATATTAAAAAATGTGCATTTCTTTCAGAAGTTTACGTGTTCCTTGGTTTGTATTTGTCCCTGGGCGTGGAAAGATGAAATGAGTATCTTAAAGATACCAAGTACAAAGCAGATTAGAAATGTTGCTGAACATTTTGCTGCACATGTTCTCTCGCTCGCTCTCTTCCATGCTTGTAACATTGCCAAAATAAGATCAGTAAAGTGCACACATTCATTACAGGATCAATGTCTAACTGAGCACTGTTTGTTACTGGACCTGAGATTTTTTGAGAAGCACAATGTTGTGGAAACTCTGACATGAATTACTGAGCTTCATAAATCATTCTTGGTCACTGAATTTCCATTTTTTATTACACTGGCGCCATGCATGCTATTAATGGTAGACTTGAGTCTATAATTCTATTAGGCTATAAAGAGGTCTTTGGTTTTAGAGCAGAAATAAAGCTTAAAACTAACCACTGACAACTCATCTCCTTCTGTGTTCATTGGACGGTGCTTTTTGTTCTCTGATAAAGGCTGTGTGTTTTCCTGACCCTTTGCAGAGTTTCTTTTCCAAGCCTCTTTGCTTTGCTCACAAGGTTAATGCTAGTAACAGCTACAGAGTGGATAAAATGAGGAACCAGATAAAGAAACAGGAATACTGTGTTTCCGAATGCTTTGCAGCATTCACTGAGCTGAAAATATGATTATTCTTTCTTATGTCACAATTTATGTGATACTCTTTGATACCTGTTTTAAACTGTGGCCCTGATCTTATAAGCCCTTGAGTCAGGACGTAACTCATAGGAACGTTCTGTCAGCTCCGTGAAAGCCTGGCTGGTTGGGAAGGTCAGACAGGGCCATTGCTCTCTGTTTGCACATGGAGGGGTAGAGCTTGTACATGTATGTGCATATTAAATTATATATAATAATGTATATATAATTAGATATTACAGGTGGATTTTATTTAATCTGATGTCCTAGTGAGCAGACATGAATGGTTTGCCCTGCTACAGGGTATATGAACCCCTGGAAAGACCAGAAAGGTCGGCTGAACCCACTCAGTAGAACAAGGAGGCACGGATGCTACCAGCCAGCCAAGGGTTTGTGATTCATGGCTGACATTTAAAATGCTTTCAGCTCAGCAAGAGGAACTTGCAGGTGTGTGTCAGCCCATCAAGTAATAGAACCAGCACAAGCAACTTCTAGCTTGAGCATCTTGTATTTGTGATTGCTGAATCCAGTGCTTCTCCACTGAAGTGGTCTGCATAGCAACACTGGATGAAGCCTAAACATGTATGCACTTTGTTCTATTTAATTTGAGGGTTTAATAATGGTAAACTCTTCTACATATCAAATATTTTTACATACCAATCTACATGTATTTTACAACATGCTTTTGTTTAATGTTTTTTGCTTGTCATCTATTTTGAGTAAAGGCTTGGAAGGCAAGTATTTCCCTCAGCTTAGTTCATCAGCTGGCCTTCTAGAGAGGGATGTACGCAATGTCGGCTGCCTCTGTCTGGAGGGGATATAAGGCAGGCAGCAAAGCAGTGAGATACTGTCAATCTGCCTGAGAGAGCTTGGGGTATGTCCTTGTGTGAGCCTTTCATGGCACAGGCCTCGCTACTGACCTTTGCAAAGAGCATTCCTCAGCCCACCAGCTTCTCAGAGGCAGGGGAGGAGCTAAACTTATGAGGTGTTAAGAAGATGGAGAGTTGTGTCCTTTGGGCAGATTGGTGAAGAACGGAAATCAACTGGTGCTTTTCATGACTTTAAAAGGAGGTGGGAAAAGGAAGTGGGAGGACTGGGTTTTTTCAGTCTTTTTGTATGAAGAGGAAACTCTTGCTTTTGTCCTCTTGAGGAGGTACAGAGGAAGGAAGGAAATCAGTGCTTTTTTTTTCGTCATGTATGGAGAGAAAAATTCTGCTCTGTGAGCACTGGTTGGAGTGAACATTCATTAACGTAGTGCCTTTCTTGCCCTACAGAGCAGGTGGTGCTTGTGATGCAGTGCTAACACACATTTGCCTGCCATCCCAGTGCTCAGGATGCTTTGGAGACAGCAACAGTGCTGAGATGGATATAGGTACAGTGAAAGACATAATCTCATAGGGCTAATCCACATTGAAGTTTACCAAACCTCTTGCAAAGAGATGTTGTGAGATGCATCCTGTCACAGGGATTCTCACAGAACACAGGAAACTGGTGTCCTCTGTGTGTGCTCACAAGCTGAATGTACAGTCCCTCCCAACACCGCATGTGCACAGCTTGCCTGGGTACAGGCACTTCACACGAGATTGGAAAGCTGCAGTGCCTGAAATAAACACAGCTTTCCAGCCTTGCAGAAGGCAAGGTGCTGCAGAGGGGGAGAGAGTGCCAGCTACCCACTCTGGAAGAGTGGAGAGTTGACAATGACTGACTGATATTTTTTCTCTTAGTGTAGTTGCAAGAACTGTGTAGATGCAGCCTGTGTGAATGTGAATCCTGTCTTTTGTTCCCTGCAGTGGGGAGTCTGCACTGGGGAAAGAGCTGACAATATTTTCGCAGTGTTGCTGAAGAAGATTACATGGGGATATATATTGCTTGGGGGGGTGGGTGAGGGGAAGAAATCAATTTTATGTAAGTCTAGAAGTTTCTGCAATGTGTTGAGATGTGACATGTAGAGATGGCTTCCCTGGCCTAGGCAGGCTTAGGAGAGGGCTGAGATACTGTCGTGATTTCTTGAGCTGTTGCACAAGGAGCAGGTACAGTGGCAGCTGCAGAAAGCAGAATCCTGGCAGGTGGGGTGTGTTTGCAGTGTAGGCTATGCCAAGGTTACCGGTGTGGCTTAGTCTGAGCAATGCGTTGTGGTTAGGTGCTGTGGTTAGAGCAGACAATTGCTGAGCATTGTGCATAATGTATAACAGACAGGGCTGTGGTATGCAGATAAAAAAGGCATAGGATGGATTTTGCACTAAAATATGCTACTCTGAGTGTGAAGAAAGGATGAAGATAGTCAGCTAGGAAAGCCCTAGCTTTGACCTCTATGCCAAAAGCTAGTCTGCACCAGTTGGCCTGGATGAGAATCACAAAAAATGGAAGTTGGGTTCTCATAAATCTCCATGAGCTGCTCCTTCATGCCACCAGTAATTTGCTTTTTGTTGCTATTTATCAGTGGAGGAATCCTTCCTAGTTGCAGTTATCTTGAGAAGTGGAAAAGTGCAAGGTTTTACAGATTATTTCCTGTATAAGAGTTTCCTTCTGAGTAAGGTGTCCCTAAAAATCCACCTGCAGTTTCTCCTATGGGCAGTGAGTGCCAGACTTTTCCTCTGTTGATGTCCTCTCTCCCTACTCCCCAGCTCTGAGCAGCTATCTGAAGCTTCAGCCATCAACTTTACCAAGTATTTACCATCTCTGAGGTGTCCAGGGCTGATGCTGTTTGCATGAAAGAAGCAGGCTCTTCACAATGGGTATTTGAAGACTTCGTTCTTCTATATGTAACCCCACTTTGTAAATTTCCACATTGAAATATCATGGGAATATTTATCCCAAAGTTAAAAGGGGAGCCTACTTACTAGTAACTGAAGCTCTTCAAGCTCAGTTCCTCACACAAGTATTCCCCTCCTTGCCTCTTTCCTTCTGATGTTACGGGTCACCTGGGGCTCTGGCTTGAGAGGCAACTGAATTAGGATGGTCCAGTTGCAGTTCTCTGCTGGAAGGAAGGCAGGGTGAGTGTGCCCTGTGCCCACTACAGTCAAACTGAAAAGGTTTCTCCACTGTCTGCTTACACAAACCTGCGGTACAAATACGTGGATTCCACACTGGGAGGAACTCTGGTTACTAGTAAATACCTTCATAGCATCACAGAATGGTTTGGGTTGGAAGGGACCTTAAAGATAATCTGGTTCTAAGCCCACTGCCATGGGCAGGGACACATTCCACTAAACCAGGTTGCTCAAAGCCCTGTCCAATCTGACCTTGAATACTGCCAGGGATGGGGCAGCCACAGCTCCTCTGGGCAGCCTGTTCCAGAGCCTTACCCCCTCATAGAATTTCTTTCTTAATAGCTAATCTAAATCTGCCTTCTTTTAGTTTAACACCATTCTCCCTTGTCCTATTCATACATGCCCTTGTAAAAAGTCCCTCTCAAGATTTCTTGCAGGCCCACTTTAGGTACGTCTCCCTTGAAACCCCTTTCGTTAACTTTACATCAAGTCTGAGTATAAATTGTTCTCCCAGCCTCCTTTCTTTTTTCCTGTTATTTTCCTGCTATTATTCTGTACCTATATTCCTTTTAATCAAATAAAACATACCAATCTATAATGCCTCCAAGACTAATCTTTGCATATTATTTATTGCATGAATAATTCTCTTTAGCATTCTGAATGGTCTTCCTGGATTTCCTGGTTACAGTCTTATTGGTTTAAGATGTGATTATACTGCAGACTGCCATTTGCTCATCAGAATTAATTTATGTCAGTAGATTAGTATAATTCTACAAAAATTCAGATTTGTAAACTCATTTTCCTATTTTAGTGTAAAAAAGCGTATGTTCTAAAGCCTTTACAAGTCATTCCCAGAATCTTGGCCAAAACCGTCTCTTAACCATGTAAGTAATCCAATACCTTTTCTTACAAGAAGTGCATGGAATTTTTGAGAAATAATTGTTGGTTAAAATAATGAATGGCTAATAATCTTATAGGAAAAAAACAGAAGTATGTCTTATGAGGCCCACTAAGGCATATTTGAAGAAGATAAACTTCTGAGAATGCTTAAAAGTGGGCCATCATGTTGACTGCAATATGAAATACACATTTATTAAGTGAAAATTCCATTTCCATCAGATGTTGCATCATCTAGTCATAGAGGTAATTGCTAAAACTTTGGTGCCATAAACACATGCCTAGTTGAGCACAAGCTTCTGAGCAAAACCCATCCATTTAAGTGTTCACAGATATATGGGAATGATAATTATAGTAAATAAATGAACAAAAATAGCAGAAGAATGTTTTTGTTTTATGCCTCTGACCACATTTGTGTATGATCAGTATCACGTTTCTGTTGATTGTCAGACTTCCTTTCTCTACTGCAGTGTTGTCAGCCATATGATTCATGAGTCACATCTAGTCCTTTGTATACAGAGCTCATTGAATATTCAGATCCTATGGAGTCTAAATTATCAAGTAAATGAAATATTTTTTTCATCCTGTTGGCTGGGGGAGCAGGGATTTGGTGAGGATGGGTTCCAAATTTGAAATCAATTCAGTCCTTGCAGTGCTGCATCCTTGAGTCTGTCAGGGCATATTGTCCTGAAAGTATCTCTGAGAGGTGTGAAATGACCTGTTCTCCCTTATTCATTTTGCTCATTGTTTTATGGTAGGAAGGTGGGAAAGAGGGTGAGTATGAAACCCATGACCAACATTGCTGTTTGCTGAAATGAAGTATATGCATGGGGGGATGGCAGGTCTGGAAGAGACACAAAGCCAAGTTGAAGGCAGGGAAAGGAGTACGGAAGAGAAAATTAAGGCAAGAGAGAAAAGAAATTGTATAATATTAAATGTTCTCCATTAATGATGCTGAATTTTAACAACAAAACATTAGAGAGATTTTCAGGAGCAGTTAGCTCCATTTTGAGATGCCCTAGTTAAGTGTTTAATGATGCAGATAGCCCCCCTCTGGGATTTACAGAAGTCTCTAATTGCCCAGTTCCTCCAGGAAAACTATTATATATCTTGTGTCAATCCATATAAGCACACATCATGGATGTGTTCTGCTGACAGCAATGGTTGGTTCTGATGTAAATGTTCCCAGTGTATAGTTCAGAACAGTGAAACAGCCCACAACTATAATTATAAAGAAGGCTTTTCTCTAAACGAGCATCACGCTCCTGGATGAGCTGGATGGAATCACTTGTGCTCCACTGCAGAGCACAAGTTCGTACTTTCCCCCAGTACTGTAAGCGGCTGTTTGCTGAGACAGCAGGGAAGAGAAAGAAAGGTGTTCAGGAAACATACACAAGTGTGGGGGCGGGGAAGGTTGTAAATTGGATAAATTTGGGCATATTTGTGGTTATTCTTTTCTCAGCCAGGAGTCCAGTCCCTTCTATAGCCCCAAGTAAAAAGCAGGATGAAAAAGAAATGCCAGCAAAAGGGGTATTCTTTTACAGAGGAGATATTAAAGAACTCTATCTATCTCAAAACATTTTTACTATTTCAATTGCTTAATCAAATTAATTGCAGTTGACAGCATCCCTTTAATGGCAGGACCATTTGTAGGTGTGTATTATTTTTTGTTTTGTTTCCTATGGGAACAGACTTACACAATCGTAAGTGTCAGTTAGATTTTCCTTCTCTCCCCAGAGGAATACTTTGGAACTTGCTCAGATGAATAGGCAAAAGAATAGAAGTTTCAAGTATAATTACATTCTTGAAAGTTTCCTGAAAATCGATGGAAGACAGACAAATCAATGCCCATGCTGTGGAAAGGACTTGGTCATTATGTACTACCATACTGAACAAGTCATAATGAGGTGGCTTGGGCTTATCTAACAGTCCAGCAATACCAGAGGTGAAGGTCCTGCTCTCCCTTCCTTTTCTATCTTTAAGCTGTGTGTTGTCTCCTCTCACTTTTTGCCATCTCTTGCACCTATGGGATGCCCCCATGAGCACGTCTGGTTGAGTCTGAAGTTCAGTGGCAGCGTAGACCGATCTAACTGCTGCTTTTGGTCTTACTTTCTGTCCCTTTATTTTATATTGAAATTTAAATACATTTATAAAGAGGAAAACTCTTTCCTCTTTCACTTCCCTTTGCCTGGGCAATGTGTTCCTGCCCCTCCTTTGTCCCACTCCTGGATGCGTTGTCATGTCCTTTGCTGAGTCATTTCAGTGTGATAAAGTGGCAGAAAATTAACTTGGTGGAAAAAGAAAAAAAAAAGTTAATAGTTTTCTATTTGTGCTGATACTTTTGCATTGAGTCAGCCCAGCAAAACATCTGATGAGCAGTAGAGAGACTGCAAGGGAGGGTGGAAGGGACTTGGGAGAGGAGAGGACAGGACAACTGCCACCCTTCACTGCTAGTTTGGGAGAGGGGAGGAGAAGGAGGCCTTCCTCCCTTAGTGCTTGTGAGCTGCTCACTCTGCTCAGCCACTCACCCACTTTGTGTCACGTCATTTTTGGTCATTTGGTGGCAGGCAGCTGGCCTGTGGTCAGCTTGTGTGCTGCTTCCACTTAGTCACAGTGTGAGATTTGCTTGTCATATGGGGAGTGTCACGCGCACCATGGGGGAAAGCAAGGTTGTTGTGATGGGGAAAGGAAATCCAGCTCCACTTCATCCACTGCCCACACAGATGCATGTTTTACTATCGATTGTGATGAACACAAAATGAGGCCTGGCTCAGTAGAAATTTGAGCAACGGAGACACCTAGAAATTGGAAAGCAGATGTGCTGTGCATAGATAGGTATGACCCATAGTCATGTTTACTTCGCTGAAGTGCTAACTTCATTTCCTGTATGTAATGTGGGGAGGAAAAAAAAAGTGGATTCAAGAGGAAGTTTACTGAAGAAAAAGTACTTGTTTGGTGAACGGGGGTAAGGATAAAACT
The DNA here is from genome assembly GCF_963264785.1 of Psittacula echo. Classification (NCBI taxonomy): domain Eukaryota; kingdom Metazoa; phylum Chordata; class Aves; order Psittaciformes; family Psittacidae; genus Psittacula; species Psittacula echo. The sequence goes on from NC_137738.1 coordinate 43,402,753, forward strand.
GTATGAACCATGTTAATCAAGAATTAGTAACGTGGGCGTCTGACCTTCACTGAAGTATATAGTACTGACCGACTAAATGATGGTATTCTGCATCAAGCAGTGATGAATGCAAGGTTCTTCACAGGGAAACAAAACATCAAACAAACTTGGAATTCATTCTACTGTTTGAGCAGTGTACTTCGCTAATACATGATGTAAGACTGAGGAAAATCATTTCCTGGCTCCATCAAGGGAACGTTTGATGTACTCCAAGACTGATGACACTGGAAAAATTGGGGTTTTTTCCTCATGTAACTGTACTTTCCTGGCCCTTTCTTTTGGTTGGCTCATGTTCTGTGTCAGCTTCCCAAAATGAAAGACTTTTTTCTTTCCTTCACTCAAATTAGAGCAAAGAGAAATATTAAATAGGGTTAAAATACCACACTGATGACTGCACACAATGTTTGTGTTAATTTTTTTTCAGTTTAAATGGTAAGATTTTTGAAGTAGTCTCCCTTCAGCTTTGGAAGCAGTCATTGATCAGGGACACATGGCCAATTCTCAAAATTTCTGGGTTTTGATTGCATTTTTAAAAAGAATTCTCATTTTATTCTGTATTCTGCTGGAATAAATTAGAATATCCATAGACACTCATTTCTATCAAAAGCAATGAAGCTCAGTGGTAAGAAACAAAAAGCAGAAATTGAAAAATGACCAAAAAAAAAATCCAGACTATATGGTTAAGCTATTTCAGATCATTAAATTCTAAACAACTGTGTTTCTAATGCTTCAAAACAGAAAAAAGTCACCCAAGTTAAGAGATACAGTTTTAACATGGGGTGGATACATATAAATACAAAATTGATTCTGGCTTCCAGAGCTTGCCATGAAGAAGCTTTCTTCCTTCCTCTTGTCTTAATTTGTCTACTGCAGAGAAGTAGTATATGTTACACTTTCTTGGAAGGCTGTACAGACTAGTCACCTTGGTCTTTCAAAAGCAAGAGTTAAGAGACATTTAAAAACTTTTTGGACCAGCTTAAATTGATCACATTGTCATAATGAAAACCTCTCGTTATATTTTTGGATTCCTTTAGAAAGTGTTTCTGATGTGCATTCTCAGTCTTATTCTTCCTGCCAACTTCCATGAAATGTAATCTCCAGTTTAACCAAACCCTTGTTTAAGGAAATAAAGTATTTTGACAAAATGAATAACTGGTGCTGGTAAGACTCTAAAACATTGGCTCACTGTCCAAGCAGCAGTACAGGGAAAGGCAACTTCTGAAAAACAGCAAAAGAAGGGGAAAAAAATGGTCAGGAAAACTGGTAGAAAACTCTCAGCACTGTGTGCTCTTGACATTGTAAATGGGCATGTATGATGTACTGCAGTATTCAGATGTCCGGACCTGCAAGGCTACTTTCAGTGTCTCACATGATAATGGCATTATCACTGAAGTTATATTTAATTTATTTTTCAAAATTCATTATGAAACATGTGGAAAACATGCATAGAAAAATGTGTCCACAGCAGGATCTAGCTTTCTCTCCTGCTGTAAGAACATCAGAAGATCTTTCTGTTCAATACCTGTCACTTCCCCCTTTTTTCGTATGGAAGTAAATAGCAATTGGTTTGGCAGCGTAGGATGTGTGGAATACAGATCTCCTATGTCCAGAATGCTACAGTTTGCTAGTTCGTGTTCATTTAATCACTTACATATTTTGTCTGATAATGCTTCCAGCACAGTCAAGCAGATTCTGCCATGAAGCATGGTAACAGATGTTCTATATACGTAAGGTGACGTGTCATCTCAGCAAATTAGGTCCCCTGTTGTTTTAAGTCTTGCCCTTACGACACCTCCACACTGCAGACAGTGAGAGCAGCTTTCAATGGCAATAGCTCTTTTGTTAACATTTTCTTAACACAAAGATAATCTGTCTTCTTTTTTTTTGTAACTAAGTAATGTTGCTGCAACATACACATCTACTCCATGAAATCAACCTGACTCACAAATAAGAAATCAAAACAGTAGATACCATAACACATGATCCTACAAAGTTTTATGAAGGGAGAATATTTTTCCTACTGTGTCTATGGTTTAATCTATTCAGTGCCTCAAACCAATTTTCATTAGTGTTGTGAATAAACAATAACAAATGCTTTCAAGAACAATGTTGAATTGTGTGAAATATTAGACATATAAAGTCCTTTTTGTAGGGGAGTTTCCAAATCATTTTAAAAACAACTTCAAAGAGGTGTTGATAGTGTTTGTAATGTTTGCAAAAGGACATCACTAACACTCTAAATTCCAGTGCAGTACTGGTACTGATTAGGGACTACAACAGGCTGTCATGTGAAAAGTACAATGTGAGGCATTGGATGATCCTGTTGGAATCAAAGCAGATTCACTCTTGAAAGTAAAAGTGTGTTTGTTCTCTGAGCATGACTTTTAGAATTATTTTTTCAGGCATGCCTCAAATTCCTTTATGTATTTCTCTCAACTGATATGGCTGAAGTTCACTTCCCAACCATAACATCTTAAAACCCAAGGGGAAGGCTGTGAAATGAGACCGCTGCTCAGGCAAGGTGCTGGTATTGTTTACCAATGGTTTGCTTCTGTAGAGTGTTTTTGGAATTAGCCTGAGTGCTACCTTTAAGATAAGCCAACAATGGCATTTCTACATAAACTGTTTGCTCTATTTGCAAATGTCTAAAATATTTCATAATCTCAGGAGAGAACAGTGCCATTTGACATCATAAAGTCATTAATATTGTCAAAGTGCTGAAGGCAGTATGATTCCAGAGACCTTCAGCAGTATGCTAATAAAATCCTGGTGAAGACTAAAAATGCTCGTCAGCGAACCACGAAATTTGTCAGCAGCCTTCTGCTGGCACATATTGATGCTGGGTTAATGAAGATAGAATTAAAAGTTATTAGCTGTTTATAAAGAACATTTCAAAGAACAAAAAATACTGTGATATCTGAGTTATGAGACAGTAGGGAAACTGTTGGCAACAGGTACTACATGAGGGAAGGAATAATGCAACAGCATCTATTACATGTGGGGGGAAATGTAAGCCAATGCATCTGCATGAGAGATGGTATCAGAAACTGGTTTTACATCCTGCTGCCCACTTGCCAAAGGACTACTCCTTTATACCTTGCAGAGGGAGACACCCCTCTTTTTTTCCCATGAGGCAATAACATCTTCCAAATGATTCTTGTGTATCAATAATACAGACTGTAGGCTCACCAGGAGTGTCTACCAGGCTTCTCTGTATAATTTGGTTACCAAAGTAATTAATTTCCTCCAAGGAAGGGGAGTATCCAGTGCTGGTCAATCTGTTTCATGGTTACTTTGTTATCAGGCACTGTTTAGGGATAAATAATTAGCTTGTCATACTAAATTAAAGGGACAAATATTCCCTTCCAAAATTAGAAATGGAATTATGAAAATGGAAAACATATTGCCTGTGTATGAGAGCTCGGTTGCATCCTCACACTGTTTCTGGTGTCTCTGCTAGGACAACATTCAACTGTGAGAAATGTGGGCTGACTGTAATATATATCTAAACTTCTTCCAGAAATTTCTTCAGTATGCTTTTGGGGCTTTTTGAAATGAGGATTCAATTCTACCGCATGTCCTAAACTAGTCCATTCTTTGTTGGTTTAAGCTGCAAACCTTCGTAAAAGATGTGTCAAAGTAAACCCCTTGTTACAGCTGTGCATGGCTGCTTATCTCCAGCAGTTCACAGAATCATTTAGGTTGGAAAAGACCTTTTAAGATCAAATCCAACTGTAAACCCAGCACTGCTGGTCCACTGGTCCACACTGGTCCACTACTAAACCATGTTCCTAAGTGACATATCTACACATCTTTTAAATACCTCCAGGGATGGTGACTCAATCACTTCCCTGGGCAGCCTGTTCCAATGCTTGACAGGCCTTTTGGGATGCCCTTTGGATTGGACATCCAATCTAAACCTTCCCTGGCACAACTTGAGGCCATTTCCTCTGACCCTATCACTTGTTATGTGGGAGAAGAGACTGACCCTCCCCTCACTACAAGCTCCTTTCAGGTAGTCCTAGAGAGTGATAAGATCTCCCCTGAGCCTCCTTTTCTCCAGCCTAAACCATCCCAGTTCCCTCAGCTGCTCCTCACAGGGCTTGTGCTCTAGACCCTTCACCAGCTTGATTGCTCTTTTAATGCACAAGGACACCGTAGTAGGCAGAAAGAACAGCAAGCAGCTTTGGGAGTAATTCTGCCTTAGCTGTGGGAAGCCTCCTCCCTGGGCTTCCTGCCACCAGTGCCATTCTGCACCAGGATGATACTGTGCAGTAACGGCTTAGTGCAGGACTGCATTTCTGAAAAGCTTTTCCTTAGTGGCTTGTACCTTTCTGGCCTGTGCCTCATGAAGCCAGGACGAGTACGGGTCTGTACAAACACATCGGTGTTGGTGGACAAGCCTGTAATCGAGCATGCCACTGCTAAAGCAGTGGAACGTTTGCGTGTATGAGCATTAGTAGGGACATCCGCCTGTTGGCCAGTCTCACCAGTGCAGCCGAGGGCTTTGGGTTAGTGAAACAAGAACATGTGGTTTTGATGGGTGACCAGGGAGCCGCGGAGGGCAACGCACCGCCTGACTGGACGGATCCGGGACTGTAGCCTCAGGCCTAACAGACACACAAACTGCGGCCGCAGCCGTCCCAGCCCGCGGGGGCAGGTGGGAGGGAACGGCAGGGCTGTCTCGGGGTACGGCGGGTCCCGGCGCAGACACCTCAGGCCCACTGCTGGCAGCAACTACAGTCATCTTGGCAATCCCGCCCGGTTCTGCGCTCACCTCTCCCCGGGCCCTGCCGGCGCTCCCGCACCGCCCCCTCCCGCCGGGGCAGCTCGCAAGGCATGCTGGGGCTTGTAGTGCCTCCTACAGCCCTCCCGCCCCCGGAGCGGCTTCTAGGAAGCTGGAGACCGAAACTACAACTCCCAGCGGGCGGAGGAGCGCGCCCCGAGCATCCATGTCTGAGCCTGCACGGGGAAGGAGGCCGGTCTCGCTAGGTCGTGTTGTGCGGACGAGTACCGGGACGGGCCGGTTCCCCCCGGGGGGTGACGGCAGACATCGCTCGCGCCTGTGTGCGCGCGTGCCGGGGGCGGCGAGGGCTCAGGCGGCGGGAGCGGGGCTCCAGCGCAGGCACCGCGCCCGGCCCGCACCCCTGTGCCCGCACGGCTGGCCGCTACCGCAGCCGCGGAGGCGGCGATGGGGAAGAGTTAGCGCTGTCGCCACGCTCCACCAGCCGGAGGGAGGGCTGGGTCGATAGCGCGGCGTCCCCAGCGGGGCTGGTGCGGGTGACCTGCCTGCCCTCTCGGCAGGAAGCAGCTGACTGACCGACCGACCGCGGCAGGGGGTGCCCGCCTGTGTGGTCCCGTCTCTCGCCGCCTCCCCCCGCTCCTCCCGCGGGCGGCCGCCGCTGCGGTGGTTACCGCCTCTCCCTGAAGATGAGGAGGCGGCAGCTGCTGCTTCTGGGTCTGGCTGCTGGGGAGAAGCCTGGATAGAGGCTCTGGAGAAAGCGGGGAGAGAAAGCCGCCGCTCTCCGGCTCGCGGAGGGGGAGCCGGGCGTTTTCCTCACCTTGCTCCGGCCGAAAGCCCAGCCGAACCAGAGACGCCGGCGGGAAGTCGCTCCTGTGCGCCTGGGCGGGGGCAGGATGCGGGGGGGGACCCGGCACCGCCGCGGGCCGTGGGCGAGAGCCTGCGCTGCGGCAGCGTGCGATCGCCCGCGGCGGCCGTGAGGCGGGCGGCGAGGATGGTGACGGGCGGGAGAAGTCCCGGCAGAAATCTCCCACTGGCAGTGAAGCCTCCCTCTCCTTTCCCCAACGTCCCTTCCGCACGGCCGCCCGCCCCGCGGGGCTGAGGCGCTGGGGAGCATGAGGCGGCGGCGGGGACCTGTTGTGTAGGGGAGGCGGGGGTTAAGCGCGGGGCGCGGAGCGTGAGGCGGGGGAGCGGCTCCGCGGGGAGGGGGCAGAGGATGAGGACCTGCTCTGCGGGCGCTGGTGTCTGTCGGGGACCGGCTCTGCCGCGCGCTGCCTCGGGCTCGGGAAACTCCCCTGCGGCGGAGCAGTGACAGGGAGGAGGGCCCGCGGCGGGGAGACCCGCGACCCCGGCTCTGCGCCGAGCGGCGGCCGCTTCGCGCTGAACTAACTGCGGCTGCAGGGAGAAGAGCGCTTGAAGTGTCTCGGAAGCTGGAGTTGCAGCCTGGCTCCTTTCCCCCCTCCCTTTTTTCGTTTTTTCCTCCTCCTTACTGATCTGTTCCCCGCGTCTCTTGAGGGAACGTTTTAGGAATGGTCATTTTTAGCAGTGAAATCTGCTGCGCGAAGGAGGATTATAACAAATCTCTATGAATGCTAGACTCGATTGCTAAACCTTGCCTTGACCAACCTTCTGACCCTCGGAGAGCTCTCTCAGGGTGCGCGTGGGAAGGAAAGAACAATCTTCCCCTTTGAAAATAAACTTGAAAAAAAAAAAAAATAAAACAAACTAATTTTTTTGGACAGACTAACTGCTTTATAATCCCCCCCCCCCTTTTTTTTAAATTTCCTTTTTCTTGTTTTGTGATAAGTTGTTTTAAAACGGATTGTCTTACATGATGGTTTTGTAACTGATGGAGGAAGCCGAAGGAAGGATCCCTCTCAAGCGTTTCTGATGTGACAGCTTTGGTTTCGGAGGAGTTAAGTGGTGTTTGCATGATACACCTATTGCTAGCCTGGTAGAGACTATTTTTTCGTCTTTTTATTTGCTTTTTTTAATTAACTGGGGCTGGTGGAGAGGGCTGTCTTGGTCGGAAGACTGTTTGCACACGTTTATATATTGTATATATTTTTGGTGGGGTTCTCCCCACATTTTACTCTCCCTTGATGACTCCTGGAGGTAGTAGTGGGCCCATGAAAGACTGTGAATACAGTCAAATCAGCACACACAGCTCTTCATCTCCCATGGAGTCTCCCCATAAGAAAAAGAAATCAGTTCCCAAGAGAAAATGGGAGGTTTTTCCTGGAAGAAACAAATTCTTCTGCAATGGGAGGATCATGATGGCTCGACAGACTGGAGTCTTCTATCTGACTCTTGTTCTCATCTTGGTCACCAGTGGACTCTTCTTTGCATTTGAGTAAGTAACATTGAAGTCTTTGTATCTTCCTTATCTTTCTCTAGTTACCTGTTTTCTGGCTGCAACTAATCATGTTTATTCAGATATCATGGAGAATGCTGACTGAATTCAGCTAATGTTGGTTTATATAATTGAAAATATTATCTGATAAGATGCTGGGGGCATAGGATCCAGTTTTGGTTATCACACTGTGGAAAACTGATGTTTGTGTTTAAGGTTGTAGGGCCTTCATGCCACAGGTTTCCAGCTCTTGCTGATGTTGCAAGAAGAGTATAAAACAGCGGGTTTGGGATGGTCAGGAAGTGATGTAGCTTCTTGTCTGTTAGTTTTTCTGCTGAGAGTCAAAACTGGCAGGTGCAAAATACTGACCTTTTGTAACAGAAAATGCAAGAAAAGTGGTATCTTTCATCAGTTCATGGGTTAGGCATGGTTTTAACTTAGAATGAAAAACAAAACCCAATAAAAAACGAAAACCAAAAAGGAGAGGATATACCTAGCATGTGCAATTTTGCATGTACCTAGCTTTCCACCACTAGGTAACAGCATTACTTTCTGTTTGTGATGATAACTTGTGAGCTGGGTCTTAGTTTAAGCTATACATGTTTTAGAAGTTTGGGTTTTTCTTTAAGCAAGCTTTTGATGTCCTCCTAGGGCTTTTTTCTCTGTTGCTCTGAATCTTCAGGAGTCCTTTTCATTTATGTAAAGTGGACATACGGTGACAGCACATCAGATATACTGATTTTTGCACTTATATTGGAATGGTTAAATGAAATATGTATGGCAAGAAAGAATTAGGCAAATGATATGAACAATATGGTTCGACTTACTTTTTTTAAAGCACAGAGTTTCCAGATGCTCACACTGCTTAAACACTGGCTATAGTAATAATTGAATTATTTTTAAAGTGTTAATGCTGTCTTACCTGTTCTAAACTATAGTAGCTTGGCTTGTGGCAGGAAAAAAATCTTCAAATTACATATTACAGCTTTTACTATTTTCTTGACTAGAAACTATTATGTATAAGTAAGCTTCAGTGCTGCTCTCAGAAATTCTGTTCACTTTGATGAGTGATACAGTTGAATGACAAAGGTCATTCATTACTTGGTGTCTTTCAGGAAGATGACAGTGATGTTAACAAACCCTAAATTGTACCAGTTAAATGCAGACCGTGTTAACATACTGGTAGTAGTAAAGAAGGTAAAAATGCTCAGCAGGTGACCAGTTGCTAATTATATCTGTGACTTCAGCAAATGAATTGTCTTCCATGTGCTTCAGATTAGAGTGATGTTTTAATTGTAAATCTTATGCAGACATTACAAAGCTGCTTGAATATGCTTTGAGTAGCTGAAATAACAGTCAATATGATATCCATATACTGCAAATGTGTTTACTTTCCTGCTTTTAAAGGGGTATTAAAGGTGTAACCTGATAGTATTGGATCAGGACTGCGTGCTACTCTATTCTGTGTGTCATGATTAGGCTTAATTTTGGAAAGGTTTTGTGTGTGGGCTGATATCTGCATCTCTGTGCTGCCTCATCACCTTCAGCAGAGCCTCTGAAGGGAAGTGCTGGACTGCCTGCAAATACCAGAGTGTAAATGTGGGATCAAAACTGTAATGTTTTATAATCATGATTGTGAAACTTATTTATTAAGCTACAATTTATAGCTTATTTATATGTCTTAACACTTGGTTGCTTCAGAGAGAAATATTCTCTGCAGCTGCATGATTCAGAACTGCTAAAGCAGGATGAGCTTCTAGCAGTTCATCACCTTCCAATTTCATTACTACTGTGAGTTATGTGTTCTTACCAAAGTTGAACACTACAGCTTCTGTCATGTCTTTGAGCTTATTTGGAGTGATGGACGACATCTTTAGTCAAGCCGTAGCACTTTTTTATATATAATTGGTGCTTATTCTAACTGGCAGTCTTGAAGCAGGAAAAATCTTTGGCTTTATATAACTATATAAATTCTGTGTGTGTGTATGTGTGTACTGGTCTTGAGTCATTCTTGTATCACTTGCACTCTCCTTTTAAGGAAAATCAAAGTAGAGGGTGGCAATGATAATTCATTTTGATAATAATAAGGTAGACTTTGTTTTTTAAGAAGCACTCACACTGGAAAATTATTACTCATCCTCTGGAGGCTAATTAAAAAACCAAACCCTTAGACTATGAGAATGGTGTTGAGTGCGTTTGTGATGTTTGAACTGCCGAAGGTTGTTGGTTTTACAATGAAAAGAGGTAATCTCTGACTAAAACGTGTTATTTTGAAGCAGTTTCTAAGTAATAATCTAAAGTTACAACTTATTGATTGGTTGATGGCAACTCGAGGAGTTAGTGTCATTTCCATTATTTGGCTGACTTGGTTATGGTGCTCCTCATTAACCACCAGAATGACAGAAATGTGTTTCAGTCCTTTGTGTACAGGTGGGTCAAACTCATTTTTAAATGGGCATGTGCTCCGAGTGTCTGAACTGGAAGGTCAAACTGTTATTGAAGAGGAAAGACACCCTGTATGTTCTTGCAATTGTTTGGTCTTTTTGCTACAGTTGAAATAAATGATTTTATTCCTTTGGTTTTGGAAACTGGAAAATAGGTACTCATCATGTTCCAAGTCATTCCCCGGTTGCAGCCTGTGAAGTGGGGGTGTAGGAAAGATAGGACTTTGACAGCTAATTCCTGGGGAAGCATCGTGCTAACATAAACAGTTGTCCTTTACCTTTTTGGCTTTGTTCGTTCTTCCAACGTGATTTCCCCCTCACCCTCCTCCTTTTATTTTACTGTTGACACCCGTTCATCCAGAGCTGTATCTCACGTGCTGTGGAATCCTGTCCAGGGGAGAAATACATCTCTCTGAATCAAAAAATCCTACCTCTCCAAAAGCAAACATATGTCATACATCTCGACCTGTGTAGCTTTTGACATTGAACCATGCCTTTGCAATCTTTTGTATTTATGCTTCTGTGCTTTTTCCTGCCTACTTTTTCCAGTATGTACCGTTGGTTGGTTTTATTCCTTTCTCTCTGTTGACTTTTAGCTCTCATATACTCCAAATACATCACCATTTCTCCCTTTTGTCATTTCACTGTTCTTTTTCATTTTCAAAGAGGTAAGCCAGAATTTGCTTAAAAGAAAAATAACAACGAACTAGGAGCTTTCAAGCAGGTAAAATATTTATAATTCCTGCCTCCCTGCCCTTCCAAAGGTAGAGAATGGAAATAAGAAACAGTTTTATTTCTGTAACTTATCTATTAAATGTAACATGAATTATTGCAAGAACTTCTGGGTCCCAAGAAGGATGCTGTGCTTGAGGTATTCTTAAAAATGCCTATTTCAAAATGCTCAAGATGAGGCACCGCAAGTTACTTAAGTTGTCTTTAAAATTTGGGTATGTTGTTTTATTTTGGAAATATATTTCCTAAATCTAACCGTATGATATTTAGCCTTTTTTCTTTTTTTCTTGCAAATCTGGCTTTGTGTTGCACTTCCCTTTTTTCCTTTGCCTTGCCCCATTACACAGACATATATATATTTTAAACTGTTCAGTGCTCATGTAAAAGTAGCTGCATGAAAGCCTGGAAAACAAATTCCTTCCCCCAGAGCAAAGACAACATCCATAACTGAAGGGCAGATCTCACTGCTGTACTTAGCCAGTTCAACCACTGTATTTACATAAGTTAAGTCCTTTATTGGTGCAATAGAGGCAAAACTAAGGCACTTCATACTGCTTTTATGCAGCTGGGTATGCATAGTCAAAAGAGAAAAGAACCCTTTATGCCCATGGTCATTTGGAGTACTATTTTTGTAGGTTACAGTAAAGCAAAATGGAGGCTGAATGACATATTTATCACAGCAGGATATGTAAAACAAACATCTTGTTGTTAAATGGCAAATCTTAGATGAATGCACAAGCTTCACAGGTTCCAGAGCGGTGGTAGATGGGTTTGGCTGCATTACTATTGTGAGTTAATGCTGCTTCTGTGTGCCAGCTCCCTTTTTCTTGGACCTCATGGTGCAGGTAGCAGGAGAGAACATGTCTGCACCTGAGCTGCTTCAGGTCAGGCAGGCAAATTAAACTACCCATTAAAGGTGGGTTTAGGTGAAGATGCCAACTGAACTGAATTGATTCAGGCACAGTCATGTTTTCTTGTATCAACTCAGTTGCAGGGTGAATGGTTCTGGAAGAAGGTTGGAACAGATGGTGGGATGCTGGAAGGGCTGATGCAGTGCAGCTTTTTTCCTCTGTAAATGTGAGTCAGAGCCCTATCACTTCTGATACCATTTGACACTTGCACTGATTCAACAAACTGGAGGGTTTGGGTTTTGGGGTTTTTTTTGAACTGGTTAACACTTAATTTTTGTGTAATTGCACTATCTTTCAAAAAGGGATGCTCGAAAATTATTTAAACTGAGACTGTTCATGTGCATGTGCATACAAATCACTGCTTTCTATCTGCTCTTGCAGTCACTGGCAACCTGCTCCATGCCTCCCACCCTGAAAACCAGTGTGACTGGAGGACATTTATGAGTCACACTATTGGGTGCAGTGTAGATTGTTCAATATTGAACTTCTATAGCATGCACTATGGCAAAGTGGTGTAACTTGCTGCTCACTGTGACAAACCTCTATGTGTAAACACTTATGTCAATAAGCTGAGCATCTTCACTGTGGTATCAACAACCATCACCATCTTACGGCGAATGTTCCGTGCTCTTGAAAGAGGTGGATTCTTAATGTGAGGTCCTATGCCAATTAGGTGGAATGTTCTTAATCTGATAAACCTCCTTTATCTTTCTTCCTTTGCTCTTAGGACAAGTAGCTTAGTTGCATCTTTTGATGTCCTTAAACAATATGTTCCTTAGCAGGAAGTGCTACCAATGTGACTTCAGGTATTAAAGGCTGCTAGAAACATTTTGTGCTGAAGACGTCAAAATGGATTTCAAAGCAAAAATTGTGGCGTATAAACTGGAATGATCATTTAACAAGAGAACCGCGTCCTTTTCTACATTAAAGGCAGTAGTTGCCTAATAGTGCAAGTGGTGTAGGCAAGTGCACAGAAGAATAGGTGTTTCCCCCTAACCCCCAGTTTTCTTTGTTTAATAAAACCCTGTCATTAACATTAAACCAAAGCAGTATTTCTGTTTCTCATTTTGCCATATTATACATCTCTGACAGTTTAGTGAAAAAGACATGGAAGGCAGCAATTCTAATTTTCAGGGTTTACTTTTTGTATTGAATTTACATAGATGTACCAAGTAACATGGTAAATTCCTAAGGGATGGCATGCATTCCAACCAGATGTTGTTTATTCTTTGCACTTTAATTACCCTGAAAATGTTAGCTGCAGAATCTAATCTCTTTCAGGTACAAGGTATATCTAATATTTTTCTCCTTTGATAAGGGACTTTCCTCGGTCACAAAAAAATGTACTTAATCCATCTCTTTTAAGTTTCCCAGTGATCTGTGCATGTCTGCTGAAGTTTCTCCCTGGACAAAAGGGTATAGTTTTGTACTACCCTAACTTAAAGTAGCACTTCACTGAGCAGGTACCTCAGTTTAAACTTTTAAACCTGCTTTGAATGAATTGCATGATACAAATTGAAATAATTTCACCCAGAGATGTACCAATAACATTTGATATTAGGTCATGCATCTCTACTTTTCAAGGCTAGGTCTATTTATGTGGAAATGGGCAAAGACTGAGTGCTTCAGTTTTTCAGGGTGAAATTCTGTGAGGATAACCTCTTTTGCTTTTGGAAGTCACACCTTTTTTAGTTCTCCTGAAACTACAGAGGCTTTTTATGGTTTTGTAACACTTCACTTGTTTTCTAAAATAAATGTTAATCAGCTTTTTTCCCAGTGTTGTTTTGTTTTGGTTTTTTGTTTGTTTGGTTGGGTTCTTTAATTCAACTTAGTTGATGGCCTTTATCTGCTGTTTCATGGAGAAGACAAGTTTTGAACACGATTTTTTGTCTTTTGATTTCCTCCTTTCTCCCCTATAGTTCTGCTTGTATTTCCACTTTTTTTTTTTTTTTTTTTTCTTCAGAGGTGAGGGCAATGAAAACGGAGTGTAATAGTGCAAGAAGTGATGTTGGCTTCTCAGATACTATGACCTCTCAGGACCTGGAGGAAATCCCTGTGTAGCTTTGGACCATCGATACATGCACATCTTCAGAGTTAAATGTGAATGTTTGTACTGTTCTTTGCTTGATGTCATTCTGACCCCTTGGAGAAAGAGAGGAAATTTCATCACAGCCTGCCGGATGATGGTTTTCTATGTTCATCATAGCTCAGCATGGTTCCTGTAGATAGGTGTAGATTCTCACCTGCGATATTTGGTATCCTTTCCAGAGTGGGGAAAAAAGAAATTTTCAAAGTTTTATTATGTATATAAATGTCTTCAAATATTTACAAATGCTGATGAATAATACTTATTTAAATCTTCATTCTTCAGAACATGACGTTAGACTTGTAATTTTATGACACTTGTTTGATGAAATCTTAATTTATCACTTAAAGGTTTGTGGTTTCTATTGTTGATATAATCTGTATAGTCTGCCTGTTTTCTTTTGTCTTTCCCTGAGTAGGTACTCATGCCCCTTTGACTGAATGGATGTGTGCTCAAGGTATAAGATGTATCTCCTGGAGACTAGTGCAAGGGAGTTACATTAACTAGATTTACACTATTCAAAAACTAATTTCTATTAGTTCTGGTCATTGTCATGTGACTGTCTCTGGGACTCTTCTCACGTCACCCTGCAGAAGTTTTCATAACTTGTTTGAAAGGGAGATGTTCAGGGTTTTTTTCAGATATGTTCTCAGGAATCATGTTACATGTTTAAGTTTGTGTAAAGCATTCTTTTTACTTGTGTTCAACTTTGGACTAATAGTGCAAAAAATACCTTTGTTGATACGTGATTTACGTCATAGCTGCATTGTATTATTAGTTTGTAAATGGGATTTCGTACAAAACACAAAACAGTGTTATCAGTGGATCTGGATGACTGAGAAACTATCTTGCTTTGGAATGAAAAGGGGAAATAGTCTGTACAGAACTTGAACCAAACTGTTCTGTTCATTTGCCTTTTTTTTTTTTTTTTTTTTTTTTTTTTTTGAGCGGGGAGAGGACAAGCATGGGTCTGAAAAGAAGTATTTTATTACAAATATGTGGGCTTATTTGTAGTTTCTGTAGAAACTGGAATGCTGGAATTTGAACTGGGCATTAAATACAGAAATTCTTTTTTAACAGTGAAGTTATACCTTTCAGGTAGCTAAGAACAAGAAGACAAAACTTCTAATGGAAATGGCCTCTCCATTTATTGCAGCATTAAACTGATAGTTGTAACATTCAAATGTGAACTAATTAATGGGAAGGTGAAGAAACAGGAGGAGAAAGCTGAGAATATTTTTAACTTTATAAGCTGCGTGATTGTTTCAAAATAGCCCAGCCAAAAACTTCACTGGCTTAAAATACTGGAACATCTTGAAAAATTGCTTAAAATGTTATAACAACTTTATCTAGGAAATTTTTGCTCACCTGATTGGCAGTCCTTCTAAGTGAGGCTGTAGTAGCTAACGATCACTTAAGTTCCAGGCTGCCAATAAAGGTTTGTACATGTCAGTGCTTCTTGTCTTTCATTTGGCAGAGCTGATGGAAAAGGGGAAAAATCCCCTGAAGTCAGCTGGAACTACCAAAGTTTATTACACTTCATATAATCACAGCCCTTTTTTTTTTTTTTTGTCAGAACTTCATACAAAAGCTGTGAAGTGGTTAAACATTTTACAAACCAAAGAGACACACTAAAATCAAGAAATCAAGATGAAGCCTGTGTTTAATAGCCAGAAACAAAATTCTGTTCAGATTTTTCACATTGCAGAAGTATTGAATGTTAGTAACATAAAATGTACTTAGGGGAAGAGGCTGAACTCTTTCGGAATTTTAGTTTTGTGTAACACTCGCCCCATCCCTTACCCTGTTGTATGTGTTCATAGTCAAACTTCTGTTCATACTTCAGTTACTAGGCGAGGCGGGCTTTGCATTTGTGAAGCCTGACCATGGGCTTTCTGCAGTGTGCATTAGTGGAGATCTTGCCCAATTGCATTCCAGAACTTTAACTGCTAAGTTGACAGTGTGCTGTGGTGCTATATGATAATTCAGCATCTGTATCACTGATCACTTCCTTTTCATCAGCATCCGTTGGGTCTATTCACATTATTGTGGGATGGTGGCTAGTGATGTCTTACATAATGTGCTTGGCTAATGAGAACACAGCTGGTTTTGTTTTATGGTTTTCCCCTCCTGCCATCCCCTTAAGTTGCTTACTGCAATAAAGTAGTTGCTTACCAGCAGCATGCATTTATTGCGGTGAATATGCAGTAGGTTCAATTTCTTCTTCAACTTTTACTCATACTGTTAAAAAAATGTTTTATGAAACAGAGATTGAATAGAATACTGAGAATTAAATTGAAAGCTGAGAACCCAAACTCGGAAGTTAAAATGTACATAAAATTTGCAGTTTATGAATTTCATATTACAGTGTAAGTGCAGGGTAACACTGTCACGTTGTCTTCACTGAGTGAATGTATGAAATAAGTTTGTGGGGTTTAGCATACGTTTCTTATACGTATCTATTAGTTCTTAAGAGCAAGGAACAGTTATGCTGGAATTTGTTACTATTTTAGCATAAACACTAAGTATATTACTAAAAGTTAGATTAAACAACATTGGCAGGGATTGGAAGTAGTAATCCAAACCTTTTGTTTCTGATTGTGATCAATTTTGTGTGCTTTTTTTTTTTCAAACTGTCTGGACATCTGGAAATTGGAATCCTGGTCTTACATGTTCAGCGCACTTGTTAGATATCCCATTGGTTACAAATGCCATGTTTCAGGGTAGAGAAGCAAGTTGTCAGACCAGTACTTAAGTTTTGCTGTATGCTTGTTTATGCTCATGGTGTGGGTTTTTGTGGCACAATGTCTGTTCCTTAGTGAATACTGTTTCATTGGCAAAAGGGCTTTCTAGTGTTGAATTAGAATGTGGAAGTTATAGTTTTTCCTAACTTGGAACTATTTGAGGCTGTTAAAAGCACTAAGAGGAAAAGTAAAAGCTAGAATAGCGTTGACTTTTCTCTCATCAGTATTGCAACTCTTTAAGAGACTTCCCTTCTTGTGAGTGTGGTTTCTTTAGAGCTCATAATGCTTTTATATAGTGAAAAAGTGCAACTTTTGAGATACTTTTATTGTTCAACATGATTTGTTGGATTGAGGGCTGGACAGGCATCGGATGTGGAAATATCCGAGTAAACTTTGTCATTAGTCTGAATAGACTGGTACATGAAATGTGTTGCATGGTGTGATAAAGAAAATTGGAGTGTACAGGCCAGTTCACTGATTTGCCTCAGTGAACTGGCCTGGAGAAGAGAAGGCTCAGGTGGCATCTTATTAAAGAAGTAGCTGACTGGGGAGGATGAGTCAAAAAAGAAAAAAAAAGGAGCCCTGGAGGCAATGAGCACAAAATGAAACACCATTTAAATATCAGAAAGAACCTGGGGTGGTTTTTTGTTTGATTGTTTGTCTTGGTTTTGTCTGTTTGCCTATTTGGTTTGGGGTTTTTTGCTGTGAGGATGATTGAACACTGGCACAGGTTGCCCAGAGAGGCTACAGGCATTCTGAAAACCAGCCAGATGTAGACCTGAGGAGTCTCCTTTAACTGACTCTGCTTTGAGCTAGCTTTGGACTCGATCTCCAGAGGTCCCATTCTACCTCAGCCATTCTGTCACATGTGAAAACCTGACAACTTCTTCCCATAAGATAGCAAAAGGTATATCTAGTGAGATTGTTTTAATAACCCCATTTATTACATCACCCATTTCACAAGAACTTCAGTTTTACGTAGTCTTGGAATCAGAACCTAAAGTCTCAGTCCAACAGAACTTCAAAATTTGCAAGTGAAATAGACATAACTGTTCTTTCTGTCCCCTCGCCTTTTCTCACCTTGAATATGGCTTTCTCAGTACAAAGTGCATTTTCCAACATTTATTGGAGGTTCTTTTTCTGCTTTCTTTCACTTATCTGCTGTTCCTAAGCAAGCTTTGCCCTCTACTATTCATCTGGTTTTTGCTGAACTATAGTTAGTATTTTCTTATCACGTAAGCAGCAGCATTTTATTAAACATTGATTTGCTAAACAAACAAATAAACAAGTAAATAATTCCAGTTCTGGATTACAATTTGGAAATAAAATAAGAGGAGAAAGCTTAAATGAAGTGGAGCATATTTTATTTCAGTAAAATCTATCTGAATCTTTACATCCTGTAGTAGCTATCACTGCGGAGTTTCTCTCAGGCTGGTGGAAGCCAAAGGGGCATTTCCCTATACTGCCTATTCAAAGCACCATTTTTCAGAGTGAACTTCATGCCTGTAGACCTGCCTGTTTTTTTTCTGAGGTGACAGAGGTTTGATTATTACTGCTCATGAATTCAAACAGAACTTAGAGTATTTCATAGGAACATCTCAGTTTCCTTTCTGTTTATCAGGCCTAGTTGCAGTGAGACCAATCTAATGGTTGTAGGTTGCTGAAAAGAATGGACCCACCTCTTCCCTTCTCCCAGGCCTCAAACGGTGCTTGTTTTATCTGGCTCTCTGTTTTTTCCACCTAGCGGTGAACCACTTCAGGGAGTTCCCTTCCTGCTGAAAGCTAGTCCTGCCCTTCTGCCTACACAGAGAAAAACTTTTTGTTGCTTTAGATCCCTGAGGTGAATTCCTGAAAATCCAGAAAAATGTCATTAATAGTGCAAGGGAGGATGTGAAAGGGAGGAGTTTGTCAGGTCGGCATAGCTGTGATTTGAAATTATATCCCAACTTGAGGAAACTTGGTGTTACATAGTCTTGGTTCATTGTTTGGCATCTGTGAGGGCACAGACATAACATCTTTAGGCTTACTCAAATTACTGTTTAGTTGCTTAATGAGAGTCTTCAGAGTTCTGACTTCTTAACCATATTTTATTTTGAAAGTAACTGGACTGTAGTTTACAGAACTTGAACTGCAGCATCTTCCAAATAACACATTATTAAGTACTCCTTAGTTGTTTGTGTCTTACAGTTTTTCTGTTTGGGTTTTTTTGTTTGTTTGTTTGTTTGCTTTTTTAATAGAGACATTATACCCAATTCTGTGACACAACACAAGGGCAGTAACTGAAGCAATTCTTCCTGCATCCTTGCCTATGTAGTCTGTGTTCCCCATATCCAGATTGCAGAGCCAATGTATTCTAATACAGGGCATATGAATACTTCTTCACCTTGGTTTGTATAAAAACAGCTGAGTTAGCTCAAAATACGCTGAACTGAACAAGGAAATGAGTATTCTCAGTCCTTGCCATTTCTCCCACACTTCAGCTGAGATAGCAAACAGCCCATGGAAATTGCCTGTTTCTTCACAGTCCTGTTCAGCTGCCCACTTGGGTGGTGTTTTGTTTTGCTGGTTAGTATGGTAAAAGTTGAAAGTTTCAGCATTGGGAAGAATCATAAAGCAGTAAATGGAAAATTGAACAGCCTGCATGCTAGAAGAAGTTGGAGTGGATGTCTCTATTCACAGTGTGATAAAAGAATTGGCCTTTAAAATTATTTCGTTAAATAAGACACCTAAAGCTAATCAGAGCAGAAGGAATTGTCTATAGAGCAGAAGACTGGGAAGAAGTTGTGGACTGGAATCTGACAGAGATTAATCTAATTTACTGTAAGACCTTGAAAGGTTAATAATTCTTCTTTTACAAGATACTAAGCTCAGAAAGCTCTCTTCTGTTTACCTTGAGCTGTGGAGGCTCTGAGACCTCTCATCACTGATGTGAGTGTTCCTCTTCAGAGTAAAATATGTTGGGGTTTTTTCCCCCCCGTAATGTAATGAACTCTAGATCCTTTTAGGATCAGGATGTGCTGTGCATTGTGGGGTTTTTTTAATGCTGTTCCCTGGAAACTGGAATCTCATTTCCAGTACTTGAGTATACCAAAAGAAGTGTGCTGGGGGCAGAAGGACATTTCAGAGGAAAGCATATAGAGATTGGGTTGGATAAAATAATTTTGCTTTTTTACTCAGCTCATACTCGAAAGTAGTGGGAAACAGGCAACTGGCTGTGAATGTGAAAATCATAACAGTCTGATATGCTAGGATCCCAGTAAGTGAAATTATTGTGGGCTGACATCCAGCTCGATTGAAAGGTAAACATGCCCTTCCCAATGCACATACCTTTCTGGTATTGAATTCTAGAAAACTTTAACCAACAGTTGAAGTCTGGAGGTGCAGTATTAGCCAGTGGTTGACTGTTCTTGGCAAAAGTAAGTTTATTTTCTGTTCTGAAACTTTTTTTTTTTTTTAAGCAGTTTTTGGCACTAACCCTTTCTGTTGCAACAAAGAAATGGCATTTGTGAGAACATAGGTTTGTTGCTTCTTAGTTCAATACAAAAGAAGTGACACTTGTTGCAAAGGCAATTCACTATTACTGAAATAACAATGTCACTGAAATAAGCTTTTAATTTGAGCTTTATTACAACTATTCTTTCTGACTGCAAAATAGAGGTCAAAGATTTAGGGAGCGTACCACTTGTCACTGAAGTTGATCCCTACAGATCAAGTGTAGTTGCATAGTTTTGTTATTCATCCAGAGTGAGTACATCCAGCTGTGCGTGCCTTCCTAGTCCCAATGATAAAAAGACTGACAATTTTGGAAGATTGTTCAATGCAAGCAGAAGAGTTGGGGCAGGGTGATAAGGAGTGGGGAGGAACTCACTTATCTGCTGTAGCATTTCCTTCTGGAAAAAAAAGGGACAGGTGCACTCTGTCCATATTTGGTTAGTACCTATAAGCAAGCTAGTAATAACTTCTGATACACAGGCTGGTTTTTTCCATTATTAGTGTATGCAGTACTGTAGACAGAGTTGGACCGCAATCGAAGTTCATAGAATCATGGAATAGTTAAAGTTGGAAAGGACCTTGAGATCATTTAGTTCCAACCCCCAAGTTGCTTGTACGTGTTGTGTCCTACCAACATCTTTCTCACTTCAGAGGCTGAAAGTGAAAAATTAACATATGAAAAATAGTTGTGTAGAGATATGAGATGTTGAAGTGGCTCAAGGAGATACACTGGCAGTTCTAGTTCATCAGCACAGAATTCAGAACTCTGGGAATGACAGCATGGTGCATAAACTTTGTTATTAGACTCCTTTTGGAGTTTGGTAATTTATGTATTTGTTATAAGAGCAGGCCAGAAAAGAGAACTGTTAAGGACAGTAACACCAGTAGTGCTGTAAGGTTTCAAAATATTTTTGTGTGTTTTCAGTCGTGAAATACTTTTCCCTTTCCTTACTGTTCCTAATTTTTCTTATGCTAATCTTTGATGATGGGAAGGCTCTGTGGCTCTGGATAAAGTTGTTCTTTTTTTACTTTCAGTGCCGTGATGATGAGGGAAAGACCCAGGAGGCACACTTGCGGGTTACATATGGGAGACATAGTGGGTTATTCTGAATGTTATATGTAGGCAGGAGTCTGCAGGCGTGACAGTCTCTCAAAGATGTATGTTGTCTTGTCTTCATAAAAGTGTTGATATCTGCCCAAGTTTGAGTCTTCTGTGTGTGCTAGGAACTTGATGTTTATGATGTGAAATCTCTGAAACCTGTGCCTGTGCTGGGCATGCCTCTCTGAGGGCTTGGCAGAACCCTCACTGAAATTAAAGTTTTGAGCAATGTCAGCCTACTCCTGAGTTTGGTCACAAAACTGTTTTTAGGAGCTAAGCTCTGCTGTGTGTGGATGCTTTCATCTGTGGCTACAGGCAGCATAAACGAAGAACAATGAAATGGCTTCATTCACCCCACATCTTTCAGTTTCTACAGCCTCCACTTTCGTGTGTTACAGAAGTCATCTTCACTTAAACCCCAGTTCATCTCCAGTACAGTCCCACCTACAGCTTTAAGTAAAACAGGGCTCCTTGGTGGGTTGGAGGGGTCTGGAAACTAAAAGCTCTGCTATAAGGTGTATGACAGGGAAAGGAGAGCTTGGCAGAAGGGTATCAGATTGAACTTATACAGTCATCTAAAGTTGTTTTTGTTTTTCCATGTGCCTCTAGTTGAGGAGGGAAGCATTTATCTTTCACAGTGCTCATAGTGTGGGTGACTGGGAGGAACTGGCGAAGGTTCAGAGATGGTCTTTGCAGGTGACAAAGTACAACCAGGAATGAGCAGAATTGGACAGCCCAGGCCATGATGGAAATACTTGTGCACGGGGAGGCTCCTGCTTTGCTGTATAAACCAAGGTGGCTTGATGCATAATCTGTCTTTAACATGGTACAGAATACTTGATTGTGTAGGTCTAAATGTTGCTTGTATAGGAATTACTATAAGAAAAAACCTGCATTGTAACCCTAAATACTCATTTTGCTTTTCAGTTAAAGTTCTAAACGAGTTGTAAAAGGGAAGCTATTGGATTTAAGTACATGTGAATAGTCAAACTTGTGGAATAGAAAAGTGACCAGTGAAATTGCCTGGGTTTCAGTGAAATGGAAATTCGCAGCAAATTTGGGTTGGCAGAGTCCATGGCATAATAGTATTTAATGCAGACAGTTTTCATTTTGTGACCATTTTACATGGGCTTTCTTTACATTTAAAAAAAACCAATCTTCTAACGCTTAAGGCACTACTTCTCACAAGGTAAGGTCCTGCAGATAGTTTGGTAATGAGGCATACCAGCCCTATATTGACCAATTTTAATTTTTCTGTTGTAGTGCCTCAGAACCTACTTTTTCCTTTTGCAATTGCTTGTGTTTTTGTATTCTGACAGTCAGTTTTCGTTTTTGCTTTCTGTATGTTAGCATTAAACATTTAATATTTTTTATTTTGAAGGTGCAGGAAACTTAGTGCTGCTTTAGCTTTGGTCATGTGTTATAGTTCTAAATTTGTTTTCAGTTTGTAAGATGACCCCACTTTCTGATAGCTGTGTTGACTAAAGTGGACTAAAGTTCATTTACCAGTGGAGGAAACTGAGGGAAATCAGTTTGGTTCTTCAGAGACAGCATTGGTCTAGTACACATAAAAAAAGTATAAATAACTCAAAGTACTGTTTAACTGTGTGTGGTCATAATAAAAGGACCAGAGATCTGTGCATGTGTGTGACAGACATGCAGGGTGATAATTTCTGCTCTATACAGACTTTCCTCAGCTGTGTTGAAAAGCAGGCACAAAAACTAGTTAATACTAAATGGCTGGTAGATCAGAGAAGTGAAACTACTTTTGCTCTGCTGTTTGTTGTGATTTATGATTACATTATTACACTATGGCTTGGAGTAGTGTTTTTGCACTAGGATTGGCACTGGCTGCTTGCTCAACTAGTTATCAAGGCTCCCTGCCATCTCAAGTTTGTTTTTCTTGCACAATGCCTGGGAAAAAAGCTGAACCCTGTTTTGAAGGTCACTATGTCCAGCCATCCTTCTGAGCACTGGGAGCAAATGCATTTCATTAGTACTGACCCTTCAGCCATTGGCTGCCCTCATTTAAAGCTGGGACCCTCAGGACACTGGGGGGATTTCAGCAGCTGTGGAAATGAATGAGGAGGATGTCCCCTTAAGGTAGCCAAATGCAATCTACTCTTGTGCTGGCAGATTCCACTGTAATTTTCTTTAAACAAAAAATCATCCACAAACCAACCTTTTTTTCCATTTGATGAAAGCAGAGTTTTAAAGGGACTGTCTTATTCTTATGGTAAGACATCAGTTAAAATCGAGTGCTATTTGTGACTTTGATATAGGAGAGCTTTGAACCCAGTCTTCGGTGTTTGTTTCTTTTGATCTCGTATTTGGTTTGTGAACCCAACTGTGTCACCAGTTTAATAAAGGTATACCTGTAAGAAAAGTTTGATACATCGTGGAGTCTTTCCAAAGGAGAAAATGACCACTGACAGGTGTGTCAGTCCCAGTGATATGCTTGCTCTCTTTTTCTTTTTTTTCCTTTTCTGCTGGGGACACACATGCTACATCCTTTCCCAAGAAGTATCTGAAATCTAGTTATGTTCTAGAGATGGGGTTTGTAGCACAATTTATACTACAAATTGAAGATCAGCTCTAAGATCTTGTTTATTAAGCCAAAAATATCATCTGGATAACACTGTGTCTTTTTAAGATGGTATCTTCCCAATCTTCAGACATTTTTTTTTTCCCCTTCATATGCTTATGCTTTAAAGTGTTCTTCAGCAACTCTTGTTTTCAGTTTGTACTACAGCAGTCAGAGTAGCCTAGTCAAATGAAACTCCTCAGGATAGTGCATTTCTCCTTGCAGCGTTGCTTGGTTAGATGCAGGATAGCAATTCAACAAATTGTGTGTGCTCTGTGTTGTGCAAAAGAACAATAAAAATTTCTGTAAAGAACAGTCTGTTGGGTGTGAGTGGGCTTCTTTCTCAGGGGCACTAAACTATGACAAACATGGTGTTAAGAATTCATGCAGAGACCAGATTAATCTTTTCAGATTGAATGACAATTTCTATGAAGTGAAATCTTAATATGTTTGGAAGAGATCACAGGCAATGCTTACGATGTGTACAAAAAATTGTTAAATGCTGTTATTGTCACTGTAAACTGTTCCTGTAGATCAAAACTGGCATGTGTTCAATTACTTGAACATGTGGGGTTTTCTGTTGCTTTTACTGAAGAACTGGTCTCCATCTGTAAATTCCTGATTGTGCTTGGGGTGACGTGTAAGGGCAATATAATGAAAGATGCTGTCTTCTCTTGGGCATTGCTTTCTTAACAATAGGTAAATTAGGTTGTTAAATTGAAAAATGTCTTGGTTTTAATTTTATTTCAATTTTCTGAACTTCTTGCCTTTTATATCTCTGAAAGTTAGGGAACCTATTGGTAAAACCGGCATTTTCTTCTGTTTCTTCCTTCTCCTTCCCTCTCACCACCCCAGGTACCTTAAAAAAGGCTGGGATTTCTTTTACCCAGAGAGGATGGTGCTGAGTGAGTTATGGTGATTGCCTTTGGGTATGTAGGATGATAATAAATACTTCTCCACATTGTTTGGGATGTGGCAGGAATTTCTGACTCTTAAGCTGCAGCAGGAAGTATTCAGGTTAGAGGTTAGTAGACATGAGGGAAAAAGAACCCTTTCCAAACACAAGGATGGATAAGGACTGAAATACATTTCCTAGGACGATTGTGGAATTGACATTGTTAGAAGTTTTTTGCAAAGCAGTCTAGACAGTTTTATCTGAAATGGTTCATGTAGAGCTGATCTTCTCTTGGTTCCACTACCTTTATTCAGGAATATATGTATGAGATATTAGAAGGATTTTAGCTGAAACCATTCTTTTTCTTGTCTTTATTAATAATGCAACTCTGTTGATGGTGGGGAGAGGAAGGAGTGTACTGTGTATGGAGCAGATACATGATTAGGACAGTTACTTCTTAGTTACGTAATCCGTTTGTAACTTGCTACATAGAAGTGATATTAGAAAGGACTTTTGAGCTTTCGAAAAGGGGAGGGTTATTGGTGGTTCATATAAAAGAGTTTTAAAAGGAACTTACAATCTAGAGCTTAGTTATCATAGTGGACTATTAATGTGGGAAGAAATCAACCTAAATACTCACTGATGTCTTAGGAAAGGTAGGTAATGAAGTATGACATGAAAAATTCAGTAGGTTACCAAATTGACCAGATGGTTCTTTGCAGTCCTTCTGCATACCAAAAAAAATAATTTTATTGTAAAGCATGCTCTTTTCCTGTGTTCATGTTAATCAACTTGTTATAAATGTATTTTCTTCTTAGCAGGAAAAATCGTGCTCCACTAGTACACATAGAATTTGCTTATTACCTGCTAAGGACATTCATGAGTCCATGTCTTGCAAAGCCTGAAGGCTCTTTGGGAGCAAATAGTACTATAGATCTGGGCATCATTTCCCCCCCCCCCCTTTTTTTCTTTTTTTTTTTTTTGTCTCATTGCAATAGGGAAGAGTTGTGCCCCATTATTCCCCTTTGAAGAAAGTGGCAGATGGAAACAACTTGATGGTCTTCACAGCTGCTTGGATGGCTAGAAGTAGATGGGACCAAGTATATCAGGAGGGATGTTTAGCTTCTGCCTACCTATTTTCTCAGATAGTGTATAGTTTCTAGGAAGCCCTGGAACTGTAGTGTGTACACTTACTCTCTTTGCTACGTAAACATGGAAAGGGCCATTGCCTGTAGACATCTAATGCCACTGGAGAAGCTTATACAGTCACCTTATTAGAAATAGCATGGCATGGCATTTTAAATATATTGAACTAAAATCAAGGGTAGGATGCAAAACTTGCAGAACTTTCAAAGCACTTTCATGTGATACATTGAGTAAATACATGAATTTATGACCATCCAGTGAGTTTCAGCAGAACTGGTGAGAGAGATACTAAAAATTAATAGTGTGTGAAAACATGAATGTTTGTTTTGGCCTACATAAAATAAGTGCTTCTGGAATCCATTCTTACTGTTCGCATTACTAAACTTCTGAAGTCTAATAAATTAGTACTTACGACTTTTTTTAACATGTCTAAGGAGGTTTACTTGTCCAGTGTTACCTTGGAATTAGAATGAGCAATGAAAACCTCAATTTAACAAGGAAACTTCGAGATAGTCAAAGACAGGTGGTGAAAGCATTAACAAATTGCCAGAATGATCCTGAATTGACTGGAAGGACAACAGACTGATCCACAATGGCAAGTGGAGGGGAGTTTGATTCTTTCAGTTTATCTGGGACAAGTTGTCAGAGCGTTTATGGGAAATAACCTCTTAAGCTGGTGTGGGAGCAATGTGATGGTGAGAGAACACTTGTGGCATGGCTGTAATTACTATGTTTGATTTGAGTGTTCTAGTAAGTAATTTGGATAGATAACAACCACCTCTGGACCTGTTGTTTTGCACATCTTTGAGATCTGATTTGTTTGCTGTAGCTAGGTGTTCTCTCTGTTACTACTGTTGACAGTCTCTTCAGCAGCTAATAAGTGAACAGCTGACCTGCTCCATTTTATTAGAGTTAATTTGTAAGTTGTTTACCAACATGTGGAATCTTGCCTGCTTGCCACTCAGCCATACTTTTTATGTATTTCTTTGTTAGTGAAGGAGAAAGCTGTGCTTAGCTTCAAAATATATTGTGAACAAGCTAGTTTGTACAGGTTGGACTTGACTGTGAGTTTTTATCCTTTATGAAGAGCATCATGTTAGTTACCTTCTCAGCTGGAGTCAGCTCCCATGTCTCCCTGTGACCCCAGCTGTAGTGAAGCATTACAAAGCGGGGAGAAGAGGTCTCTTTGGATAAGTGGATACCAAGTTATTTTAGTCTTTATTTGCTTCTATTTGTGGCTGTGATGTTTTATGTTATGCAAAAAGGCTAACATTTAATGTTAAAGGGACTATATGGGAATTGTGGGGAACAGAAGCTTCAAATTGTAAAGCTTTCATAGTTGAATGTTAAAAATCTGTGGGATAGGAGTGGATCATAACTGCCTGGTATCATATTCCCACTCTGTGCTTTCACACTAATTGTGCTTTTGCCTGAGTAGGGACAAAGACTCTAATTATCTGTAGATTGTATGTTCAAATATATATATTCTTCTCCTCCACAACTTCATCATGTGTCTACTCAAAATACTGCTTTTGAGGCACTCTCTTAAATGTATGAGAGCTCAAAATGGGTTAACTTTGAGCCTAACATGGCTTCTGACACTGGGGCTTTGCAACTAATTTAATCTTTGTCCTGTTTTGCTTTGTTTTCCCTTTGGTTAGTAGTTTTCTTGTTTGGTTTTATTTGGGTTTTTTTTCCCTCTAAAGTGTGACATACTGTAATAAAGACAAAAAATAATGTTACCTGTTTTCTGGTTTCAGATTTGGTGATGCAATTGATTGTAAGCTTTACTGAGGCAGTGTGTGTACTAGGTGTTGTGCTGGAGAAACCAGTTAGTGCCTGGTGTTACCGTGACCACCTTCAGCTGGGTCCTCACAGAAGTTTATCGTTTTTTCTGACAAATATAATTCCATTCAATACTGTAGTTACCACTTGGACATATTTGAGAATTAGCAAATGGAAGGGATAGTGCCATAATTCTCCAGCCTGTGTTAGAGACCTCTCTGTTAGGTATCTCAGTGCCTTTAAACCAGTAGGCAGTTGTTTGTAAAAACCTATTCTTTTTTTGTACTGTGAGATTTAAATAACGATTACAGCTCTGACAGGCATGTGATTTACATTCTTATGGTACACTTCAAGTCAGCTTTGTTTATTCTTTTTTGTCAACTGTGTTTTTGCATTGATTTATGTTACATTTAGTCCCTATTCTAGGTGTGTCTAGTGTGATTGGTAAAATTCATTGGAAAATAGGCTCCTTCTGTATCATTTCATAATGAAAGAATTATGTCTGTCGGTTTAGATCAAAAATATTGTCACAGAGTACCTATTTTATCTTCGTGCTTTGACAGCCCTCAACATACTTGGATTTTGTGTGTGAGATTTACCAACAGCACATAGTTTGATGCTGGAGAGTGAGTAGCACTAGACTGTTTTGTGTTTCTGAAGCACTGATTGAAAAAATAACCCAACAACACAACTAACTTATAGTTCCTATATTCTTATGAAAGGGACAGTATAGCATCACTTGATTAACAGGCCAGTTTCATTCCCACTGAAAGATACGATAATACTCATGGATATATTTCAATTATAGAATTTTGTGAGAAGAGAATGAGTCCTTTGATGTAAAACAGAAGGTTCTGAAACTAACAATATGTGATGGTTGGCTTTTTTAATTTATCATTGCAACTTTTAAGTTTTTGATTAGGTTTACACTGAGTAATCGCTGGCATATTCAAGGCAGAAAAATTTGATGAGGAAGTTCATTAATTCATTCCATCTGCCTTTTCTTGCCTTCTTTTGAAATCCTGTGTAGATCTTTTCTAACTTTAAATGTTTTGCATTATCCTACACTTCTGTATGTTACCAAAGATTATTACTTTTTTTTAAATGCAGATTTTTTCTGATATTCATCTGTAGCATAGTCCTCTCGAAATAACTGAAAAGTGCAAATTAAATACTTCTGAGAATTTTTCTGGCATAATAAAAACACTGCTGCAGAGACCATGGATTTTCTTTCTCTGCTTTTCCCATGTTAATAAATGCAAGTACAAAGTAAAACTTTCTTCTATGTTTTCTTGGGGCTTTTGTTGTCTACTAATTTGTTGCCAGTATCATGTGGCAAAATGTAAGGTGGTCCAATCAAGGATTTCCCTTATATAACTCTGTTTTCTTGTATGCATTTAAGAGTGGAAGATGGGAAGACTTTGAAATTAAACAGAATGGATCTCTGCAGAGTGTTCTGGAAATCTGAATCAAACTCTGCTTTGGATATCTTTTGCAGTATGGAATGTTATCATGTCTTGTCTGTGTTGTAGGTGGGGTTTGAGGAGATGTTGTACTTTGGATCTTGGCTGGCTGAGTGAGATTATGTTGTATGGATATTGTTTAAATAGATCTGAGCCTTCCTTTCTCTCAGATAATGAGGATTATATTAAATCAACTGTAAAATCTCCTTTGCAAATGTCCAATATCTAACTTTGTTGTCAGTGTAAAACTAGGTTGGCTTCTGATTGATTGTTTTCATGCAAACTGTTTACAATATAAGCAGCATAAGTTATTCTTCCATTTCTGCCATGGCTCTTTTAAAAAGTTTCTAAGAAGAGTCCACTAAAAAAATAAAATAAAAATCTCAGAACTGTTTTGTCTACCTTGTCAGCAGCTTCTGAATGCACTGTCCATGCTGTTTCCAATTTTTGAGATAATACAAAGAAAAGGGAGGGAAGGATTACAAGAACAGTTCCTTTCTAAACCTGGACAGAACAACCAAGGTATCTTAATGAGTCAGAGACAACTAGAAGTAAATACAGTCATGGAAGACACAGAATTACATAAAGGCCACTGTTGTCTTCGTGTTGGCAATTCAGATACATCTGCTCATGCAGATCTTGACCTCTGGTGATGTCTCAGCGTCTTGCTGTGATACTTTTGAATGAATATCTTAACTGTCAACTCAGGCTTGATGTGACTAAAACAAAGCACTATCTCATTTTCCCACTTCCTCTTTGATCAGTAGTAGCAGTAAATCTATTTCCTACAAATTTTTGGTGTATTGGCCATCACTCAATGCCACTGGACATCCGATGTCATAAATGCACTTCTTCAATTTGTGTTTTCTCATCTGTGATGGCAATAACAGCAGGAGGTTTTGGTCTTGTGTGTATGCAGGGAGAAATACTCAGTTGCTTGAGAGCTTTGTACATATAGCCCCTAGCGTCTTGTTGTTTGCACAGTGATTTACTTTTGGTGGCCTGCCAATAACCTGCTGGGATTTAGACATTCATAGAGGAAGAAGGGTTTGTGAAATGCTTTCAGCAGACTCATTGAAAGGTCTACAGGAAATAAGACCTTTATAGATGACATTCGCTATATTTGTAGAAATGTTTATAGATGATGCTGTGGTTTTGAGAGTTTGACTGTAAGGGTTACACCTTGGAACACGAAAGAAAACTAATTTTGGACTATTTTATTTGACTGCTGTCTGTAGAACCTGACATGTGGTTGTGGAGTCCTGTCCTGAGTTAATCAGTAGTGCATAATCAGGAGACTGAAGGATGTTAAAGCAAGTCTAGTTAAAGATCAAGGAGTGGATAAAGCAATTTTGTGGAGCAGTTGTGATTTTATTTTTTTTTTTTTTTTCAGTTTTTGTAAACGCAGCAACTTTTAGTGTTGTTTTTCAGAGAGTAGGAGTCCAAATCCAAGGGTTCTTCTGAATACTGTAATTATTCAAATCTGCTCTTGGGTAGCTGCTTGCATGGGAAAGCAAATGTTTTTGTTGGTTAGCAGAGATGTGAACAACTCTTGTCAAAGTAAAAATTAATCCAAATTATGGTTTTGGGTGTGTGCTTATAACACACATACTCTGAAGAAGCGTTTCTTCCAAGAAGGTGTTTGTTTTGGTTTGGTTTGGGCATTTTTTTGGGTGCGGTGTTGTGGTTTTTTGTTTGTTTGTTTTAAGCAAAGATGGTAACTTTTGTCTTTCACCTACTGAAAGGAATAATATCACTTACTGTATATTTTAATGAAAATATTTGTAGAAGAGATTAGGCAAAGTCTTATTAGTTAAGTAGTGGTCCAGATGGATGATAATAATTTTCAGAGTTCATTTAGTGCAGTATTTGTATAAGCAGATGTTTGCCCACACGAAACAGTTTCTTTTTTTAGTAAGATCCTGTCTGAGAATGGTAAAATCCAAACAAATGCAATGATGGCCTTCTAATGGTTTGTAACTCTTCAACTTAAATAGGAAGTATGATGTATTTTGTATGCAGATTTAAGTATTCATACCATTTTGGGGTAGGATTATGTGCTCTGCCTTTTTTATTGGCAGCTGCCTGGAGATACAGTTTAACCTCATTTTTGAAAGCTGTGTTCGTTGTTCAGACAGTGAGCTGTTTTCTTAAGTTACACTTACTCCTTCAGTTTTGATAACAAGACCAGTTGCAGGATGTAACAAGCATAATATTTGAAAGATTTGCAGTAGCTAGAGGAAAAAATGCAATTGTGATATTGCTAGTGATTTAAAAGTTGAAGGCTTTCTCATAGGAATTGACAGCATTTCCTATTATGTTTTTCCCTTTTGAGATTAAAAGCAAAGCATCTAGACAAATTAGGATCTATTTTTTTCCTCTGTCTTTCATAAACTGTACCCTTTGGCTGACTGTTGAACACAACAAACAAATGTTAATGGGTTTTTGTAAATAGTACTTGTGACTTCTAGCCGAAGTATGAAAACTGCTACTTTTCAGCAGGATGGTAGTGCCTTAACCACGCAAACAGTTCCCCTCCTGACTAAAGAATGAATATAGATACCAGAACTGACATATTCTCAAGGTGGCTTCTTAAGATATTTATGCTTTTTAGTATTAAAATGTACAGATGGAAACACATGATGACTATTGAGAGTTACTTTGTATTGATTGCTGAAGATGTACGCTGGTGTTTAAGGAGGTTACTTTGTAACCTTTTGCTGCCCCTTTTTTCTGTAGGGGAAAAAAAACTTTGAAAAACTGAGGTTTGCATATGAGAAACTGTTGTGCTGTCAAGAAAGCAGTGGAGCAAAATAAGACTTCATTTTGCTACGCGTCCCAAGATACATTTTTCTCTTGGGCCTAGAATCCAAGTATTTTTAGGCATTTTTGTTCAACAAGTGGGTCTTTATAAGGGGAAAGTAGTGAAGCTTTTTTCCCCTGCATCGTCTATAAAATTAGTTCTTCTTCATGTTTCTTGTGTGGTAGAGTGGCCACCAAAGCGTTTTGAGTGATTTTTGTGAATATATACATACTGTACCAGATTGTTCCCAATTGAGATGAAAATACACAAATAATACTTACTGTAAAATGGAAGTAATGTGCTTTTGCATGTTTTCCTGAATTTCTCTTTATTTAATTTTTTTCTATGAAGGTAAATAATGCATTGAAACTTTAAAAAAGAGTTTTGAAAAGTGAAGAGCCCAAATGTTATATTTCCTCAATTTAGGCCTGTGGCCCAGCGTGAGTGGAAGGAGAATGTGCACAAAATCTTAGAAGTGCAGACTGTAAACAAAGAAATGTAATCCAAGTGAAAGAGTGATATGTTTTTCCTGTATGAAAATGAGATGTCAAATGCAATGGGTTTATTTATTCATCACGCCTTTGTTCCTCAATTTATTTTTTTTTTTTATTTAACTAGCAAGATAATAACTGAGATACTTTGAGGCAATTGGCTAAAATCTCAGCAGTAGGACATACGTAATGGTTAATACCTGCCTCTTTCTCAAAAAGATCTATGTATGCTTTTGGATGTTGTCTTGTATATACTCTAAATTATTATAAAATGTGTGAGAGAACTCTGTAATTGCCCATCCTGTTTGGCTAAGGAATTCTGTGGCAGTTGCAAAGACCGGATCTGTAGCCGGAGACAGTAACTATTGCAGCTGACTGGCACAGAGTGTTTTCTTGGAGTTTGTTAACTGGTTTTATTTTTATTTTCCTCGTATAGGAGTTGTACAGAGACAGGCGATGCTTTATCTGCAGCGTGTGCTTTCATGTGTGTTTGACTGAGACACATGCCTCCCAACTGCCGCATTTTTGGTTTGAGGGGACCACAAGAGCTCTTTGAACTTGCATGCAAAATGTAGTTAAAATTTGATTTAAACAGTAGCTAAGCTATATCATACAAATTTTTGTTGCTGTTTTTCCCTGCTGCTTGGGTTTAATGGTATTGAGTTCTGTAGAGGACAGAGGAATTGGCAAGTTTGTTTTCATCAAATGCATGTCATCCACTTGGCCTAAACAGGATGCTTGTACGTATTTTTAGCATAGTTGACTATCCTTCTGGTAACTTCAGATATGTAAGCTCCTGGTTGGGATGTATTAATAAGATCTTTATCTGAAAGAAATAATTTCTAAAATTGTGCTACTATTATTTCCTTTTTTTATATAGCAACAAAACCAAACTATTATAACCTTCTCATAATACAATTGATTTGTAGTGTTAGTGTACAAGTAGACTCTGGTCCACAGAGGTATTTAGATAGCTAGCTTCGTGCTAGAGTTGGTAGAAATTCAGAGAGACATCTTAAATACATTTCTGAACCTGACCACAAGTACTTCAAATGCTTTTTAGGTCTAATGAAAACTTCTCTTTAAAGTGATCACTTTATTCTTTAGAAGTGTAAGTTTCTTTTGTGAGAGATATTGATATAATACTGTGTATCCCAGAGAATACCACAAAGAATAAATGTCTTTCGTAACGATGATATAGATTTGAATTCAGTTTTTATGTTCACTGCAAAGGTTCTGTGCTATTTTGTTCTTTAAGGGTAACTTGACTTCGCTTTAGAAGTTATGAGATGCAGTTACTGCTTTGGTAAGTATCACTGGTCTGATGTTAGATTAAGTTGTTTGCTGACAGAAAATACTGTAACTGAGTAAGTAATTACAAAAAACCCAAACCTGGTCATCTTTAATTTATTTAAAGAGCGGTGTGTGTGAGGGAGGCTAAGATGAAGTACATAGCAAATTGTGGTGAATATAACGAATAAGGAAGGAGGATGCATAGGGGATTATTCTTGCTATTCTGCCTTGTGGATAACATCTCTAAAGGTGGTCTTTCCCCCTGGCAAAGAGGATTTTGAGAGAGTCTTAGGTTAGTGAGTGTGGGAATGATTTAATTGATTATAATGATGTGTTTATTGCATGGTTTCCTTTGACACAGTTGTTGATATTGCACGTGGCCAGAAGGGACCATTAAATCATCTAATCTGCCATCCTTTACATACTGCTGGTTGTTCTTTCATCTAGTTCTTGTGATAATACAGGGTAAGTTTAGATTGGATATAAGGAAGAAATTCTTTACTGAGAGGGTGGTGAGGCACTGGAATGGGTTGCCCAGGGAGGTTGTGAATGCTCCATCCCTGGCGGTGTTCAAGGGCAGGTTGGACAGAGCCTTGGGTGACATGGTTTAGTGTGAGGTGTCCCTGCCTATGGCAGGGGGGTTGGAACTAGATGATCTTAAGGTCCTTTCCAACCCTAATTATTCTATGATTCTATGATAATGAAGCTTTTGACTTACCTGACCGAAATGCAGTTTGTGCTTGGCTAAAGTGTGTTTGCTGGAAGGAAATCTTCATTTAAAGATATTAGTAGATATAGAGAAGACACTACTTTTCGTGATACTTCTGTTCTGGTGGTTACTTCACTTCTCTCTTTTAAGGAAATAAAAGTATTTCTTCATTGTGACATTGACTTAAAATTGATCCTGACTTCCCATGTTGGTAACATGTTTTACAGTTGCATATCTGTAATAAAAATCTGTATGTACATGTGGTGCATACATAGGTCCATACTCTCAGTCTTAATTACATTTAATATGTTCTTGTTTTGGAGAATTCTGCTATGCCTTTTGGCGTACATCTGCATACGATGTGTAGGTGTGATACAAAAAGCACAATTTGAGGATTATCATAAAAGTTTTACTTTATTTTTTTGCATTTTATTTTTATAAAATGCAATTTTTTTATGAAATTCTGAAAATTAATTAATAACAACATTATTATTTTAGCTTTTTATTAATTAACTTTACCTCTGGAACCATTTGCAGCACAGAGCTTCCATTAAGCAATATCAGGACTAGATTACAAGAACATTTGCCGTGTGATTTTAAATAACTTTTGACTGGTGTTTATCTTTGAGGATGTGCTAATTGCATCTAGAACGCTTCTAACTGAAGTTTTTTTGACAGCATTCTGCAAAAGTAGTATTTTTATATTTCAGTTTTTGTCTTAGGTGTACGTGTCCATAGTACTTGTCATTTCCCACACTGTGTGTGCACTGAAAAAGCATTGCATTGGCCAAAATCCCTAATTACTTTTCAGCTTCCTATTGAGATTGTTCTTTTCCATCAGGTTTTGGGTTATTGGAATCTGCCCCACATAGTATTAATAGACCTTCAAATATGGTGTTATTTTCCATTCTCCTTCATCAGGTTGCTGTTTGGCATGCTATTGCTTTGAGGTGCAAAATTGCTTTCAGGATGTATATTTTGGTATACATGACTAGCATTTTCTGTGTTGTGTGGTTTGGTTTTGGTTGTGTCGTGCATGTCGCCCCTCCTGCTGTAAAAAAATTTCAGCCCTTCATATGTAATCCTTTTATTTTTAGTATGGTGACCTATATTTTTCATCCAAGTGTATATTTGAGAAGCTTGGGACTACCAGCTGTATCATTGACTTTGTTTTAGAATTTAATTATATAGCTCAGTGCTGTGCTGAGAGCTGGACGATGTTCCTTACCCAGGTTCCTTCTGATGATTCACTTAAAATGAGAATTTCTGTAGGTAGTCATTACTTGTATTTTATTTTGGTTCAATTTAAGAACCTGGAATTTGACTTGGAAAAGTGCTGTGAGCTCTCAAATGCAATTGAATTTATGGTAATTTTCTGTTAAGTAAAATACGACTTTTACATGTAATGCAAATACTGTGCAAGGCTGCATAGTCTGAAAAATACGTTACTGGGTGTTTCAGTTTGGCACCCACAAGTCTTGAACATTTTTTGCCTTTCTTTGCTGGGATTCTTCTACCTCATATCTTGGGGTAACACTTCGTAGATTTTAGGGATGTGTTTTGAGGAGAGTGCTTAGGCTCACTCGGTTGATATGATGAGTCCTAGGGAATACCACAGCAGGAAACTGAGGGGTCTGCCTTTGTAGAAAGACTTGAGTAGTGCTCAGTATAGAAGCCCTCAAGGTATATTTCAAATGCTGAGGACAAAATATTGAGTATTTGCTTAGTAAACGTGTGTTGATTCTTCTTTTTAACTGAATCAGGGAACAGCCTTGTGGAGTGAGGTAGGATGTGATCCTGTAACTAAAAACGTGGCCATAATGAGTGCACATAGGGCAAGGTCAAATCAAGGCTCCAAGGTGTCTTGCCCATTGTTTCTGGCAATGTCTTTGACATTTGCTGACTTTGGAGTGATTGATTTTTGCAACATGATTTTTCTCTGGGCCTGTGTTCGTAACTGTGTAATTCTAGGAACAGGAACCTATGACACGAGTGAGATATGGTACAGAACAGCTTCTAAAAGTTTATTTTGACAAGGCCCATTGTTGAGTTGAAAAGGGTCATGCCAGAAAAAAGTCAGGCGGTTTTGAATTAAGAACAAATGGCTGGTATGCCAGTGTATTTGTAAACTGTGTTTAATCATTGCTGTGAACAATCCATAATTTGTCTGCCACTAAGGAAAAGGAACATGAAATTTCCTTCTCAGAATGAGCAATCTAGTGTGGGAGCTATTCATCAAAGTTTGAATGTCAAAAAGGTCATGGGAAGAGATTTGTAAAATTTTCATAATTCCAGAAATAACTCCTTTGGCATCCAAAAAGAAACTTGAGCACTTAGGAGAGAACCCGTACTGTATCTGATACCGTCCTGCAGTGGGGTGGGTCAGCTCTGTGTGATGGATGTTCTGTTCAGCAGAGCTGTATGTTTTCACATACCCCTCCCTTCCACTCTGTGGGAAGAAAGGGGGAGGTAACAGGCATATATTTTGTGTGTGACAAGGAGAGTTCATTCCCTTTGATGCTTATGTCTGTCTTATTTTGATTTTACTACTCTGTATGAAAACCAACAGTATACTTCAGAGACCTTATATTAAACTTGCTGTTAATTAAGTTCTTCAGATCAGTTTTTCCCAGCAGGAGATTTTTGAGTTGGGAAGATTTAAAATGGAGCTCTCATACAGAAGCTCTGCTGTAACATGCTGTGCTCTCTGAGAAGGCTCTACATACCTAACGTATCAGAATAGCGAGATATTCATCAGCCTGTCTGTTAATATTTTTTCCATTCACTAGGCAGACATATCATCCTAAAATACTTCCCTTTTGTAGCTCCAGATATTTTCTACCTCTGCTTAGTTTTCTCATGGACTATAATTGTCCTAATTTCTAAACGCATGTTCTATGTCAAAATGGTTTTCCTAGTATCTTTTTTCCCCAGTTCTGACTCTTAAAACTGTTAACATTATATGACTGCAGGTAAGACAGGAAATAGATTTCAGAGATTTTTTTTTTTTTTTTTCTGGGTTAAGTATGTCAGGATGCCAAATACTCAGTTGCTCATTGTAGGTATGAACTGCCCTTGGAAAAGTTTACTTTCAAAAAGTTTAGTAGGAGGAATGAATAGTATTCACTTTTTGTTCAGTCGTTCCTCCACTCCCCTGAGAGTTGAACTACTCTCTGTGATCAGTATTAATGCAAGTAATAGCAGAGACTATAAATCTTATTTCTAAAATAACAGTAGCAGGAGTAACTTTAATTTCTTTAAAATTGAGGTATGTGACATTTTCATGCAGAAAAAGATACGGCATAATTGGAGCAAACTGTCTTCAATTTGAAGTGTTGTGGACAAGATTCACTTCACAGAAAAAAGCTGCTTGCAGAAATTCGCTGTATTTTTCCCACTTCCTTATTTTTCTTTGCATCACCGTTGTATTACAGGTCCATAGAGTATTATGTGTGCAGTGTCAGATAAAGGAACTCTTGCTAGATAATTGGTAGTCCAATATAAATCCTTTAGGAAAGTAAATAGGAAAGTTGATTGCAATAGGCAACACTGCCATAAATAAACCTCTAACAAATTCCAGATCAGCACTGTGTAGGTCTCCTCCTGCAAGTTTTTTTAATTAGCTTTTTGCATAAGACCTTGTTGATGGCTGATGTAACAAGGTAGGCAGAAAGCAGAGGCAATTCAGGAACATCTTAGGGTCTTTCCTTACAGTTTTCACAGTTGGAAAAGAACCAGAATGTGACAAGGCTTTTAAAACATTCTCTCATCCATGTTTGGAGGTGTTTAAAATAGTTCATGCAAAAATGTGAAGCCTTCAGGAAAGGCATTGGTTTTACGAGTTAAAATTTTAGTTATTTTGAGAATAAAGGTTACAATGAAGAAAAATTTCACTTTTGTATAGGGATTAACACGTTGGGTTTTGTTTGGAGTTTGTTTTTTTATGTGTATATATAGAGTTACCTAATATTGCAGTAAGGTTTTAAATTATGCCTGTTTGGGCAACCATTTCATCTGTCTGAATCACATCTTCCATGTGATACTTTGTGCCATTTTTCCCTTTTTGCTTTCATAGTCTGCAGTGCAGCCTGGCAGTCCTGTTCTTCCTGTATAGTGCTTTGTTTTTGATATCCGATACTTTGTAGTAAAAGACTGGCACAAATTTAGCAAAGCCTTATCTGGAGAATTGCTTTGTTAGAGGAGTTGTGAATTTACAGTCATATGTTAATGCTGTGTAAGTATACATAGAAGGTGGCTTTAATTGTAATGATGTTTTGAAGTGCCTTGACTCTGCTGAAGGTGGCTTCAGAAAGGATGAAAACTGCAGTTCTTGGGCTGAAAGGAATTAACAGAGCCCAGGAAGTGCTGTGTAATGGTTTTCTTGATGATTCACAGTGCATTCATTTTTAGCCAAGGAAAAAAAATTACTTCACAACCTGGTGGTGTTTCCAAAAACTGTGAAAGAAATCAAAAGGTTTGTTCTGGGATGCATCACTCCTATTACAAACTAAAAATGGGTTTAAATTCACCAATCAGAATTTATTTTTATACTTTTTGTCTTTTTAATAGTTCAATTCTAAAATTCATGTTACTTTTTTTTAATAAAAAAGATGGAATTGGTAGAACATTTTATTTTTAATGGATTCTTTTGCGCCAAAGAATAATACGGCTTTTATGACTTGTGGAGTTGCACTGTCAGTTTTACTTCCTCTTACTTGTATCAGCGCAACTATGCAACAGACTTGTTGATTTTAAACCATTTGCAGATTTGGAATAGTTGGTTCTGGTGAGAGAAAACAACTACAGAAATTATTCTAATGTTTCTAATTCTCCTTCACTACCTAATGCTTATGTCATCTTTCTTTGTTCTTCAACGATGAAACTTTGAATTATATTTGGATTACTCCATAGTTATAGTGACCTTAGAAACACTTTGAAGTTTCTTGGGACAATGAGGGGCAGAATACACATGTGTGGATGTATACACTTGTCTATATAAACATGTATGCATATGAGTAATTGTGCATGTGTATACATATGCATATGTGCTTACGATCTGAAAAAATATGGATTTCGTACAAGACATTTGAAGGCATAAAGTTGTCTAGCAAATTCCTTGGAGCTTATGAGATTTACACATGCAGCTATTTTAGAAGAGTTTAGAGATGGTTTTAATTCATGTTTTGCATAAGGGAATGAGGTTTTGTGCAAAACATCTGTTTTCATTCCGTATTTTGCCAAGGCGGCTGGGCTGTTACAGCGAGCAATCAAGATGCTTATCACTTCTTATACATAATTCAGTTATTTAATCACAGTTGGAAGTCCTGTAATCTTGGCCATCACCTCTGGAAGCTTTAATAGAAGACTGATCTTACCACTTCTGCCCTGAAGACATTCTTCAAGATTGGATGATATTTAGGTTAGCGTGTTGTGCTGTATTTGGTGACCACTATTAATGTATCTGGTATGTGATTGCCAGGGTTTCTGATTGTTTTGGTTGTAGTGTGATGTAATGTATTATTGAAAGTAAAATTAGGGTTATTTATAATAAACATTTTTTCTAAGTTCTTACTAGTTGTATCTAGCAATGCCATGAGTAAAAGTGATGTTTTGAAGTGGTTTTGAGGAAGCAAAATGAAATACTGAGAAATGATTACTTAATGGCTTGCTGTTTTAAAACAGTGACTGCTATTATAGCTGTATTTCTTCACATAAGAGTAAGACAGTAAGTGGAGTACCAGAAAAAAAAACAACAAACCTTCTTAAATGCTCTTTGTGTTTTGTGTTGGCTGTCAACTTTCATGCTTAGTGAGAGACTATGAAAATAAGTGTCTGTAAAACCCCTTGCAAAGCTTTGGCAAAGGTTAAATATGAAAATAGGTATGAAAAGAATAGTAAAGCAATTAGGTTTGGGGGAAATCTAAGATGTTTGAAAGAGTAAGTGAGCAGTTTCTTCAGCTGACGCAGCCTGCTGTTAGATTTACTGCTACCAGAAGAGAGAGATCTTCTTTCTAATCCACTCCCACAGCTGTCTGTATGGTACTTTTTAATCCTATGCTGCAGTTCTGCTGCTTCATGGACTAGTCCCTGATTTTCTCCAGTTTGCTAATGCAGCAGAAATTGCCCTTCCCCAGCCCTTTGCTGGGTGATTGAACTGCACAGGGTGACACAGGGTAAGCAATGGGACTGTACAGCTGCAGGGTGTGTGGGCAGAGCAGGACTGATTGATTCCTTCCATTGCATGGAGTCCTACCTTTGTAATCACCATGCTTTTTTCATACTACAAAGCAGTAATTTTCCAAATACACCCTACACTCAAGTTCTAATTTTGCTCATTTCAAACTATATTGCTAGTTTCCCCTACCAAAGCTGCTTTGCAAAAGATTGACCTTGACCTCTGGCCCTATCATAGGCTTTTTATTTCTTTAGGACTTACAGATTTTAGACCTCACCTTTTAAACACATATCTTCCCACTTGCACATTTCAATGATTTAAGATTGGTTTTACTGGAGTTGGACTTAATAGCTTTCATATTTTGCATACCTTATCAGTATGCTTATTGTAACTTCTAAATCCTCTGAATGAGTTTCTGACAAGCTGCAGAAATCCTTTCTTGTGAAGCTTTTAGTACAAAATGTTAACAATTTTCTGCCTCTGCTCCTGGTTGATCTTTTTTTTTTTAATCATGTGCCTCTGTTAATCTGGGGATTAGTATCAGCTTCCTATAAATTAAACAATTTAGAAGAGGGTAGTTCTTTTGGCTAAAAGTATGTAAGTGTGCAGCTTTACTATTATTATTGAGAGTTTCTTACAGAGAAAATGTTACTATTTTTATACAAGTTAATTATTACCAAGAATATTACTATTGAATATATGTGAGTTTTCTTCCAGGTTTTCAGGAATTCACAAGAATATATTCTTATCTTTTAGCAAAAAAAAAAAGGGTAACTCTAAATAACTGTAATCAAGTCTAGACTTCCCTATGTAATTTTATTTACTATATGCCAGTGACACTGACTTTTGTAATTGTTGGTTTGGGGGTAATTTACAGGATCCATCACATTCTATAGTCTATAGCTTGGTTTGTTATTTTGTGTGTCTTGTGTATGGCTTGGTTTATATCGTGCATATGTATTATGTATCACTTAGTAATCTGAGAAAATATTTTTATCTATCTACTTTTTGCTTCTGCATAAAATTAGATTTAAATAGCTGTTTCCAGTGATGCTAATTTATGTGACTGTTTAAATCAACTTTGCTTCATAACAGTACTTTTAATAAATTAGGGTTTTTTAGTGTAGCAGTAATCTAGGATCAGTAATCAGCTTTTAAGGAGTGTACTAATTTGAGACAGAAATCATTGAGGCAGACCGTGAAATAGAAGGACAGCACTTTACATTGGCTTTTGACTTATGTATTAAAAAAATAAATTGCCAAAACATCTATGGTCAAAATGTGATTGTGTTGGCGAAAGTAGTGGCTTATGCTCTGCAGAAATATCTCACTTTCATTCTATTCTCCTCTGACAGATAAACTCTGTTATTTAATTTTAATAGCTCATTCTGCCCTTGTGAGCTCTTGTGATTTAGGTGAGGTAGAGATTTTTGACAAGCCTGAGCAGAAAAAGGCTACTGTGCAGGTTTCTGCAAAGAATGTGGGATTTTGAACAAGGTCAGGTGAATGTGAACTGTAAATCTGGGTAGGACAAGAAGCAGGAATTTGTGTGGTAGTTTTTATGGTGAAAGAATCTGACTTAATACCTTTGTCACTTCAGTGTAATTGATTTTGCACATTTACTTAAGGATCGTTAGTTCACCTGAGTAAATGTGGAAAGAATAATGGTGGGAGTTGAAACTTTCATTGTCATGCTGCTGTGGGTGCATTACACACTTGCTAGTACCATTCTGAGTAATTGGCAGTCTTTGTTTCAGCTCTAAGTCCTTGTTCTGTATCCACAGCTGGGTTATTGAGCATCTGAATATCTAAAATCTTGTGGATAGAAATAAAAACAAGAGTCTCTTGGCTTGTAGCCTTGAATTTTGAATTTCTGCAGTTAACAACTATTATCTCAATGATATTGTTGCTGTCTGTTTATGCTCAGTGTTCATGAAGTTCTGAACTGAAAGGTTCTCTCAAAGACAAGCGGTTCATCTTTTGTTAGATGTTAGCTGGGTGGTCTGACTGTCTTTCAGCAATGAAGGAAAACAGTTTTAACTGACTGGGTTACTTGAAATGAGGGATGTATTCCTGCTTCCTCAGATACATCACTTGCATTTTGATATCTCTGTATCTGAGGCTGAACTTCATGAACTCTCAGCAATTTAAAAAATGTGAATAGCGCTTTTCTGTTAAGTAAAGAATGACAATAACACCATTATCTCCAGGGTGGCATATGGCCATGGTATTATGCTAGCTTGCTTGCTCAAAGATGTGAACAGTTACAAAGACTGGCAAACACACACACACCTGAAAACAAACACAGACACAAGATAATGAAATATACCAAAAGTACCCCAGCATATGCTTCTATAAGTTCGTATCTACTTTTTAGTTCTAGTTCTGTTACAGTGAATGTTTGTCTGAAGCCATAACTCAGGTAATGGCTTCAGAATCTTCTTTCTCCAGATTTTGGGAAATGGGCTGCATTTTTGAAAGGATTTCATGTCTCCCGAGGCAAAAGATTCAGTTCTTAGAAGGTACATATTAGACATTCCAGCTGTTATAATGTGGTGAGCCTGTGACTGAAATAATACAATAGGATTTCTTAATTAGATGGATAAAACTGTTAGCTTTCTTTTTCTGGTTTCAGAGTCATACAAATACCATTCTAAGGTTTAATACTCAGACTGTCTAGTGCAAATCCTTTCCAACTATGTGAAATCTTTATTATAAAATAGTGTTAAAGGAAACATTAAATATGAAAAGTGAAAGATTCAGATAAACTGAAGTTCTGTTTTCAAATTTTCTTTGCTGAAGTCCAGGTAGATGAGGTGGACTGCATTTACTTCATCTTTTTTCGGTTCATCAAAGGCAGATATTGAGTAAAACTTTATAGTTTGCTTACTTTCCATTTCTCCAGTTCTTTCTTTCAAAATGCATTCTAAAGCTTTTTTAATGGCACTTAAGGCAAATGCAGCATTCTATATTTGTCTGAATTGTTTTCACAAGTGCAGTTATTTGCTGCTTGCTAGTCATATGTTAACATATAACTTATTTCATAGTCTTATTAAGAAAATCTTCCTACTTAATTTCTACTTTAATATGCTGCTTTTTTTAGTTTTCTGGATTA
This sequence comes from Psittacula echo, assembly GCF_963264785.1. NCBI lineage: Eukaryota > Metazoa > Chordata > Aves > Psittaciformes > Psittacidae > Psittacula > Psittacula echo. The sequence continues at coordinate 43,445,853 of NC_137738.1, forward strand.
TCATCCCCACAGTGGAGCATGGCATGCTGTATGGGTTTCTTTCACATAAGGTTTTGGCATTTGCATTTCTCATCAGTCTTGTTACCCTTCTCTCCATGCCTCTGATTTTGCTCATCTATTGTTTCTTGGAGACAGAGGCAAAACATCCTTTTGGATACTCACCTTACATTATCTTTGATTCTATATGGCACAAATGTGCACTTCTTTTCCTGGTTCTTGGGGGTTTGTTTTTTGGAGTTTGGGGTGTTTTTTTTGGTTTGGTTTGGTTTCTGTTTGGGGGGCAGGGGTGTTGTTTGCTTGTTTTCCCTGATTAAAAAGTGGAACAAAAAGTATGATTTTGTCACTATTTCCTAATTCAAATGTTCGAGTAGTTCTCTTCTTACACAAACAATTCTTGACTTTCAGGGTGTAAATGTTTTAGTATGTCTTCCCTCAGCATTTCTGTTGGCTGTCTGTTCAGTCCTGGTGATTTTCTTAAGGTGTTTATTTGCATAGTTCATTTTGAGCGCCTGTTTCTGTCTGTGCCCCCAACCACAGGCAGATGATTTTTGTGCTTTTTTGACTTAAGAAATGACAAAGTCTCCTTCAGATCCAGGTTCTTGTGTTTTCTGGTACTCCTATCTTTGTCCTGCTGAGTTGGGGTGGAGGGAGGGGTGAGGAAATACCCAATTACTGACTCATTTATCCTTTCATCTAACATCAATATTTAAAAAGTTAATTCACCTTAATACCAGTTTATTTCCTATGACCTATTCCTCTGTAAAGTCCTTCCTACTACCCCAAAACCAGGTTTTAGTTAACATTGCTTCTTTCTTACAGCAGTGCTTTTTTGACTGAAGAGTCTTCGTCTATAAGGAATATAGACTGTTGGGGGTTTTTTGGTCTATTTGTGAAGATACTGTTTCCAAGATGATGAAATTTTTGTTCTATTAACCTCTTTTCATTTCCCATCCCAATTACTTACTGAGAGGGTGGTGAGGCACTGGAATGGGTTGCCCAGGGAGGTTGTGAATGCTCCATCCTTGGCGGTGTTCAAGGGCAGGTTAGATGAGGCCTTGGGTGACATGGTTTAGTGTGGGGTGTCCCTGCCCATGGCAGGGGGGTTGGAACTAGATGATCTTAAGGTCCTTTTGAACCCTAACTAGTCTATGATTCTATGATTCCAACCCCTTACTAGTACTGTAAATATAACCCTTTTAAACAATCATTTCCCTAAAAGATCAGAGCTAATTCTACTTTATCCAAGGAATCTTGTATTTCTAGTTGGTAAGATGTTACTAATGCACTTCAATATATAACTGGCTTTACTTTTTTTTACTTTCCTGCATACCATCTGCCCTTCAGCTTTGACATGGATATTCCACTATTCTTTTTTTGTAGTCTCTTTAACATGCTAAATATAAGGTCCTGAACCAGTATTTCTAATTTTTCACATTGTGTCTTCCAGGCTTCATATATACAGGTGAAAATGTCTGTTGTTGCTCTCTGGCCTTACCTGAAGAACCAGTTCAGGTTCAGTTCTTTCACGAACTACTGCAGTAACTAAAGCTCAGATTCATATCAGACCTGCATCTCTGCTGTCCTTGTAGCTGGAGAATTCTTTAATCCTCTGCTGTGTCTGTGTATCCAACTTCACTTGGGTGCAGAAACAAAAAATTCTTATGACTCTCTCAGAGTGCAAGGATCCAAAATTTCTAGGGTACTGACTTCATCCAAAAACAGGTTTAAGTTTAAGCTTGTATACACAGGGAGTTTCCACATTTCCTACCTAATGGCTCTGTTAGACATTTTTGCTTTGGTGTGCAGAATTACTGCACATAAATTAGATTGGGTGATTTACCTATAGGGTATAAAGCCACTTTAACTTGCTTAAAATCCTGCCTTGAATTAAGATGATGCAACTCTGAGTGTGGGTGAGACCTGATTAAAATCCAAAGTGCAGTTGACAGTGTCCTTCCATTCTACTTTGTTAGATCAAGCAAAAAATAAGTGCTAGAAGGACTGTTACTAAAGTTGAAATAATATACAGAGCTAGTCTGAGTGTCACCTCTATAACATCTGTAAGTCACAGTCTGAGAGAGGGGGGTTTATGAAGCAGATTTTTGTACACTTTATCAACAAGATGGACCTTGCTGGTCATTTTCATTGTGTTCACCCAATTTACTCATAACATGTGACTTACAAAATGGTAGTGGTGGTGTGCAGATAGTTACCAGAGATACTTAAAAGAAAAAAGAATCTTTGTAACAAAGGATTGCCTGTCTCTTGAATGTTTGCATTTCTTTAGGGATCCTTCTTTCCTTTTTCTGAAGCTTGAGGCCATACAAGGACATACATTTTTGTATGGCATTCATCATTCACTGCACTGTCGAGTTTTGGTTGGGTTTTTTTCCCCATTTCAGACTTCACTATTGATTGCACAGTCACAGAGTGAGCTGCAGGGCAGAGAGGGAAATGTACTTTTCTGTCACTCAGAATTTGCTTTTGTTGGACAAAGCAGCATTGCTGAAAGGAAGAAAAAATGAAGCATTCAGTGCTGCATCAAAAATGCCTTTTCCAAAAAGAAGATTCTTTTCTCTTGATTATAGGTTTATAACACTGGAATATAGTTTTTTCTTGCCAAATTGAGATCACTGAAACTGCAGAGTTAAGACATCCTCCTGTATAATGACTCTCTCAGGTGTAGTAGCCTATAGATGTTTCTCTGTTGAGCAGTCCCATGGCCAGTCTCTGCTGTGTTGGAGCACTGAAGTTTTTGTCAAGTGCTGAGGCAGGCTTGTTGCCTAACTAGGAAGTAAAAAGATTGGTTGCATTTTTATTTGTAAAAATTGATTCTGGGGATGCTTCCCTGAACAGCTGTATTGTTGCTGTGTTCCAGAAGATGCATTCCACCATGAACACAAGGCGCTGGTGTTATGGTTGCTACCTATGTGTTGTGGCTGATATGGTAGAAGGGCAGCACCCAGGACTCTTGAACATTGGCAATGGGAAATGATCAGTTCACAGGAAAGGATTCTGAACTAAGGAAAGCTATTATCTAACAATTAGGTTTGGAGGAAGGCATTTTGGTGCTTCCCTCCTCAGATGGTCAGTAAGCTTCACTGCTTACTCTGTAGCTCTCTCCAGTGCTGCAGCATTAATCCTTTTCTGATTCAGACGTGTTTGTGTCATCTTAAAGATGATACTGAGTGTTTGGCTTCTGGATTAGGATCATGTGATTCATTCCATGTTTGGTGGAGTTGATTTAATCAGCTCATACAGGCATTGGGAACAAATACAGATTTGTCCAGTCTCTTAAGTAAAGACTTCTGATAGTAAATGCCAGAGTGACTGACTCGGAGATGTGCTTTTCTTGCAGATTGAAGGTGCAAAATGTCTGTAGTCAAGGTTTAAAGAAAGAAAGCAAAAACTAAGGGAAGTTTGACAATGTAGGAATTTTTTTTATTATTATTATTTTTTTTTACCTATGGAATCATAGTATTATTTTTAATTTACTGAGGCCTAGAAATCATCTAGTTATTGAAGTATCAATAATAATCATATACTGTAGTATGGAGAATACGTATCAGTTCCAACTGTCAATTCCAATTTAACTGTCATTTTGCTCCAAGATTTCAGTTCTACTAGATAAATTCATCTTGGAGCAAATATTTTTGCTTGATACAAGAGGAGATTCCAGATTAAACAAATTTTATATTAACTATCAACAACTCCCATATGACACCAACATTTTTTCATTATCTAGGAATCAGAGGACTGCTGTATAACAAAATCAACAAAAGAAAGCAAGGGGCAAAGTAAAACTTCCTTTGTTATTATGATGGTAATGGTAGAATTTGGTTTGTAAATGTAGTTCACATACCTCTGCAAATTACCTGACCTATTTAGACTTAAATAATTATGTTTTGAAGAGACTGAATGGAATTGAGTTTCTTTTTGAAAACATTTTGTATGTAAAATTTTGTGGAGTTCAACAGTAAAACATTCAAAGGGCTAGGTATTTTCAGGTGCTTTGGACTGTTTTTTTAATCAGTCATCTCAATTCAAATGGGCAGCAAGTGCTGCTTAGTAATGCCTCGTCATATTGTGTGTAAATGTCTGTGGCTTTCTTTTAAAGTTTTTCATTAAATTATTTGATTTCTTGCAGGTTTTATGTAGAATTTAGATTACAGATTTAACTTACAATGTTACTGCACAGTGCTATTTATGCTGTCAGGCTGGAGTCAGTCCTATGGTGTGTCTCAAATTAAACGGAGGTGTCTGATTTTCCCTAAAAATATTTCAGACTTCTTCTCTCTTGTAGCTGTGTTTACAGTTTAAATGAAGATGATTTTGGATCTTTGACAGCTGGTGATCAACTATTTATTAATAATCTAAAATGACACAAATCTAAACAATGAATCATAGAATTGGAAGGGGTCTCAAGGATCATCTGGTGCAACCTTCCTAGACAAACCTAGACTAGATGTTCCGGCACCCTGTACAGCGAATCTTAAAAGTGTCTAGTGTTGGGGAATCCACCACTTCCCTGGGGAGAGTATTCCAGTGATTGATTGTTCTCATAGTGAAAAACTTTGTGTCCAGTAGGAATCTCCCCAGGAGTAACTTGTGCCGGTTACCCCTCATCTTTTCCATGTGACTGCTTGTAAAAAGGGAGTCTTCATAGTCTTTGCAGCCACCCTTTAAGTACTGTAACAATGAAAACTCAACAGTTTTCAAAACAACCAGACCATCATCTCACTTCTCTCTCTAGCATGTTTTCTGCTCTTCATTTTTTCCTGAGAAGGGTGTTAGTCTGGTCTGTTTCCTCATTACCTGGAACATTTATGTCAGCACAAGGCAGGAGTGGAAATGACTGGGATGTCTGATAGGAAGAGGAGCTTCAGTTGGCGCTGTCAACAAAAAGTTACTCACTCTCAGGATGTTGGTGGGGAAATCACTTTGGCCTGTATGAACTACTGTTAGTCCTCACAGTGGCCAATAGTTAATACCTGACTGCTTCGAGGCTCAGATGCTGGAATTCAGGAAGTCTAAGGCTTTTTTTTTTTTTTTTAAATGAAGATATTTTCTTGGAGCACGCATGTTTCTCAATATCACTCACAGAAAAAAAAGGAATTCAGGTATCTCAAGAAACATTTTTTACCCAGGACTTTAAAGTCATTTCCTCAGAGTTATTGTCTAAAATTTGACAGACGTGCTTGACTGTATTTGGAAAGAAACTGTTGCTAACATATCTGTCAACACCAGGTTCCTACTGATTTTAAAAACCAGTTGAGTTCTTACCTAAAACTGAAAGTTGTAACTTTAGAAAACAAGATTTAAATGTATAATGGACAAACATTCTCTTTAGGAGAGGCTGAAATACCTCTGCTTTGGTATATTTTAATTTTTTGTAATTGCAGTAGTTTTTTAATCAGACAACTAATAATCAGCATAGTACCATATGGAGTTACTATTTTAAGTAGTTCCCTTTTTTTTTTTTTCCTATTGTATTGTGTAAGCCAAGCTGTCTATCCTGTTAGTAATTATTTGTATTTCAGCATTGCCTAGAGATTCCAGCTGATTTGCTTGCTGTATAGACAATGTTTTTGTACAGTAGAGCATCCAAGACTATCATTAGTGTTCACTGGCAGCAAAAAAGCCCCAAATAAAAGTGTATAACTGGGGGGGATTTTTACAGTCGTACAGAGTTTGGCACATAATTGTTCTGTCTTGTTTGTGTCCTGGATAGGTATACGCTCCAAAAAGCAGAGGAATAATAAAGAGGTGAATTGCCTTTGCTCAAGGTCACGCAACAGATTCCTGGCTGATCCAGGAAGACAACTTTACTGATTCCTGGTCTCCTGTCCTATGCTCTGAGCTGTTTCTGACCTCTGTTGTAACGGGCTTCTTTTAGACTGATCCATTCCTTTTTTGAGAGAAAATAAAATATTATTTCATTGACCAAAAATAGTCTGAAGCACACATTCACTGTCCTTCAAGAAGGACAAAAGAAACAAAAATGGATTTTGTATTTAGCAACAGTTGGAAGACGCAGTATTGTTTGTGCAATACTCTCTAGGTCTCCAGAGATTCTTTCCTAAGCGTAGACAGGCTGAGGAAGTGGAGGCATTGGCATGGTGTCGAAGCAGCTGCAGACGGCTGGCTAAGCTACAAGCATCTGAGTGCAGAGTAGGTCAAAAAATAAGGAATGTTGCTTTGTTCTTGTGAAATAATATATAGTTTTAGCTAATTTTAGCATGAGTGCTGTGGTGTTATATACAAAATAGAGATGATTGCAATGTAGGGTTGTAGTAACAACTGGGGGGTTTAACTGGGAGGGTTATGCCATGTATTTCCAAAATATTTTCAATTTTTTTTTTTTACTCTAGACACTTTCTTGCACCAGTTTAATTGTCATAGGCCACTTCTGGCCAGAAATGCTGCCAGGGCTTTTGTTTATACTTTAACTTACTCTTGCTGACTTCCTCAGCATAGAGATTTATATTTTTTTTTTCACTTCAGTCTTTAGTAAAGGGGAAACACTCCTTCAAATTATGAATGTTTAAATTGTATTTATAGATTCAAGGTTTAATTTAGCTCTCCAGTACCATATGAGAAAAACCTTGAGAGGCTTTGGACAGGAGGAGTGTGCTAGCTCTTCAAGGAGAACAGTAAGGATAAAGAGGAAAGAACTTAAGTCCTTTGTTCTGGATATTGAGCAGTCAGTGAAGAAATAGTATAAATAAAATAACAAAGCAAATCCTTTTTGTCACTTTTGACTCTTCTATTTTAATATTGTTTCATTTATTGCTCTATTGTAGGTTTTAATGTAGTTTCATGTTTTTTCTATGAATATTATTGTTTATGCACTGATGCTGTCAACTGTAACAGTGGGAACTGGGCTTAAAGGAATCTCCTCCTTAAAAAGTAACAGTAAGAACACAGATAATTATGTTTATAGACCTCCACTGTGCCTGAAACACAAGCCTGGAACCCATGGTTCACAGATGTGGACTGTTAAGTTTTAATGGCTGTTCACTGCTATAACAGACTGAAATTTCATAGACCTTCTTATCTTAATATTTCTCAATGTCTGAGAGGAGTTGGACACCAATAAGAGGACTCACATGCATTCATGGCTATGAATTTCAATTCAAAGATAGATGCATTACAAATCTTTTGGGGGAATGAATGCAGCTATTTTGAGATTTGTAGCTTTTCTGAACAGAGAAACTGCACTCTCTACTCTTGCATTTTTACTTCCATTTCCCTTCAGCCATAGTATTTTCTGCATGTTTTAAACAAGTTAATAGGTGGTTAGTATGTATTTAGGACATAAAGGATATTAATGTTTATTTGCAATCTAGGACAAAATGCAATGTTAGGATTTTAATTAACATACATGTGAAAGTAGATTATAGAGTGTGGATTAGGATCATATCAGTTCTTTATAAACCATCTAACCTTCAGACCTTTTTTCATCCTATCAGCAAAATCTTGTTAGAATCTTCTGTGTGCGAGTAAGAAGCTTTGACTCTCTGGACAGAACAGAAATGTATCTGACAAAATGTCAAACATAAGAAAAGAATGGGAGTGGTCCAGTAGTGACAATTATTTGGTTTATTAGTTTTAATAAGGGCTTTAAAAAATAAACAAGCATGAATTGAATACTTAGTTCATCAATAAGTTCAGTTGCCTGGCAGTGCTTTTCAACTTCAATTTGTGAACTTATTTACAGTGATATGATGAATTATTTGGTGTGTTCTTCATACCAGTGAACCTCTGAGAGCTTGATGTTCTTCAGGCTAATGAAACACTAGGCAATAAGTTACAGTTTAATGAATGTGAAAAATGAAGTTTTGTTTTGGAATGCAAGAGGGGAAAATAATTGCTCTTGAAGGAGTAAGTGCACATAATATTATTTAAGCTTGTAATGTAAAGTTCAATGGACCTGAAATTAGATTTAAAGCTGTATTTTGATTTAAGATTGCTTTCATACTGTCCATTCTTCATTGCTTTCTCCCCAACCCCCTTCAAACATAGCTGAGTATTGGAATAAAGAATTCTGTACTTCAGTTGTAAAGCAGAGTAATCCCCTATGCTTTGAGAAGAACAGGATTTTTCTGTACTTGTGAAGAAACAGAATCTTGTGCTCCTGGTCTGTCTTTTATTTGTAGATAGAAATCACTCTACTGCAATGTTGCATACGTCTTTCATGCACTTTGCCTTTTCACTTATTCATTGTGAGCATTAGCTTCATGTTTGTAAGTAGGAGCAAGATGCATCAAGGTCTCTCCTTTCTGAACACATGTAGGTATAAAGTGCTAGAAAACCCCATTACATTGCACCTTTATAAAGGAAAAATACTGAATAATGAAGCACATACCTGACATCTGAACTTTGTTGTCATGTTGATAAGGGCAAAGAAAAGGAAGAACACATTGGGTATTTATCCTTTCATTTAGCGCAACTATCTGAAATAGCATACCAGCGCTCTCCCAGTTACATGTAGCTCCTCTCTTTGAATGTGGTATGTTCTGCAAAACTGAAAGGAAAGCTTCTCCATGGAGAATGGACTTAAATCAGAGGACATGCTAGAAGAAAATAATAAAGGCTGCAGAACATTACTGAGTTCTAGATCTTCCTTCTGGTTAGGGTATGTGCCTGTTGCCTTGTGGTTTCAGTGTAAGTTTAGTTGCCAATATCCTCAGATAAATCAGGACACTCACAGGGTGTCGTAAAGGCCACAGCTCACCTCTGGTGCTGTAAAACAGGGAGTGTGTTTGGAGCAGGCAGGAGGGCCTGGACAGTCTCTGTTCCCTGGTGATCAGAGTGCAGGCAGGAGAGAGCCTGAGAAACCTGGGAGGGACTGGCCAAAGGCAGCAGCAAACCTGATCAAAGGCAGAACGCCAAGGCAAAAAGTGGGGCTTGTGATATCAGTGCTTGAAGGACTGGATGAAATAGGTTACACATCACCAGTTTACATTTAGAGGTGATGCACTACAGAGATATAGAACGTAGCATGTTATGCTGTTTTGTTCGTGCTTTTTGGTGGTTTTTTTTGTAGGACTGTGGTCCTGTAGTGGTGTTGTGTTTATTGATGGAATTCTGGCTTTATTTTAGTTTCTATGCAATTGTTTCATGTATTCAAAATATTTCAATTTGTGTTTAACTTCATGGCCTGCTAATTTTCTGTTGTGCAAAACTGCCCAAGTGCAGACCAATAGTCAAAGCAGTGTTTGCATGGTTGAGTGTGTCTGGGAGAATTGTTTACATGTCGGCATCTGAAACTGGGAGGAGGACAGCAGAACATATTTGACAATGGAAAGATGGACTGCAAATCTTGTGTTGCAATTCCTTAGAGTATATTCTGGGAACAATGAAGTAACTGAGCTTTGCTCTGATTTTCACGTCTGGCTTGCCTTAGGGAGAGAGATCACGTTATTCCACTTGCAAAAACATCTACTAGATGTCCATATAAATAGTAGCAAAGGAAATGATCTTTCAATGGGGCTTGGAGTCATATAATATAGGCCATAACAGGTTGCGTAAAAAACTCTTAGAAGAAAAATGTTTGAAATTTACAGTTGCAATGGCTGTAATAAAGACCTCACCCGGCTTTGCTTCGCCTTCTCATGACACTTTTTTAAAAGGCTTTGGCAGTCTGACAAAAATAGACAGATGCTAAATTGAAGAAATAAATTATACTTTTGAAGAGGTGTACAGTAATTCCCAGTGTTCATTATTCTCCCCTACCTGAAATCTTGGCTCAATTTATATTAAAATTTGAGGTTTGTGGTAATTACTGAACAAAATTGCAGTAAGAACACAACTGGGGAAAGGCTTGAAAATTCTAATGAAATGGGAGAAAGCAAAATTTGTGTATGAAAAATTTAAAACTGAGTAGGAATTTTAAATAAAATGTTTTTTAAGAGACAGTGTAACAGCTGGGCATTTCTTTGTTCACCTTCCATTCAGGTCTGGTTTGTGCATTAGCAGTCAAAATATTTAGTTACTGTACAGCAGGTAAGTGTAACTGGATTTTAAGTGATTGACATTTGTATGAAGAACTTAATTCTCTTAAATGTGGAATTTTTTTTTTTGCTGTTGAGCTCGCTACAGAACCTTCTGTGGTACTCTCAACTTTTAACTGTTAATATGGATGGTTTTCATCCTTAGATTTTAATTTTCAAAATAACGTGTTATAACTTCTGTTTAATTGTATTTTTCTGTAATACATATTTCTTAATGTAGTTGGCTTAAGAGGAAATATGCTGGAATGTTTCCCTTATTTAAACAAATTATTTAAATTTTAGAATTGATGCATGATAGAAATAACTTTTGGTGAATTGTGCAAGTGTTCAGGATGGGAATATGGAATTAGTAATTTCAGTCAGTGGCCTTTCTCAGGAGGAAAGCACTTATGTGTGATGCATTCATGGAACTACAGAGAAAAGCATAATATGATAAATCCACTGTTTCCAATTTGCATTGCTTATCTGGGTTTCATAAGTATTTAACATAGAAGTGTATACAGAGCATTTTAGATGTCTTCCTTTAAAATAAAAAGAGAGGGTGGGTGGAATTCAGGCAAAAGTCTGTCAATGTTCAAACAGCACAATCTTTTCTGTACACCCCCCTAAAGATAATTAAATGCTATGATATTGCTAATTCCGGTGATTCAGAAGTAATTTTCAGTCTAGGGTATTTTTTAAACTTTTAATGCCTGGATTTACATGACTTGCACCCAAATCTCAGTTCTAATGCAAAACAGTGAAAGGCTGTTCTTAGTTGTTTAAATTCCATTGGCAACCAAAATATTTGTAGTGGTAGTGCTGTCCGTGTGGATGAAGCACTGTGTGCTTTACTTTTCTCTATGAAATTAAAGATTTGCCCCAAGCTGATCTTGCAATTTGTGTAGATAAAAACTGACTCATTTTTAGATACAGATTGCTGGCACTGCTTTGGCATGATGTGTGCCAAGTAGTTGTTGGGGTATTTTTTCAATCTAAAGTAGCCTGCAGTATGTCAGTCTGTTTGTCCAATGAATGCTTATTCTGGGACAAGAGAATTCCCATGATACTGTTAGGAGGCAGTAAGAAAAAACAAAGTATGCAATTTCAGGTGCAACTGGGAAGTCACTGAAGACAGGCCTCTGGTCTTTGAGAAGGGTGATCAAGTTGCTGAATTGCAAGTGCTCAGCTCTGCTTCTTTTGGAGAAGAGGAGGTTAAATTCTTGGTTTTATGCTTGCTTTATGTTCCCAGTTGTTACATTTATAACAATGTGATGTACACTTTTGAGCTGTCGTGTGGGCAGGATCATCAGTTTTCCACTTCTTGTAAGTAAAGGAACCCCAGAAACTGCTGCATCTGTAAAGATTAGCTCTGGTTTTCAGTGAAAAAGCAAAGGCTTGTATTGTAGTGGGTTCCACTGAGAAATGATGGTTTTAGTACTATTTCCCCTGTGTTTTAGATTAAAGTTAATTTGTGTGTTTTATGCTAAAGACTTGCAATATGGAGAATTAGGGAGGGAAAAACACACAGTAAAGAAAATATAAATCTATATATACTATTATATCTATATATATACTATTCCTAAGCTCTTACGACTATGTGTGGGATTTCATTTTATGGCTAAGTCCACATAGCAGTTGAATGCTTCTGGAGGTGACAGTTGAGCTTCATCCAGCCCTCTACCTGTTCACTGGCACTCATTACATCATACGGTGAGTAAAGTTAGTCAGGAAACTGAGAATTAATATTCTCTTTCAGAAAAGGGAACAAGTTGAGAGCAATTCCTTTGTTTTAACTCAGTGTTAGCCAGCTCACTTGTGCTTATATGAGGGAAGTGACAGTAGAGTGTGGCCAGGGGAAGAGATTGATTGCTTTCACAGGCCTTTGTCCTTTAGGAAAAGCTAGGCTTTTACATCTAGCTCTTTGCCTTGCGAATTTTGCAGGGCTAACACAAAATATGGCTCACTGAAAGCTCGGAGTCTGCTATCTGCCAGCAGCATACTTGCATACGTTTCAATTTCCGGAGAATCCTGTGGAAAATCACCTAGAAGCTTGTACTCCTTCAGGGACTTGTTTGTGGCATAAGGCATTTCCGCTTGTTTTGTCCCAGTTTTCATTTCTGTTTATAAGTAGTTGGGATTAACCTGGTAGTTTAGTTATAAAATCACATAACAGGAAATAATAAGAAATAATAAGGAAGTAATATGAAACAGAACAGGAAAATGTTCGATATGAGCTGATTAGAAGAAATTGTGAGTTTATTCATTTAAGTGAAATTCATTAATCTGTAGTCTTTTACTATGGAACCCGGACCTTGCACTGTGTTCAAAACCAGAGAATTAAAGTACAAATATATTTTTAGCTTTTCAAGTGATAATTAGTGAACAGAAATTGCAATAAAACAAGCCTTCAATTTGCTGCGTGGTTGGAAGCCATGCCTGTTGTGAGTTTGTCTTTTGAGGATGCAAGTCATACTTGCATTGGCTTTTCAGAAAGAAAATTTGGTAAGACTCAGGCTCTTGATGTATAGGTATTCCCCCTTTTCTTACTACCATGCTTGGAAATTTCTGTCCAACAGGCAATGCAGTCAAAGTTTTATAAATTGTATTTTGTAAGACAAAAGTTCATTCTCTGTATAACAAGGCAAAATTTAGTTGTCCTTGTAGGACTTTAGTAACCACATCTGTTCTGCAGATGGTTTCTTTTCACATAACGTATTTTATTTATCCCAACCTTGAAGTTTGACAGTGGATCATTAGAGTTAATTCATGTTGCAGTAAAAATTGGGAGGTTCACACAAGGCTATTACTTTGATTGTTGCATATCTGCTACATGAAGCCCTTAAGAGCTTTACTTGTGGGAGGGAATTTGTGGTTATTTTATACAGTTTCACAGTTAACACTGCTTGCTTAGCTTCATCTACACTCCTACATCCAAATGCAGCAGGTGTAAATCTGATTTCAATGGTAATGCACTACAATTTAATGGAGTCAGCGCTGCAAGGAGTTCCATTGAACACTTGCTGGTTTGAGCAGGGCAGAGAGAGGTCCCTGCAGTCTTTCATTTTTGGTGGTTGCTTATGTGTTTTGACATTGTCTTTAAAGACCAAATTGTGTCAGGTTTTCACATGAAACTTTGAAGATCAGATGTTGAGCTTTTGCTGTTCAAGGTAACATTAAGCTGATTTTACTTTGTACTAGGTTTGAGAGCTTCTGAAGTACTTTATTTTTTAAGCTTAAAGAACATGCTGTTCTGTAATCTGCGTGATTTTGTCATATTAATCTTCTTTGTTTCAAGGAATAATTTCTAAGTGCTGGTAGAGGCTGGGATACTTATGTACACAATATAATTACTGTTATTCTGTATGTGTTCCCACTTAAAAATTATTTTTAACTAGACTTAATTTTAAGTGGAGTTATTCTCAAGCAGTATAACAAATACAGAAATAAATATGTATATGGCATGATAACATATCAGATAAACTTTTAAAGCATTCAAGCAAGGTTAAATGCTGAAACCATTCAATAAATCTGCATTTATGATGAAGGCATAATATTTTAGATTATTACACTGAGGAGGAGGTAATATCCTGCCTATTTTTTTCCATTCCTGCTGTCATTCTGCCTTTTATTTATTAGCTGTTGTGTTTTCCGTAGTCTTCATGTGTTTGCAGCATTCCACATCTTCTAGATTTGAAATTAAGCAAGGTATTAGAAGAGTGATTTTTGTATTTTATCAAGTAAGTTCTTGAAACTGACCATTCTGAAATGTGGGAGTGTATGATGTTAAAAAAATAGTTCAAAATACACACAAGAATAATGACTTTTTTTTTTTTTTTTTTAAAGGAAATTTCAAATCCCATTGAAATTAGTCTGTGGTTCCCTTAATTTTATTGAAAATTTTAATAGGAGTTTTAAAGGCTGTACAAAAGAACCAGGCAGATGTAGGAAACTAATGCAAATTTTCCTACCTAATCTTGTTAAGCATTTCATATAACATTACTTGGACTAATGTATATTTACAGCACAATTTTTGTGTGCCAACAGCATGCTTGTGAAAAATTAGCCATCAGGTGGTTGATGAACTGCAAGTTGTTTATTGTTGTAACTTTTTTCTTGTGTCAGACCTTTCTTAAGAGTTTCTTCACCCTAACTTTAAATAAAGGTCTTCTCAGAGTCAGTTCTAGGATGCTGGGATATGGGAGTGGAAGTGGAAAATGCTGTCTGAAGAACCAATACATTCAAACATTCTCTGATACTATTTTTCTTCTAGAGTTTAAATTCCTGTGGCACTGATTTCTGCAGTAGCTATACAGTTGGAAAACTTACACCATTCTTTTTGCAATTCTGAGTGTATTAAAACTGTGTTTTAATATCCTACATGCGATACTTTTGAAGTCATCTGTAGCAGGTTGAAGCCTGCATCTATGTGAGAATCCACGGTGCAGTCTATAAAAATGCTTCTGTGATTCCTTTTATACCTCCTTATACTTCGCTAACATTTTTCCGAATAGCAGTATAAAATATAGTGTTCTTCAGTTGAGATTCTGTTATAAAACAAGTAAAAAGAGGCAAGCCTCCAAACTCTACAACAGTGAAATTTATTTCACTCTGATCCTTCTCTTTGTCCCGTTTATCTTCCTGCAGTCTTTGTCAGGCAGCAGCCTCCAAGGTTCTTGCTGCCCCTCACATTTTGCCCATCCTTGCATCTTCCACTGTGTTGTGGTCTATATGCCTGTTTTTAAATGCTTTCTTTAAGCTGGTAAGTTGTCATTAGAAAAGTAAATTATAAGCCATTTTTCTTCTTCTAGCCCAGAGTCTTGATTTGTTTTAATCTTTTTGTATGCACATTCTGCTGCCATCTCTAAATTGAAAGAGATCAAGGTTAGAATGTGGTTTCACAAGAGGCAGTGGTCTGAATGAAAGCCCTACTGACAGCTGCTCAAGTGGAGGTCTCCTCCCTCTGTTCCATGTTTCCTCTCCCTCTGGTTTTGTCTGTGGTTCTCTCTCTCTTGCTTTGTGCTAATACCGCTGCTCCTTTCCAAGTGCGTATTTGATTTGTTGAAAAGGCAGAAAGAGAAGTCAACAAAATTGTGTCATCATACATTTTAGTAGACTAATTTGGCTCACGGAAGAACCTGATGAACATTTTTGTTGGTGTAAGGGCAGAAGTTTGGGACCAAATGACTTGAAGTAGTGATGTAGTGGAGTTGAGAGGAAGGGGAAGCTGAGAGGAGCTGTAGATAAGAGTGGAAGGACAAACAACAAACCCTTTCGTTTAGTTTAAGGAAGTTGCAGAGTCTCGTTCGGGTGTTGACTTGTAACATGTAGAACCTCATCCAGGGTTTGCAGTGCATGCACTCTTAGCGTTGGACACCACCTGTGCACCAGTAGCTACTGGTGTTTCAAATAGGCAATACTTGCAGAAACATAAATTAAATTGATGATGTAGGGAAATGAACAATATTTTTTCCCTTGTTACTTGATTCAGCTGTACTTACATAGAGTACAATATACAAAAAATGTACTTGTAAAGTACGGTCTTAAAATATCTGCTGCAAAGTGTTTCATGCTGATGAAAAGCTTGACATATAGTATCCTATTATCGACCTTGACAGCCAAGCTAGTTAGGGGAGAGGTTTTCTTGTTGGTTTGGGTTTGTTTTAATTAGTGTAATTAAGTGTGATGGCTGCTACATCTTTGTATAAAATCTGTACTTTTATTGCTTTCTGCCTGTCATCTTAGCAAATATTAAGTGAGATCTTGAATTTCTCGCAAGTGTAAAACCCTGTCTTTTTTTTATACTCTTAAGTAAGTGGTTGTATTTGTTAGTAATGTTTTTTTGTAACTAAAGGGTTAGCCTCTCTCCAGGTTAGATTCTCTCCAAATCTCCATTGTCCTCACTGGATAGGTTTGTCAGTTATTGTATCTCCCATCAATGAATAACAACAACTGTCAGTGAACTGTTTGAGAAAGCCTTCATCTTTCCAGGAAAGGCCTTGAGGAGGCTTCTTTTTTCCCTTCCTCTTTTCTAATGAAGGGGTTGAAAGTTGTAGGATTCTGACTGTGTGTGCTCTGTGTGTTCTCTTCAGTACAGTTACTATGTGTATTTTTCTGTTGATCTCACTAGCCACAGGGAGCATGGTTACACAGTTCAGAGGGCTGCTGGGTGGTAAGAATTACTTTTGTTGTTCTCCTGCATCCTTCATTCCTAGGGATGATACTTGATAATTATCTCTTAAATGCCAGTGTGTTGTTATTTTTATCTAGCTGTGACAGACTAGAACTTATTTCCCTCCTACGCTCATGCAGACTTTCACATGATGCTTCAAAAACACAGCTGAGAAGCCAAGCAAAAAGCAGGGCTGATTTGTATAAAACCCCTATATTAATTCAAAACTTCAAGTTGTGTTACTTATTGCTGTGTGCAAATCCAAACATTGTTCTCTGAAGAAGCTATTTCCACAATAACAATTTCTAGTGGGATCTATGGTCAATTAATACTTCTAAAAACTGTTTTCTGGGATGGACCTAGTCAGTACTTGCTATCATTACAGATACTGAGTAAGATAATTTGCTTTACTGTGTGTTAAGATGTAAAAATGAGGATGTCAATTCACGTTTAGTAGTTACCAAGTGCTAATTTAAAAATATTTGTCACTACTTGCTCTGTAGTAGGACAGAGATTGTTCTGGAGCTCCCTGCTGTGGATGGGCTGTCTTCTTCATGGGGGTCCCTCTGTATGAAAGTTCTGAAATTTGCTGTCAGGAAATACCTGCTAATATTTACATTAAAAACCCACTGAAAGTGCCATCCAGAAAAATATATTTCATGTAACATCTGAGGAAAGCTGATGCGTGAAGGGATGAAAACTGAATTGAAGCAAATTAATTAAGGAATTTGAGCAAATATTGGCAATAATATTTTTCTGTGTTCAGTATTTGACAATTCTAAAAGGAGCAACTCTAAAGTTGTTTAAAATAATATTAACATTGACTTAATGTAGCAGTGTAAACACATTTGTTGTGTAAGTGTGAAAATATAAATTATATAAATATGCAGTGGTATTTCTACAGATGTGTTGACAATTTTGGGCTAAAATCCACATTTTTAATTTGAAGCCATTTTAAGCGGACTTTTTAGTAACTCAGGAGATACTAAGATTTTTTTTTTTCCCTCCCCCCCCTTTTTTTTTTCCCCACAGACATGAATGAAAAATAAAAAGTCCTGTGCAGTGTCTGGGGGTTTTGTAATTATTAATTTAATTGATAGAATTTTGAAAAAATGATTGGGCCTTTCTAAAGGATGGAGATCATTGAACTCTGCAGGTCTGTGCAGTGTTACATGGTCTGTTCATACATAAATCAGACTAGATTGAATAGTCCTGCCTAGGCTTACGATCTGAATCTCAGTAAGGACTGGTTTCTCAGCTTGAAATAATTTCTTAATTGGTGGAACATTAGTTGGTTATTATTGCAAAAAAATGACATCTTCAGTGTTTTCTACATTACTGCAAGTCAAAGTTGTTAAAATACAGGTTGTTAAGTGCTGAAAACAGTTTTAGGTGAAGCAGATTACCTTACACTTGCCTTTGGTGAACAGTGTACAGGCTTTGAGAGTGTTTGGGTGGTTGGTTTTTTTTTCTACAGATGGACTTGGTTCAGCAAGGCAGAGGCATTTTCATGCTTTTTTACTCTAGTGAAGTCATCACTTTACAGCAGTGCAAGGCTTTCTCAGTTTTTTCAGCACAGGAATTTGTTCCTTCTACCAATTCCCTGTAAAATTACAGTTAAAACGTGTCACTGGTGTGATGGCCCTTCAGTTTCCATTCTCTCAGTATCACTGAGAATTTGTGTAGGCAGATGCCATTGCAGTTTTTGTGTTAGCACCTGTCTAAACTGTGTTGCACCTACTGTGCTGCCCTGAGATTATCTCATGGTCCCTTTTGCACTCATACAGCTCGTTTGGTCAACAGACTTCATCACAGTTGCAGTTTCTTCGGTATGTGTAATGAATAATGTAATAGAATAGCAGAACTGTGCTATATTTAGTGTTCATTAATGTACATGTTCCCTCTAATCCTTTTAAAAATATGTTCTTGCAGCCTATTTGTACTCCTCTCTGAGCATATTATGGTAGTTTTGATTTCAGTAATCCTTTGTGGCAAGAAATAAATTGAGCAGTAGGACGTTTATGTGGTATGAAAGCTTCTTTTTGATTGCTCATTCTCACTGACTTTTCTGACATGAAGGGAGCAAGGCTTATGTCTACCAGCTGTCTTGCTACTGCTTCCTTTAGTTAGCACTGATTTCATAAATCTAGGTCTTTGAAACATATTTTCTGAAAGTGTGCATTTGAAGTACATTTCCTAGTATTTAAAGAGTTTATTCATTGTATGAAACTACAGATTCTCTTGCCCCTTACTGTTGTATTTTTTTATACCCAGCTGTCTTTTTAATCTTTCATAACTTGTTACACCTGTAATATCAATATTCATGTAGGATGAAAGAAGAATTCCACTCAGCATTGGTATGATGCTCTGGGTAACATGCTTGGACTCACTGCGTCTGTGAAACCCGTGGTGTTCAATGAAACAGCCAAGTACATTTAACAGAATTATGCAGCGAGATAAAAGCTTGGTACATAGTAGCTGGTATGAAAAGTGTTTCCATTCTCTCCCCATCCTGTTAGCAGAAGCGATGGATGATGAAGCTGACATTGTCATCACTTGCTCAGAGTGAACATTCCAGTGAGGTTAACTGACTTGCAGTGCAAAAGCTTGCACATCTGAATCATCATTGAAGGCAGTCAGCAGAAACAGGGAAGACGATGTTAATTAAACTTGATTGATACCTGGAAGCTGCAGATGAAGCCCTAAGGCCTAGAATTGTTGGTTTTCAGCTTATGTTGGTTTTAGTCTTATTTTAGGACTTTTGACACACATCAGAAAAGAATGAAACCATCTCTGTGTTTTGGCCACCTCTACTTAATGTAAGAGCTATAAAGATAGTTAGTCTTCAGCCTGTGTATTTTCTAAGATGATCCTGCAGTGCTTATTGTGTGACTCAGATTGACAAGAGTGATACACTGTGTAATGTCCAAGTGTTCGTATCCCTTCTTTTTGCACAGCTATAAAGAGATACATATTTTTTTGTGTTGTGTAGATTCCAGTGCTTCTGTCCATTTTGATTTTGTTACATGGAAGATTTGCTAAAAGTGTGATCCAATCTTAAGCCCAGCATGTATATTGTAAATCTGATAACCACAGAGCCTTTTGTGCTGGGAAAGGGCTGTTGATGTTGCCCTAGACCCCCCTGGATTGTTTGTTTCCAGATGTGCTGCATTGTCTTTTGCAGTCATCTTTGTATATTAGTTAACAAGCACACCAAGTTACTAAAATCTGATTAAGAAATAATTAGCAGTGATGTTATAATATTTATGTATACCAAGGCTATTAAAGGAATGTGTTACAGCTGCAAGTTCTTGAGCACCATCTTTGTGATGGATGATAAATTCATTTTGTAGACTTAATTACATTGCTTTTTATTGCTGAATATCCTCAGGTTATTTTGCTTTTCCCCTCACCCCAGTTTACTTTATGTAATTGGGTAGTAGATTAACAAATACATGAGCTATAATATGCTGTAATAAATATTTTCCTATGAATATTCTATTTATTGAGATCATTATTATGCTATTTGGACCTTTATTATATTAAACAGATTTTAAGAAATTTCAGAAGTGTCATGAATACCTAAATAGAAATTTCAGCTTCAGTAAACATTTTGAGACAAGTCGTGTATCAGTAGAAGAAAGTGAATTCCTCACATGCATTTATAATGGGAATCAGAGAGCAAGTTGCACTGTGTTATTGATTATGTTTAATCTTTTTTCTTTTTCCAGTTGCCCATATTTGTCAGAGAAGATTACACCTGCTATACCTGCAATTGGTGGGATTCTTTTCTTTTTCGTGATGGGGACCCTGCTGCGCACTAGTTTCAGTGATCCTGGTGTCCTCCCACGTGCAACACCAGATGAAGCAGCAGATCTAGAAAGACAAATAGGTAACACTGAAGGTCTGTTGTCTCTTCGCTTTCCTCCCGAGAGTGCATGTACTGTGTGAAGGCAGTGTGCTGCTCTGCTCATGGGAGGCGTTACTCCCATCTTGCCCACTGTTCTGGAGTTGTAATGTCTGATGACATTGCAGTGATTCCTGTGGAAAGATGGTTGATCAGTTCTTCACCAACAAATATAGTAAACAAAATCCTGGCCTTGGACAATCATGGTTATTACTGTAAATACTTTTCAGCAAGTCTGGTAGAAGTCTCTGTAGTGCACAAGAGAATACTTCCTAAAGTGTTTTTGGCAAGACAGCTTATATTGCAAAAGTTTTACAGTTGTGCCTCTTTTAATGTGATGTACCCTCAGAGTTTATCTGCATTTAATTATGCTGTTATTCATAATGTGAAAGAGTCAGATAAGTCTCTGTGTTAATATATAGTCTTGTAAGTTGATGCAGTCTTGGGAAGATTTTTCTTCAGTAAAAGTAATAAAATGTTACTATTTTTATTTGAGTAAAGCACAATTAAAGGAGGGTGAACTAGATTTTAATCAGCCCCACTTATCAAGGGAATTGTTAACTAAATTCTGATTGTGGGATTTCTACAGCTACAGACATGCTGAATAGCTGAAGTGTGCTACCTGGATAAGAAAACACAGGATGAGTTTGCAGAACTGCTTCATAAACAGTGGAGGTTTTTGCTTATTTTTATGCAAGCTACTAAAGCTTGCTAAAGGTTACTACATCTGCTTTAATATGAGAATTAATAGAAATCCCATTTCCGAAGCAATTTCAGAGGAACACTCACTCATATAATTGAAAAGACAGATAACAGGTTTATGCAGTCACAGGAGAAATACCAGCAGTGTCCTTGATATTTAATACTACTATAGTACAATCTTAGGTCTTGTTTACTGTGACAAATAATTTAATGCAGTAAGAGCAAAAGCTGTTGTTGTAGGTGCTTCTGTATTTATAGAGTGTGAATTTGAGCAGTTAACTTCAGACTAGGTTTTTTCTGGTTCTCTAGATTATATGTCCTCCACAGAGCACTAGTGAAAATGTCTTAGGGGCAAAGTCATTGGTTTAGACTAACACCATATTATGGTGTATCCATGAAGCAGAAGTTCTAGTTTAGTTTCCTCAAAAAGCAAATGTAGTTCGTACACACCAAAATCACACTGTGAACGATGCCCAAGTAAGTGGGAATGATACAAGAATTCATGTCAAAATAGCAAAATGTTAACAGCAGTATGACCTCTTATTACATAGCTGTCAAGAGATTGCAGCTATTCTTTCTGTAAGAATGACGTGTGGGAGGAGGATGGAATTCAGACAGGTATATTCCTTCGTGTTGCCAAAAAGGAATGCTCCTTTATATCATAAAGTTGTGTTCCAATTTGTAGATAAATAATAGTTTAAAATATAAGAGTTTTCCAGAGAGAGCAATTTCAAAATAGAGATTCCCATTTAACTGTTTTATTGCTTTTGTAGTTACTGTGGCAGCTCGCCAGAATTCTGGTTTTTTAAATTGAGGTTTTTTTCAATTTTATTAATGCAATATTTAGGGAGCAGTGGACATTTTTTGCCTATTTCAGTACTGGAGATGCCAGTAAAATGACTTATGATTGGAAGGTAAATATATTTGTTAGAGATTTGAAATCATAAGACTATCGTTTTAATTGAGTAACCTTTCATAAGACTTACTTGAAGAACTTAGATTGCTTACATTCTTTAC
Source organism: Psittacula echo (assembly GCF_963264785.1). Classification (NCBI taxonomy): domain Eukaryota; kingdom Metazoa; phylum Chordata; class Aves; order Psittaciformes; family Psittacidae; genus Psittacula; species Psittacula echo. Next base: position 43,467,646 of record NC_137738.1, read on the forward strand.
ATTTTTTTATATTTTACATTCATATTTTACAATTCCTTTACATTTCATAAGCCTGACATCATGACCTCTCCTAGCTATTTCACTCCAGCAGTCCCAGTGCACCTATTTTTTTCTCCTATTGTTGTGAAGCACAAGTAGTCTTAATTTGCCAGTCATCAACTTGGTCTCTGCTGTCCTAATCATAAAGAACAGAATGTAATCTGTTTCCAAAGTGGAAAATTAGGTCTTTATCGTATGTGGTATGCATTACTTAAAACAATAAAGGAAGCAGTGCTTTCTAGATAAAATAAAACATAAGTGATACTTTAGAAAGTTTAAATTAAGAAAATAGTGTTGTATGTTTTAGTTAAATTTAATCTTTCTCAATTTAGCATTTTAAAGTAGTTTAAAAATGAAAGCTTAACAATTGTTTAATGAGTACCAAGCTTGTTTTTAAATAATCACTTCTACAGAACAGCACACAAACCATCTTACTTATATGCATAGAACCAACCCATTTGTGTTAGTTGGTCTTCTGCCTTTTCTGAAAAACAGCACTGTGTGGGTCACTGCTGTACCTAATCAGAAGTTCTCATTAGGAAAGGGCTGGACCACCATAGGAGGGCACTGTGTGGAAGTCACACTCATGAAGCATATTTAAACCAGAACTAGGAGAAGAGAAGAGATTTGTGTCCAATCCTGTTGACCAACCATCTTTCTTTCACTTATTATATTAACAGATTTCTTTAAACCCATTTTTGGCTAAGGATAGGATTTTGAAGTTGGTTAGAAGTAGGATTTACAGAAAAATCTTCAGGATTTTTATTGCTGGTAATCTGTTTTGTTTCTTTTTCTCTGTAATGAGATAAGTATTAATGATTGAGAGAATAATTTATTCCTACTATAATGTGGGATAATTGTAAAGAAAATCTGAAGCATAACTGTGTATGAAGAAAAATGTATTTGAGGGAAGTTATCTTAGCTGTGGTTAAAGTAAAGGATATACTTGTTGCTTACCTCACTAAAAAGTTTGCTGAGTGGAAAATAAGGGTCATCAGTTTAGATAGAAGGGTAGATATGATGTTTCAAATTGTGCCACTGGTTACTGAAAGATCAGCCACAGGAAAATCATAGTTCCAATTCCTTAAACTGTTTGAAAATTAATTAAATAAAATCTTCCTAAATACTGGAAGGCTTTCGCACCTGCATTTGAAAAGGGACAGAGAGGAGGTTAAGATGGTGACAAGATTAGTAGTATCCGTCTCGGTTCTGTCCTATGTTCCCTATCATCTCTGTAAGTACTTTTCAAATTCTGTGTTCATTTCTTTGAATTTATTGAGTCTCTTAGGCAGAAAATGAAATTAAAATCCATCACTGAAGCTGCTACTGAAATTTACTTGTTGATTATCTACCAGTAATAATGGCAGTGCAGTTGGGGGGAAGAATTTTCAGAACAAAAACTAGGATAACTTATTCTTTTTATGTAAAACAGATGGTCTTTCTAATGGGAATTTACCCTTTCAGTAATTATATATAAAGATGATAGTGATGACGGTCTGCTAAATGATATTACAAGAAGAGTAGTTATTAGGTTTAGTTATCTTGCTATGACAATTTTTTCACCACTGTATCCAACTACTTGGTGAAATCTTGAGTGTTCTGTAAATCATGTTTTAAATACACCTTTAGTAAAGGATTTTCCCCGATTTAACCACAGCAAACAAATCCCTCACTTTTTAAATCCAGTACTCATATATGCAGTATTTAGTTGTATCTATGTTTTTGAAATGAATGTGGTGTAATAGTCTCTAGAGTTTAAGACGTGCAGTTTAATTCTCTATTCTTATAGAATGGCAGATGTATAAACAGGCTATAAATTAACTGTCTGTGTTCTTGGCTCCATTTGAAGGATGAGGTATTTTGAACACTTGCTGATTGGCATAGAAAGTGGCTTAGATACATTATTTTCATAATCCAGAGGTTATAAAGACACACACACACACACACACAAATAATCAAAAGGAGCAGTGAAGTTGTTCTTTGGGTAATAACCTAGACAGGCAAGGCAGAAGGCAGCACTGTAAGAATGTACTTCTGGTTATTGTGGCCTTGACACAAGAAGTTGCTACAGTTTGTTCTGGAAAGTTGTTTGGGTTTTGGTTCGTATTTCTGGAGAATCCTGTGCTTTCTGGTGTTTACAGTCCATTCTGGGCTCTTTTCTGCCTCTTATTTGCATTGCATGCTAGGTACATACATCCTGCATTCTGCCCTGTCTTTCCTGTACTTCTGTTCAAGCGCTGCCTCCATGGCTCTTACCTGGATCCTGCTTGGTTGTATCTTTTGTTGGCTGTCACTCCTTCCTCTTTTTCTGATTCTTCCTTCTATGCTGCTATTTACTCACCTTGTGTTTTTGTGATGGATTTACTCAAAGTTTTTCCTTTCTCTGGGTTGGGCAGGTGCCATCTCTTTCTTGTGGAGGTGGTAGGAGGTAGAGTCAGATTCCTTGACTCTTGATTCCTTGCAGTGTTTGACTGCGGCAGTCTCCAATAAACCCAATTCTGCTGTAACGTGTCATCTGTGGTTTCTCTGCAGTGATGGAGTGTTCATAACCTTTTCATAAACAGGTTTATCTGTGCTCTGCAGTAAAGAAATACGGAAGTTAACTGTATAGCTCTTAACAAGGGTAGCTAAGCTGTGACAATACCAACACGCTGCCCATCTTTCTTCTAACAAAGCTTGTGCAGAAAAAGTTGCATGCTGAGCTCAAAGCTACAGCATGTGTTAGGTTTCAGCTCCTTCTTCAAATTTGTCTAATATGATAAAGGTGTTAAAATGTTTATAATTCATCTTGAGTTCAGAAGGGGTTGAATCATCTTGCTTAAGCATCTGAACACCAGAAATTGGTATCTTAGGAAAATTTTCACAAAAACCAAGTGCTTGATTGAGTGGAAGAATCCTGGTGATACCTACGCAAAATGCCACCCTCCGAGTCTCATCTAAATAGCACCTCCCATTTATTTTCAATGTAATAATTTGAGAAATCTAAGTGGAGTTTGTTGTCACATTGAAAGGTTACTAGACTGTGCTGTATCTCCATTAAGTACTTGGGGTGACTTTCTTATAGCAGTTCAGGTACCTTGGTCCTGCAAGAATATGGATTGTGTGTTTGGGGGTTTTGTAGTAGGGTAATGAAAATGCTGGAGCCCCATCTAGTGCATGAACATCTAACACTGCTAGAGAAGTTATAAAATGTGTCAGAGCAGAGAGGATGGAAGGCAATCCCATTAGTGGGAAATTTTTAAATTTTTGTAAAGTAACTTGCGTTACTACATCAATAATGGATTAGAAGAGAAAGGTGTAGAAAGTAGTGATTAAATGGAGGTTCATTTGGGGAAGGTGATTCTATAAAGGTTAATCTTAATGTGCCTTAAAGAGAGTGCATATATTAAAAGATTTAACTGCGTTAGAACCCAAGTATGAGCAGTCCAAGTGAAGGCTAATGAAAAAATCACTGAAACATCAGGACGTGTTTAGCACATTTAGGTTAGATAAATCTGAGTAAATCCAAGCACATTTGACCTTGCCCTGTTGCTTTGTTAAAAAAAAAAAAAAAAAAAAAAAAAATTAATAAGCATAAAGACTGGGATTTCAGGTTTGATCATGCAATGTAGGATTGTGGGTGAAAGTTTGACTCTATGGAAAGTCAGCAAGGCTGTTGTCATTAATTTCACTTTCATTAGCTTTCAACCTCGGATTTTGAGATTAATTTTCCTCAGAGAGCTAGGATTTGCTGTCTCCCTGTGAACTTGAACTTCCCTGCAACGGTTCGGAAGGAAATCCTCTTAGAAAACCGATGTTGTAAGTATAATGGGCTGGCCAGTAGTTTCCCTTTTCTGCCAGAGGAGAGGGAAGTTGCCTTTGAGAATTTGCCAGAGCCTATTTTAGAATAAAATAAACGCAGTGCACTTTTTGAACGTCTTAAAAAGTGGGAAAATACTGGTTTTAGTCATTGTGCATTTTGGATGCATAAATGATTCATTAGGAAAAAGAGCTTTTATCTTCTAAACAATTCACCTTGACTGGTTTAAGTAGTTTTGTTTTAATGATCATATACATACTCAGGAATAATAAGATTTTGTAAAAGAATATGTGAAATATTACTGTTATTTTAGGAAATTCAATGATTCAACAATTTTAGTAGTATAGAAAGCTACATGTGTAGAAAATTCAGGCTTTGTGTGCATTTTTTACAATTATGCACGTAATTTGAGTGTGAGTATCAATTGGTCATCATTGGTTTATTAATGAATGTTATACATTCATGTGCTAAATGCTTTTTTTGATAAATAGCTAATTGGTGCTAATGAACTACATTTTTGTTTGCAATTTAAGTCTATTTCGATCAGGCTATTGTCAGAAATGGGCCTAACAGTGTGTTTGTAAGGCCCATGAATTTATGGAAGGGCTAAGAAGCCTACTGGGGATGTTATCACCCAAGTACAGTGTATTGAAATACATTTATCTTTTTCAGTGGTAGTGACTAATATCAGCTATATAGGATTTTTAATAACAAAATATTACTATGGTGGTTTTCTTCCCTAAAACATATTGTCTTTTGTAGATCTGTACTAGTACAAGTTATTTATTTCAGCATTTCATGCAGCCTGTGATAATTTGTTTTACAGAAAATAAGTTTTCACTGCAAACAGGGAGGCTTTTCTAAATGTAATCTCTGGATGATGAGAGATTCTTCCCTGTTTTCTGGATTTAGGAATCATACATGTCTCTGTAAAGCTTTAAATAGTGTAAGCACAGTTGTGCTGTGCCCTTCAAAGAACATCTTTTCAGCTTAGTGCTGAATTAGAATTCAAAAATCAAAAATTACCCAACTCAAACTGATGTGTCATGAGGACAAATAAACTGTTATGCAAGTAAATAAAAAAATACAGTTTTTACTATAACTTGAAGAAATTATTTCTGTTAACCTCATCAAATTCTTGCACCTGCTGGAGTGCTTTAAAATCACAATCGTTAAATCAATGAGGTTTTTTTAAATAACATAACTAAAAAACAGCAAAAAAGCAAACTCAAGATAATGCCCATGTTGCACATGAAACAATTTTGTCTAGTTGTGCTTCAGCATGTTAATACACTAGTAGCTTGTAACGCAATACTTAATTGAAAGTACTGTCAAGTAGTATTGGCCTTGAGGTCAAAATCAGTAATATGGGTTGTTATGGGAGCCATACAGTAATCTCTGCTTCCGCTTGCAGACCATAGGACCTTTTTCAGCATTGCAGGAACATTGCAGAAGGTAGTTTAGATACAACACAAGCAAATGCCTGTAGCTTACCAGGGTCTAGTAGGCTACTTCTAAGCTGCTGTTTCTTCAGTATTCACTATTTTGTTCTCATAAGAGACATTCAGGAACTTCAAACCCTGATTCCACCATTCTCAGCTATTGCTCCTCTCCTTCCCACCCTCTTCTCAAGAGTTTTCTGCAGTCCAGTGACTTCAGAAGTTTCAGTGATCATGTTTACAGTGGTGTCCCACAAATAGTTTTATTGATGCATATTTATGAAGTGGTAAGCATGTTGCAAATGGGAATTTCTTAAGCTCGATTTGCTGCCAAATCTAGCAAATCATTTAATGACACCTTTGCCAGCACAACTATGTTACCGCTGATTTGAATACCTTACGAGGTAGGAGGCTTTCTAGTTGCCCCCTTGGAAAATGTGTTGTTTGTAGGCTGTGTAAATGTGTCTGCAGACCTGTCAGAAGCTGTGAGTGATACTTCCAACAATTTGAGCTCAAATGCAAGTCATGAATCTTTCAGTAACCTGTCATTACAGCTCCACATTTGTCCAACATGAAAGTGAGGGGGACAACTTGATACACAGTTGTACAGGTGACTGTGACTTCAAAATGTAGTTTCATTCATATACTGGAAAATAATTCATTTTACTTCCCCATTGTTCTTGCTGCTCAGCCTGTCCAAGAGTAATAATTTAGGTTGTTTTTTGGTTTTTTTTTTCCACTTCTGTGGTTTGATTTGATTGTCATTACACAACAAACTGGGAAAAAGGTACCACTTTTATATGTTCAGCTTTCAGAGTATAGCTCAGCTTGCACACATTTAAAGGACAAAATTGAACTTCAGTGATTCAGCCTAACCAGTCCTTTAGTTGCTGGATAAAATGAGTGCTGATATTCTAAAATAAAGCAAAAGTAAGCAAACAAAGCTCAGAACCCCACCACTTGCACCAAATGAGGTAGTTGGAAACTATTTTTATGCAACAAGCTTCAAGATGTGTAAAAGTAACACTGGGAGTTAGATTTTCAAACTTTGAAACAGCAAGAGCTGTGAAATACTATTCTGGATGTGCTTCATTTTATCACAGCATTTAAAAGATCTCAAAGTGATGACTGATCTTATTTCTACCAAACGCCAAGGTCTAATGGCAGATCTGCTGTTGCTTAAGTAAATGTGCAGATTCTATATTAGGTTGTAGAATTTCTGCATCACTTCTAGAGAGTCTTTTTGTTATTATAGGAATTCTGAAAAAATTAATTGAAATCCTAATTTGTCCAAGTTTTACCATCCTGCTACAGTAGTCATAGTTTTTAATGTATTCTCCATGAACTATTGGGGGTGTGAAAGTACAAGAGTTTTGTGATCAAGATTGATGTCAGCATTTGAGAATTGGGTTGGGTGATTTCTTTAATTCAAATTGATTGGCTATGGATGCTATTTGTAATTTACTGTCTTTTTGCTACATGTTATTTTAGAAGAATACAAATGGGAAACAAAGTTGTTTTAAGTGTTTTGATGTCAATTTGAAACTTACTATAGGTTGCCATCAAAGACAGTTCTGTGCATACACCAAAGCTCATGTGAAAAATGTAATGCGTTCTATTTCCATGTTTAGATATTGCAAATGGCTCCAGTTCAGGAGGATATCGCCCCCCTCCCAGAACAAAAGAAGTGATCATCAATGGACAGACAGTGAAATTAAAATATTGTTTTACTTGCAAGATTTTCCGCCCACCTCGTGCCTCACATTGCAGCCTTTGTGATAACTGCGTAGGTGAGTAAAAAAAAGATATGGCATATGTTCAATTTAGTAGCTTATATATTGTTATGAGTACTTTTGATATGAGAGAGAAAGAGTTAGTGACAAGATTACTCAAGAGGTCACTTGCTGTGTTCATCCTTCTTTCCTATAAGCTCTGTTAAATGTTAAGAGTTTTAGAGGAGTTGGGAGATTTGGCCTAACAGATGGTTGTTGCTAATCTAAGGAAGAATATCTTCTGGTGCATACATCTTTCCTAACCTACTCTGCCAGACAAAGAACACACCCAGTTCAAATAGAGAGGCATAGTGTGTACGGTGAACTTTCCAGTGCAGTGAACAAAGCTTTATGGGAGTCTCTAGAGTTGTTTCCTTCACCAAACTACACTGAGGGCAAGGAAATGTTTTTTTCACTTCATTATAGGCTAACTATGTAGCATAGTTCAAATGGTTAGAGCTTGCATTGTGACCAGAATACACACGGTAGGTGATTCTTACCTGTGAACAGTTTTAAGACTAGAAATCTGAAAGTCAGAATCCATAAGAAATAGCTGGGCAAACATGCTATTTTGAGAGTAAGTAGATGTTGTCAAGACCTAAGGATATTTTGTAATGATAGGTTGGATTTTTTCCTCTGAACATCTTGTCTTTTTTCATTACTCTCTTCTTCGGAGGGCAGACAAGGTGATTAAGATATGCTTGGATTTAAAAGCAAACCAAAAAAACCCCACCAATCAAATCTGAGTAGCTTCTAGTTAATTAGATCACATTTAGAGTTCAGTGCAGCTGATTAGCACACTGTTGAGCCTGGATCTTATACATTCAAGAAAATAATGTAGAAAGATGTCTCCAGCTGAGAAATGTAATTGCAGCATTCAGCAGCTTTATTTTTAGATATAAAGCAGTCATTGGGAGAATTACAGTTTCATGTTTAGATGATATTCATTTAGGGAGTACACTTACAGCAGAGTGAGAAGCTTAGCCTTTTGGCCCTATACAGTTGATTGGTATCTTTAGATGGTTCCTTCAGTAAATAATTTTTTCTGATGTGTTAAAACTGAGTAAGTGTTGTAAAAGCTGTTGAGCTTGGCAAATAGGGATGTTTATGAATTGCAGTTGACACATTTTCAGAAAAATATTTTATCAGATATGTAGCCTGGACATAAAAGTGTTGTATTGCTCAGCAAACCTGATAATATGAAAATGAAGTTGTTGACCAGTGCAGTAAAATAAAAATTGAAGGCTGTTGTCTTTACCGAGAGTGCATAAATAAGAGCAACTCACACACACACATCCTGAAGCTTATTTAATAAATTGTTTTTTAATAAATTGGTATGAAGAATTTTGTTACAGGTTATTCTGTAATCTGATGATGTCCTTGTCATACTAAATTTGGAAAACATACTCCATGAAACATAAAATTAATGATGGCAGGAAAACAACTCGATCCTTGCTTTCTGATTATGTCTGTGCCTGAAGCAACAGATGTGAATTATTATGAATGTAGATCAAAAAGGTCTGAGCAAATGACTCATAAGAGTGATAATTGTATCCAAGATTAGGCTTTTCTGCTCAAAAAATAGCTATGATCATTGTAATATCCTCTTGCACATTTTGTAATTTGAAGTTATTTGTGTTAAAAAAAAATTCCATTCATTTATTGGAATGAATTTGCTGTGGTTTTTCTCCTCACCTCATTCTGCAATGGAAATTATGGTCGGGGTGCATTGGATAGTATTTCTGTTTCCTGATTCAGTACAGATATTTGTCATGTAACTATTCTGGTCTTTTGAAGGAAAGAAGTGAAAGCTACAAGTACCTGCAGCTAATTTTCTGTGGAAAATAGATGTCAAGACAATAATTTTGCTCACATACTTGTGGAAAAGTAACAGAGCATACACTTAATTAAAATGTGTTACATAGTTTACCACCACTCTTAAGTTAGGATTGTCTATATGATGATGCTTTTATTTAATTTTAGTTTGAGAATAAATCTTATAATAGCAGTGGGTGTTCTTGTGCCACTGTCATTTGCTGGTTCCTTACTGGTGTAACTAAACCAACGCAAAAATATTCCTACTTCACACACATACAGATACATAAGTAACTTAATATTGCAACTCACTACCAATATGACTGCGTTCCTTTCTACCACATAGTTCTGGAAGCTTTTGCTAGAGTTGTAAACTATGTACAGAGACATGTATGATACAGGAATGGAATCTTTCTTCAAACTAGCACTCACTATTTATCAAAAACAGTATGCTATCTTTTCCTAAAGGTGTTTTATGGTACTGGGCAAATGAATGCAGTGTTAAAGAGAGGTTCTTTTGTTCCATATTTTCTATTGATGCTTTTCATTCTGTAAGGAATCCTTAGCAACATTTTAAATATGTGAGTACAAAAATTATTCATTGTTGGTATATTCCTTCGTGAATTAATCCTAACGTTCTAGTTGTCCGGTAGGCATATCTGTTACTTATCTTGTTTCTAATTTTCATTTCCTCATTATTTTTTAATAAATGTCATGTATATTTAGATAAAAACATGAAGAAACATCTTTTTGTTTAAAGAAACAAACAAACCGCACTGAACTAATTTGAATTCTACCCATAATAATACTTCAAACTCCTTTAGCTTTACAATATGTTCATAATAGTATCCAGAAAAATATATATTTTTGTACAAATATAGTTTGTTGCATTTTTTTGCATTTGTTGCATGTTTGATCAAGTAAGTGTTCCCTGAGACAGATACTTTGGGTGTATTCCTGACATGCTTGCTTTTAACTGCCTTAGTGATTGGCAGTTGGAAATTAGCCCTTCAAGGGTTTTCAGTGTACCATTATGTTGCTTAAAAATTATAACTGAATTTAAAATAATGTACACATAAACACAAGAGATAAAGGAAAGAATAACAACAGCAGGCAAATTCTGAGCTCAGGCTAGTTATTGCGGGGTTTTATAAAGAGGTTTTGATTGCACTGTGTGATGCTAGTAAGAAGCCATTTGTTGGCTTTGGTTCTGAAATGACCAAATTCCTTTTAAATTTATTTATTTATCTATTTATGGTCATTTCAACACTAAGGCTGTAATTTTCTTCTTCTTTTTTTTTTTTTTTTTTGGTCTGGTTTTAATAAATAACTTTTGTCTTTTTTAGTTTAATTTCTATAATAAAAGCATCTGACTATTTCCAAGCAATCTGTTTAAATATAGTACCAAATGACTAACGAGAAACAGTGAATAATACTTAACAAGCAGTAAACCAGCTTAGTCCAATAATCTATCTAAAGCATTCCTGGTATTCACATGCCACAGTTTTGCTTATCAAGTGAAGTAACTGATACAGACTAAGGCAAAAGTCCAATATGATGGAAGAAGAGATCCATTTATAATAATCTAAAAGAATATGGCCATTTTATTTCTTTCAATATCTGTATGTCGTAAATTTATATGTGACTGATGGATGAAAGTAGCTTCTCTTCTCCAGTTCCACTATGTTTCTTTCAACACATGACTTTTTTCCAGAGGATTCAAAGCTCAGATTTTTGAAGTTGGATATCACAACCTTTAAACGTTTAGTTTGAATTTTCTGGATCACCAATGAACACAAGAATGGCATACTAAGTTAGACCAAAGTTTCAGTTTGTGTAGTAGCCCGTTTCCCACCATGGCCAGAGAGGATCCCTGGTGAAGAATGGGAGAAGAGGGCAAGCACTCAAGGATGCTTTCTATTGAATATTCTTATTTACAGCATATGCCTTCTTGAACCCTGAGGGGACATCCCTTTTTTTTTTTGTTTTGTTTTTTAATAGCCCTTGATAGATCCTAGTTGGCCTTCTTTTGTACTTAATACAAACTTCTTTAGATGGGGAACCATAATGCCAGTAGTGCTGAGGCACACATACCATACTGGCATTTTATATCAACGTTTTTGGTTTCTGTAGGAGATAGGATTCCTTTCACTTGTAAGTCTGGTTGCTTTTCTGTAGATCCAAAACATGAGACTAAGTGTCAAGTTTTTGGCAGAAATTTTGACAGAAAATAGTCTATATTGGAAGCCAATAGACACCCCTTTTCTGGTTAAATCATTGCTTCTGTAAAGCACTTCTACCAGGCAACTGTAGGTATTGTCTTTTGGGTTTTGTATTGACTGGACTACATTAATTTATTGTTTTGAAAATACAATATGCTAGCACTCTTCTTTCATTACCTTATTATCTCCCCTCTTGCTTTCAGTTCTTTTTCATGACCTTTGCCTACTTCTTTCCTTACATTTCCTGGAATGAGGAGAGTACAATTTTCACTTCATTTTGGGGCCTGATTTATGAACCTGTTAAACGTTGGTTCGGGATGTGCAGAAGTAACTCTTTAGCTGAAGAGTTAAAACCACAAAGTTGGCTGCTATGTCCTTTTTTTCTTCTTCTTTTGTATATTTTTTCCCAAGTTTTTACATGTGAGAAATGGCTTTGGCTCTTTCTATTTGTGCTACCTTTTTGGGCACCCAAGAAGCTGCTGAAAGGAGTATGCAGCAGCACTTACAGAACTGATATTTGTTTATGATTGTGCCATCTGTATACTAGATGTATGTTAGAAATTCAGGGAGCATGCCATGTTTGTCAGAGAGTTTTTAAGTCTAAGCCAAAGCAGTGGTAAATATGGTAGAAAGTCTCTTTAAAAAATACAATAGTATAATAGGTTACTTCATAGAGAGATTGCAGCTTTTATATAGTGGTCTGCATATGAAAAAAAAGCAGAGATGATCATAATACCCAACTACGTAAATGATGTTGTAAGCCACAGATGTCAGACAGTAGTTACCAAGAAGAATTAGGAACCTACGACAAAAAATACTTACATTTGGTGCAATACCAATTTGACAGATAGATAGTTAGGAATTCAAAGACAGATACAGAAGTGTGAATAAAACTGTGTGCTTTCATGTAGAAAAGAGGAACAACTCCATAAACTTTGTGGATGCTGATACCTGGTAAGGATACTATGCGTTTCCTAGAGACAAGTTGGGATTTCTAACTCTCTTCTTCCATGGTTGGCTGTGTGTCTGGCACTTATTTGGTTCCCAATGTGTGAAAGTATTGACAAGAATAGGTATTTAACTAGAGATTGTTAAGCAGTGAGGTCCTTTGCTGTGCACTCTTTGTACCTTTCAAAGAACAGTCATTCTAAACTGCTGCTGTTGCCTTTGAAAATGTCACCATTAATGTGCATGCAAAGGGATTTGTTGCTAATTAGTCGACATTTATTATTGGAGATAGCAGTGAAGTAGGCTATGTGACAATACAGTTTAATTACTGTGAGCTATCCTAGGGCAATGGATGGATGTTCTCCTGATAAATCAATTGCTATTTTTATTTCAAACATTAAGCATGTTTATTTTCTTTTTGTGATTAACGTTAGCCTGCTACTATTTAAGCTGATGAGCATGGAAAAAGCTGACATTGCAACTGATTTGCTTGAATAAGCCCCACCCAAATATCTTAGCTGTCTGGGACAGTATTGAAATGATTTTAAGAGTGAAATATTTGTTGAGTAGCCCTTGTGTTTGTGTTTCTGATTGACCTTTTGTTGTAGATCTCCATACACATTATTAATCCATTTCATTAATATAGGCCCATCTTTCCCACTGTTACATCTCTATTTCAGTTTACATCACCTTGTAAATTAGCGTAGTGACCAGAATGTAACCTGGAGTAAACCTTTGGTGAGTATTTCCCAAAAGTAAATTTGAGGCTAGAAGGCTCTTTCTGTACGATTTGATTTTCTTTGGGTGTTTTGATTTGGGATCAGAGTACGCAAGTACTGAAGTGTGGCGATTTAAAGGGTCCATTGTTCATTGTCTATAGCAGATGTTCTAAAATAACATCAGCATGAATATAAATGTAACTTGCAATCAGTCTTTTGTTACTCAGTCTCTTTTTCATATAAGTTTCTACTCCAATTTCATTTTGCAAAAGTAGCAGCAAAGGCATTTTCAGGGGAATGACTGTCACACAGGTGAATGTCTAAGTTAAACTGATCCATGCATTTGACTGCTGTTGGCAATTGGTGGCAAGTCCTATCAGTGGCTTTTTTAAATATGATTAAATAAATAATTTTCTGAGTAGTGATGACTTTAGTCAGTGGAGCTGTACATCTGAGCTAAGGATAGGTTTTGTGAAATTTGCTGTGAATTGGAGCTGAACATCTGAGCTAAGGATAGGTTTTGTGGAGTTTGCCATGAATTGGAGCTGAACAACTGAGCTGAGGAGAGGGTTTGTGAAGTTTGCCATGAATATCAGATTTTTTGCTAATTAAGTTAAATTATTAGACATTCTGAAGTGACTGTAAGGGACTTGATGCTATAGTTGTAATGGCTTTTGTGCATGCGTGCATGACTCAGCAGGCTGTTGGATTGGACTGTTGTATCTTAGACGAAAAGAAGTATTTTTTGTAATAAAACGTGTTCCTTATATGGACTTTAAAAATCTCATTTGTTTGCCTAAACATTTTAAGAGCATCCAGATTCTGAAAGTACTATTTGTCATACAAAATGTCAAATCAAGAAGCCTGAATAGATGTCATCATATCATGACATCATAGTCCTACAAAAAGCTGTAATTGTCATCATTACAAATCCGTGCAGATGTGTTGGTATCTCTACATAATTGTTCAGTGTGCATCCATGACAATGGACTCTGTAGTCCTATGTTGTACTGCTACTAACAAAAGTAATTTTGAGTAATGTTGGGCCAGTTGGTTGAGCTGTAATGTGATTTTTCTTTTGACTGACACAAGATTTGAATAGCGGGCTCTTCAGTCTTTCCAGTCCTGGGATGCATGTTTGCATGTGTTCAGTAAAGGTGGTAACAGTCATTGAATGCCTTAGGTTTGTGTCTTTCTTTACCCTACAATGCTTTACTTCAGTGGGATGGAAAAATTAGCAAGTGAATTCTAACCTGTGCTCATTGGAGTCTGCAAGTAGTTTGACCTAGATATTTTTGCACCAATACACTGTTTGTCTTTGAGACCTGCATTGACATTATGCTTTAGAAAAATGTACGTTGGTGTGCAGTGATCCAGTGGAGCAAAGGAAGAAGGAAGCAGTTCATAAATAATAACAAATGTTTCTGAGATCACAGTGTGAACAGGTGAGAGAAGCTGTAAGCTGAAGGGCCAGGCTGGCCTAAAATATTCCATGTAAAAATGCTTTTTTGTTCCCTGTGAATTATAAAGCTTTTACTAAAATTTTTGAAAGAATAAAGGAAGCATTGGGGTCATTTTGTCTGTGGTTTCCTGGAGAGTAGTGATTGAAAAAATGGAAGCTGAACATTTAAGGATTTAAGAGTCTACATGCTGTGCTGTGGAAAAGTGAAGATTTGACTCTTTCGTTCTGGGCAGAAAGGAACATGCTTTGGTTTGGCTTCTGACGCAAATACTGTAAACGCTCCATATAGAAGAACTTGGCTTATTAAAATGGGAAATGTTCTTTTTCAATCTGAGCTATCCAGCAGTTAATGTTTCTTAATTTTTCAAATGTAGATATTTTTGGGAAGGTAAAAACTGAGAAATGTCTCAGGTATGATGTAACTGGTATGCTGTTCTGTCATCCACTTGGCATATATTATTAGGTAAGTGTTAATGAGACCAGTGAGTCATGCTGACAGTTTGCTGCTTGAACTTTATCCTCTTTTTTTTCCCCACCTGTGTGATTCTCTCCTTTGTTCCTATTCACACAGCCCTTAGTAACACACAGCCATTGCTATGTCAGGTTTTCTCACTAAGCAAGGAACAAAAATGTTCTTTTCTTTTCTGCTAGTTCAGGGAACTGACCTGACTGATTCATCAGCAGCTTAGACAGTTAAAGAAGGAAATGGGATGAAGTGGCAGGGAAGGCAGCATGTCATCATCTCTTTCACTGATACTAAGTTCTTAGATTGGCTCAGTTATCTGCTGAAGCCTCACCCTTTGGATTTGGTTATGGGGTTGCTGGCTATCCTCAGGAGCTATTACCCAAATTTGAAGTTGCTGATCACTTGGGAAAGACTAGTAAAATAAAGTCACTGGTGCAGGTTTACTAACAGCTCTTGAGGTTTCTTACCTCTTTGGTTTTCTGTGGTCATTACAAACAGCATTTTAAATCTCCATTTACCCACCTCCTGTTTTCATGATACTTTGCTTTAAAACTGGTTGTACATTTTCTGATTCTTTTTGTATGCTTCAGCTTTTGTTCTCAGACCCTGAA
This sequence comes from Psittacula echo, assembly GCF_963264785.1. Taxonomy (NCBI): domain Eukaryota; kingdom Metazoa; phylum Chordata; class Aves; order Psittaciformes; family Psittacidae; genus Psittacula; species Psittacula echo. The sequence goes on from NC_137738.1 coordinate 43,482,938, forward strand.
AAAGTAATCAAAACTGGATTTTTCCTGCAGTCCTGATAAGTGTTAACTTGTAGTAAAGTTGGTGTTACAGTTTAGCTAATTAACACTTAACTGTGTCTGAAAGGATCATTTAATCTCTTTTCTGGCAGTGTTTGGGCCAGCTTTGGTGTTTGATACTGTGATGAGGTGGTCGGGGAGCTAGGCAACAGAAAATTAACCATAGTTTTAAGTCCATCTGGCTCTGTCAACCAGCTACCCATAGGGTAAAATGAACAGCAGGCTTGGTGTAAGGATGGAGAGCCATAAACACAGAGGCAAGAGATTGGTTCACAGGACTGCTAAAAGGGGAGAAGCAGGGCCATTATTTTAGCTGTAGTTCTTGATTACATAGGTATAGCTGTCATGTCATACCACATCCTGAAGGCAAATACATTAGCAATACAAATACCTTGCTGCTTTTGCTTAAAATTGAGTGCAGGAGATGATCTATTGCTACTTTTCTATCCATGGGATGCTTCCATAGGCAAACATTTCAGCCCTTGCAGCTTGCTTCCTCCCTGAATGAGAGTTCTAATCCATTTTTTATTATCAATAGTTTGTATTACCAATGTTTTAATTCTCTTCATTTGCCTCTGATATTTTTACATTAACTTTGTCATGAATGTATGATTAATTTCAGCAATACATTAACTATACCCTATGAATTTGAACAAGAACTGCAGTCATCACCTCGTAACAGTCTTCACAACAATCAGCTGCATTTGTATTTGCTCTGCATTTTAAATTTTGGAGGGCTGTAATTGCCAGGTTTTCTCCACATCAGAGGTTTTTCATTTGTCAGTGAAGGTAAATCTTAATTTTGCTGCCAGCATTGTCCAAGCCAAGTAGAGATGTCAGGCAGAGCTTCCTTTTTCAAACCATTGGTGGTTCAATTTGCAGGCATCTGGAGTGCTGGAGGTGAACTCTAAGTTAATATATTATTTGTTCATTAATACTTATTAAACCATGTCTATTGTAAGAAAGAAGAAACAGCTCTAGATTTAAGAGAGTTTGTATTTCTTAACAGCATTAGAAGTTTCTGCTTAGTTGTCTGTTCATTTTGTCAGAATTGGCTGTTTTCTCTTGCATTAACAAGCACAGCAGGTCACAAGCTGTAAGGCTATTATCTTTAACTTGCATTTACATATTTATGCTCTTTTGAGTAGATTAATCTCTTGCTCTTTAATATGCTTTTGAGGCATATAACATAAATGTCACATCCCTTTCTATTTTATGACTGAGAAAAATGAGTCCAAGTTTATTAATTCACTACAACCATGCAAACCCTTTAGTACTTCTTTTTCATTAGAGTTGATTCAGATTTAACACTGCAGCAGTGTATTTCATATCACCCTTTTCTGTCCATTTCTGCTTTACAAACATCTTAGGTAGCTACTTAGCTTCACAATGATTGGCAAGGTATATATTGAGAAAGGAGAGCCTTTCAATTCAACATGGAATTTAGAAGGCAGAAATTGGAGAGGAGTGGCAAGTAGGTTACGAATATAAAGTCAGCCTTTAGTAAGGAATGTATATGCATATATCAAAGTATGTATGTTTATAGACAGGGGTTTGTGTGTATGTGTGTTTCTATTTGCATTTATCTGAATCCATCAAATAGATGTCTAAGGTATCTAGTTTCATGGCTGGAGACTGAGCTTTATGTCAGTATAACTTGTTGATTCTCACAATGTCAGCATAGAATATAATGAATGTGTATATACAGAGTTCATTATCCAAAGCCATGTCATATTTTTTTTTTCTGAAGCAGTAATTTAGGATTGTGCTCTTTAAAAGGCTCTGTAACAGTATTTTTCTTGGTGTCATTATTCGCTCATATGTTGTATTAGGTGTCCATTAAATAAAGTGTAGTGTTTATCAGAACGTAAGAACTCATTCAGAAGCATAAATCTAAAAATAAGCATTGTTCAAATGTGATGTCAACTTAATTTTGGAATACAACTGTATTGCACTGAATACAGGTAGTATTGCCTGGTGTTTTAAATAGCAGAGTGTTTGGTTCTTGGTATTCTTAGCAGTGCTCATTGAATCAATATATTTCTGAAGCCTTATCCTAAGAAAGTTCAGTAACTTCACCTTGTATACCCCCACTGGAATTTGAAACAGATTTAGGGCAGAAACATGTGGTGCAAACAGCTGTCATGCAAAGCCACTTTAAAAATCCCTGAAAGTCTGGTGAACTCAGAAATCTGTTGTGCATGTTGTTTTGACTTTTTTAAATGAAGATAATACTAAATACATCCTTCAAGGAAAAGCTGTAATGTAGGTCTTTAACCTAAAACTACAGCTAAAATAAACTTCTGTGCTTGGACAGATGTGCCTTTTAAACATAGGGCTTAAGGACTTCACCTTTACTGTGGATTTATGTATAGTTCGATATCATACGTCAGCGGAGGCATAAAAGTCACAGAAAACAAAACAGGATTTAGACAAGGATCAGAGTCAGCATGAGAGCATCTATCTGTCTGATGATCCTGTATTTGATTGAAAAATTCAAAATTCTGTTGTTCTGTCAGTGTAATCTCTCCAATTAAAAGTTAGGAAATACCTGTTTGTTTCCATTTCCCGGCATACAGGAATGGATGGGGAGGAGGAGTCCAGGCTGCCGGGGGAGCAGAGTGATCTGTTCCCTCTGCTGCTTTCCAGTGCTTGGGCATTTCCCCTGTGTTGGGAACACTCATTTCTGACCCACCCTGACCTTTTCCTGTCTCATGAATGAGTTAATCTCTCAGGCAAATAAAAGGAAAGGGTTTGATTTACTAAAAAGTGGGAGGCTTTAGCACAAAGGGTAACAGAGCATTGAGATGATGTCTACCATTTCTTATACCATATGGTTTACAGAAAATTCCTGCAAGACTGAATAGATTATTTAAGGAAATAACCAACCCCAAAACCAAAAGAAGCATAAGCAAATTGTACAAGACTGCCTGAATTTTAACATTTGATAAATAAATAGTTTATGTGAATTATTTTGCTATTTATAATAGTTCTGTGTGGCAGTGTCACATCTTAAGAGGAAAAATAGGTGGTCTGGAATGGACAATATTTTGAGTGAAGCAATAAAATGAAGTGGGAGGGTATAAATATTTCATATACTATAATGGATGGATGAGATGATAGTAGACATAAGTCAGAAGTGTGATCGTGACAGATATAAATAAATCAACATTAAAACCTCCAGGTTTGAGTAGAAGAGTCACTGGAAGAAGAAAAACCAGACCTATTTTGAAAAAATAAAATACAGTGTAGTTGTACTGCTGAATATGACAGTGGATAAATACATGCTTATTCGTCTGCACTATTTATCACAATAATGTTGTTAGTTTAAGAGGAGCTCACCTCAGCCATGCTTTGATTTCTTTGAAAGCTGTAAGGTTTTCCTTAAAATACTCCTTTTTTTATTCTTTTTCTGTTTTTTACTTTCTAAATAAGAATTTCTCTGTGGCTAATTTGCAAATGCCATTTAAGTCATGAGTTTTAATATAGTATTCAGAAAGCTTTTTCCAAATAAACAGCATTTTATTAATCGTTTTCCGTTTTTTTTTTCTTCTGCCTCTCATTTCAGAACGGTTTGATCACCACTGTCCCTGGGTAGGCAACTGTGTGGGGAAAAGAAACTACAGATTTTTTTATATGTTTATTTTATCTCTGTCCTTTCTGACAGTCTTTATATTTGCATTCGTTATCACCCACGTCATCCTTCGTAAGTATGCTGGTGAAATCAGATTACGTATGTAGCCATTTGCTTGAGTTTTTTATTTTTAAGTTAATCTTTTGATCATTCAGGGTTTATTTCTTTATTTATTTATTTGCCTTTTCTCTGAAGCTTCACAATCCCCAGTAAGTCCCATTTCCAGTCTGTAGCAGACCCTGGTCATAGAAGTCATTGATCTGGTGCTGGCTGTATCTTAATATAGTGTTAATTTTCTTAATTTTGTTTGTCCATTTATGGGTGACTGAATGGAAAAGCAGCACACATACTGTATGTCTAAGGATACAGATAGTAGTATTTTCTCAAAGAATTTTTGTGTGCTTTTTAAAATGTAAGCACGGGTCACTTGCCATCAGAACAAACATGAAAATTACTAAGAAATAGATTGGAGCTATTTTACACATTTTGTTGTTTGCTGTTTAGTTTTACATCTTTCTCTACCCTATTTTCAACACAAGTTGCTTTCATTTGCATAGACATTCTGAGAACAACAAATTCATAAAGAAATGAATAAGCTATAGGAAGATAAATATTCATAAGTTTAAGATTGTTTTTTATTTGTATTCTGTTTTGGATTTGAGGTCAAGACTCTTGTGGGTACTGTCTAATTTTTTCCACAGGTCTAACAATTTTGTTAGCTCCTATATGATGACTATGATCTAATTTATGGTGGAGATTATAAAACTTGTCTTTGAAGACCTTTTGTATATTGCGGGAGTCTCTACTAAGCTTAAGTGTTCTATCTTTTCATTAATTACATAGGATATTGCTTTGAAGAGTATTTCTTGAATCATTTTGGAAATGTGATCTTTTTATTTCTTTGTATTCTGTATTATAATGGAAACCTGATAGAAGTAATAATTTCAGTTTATAACACGTTTATAAAGCAAACTTGATAACAGCAATATTTAGAAAATGTTTTACTGAAAAATAAGCTGGATAGTGCTCAATTTCCTACACTGCTTAGACTGTGCAGAGGAAATTTGTATTTTGAAAAGCAGAACTCCTGCTTTTATTTGTGCTTCACAAAAGGAGGATACAAAGCACTGGGTGGCTCTCCTGTAGCTCAGAGACACAGCACATAGGCTAGAAGTATGGGTGCCTAATTCTGAGGGAGTCTGGAACAAGTTGTTCTCACTGTCAGGTACAGCATTTCTAATACCAGTTGAAAGAGCAGAGATAAGATGTACATATTGTTTAAAAAGGGAAAAGTAATTTTTGGAAAGAGAACACTTTCCATTAATACTGAAATTCTCGACATTTATTTGGGCATACTTGAATATATATATACATACCTTTAACATTGAAGAAGGAAGAATGGGGGTTTTTTCTGGCATCTTACTTTGCTAGAATTCAGTAGTTGGAAACATTATCAGTCTGACAGTGTAAAGCTACTTTTGAAGCTAACCTACCTCTATTTCATAAAGACTACAGTGCTTTTTTCTGTAGCTTTCAGCATATGAATTACCAATATTATGCCAGGATTTTGTGTTCTGCATGTCAAGTGCATTTATCCAGTGGATTTTAACTTTACAGTGTCCATACCTAGTTCTAAATATGAATTAGACAAAGATCAGAGAAATTAATTGTGCTTCTGTGTGGCTGAGAAGCACTTCAGCATTATGTCTGTGTTACAGATAACGTATGGTAAATGTTAAATGCTGAATTGTCTGTCAGCTGTAAAATATTCTTGCTGTGGAGGTTAATCTACCTTGGATGAGACAGGAGAAACCTCTTTAGTTCTATAGATTGGTTGGTCCTCAAAGGCATGGGAGCAGGTATGAATTGTGATTAGTTCCTCAATGTTTATTTACTACATTTGAGCTTCAAGCCCGGCTTTCAAATTTATCTACTATAATCTTGACTATATCCAAAAAAGAATTCTTTACATGTAAGGTTTTCTTATCATATTGGTCACTCCAGTCTCTCTGCACCTACCATGCTTCTAGAAGTCCTCCTATCTACCTTTCTAGTAATTACCACTCAAGCATTTTTGTTCTGTTTTGCAGCCGAGCAGTTCTTCAGCTGATGCTAACCAGTAAGCAGGATTCTCAGGTCTTTAGCCTGAACCTTTGCCCTTGGCATAGATTGCTTTCTGTTAGCATGTCTGAATAAAATCTCAGTTTTAAATCCTGGGACTATGATCTTACTGCTGTTTCAAAGTCATCCATGCATATATGCAGAAGTCCTGGCAAAATTCTTGGTTCTAGAGGAAATCCTGAAGGCTTAATAAAATCTTGGTTTTAGGTTTTTCAAAGACCCTTAGTAACACTTGTCTTCTGACAATAGTTGTTTAGGAAAGGACTGAGGGATATTTATAGCAGCTTGTAGGTATTGATGTTAAAATACAAAAAATTAAAAATAAATCTGTTTGGTTCATTCCCTAATAGGGAAGCTCCTTCTGTGACCTTCTTGATTACATAGGAAATCTGGTTTTAATACATCTTGCAACCTGGCTTTTTTATAATTTTTGTTGGGCCTAAGTGGTGACTAGATGGGAGATAGATCTTTTTGTTTTGTGTGGCTGCCTGAGGCATTCATTGAACATCTTCACTTTCCAGGATTAAAAATATGTGTACATATTATCATTGAAGATAATAAAATGAATATATAAATCAGATACTTTAAAGGTATTGTCTTGCAAGATTTTATTCCATCTCTGCAAGCTGAAGACATTTACAGTAGTGGTGTCTGTCTTCACAGTCACTCAGCTCTGTTTGAGGCATCAGTATTTCAACTGTTCGTTGCAGTGAGGAGCCATCCCCTTCTGATGTATTGGGAACTGCTTGGAGGGGTGTGACCAGCAGTAGGGAATAGAAATCAAACCTACCTGCTGCCATTGCCATTAAGGATTGTAAAAAATTGTAAGAAGGTAGAGGAAGTTCCATTAGTCTTGTGCCTTGAGGCTAAGAATCAGTTATGAGAGTCTGAAAAGGCTCAGAAATACAAGGTAAGTAACTTTCCCTTTGTAATGGCAAACAGTAAAATTGGCCACGCAGGCCTAGGGAATATATATGTGTGTGCACACACACATACATGTTTTTCTTTTTTTGTTTTAAAGACAAAATTCTTCTCTCCTCATACAAATCTTCAGGTTAATTTTGCTAAGGGGAAGCTTTTTGTTGAGGGAAAGACTTTTGGCCTGATGCATTTTAATCATCTAAGTTATACAGTAAAATGCAAACTATGTGGCTATAGCTGTATGACATGGAGTCAGTTTCTACAAAGTAACTTGTTGCAATTGACAAATTGTCAAATTATCCTTTTTGATTAATATCTCATGGTTCTGGAATCCAAGTGAATGCTTCTGCATCTCTAGTTCAGATCATGCTGCTCTTGAGCTTTTTTCAGCTACTCTTTTCTCTTACTTGCCCAGAGGCAGCAAGCACTTACTAGAAAAACCTGTGCAGGTGGAGTAGGAGCAGGATTATAGTTTACAAAATTTGTCTGCTCCCAGAACAGGGGAGGGAAAGTTGACAATCTGGGTTTATAGAATAAATTTTACAAGTCTAAAAAGCACTTTGAAAAATAGTATTTCAAAATAAAAAAGTAGCTTATAATCTTTTGTTTCCATATTAGGTCTGAAAAGAACAGGGATAATCAGAAATCTTTTTCATGGGAACGCATGCATTTATCAATTTGTGGTATGACTGAGAAAATACCCTGCAGATGTTACCCTGATAACTTACCCAAGTTTTTGTCTGATGTTGTTACTGCTGAGCAGCATATTCTCAGATTCATATTAGTAAATCTATTCTATGATTATTTGGTTATCTTCATATATAACTTGTGTTATCTATGTCAAAAACAGCCTGTAGTCCAATTTCTTACTCAGCTGGTAATTTTGGATTCTGTTTCTACAGGTTCTCAACAAACAGGGTTCCTCAATGCCTTGAAGGACAGTCCTGCAAGATATCCTTTCAGTGGAACAAATTTTAGATCTTATTGCAAAATAACACCTGAGATGTGTTTTTGCTTGTTTTCTTGCTTTGTTGGGTATGGGCATTTGGGACTTTTATCAGTTAGTGATTTCATCACTTCTTGCAAAGCAAGATTTCTTGCCACATGTTGGAGGTAGGAAAGAGACTATAGCCTGGGGTGTTCTCTATTCTTTATCTTTTGTAGAGTGGTACTTTTGACAAAGGTCTGTAGTTGCCATTTGTGATGGAAATACGCTCCATATGTTTGTGATGGACTTTGTAAATATATCTCACAGTATATATATCATGCTGTGGTTTCATTTAGAATAGTCAATAAATACTCTGCTTTTGCAGCAGAAACTGTCCAAAATGGCTGATTCTTTTCAGGATGGAAAAAGTAGATTGTAGAACGACTGAAACCATAAACTGTCCCTGAAGAGATCAATTTCTGGAAGTATTCTTATGTCAGTTTACTGTTTTTTACAGAAGTCATTTTCAAGTATCAGCTTCTGTTAAGTTACATAATGGTATGCACATGCATATACGCAGGGACTACTCTTGTTTTTCAGCCTGGGAAAGAGAAGACTCTGGGGAGTCTTATTGTGGTCTTTCAATATATAAATGAGGCTCATAAGAAAAGGTGGAGAGAGACCTTTTATCAGGGCCTGTAGTGACAGGACAAGGGGCAATGATTTTAAACTGAAAAAGTAGATTTATGTTGGCTATAACAAAGAAAGTTTTTTACATTGAGGATAGTGAGGCACTGGCACAGGCTGCCCAGAGAAGTTATGGCTGCCTCATCCTTGGAAGTGTTGAAGGCCAGGCTGGATGGGGCTTTGAGCAACCTGGTCTAGTGGAAGGTGTCCCTGCCCATGGCAGGGTGGTTGGAACTAGATGACTTTTAGAGGTCCCTTCCAACCCAAATCATTCTGTGGTTCTATTCTGTAAATATTCCATGTTCTTTTTATCACTTTACAGGAGCTTTCTGTACATTTTCTACTCAGTGAGGATGGAAAAGGCTCCTTTTGTCCAAAAGCAGCTAGTATAATGGCTAAACTGGAAGCTGATAGAACTGTTTAGTGTCTTCCTTACATTTTTGTACAGACTATAACCTTCCCACTCCTTCTATGTTTTGAATAGTTTGTGTCTGAGTAAACAGTTTGCACCTTTCACAAAGATACATTAAAAGAATTATTTTCCATGTGCCTCAAAGTCTGCTGTTTTCCACAGAAGAGTAACAACATCTCTTACTCTGTCACTTGTAGTTGTGCATAAAGGCAGACCTCACTTTCCAGCTAGTTTTTCCAAGTATCATATTCTCCAAATTCTGAAAATACAGTTTTGTGTGTATATGTGTTCGTCAGGTTGAGTCACTGAGCTGTAAATTCCCTTGTTAAACAAAGCTGTTGTTTAGGGTCTTTTTCATAGAAGGAATTTTACAAAGCAAAACCAAACTGCTCTAAATAGCATAGTAACTTCCAATTAAAACAATTGTAGCCAATTCCTATAAAAGATAATTCTTTCAAACTACTTTCAAAGTGAGAATAGCTTTCAATTTTCCTTAAATCAAAAGGTAATTGAGGATTCTTGTACAGGAACAATGGGCTGCTTATTTGTAATTTGTATTCAGTGATGTGCTGCTTTGAAAGGCTGAGTAGTGCATCTTGTTGAAACAGCCGGGTTTGATAGTGATATGTTGGACAATTTAATAGCTTGGTTACAATTCATAACAGTAAAAAGATAAAATGTCAAGTAGTATTAGGAATGCTGCTTTGGAGCAAGCCAGTCAATTCAGGCCCAGAGAACATTGCCATTTCTATCTTGCTAACAACACTGTGTGGGATACCAAGGGAGCATTATTCCGTATTATGCTAGTAAGTTATACTTTATGTTGAGAGTATATTGCTTTTTTGTGTTTGGTTTTTAATTAATGAAATGTATGGTAATCTAGCATAAACCACCCATGCTGTTCTAGAGATCTTTTTGTGGAGAACTAAAAGAAATGTCTAAAAGAAGTCCTTTTCAATGGGGAAATGAAAGAGGTCTTTAACTGAAAGGAGTTCCCCTTTTTTGTCAGTAGGGATTACAGTGTGGAAGGAGAAACTTGCTTCTCAGGACCCTCTTGAGTGTAATCATGGTAAGGAATAGCCTGTTAGTGCTCAGTCATCTGATGAGGTTGTAGGGAGCTCTTCTCCCTCAGGTTCCCCTTTTCCGGCCCGTGATTCTTCCTCTTAGTCTTGGTGTACAGACTCTACCCAACTGTGCTTATCTACAGCCATCTTTAATACCTGTACCCTATCAAAGCCCTGTTTCTATTGTGCATAATGGTTTGGGCTATTGCCTTCTTTTACACCTTTCTGAACCCTCTGCTAACAACAGTCTATTGCTTTATTCATTTTCTCTTACTCTCTTTGCTTTAGCTGTGGCCGTTGCACAGTCAACTGAGACTGAGTTTCTGTCTTGTGTTAGTTTGACTATGACTCTCCATAGTTTGAGGAGGATATAAAAGGGAGAGACTAGTGAACATGCTGCTCAGCAATTCACGTTGATCTGCCTGTTGCTTTTGGAGCAGATTTGCTTAGAATGCACATGGCTATTTTCTCGCTTTTAAACCATTTTGAGTGAAGTAGGTGCTAAGGGAAGTTATACAGACAGCTCAGGTGTTTCTTAATTCAGTAGGTGAGAATACCTGCAATATAAAACTTCACTGTTAATTGATACTGGGATTATTTATCTCAAAAATTTTTATCCGACCAGTCTGTGTCTCTGTAGTGGTGAGAAGCTGTCATATTTCTCTTCTGTTGTTAGGCTTAGTGATTAGACTGGTTTTATATGTTTTAAGGCTGTGTCCTTGTTCTGGAATATTTTGAGTTGATGTTGTCTTGGAAACTGACTTCACTAAGTGTTGATACATGGTTAATATGTGGATTATTTTTATCCTATTCTTTTCCCATTGTCTTGTTCCTACTGATTTATTGTATCTATTTTTCTAGGAACCAAAACCTTTTCTGCTGTTGACTCATGTTCCCTTAAAAAAAATTACTGTTGAACTGTTGTAGAAAATAACATTCTGAAAGCTGATGTAGTCTTCAGTCCATGGCTATTTGGGTGGAAATAAAAATACTTGCAAATAAAAAGCTATGGCAGGGAGCCTTCTATAGAAAGTCGCTCTTTATGCTTGATTATTTGAAGTTTAGAAGCAACTTGTGTTATTGCTGAGATGATGACTCCTTTAGAGTTAAAGGAATGCTGTAAATTGTAATAACAATGCAACACTGACTTTCTTAGTATACCAATCTCACTTTTAAAGCCTAGTTACTTTGTGGCATTTGGGTAATGCAGTTTATAGGAGTGAGAACACAGTTCTAGTCATGCTCACATATGTGCATGTGCATGCGCATGCCTTCGCTACTTTCTTGGAGGCGTATGTTTACCCTCTTGCTGTATGTGTACCTTCCTGCTCCCTACAACTTGCAGCTGAGAAGGCACCCCATGAGGAGAAGGCACCCCATGAGGACACATATACGTGTCTCAGGTGTGGGTCCCCATAAGTTGCACCCCATACTGGCAGTTTGCTGTCTGTCTGCAAACGGCATTTGAGAGGGAGGGTGCTATGTCTGAGTTAGGTAGATGCCAGCAGAGTGACTTGTGGCTGTGCCAAACCAAGTTTTGACTGCTGCTGTTCCCCTTCAAGTGTTCTTCTGTCATTTTTTTGTTATTTTCTTACAATTTGGGCTGATGCCTCCTTCAGAAAGATTTCTTGTAATTCCTTAGATACTGTTTAATAGCAGCACAGTGACTTGGGAGTTGATAGTCTTCCTTTTTAGCATAAGTTTGGGGCAAATGCTGCTGAGTTTTGAGGATTCAACCCCACACCCAGAGAGCAGGTGGACTTTATATTTTACTTGGACTAGTGCAATTTGATGCTAGAGTTAGGATCACTATCAGCATCTTAACTTCAGTAACAGAAGAGAGACAAGAAGAGGCTAGCAGTTATGACAGAGATGCAGTTTGCTCAGTTGTTGTTGTTTCTGTATGTAGTATGAGCACAGATCTAGAACTTGCAGTCGTGGCTTCAGTCTTTGCTATTCAGCTAGCCTTGGGTTACCTGTCTAGTGTTTGATCTTCCCCTCACCCCATCAGAACTGTTAATTACTGTAACATATCAATTTACCTCTTAATATTAAGTGTGATGACTTTTACAGGGTGAACATGAAAACTTGATTTTCAGCAGTAAAGATCAGAACCACTCATCAGTAGTTTCTAGGCTTTTTCCATATGCAGATTCTTAAATATTTGATTGGGTAGATGCCTATCAGTAGCCTGTACACTAAAGCCTACTGCAAATAATTTTTGCTGACCCCACTGAAGTACCCTAAAGGGACTTGTGTGCTGTAAGTTGACAATCCTGAATTATGTGATTGTAACTACTTGTTACTTGATTTTTTTATTCTTTTTTTTTTTTTCATTTGTATGTATTTCCTTGACTTTCAATTACTGTGCTGGAAGCTGTGGTGTGTTTTTTCTCAGTATGGTCCATTGTTGGCCTCTCAGGTTTTCATACGTATTTGATCAGCTCCAATCAAACAACAAATGAAGATGTAAGATACGTTTCTACATACATGTTTCTAAATAGTAATGAGGAGGATTTTCTGTGTTATTCTTAGAGAAGTCACATTTGCATGCATAATACTGTGAATCTCTCAGTAGGAAAGAAAGAAGAAACCTGGTCATGCTTGATTCAAAATAGCAGAAGACATCTTTTGGACTATATTTCTTGAAGATGTGCTGGTTACATAGCATATCTACTGTGATTTATATCCACAGGACCTGTGTCTTGAAATAGGAAAATATAGAGAAGGAATAAGAAAATAGAAGAGAGGAGACAAAAAACCCAAGTATATTCTGTACAGTAGGAAATTACTAAATAATTTTCAGTATCTCTTTTTCACTGGGAGTCCTAAATAGTCTTTGCCTCAAAAATTGCTTACTATAAAAATGGCAACGTGAGTTGAATTCTCAAAACAAAATTTTCATTCTTCATTTTTCATTTGAAATTTCTCTGCCAGTCTGAGGTCTAAAACTTCTGGCAGGGAGTATGTCATTAATTTAAAGGTCAACTTTCTCATTTCTACAGTCATTCAATTTTTGCACATAGGTTTCCATTGTTTTGGTGTGGAGTAATTGTGTGGAGGCTTCATGTGTCCTTCCCTTGCTGAAAGGAGAAATGCAAAACGAATGAAAGGAGAAAATAAAAAGTTAGGTGGCTGATGGTATAGAAAGCTTGTTGGAATTTAGGAAGTAATCTAACAAATTACTGCAGGCTTAACACTATTTTCCTGTAATTTTCCATTGTACCATCAAACATGTTTTGGTTTTATTTAAGGTCATGGCTAAAATTATTTTACAGTAAATACCAGTCAACTACCAAGCATGCTCAGAATGAATTGTGCCTCAGCATCGAGTATCTGAGCAAGTAGCCTGTCTTTGAAGAAGTGCCTTGTTAGTAAGACAGATGAGATACTCTGGTATTCCTCAGTTGTTAGGTTTAGGCCAACATTATCTCCCTAGGTGGACCTAGTGTACTTCCACTGTCTCTCTTCCCCTCAGGTAGATGAGTCTTTTGGACTGTTGAAGGTCAGATAGGAGGGAACTGCAGCAATCTAAGCTGTCTGAATTTCAAGGAAACTGTTCAGTAATTTCATTTAAAGCATACATTTCCAGTTGATTAAAGTAAGACATTTTACTCAATCCTTTCAAGTATCTCACAAATAGAAAAGCAAGATGGCTAAAATGAAATGTAATATGCGCTAAAAGGTAGTAATGACTGCAGTTGCTTCATAATATTTTAAAGCCATTTGTGAACTTTAGGGAAGATAATGTTTTGTGATATTGCATAGCTTGAGAACTTACCCGACAGTATGGGAAAGAAGTGCTCTATTGCTGGCTTTAATAGTATGTTGCAGTTGAGCCTCTTCTGTGGAATATGCCGTAATGTTTGTTAAATTGAGCTTAGACCATTATGTTTAGATACTGAAATTCCTGAATTTATTGATCCTTTGAGATTTTGGGTTGTCTAAATCTATGGACATAAAGCATGTGCTTGCTTGTAAGATTTTAGGGTCCAGCTTTTTGTTACAGCCCAAAGCTCTAAGCTGTTTGTAAAGTGTGATCATGGGTTTTATCTGGTCTGACTCTGATGTAAGTAGCATATTGCTGCTTTGGTAGCCCTAAATTTGTCTCAGCTATTTTCTTTATTGTATTATATGTGATCCATCTTGTTCATATCTCTTCAGATTAAAGGATCATGGTCAAATAAAAGAGGTAAAGAAAACTATAATCCATATAGTTATGGCAACATCTTTACAAATTGCTGTGCTGCACTCTGTGGGCCCCTCTCTCCAAGGTAAGAACATCACAAGTATTGTTAGTATAAATGAAGCCATGTGATTATTGATGAAAAAAAAAATCTTTCTGATTGCTTGAGTTTATTAAAAAAAAAAAAAAGAAGTTTTGTTTCACTGTCCATTAGAAGCTTTAAGTAAGTTTTTCTTCAGTAGTAAAGAGATAAGGTGATGAATTGTGGTTAAACTAAGCTAGTGATCAGACCCTGTAAAATATATTTAAGATTAAGAAAGGATCTATAAATAATCCAGGCTTTTCTCACTTTCGTTAAACATTGTTCCTCATTTTTAAATGTATGCTAGCAAATTCAGATGCATTTCACATGTCCTCAACAAGTAATTTTAAATCTTAATTTGATCCATACTTGTCAGCATGGACAGCAGTTTTCTGATATGAGAGCATCTGATTTTTGAAGGAGTGCTGTCCACATGGCAGACTGTAATCTCAGGTGGATTCCTAAGTGCTTTGAATGTAAATAAAAACCTGTTTAGCAGATGTTCATGAGGAAAGCTTAAACCAGTCTCCAAGTGGTGAAAACCTCATTGGTTTTTGAGAGGGGAAATGCTTTAGGTATTTCTATGCATCCTGTTCTTATCTTTCAGAATTGAAGCCATCTTGACCCTTAGTGAATTTTGATACATAAATCAGCAAATAAAACCAGTTCTGTTCTGACTTTAGCTCTCAGGCATTTTAAGGCATTCCTATCGTTATGTGTTAGTAACTGGAACTATAAACCCTCCAGTTACAATTTATATCCTGTGAAATTTATAGTTTTCTAGATGGGAAGTAACATTGCTCAGGTCACAGGAAAAAAACATTCTGGCCTATGATTGAAAGTATGGAACTATAATTGAAAGCTAGATGCAACTAAAAAAAAAAATAAAATTAAACCCAACAAAAAAACACCTGAAACTTGGAATGAATTGAAGCATAAACAAGGTTTTGGAAATGATATGAGCTAATACACATGTAGAGTATAGTACTTAGGTCTGCACATTCAGTTTTTTATGAGGAAGCAGAACCTGAATGAGGTTTAGAGTTCTCAAATTGAAAGTACAATTATATGTGTCATTTTAGAAAAAAATTTAGTTAGGTCAGATTATTCCATTCTGTTTATGTTTTTTTAATAATCTGATGTAGATTTTTACTTATTAATTTCTCCACAAACATTTTCTTAGTTGGAAATAAGAAATTCTATGAGTGCATCACTTTAGTAAAAATAGTGGAGCACTATAAACAGTGTTAAGTAGCTGTCATGAAACATCTGGCAAGTAAGCTGTTCAAATAAAAGTTCCTCTCTCCCTTTTCCTTTTTTTTTTTTCCTTTTTCCCTTTCCCTTTTTCCTTTTTCCCTTTCCCCTTTTCCTTTTTCCCTCCCCTTTTCCTTTTTCCCTTTCCCCTTTTCCTTTTTCCCTTTCCCCTTTTCCTTTTCCTCTTTCCTCTTTTCCTTTTCCTCTTTCCTCTTTTCCTTTTTCCTTTTCCTCTTTTCCTTTTCCTTTTTCCCTTTCCCCTTTTCCTGTTCCTTTTTCCCTTTCCCCTTTTCCTGTTCCTTTTTCCCTTTCCCCTTTTCCTGTTCCTTTTTCCCTTTCCCCTTTTCCTGTTCCTTTTTCCCTTTCCCCTTTTCCTTTCTTTCTGAATTTTGTAATTATGTAGCTTTAATTTAGAGATGTGGAAACTGATAACAAAAGAACCTTGGAAACAGATACTGACTCAAAGTGCACCAATGAGTTTTTTAATTTGTTTTCACACTCATGGTTTAGAATTTTTGGGTTTTGTGGTATCTGCTGCTAAGCTTCTAAATCTTTTGTCTGTGATAAAAATCCAGAAAAGTAGCAGTGGGTATGACTATGTGGTAGTAGTATTACAAGGAAACAATTACCTTGCTGGTGAGTAGAAATGAAGGCTTGTACTTCAGTTGAGTAAAAGGGTGCATTTGAAGGTATTGGTGGGATATTAATGTCTGTTTTATGATAGAAAGTTTTCCTGCCTTTTTATCAAGACAAGGTAGTTATTGATCAGAAGTATCTCTAACACTTTTTATGATTATTCCGTAGCTTAATTGACAGAAGAGGATTTATACAGCCAGATACACCACAATTAGCAGGACCATCAAATGGCATTACTATGTATGGGGCCACACAATCTCAGAGCAACATGGTAGGAATCATCCCATAGTGTTGTTCATCAAGATTCCTGTGAATGTTTTCCTTCTCCACTTTCATGTGAACTAATCAAGTAATAACTAACTGGATACAGCTGACTGTCTGGGTGGAATGACTTGTTTATTAACAGTAAAGAAAAAAAATCAAGGTTCTTTTTAATATATGTTTCATGCAGTGTAATAGTTATGGCTCATGGATTCTTAAAAAAGAGAGGCTTTTCTACACTGTTGATTTATTGACGGTACTGGCATTTGACTTGTACTGTTGACACCTGCTGTGTTTTTAACTGGAATATTCAAGTGTCATGGACTTGCTCTGGTTCATCATTTTTCAGCTACTTCTTGTTTTATATGGCACTTTCTTTAAACCCTATTTCCTCTTTGCTTGTACACTGTGGTTTTGCATAGACTACTGCATTTTAAAAAGCAAAGGTGAACAAAGGAGTTTCTAGGGAGAAGTATCTTGAAGAAAGAGCAGGAGGACACTGAACTTCCAATGAACAAAAAACGGAAACTGGATTATAACAATAGAAGTTTTTAAACATCTTTGAAACTGTGCCAATAGTCTTTTTTTTTTTTTTTTTCCAGTTGGTTTGGGTTTTGGGGGGATTTTTTTCTGGTTTTTTTGTTTGGTTTTTTTTTTGCTGGTACCATTGGCTATCATAATGGAAAATAGCATTCCCAGTGCCAAGGAGAAGAGAGTAACTGGAAAGAGATCTTTTTCCAAAGGAAAGCATCTTACATATGCGCCTATTTTTCAATTGTTGTCACATATTTTCATATTATGTGGGTTCTAAGACTTTGTCAAAGAAACCATGAGTTATGGATGCCGTCGCTCTGCCAAAAAACAGGCAGCCACAAGGCCTTATGAGATAATTTAGCCTTTCTTTTGAACAAAAGAAGAAAACACTCTTCCCAGACAGATTAGATTTAGTGTCACTGATAAACTGGTATAAAAATTTTGCTGTAGTTTCTAAGCTGGTTTTAGTTTTTATTTTGAGAACTAAATAGAAGATTTGTTAGTCTTAGTGAGAAAATGTGTTAGAGACACAGTATTGACTCTGAATCTTCTGAAAGGTGTAGTTGAGCAGAAAAGTAATGCTCCATTGAAACTTAACACAAAAAACCCAAAAGATACAACTTGGAAAAGAGGAAAGGGGAGGGAAGGAGGGGAAAGGAAGTGAACCTTAGAAATAGCTTGAGGACATGCAGGTATTAGCCAAAGTTTCTGATTCAGTCAAGGCTTCTTATTTGTGCAGATTGTTAACCACAGTAAGTCCCTGGCGTTAAATTACTGTAGCATTTTATGAATTACACTTGCATTGTAAGAAGACACTATCATTATTACTAGCTATTAATGAGAAAATCTTGTGCCAGTTTAATACAAAATTCTCCAAATTTGTCTCTAGAAATGGAGAAATCTGTTACAGTATTACTTTACTTAATTCCTGAAAATGATCTCTCAGGAAAAGCTTGAAAAATGTAATACATCATGTTCAATATATAGGAATATCTTTAAGACTGTGATGCTGTTTTTCTCAGGGTATTAATCCTGGTCTGTATCCAAGACCAATTGGCTTCTAGTAGCAGCTGGCTATCAGCATCAGAATTTCTCCCTTGTGTTTTGTTGCAAACTGTTAAAGACCAGCTTAGTTTCCCAGTCTTTGCTGTTCAAAGTCTTGCAGTTTTTCCTGAGTTGTTTGAAGCATAAGAAATAAATTCATTTCCTGCTGGCAACAATGCAGTGGGACATAACTTTGCCTCTGATTTGCTCTTGTTTCATGTTTCCCTTTTTCTGTGCTTTAAGGTCAGTGTTTTTGTTCTTCTTAGTAGATTCTCTGCTTTTCAGGTTACTCTGTCTCCTATCACATAAAGCAGCAAACAAAACTGATATCTCTATTTCACAGTTAAGGCCTCAATCTCATCCATAACAGACTTTCTTTTTTCCTACCAAAATTAATTCATCTTACTGCTAGCTTAGATGTTTTCCACCATTCTGTTCAGTTACCAGATTTTCTGTTCTGAGTTAGGCAGAAATAATTAAGTACAATCTCATAATTCTATTTAAACCTTTTTCACATGAAGTGTGCCCTAGTACTTCTTCCAGGCTTTGCAGTATCTGTTTCTCTCAGCTTTCTTCCCAGTCCACAATCTTAGAATTTTCTGAAGAAGTTTGGGAACTGGAGTGCTGGGAACACCAGCCATTCGCTTGCTCTCCCATACAAAGGACCACAGAAAGTTCTTAAGTGAAAGGCAGTAAAGTACACTTTATGGCAGAAGTAAAACAAGGCACGCAGCATTCCACTGTTTGATTTTTGATTGGTGGTGGTTTTTTTAGAGGATGAATCTCAGCAAAAGGGATTCAAGAGAATCCTGCAAGAACTTCAGATGCAAACATGAAAATTTCCTTTGGTGATTGACAGTTTAAATAATAGGTCATCTCAAGCCCAAGACTCCAGTGGAAGCAAAAAAGTAGAGGGAAAGTCTTTGTGGAAGAAAAGGTTTCCTTTCTATCTTGTGTCCTCATTGATAAAGATTAGGCAAAAAATGGAATATGATTCAGTCTTTCCTCCTGGAAGGTTGCATACCTCTTGAGAAAAAGGCAGAGGCATAAAGTTAAAAACACGTATTTGCAGCTGAGGCAGGTAGACAACAAAGAACTGCCAAGTTTGAAGGGGATGTATCTGCTGCTGCAGGTTGTGTTATTATGATTTCAGATAAGATAGCCAAAGTGAAATTCCTTGACTTAAAAGCATGTGCAGATAGTGGTCTTAGTTGATAAATATTTTTTAAATGGCAGAGGTTTAGCTATTTGCATGTCATCAGAGATAATTACACTGTTTTAGCAAGTTTTATGCTTTGAGTACAGGAAATAAATTACTAGAAATCTGAAGTGTGTTCCAGGATGTTGTGTCTCTTGAATTTTATTCCAGAATGCATTACATCATTTTATGTCTACATTGAATTTTAATGTCTAGATGCTATACTGCTTATTGCATATAGCATACTAAAATCTCTCCTGCCCATTAATATTAAAGGAAGATTTTAATGAGCATCTTCTCTCACACTTGTCTTCTCCTATTCCTGTTCCTTCATCTCCCTTTGTCCTTTCCCTTCCCTCAAATCTTTTACTTAGTGACTGGTGTTCTAAGGAGAGTTCTTGTGTCTCACCCAACTAGCCTCTCATCATTCTTAAAATCTCTCTGGGTTGCTTAGTATTATATTCTGCTTTCATTTATTTTAATACATCATATAGCATAGTATCATTTTTGCATTTAAGGTCAAAGTAAATATCAGGCCAACTTTAAACTTTCCAGATACTTTTTTCAGTGCAATACATTATCTATTATTCAGAATACCATTTACGGGACACTGCTTTTGTATTTAGCATGTTATGTGGTAATTTTGCCTTTAAGACTTTGACTATTTCATAGAGGAGCTACTTTACTCATGCTAGTGACTCATTCTTTCACAGTCTCAGAAAGTCAGGGTTGTTGCTGTAACCAGTGTTTCATAGACCCATACTATGATTTTTTTTTTTTTCTAAATCGTTATAACAGAGCTTTTTCGCCTGTTCTTTCCTTAGTATCTCCCTGATTTTATGAAAAGCTGAAGTTGTTATTTACTTTTTTGAAGGCTAGAAGCACATACAACTTTCTTTATCCCCTGTGGTTTTAATCTCTTTTCCAATACGTTTGAAATTAATACGGTAAATTCATTAGCCAGTTTCTTAATATCCACGTGCACATGTTAAGCATGGTCACTTGGAGCATATGATCTGTAGACCCGATATTTCTAAAGTATTTCCCTATTGCATTTTATTATTTTTATAAGCTCTTCGTTAGTTTGATTGCCTGTGTATCTCTGTTCTCATTCTTAAGAATTTTTTTCACATGAAACACAGTTTTTTGCCCATTATGAAATCATAATTTTCTCTTTTTTTTTCTTTTTTTTTTCTTTCATTTTGAGTCTTATATTCTTTGCATTCAGAAAAAAAGTTCTTTATTTCACTATAAACTCATCAGCTGCCATTACCTGGATCTACACTTCGTAGTACTTAGCTTTCTCTTAAAAGCCTGCATTGATTCTTGGGTTTTGGTAAAGGGTATTTTATTCTTTAGTAATCCATTATGAAGAAACGCAGAATCTCACTCCATGCACTTTTTTTGGAGGAATTTGTTTGGTTTATTTTTACTATGATGGACTATGGAATTCTCTAATGCCTTATAAAATAGCAGATTTTGCTTCTATCTTTCTCTGTGTCAGGACAGGTTTATTTCTTTGATATTTTAAGAAATTTGCTTGTGCTCCTGCATTTCTAGGCATCTCTTCCCCAATGCTTAAGTAGTTCCTTGTGTGACAAATTCCCTGGATGTAAATTCTTTAGTTAGAGTGTGTGTTTCTTACTTATAAGTATCACTGAAAATTGTAGGAACTGTAATAGCATGCACAACATTCATTACCAGCAAGGGGTGCAAAGAAGCCCTCTTCCCAATGTTCATACCAGTATTTCTAGCACTGATCTGGAAACAGGAATCCAGTTGATCCAGAGAACATAAACTCTGACCGTCCTAGTATACTTTTTCCTTTGCTTTTCCTATTCTCATTATTAGGAGTAAATATTTCTATCATTACAGTAAAAGGGTCAACAACCATAGGAGCCCCACTTTGCTGGGGGTTTTCTGAGTGTGTTTCCTTGTGTATTTGCTGCCGTACTTCACAAATGCAGTTTATCATTGCCTGAAACAAAACTTAGTGCTCTTACCAGCTCAACATTACTACAGTCAACATTGGTAGAGGTTTTTCATTAAAACATTTTGCTTCACAGTTAAAATGGACACAAATAAAATGCAGTAAACAAACTTCAGAGTTTTGCTTTGGATTGAGGTATGTTTTAGAAGCAGTTCTTTCGACTGTGTATATTTGCTGCTTATTTGCTCACATTGCAGAGCGGTATTGGAGCACATGAACTAGATTTCTGTCAGAAGATGGGCTCCTGGAATGCACCCAACATGCTCTAAGCATTCACAAACATAAGAACACACAGGAGCTAGTCTAGTAAAAGTAGAATCCTTGGAACAGGTATAATTTCCCGTTTGGCTTCAGAAATGTTTCACCTCATAGATCTACTCCTGGTGTGCTGTACCACTTGGTAGTGGAGCCATTGACTTGGTGGGTTTTGTGGCTCAGTTGTTGCACAGTATTTTCAATGCCGTGATTTCGAATGTGAAATCCTACAGCTGTTGGGAAAGTTATACAGCTCCATCCCTCCACTCTTTAGCTGTCTCTTGTATGCATCTAGTGTGGTTTTCGAGCATCCTTTCTGTTACTTTGTAGCACTGTCATTCAGGGCTGACAGTCTCCTTCAAACTTCTTGTTTTGTACTTTGTTCAGAGCTGCTGAGATGGTTCAACTGCTTTTCTCTGTCTTCTGAGGATGATTCTTTAAATGTTACTAGAGTTGAGAAAAAATTTAACAAAGTTAATTTAAAATTCAAAGTAAATAATCTCTGGCATTAGAAATGTGAAAAATATATTGCCATGTACAACAGCTATGTTAACATGTATGTTTTGTGTAGCTTAGGAAAAAAAAACAAACAGATTTTCTTCAGAAAAAAATTGAAAAATATTGTTTCCTTAGTTGTTTGTATTTATTATTTGTGAAATAAACACAGAATTTTAGGTTTTGTCTGATTTGTTCTGATTTGTGCGTTTGATGTGAAAATAAATGCAGAGATGGCTTAAATTTCTATGCAAATAAATAATTGAATTTCTTTACTTGCAGAACTTATTAAACCTGTTTTACCTTCAGAATCTGCTGTTCCTCTGAAACAGTGGAAATTTTAAGTGGAAAATAAAATCAATAGATCTGAAGTAAGAATGTACTGTTGGAATAATTTCTATTCTAGATTTTTAGCTATTTAGATTTCAGTGCTTGGCTTCCTTTTTGTTACAGTCGTTGGCTTTTTTACTTAATTTGAAATGCTGGCATGGAATAATTCACGTGATTAATAAATTTCATTTAGTTAACAGCGGAATATAGAATCAAGGGAAAACCACCATGCCAACCCTATAAACGAATTTTATTTTTCTTGTTTAATTTTGTGTTGGCTGTTAGACTGAAGAGTAGTTTAGCTGTATAGTATGTGTCGTTTTGTCAGATTGTTTTGAGAGCTTCATTGAACACATCTGCCTTTTCTAGTACAAACCCCAGTCTATTTCACTTTCAAAAGCTGTTTACAGCCTGTATTTTCCTAAGATACTTCATGTTGATCACTGTTAAATAGAACAAAAAAAGAGAAAACCTGAAATATATCCAAATAAGAGGAGAGGCTTTAAGGAAGTGACAAGTGCATGGAAAATGAAGAGGAGATATGCAGTGCCTGAAACAGTTTTATAACACTCTATTCAATGGAGCTTTATGAGGCTACTTTGTCTTTTTAATGTTGATTCAGTTGAAATATACTTGAGTCTGGTAAGAAGAAAATTAATTCAGGCTATAGAATGAGTTCAAATAGATTACCTTCCGGTAATTTAAAGCTATGTACTTGTATCGCTTGGATCACATTAATGATTTCCTCATGGAAGATCAGTGTTGAAGCTTCACTAAAGCAACAAGTCAGATGTTAACGCTATTTGTTTTCAATGTACCCTGGTGGGTTTAGGCGTTTCTTTGTTATGTAACATTCTCTTTGGCTCCTGCATTTCAGAGAAGATGAGTTTTGTTGGTCTTTTTGAATTTTGAAAACTCAGTTAAAAGATTTTTTTAGGTCTGCATAGTAAGGCTGGTTGAAGGGTTGTAATTTAATTGAAATAAGCAGGCGTGAATAACAGCATATTAATCAAGAAAGGGTTATTCACACTGAATTACTAATTGAAAGCTTGACTTTAAAAAATGCTGACAGTTTTCTTCTTAGTAAGGTACTTATGCAAGGTTTTGACTTTAAGCCTGTGAGTAATCCCTCTGAAATGATATGAGACCACTTGCCAAATTTTTTGTCTGGGGCTATACGTTTTTTTGTGGGGGGAAAATGGCTTGCAACATATATGAATTCAATTTATGTAACAGGATATCAGTACATTTATCTTACTGAAAACATAAGTGTTGGAAAATATGTAATTGAGTAAGGATCGGACTTCTGCCTGTCAAAGTCTTTGGTCCAGGAGTCCTAAAATGCTGAGACATGTTTAAAATGCTGTCTGTCTACTGTGACCAAGTAGTCTGCTTGCATGCTTTCTACATGTAATGTGTGTGAATCCATCATTAAGCTATTCAGTGGTGGAATGGGAGAACCTAAAAATGTCAGAGTGATGGTTTTCATCATGCAGTAAAGTAAGCAAAAGTCTTTCCGTGAGTTTGAATAGAGTATATCACAGTGGCTTGTTAAACTCAAATGGGCTTTTGGGGGAATTGCTGTAATGTTAGTAGCAATGGTAATGATTCAGAATATATTGAACAGGTGTTGGATTTGTAACATCTTTCAGTAATTTGATATAGACTAAATAAGTTGAAAAGCAGAACATGCTGCTTAACCGAATCCTTGAAATAACAACCGTGAATAGGCATATCTTACCTCTGGATGTATTTTTTTGTTCTGCTTGTTTGCTTCCAAATTTTCTTTGCTGCACTGAATTTATAGGTGTGTTCATTAACTGTAGTGTTTCTCTTGCACAGCAGAACAGTATGGCAAGTGAATCTAACAGGATTTTGAAAATCTGCAGATGTTATAGCTGATCAGGCTATGAATTAAATATATATTGTCCTTGAAAGTTTTCAAAAATCATGCTAGTTTGTGTTAAAGAAACTGAATCTGGTGGTAGGTGTACTACTTAGCTAGCTGGACATCATTGAAACACCTGCCTGTCGTGTCATCTCAATGAATTAATTATGATTTTGTATAAACAGTTCTTAGGAATGATGTAGAGCCAAAAGTGTTCCTGGTAATACTCATTGAGCCTAATCAGTTTTATATAATGCTGAATTTGGCTTGTTATTGTGAAAGTGCTTGCCAGAAAACTTGTGGCTTGTACCTTGATTCTTCACATTGTCAAGAAACAGCTTAAAAATCATTAAAGTTGATATCAAATTAATGCATCTGCAGTGCTGCCAAATTTCTTACACATCCTCCTGAGTATTGAGTATAGTATGGTATATTCTCTAGAGTGTATATATAATGCATTAAATTGGAAGGGGCGGAATTTTTGCTCATAGAGGCTGTATTGTTAGCTATATCTATATAAAACTGCCTGCATCAAAGGGATTCTCCTGAAAAACTTCCATAGCACCTTACTTCCTACATGTGAAGACCAGTTATGAAAAGATAACTTGCCTACTGTTTATGAACTTGGAAAGATGCTTTGATTATGCCTTTAGGTACCCCTCTGGACTGCTGTCTACTTTAGGATAAAATGAGTAGTGTGGAAGTGATTCAGCTCACTTGGAATTGGAGAGGTTTTGAGGTGCCCGATGCAGTTAGTTACACATGGTCTATGCAACTAGATTTTCCAAATGGCTTAGAACAAGAATATGCAAAGCATTTGAATTACAGTACTCACAGAATGCTATTTTCAGGATTACCAAAACCCTTAAGTGAACACGTAAATGTTTATCATCATTTACTGTGATAGTAACCCAAAGCACTGGCTCAGTTATGCATGCTTTTATTTTATTTTATTTTTTTCCTGGGCAGCATGCAATGGGATTTTTGGGTGGCTAACCATGGAATGATACTAATGGCTTTCTTTTTTTCTTCTCTTCATATCCCATTCTTTTCCATACCTTTTTGTCCGTATTCTCCCTTTTTCTCTTTTGTGTTTGCCTTATATGATTTTGACACTCTTCCATTCTACAGTGTGACCAAGATCAGTGCATTCAGAGCACTAAATTCGTTTTGCAGGCTGCTGCCACCCCCCTCCTACAGAGTGAGCCAAGCATAACTAGTGAGGAGCTACCTTTACCAGGGAAGACTTCTATCAGTGGGCCTTGTGCAACTCTAACTCTAGGGCAACCAACACCACCATCTTCTATGCCAAATCTCACATCAGATACAGGTTTGACAGACATGATACCATTAAAAGAGGAACATGAAGGTCATCAGTTTCTCACTCCTGAAGAAGCTCCATCACCCCCTGGGATGCTGCCAAGTGGAAGTCCTATTGCACACAGCCATACAATGCACGTCCTGAGTCTAGCCAGCCAGGATTCATTGCATGAAGACTCAGTACGTGGTCTCGTGAAGCTTAGCTCAGTTTGAACAGCTTTTCTGAATATTGCACCGTTTCTTGGTGGGTATATAAATATCTACTTAACAGGAATGACTCTGCAGTACCACTGTAAGACTTCATAACATGCCTACAATGGAAACTTTATTGCCTAATGGAGTGTACTAAAAAGACAAGTTATTTTTTCAGTGGAGCTATGGCATTTTTTTTTTTGATCAGGTGGTTAATGGTTGTGCTATGATGGTGGCTGCGTTTTATTTTTAAACAAAACCAGAAGTGGTCAATAATCTTGTTTCCTGAAGCTTGGGTACAGCAAGTTGGAAGTCAGCCTGTAACAAAAACCATATACAGTATAAAAGAGAGAGATTCTTGGATGTAAGTGTCATGCTCTGTGTTCTATGCTCTTGTAATACACACTTGTTAAGGCTTACCACACTTGTGGCCAGAATGATCTGCACTTACATGTTATGCTACTAATATTTGAGATAGAAAATTACCATTCCATTTGTTAATAAAAGAAAAAAAAAAAAGACTGCAGATATGGATATGCATGCCACGCTACAGTATGTGTTACAGTGGTGTTGGTATTAAGAGAAAGTGCTGCTTTTTTTATTTGTGACTTTTAAGTGCTGTTTCACTTAAAGACAGTGCAACAAAGGAATTAATGGACTACATGATTTTTTTTTTTTTCAGTTTATTAAAGTTTATTTTAAATTAATCAGTGGTGCCTAGAAGATGGAGAATTACTGATTTGATCATGTTGCATATCATTTAACCTTCTGTTTAAGTGTTTAGAGTGAGGTATTGTGTTGTGCCATACCACGGGATTCTTCCACTCTCTAATGTGATACAATTACCTGTGGACCTCCAATAAAATGACATCCTCTATTTCTTGGACATGTGTACAGTTATCCTTGCACAGTTTTCCTGGGAAAAGAGGGGAATGTAATGACTTGTTGACATAATTTGTAAAATTTGTCTGGAATATGTTTACATAATGAAACCAGAGCTATGAAGGAAGAGCTGGTTACGATTAGGATTGTTTCAGCATCGCTTATGGTTTTGTTTGAGATGTGTATTTGTTCCCATAAGTCTTTATTTAGAAGCAGTAGAGGTAGCCACTGCTTGGACTGTAATTTTATGTTCCTTATCGTATGGTTAAAGTGAGGGGCTTAAGATTCAAGATACAGACAGACAGCTGTCTGGACAGTGAAGTAATCTTAAATGGCTAACAATAGACTGTAGACGCCCCCAGCCATCATCCTTCATTTGTATTTGTCCTTTATTTTAAATTGAAATCTTGATTTCATAGAATTATTCTGTGCTTTTCTGTGCTGTTTTGTTTAATTAAAGCACAATATTTTGTTAAAGCACAGTATTTAATTAATTGAAAAATATTTTTCCTTTAATATTTTAAATAGAAATCTTGGTTTCATAGAATTCCTGTGCTTTTTGTTTGTTTTGTTTTGTTTTCAATTAAAGCACAACAGAAAGATTAACGATATTTTTGTAATTACTTTTTGTGACAGCTGAAGAGAACCTTACTTAAACTGAGAAAGTTTAATAGCTTTAATACTGTATTATTTACCATGGTTTTTGGGATCTGGAAACTAGATTCTCTTTTCTCAGGACAAACTATATGCAGAATGTGCTTTATCTGATGCTTTTACTACGTGAAAGCATTCACCATTTAAGCAATGTAACAGTTCTGTGTTATTCACCATGGTCATTCGCTGACACCAAGCTAAAAAGTCTCTTGGTTTTACTTTCATTGTTGAAATTGAGGGCAATCAGCCTGCAGAAAATCAGTCACCCATGCTATTGAAGCTTCAGAAAAGATACTGACAAAACCCCTGCTCCTCTAAGATTTCATAAGCAATCTATTTCTATAATTGATGATGCTAGCATTGACCTAATTCAGCGTGGTTAACATAGCAACGCTTTCTGTCTGTAAGTGCAGTAATGGGTCCACCAAAGAAGCTCTGGCAGGCGAGTCTGGCCCAGCTGTTGGAGCCACCCAGCCAGCATTTTCCTGAAGCTAGGGCAGTATCGAATTCTTTCCAATAGTAAAACTGTAGTGACTGACGTGTCCCAATTGGCTGGTTTCCCAGTAAGCCCCAAGTATCAGCACTTAATTCTCTGCTCTTGAAGAGTCGGTGATGCTTATCTTCTTGAATTCATATTTCCCTGATGTGTCTTCTCATTTGTGAGGCCATTTACATCTGCATTAAAGCAAATGACAGTTGAGGGCTGGAGATACTGGTCTCATAGGCTGAAGTAAAGTGCTTTAAGTTTGTAGACCAGTACTTGATGGAATCATTATCTCACAGGTGTTTATAGGTAGTTAACTGTGGATGCATTACTCACTACATAGAATGGCAAGTCAACTGTAGTATCAAACCTTTCCAGTTGTAGCAGTAATGATGAGGATCACTATTTCAACAAGTTGTTCATTTTAAGTCTTCCGGAAATACCCAAGAGATTTTGTGCTTCCAAGAATATCAACTTCGTGACAACATTTGTATGTCATTTCCACTGGGGAGTAGTGCGGAAAGCTGCACTTCAGCTCTGTGCGTTCAGTAGAATTAGTGTCAGTTTTAACATGAAACAGAAGGGAGAAGGACAGGATTAGAGTCTTTATGATACTTTCCTTGTGCCTATATGCTTTTCACCATCATTTCTTGAACCTTCTATTTTGTTTATTAGTAAGATGTGAGAATTACTTAACAAATTGGAAACAGATGTGCTGCTTCAAACAGATGTGATAGTTGTGTACTTGTTCAGGTGACTTTTTTCTTCCTTTAGTTTTTCAAATGTGAGCCTTATGTTTTTTAACATGCTGCCTATGTTTTTAAGTTTTCCATTTGAGAAGAAATTAAATACTGTGAATTTGTTTGTATATTTATATCACCCTTATTTTAAGTCTGTTTCCCCGCCCATCTGTCTGGTTTTTAAATGGTGACTGCCTTGTGAGGACATCTGCTGGAAGATTTCAGAACTTATTAAGCCATCTGGTGTGGTAATTCCAGTCTTTGATTGACAGCAGGCAGTAATTTAGCAGAAGGTTGATCGAAGAGGTGCCTCTAACAAGGTTTTTGGTCCATTCCCCTCACCTCTCTCACTGCTGCCTTCCATAGTGGGTGCTCCCTTCATTGGAAATTGTATGTGCATCTGGAATGAGTCAGCAAAGTAACTCTTCATCACCTGCTCTACAGGTTTGATTATTTTATTTTACTTTGTTTGAACTTTGATTACAGAGTATGCACACTAGGGATCCAAAATTATAATCCTAGTGAATGCTGCACAGGGGTTTTTCTGGTTTTTTCCTTTTGACAATTAGAATATTAATACTAAATAGCTCTTTCTATGTTTGTCTGATTTATAAATACAGAATTGAAGTGAAAGTTGATACTTTCAGAAAAGAGGTATTCTCTTAAAAATCTAAAATCTTTGAATGTGTGAAAACTGGTTAGTTTACTGGAAAAAAAAAATATTCTGCTGTGGTTTTTTAAATAACATTTTTCTCTTCTAGGTTTCCATATAGTGTTCTATGTAGAATGAAATACAGTGCTTCATAAAATGTTTTTAAGGGCTCTTTATTCTTGTGACTTCTCAAAGACTTTTCTGTTTTAAAAGGGGGGGTTATATTCATATCAGTTAAACAGTAATGTAATAAATGTCAATATTACTCTATTTTTGTATTACAGTGCATCCTCTATCAACTTTTAATCTGTTCATGTTAACTGATGATATAGGTAGATGTATTTCTGCATAAAATAGTTAATGCATTCATTAAAAATAATCTCTGGATGGAAGATTAGCTGTTTTGCAGTTGATCCCAGTGAATGATCCTAGAGGAAGCAAACCAGCCTCATAAACCCAAAGACCTGTGAGTTACGAGTATGTGTTACAAGGGAGGTGACCAACTTGTGATACTGCAGATTTTGTATTTGTTTAAATCTATGCAGTGAGTATAGTGCTTCACAGTAAGTAAATTATTGCCAATGTTCAAAATACTAAACAAAGAAACATCTCTGCAGAACTAACCAAATGGAGCTTCTTTTAATTTCCAAATTCAGTACAGCTTGAGGAACAACTCAGCAATGTTATTGAAGGATCTAGGCTTTACTTTGATTCTCTTCTGTTTTAAATTATATGTGGGAACTGTCATCACAGGGTTTTGTTGTTTGGGGATTTTTTTGTTGGTTGGTTGGTTGGTTGGTTTTCCTTTCCTCTTACCAGCAGTGGTACCCTGAAGATGAACATGGTGTGCCGGGCCATGGGCCAGCCTGACTTTGTTTTAAAATCAGTTGCTGCCAAGTGATTTTAATGGCTGAAGTGAAACAAGGTAGTATATTTCAGCACACTTTCAGATACTCTTAGGCCCAAAATATGAATGGAATGTGTTTTAGACAATTGCTTATAGCTCACTTAAACTAGAACTGTCCTAGTTTTTGGGATCCATCTGGGTCAGGGCTTCCTGGGTTTGATCATCTGCCTGTGAAGACATCTGGCTGAGTGCACTGCCTGAACTTACAAAGGACACGTGGGATTAAGTGAGCTGTTTAAACCTGCGCAAATCTAGATTAATTCTGAGCTGATGGAGTAATATGGTTCTATCATCAGAAGGCAGCTATCTTCTAACATTCAACTGAAGAATTTGAAAGGTCACCACAGACAGTGCAGGGTGAGGAGGAGAACAACTTTCCCATGTTATCAAAAGATTAAATAGGAGTTTGTTTCTGAGGTAGATCAAAGAGGACAAGAATAATAAGATGAAAGGGAGAAGACTGAGTGAAACCAGGAGAGAGAAGATTAGCAGGTGACATGGAGGAAAAGAGGAATTACCTGTAAGCTGTGGAAGGAGAGGGAGGGGGTATAAGCAAAAAAGCCACATGGGAAGAGAGGAAAGAGGACAGCTGTTAGTCAAGCAAGATTAAAAGAAGAAACAAACTGGTATTTGTGAGAAATTTCTTAAAAATCATTCTGGAAAAAACTAAAATAAGGTCAAGCTTTGAGAGAAAGCAACTGTAAGAAGATGATAAGAAAAGTGGGAGGAGTTGATCTGCCCTCAAGCTCCTCTCCTCTAATATCTTTTCCTACTTCTGTTTTGAAAATACATCTGTAAATATTAAAAAATGTGAAATTTTGGTCCGTTTGAACTTGATGGGAAGCTTAAGATAATGACCATGCTAAGAATGGTAATTGCTTTAGCATTTTGCATTTCTATACTGATCATTGTTTTAGCATTCTGTATTTCCATACCTCAATGCTATTGCACTGAGAAAGTTAATGGTGTAGTATGGTTCTGTGTTTCTTGGTGATACCTTCATTAAATTTGCTCATCTTTAACTAAGAGTGTTTTCCTAAGGTGTATTCTCACCAGTTGGTCATGAAGCGTGCAATTCAGCCGGAGCTTCTGTGACTAGTGTGCAAATAGGTACTAAGACTACAGGCTACATAAACTTTGTAATTTACAAAGCAAAAAGATCTATCCCACAGAGATACATTTACTTTGCAGTATGTACTGAAGTCAGTTCCACTGACAATAAGACATTAATGTTGGTGTTACCTTGATGTATTTTATGTCTTTCTCAACTTCAGCTACATTGCCTCTTCTGAAAACTTGGAAAAACAAGGCTAATTTTAACCCCTCTGTAATTTAAATCTTCCCAAACCTGAAGCTGGTAACAGCTGCTGGGACTTAACCTGCACGCATTAAGGTGTAGTTACAGAAAGGATGCAGAGGGACTGCCTTAGTCAAATTGGCTGAGTGGTCTGTGGTGTGAGAATGCTTGGAGCCTTTCTTGAGCTCTTCTTGAAAGCATGTACAATTGAGAAAAGGCTATGAATTTAGGAGGCTCAAAAGAATTGTGTGACACTTTGGTGTCATGCTGTATAGTCTGCCCATAGCAAGCTATGGGGATCTGGCTGCACTGGGGACCGCCAGTTGGGAGGGGGAAGATAAAGTGAACAATTTGGGTGTTGTACTTGTTAGGGAATGCACTTCACAGAATGATGGAAAGTTCAGGCGAGGTGGTGGCACTGTAGTTAAAGCAGTGTTTGTGTGAAGGGTACAGGTAGCTGACTCCTGTTGCATAAATGTTCCCTAAGCATGAGGTTTTTGGTAGCAAAGTGTTAAAGTTCTAAGACTCATTTCCTGAGCCTCCTACACTGTCAGAAGAGTAAGCAGTAGGGCACAAAGGGTTCCCACAGTTTGTCACTAGGGGTGGCAAGCAGAAAAGGCCTTGACTGTGTGCAAGCACTGTTCAGCAATAACTAAAACATCCCTGTGTTATCGACACTGTTCTTGGCACAAATCCAAAGCAGCCCCATACCAGCGGAAAAAATTAACTCTGCCCCAGCCCAAACCAGCACATGTAGTTTACAGGTGAACCACGCTTTTGTTGCAGTAAAAATAAAATTTGTTACTGGCTTTTTAATTCATCGGCCGGGCTAAATGCCTTCTTGTAGTGTGGCAGCTGATTGTGGCTGTTGGCTGGAATAGGAAGGGTGGAGTTCCTGGCCAAAACCACAGCAGAGTGGGCTTGGTTTTTTTTCTTTTTTCTATCTTTTCACAAAGTGTGAGGCTTCCTTCTAGGTAGGTCACAGAAAATTAAAAGCATGCTCAGCAGTGCTGACCAACTGGCTAAGTTTCTAGCATGCATTTTTATGTATTTAGTTTCCATCCTGAATTGAAGTGAAAAACAAGGTTCTGAAGAGTTTCCACAGATTATGAAAACTTCAATTGAAAACCCTTTTGGAACACAAATGGTGTTTAATCTTTAAATCAATGGCAGCTTTATCTACTTAGTATTATTTTATTAGCTATATGGCTTTTCATCTCTATTGAAATACTTAAAGAATACACAGTGCAGACTGACAGTTTTCATATTCACAATGTCTATTTTTTATTATAGTTACATTTGCAGAAGAAAACAAGGCTAAATGATTTATTCCATAATTACATGAGTAGAAGCTGTTTCTAATATTGTTTTACTCTGGCATATTTTTTTCTCCTATACCAAATATTAAAATCCTCTTCCATCCCTAAACCAATATTCTGTAATACATCATACCTTTTTTTTTTTTTTTTTAATTATTTAATAGTCAAACCTCTGATAGAATGAGTCAGGAATGCTAAAAGCAGTTTACACAAATTGGGGGGAAAAAAAAAACCAAACCCACACTATTTTTTAGTACTTGTGTCACAAGACTTTACTGCACAATAGTAATAGAACTGGTGCAGTTGGTATGAGATGACTTGCTCTAGATTACAGATTCTGATATCAAAGAGAAGCAGAGAAACTTCCTGTTTTCCATTTTAGGGCAACCTTTCTATTCCATCCTCCTGTTTCCTCATCTCCTCAGAAAATGCTGGGGCAAATGAGTTCAGGATCCTCCAGTCTGGCAGGCAGATGCATCCGACTCAGACTTTACCCCCTTGGTCACCCCACTCTTCTGTGATTACCAGCACCCTGGTGTGCCACTTCCCTTCCCTCTGCGGCTCCTGAGAAACCTCCAGCCTGCAACAAAACAAGCCCAGCTTCCTACTGCTCTTTCATGTGGGATGCTCTTGAAACTAAGGCTGTCATTGAGCCACCAGGGAGTTTTCCTGGAGGGCATGGGAGGCACACAGGAACAGGAGTGTCTCAGTTGCTCCTTTTCGTGAAAAGCACAAGATTTTTTTACTTTCAAGACCTTTCTACGTAATTTGATTGAAATACATTCTTATTTAGGGGTGTGGAGGCAGAAACACATGCTGACCATGCACTTGCATAGGAAACCAGGCTGAAAAGAAGATATTATTAAAAATTAGTGTTGACAGAATAAAATATGTTATGGGAAAGGCATACATGAACAAGGCTTATATCCAGAACTCTGACTACATGCCTGGGTCTGAATGTCTTCTGGCCTTTGGTTCCATATATATCCACATTAGTATTTTAAAACACTCTGAAATTAATTTTCCTGTTACCTCTGCTTAGCATTTCAGCTTGTATTATGGAGCAGTCTTGTAATACAAACTAGACTTCTTTTAAATACAAAATAAACCAGAAGATAGGTTCCAGCCGAATACATATGCAATCCAAATGCTAACAGGGCCCAACTAGAGCTACTCCAAAGCTTCTGTCCTTAAAAGACAGAGTGTGGACATCAAGTTTTGATTTGTCAGCACCAAATATCTTGCTACAGAAATCTATGCATATCAAGCTCACTACCTGTGAAAATAGATGTAGCCATAGGGAAATCTATCCTAACAAACTTGTATTGTCCTCTGGTTCATAACACTGAAGGTGTGCTCTTCCTTAAAAAAAAAAAAAGTATCAAAATACGCAGTGTCTGTCAAACTCAGCTTTTGTGAATTTACAGGACGTTTTCTTATATTACAACCAAAAAAATAATAACTCTTACATGAGGAAGGCATTAACAATGTGCCCAGTCCATCTGTAAACTGCCCACTCTGACAGCCTGCTTTCTGGAAGTCTTAGGGCTTGAGTTCTTGTACATATCAGTCCCATTAGTTCATGAGCCTTAACATGAATTATTATAAAGAGATGGTTTCTGCTGGTAAGGCTTTGTTTTAATTTATGCAGATCTATTTGATGAGTTTAAAGAATGTATTATTTCTGTTGTTCCTGAATTACAGCAGATTTTGTTCCTCTCCTATCTGCTCAATAGTCAGTTGCTCTGATCCTACATTCTTAACATGTAATAATTAGTGATTCTGATGCCTGAGGAATGAATTAATGGTTTGAGACTGATGGTTGCATTTCTTTTTCCTACACGTTTCCACTGGCTGTAACAACAATAGTATCCTGCAGGATTTTATTAACATATTTTTCCAAGAGTAATTTAAGAGCACAGCACTGATTAGAATACATACATAAAATGTCTTAAAGATATGCTTTTCTCTCACTGACTGTAAGGAAAGAACATCAGATTGCGTTAGATAAAATAGAAGTATGTATTAGATGTTACGTAGTCTCATATGAGCAATATCACATTCATACAAACTGATACTTGTCTGTGGTTACTAGTATTAGTGAGAATATAAAGCAATAGAAGCTTAAAGACATAGCCTCAAAGTCTTCAGTGTCTTTCCGCCAAGATACAAAGGAACAAGTTGTTAATAGCATCCGTACAGTGACAGAAGCATTGCATATATGTTATGAGGAAAATGAAAGTGGGGATGCTGCATGAAGCCTACTATATGATTCATGATATTTGTCTGCAATCTAAGCATGTGTACAGGCCTGAAAATTACAACTTGTTAGCATTTTGCCTCACTCTAGACATTAGCTGTTGACCCAGCATGCTATTCATATTATCAGTGCTTGAACACCTGCATTATAAATATTTTGTATTCTTGATATTGCTCATACCAAGAATTCTGTACTGGAACACACTGTAAGTAATCAGTCTCACAACAAAAAAATTTCTCTTGTGCTTTTTCTGAAGCTGGCTTTTATTTATTTCTCATAGAAAGAAAAAAAAAAAAGAAAAAGAAAAAAGACAAAAAGGAGGGCTTATCTCTGATACAAAAAGCAATTTTCTCCCTTTCCCCACCCAGGAACTCAACCATACCCAAGACTAATGACTTTTGTATTCCTGCTCTGTGGTTTGGTGGTAACCTGCAGGACTTGAAGAGGCACCAGAAAATTATCTGTTCCCAGCTGCAGTCTTGTGTGCTGCTCATCTGCACAGCCCATGCTAACTGGTAGCTGGGTCTGACCATTGCTCTGAAGTGGACTGGTAAGTAGGAGCCAGGTGCTAGTTCTTGCTTGCTGACCTGTTACGGTTTACAGAATAGTAGCACTCAGAAAAAAAGGGCTTTTCACATCGTTCTTCAGGGTTATAATTAGGCAGTTTTATGTAACTAAAATGTTTGAGTACTAACATGCAGTAAGGAACATGCAGTGTAATATTATTAGTTATTAAGATTAATTTTACAATTTGCAAGTAATTTAGAAATAAGCATATGTGTGTCTGTGTATGAAATCAGAATTTGGAGTATTTGTGTTTAAATGCTGGTAAGTTTAGATAAGACATGGAACTTCCAATCGAAAAATACAGCTCAGAGGACAAAATCTTAAAAGCCTTACTCTAAAAGATTTGTATTTATTTAATTTTTATCTTCTCAGGGGTACATAAATGGCAAATACTGTGTTGGTGTAACATTATTCTTGGTATATGTACACTTTTGTAGTTAAATGAGCTGTATATTTCTGAACAAGGTAAGAGATAAAAGGAACAGGGTACTGTTCTTGTATGTAGAAAGTCTGGTATTTTTTAAACATAGCTTTTTAACACTCTGTGTCTGTTATATCAGGTAATGTATAACCCAGATCAACAATAAAACAAATACCCAGGTTTGATGTCTCACCAAGGTGCTCTGCTGAGCCAGGTGCTGTCCCAAGACAGTGGTATAGGTCGGAGGTGTTTTTTCTGTCCTCACAGATTTAGGCAGTGTTTTATTTCATTATGTTCAATGGTAAATCTTTTTCTAATGGACAATGCAATCAGCTGCAGTTCTCCCCCAGGCAAGGAGCTGGAAATATTTTGGGGCTTTTCTGTCATTTGAGTTGCATAAATACTTAACCTCTACAATTTCTCCTGTAGTTTCTTCTTCTAGGTGGCAATTCTGAACGTTGCTCTGCCCCGCTTTGGTTATTTGATTTGTTGTAAGGAGGATGTTCTACTAGGAGGTTTGTTCTAAAGGAACATTAAGCAGTGTTCCTCTCTTGATTTCTAGTTGCACCTTTCTGCAGAGAGGATCATCTATAAACAGTTTCAGATGTTCAGTTCTTATGTTGGAAGATGGTGAGGTCTGTAGCCTTCCACTGGGCCTCAAATGTCACATCTTCTCTTTGAGAAGACTTCATATGCTTTTTTTTCCCTTGCTTTTGTAGGTCTTTCTAAGTTGCCTTAGTGAACATAGGAGTTTACAGGTATAACAAAGACACAGATATATTTATGATCAAGTGAGCAGATAAATGTTAACTTTTTCTGCTGTTGCATGAACTGAAAAATGTTTTCCCTACAGTTACATGCATTTCAAAGAAAAGGGGAATAACAAGATTGCATTGGTTTTGTCAATGAAATATGTTTGAAAAACAGACAAAAAGCCACATTCAGTTCACATGGCAAAAGAACTGCCATGGGGCTCGTGGGAGCTATTTTTGGGCTTTTTAAGTAGTCCCTTTTTCTGGCCACACTCACCTTTGTCACTTGCACTTAAATATCACTTGTCAGCACTACTCTGGTCAGTGTTTGTATTTGCTTCCTAAATTGGCAAGATGCTAATTTTGAGTCTAAGCTGGATGATGGAAGGATATATTGCCATCTCCTCTTCATTCAAAAGCCTTGGAGTATCAGCCTCCTCCCCAAGACTCATATTTTCTGTGATTCTCTTGCCACAGCAGTATGGCTGTCTCTCACAGCCTTAGGATGCCACTCCCTGTATCACTGGAGGGGGTTATTGTGGTCCAGTGTCATGGTTTAAGCCCAGGCCATAAATCAGAACCACCCAGTCTGCCCCCACACTCCCTTTCTTCCCCCCAGCTCCCAGAGGGATGGGAAGGAGAGTTGAAAGAATGTAATTCCCACGGGTTGAGATAAGAACAGTTTAATAACTAAGGTATAACACAAATCACTACTGCTACCACCAATAATAATAATGATAAAGGAAATAACAAGGGAAGAGAATACAATACCACCCACCAACTGATAACTAGCCTGACCCAGCAGTGAGCTATCCCTTCCGTGTAACTCTGTTACATCCTGGGCATGATGTGCTGTGTTACAGAATACCTCTTTGGCTAGTTTGGGTCAGGTGTCCTGTCTCTGCTTCCTCCTGGCTTCCCTTCCTCCCTGGCAGAGCATGAGACTCAGAAAGTCCTTGGTCAGAGTAAACATTTGATCAGTAACTGAAAACATCGGTGTTATCAGCGCTGTTCCCAGGCCGAAAGTCAAAAACACAGTGCTGCAGCAGCTACTAAGAAGGAGAAAAAATGACTGCTACTGCTGAACCCAGGACATCCAGCCACTGGGCTCTGTGTTGCTCCTTGTCAAACTTCACAGGGACCCTGTTAGCCCTCCAGCCTGCCGCAGGCTCGCTGAATGGCAGCCCTGTCTCCAGCACATTAACTGAACACCCACCTCCACCCCTCCATACAGCAGCTTGTCTTCATTCTCTGGTAGCTTCAAGGTTATTAGGAGGATGCACTCCCACATGCACATACACAGGCTCAGGATGATTGCTTAAGTCTCTTTTTGCTTAGAAAACCCTTCTAAACAATCCATACAATTGTGTTTTATGCTTTGATTTTCTTCACATGCAAGTCCACTATAGCTTGGACTTTCAGCCATGTCTACCTAATGCTAACTAACATCTGATTTTCTTTTCATGATCAAAGAAAGTATGCCATAAAATAGAGTTTCTTTCAATGTACTTCTGCAGCTCCCCAGTGTTTCTGAATTTTATCTGAAGTAATTCCTTTGAAGCTCATTTGGAAGCCTGCTGAAAGCTTCAAGATAGCAGAGTACTTTGTGTAAGTGAATTGGTGGACGGCTTAACCTATAAATGATTTAGTACCTGTCTTTCCAGAAGGCATGAAGCCACGTTATGTGTTCTATAATTCAGAAAATACTTAACACTTGAGTGAACAGGCACATACAAAAAGAAACATGATTCACCCAGTGTTAGAGCAAATCTGCTGCTTGCAATATTTTTGTTCTTCCATGATTGTTAAGTGTTCATCACTCTATGTTCAGTAATGTCAGGGATGAAGGATTATGTGCACAGGTCTAGAAGGCAGTGGGAACAGTAACAACCTTGTTTACTTTATGTACTGTTACATTGAAGCATTTAAAAGTTACTGGATTATAAAAACTAATGTTGTTTGTCGTTTTTCCTTTCAGAATAACTGCTTATTTCAGTGCAGTTGAGTTCAGTGATGTGCTTTGTCAGTCCTACAGAAAATGTAATGTTTTTTTGTTTAATTACAACATTTTGTAATCTGGCATCAATGTAAACCTATTTACTCAACTGTTCTTGTAAAACATTAATCTGAGGCAGCAGTGATTCAGTGCTTGGCAGATACTTTTTGTATCAGTACTCTGCAGGAACAAGAGTTACATGCACATGTGAGCTAGTAAACTTTATTACATTTGCTGTCCTCTCTCATTTACTGTTTTAATGTTGCCCTCATTAAGTTCTGGGATTTGGAGTTTTTATTTGCCTTTTATTATTTCCAAGAAAGCGAGAAGCATTTGTGTCTCCTAGGAAATTAGCTGGGTTTTTTAATGCTTGAAGCCTCTCAGTCTCAAAATTGGAGTAGTTTGTTCTCACTTAACCCACATCCTAGGCTCTGGGAACTGAAAGTTTAGCTCTATGAGGAAGTGAAATGTAGTTTGTAAGGGTGGTTTTTTGTTCCCAACCCTCATTTTCACTGTGAGGAAACTAAATTACAGGTGTGCAGCCCATTAAAGTTGTTAAGCTGGTATTAGTAGTGCATTACATTATGTTTCACAGAAAGCAAAAGATATGGGTTGAAAGTGTTAAACCACAGGTTAAATTGCTGGAAGGGACCCTGAAAGCATCTCACCCATCTCTGTGTCCCAACACATACAAATACCTGTTTCTGTAGCATCTGAACAATTTCTGCTTATACAGTGTGTAATAAAGGAGACTTTACAATCTCTCCAGGCTCACACCTTCTATTGCTTCAGTAGCCTCAGCATTAGACACATTTTCTTAGTGTCTAAATTGCATCTCCTGCAAGGTAGCTCATTCCCATTAGTCTGCCCACTTGGGGCATGTTGGGCAGACCACTTTTCTCAGCACTGGCAGCTGTGTTCTCCTTGGGCTAACACGCCACTGGTTCACTCTGGTGGGGCTCCAGCTCCTTGGCCATGCTCATTCCCCTTCTTCCAGCTCTTGCCAGGCCAGCAGCACCCCCTAAGGTGCAAGGCCTGTGGAAAGCCAGATCTGAGACCGAGCCCTAATTTCTTTACAGAACTGCTACCCAGCCAGCTCTACTTGCTTGAGCCATGTGCTTCACTGTTTCCATGAGACACTTGCAGCTGTTCTGTAAAAAAAAGAGTAACTGTAGCTATTTATGGAGGCTTGTGAGGCTTGATTAATTCTGCTTGGAAAGGTCTTTAATGGAACAACTTACAGAAGATTCGGAACATCTTACTGAATTTGATTTGATTTTGATTTTTTTTTTTTTTCCCTAAGCTGCCATAGAGATGAAGAAAAGCTGGACAAGTACTTAGATCCTACTGTCTTACCTGAAAGCTTAGGGAAGATGATGGAAATTTTAAATAACTCAGTTTTAGTGGATGCATTGTGACAGTCTATTTATGCCAGCTCATCCAAAATTCCTAAGACAACTGGTATGACTCTTTGGAAAGAAATCTTGTCTTCATCATGCAGTTGTGATAAAGTTTCAGTACAACACAGCTATTGTGGAGGACTTCATTTCTTGCTCATGAGAGTCTGTTGGCGATGATCATGTAAGTCTTACATAAGGGAACGCTGCACAGTGACAGGAGAGGCATTACACTGGTACATCTCTGTCAGATACTCCCAGCTAAAGTGCTCTCAGAAAATTTGTCAAGCTGGATGGATTGTTTATTAGTAGTTCCTGTGCTTTGGAAAAGGGATACTTGTGTGAGGAATTTGTGTGATGGTCTGACCACGCATTGATTATCTCATTCTCTGTATAATATGAATGTCATGTCTTCACCTCGTTCAGAAATGGAGGTCTGTTGGGAAACTGATGGGAAAGAGAAGGGAGAAGATAGGGAAAGGACAAAAGGAGGAACATATCTTGTGTTTCTACAAGGATGAACTAATACCTGTTTTAAGTCTAGGTAAGGAGATGTCCTGGATTCAGCAGTTATTTGTACTTGGTTCTGCTCTTTAGGATGTGTCGTGCTGAAATCATTTGGATATATGAAGTCTGCTTCATTCTATGTGTACGTTCTGCCTGCTCAGTGCACAGAGTAAACAGAGTTTACCCTCCAGCAGCTGCTTCCTGATAGCTCTGGGGAAAGGACCTTAAAAGCAGCACTTCCCAGGCTTTCAAATCAGATGAAACCACAGCAATAGCAAATACCTAGCCAAATGCAACATAGCATGGAATATCAAGCCACCCACCATTATAAGGCATTTGGGGATTTATAACATTCAGTTAGTCCCTCAGGCTTCCTTCTCAGTCACAGGGAATACCAGTGTTCCCCAGTAGTGCTCCAGTAAGTGCTGAGTCTGCTGTTCTGGTGTGCAATATCCTGGGGCTGAGCTGTCCCAGCTGTGATCATTCTTCCTCTCAGCACACAAACAAGGGTCCTTAGCTCCCTCCCCTCCTATACTGGAAATGCAGCTTCTTTCTGTGAGAGAGGTTTATTGCTGCGTTCATTTATTTATCACAGAGCTTGAATTCAGCAGTGTTACTCATGTCCTTTGATGAGAGGCTGTATAGGGTGAGAAGGGTGCTACTCATCACTGACAGGTAGCACGTGCCTTAAGCTATGGTTCATGCAGTGCTATAACGGCATTTAAAGGATTTGAAAGGGAGCTCTAAGGAGTGGGTGAAAGATGTGTGGCAAGAAACTTTGGGTACATTTGCCTCCTGCCCTAGACAGGCAACTACATCTCCAACAGTTCTGTCTTTTCCAAAGTAATTTCCGTTATTATTTACAAATGGCTTGATGGGGTAAAAACAGATAGTTGCAGAGGAAAAGAGAATTATGAAAGACAGAGCCTAGCCTGCAAGTTGGGCTCTAATTGGGCTCAGCCAAGTGTCTCAGCCAGCAGAGGTGAAAGTAAAAGTCCTCAGAAATCCCATAAAAATGTCATTGATCTGGAAAAATCAGAGCTCTGAACTGGCCTCTTGGCTGAAGCTAGGGATTACACAGGGAATAATGATTTTCAAAAAGTAGGAAAGAAAAACTATAATAACCATTGCAATGGAAATCTGATGCTTCACAAACACTCAAACCTCATGATTTTTCAGATTGTGTTTCTTGTTGTAAATTGGAAAGCGGTGAAAGCCCTGTTCTAAATAGAAGGCAGTAGTACTAATGGTTTTCTGGAAGACTGGGAACTATGTAAGGCACATCTGCACAGTAATCATAGGCTAATTAATTAATCTTTATGTTCAGTCAGTAAAGAATCTGGAGTAAGTGTGCTGTGCAGACCTACGGTTAGTGACTGAGTCGTAGTACTCGAGAAGCTGGATCACTAACTTGCAAGTTGTTTATTGTCACCATGTGTATTGTACCAAATGTTCTACAAACTGGTTAGGTTAATTTTGGGAACTAATGTTGTGTTAAAATACAAAGATGCAGTTCCCAGGCAGAAAAGCAATTTTGCTTAATCTTCTGTTTCCTCATATGTAAAATGTGGCTTCTTGCTCCCTCCCTTTCTCCCCAGAGAAGAGTTGTATTTAGTTAAATGTACTTACTACAAGGAGAACACATACCAATGATTTTGAATTTGAGAATTCTGGGGTTCAGGTTTATCATTTTCTGCAGTCCCCAGGTGTTCCAGGTTCGTGGAGTAACTGTACTGTGATGTGGTTTAAGTATACTGCATTATGGAAATGTCATGGATCAAGTATTTTTCACACAGGCATTTACCATATATATTCAGTATGTGCAAGTGGCATTACAGTTCTTAGGTGGAATACATTTCCTATATTTCACTGCTGAAAGAAAGTTTGTGGTAACTTGAGCCGTATGTTAGATGCTATCCAGGGAGAGCTAATGATAGCAAAAGTATCAAGAGAAGGAGATCTAATGGTTTCGAAATTGTTTCTCAGACTACCTACAATTTTTGGACTTTAGTAAGTTTTGAACTTTAGTAGTCCAGAAAAAAAGAAAATATAATGGCTGCTGCTGTGGTTGCTGCATTGGACTTAAAAGAAGCCCAGTTTTTAAATTTCTGTTAGATTTATTACCGTGGTAAGAAACAAATGGCTGTTATTGTCACAGGGATGGTATCAGCCACTAGAAGAAGGGGGAGCAGTTATTTTCATGGTCTATGAACAGAACTGAAAATTTCTGGCTTTGCCAGACTGTTCCAGGCAATGTTTCTCCAGTGTCTTTGGTGTAGGCAGCTGAGCTGAAACCTGTCCCTGCTCTTTGAGAATCTGTGGGGACAGACTGCAGCCCTGGCTCAGAGGATCTCGGGCAGCTCTGTTGACTTCATTATAAATCTGTTCTTCAGGTTGCTGAGACTTGCACATGGGTTCAAACATGCCAAGATGTTGAATGCTAAATCTTGTCTCTTATCTCCCAGCTGCCTCTCCAAGGCATCAGGGAAGTACTTTTCTGAGGCATATTGCTGCCACCTTCTAGATGCTGGAAGAGTGTTTATGGAGTCCTTATTGCTTATACCGTGATGCAAAAGAAGTGAGTCCTACATGATGATCATAGGCTGGATGATGCAGCTCTGGTGGGAGACTGTACAAAAGTGACTTCAAACTCTGTGCTGCCCCAGCCAGTGACACATGCAAGTTCTGCTGCCCTGTGAGTAGCAGGTTGGTGCCCTATACATCACAGCAGCCCTGCCCAGGCTTAGCTGATTATATCTTCAGGAATACAGTGCAGCAGTAAAGAGCTGTCAGGGTACAAGGATCTAGGCTTCCTCATCCAAGAGGAACACAGTGCAGATGCTACACAGTCATGGTACCACTGGAGTTTTCTTCTGCAGCATGGAGACCTTGCAATGACATTGCACCTAGAGCCTTTTAGTGCTGCCAGGGTAGTTCAAAGCAGTGACCATGCAAGCTAGAGTCCCTTTTTAAGCACATAGGGTTGGAAGAGCAGAGAAAATATTCTGACTTTTCATATTTGGACTGTGCCCTGAATAAGTATGTCTCACTGTTGGCATAGATCAACTACATTCACTAATGTCTGCCAGGCTTCTGTCCTGAGAGAGTTGAGAAGCAGTGATAAAATGGTATTGTCTTAATGCTAAGGCTGGCCGTAGCAGATGCAAAATAGAAAAGCAAGACAAGTGGTCTTCCATCTTCCTTCCCTTGCAGTCTAGATCTGACCATCCCCACTGTAGATAGCAAGTTTCTAAGTACACCAAGTATGCCAAATAACTATGACTCCTCCCACATCTTCATGGTTATCCAGAGCTGAAAATATGCCTGTGCTGTAGCTGTCCTTGTTATTTGCTTTCTAGATCCTCATTATTACCTCCTAAGAGTATGTAAACAGTACTTTCTGTGATCTGCATTGCTGCATGGTACATAGGTCTATATCCTTAATGGAGTCGTATTTCTTTTGTTCTTTCAATCCACATTTCAAGATGATTCAGGTATCTTCATGTTAGCTAAAATTATTACAGCTTTGAGTGGAAGATACATGTTATTTTCAGGCCATTCTAAATCATATTGAAATTTGAATGACAATTTTCCAGGTTCTAGCTTTTATTATTATTATTATTATTGATGGATTGTTCGGGTTATTTTAAAAAGATAATATATTGAAAAGAGAGGAGGAGTTGTGACTTCAGTCAGCAGCTGGCAGTGATACACGCCTACAATAGACACTGGGGAATGAGGACCAGCTGTATCTGCTTGGCTTGCAACCACTCTCCCAGTGCCCAAATGAACAAGAAAAGACGCCAGCAGCTCAGTGAATTCTGTTTCATTCTGAAGCATTTGCTCTATATAAATTACCTTACTAAACTAAAACTTAATAACTTCTTTCCTACTGAAAATGACAATAAACAGCAAAGACCTCTCCTAAATTAACTTGAGCCAACTTCAGAAAAAAATTAGGTTTTATCTTGCTCTTTCATTAAAATTAAAAAGCTGTCATGTAGAAACGTTTTGAAGAATAGCATAGTCCTCTTCCCTAAAAATCAACTAGTGGATCATATCTGTCCAGAAGAAACTGAATTTAAGTATTTATTCTGATTTAATTCCCTGAGAGCAGGAGAGGTGGCATCTTGTAGTGTCCTAGTAAATCATCTAAGGTAGTTGAGTCAGGGCTGATTTCATATAAAAAGGTTCCTGAAACTGGTTAATTTCTTTATTAATCAGGATACCTTAATCTGTTTGAGATGTCTCTGTACAAGTAATAAAATTGGAAGTCAGAGCAAGTTTCAGAAGTAGAACTGTGTGTTACTATAAGTTACAAATTTAAACTTTGCCTCTTCTTTAGTCTTAATGACAAATACAGCATAGAACTAGACCGACCAGTCACATTTGTTTGCAATGGCCAGGAGAAAGATGCGCTACATCCTTTCATGAGCAGTAGGGAAATATTCTCTTCCAGGACGTGCAGGCCTGAGATATGAAGCCTGATGACTTTTAGCCATTTAATAACGTCCAAGATGATGGAGTCCATTTTTTGTTTAAAAAGAAAAAAAAAAAAAGGTGGTTTTGTGTATCCCTAGAAATTTCCAATGCTTTTGATTCCTA
This sequence comes from Psittacula echo, assembly GCF_963264785.1. NCBI lineage: Eukaryota > Metazoa > Chordata > Aves > Psittaciformes > Psittacidae > Psittacula > Psittacula echo. The sequence continues at coordinate 43,527,846 of NC_137738.1, forward strand.
CTGAGATCTTGGCATTTGTGATACATGTGGTAGTGAGTTCCACTAACTCAATACACATTGTCTCCCTAAAAATAATTTTTTAAACTTTAGTCCCTCACTTTTAATCTCCATTTTAAATCTCTTTTTTTTATTGGTGGGTTTGGGGTATTTTTGGTGTTTGGTTTGTGCTTTGGTTTTGTTGTTTCATTGTGGGTTTTTTCCCCGTTGCCTTCTGAGGTAAAGCAAATACATGCCTTGCTTGTCCAAGGTTTGTTTATGGTACTAGTTCATCACTGAATTTGGGCTTACTGAAATTTGCTTACAGATAGACACATGCAGAGCCAGTTCTTGAGAGCAGCAGCCACTGCAGATCATATACAGCTTTCTCAGCTCTTCCCATTCAGAAGCAAAGCTCAGGACCGCCTGAGCTGTATCCAGAAACAGTTTCCTCCAAGACTTGCATCCAGTTAAGTCACTTAGGAAAAAACAAGTGTTAAACCTCAATCTCTGTTCTTGAGATTTGCTCCCAGGCAAGCCCTATCAAAATTCCTTTTATGCTATCTGGGCTGCAGAGGTGAAGAGGGGGGTCTTTATGTGCAGCTGCCTGGCAATACAATTAACTGTGGCACTTTAACCATCAAAGTGTGCATTTAAACCTTGTCAGCAGAGGCCGAGAGCACATTCATTAAGCTCTCCACAGAGCATCTTTCACCATAAAGTGGACAGATTACTTCTTACATGACACTTTCATAGTGCCTGCGCTGGAAGCTGCAATGTCACTCTTCATGTCATTTTGACTTCTGGCCTCCTGATATTTGTGCAGCAGTAGCAGAAGCCAGTATCTGTCACTCAATCCCTGTGCTCAGCCTCTGATAGGTTGTTTGCTTTTAGGGTATATTTCTGTAAACCCACAGGGGTTACAGCTAATGTAGTTGTATTCCAGAGGGCTTTAATTAAGCCCATGCTTTTCCTTTTCTCTCCCCTTGTGCCTTCTTTTAGTGAAATAAGACCTCCTGATCAGAAGGGCAAGAAAGATTGGCCAACGCTGATCACTGCAGGCTCTGGGAGAAATGCTCAGGCTTTCTGTAAAGACAGTAAAGAAAGCCATGCTCACTTATTTAACAATGAAAGTATTTTGGATTCTGCCTTCTCTGGGTGACAAGCTGTAGACACTAAAAAGGGGCTGATCATGCTATATATTCTGTGTTCTAAAGGTGCGGCTGGTGTATGTTGTGTCTTCTCTCTTCAGGGTCTATTTGCAACAGAGAACCTCAGATTAACAAGGTAGGATCATTAATATACCCCATTTTGCTTTACTTTTGAGTCTGGAGTTTCAGTTTTCTGACTGCCAAACTTTTTGCTGTCCTCTCCTTCTTCAGCCGGACCATGTACAATTACTGCCTTCCCAAATGTTAAGCTCTATTAAGTAACTACCACTTCAGAGCCAACCTGAATCCTAACAGATTGGAAACCCACTGTGAAGCAGAATGCCCTTCCGCATGAGGCTGGACAGCATTCATATTCCAGATTGCAGGTTGTTTCATATAATTATGCATGTATTTGATATGAGTATATGAATTTATAGGATAGCATGTAGTGTGACTTTTCATGTAAAATTCATGGGATTTAATGCATGTAACCCATTACTGCAGGCACAGTATTAATTAAATCACTTCAGTGCAGTATAGCTTCTGTGAAGAACAGCTTGCCCATACCCTATTGTGAAACAGGCAGTGAGTTATCTCTCCATGTGACATATTAGTCATTGAAATACCTTTTAATCAGGTTTTTAATCAGCATGCTTTGGCTTTTCTTTGCTAAAACGTGAGCTCTGAAATGCTACTCAAGACCAGATCATTCCTTCTGCAAAAGGAGGCCTGGGGAGAGTTAAGGGATGAGATCTCCACCAGCAGAGTGTCCCACAGTCTCTCGCTGGGGCGATAACTGATGTACCAGAGTAACCTTTCGGAGCAGCAGCAAAATCTTGGTCTCTACAAGAGCTGGTAGTGGGCTTTATGCTTCTGTGTAGGAACTTTCTCCCATTTCAACTCTCTGAGCTGCAGCTGCCTTGGGAGATTCAGCTGTCGGGCTGGGATGTTATTTTTGTCTGAGGTGCTGGTACAGTACCTGTCACTCATGTCTGAACAGTTTGTGTTCTTGCAGCTAGCGCAGGGTACATGCTGGCAAACTGGTTAATGGCATGCTTCACCTTACATGTGCTCAGTCTGCCTGTGGCCCTGTGCTGAGTGCTAAGTATGGTTGCACTCTTTAGTCACCTCGCTTCAAGTCCTGAAGATGGACTGCTTGTGCCTTTGCTTCTTTGCCAGCACAGTCACACCCAGGTAGTAAAGACCAGCTCTGACGGTAGGCACCTTCTACCTGCTTTTGTGATTTTGGTAGGAGTGGAGGCACATAAATAGGTGGCTGGGGCTTAAATTCCTCTGCGAACTTCCTGTGAAGCATCTAATTTAGGCCATGTTGGAGCAGGGAGTTTAAGTAAGCCTTCCAAAGCCAACTGGATTGAATAATTTACTGGACTGAGTTTCTTCTTCTGAACTCTGCTTGACTTCTTTTGGGGATGAAAAAAGAAGTCAATTCTTCTGCTCCTGGCCCACCCCAACTGCACTTTCTCCCCAGGGCAAGCCCTCAGCACAGCCCTTTGCCTTGTGGATGAGAGTCTATGGATGATGCTCTGTGAGGGCGCACACATGCCCAGGTTCTGATTTCTGCCCTTGCTGGGTGCTTCATTGCTGCCTCCCTCCAAAAGCGATAGGAATTATAAAGCAGCTGGTCAGTTGGTGCCCTGGCAGATATTCAGGCTCAGCTGTGTTGGACAGAACTGCGTAGCTCCCTGTTCATCTTGGCTGAACTGATAAATAAAGACACCCCTCAGTTAAAGAGCATTTCAGCTTCTTCACTAGTGCTTTGAAATATTTTCCTGTCTCTTCTATCTGTTAATATTGGCAAGTGCCTGTGTTGGCAGATTCTTGTGTTGCCAGCTTTCCTGCTTTTTTCAAAAGCCATTGGGTTGCTTTGCTAAGCTTCAGCTTCTGCAGCCAAATGATAAATGACAAGTCCTAGCCTTGTTTTTTATGACTGAGGAAGAAATGCCACCATGTCAGAGTTTTAAAACCTAGAAAAAAAGAAAACAAAACCCAAACTGAATCTTCATTATTGTTAATAATAAAACCATGACATGGTACTGCTAGTCATATAGTCATATTACGTGTGGGACACGTGGCAGTGAAGAACCCTTACCAAAGGTCATGGAACATAAATTTTACCATGAAATTTTGCTAGGAGAAATTATACAGGCTACAACACAGTGACCCAGTGTGTTAATTCTGCATTGGTTGGGCCATTCAGGCAGCACTACTTTTAATCTCTCATGCAGTAGATTTGTTGGTGTTATGATGGGTATCTACAAGGTCCATCGCTGTTAGCAAGAACACTCAGGTATTTTCTGAGGCAGAACAGTTCTCTTCCTTCAAATGCCTCTCAGTGTCCAAAGCTTGGCCCATTGGTCCTACCTGTAGCATCTTCTGTGACCTCTTTCCAAGTGGAATGTGGCAAGCAGGCACCCTCTTCAAACTGTTGGTAAGCAGAGATAAACCATGACTTCCTCTGTTACAACTGAGTGACAGAGAATACCTCAGTGTCTACATTATACCAGGTGCAGGGAGCTGCACTACTGGAGCTCAGGAAATACTTTTCAGAGGTTAAAGATTAGCCGTGGTGTACTACATATCACAGTCCAGCTCTGCCCCTTGCACTTTGCCCTGTTGAGGGTCGGCTGCCTTGGGGAGAGAGCTGCCTCTGCTCTCCAAAAGACTTCCCCCCACATTTGTTTCCTGGGGAGAGCTGTCTTGCCTAGTCAAATCCAGCTCTTTGTCCCTTTTCAGCAAGAGAACTAAAGGCAGAGAGGTTAAATGACTAAGTAAGGCCAAACAATGAGTCAATATCAGCAGCTGAACTGGAATTCAGGAGTCCTTGGCTTCTGCTCCTGTGTTTTCTCCTGCTCCAGGAGACGGGAAGCTGAGAGGCAGGCGCCTGCAAGAGAGACAGTCTGCAGAAGACCAAATAAATACTCACTTGTGTGCAAGTGAACACAACCTCGTCTGTCTGTGCCTGGTGCTCTGAAAAGGAGTTCAGTGTGCACTTCTGCCATAAATTGCAGAGCCAGATTCTCTCCGGCACTGCAGCTGCTTTGTGCTGCATGGAGGAGCATGGCCCCAAGGCTGACACGGCTGGGCAGGAGGGGACCACCTCAGGCTTAGTGTGCTATGGCATGACAGCCTCCCCTGGGACCACCAGACGAGCTGTACCTGGGGAGGGAGAGGATTTGTGTGCACCCACAGAAGGTTGGTGGTGGAGCACGTTGTGGCACTCCTCCAACCTCCGTGGTTTGGAGACATGTGAGGACAAGGGAACTCATGAGACACCAAGATCCACTTTGCTTCCAAGTACTGAGCACTCTCCTTGGCCACCCCTTGTAACAGCACAAGGGAAGGAAAATGTGTTAGAGTGTTAACACGATAAATGAACATAGCTCTTCTGAAAACATTGCATAGCGTTATGGATCCAGATGGTTTGATGCCAGATTACAGTTCAGATTGAAGCTTGTACAACTGAAATGCACCCTCAGCGAGAGAGTTGCTCATGGAAAGAGCAATAGGCCTTAAAATGCAGTGAATGGTAATATTGGAAATAATTTTCTTACAGTGCCATTTGATGTATAGAGAAAATTTAAAAACTTAATTGCTTTATGTTTTTAATGTATAACATATATATCTAGTTAATATGTCAGGGGATAGTGTGATGCTTGAATTATATAAAGCTAGGGTGCTTGTATTTGTGTCCCCGACATTATGAGGTGACTAAAAGGTTACTTCTTTGTCCTCCTGCCTTTTTCTTCCAAGATACTTTTGGCTGTTTCCTGGCTTTGTTTGGCAGAAGCATCCAGTTCTGTCACTGAGCTGACAGTCACGGAGGGTGTTGTGCTATATATATGCTTTACGCAATATTTGTGTCAAAAAGCCTCTGTCTAAACAGACCCAATGTCAGTAAAAGATGACCCTGGAACAAATGGTCTGAAGTCCCAGAAAGCTGATCTTTCCCAAAAGTGACTAATGTGAGGCAAATGGAAAATGTTGGTCTGAAGCGAGTCAGATCCAGCTGCATGCATCTGATTAAAAACATCAATTGCTGGACATCGAAACCAAATAAAATATGAAACATTTTGATTGAGCAAAACCAGGAAACTGTTACCATTTTTAGGATGCATTTAAATGTGTCAGTATCTATTACCTGATACACTGATACCTTCAGTATCTATTTAAAGGGTCTCTAGTGTTCAGACAATACATGTTGTAACTTCTATCCAAAAATACTTCTGTTTCCTTGCATCCAAGGTGGAAATTCCTGTCCCCCTTGACCATCCATCTTCAGATCAAAGACAGCTGCTTTTCCTGTAACTCAGCTTTTTCTTTCCAGCTGGCCTTCTGTGCAACTGATTTTTTTTCAGACCTTGTATAGGTCTGTCTGTAGTGTTTTCACTATGATCTGCACTCTACATAATCAGAGGAAAATGGCTTTCCAAAACTTTTAGAACACGTAACAAAGTATAGAGTCTGAGGAAATCTTAGAATGCAGCCAGAAAAGAAAAAAAGTCAAGGTGAAGGGAATTACGTCATTTCAAACACAAAATGTGATCACCACCGTAACTTAATTCAAAGAAATTCATACCAGCATGGCATGGGCATACAATTTTGGAAAGATCTGAAAATGCTTCCTACTATATAGGGTGGATTTGTCTTCGGACTTAGATACCAGAATAGTGGTATCCTTAAGTATTTTGGGGCCTTCTGTCAAACAAAAAACATGCTCAGTTCTTCAGTGGAAAAGGAAATCTAACTCTTAAGGTGAATGTTTAACATGTCAATTGCTTAACATGTCAATAATCATAATCACCTGCTTCTAAAAATAAATATAGTAATTACAGCCATACTCCAGCAGATCTAGGGAGTGCTGACAGTTGTGGCAAGATTTATTTCATCAAAGATATAGCACTTCTTTCACAAATAACACAATTGCAATCTTAACAGCACATTTTCAGCATGCCAGGCTGCTTTGACTACTCTGATCTGCTGAGATTGGGGCAGGTGGCCTGACAATGGATTCTGCATAGCGTGCAAGGGGCTGATACTCCTGGTTATGATGTATTGTGCCAAGATAAAAAATGTAGGAACCAGTTTTCAGGAAATTCAATCTCCAGTGAGCAGCTTGGGATACAGAGCAGAAGAGTACAGCAAATCAAAGCTGTATGAGATGTCTGTCATATGTTAATGCCCATGTGTGGGTTTTAATAATTTATGTTAGACAGAAGCATTAGGGCACAGCAAAGAGGATTGCTTTTAGATCCAGCATGAAGTGGTTTCTACAACTCTCCTGAAGGAACAAGAGGAGCTATTTCAGTACAGCAGCCCTTACTTCTGCATGATTTGAGTTGGCCCATTACACACAGAGCAAGGGAATGTCCTCAGTTGTTCCAGAGGCTGGCAAAATTAAAGTTGTCTCAGACTGAGTCCATCTGTCTCTACAGTATGTTTTGCCACCTCTGTAAGAATGTGGTGATAACAGTTAGTTCCTGATCCCTCTGGCATATCACTCTAAGGCAGACAAGGAGTTTAGCAATGTAAATTTAGCATTGTGTTGTTCAAAAAAAACCTCATTTCTCAATTCTTTTTCCCCAAATAAGCAACACAGTTCTGATAAGCGGAGAAGGTAGGAAAGGGAAATGCCTTTTTGTAGAATAGAGGCCTCTTAATTGCAGGATACCATCCATCATCTCAGGATGTGTCCAACACTGGATTTCCTTCACATCCTGACTTTTGCTCCTGTTTGGATCCAGTGCTGTAATGTGCTAGTCAGGGTGGTACTGAGGCACTTACACATGCAGATGTAATTGTGAAGCGCTTTGAACATCTTATTAAAAATCAGTTTGTCATTATGCATGAACCCGGTCTGAAACAGATGCACACAGATACAGTGGTGAAAATTGATTAAAGGTATGTAGGTCATTAGGGTGAGGTTCAAAATCAGATTGTGTTGGTGTTTGTTTTCGTTGCCTCTAATGGATGCAACCTCAATAGTGTCTATGTGATTTTAGGGAAAAAAGATGTTGACTCTTGCCAAAAAACTGTGTTAAATCTATTCCTCCTGATGTAAATCTAATTATAATCTAAATTATATATATATATTCCTAGAGTGTGTAACAATTGCTGTATTTGTGATATGCACCATAGCAACTATCAAGGGCTAGCTTTTGTAAGATTTCTATGCACTGAGTGCAAAATTCTTCCGAAAATCTTTTCATGAAGGTCTTTTCCAACTTAGTTGATTCTGTGATTTTATATAAGCTGAGCTTATTTGAAATAGTAACTTTGGGTTTATTAGGAGAGTTTATACTACTTTGGAAAAAGTAGTCAGATATTCCACCTAGGAAATCTATATTGAGTCAATTCTGCCTTTACTTGTGTTTATTGAGTCGTGTTCTTCAGCAGGTCTTGCTGTAGGGATTAGAGTAAAAGAGAAGAAGTAGGGAACAGCTGACATTGTTTTGCAAATGAAGATCAGCACTAGAAACTGTAGGGACACCAAACATGCACATTTCCATTGCTCCGGTATAGATTGCCTCTCAGAGACATGATCTTGTCTCTATGTTCTTCAAGGTCCTCCTGAATTTCCATGCTGTTCTTATTTGTGGCTATTACATATAAATAGTGTAAATAGACTTAATTGGCTGACAGTGGTGGAGGAATGATTTGGCAGAAGAGTATGATTCACTCCATGAAGAAATTTGGCCTGCAAGTCACTAAAACACACGCACGCGCATGCACGAACACGATGCTCCCATATCTAGGGAGGATATGTAAATAATGAGTAGCAGAGAGTCAAATCCTGCTGGCCCATCAGAGTTAAAGAGCAGAGAAAAGGAAATTGCCTACAATCCAGAGCAAAGCATGTGATGAAATAGCAGCAAACTCATGACTCAGGAATCCTTGAGTGGGTAATTGAGCCTTTCCAGGCTGTGGTGATGAATCACTGAGTGTTTTTCTGGGTGTGAGCCTTCAGGTGACAGGGACAATGTTGGCCAGAGTGGAAGTGACCTCGGCAACAAGCTCGCTGGCACATATCAGGTGCCTTTCTAAACCAGAAAGGCAGCGGGTCAGCAACGCAGAGCACGCAGCTAAGGCTGAATTACAGTTTAGGTTAGGATTAAATAACAATTTGTCAAGACAGAAATGCACAGCTTTATTGTACATCTGAGACCAGATGGGTGTCGTGTTAGCATCTAGCTCATCAAATTTATAATTATATATGCTACCTTCAATAGAAGAGTAACCCAAACTGCACTAAAACGAAGTTGTAAAGGCAGCAGTGACTGAAACAAAATCCATGAGGGGTTTTCTCCTTCATTGCCGTTCTGAAGCCCCGACAGAGAGACATTCAGTTTTCAATTTTAGTTTTGAAAACTTGTGATCAAATGTAACTTTTTTGTAGCACCATCAAAATCAATGCAGTTACATTAAGGCTGGATTCAGTCATCTTTTTGTTATCACAGAGTGGAGTATCCCTCTTAAAACTATAATATTTGAACAAAATGCCTAAGAAATCTTAACATGCTCCAGAGTTTTTAAAGTTCGTATGAATTTTTTACCAGAGTAAGTATGGGTAGCTGAGTATACTTATACAGTAGGTCTCCATGACATTCTATAAAATAGATTATCTTGTAATACCATAAGTACCTTCAAAATAAAGTCACTGAAAAAACACAGAAATAGTGACAAGCTAGCGTAGCAAGTGACGACTAGCTGTCCCTACATGAACAGTAGCCCTGTGCTCCAGGAGAGCAGGCATACAGACATCATTGTAACAGTAGTGGTGGCCACCACTTTGTAGGCTTTGCTACTGTGAACAAGGATTTGGCTGTCATGAGTTTCCATGACCTCATCACTCATAGAAGTTTCTGTTGTCTGGGCAGAATTGCTGTTGCTGCAGCATAGCAGTTCTCCCCCTGGAGAGGGCTGGCTAGGGAGGGCAGTGGGGGGAAACTGCATTAAAGTCTAACAAATCACTGCTCCCACTTGCTGTTACAGGAACTGTAAGAAGTTAGAAAATACAGGACTTATCCCAGTACACCTCCCAGACTGCCATGTAGGAAAGTCCACAGACAGCAACAACCTTTAGTAAAACTGGTGGGTTTAGAGGGCAATTAATTAAAACATCTAAGCAAATATATCTGCCTGTTGGCAGGCAACAACTGCCTGCTCATTCTACCATGTCATTCTGCTATCAGTGAGAAGAGGTTAATCTATCTGCCCAACAACAGTTCTGAGTTGTGGCTCACATAAGGCTTGATCCAAAGCTTGTCCACGGTCAGTAAAGGGGTGTGAGCCAGGAACATGGTAATTATTTTCAATAATGAAATATTTGAATTAGGTAGTACATTAGACTCCACCTTGTGAAATCCTTCTAAAATTATCTTCTTGCACCCAAGAAAATGTACCATTTATTTGTGTTACCAGTTTCTGTTTGGAAAATTACACCATGCAGTGTAGCCTCTCTACATGACCCAAGCTTTGTTGAGACTAAAACTATGTGTGAGGGTTCCCAGTATCAAGATAAATCTGTGCAAGGTCTCTCAGACTAGAAAAAAGACCCACATAATGTCTAGTTTTAAGAATCAACATAAAGAGTGTAGACTTGAGCAGAGTGTGGTTTAAGAGTATTTGAGCAGTGTCAGTGCCAGTAGACTGCTGAATGGAGTTAATTCAAGAACTCCTTTGCTGACCAGGCTCTAAAGCCTCCACAAATAAAAGTTTAATATTTCAACTATATTTATGCTGTTATGAAGAGCTGAAATATGAGACATGAACAAAAAAAAAAATCCCCAAAAGACAGCAGTTTGTGATTTCCTGAAGTTTGAGAGAATGTAAGAAATTTTATTTTGTCTTGAATTGCTATTTTAAGGGCAAAAAGAAATTTCCTGTAGTAAAAAACTCTCTCTGCTTTTATAAATCCAAATGTGCGTGTTCCATCAGCTCAGAGTCAAAAGATTTTGGAACTCGGCAGAGGTTTTTCTGATGAACGATTAGTATTTATCTCACAAATAATATAGCTTTGTTTCAGTCTCACATAGGACAAAAAGACATCTGAGGTTTTTTTCTTGCCATCAAATCATTGCCATCAACTTGGAAACACCCTTTCCACTTGAGAACAGGAAACTAGCATGCTGTGCTGACTGTGCCATCCTACAGTTCTCCCTCTTGGAGATGACCCTGGATAAAAAGCTGCTGCTTCTCATGGTGGCACCTGCTCTGGAATTTTCAGTGGCAGGAGAGGAGCAGATCTGGTCCAGGAGCATCGTCTTTCAATTTGTCTTCCACAAGTCAAAAGAAATGGCAGGAAGGGTGTAGCTGATACAGGGCATGTTGTGAAGTAGCTACAACTCCTTAGCTAAACCACCCTCAATCTGTTAGCACTTTGACTTTAAATATGGTCACTTCCATAATGATTTTCTCCCACTTAAAAGTTCTGCAGTCTCTGGGAATATGAAGCCCTATAGAAACTTAATGTTTGAGAAATATAACAATCCAGTATAATCATAAAATATTACACAATTCATACTGTGCATTAAGCTAGGTTTACTTTATAGGCCCAGTTAGTGATCTTTCCTAGGTTAGAACCAAGGACTTTTATTCAGAGTTAGACTCCATCCACCTACATTTTAGCTCACTAAAACTAGGAAAATATCTGGCTTCATCTACAAAGAACATGCAAATGTCCATGTCCTCTGGTCCGTGGACATCTGCACTCAGAAGTCTTTCTTCAGCTGTAGCATAGCACAGAATAGTATGTGGGACCAGCTCCTCCACCCAATAAAACCACTAATGTCACAGAGAGGACTTTGTGGACTGAATTTAGATTCCCTACATGGGGTCTACAATTTTGGGTGATGCTTGTCCATGGGTCCTTTTTTTCCTGCTCTTTTATTCATATGTTAACTCTTGCAATTAGATTTTACCCAGTAGATTATTTCATATCTTAATACTGTTGAACTTTTGCCTGTTTGATCAGCAGAGGTGCTGGAATCAGGAGACTACTGCCAGCTCTTCAACATGCTTTCCTTATAACCTTGTGTACCAGGCATTTGGGCTGGGCAGTATCATTCTTACTCATGTTGATGAACATTTAAAACACATGAGAAGTGCCAGTGACTGCTGTGAGTAAGATGGGAGTGAACAATCATCAACCTGAGCAAAGGTTACAACATCTTGTGCATAGCTTCTCTGCACTTGAGTTAACTAGTAGGAAACTGTTATTTATCTTCCTTGCTGAGTGGTGAAAGCTAAAATGCCATAGCAGCTTGGGAAGAAAGATACTGCAAAAGGGTATCAGACTGCCATTATGGAGTTATTGGGCTCCCTGTTCTCTGTTGTGATATTTGGTAGCCCAGATAAAAACCTTTCCAAAGCCTGAAACAGGAAACTTCGTCCTAGGGGTGAAATGTTCAGGGTCAAGGCCCAGTGACTGTCTCTGAGCTGTGCTCCCACCTGCAGAACAAGCATCATTATCAGTTTTTTTTAAGGTTTAGTCTTTACTTAATCTTCTTGGAGATATGGTACTAAAAAGCTGGCCTGAATGTATCTGTCTCCCACACAAGTTACCAGTTTGCCTGAGAGGGGTTGGGTTGGTTTATTTGTTTGTTTCCTTTTGAAAGGAAAAAATAAAAATAAAAAGTATCCATTTTGCCTCTGCCCTGATGAGGAAAACAGGTTATGTTTAAAAAGATGCTCTTAACACCTCCACCCCCAAATGAACCAGTAGTAAATGCTACTTAAAACAGTTTAACGTATCTAAGAGATTAGGATCACTCTTTGGCTCTACCCTATCTAGATTGCTTTTAAATGTGACCTCCTTTCCTTGCCTAGACAGATGCTCTTTGTCTGCTGGGACCACTCAGCTGTAAAGTCATTCTGACAGCTACCTCATTCCCAATCTCTCCCAAAGGTCCAAGACTCTTCCAAATGGTTTCCTCCTACTGAAAAGACTATAATTAGCTGCTTCCCCCTTTTTTCTCTATTTAAAATTGGCATTGTACAGCCTTTCTTCCCATCTTCTGAAACCTCATCCCCCATCCTGTCCTGCTTTCGAACACATGTAAAAGGAAATGTTATGCTATGGGAGTATAAGCACATTGTTTAACAAAGACATCATGCTGAGTTTTATAGTAAGGAATCAGCATTTTCTTCCGTTCCTGTTCGGCTGTGACTTACCCTTCTGTTACCCAAAATAGATATTACCTGGTTGATTCTGATCTATGACTTCCTCCCCATTACACTAAACATTATTATTACCCTGTTTATTTTGGTAGCTTGAATATAAAGATTTCCTTTATTGCTCCAGTATATTATTTCCCTTACATCTCATTAATTGCATATTAAGTTTTCCTGTGCATTTCTATCAGTGGAATAGCTTTTGAAAATGTAAATCCAGCAGCAATACTCATAGATTAAAAAATTTCAGCTAAGAATGTGTTTTGATGGAGTGTTAGGGAAAATTGCTTGGCTTTTAAGCGATTTGAAGATGAGAAGTCTCAAAATCTTACAAGCAGAGACATTTTTATTACAAAAATACCATGTCACCATCAGATATTGTTCATTGAGCAGAATTCAGTGTTGGTATTTTTAAGCTTCTCCAAAAAAAATCCAACAACCAGCATCTTCTAAAGATTGGCTTTGCATAATTATGAGAATCATCTTACTTAAAACAAATTATTCAGACTTCCCTACTCAGTTATGTGAGTCTCAAAGCTCAGTTCACCCAAGAAATGACTGAAAAGTTATTTTAAGTTATTTCATGTGTTAGTTCATCCTAGTCAAGCTTTGTAATCAAAATGTGACAATTAGCATTCCTTTGTAATTTAATGCAAATGTATTCCTTTGTAATTTAATACAAATTTATTCCTTTTAAATGTATTACAAATTTATTCCTTTGTAATGAATGACAAAGCAGGATATCTTTATAAAATCATTTTCTAGCTTTTTGCATAGGCTTTGACAGGTATCCTGTTATCTACTGACCAATGTGTGTTCAAAAATAAACGTACACCACTTCCAACAGCAATTCTGAATTATTATGGAAGCATAGGAGATTCTGCAGTACACATCTTCACTTCACTAATTAAAGTCCTGTATCCGTCCTTGTCTTCAGAAACTCTAAATCATGTTGTTTGTTTCCACACTTTGTTCCTGTTGGTTGTAGCCATCAGTTCATAAACCTGAAGTCTTTCATTTGCTGAATCCAGCATCTCCACCCAGTCCAACAGTATTCTGCGTGTTTATAAACAGATTTCCAAGCTACTTACCCTATCAGACCCATAGCATAAGCACCCATTTCAGTTTTGTCTTTCAAACTACACAGAGGATTAGATGAATCTCACTTATTCCCTAACTTTATTAATTAGCATTATTTGGAGGAATTTCTAGTAGTCAATATGCAGTTATTTGAACAGGAGAACATCTAAGATGTGAGTGATTTCATCTATACTGTTGCAAAACTTGGAGAGTATTCAAGATCTTCATTCTATGCGTTGTCTAAATCCAAGCTTACTGCTGGGTTTTTGCAGTCAGGATCTCTAGTACTGTAGGCCCTATACACTAGTATATGCTAATAAAGTAAGTGTATACCCTAGTAAACCAGGTGTGCATGGGAATGTCCCCAGACACTGAGTCTGATTGGCATGGCACAGCTCGCATCTGTGCTGGCAAACACACTCAGCTTCCACAACAGCATGGCTGTCTTAAACTGCCTATTGGGAACAGTCTCTATAAAATTATTGTTCTAGAACTATGCCAATGAGTATTTTAGGAGGGAGTTAGTTAGCATGGGCCAAAATGGAGACAAGAGAACAATCTGATGATTTACCAGTGTATATGATTGCATTTTGCCTACCAGTACAGGCAGCACAGATGACTGGCAAACCTCTGGGTTTTCTGGTGGTAAGAGAGTAGTGTAGAGGCTTGGTTTGGTTTTGTTGGTATTAGCACAGATATATTCTGCATGGTTTGATGTTCAGAGCAACAGCAGTGTGCCAGTTCCAGAGATTTTGTGACTATGTGGTATCAGAAAAGAGAATTAGTAGCCATTGCTGGGACTACTTATGCTAAAGTGATGGAGAACTCCATGACCTGTTCTGCCATGGGATTACACAGTAAAATAAATGGTTCTCTTCTTGTTTGACTAACAAGAAACCAATTTGACTTAAACAGAGGCACACTTACAGTGTGACATCCCTTATCAGCAGAGACAACTCTCTGCCTAAGAGAAAGAATGGCCAAGTAGTGGTATAAGAACACAAAGCTGAACATATGGAAAAGATACTAACTTTTCAACTTTTATTTTAAAACAATCTTCAGTCCCTACTGCAGCCAGGGCACTTCCCTGCATGCTTTTGCCACTAGCAGCAGAGAATAAGCCCTAGAGAGCAAAGTGCAGCAGCAGCAGCATCCCTGCCAGGCCACAACCCTCTGCGGATTCAGGTTGTCACTGGACCAACAGAGACTTTCATTGCATAGCAATTCTTCTACTGGTGGTTTAAAACCAGTCTGTGCCACTTTTCGCTTGACTAGCTTACTGTAAGCCCACAGCAGAATCTGCTGGTTTAACTTTTCCACAGGATGGTAACATTCAGATTATTTTGACATTGTGAAACCTGGACTCTGCTAAAACAGGTAGGAAAAACAGTAAATGCTATTAGGTTATTCTGAACTGTCTGCTGGCATTCATGTCCCAAAAGCCAACTGGGAGGAATAACAGCTATCAGCATCAGTTATTTTGGAAAGATACTTGAAGCAAAAACTTCTGAGTAATGGGGATACCTGAAGGAGGCATGTTGTCAGAGGAATGCAGTTGAAAACAGCCGGAAATGTTCTTTCTCACATCCCCTGTAATTAAACATAATAGAAGTCAAGATTTCTCTTCAGACAAAACACTCAAAAGGAGGACTTTGCAGCTTAAAAAAAAAAAAAAAGGAAGAAAAAAACCCAAAACAAAACAAAAGAGAGATGAAAATTACCCCAGAAAACAAAATCCAAGGCTGTAACACAGCCAGAGGCATTCGGCTGAGGACAGTGAGCCAGCAGCAAATGCTGCAGGGGAAACCACTGCAGATTTGGCTGCAGAGACATTTCCAGGCAGTTAGCTGGTGCGAAGGGAATTACAGAATCTACATGGATGGGAGATATCCCTGCTCGATCAGATCAGGGTATTACGATGGTTGAGTTAAAGTAACAATCTTCTGTTTAAAGGAAGCACACCTGTCTATCGTACTGGGCGTAAGACACACTTAAATGGATGTGTCTGTCTCAGGGATCATCTCTTAGCTCCAGGTGAACAACTTTGTTGCAGAAGTTTCTCTCTGCCTGTTCCCATCCTCTCCCGAGTCATGTGCTGAGAGGCTGGGGAGTTTATAAATCATCTGTCCTCGAGGAGAAGTCTGAAGTTATAACTGCTTTTGTGCAAGGAAGCTTCTGAGCAGATGTAGCCTGAGAAAAAGCAACAACAAACGATTGTTGCCAGCTGGGTTCACAGCCGAAGCTCAGTAGGGTTTGGCTGAGGACTGCTAGGAAGCAGTGAAGAGGTTAGCAATGGAATAAGTACCCAGGGGATGCAATCAGAAAGGGGTTTCTGTGTTGGGAAAACAGCTTAGGAGGTTAGACACCCACAGTAGGGACCTGGATGAGGGAAAGCTCTGATTTTTATCTATGTTGCAACTACCTCACTGACTTATGTGGTTTGCAGTGACAAGGGCTTGCTTCTCCACAGAGACACTGAGGGCCTGAAAAAGTGCTAGGAGACTCATCTCTTCAACAGAGATGTCCAGGGACTCCCATGATAAAGCTATAAAGGTATAGTACAGCCTGATCTCACACCCCAGCATCCACAGCAGCAGCAGGGCACCATGGGGTGATTGGTATGGCTGGGAGAGCCTCACCATGAGGAGAGTGAAGGTAGCTGCCAGCAAAGGCGTACAGGGGACTTACTTAGAAATATTTCCGGTAGGATATCCAGAATTAGATTTCCAGTCTGGAAAAATCAATCAGGATTTGCAGGGAGAAAAATAATCCACAGTAATGATCTTATTTGCAACCAAGCCAGTTACTGAAGTAATATTACGGGAAAAACTTCTCATGCTACCTTAGAGTTAAACTGCCAAATAAATTCCTTCAGCCTGAAGGCCCCAAAATGCCTTGATAAAAACATAGACAAAGAAATGTACTGAACTGATAAACTGAGAATTGGAAGAAGAGTAAGCAGGTAGAGCTTGCAGTCATAGTGCTCCAAACCATCTGTTTGAACCACGGTGGGGGAAAAGGGTGGATACTGCATGTTTATGATGGAAAACAAAGCTTGGAAATAGAAGATTCACAAAACAAAAATAGAAGTATTAGTAGGTTTTGTGGCACACTGCAGTGCTTAATGGGTTTGCATTGTTTTGTTTGGGTTGTTTGTTTTTGTTACAATCACCTTTCCTCTTCCATTTGTTATCATCTTTGAAGGGGTATCCTTTCAATTTCACTCTTCTGCAGCAACATTGTGTGTAGCAGCAGTATTTTATGCTTGCGAAAACCTTGGAGTGATGTATCAATGACAGGCAGACACCAGCAACCTTCTGATAAAGAACACCTTTTGGGCAAACACATGACTAAAGACAAACTGAATGATGTGATATTGCTGAAAAAAAGTACAGGTGGAGTTCAACCCACTGCCAAAAGGTACTTCCTGGTACAGCAGGTCCTCTTTTTGTCCTCAGCACTTAGGTAAACTCTCTGCAATGGACTCTAAATGTCAGCTGTTAGTTGGATGGCATAGTGCTTTTTTGTTTCTTCAGTGACTGTTTTTGATGTCAAGAGCAGCTGTGTTCAGTCTTTTTTGTCAAAAAAGGAAAAAAAAAAAAAAAGAGTAGAGCTTAGCATCTGAAAAAACTGGCTTTGTGTGGCTAACCACAAGCAAGGCACATGACTGAGTGCTGTATCTGCTAAGTTCCCCTTCAGTTCAGTTTGGACAACAGTATTCCACGAACTTAAAGAGGAACTCCCAATTTACAGAATGTATTTAGAGCTCCTTATTGAAGCAAGCTTCAAATTTTACCCCCCACCAAAAAATACAAGAAAATCTGCACTCTGGAAAAGGGAACTGCAGCATTTACTCCCCTCTGTCTTCTCTCTTTAACCTCAGCTGCAAGGGTCAGATTTCCCGGAAATATTTGTAGATTTTTGGACATCTGGCTTTCCAGGGTAGCTAGAGCTACCTCTACAGCTGTTTCTGGTAATCTGGAGAAAAGAAGCATCAGCTAGTTTGAACATCTTAATGCTCACATGCAGAAAGATATAAAGCACTTAAATCCCTAAGGTATCATTTTTATTTTAGCACTGGTAATAAATTAAATGCTTGAGTAGACTTACTGGTCTTGCTAGTAATAGTGGAGTTTGCAAAATGACTTGAATACCTAGTCCTATAACATACCTTGGAACTGTCAGCTCCTACTAATGAATGGTCCTGTGCTCTGCAACCAAAGAAAAAATGCTTTTTTTGCAAAACTTAATCTGAGGCAGTGATTATAAAAAGAAAAAATCATAGATACTTGAAATTTTCTGACCTGCCCACAGTCGCATAATTTCCTCAGCAGCAATGCAAGGTATGCAGCCTACAGAGCCTCTTTTGTAGCCCAGCATCTAGCCACAGGCTTTGCTTTCTCTTCTGTTGTACATTATTATCCCTTTGCTAGGAGAGCATGGTCTTTACTGGCTACAATGTGCAAAAGCAAATCACAAAAAGTAGGGTTAAAAAGGGACCTCGAGATTCTAAGCTCTTTCTTCAAGACAGGAAAAACTACATAAAACAACTACATCTGTTTAAAGTATAATGAAATTCATGAAAGCTTTTACTTTTTCCCTTTATCCCCTTTTGTGCTTGTCTGGATTAGAAGATATTTTATGCGCTGGAGATGGGTTGACATAAGAGGGAAATGTATGTGCTCTAGAAAGAGGCCTCATAACTCCTCCTCTAGGTGCAGGACACCTTAACCTTACTAGAGAAAATGCAGATGAACAATAACTCCTCAAAATTCATATTGCTTTGCATTTGCTTTGGAGCAGTTCTTGTCACCTTGACCTGCATTCAAGACGGGCTCATGAGTGCTATGGGAGCTGCTGATCAGCAGCTTCTTTAAATGAAATAACTTTAGTATCAATTATTTCTAAAGGAAACAGTGGCTCAAAACAAGATTTAAGGGATAAAGGACTAAAGCCTGGTTTAGTCTTTTGATGAACTCATCATATAAATGCCACAAGACTGAATTTCTTGAGTAAGTAAGCTAGGAACCCCGAAATCCCCCAAATCACTATAATGAAAACACACACAAAAAGTAATGAGGTCATAAATCTGTTAGAATTGGAAAAAAACAAGCAGTTTGAAAACTCAGAATCACATTATTCCAAAACATCTGTCTGTATCCTGGGGAAAAAATTGTGAATGCTGTGTTCCGGAATGCCAGAAAGCAAACATTAAACCAGGGATACGACACATTTGGGATCCATTTTGGTCAGGTCAGTAAAACGATAATTTTATTCTTATGAAGGAGAGCACCTAAATTAGTTTTTTTACAGTAAAAAGCATACACTCATGACAAATAGCATTCATCCATAGGGTCTGCAAGTTTGCACGATCACAATCACAGTGCAAAGTGTGCCTTACGATGGCTTGATACTGGCCATGCTGATAATCTGGATGTAAATGCAATACATGCCAAGTGCCCATGGATTAGATCCCACTTTCATTAAGCTGTCTTGGAAAGTGCAGCTTGGTGCTGCACTGGCAGGCTCATAGTGTGCCACTGCTCCCCTACATAGAGGCTCAGAGATGGGAGCAAGAGGGCTCAAATCCATCAGGTTAAGTTTACAGCCTTCTTTAGCTTTCTCCTCAATGAGTACTCAGCGAGGACGAATAACTTCACCAGCATCTTGACGTGACTTGAAAGAATAATTAATTACATTGTTAGCACGATTAGCACCCTTGTAGCTGAAGACAACTTGGGTGCAATCCTTGGCTTCTTAATGTTGACAGGAACTTGTCATAGATGTACCTGTACATTTAACCAAAATACATAGCAGATCACATTTCTCTTGTGTTGCTCTGCTTGTTGAGACTGCAGTCCCCTGAGATGGCAGGTTATGGCAGCTGGCAGAGCCCTTCAACTCGACAGGAAAAAATGGAAATACGCCACAGGCAGTCAGCACTCCAGATGGAAAGGGTCAGTAGCAGAAAGAATCAATAGTGCTAATGGTATGTTACTTTTGCTAAAGCTAGCAAACAGCAAAATGGAAACATTTATACCTTCTAAAATATCTGTTTTGCTAAACTGTATTCTATTTTTCAGGAAAGCTGAGTTCAAAACCTATTGACCTTGCATTGAAACCCAGAGGAATATGAAATATGAACAAAAAATCCAAATGTAAAGCAACTAAAGTGGATGATACATATGCATGCACAAGTATCCTAGCTCAGATACAGGCATATATATTACAGTATCAATCAGTGTATAGGTCAGAAAGGAATGCAAAAAGTATGAATTACATTAGTGTTAGGTGTTTCGGGAAATCTGTTTTATTCCTTGTACAAAAAAAAGCATGATTTGTTGTATCATTTCTTTCAAAGCATATACTTCTGAAACAGATACATCTATCACTGATTATTCTGCTGTAAAGGCAGAAAAAAAATACTAGGACTGGTCAAAAGATTTGTACACTGGAAGCAGAAAAGTGAGAAAAAGAATTTGCTTCACACATTATTATCTAAAGAAAGAACAGACCATCATGACCAAGCACCCTCCTCGTGTTGCAGCCATAGTGCTCCTCCATAAAGATCCGCACTAGGTGTTTAATCCACAAATCGCCCTCTCCCTGAGTGTGATTAAATTTGCACTGAAACATGACCTTCGCAATAAGCTTCACAAAAAAGGAAAAAAGTGCTCTCAAAAAATTGTCAGTGTCCAAAAGCTTATTGCAACATCATTCTGTCTCTGGAACGCCCCTAGTTCTTTTTCTGTGTAGCCTTTTTACATCTTCAGTTCTCAGCAGCTGTCTTTATGGCTTTTTAAGAGAAAATTGAGCCCAGGCAGTCCACTATGACTTAAAACTGTTGGCTTCACAGAGATGTGTTAAAAAAAAAAACCCAACACCCTCAGAGTACAGAATTTGGCATGGCATAGCATTGCACTTTTCCCCTAGTGTAAAGAAAACAGCATATTCATGCACAGCACAAAACCAGTCTTAGATATGTGTTTATTAAAAATGTAACCATGTCAAATCAGAAGTTATCTTGAAAAAGGCCACATAGTACACCAAAGTTCAAATAATAATGGCATTTAATTACCAGCTCTAAGGAGACAAAATCCTTAAGTCAAAAGCAATTGCATGAAGCACACATTTTCTCAGAACTGCTTATTCAAAGACAAATTCAGAAACTGAAAAACTTGGAGGAATTTGGGTGCAATGTTGAGTGCATTTTTCTAAAGCAGCTTTTATGAACCAGGGAAGTCTTGCCTTAACATCCTACAGTATTTCAGGATCAGCTGTCTTACTGGTTTGATAGTAATATTCCAGCACCAGGTGTGGAATAAGGTTGAAAATTGTGTCTGTAATCTCTTGAGCACCATTTTAAACTGCTACATAAAGTCCTGAGTAAATGAGAGGCTATTGTGCTTTGGCACAAATACCACATGATCCAAGAGTTCACAGCTCTTTTGCCTAAAGACTCCCAACATAAAAGGAAGGAAAATAATTGTATTTTTTCCTCAAAACATGTCTCATTAAATGTATTTTCCAGATGGGATTTGCAAATGATGCCATGCTGTACAGAGTGATGCACAAATGGGATTCAGCAGCTGCTCCCCTGTTGCTCTGTGCAGATAAACATTAGATTTCATGGATGTGGCAGCTCCTATCGTTTTCTGTCAAATTTTGGAGGAGGGAAGGAGAGAGAAGATAGGAGGGAGCAATATTTTATCTATGTCCTCCAGCAAACTTCACAGAAACACCAAAGAAATGGTGTCAACCTAACTCTGAAACAGGAATGCTGGTCATCTGAGAGGAAACACAATGACACCCAAAGAATCTCATAGGGAGAGGTAGGTGAATCTGCATGGATATGCCTTCTGAAGATGAAGAATACGCTACAACTACTTTTGATTCATAAACTAAGACATTGCTTAAAGAGCTCTTTTTAAGGCTCTGGAAATGTGAAATCCCTACACACACACACACACCCCCCTTAAAACAAGAAGTGTATTGGCTGATTAAGGTAAACATAATAATTAAAGGGAGTAAGAAAAATTGGAAACGTTTTTGCAATTACTTCCTAGTCATTTTTAGGCCTTCCTGATTAACATAGTTAGGAATCCTGAGCAAAAAACCCATATAGTGTGGAACTGATGTTATCGTACATACTGCACCAATAGCTTCTCAACCAATAAAAGAAAAAGGAAAAAATAACTTCTTACTTTATAAAACACCTGTGAAAATAAAGACCTAGGACAATATATTCTCAGTATGCCTCCTGCAAAGCCTTTGGAAATTCATGTATTTGACAGACTGCTCCCATTGCAAAGTTCTTGCCACTGAAAATAATGATTGTTCCTCAAAATTGCTCCACAGCTGTGGTAAATGCCTTGCAGCCACCTGAGTCACCCTCATGCATCACCTAGGCAATGCTAAGGGTACAGCCTGCTAGCAGGGAGAAATCCAAGGTGCACCACACCAAGGGGCTCCTGAGAACAATAGCATAGAAATGCAAACCATGGTTCTTCCTCCAGCTGGTTGTCAGCTTGGAGGTTATCTGAATAACCATATTTTTCTTTATCATTCCCCACCAAGCTTGTGTAAGTCAGAACATACAAGGTCACTGACTTTCCTTGATCTTGAAGCTACAGGCAGGCCTTGCCCAGCAGAGAACAGTATTCGGCGAATGTTCTCCATGTCCTTCCTGAGATTCCATCTTTAATGAAAAAATTTGCATAACACCATTGTCAGGAGCTTTTAATTTGATGAGGGTCTGTGATAGATCACTTCTCACTGAACTCTGTTGCAGCCCTTGCTCATGGGAACTACCGCAGACAAGTATGCAAAAATACATACTGAATAGAAATTTGTAGAGAACATTAAAAAAAAAATAACTTCTGTGCTGGGTAAGGGATTTTCTTCTGCTATTGCTTGGTGAGTTTTGGTTTTTTTTTTGAGGTGGAGATACTTAACTATTACAGCATGCACTGAGGCTTTAGTACAAAGTGAATAATAAGTAAACTGCGGTTGAAAGCTGATAAGCTCCATGCAGAGCACTCACCTTCCAACCTATCAAATACTTAAGTATGTAAATAACCCTGCTGAAGCCACTGAGATTTCTTACATGTCTATTGCTACTCAAACATCTAGTCTTAACTAACTGGGACTCAGCTTGGTAGCAGAAAATTAACTCTTTTAGAAAATTTGAGAAATTTTAGGTGATTTCATTAGCAATTTGTTGGTATTTGGCCCTTTGTGTTAAACAACGATAAAACTTGCAGCTAAGAAGATACGTTTATTTGCAATCCAAAGTGATTCCTAAGAATGTCTTTGTTAGCCCAAGAATTAAGAGCAATTAATTGCAAATAGTATTGGAAGGATCTCATGAAAAAGAATTTTCCTGGAACATTCTCTCACCCTGAAATAAATGTTAATGTTTCCTTCATTCCTCAAACTTGCCAAGCAGTGCTCTGCTAAAAGCATACTGGTTGGCAGGTGTAGACTAAGCTTTTCTGGCAGTTGTTCTGATTGCAGGTAAAGAATGACACAGACTCGAGCTTATGCAAAAGTTTATTATAAATCACATTGTGAAACACAGCATCTGGTGAAGGAGTAGAGGGTGCTTGACACACTTGTTCGTTGGGAATTCCTAAACAAGACAGCACTGGGCCTCTTGATTTCACACCTCTATCCTTTTTATAAGATGCTCAGTAGATGGCCAGATTAAAACATACAATGTTGGAAAGACTGCTGGCCAGAAGGTGTAAGAACAGGATCCCTCAGTATGGAGACGAAGCTGTCTTCAGTTATGCTACTACTGACTGAAACACCAGTCTGGGAGAGAGCACACAGTAAAACTCACACAATACCTCAGCTTAGAGGTGGTATCACAAAGGGCTGTTTGTGGGCCCCACACAAAGATTTCACTTTAGATACTCCTGTTTTAAAGAATAAAAAGTTGGAATCGTATTTAATTGAATTCTGAAAAAGTTAAAAACTGCAATAAAGGAGTTTGAAAACTTCTCAAGTTAATCAGTTCAACCACTCGAAAAGTGGTGGTGACTTAACAGCCAGTTCCTCTTAATTCCTCATCCTAACCCTCCATAGAAACTATTTTGCTGGTCCTACTTGGATTTTTTTTTTTTCCCAGCTGTAAACATTTTTCTCTTTTAATAAATCTGTCTCACTGGGAAACGATACTAATAGAAGAAGAGGAGCGTGTAAGTTCTATGGGCAAGGAGTCATGCAGCTTCCCAACAACGTACCTGCCTCTTCAGACCCTTCTTGACAGCCCTAGCAATTACACCATGTGTTTCCTTCTGCAGAAAGGAAGCAACTCCTTGTTCCAGGCCAACCACTATACACATCCAGACAAGAAGTTGTGCTTTTCTGATAGTGCAGTACCTTGCACAATCCCTGCTGCTATATTTTCCCATCCCCTTTACTTCAGCCTCCTACTGCATCTCTCCTGCAGGCTGGAAATCAAGTGGGGTCACGGTCATTTTTTATGAGACAGTTGCAGAGCACCTAACAGGCATGCTACTGACCCTGACCAGCTCCTGTATGCTATTTTCTTCTGTTAATAATTGCTGTACGCTAAGGCCCGGCTGAAATAGGAGGTCAGGGACAACGCACATCCCACTAACAGCTACAGTGAGCCTGGCCGAGGGAAAATTGCTTTCCTTGCTATACAGTTGCTTCCAAATCTCTGGTCGAAAGCAACCGAGGGACAGATAACGCCTTCCTGCGGGCTCTCGTCCCCACGCGAGTGGAAGTATGAAGGCCAACGCTGACAACTCAGCGAAGCCACTGAAGGCAACCGGGGTAGCGGAGGGCCGGTCCCCCTCCCGCACCAGAGGATCCACCGTGGGGGCTCCCCCGGCGCTCCCCGCCACGCCGCGGGTCCCTCCTTCCATCCCTGACGGGGCGCCCAGGACAAACAGCCCCGCCACCCCCACGGATGCCGTTCAGTGCCGAGCCGAGCTGTGCCGAGGGAAGGGGCGGCCGGGGCGGAGGCGTGCAGGGGGGTGTGGAGGGGGCAGCGCCCTGCGGCTGCATCAGCCCCCGCCTGCCCGGAGCTGGGGTTGCTGCTGAGCCGCCCAACGGCCCTCAGGCGGTAGCGACCGGGGGACGCTGAGGAAGAGCCGCCTGCGCGGCCCAGCGGCGGCGGGCGGGCCGGACACACCGACCGAGCAGCCGCGGCCCGCGGCGGGGAGGGGAGACCGGGAGCCCAGCCCGCACCAGCAGCGCCATGGCCACCAAGGTGAGCAGCCTCCGGCGCGGCCCGGGGGTCGTGAGGCGGCTCCGGGGCGCCCCCTGCGCCGAGACCCCGGGCGTCTTGCAGGCCCGGTGGAGGGGCTCGGCGGGCTGGACGCGCTGCGGGTCGAGGGAGCCAGTCCCCTCCCTGGGGCCTGCCCCTCGCCGCCGGCCGCGGGAAGGAAGAGGTGGGCCGGCTGCTCCTGCCGCGCTGCGCTCGGGCCTCGCCGCCGCTGCCCGGCCGCTCTGAGCGGTGTGGAGGGCTCGGTGGGGTAGCGTCAGTCTGGGGCAGGGGAAAGTTGTTTTCTGCTGTTCCTGCCCCGCCGCTCCCCGGCTCGCCCGGAGCGACTGCAGGGTCGAAAAGCCCCCGGAGGCCGAGGGCTGCTGTTCCGGTTCCACAGTGCCCTGTGAGTCGGTGCTGGCGGACGGACCGCGGCGGTGGCGGGAGAGGCCTCGGCCGCTGGCGGGCTCCGCCGCGAGGCTGGGGACGGGGCGTCCTGGCGGCCTCCGCCTCCGGCTGCCCAGTCGCGTAAGGGAGACTCATGCAGCCCCCCTCGAGTGGCATCTGGGCGGTGTGTGTGTTGTGTCTCTTGTGGGAGCCCAGAGGCTGAAGGGTGCGACCTCTTAGTAGGAATATCTGATCTTACAATTAGAAAGAAAAGCAGGAAGTGAAATTATTTTGTTGAGTTCTTCAACAGTATCTGTTATTAATACGACAGTCGAAATTAGCTCATCCTGCCTGAAACTGGTCTCTTTCTAAATTAATAATATTTATTTACTATATTGGTTGTTGAAAGCGTCTCTGTTTGTGTAGGTGTGAGTTAACATCCACTAGTAAATGTCAACAGTAAGTTGTCTAAATATCTCAGAAAGCT
The DNA here is from genome assembly GCF_963264785.1 of Psittacula echo. Classification (NCBI taxonomy): domain Eukaryota; kingdom Metazoa; phylum Chordata; class Aves; order Psittaciformes; family Psittacidae; genus Psittacula; species Psittacula echo. Next base: position 43,553,356 of record NC_137738.1, read on the forward strand.
TTTTTGGTATTTGAAGTAATGCTTTGAGTCATCTGATTCCATAAACTTGGCCAGCAGTTAAGAAACTTCCTTTTATTGAGGCAGTTCTCATATTGTACACTGTTTGTGTTGCACTTACCAGTACTGGAGAAATTCTGCATCTTGAACGTGTCGAATTTAATGGATAAGTAGCTGCCTCTCTAGCCATTTCAGTTGATGCTTACTCATGTTTTGGTAAACTTTTCCAGAAGCACAGAGAAGTTGGTTTTAGGCTTCAAAATCACTTAGGCAGTTTAACAAGTATTAATGTAGTGAACTTTATGCCCTGTTGAGGTTTTAGAATATTGTTGATGCGGTCAGTTTTAATATTGGTGGTTTCCACTGATTTGTGGAATATGTGTATGAATAACGGGGATCATCCTAATTATTGTAGGTAGCAAGAAAATTACTTCTGTGTGCATATACTACATAATCTACAGTATAAGAAGTCCTCAGTCCTCATGCTGTAGGAAAGTGGGTTAATGTTTCTCTCCTCACTTTGAGGTGCATTATGTTCATGTGATCCTGTGTTCTGTGCCAGACACATGAAGGTGTTTTATTCACACATTTGGAAACTTTTATTTTGCTTTTCTTTAATTAATTTTTTCAAGTTGTTATAGACTCAGACTGAAGGGTATAAAATCTCTAACTTCATAACCAGGACCAGCTTTAAATAAGGTGGTGCAGGATTTTTCTTGCGGGAAAGATTTTTTTTCTGCACATTGAAAGTTTGAGTAATTAACTTGAAGGTTAAAATTGGGAAGTGATAGTAAAGAACTGTTATTTTATTGTTATTTTACTATGCTGGTAACTGAGAGCAGTAGTGAAGAGAAGCTTGCTTTATTTTCTGAGCTTCACCCAGGAGACAGGTGCCTCTTTGTGAATTGTCTTGCTTGGGATTTTAACTTGTTAAACTTGTGCAAATGTCAGCTATAGTGAAAGATACACTTCTTCAAGTGTAAGGGAGTAACTGACTCAAGAAACACTTTCTAGAAGTTTGGCCAACTAACCAGTCACCATTTCAATTGGGAAGTAATTTTTTTTTTAAATAGCAGATAAATTACTTGTCTCCTTCCAAAATAGCTTATTTTGAAAAGAAATATGCAAAGTGCATTTATATTGTATATGAAAAAGTTAACAAAACTATAATTGGTTAACAAAACTATAATTAGTTATCTAATGTGTGAGTGTGAATTTCTCAAACTTTAATGGTGTCAAATCCCATATAGCTGGTAGGGGCGACTGACAGACCTGCCTGCACTGCACAGGCTATTAGCGCTTCCTGAATTAATTCCTGTTTAAACTAGAATATACTTTCCAAGAAGGGCTGGGGAAAATTCAGTCTTCATTTGATGGAAAATCCTGTCTGTCTTTTTTGTGTGTTTGTTGGGGTTTTTTTTAACCATCTACTCTTGCTGTTGGCACTTCTTTATTCTGGATCTAAATTTTTGCCCAGCTTCTGTTTCCAGTTTTATCTTTTTGTCTACAGGACTTAAAAATGCTTCTATCAAAGTGTGAGGTTTCCTGGGTTGGAGAGGAAATATGGAGTACTTCCATAGTTAGCTTGTGAACCCTGGTCAGTCTTCTTGCCTCCCACTTTGATAAAGTACAGCCATTATGTTCCTAGAGTTTTCCAGTATGAAGACGTGGTCTACAGTTGTGTAACTTGCTGTCTCTTGTGTTTAATCTGCTTGGATCTTCCCTGTACAGTTCAAACTCACTGAATTTCTTACTGAAGTAAAAAATAAAAGCTTTTAGGGGAAAGAACTATTTTGATACAAAAAGGCCTTCACTCATGCTTTGCTAACATATTTATAACTTGTAGCTCGATAGCGAGTCTTTTGTTGAAATTTGTCAGTAGGCCCTAAGTACTCTGGAGGCTTTGGAGGCTATGTCTGATGCTGTGAGCTGATTTAGTAGTAAGCGTTGCTCTTTCTTCCTTGCTACTTATCCTGTGCTGTCTTTACATCCAGGAGTTGACTCTAACACTTGCCAGGCCAGTCTGTGAGCTACTGTAAGTTGCTGAAGTAGCAAAATTAACTGAACGGGAACAGTGGGGCCATTTTCTTCAGTTCTAGGAAGGTACAGGAGCTGATGTGAAAGGTTGGATGGGATGGTAAAATTGAGAGTAGGAGACTTTCACGGTAAAGGTTGAAGATATAAATGGGAAATGGAGGATATGAGACTTCTGGTGGTAGTTCTTCGGCCAGATCATTACTGTATTTTGGTAGCGGATTTTGTGATTCCCTAAACTCTTGCTCAAGGTCATATGCCCTAAAAATTGAAGCAAGTAAAAAAAAACCAAACCAAAACAAACCAAAAAAAAAAAACCAACCAAAAAAAAAAACCAGACCCAACCCAA